>NC_079472.1:51728677-52978677 GCF_026250575.1 Diorhabda carinulata | reverse complement strand
ATTTTAAAGTAAACAATCTAATTTATTAATAAAATCACAAGAGCATACTTATTAAAAATAAAAACTTGATTATTTATCTGAAAGAAAATTTTAATGTGTAAGTTTTGTTAAAGTTTTGATTGAGCGGTTAAAATTTTATTTATTATTTCACTTCAGTCATAAATGACAAATTCTTGACACTCAATTTCGTATCAGTGTAGAGTTTTAATAATAAGTTACAGTTAACATTTTGTACAGAAAAAGCGGAAGTATCAGAAAAAAATAGGTTAATTATTCAATAAATTATTAAATCTTATTTCTAATCATTTATTCAAAGTGATATTCCTCGCTGCTCTCACTATTATCGCTGCTACTAATTTCATCGCTACAAATATCAGTCTTTTTCTTTATCAGCTGATTCGTTCTGAGAATTACGTAAAATAACACTTATTTCTACAGTTGCTTCATCTCCTACAAACCTTATTGGTTTGAGAAAACCAACTAATATTAGCCAGACATTAATCTCTGCGCTAAATTGGATGCAATTTGGTTCAGTAGCATTGAACCACAAAGAATTCACATAGCTAGTTCTCAAAATTTCTTGTTCCAAAGACTACCAGCATGGCAGAATATGTGTAGGGTCGAAGCCTTTAATACTAGGCATATTTTTTAAGTAAGTACCGTTTTGCGATTCCACCGCCGCAACCCCAAGGTCGGCGTTCCGCACATGCGCGTTGATTACTTACATCTCTTGTCTACGTACTGACGCCATTACAGTCTGATTCCTCATTGTGTACGTTGTTTACTGAGTGTTTAAGATGCCTTCGACAATCGTGAGTCCCGCCGATTGTGAGGTACGATTTCTTAGTGTTAATGCCATTTGAAGCATTTTTCTAATTTAAATTGACTTGTGAAACCAGGTCCAATCCAATAAATTGTATGTACCCTGTATAACATTGGATCAACCAGAAATAACAGACTATATTCATATCTTCTAAACACGACCCAAATAATGAATATCCTTTTTATATAAAAAAAGTATATGGGGTTGTATTATCAATATCAATAAATATATTACCACTACTAACCACCTCAAACTATCTCATTTCGAATAAT
Organism: Diorhabda carinulata; assembly: GCF_026250575.1. Taxonomy (NCBI): domain Eukaryota; kingdom Metazoa; phylum Arthropoda; class Insecta; order Coleoptera; family Chrysomelidae; genus Diorhabda; species Diorhabda carinulata. The sequence continues at coordinate 52,977,582 of NC_079472.1, read as the reverse complement.
TCAATGAGACGTTAAAAGATTATGTATAAACACAAATTGTAGAAATGAAAATAACAGTGACAGGTTGTCTCTCGTTTGCATCTGTCACGTTGTGGGCGATTCGCAGTCGCTTGAAACGTTAAGCCCGGTTTGGTATCTGCAAAGGTGGTCTTGTCGGATCTATTTCAACGCTTAGACTGTTTCAGTTGACACAAAAAAATTACTGGAGCAGACAACACCACTTTTCATATTCTCTCATTTTAGTTATTGTTAATATTCATAAGAACAAATATTTTATTTTATGCTCTATTTAGCATAACAAGTCCGAATAATTTTGTGTGAGATTGAGAATAATGTAATGAATCTCGGATAAAGTTCCTGTATAAAATTAATTTCATACTGGAAACTTTGTCATCACAAAATTAAAACACCAGTCACGCTTCCTGCGTTTCTTCAATATTCAACTAACTTCTCTACTGTGAGTTCTTGTCTTATAAATACTTTGGCAACTTTCCAGAATATTGTAGATGTTTCTGTGTCCAGTTACCGCTAACTTCTTCCATAAACCACAATCAATCAACGGTTATCCATTAATTAATGGTGCCATCCTCCATATTTTATGGTTTCGGGTACATTATGACCAGCGCCGTGTGGCTGTGTAGAGTCAGACTATAGTGTCATTATCTTATACATACAATTGTATAAGTACGTAACTTTAATTGTGAGAAAATTAACGCTACATGAGGATAAAAAAATTAGTGGATTGATATTTAATCTAATATCATTAATTTCGTAAAGAGAAGAAAAAATGAAAGAAGCAGAATACCAATATTTGAATTGGTAGACTGAGGTCGGTTTAGAGAGAATATGGGATTAACATGTCGTATATTTCTTATTTAGTGCAAGCATTTGCTTGCAATGTTCTAATGATAATATTTTTCCAAAACATCATAGATACAGGATGTATCTATGATATACGTATTTTGACCTGAAAAATTGAATAAAACCGTTCTCAGATCTGTAACTATAATAGTTTTTACGTTAAGTAACGTAAAATAAAAAAACTCAACTCCAAAATACACTTTTTTCACATTTGGAATAAAATAGCTTGGTTAAATGCCCAATAAATGCATTAAACTTCCAAAAAAAACTTACATATAATTTAATTCTGACGAAAATGATGTGTACAACCTCAGTAGAAAGTAAATGCAAGTAGAAATAAAAATGAGGTTGGTTTATTCATCACAATTAAACACACAAGAGGAGCTACGAAATCGAATTATTGAAGCAGGAGTAACGCTCAAAAATAATCTCGACACATTAAAAAGAGTTAGAATAGCATGGATAAGTCGTGCTAAATGCTGTATTCAACAAGATGGTGGCCACTTAGAACAATATCGTTAAATGTAAGGGTACTTACACAATTTGCTCATTTTTGTTTGAATTTCCATTCAGTAAAATAAAGATATTTTCAACTTGCATCCACTTTTTATTAAGGTCATAGACATCATTCTCTTCAGAATTGAATTTTCTATAAGAATTTTTCGAATTTTAATGCACTTATTGGGTATTTAACGAAGTTATTTCACTCCAAACGTAAAAAAGTATATTTTGGAGTTGAGTTTTTTGTATTTTACCAGTTAACGTGAAAACTAATACAGTTACTGATCTGAGAACTATTTTATCCAATCGTTCAGGTCTAAATACGTATAGACGAAACAAATTTGCTTGACAATTTCAAACGCGAGACATTCAATATGGCTTCCTATTATTGGTGGATCAGAAATCCAGGCGAAATATATCGCTCACTATAACTCGCTTACGCAGCGCTTTTGGAAGTTTTGTTATACCAATTTTTTTACTTATATTTATCTATAGAAACATTTCCCGAGAGATTAAAGTGCTATTCCGAAACACCCTATATAATTTTTTTATTAAATATGGATTTATCAATATAATATCTTAGGTTCTAGCACCGTGTGAGTCAAAAATCACAACTCTTCAGGAGAACAAAGAAGGGCACTTATTTTCACGACATGGACCGTGAGGCCGGTTATGATGAAAGAGTCTAAAGTTTGATTAATGCGACAGTTGTTTTTTACTAGTTTTATTATTTATTTTTGGAAGCAATTTGAAGAAAGGCCTTTTCATTTATTTCTTTGTTTACTTTCTAGAATTATTCGAGAAATTCCTTTCTGGTGTAAATACATGCTTGTTAAGTAGCCAGAGTCAGTATATAATTGAATGTCATAGTATACGGATTGAAATAGTTAAAAGTAATTAGTGAATTCACATAAATTGAATAAGTAGTGATCAGTTCATTATTATAAATAGTAAGTGGTTATGTTTTTAAATAGTCTTAATTTTGAGTCTGTTTAAAATTAGTTTTTTTTTTTAATTTTTAAATACAGTTGAAAATTTGACCTGTTGCGGTCTTTATCAAAATATGACTTGACACGAACAATTTGCGCATTTATATTGATCGATAGATCGCCTACATCATGTAAATCAAAATATAAATCTGCTTTGATTTGAAAGAATGATTTTCACTCAGTTTTCACATCTCAAAAATATGTCGCAGCTATTATTTTTATTGAAATCGACAGAATAGAAATGTAAATTTCACTTAAATTATTTAGGTCTTTTTTATCATTGATAGCTTTCTGGTTCTTATGAATATAAACATTTTCTGAAAATTCTCCTTTTCGTGTTTTTGATTCCGACTCAAGAATTTTTGAATATTTACAATTGAATCTATGTTTTGTGAATATTTCGTGGTTTGGTAATGTTATTTTTATGGTATTGATGACCCTTTAGACTATTTTCTAAATACTGAGAAGCTTGCCCTATATAGACAGCGTCATAATCATTACAAGGTGTTTGGTATATATTGTTTTTTGGTGTTTTAGATTCTAATTAGATGGTATATTATGTATTATGTCCTTTATGACTATACTATTACTTTTTGACTATATTAATATTATATTCATTGAAATAATTTGATAGTTGTTGGGAAAGTACTGGTACATATGGTGGGAAAATATATTTTATATTTTGATATTTGGTTTTTGTTTTGTTTCATAATTGATTAGAGTATATGTATATCCTTTTCTTGGATAAGTTGTTTATCACATTTCCGAATAATTATTTTCTTTCAATGCAGCTTTTGCTTTTTGAATAGCTAAGCATCTGAATTCAGAATCTGAAAGCTGGATAGATCTATCAGTCAAATTCATTATCACTTATCTTTTTTGTGCCATAGGATGACATGAATTAAGAAAATTTATTTTATTATTTTGTTGAATGTAGATTGTGAATTGAAGTTTTCTATGATAAGAATTGACTTTTTTATTTATGTTTTCACTTTGATTCTTTGGTACGGCAGTAATGTAATCAACTACATAACGGAAAGAGACTGTAATATTTATATCAAGTTTACATGAGACAGTTTCCTCAAGATCTTCCATTATTAATGGTGCTATAAAACTTGATATGGAAGCTCCCATAGCACCACATGTGAGTGTGTTAATAAATTGAGTAAATAACAGACAGTGTGTATAAATCCACCCTACCATTAGAAATAAGTAATTCAAATAAATGACATAACATTCATAATATATCGCGATCATATTACATATATTTTTTTTTTTAATTCATAAACATAAATAGATTTCAAGATTTCAGTTCTCTATCGAATGACATTCAAAAATTAAAAAGGCATTTTTTGATCTCACGCGGTGTTAGAACTTGACGATGTGGATTTCTTCATCATAATTAGAACTTGTTTGATTTTATTCATAACATTTTATTCTCAAAAATCTGGTATCCCACTATATAATATCAAAAAATACTTTCAGACATGTCTTTAATGGTGATAAATGAATGGGGGGAATTCTAAGCACTTTTGATAGCCGCCTTTTTCGTAGAAGTTCTAGCAAAAAATCATCACAAGTAAACTGGCGCTTTCTGAGCTGAATATACTATTGTTAACATCACCGGTCCGACGTATGGTTGGTATATTTAATCAGCTATCAGGACGGGACTACCAATTCAACACAGAAGTTACAAAACAATGAATTATGAAAAGTGTAGAGTTTTCTTTCTCTTAATGCGTTTTTTATGATACTGGTCATTCTATGTACCTGATTTATTGTTGAGTTGTTTACCCAAAATTCAAACTGTCGATTATAACTTATTTATTTTCCTCAATATATTCTACTAATAATTATTCCAATAGTTTCCATATTATTTACAATAATGAGACTTTCTCCAGTTAATCTAAATGTCAATACTACAGTTGCTGTATAGACAGTGTTGCCAAATGAGAGTCGCCACCATGTTCAACCTAAACTCGGCTGACTAAGCATTGAATTGAATTACATGTTTTCTTGTCATGATTAACGCTACTAAAATGATAATTTACATTCTCAAATATTTCACAAATAATTTTTCAAAGATTCAATAGTATTTTTAATTTAAAATAACACGAAGTAGTCTCCCTAGCTCAATTAATTTTCGTGTTTTCTTCGCAAATATTCATAGATATGTTCTTGAAAAAAGCCTCGCTAGGAACATTCTTAATAATGAAAAAGTAATTTAATGCTATTTAACTAAGAGAATATACTATAACTACAAATTTTAGATGTGAGTTGATTAATTTCACTAGATAAAGTCCACAAAAAGTTTTCAAGGAATTTCCATTTTGCAAAAATAATATGGGTAACATTAGTGTGATGGGGTAACAACTCATTTTTCGAGTATTTATATTAAACAATTTATATAGTTTAAAATATTATAAAAGATCACCTAAAGATGTAATTATTTAGGGTAATTCTTATTGTTTTTTTTTTAATTCCAAGCTTAGCAAATCATCTGACCGAATTCCACACATTAACAATGCATTGCACTTTCTAACATTCTAACTCAAGCAGAAGTTTCAAATTGAAATGCATAGTTGTAATATGCAACTAATTTGATGATTGTTCGTGATTTTCTTAGTAAACTTGTTTGCGCAAGTATTCAAAATTAAGGACTAAGCTGATAAATATGTAGATAAAGCAAATGTTGTTTTGTTGTTTTGACATTTACACATTTCTCATACATGGGGAAAAAGGCGTATTACACATTAGAGGCGTATTAGCTGAGAATTCATAGATCTAACTTTGGCTTAAACAAATTGAATTGCCGTTTCGTAATAATAAGTTTATATAATGTGATATTATGTACTCAAGGTCGCTTGACATGAGACAAGTCAACGTGCAAGCAATTACATGCAATTTCTTGAAAGATCAAAATATTGCATAGACGTATATTGCACGCCGCTTGACAATACGCAAGTCTCATCCCATTGCATCATGGTTGCCAATCATCAAAAAAGTGAACAATTCCCTAACCTCAACTTTTATTTTATATTTTATAAGTTTATAGGCTGCTGCCTTGCTTTTGCAGTCTAATGGGTAGAAGAGAATACCTAGACGATGGTGAGCCAAGCCATGGCCAAATAGAATAAGGAAAAACATAAGTTCAGCTATGTATTTAGTCGAGAAAACATATAAACATTATATTTGCGAATGGAGGAAGAGACATTTGACAACTCTCAATAAAAATAAAACATAAGATAACTAAGAAGACCTTGGCAAGACTTAGAGACGTCATATCAGCAGTTCAAAAACTCATTTCATCCTGGAATTGCAACTTGCACGCAATGGGGTAAATAAAAATCGAACCAAACAGATAATATCACAAGTGCGAGATCTTGCATGAAACTTCATCTATGTATACTTTTCATCAAGAAATATTGCGTCTTGCATCGCATTGCACGTTGTCTTGCGTCATGTCAAGCGCCCTTAACATTATCGGTTTGGTGCCGTGCAAGCTGCAATTTTGTGAAGAAATGAGTTTCTAATCTGCTGTTAGTACGTCTCTCGCCAACGATTTCTAAATGATCTTTTGTTTTATTTCTCTTAGGTGGTTTTATTCATCCATTCTCAACTAATTTTGGATGACTTTAATTCTGTAGCTAAACTTATGTTTCTCCTTATTCTATCTAGCCTGGCTTCACCATCGCTTAGGTACTTTTCTTTTCATCAGACTCCAAGATCAAGTCAGAAGTAGATATAATTATTGCCAGGAATGCACTGACCATTTTCTCTTTGTTTACTTTACCGTGTTATGCTCATTTTTAAGCCGCCCTGAAAATATTAAATGAAATTTGGTGTTATGGAATTGTTTACTTTTACTTAACGGATTTTGATTAATGGCAACCATTATGCAATGGTAAGGGCCTTCCACATTGTCAAGCAACGCATGCATGCATGTTGTCAAGCGACTTTTACTGTGCCACATGTCATAAGTATTAATCTCCAATTGATGTAATAAATAAGTTTAAATAATATGATATTATTGATTTACTGCGTGACAGAAAACGTAGACAGACAGATTCGTAGACAGAAGTAAAATTGCCAGGAGCAACAAACAGATTTGTATATATAGGTAAAAATAGAACAAGCATAAAATGTTCATCCCTCAACAGTCAAGGACAAACCATTCAAAAAGGTTGAACCCCGGAGTGATCACTGAAGGGTAAATCTCCGATTTGATGCTATTGTCCTGGTTTATCGACCAAATATCACAAACACAATCACAGAATACTTACGCACTAAGCACATTGACTTAAAATCAAGAAGAAAAACTTCCTCATTCAGACATCAATAAAAAAAGAAATTAACTTATACGAGGATGTATCGATATCTAGTTAGCCTAGACCAGTTCCATGCATAAACAAAATATTGCGTTACCATAGCAACGAACAATAACTTATTAGAAGTGTCAGTGTAAAGTTTGACGTTAAAAAAGTAAACCAGAGTTACTCAATAAACTAAAAGATAAAGATGTCCACCGAAATTGTGAAAATCGAAAAATAGGAGTATCGAGCCATCATCAAATACCTGTATTTAAAAGGGTTAAGAGGTAAGCAGATTTACGAAGATATGCTTAATACAAAAGAGGTAAATTTTCCATTGAAAATGATGACCGACTGGGAAGGACAGTTTCTGTGTCAGTTCCCGAAAATATCGATGCAGTTCATGACATGATTTTAGCAGACCGTCGAATTGGGCTAAAACGGATATCTGGAGCACTGAATATTTCATACGAACGCGTTCATCATATAGTTGAAGTTAATTTGGACAAGAGAAAAATTGCTGCAAAATGGATCCCCAAATGTTTGAATGTTAATCAAAAGCATGCAAGAGTAGAAGCATCCCGTTCGATCTGTGCTTGATTTGATAATGATGTAGACTTCTTAAACCGAATTGTTACTATGAATGAGACTTGGGTACATTTTTACGACCCAGAAATAAAGTAACAATCGATGGAATGGCGACACTTCGCCATTCGTATCGTGCTCAAAAATCTGCTGGAAAAGTTCTTGCTTCAGTTTTTTGGTATTGCCATGGAGTAATCATGATTGATTATTTGAATAAGGGTAGAACAATAACTGGAGATTCCTATTCGACATTACTGACCACTCTACGGGAAAAAATCAAAGATAAAAGACGCGGAAAACTATCCAAAGGTGTTTTGTTTTTGCAGGACAACGCCCTTGCACACAAATCTCATGTTGCCATGCAAATAAATTGTGATTTGGGATTTGAATTACTACAACACCCCCTTATTCACTAGATTTAGCTCCATCCGATTATCATCTCTTTCCTCAACTGAAAAAAAGTTTAATAGGTTCTAAATTTTATTCCAACGAGGAGATGATGAAAGCTGTGGAGGTCTGGTTTGCAAAGCAAGAAGAAACATTATTTTTGAAAGAGAGACGTTGCAGGTTCGCTGTAATAAATATAACCAATTGAGAGGAGAATATGTTGAGTAATAAAATATTTTGACATTTGAAATTCTGTTTGGTTCTATAGTAGGTTAAGATTTTTTCAATATATCCACGTAAACACTGAAGAAACAATGTGAATATCCGCTACTGCTGTCAGTACATAGAATCATGGAATAATTTTCAATTTACTTGTCAAATATTACAAAATGGTGAGGGAATGTCAAGGTAACAAGGAAAGCAGCTACAATGTATGGATTCCCAGAAGAAAGATGTGCTAAGTGTATTCAAGCATTTTATGGGAATAGTTTGTAACAGTTTATAGTTTATTTCAAAAGTGATCTCACCTTCACGAGATTAATGAAGCACTCTCTGCAAGGTTAATAAGGTATTGGGTTAAGAAGTTTAAACAACACGGCGCCATTATGAATATGAAGCATAAATTCTGAAAATATCCTGTAAGTTATAGTCTTAAGGTTTCTGACTGCAGACTCTTCCACATGCCGTGATATTTCGCTTTAGTTGAAAATAATGGTATTTTATCAAAATTAAAATTAAAATAAATAAATTTCTCATTTTATAGCTTACATTAAGGGATGTGAAATAATTATTCTGATAGAATGAGAATTAAATTTCTTTGTGCCTGTTAAACAGAAATGATTACTACGCATCAATAATTAGTTATCGAAATAGAAAAATATAACAAGCCAATGAGATGTTATAGTGTTCATGGAAAAGTAGAACGTGAATATCAAATTCGTTTGATTGAAGTATCAAATTCGAATTTCGGATAAATTAATCAACATTTTTTATAATTCAGAGCGGTTTCTTATAGAGCAATGAGGCGCACGTTTAATTAGTATTATAAATAAGTGAAATTGCTGTTACAGGTACTCTGCTTAACACCAAATAACACTTTACTTTCTAATAATGACTTAATTTTTTCTAGTACTGAACCCACTCTTCGTTACCGTAGATACTGAAAGTTTGACATTTTTTGTTCCAATAGTGTTGGACCACCTTACATATTGCACACCTTTCGTGTCGACAGAATCATCCAAGTTTCTGTAGTGAATCTATTTTTTAAAGCACATGTGGTATGATAATTTTTTTATTCAAATAATCATATAATAGATATCTATTCTACTGGAAGTGATTCCAGGTTTCAGTGCGGTTCTGTACGAATTTGCGACTAACTACGGGACGTGAGCTGCCTTCGATAGCATTGTGAATGTTTAACGAACGTATTGTTATAATACAAATATGCCACATATTATTTTTTGTCGATCTTCTATCGTGCGCAATGCGTGAGGCCTGATATGTTTTATTCATATATTTCTTAATCCGCTCATGTTTAGTGCTAGCTTTGTATTTCTGTTGAGAATGTTGATTTTTACATAATAACTTGAAATCCTCATTAGGTAATGCTACTTTAGAAAATTGATCCTACTCGAATTGTGGTACTTGATTACTTGTAGCGAATAGGTATCTCAAATTATTTGTGTTGAGAAACCGTTAACGAATTGGATTAATTTCTAATCGAGAATGTATAAATTGATGAAAATATTGTTGTACAATAATAAGATTGAATATCACCATTTATAACTGTATTCCACTAAGAACTACTGAGTATTCAAGATTATGGCTTTGTTAAATTAAGTATAGGATGAAAACGATCAAATTGACTCATACTTAATCCAAACAGAAAATTATGGAAAATAATTTAACTATCAAATCAAATATAAATACCAATTCACACGATTGAGTAATCAATAGTTCGTTTGCTAATTCAAATCAATATCGTGTTATATTGTAATGATAATAACGAAAAAAAAAACCTATATCTATATCTTGATGCCTTTTCGACTAAAAGATATATTATTATTTACTTCGAAATATCAGGCTGTGACGACATAATATACAGAAGTAGAAATATCTCGATAGAAATTAAATCTACAAGGTAATTTTAAGACCGACTTTAATATACACCACAGAATTTTGACGCGACAAAACTGAAAGAAAACAAATATTAGAGGCTACCGAAATAGTAGTCTTCCAAAAAATAACTGTGAAAATCCTCCTGGACAGAGAGAGAGACTGACAGGAAATAGAAGGAAGAACAAACATAATAGTAGGATGGACGATGGAACAATAGCACATGACAAATCACTATCGGGGATGTAGGTGGTTAGAACGTCACCGAAAACGTTGGATCGATCATTTAGAAGTATATGAAGTAGAATGACGACAAGATCCTAGGTTTTCCAACTCAACTTAAAAGAGGATACCCCTTGACACGTAACTCCGCATTTCATAAGCAAGTACCAAATTATACATCGGGGAGAGCTATAAAGAAGGCCGAAGAACGTTGGAAAAGGTTTACCTGATGCAGCGAAAAGATGCACACGCGTCCAGACAACAAAGATGACAAAGGTGTATAGTCAACGGACAGACAAAAAGATAAGATCTCCAGAATCTCCCATAGAACTCACAGGAGACAAGAGAGTCTACGCGCGAATGAGGATGAGGACCTGTCGAAATTACAGGGGGTGGTGGAATGTCTTTCTTTGTATCAAACCGCGGATTTACTCGGGGGTGGATGCTTTCTCACGCGCGACAGGCGAAGCGTCTATAACGAAGAAGGTGGTATATAAAGAACTGACATCTGCATATATATCGAGATCGGGAGAAAACAGCTACCAGAAAAATGTTAAGAAGTTGTATCTAACTGTATATTTCATTATACAAAAAAATTCAAGTGTCGTATAATTTTTGAATCAAGTTTTTTTATTTCATCGGTGAAATAGGGCATAATTTATAGGAAAACTCCAGTATATACATAACCAATAAAATCATTCACCCATAATAAAAATACTGGACCTTAATTGAATATGTATTATGCGTTCACTTGTACTTGCGACCAATTAATAGCTTTCATGTAGGTCTAGGTTAATGATATCACCATAATTTTAATTACAGATTATTAAATTGGACATAATGACCTATCAAGTTTAACGAGTCTCCGTTTCAAAATGAAATTTTCAAATAATTATCTTAAAAATGATCTGCCAATTAAAATCGTTCTATCTTGATATTGATGTTGATTATATAAAATTTCCGTTCGTATATTGAAGATATTTGCATAAGTTCAGATATTGATAAAGATCTAAAATTGAGATGTCATCAATTGTTTGGCCATTTATTTCAAATAAGCATTAATAGTGAGATTACACCATCTTCAGTGGGTGTAGGCAATTTACAAGGAAACTTAAGGTCATTGCGAATTAATGCTAGTTTATAAAACAAATACAACAGATACTGTATGTTTTACATCAGGAGATTTTCTGACTGTATAATAATTAAGGAATGTGTTAATATCATAAGTCATAACAGTTGATAATCTTTCAAGGAACTATATTTACCTGAAATTATTATTTATCAGTACTCAATAATAAGTTATTTATCCCCCTGTTATGTGATCTCGTTAATTTCAATGTTTTTTATGTCGTTCTACATTTTTTTCACTATCCAATAAAAAATTTAATTTACCATAGCAGTGCACAGCATCTCTTTTTAATTCTTATTTCAATAGTCTTCCAGATTTTTTACACAATCCAAATAAGTAGTCTTTCCGCCTTTGCCTCTGGCTCTTTATTTGTTTTTAATATCCACAAAGTCAATTTTAAAAATTTAGAAACAGAGATTAGAAGCCAAATTAAGTGAATATGATGAAGGACATAATAAATTGTAATGCAGGCTAATTTCTCTGACACAATGGACAACAAATGGGAAAGTGGATTGTCGTGATTTAACAAACTGTTGTTTTCCACAAAAGTTGTTGCTTTTTCTAAGAATTGACTTCAAAATATATCAGCAAATCAACATAATATTAGTCGGTATGGCTACGAGCTTTTTTTGCTTCATGTGGAGCAAGTTTTTGGTGTCGACTGCATTTTTATTTATAGAGTGTAAAGGTGTACCTAAGCTTCATTATTATTTTTAATTACAATCTAAACTGTACATTTGCTCGAATTTTGAATGTGAGCGAGCTTATGATCAGCATTAAATGCTAACGCGGCACCGATCACGTACTTTTTTTTGACGATCCCCCATCAAAGCACTTGCTTCAGCTCAAGGAAAACATGATGTAGATCGGGAATGTATGCTGAGTATTCGAGAATGTTATACTGAAAGTGCTGAAGGAGTCGTTAGGGTGACGGCTATTGTCGTGGATCAGAACAATTTCCGAAATCAGATGTCTCTTCGTTTGTTTTGAATAGCTATTCATAAGCATCGCAAAGTTTCACAATGAGAATCTGCATTAAATTTTATACAAGCTTCACTAATTCCGCACCTTTCTGGACCCACAAAACAGTTGTCATAATCTTACGGCTGTTGAAGTTCGTTTTAATTTTGTTGGTCTCATTGGAGAATTTGTGTTCACTTATGGAGAACCGCTTGGTCAATGCCATACATTCTCTATTAGTCTATGGTCATATTAAAGGTAGAGCGACTGAAGAAACACATTCAGAATAATATTCATATTATTCGGTTCATAAATTTATTGAGTTCATCGGCCTTTACCTGACTATTTACAAAGTTTCGTTGAATAACGTTTTGGTTACTTGTATATTGTATTTCTTATATTTTCACGAATTCGTCCTTTCATATAGACCGTGAAACCTGTTCTGTTCTAATATGTTAATATAAGCTGAAGTTTGGTAGATGCGCGTAGCGGCTATTTGCTTGTGACCTATTTATATTAAGTTTTTCGTGACCCAAAACAATTCCTTAAAGTGCCTTATTGTTTGTTCACAGCAAACTAGAGATTTCTCGGAATTAACGAATCTAGAACATGATTATACCATGTAAAACAAGCTAGTGAACAATTTGGTGTTACAATTAACACATACCGACAAGTGAATTATACGGTTCAATCAATAATTAGTATATGAATGAATTGTTTAATTGAGATTCTCTCATTAGAGAATGAAAAAATGAGACATATATACTGCATAAAATTCTATTAAAAATGGATAAGGCTACAGATTTGATAAATATTAAAAAAAATCCTCGTACTTGTTGAAGGGTTGAGTTCTAGGTAAAAAATTATTATTCCTAGAAATAGACTTTTGTTTTTATTTATTTGTTATATATATTTGAAGGCAAGAAAATAATATTGTTACTTGGCAATCTAAATTATGAGACTTGGATTAAATCAGTATAAAGTATGGGTAGACAATGATATCACAACTTTCACAACAGCCTACAAAAAGGAATTTTTCAATGGACTAAATTAAAAATGGATATTTTATTCTCCCATGCAAAGGATCACATGATGTTTAGTCGATGATGGTTTGATGGTTTCGAATGAAAAGAAGTTAACGATTACCATCACAATAAGAATGGATTGGATTGAAAAAGGTCTATCGATGTCAGATGAGGCAGCTCTAATCTAATATTTGCTTACATCAAATAAAACAGAATTTGATTCGGATATGTCGTGAGCAGAAGTATCAAATTAATTCAATTTATTCAACTTTATACAGGTATATGCTCCCATAGCCGACAGCGATGAAGAAACTATGGAGAGATTGAAGAAACACGAAATTCATTATGGGAGATTTCAACGACAAGGTTGGTAAAAGCCGGGTTGAGAATGTCTTTGGAGACTTCGGACTGGGCGATAGGAATGACAGAAGTGAGAGACTAATACAGTTCTGCCAGGAAAATGATTTGATCATCACTAATATTTTCTATGAGCTACCCTTTCGCCGTCTCTACACTTGGACATCACCACGAAATAATAAAGACTAGATCATAAAGAACCAAAGTAATTTCATTTGTATCAATAGGCGGTTTAGGGATAGCATTAAAAACGCTAAGACATACCTAAGTGCAAACGCCGATACAAACACTGACCATGGACTACTCGCAGCAAATGTAAAAGTAAGACTAAAAAGGCTACAACGAGTAACAAAAACAAAAATATTAGACATAGAAAAGCTCAAAGAACAGCAATATCAAGGAAAATATCTACACTGCCTGGAATAAAATCAAATCTACGATTCTGACTGCCGCGGAAGAAATTGCAGACAATAAAGAGCATATTGCGAAAAAACTGTGGATGATCCAAGAAATTATCAACCTTACAGAGGAAAAGCGTAATTCTAAGAACATTAGACCACAAAAATAAATACAATTAAGGTAACAAGTGAACACCACATACGAGAAGCCAAAGAAAGATGGATATAAGAGAGATGTCGTTAAATGGAAGAATTAAACAATAAACATGATTATTTTAATCTACATAAAAAACTAGGAATTAACTGGAAATACAATTAAAAATATACCAATGATCACAAAGAACACCGAAGGAGAGATCCAGTTGACAGAAGATGACAAAAAACAGACTTGAAAAGATTACATCCAGAACAGACGGACGAGCTATGTATTCTTAAGTCTTAAATGTAGCATGCTTTAAGAATCTCGAAAACCAGAAAAGCAGCCAAACCTGACAACATTCCAAACAAATGTTTGAAGGCTTTGGACGATAGGAACTTGACCCATCTTACAAAATTGTTCAACAAAATCTATAAAACAGGGGAAATTCAAAAAGACTGGCTTAAATCAGTATTCATTCCATTGCCTAAAAAGAGCAAACCTAAGTCCTGTGACGAATATCGGATGATCAGTTTGATGAGCCACACACTAAAAGTACTTTTGAAAATAATCCAGCAGAGAATATATCGAAAATTTGAAGAACAAATAGATGAAACGCAGTTTGGCTTTAGAGAAGGATTACGAACTAGAGAAGCAACATTCGCTATCACATTCCTACTACAGAAGTGCAGAGAAAACAACAAAAATGTATTTGTATGTTTCATTGATTTCTAGAGTGTCTTTGATAAAGTACAACACGATAAACATTTTAACAACTATTAACTTAGATATAAGAGCGATATAAGCGATACAAGATTAATCAAAAATATCTATTACAATAAAATGGCAGTAGTGCGTGTTCAGGACATGGAGACAGACGAAATCAAAATTCAAAAAGGGAATTCGCCAAGGCTGCTTTTTTCTACAACTATTCCATGTATATCCCCATTTTGTATTTCAGAAAGTGCTGGAGGAGAGAAATGAGAGGCTAAATATCGGAGGAGCATTAATGAACAACTCAATATTCTGCAATGATACTGTTATACTGGCTGAGAGTGAAAAAAATTCTCAAATCCTATTAGAGAGAACAACAACCAACACTATAAATATTGAAAAAACTGAATTCATGGTTATAAGTAAAAAATCAAAATATTAATATTAACCCTATTCTCACACTGAATAAAAAAAAAATTGAATGGGCGTAAAAATATAAGTATTTTGGTTCAGTCATAAACGCTCAAATTGATCCAGACGAAGAAATCAAGATCAGAATTGAAATGGCTCGAAAAGCATTTGTCAAGTACCTACTCCTCAATGTTTTTAAATAGAGATCTAAACCTCCGCGTCAGAATAAGATTCATGAAATATTATGTGTGATCAGTACTGCTGTACGGAGTGGAAAATGGACCTTTAAAGCTCAAATGATCAAAAAGGCATTTGAGATGTGGCTCTATAGACAGAATCATCAACGATGAAGTACTAAGACGTATTGGTTACAAAAGAAAGTTGTTGACAATTCTTAAGATAAGAAAAATAACTAACATAGGACATATCTCACGCAACAACAAATACCTACTGCTGCAGAACATAATGCAATGCAAAGTAAAGGGAAAGAAAGGCATCGGCATGAAAAAAAATCCTGGCTCCGTAACAGAAAAATGGACAAATCTCAGCGAGAGACAGAGACGCATTTAAAAACGTAGTTGCCAACCTTCAATGAGAAGACGACATGAGAAGAAGAATAATGCAGTGAAGAAATAGCTACACTCACACAGTATCACGTTTTCCATTTTATCATCAACAGAGATTTTTGATTTGTGAATTTGACTTAAAATAAATCTTAACCTGTTTTCATTCGCTTGAATACCAAAATGACGTTTTAAAACCTACAATTAGCTGTCGATTTTTCTATGAAATCATTGCAGGGAATTTTGAATGAGAACTACCTACATAATCCATTCTACCTGCTCAGCCAAAATTACATCAAGGATATAGGGTCAATAATAGAGAATCCCTATAATTCATTCTTTCATATACTCTTCATTAAGTTTTGTCATATTAAGCTACTATCAAATATTTTTCTTAATATTTCATATATTCGAAATTTTTTGAAAATTTTTTGCAACAATATACATTCCTTGTGTCGGAACATTTTTTGTTTATAATCACGTGACGTTTCTGAGTAAAAATTAATATGTAATTGACACTGCAATTTTTTTTTCTTCGTATCTACTCAATAATGGAAATAGTTCACGTAAATATTTAAACTAAGATATATGTAAAATTTTCATAGATCACATCAGAAACATGGCAGAGAATAATATTATCACAGTAGTAAAAGTTTGGCAACCTTTTCGAACGTTTCTGGCGAATATGTGTTGGTGAACCATTCAAAATTGATCGCCCTACGTTGCTCAAATGGAACAGTGGCGACATGTCCAGTTGTTTCATTCCATTATTGCCCAAATATGCTTCAATCTCACTATATGTCACCGACGATCTTGCAATACCAGTTTACGCGCAAGTTTTCTGGCATCACAGCTGATATTGGACAAAGAAATTTATCCTTTAGCGAATTGCGACCACGATTGAATTAGGAAAATCAGCGAAACTCGGTGTCTCGAGTTAGTGCCTCATCACCAAAAGTCGAAGCGAGTTGATGGACACACTGCTGTTGGTTTGATCCCCGTCGAAAGTCATAGTAAAATGTTAAAGACTCAATTACATTTTTTGACAAAGATGAATGTTCTAAGAATCTGTAAACAACTCAAATAGCACTTACATGACAACACTTTCACTATTAAAGATATCAAACTATGATGGCAATGTCAGATTTTACATATTCAGATCAGATTTGCCATAACTTAAGTAACAACCCTCGTATTTTGAAAAGTTTTAGAATATTTTTGATAGAATGTATTTCGTTGTTATTTTAATAAACAAACAATAAATCTGTTCAAAGATATAGTGAAAAATTTTTCACTGTCATGTACAGAAGAAAGAAACACCACTGGTGTGAGAAATAACACAAAGTATATTTTTTGTTGTGTTTTGTAAGAAACACGGCGTTTTTCTCTCTTGTTCAAATAATAAATATTTTATTTTCTAGATTATAACAGTCACGTGTGTGCAATATTTGAAGGTTAAAAGCTAATAAATTACAGAGAGGCTTGACTTTACCATAAAGTTGTGGGCGTACCGGTCACTTTTTACCTGGTCTCCTACACGAATTACAGTACTTTACGTTAGATAATGGGATTTTGTATCTTTTCCTTTCTATTATGGCGCCAGGCACGCAACTCTCACTACTTATATTCAGAATTAATTTGTGCATATTGTTATTCACATATTAATGGGAAGACGGCGACTTGATTGAAACTACTTGCTGAAAAGGAAATAGTAAACGAAGTAATTTGAATTATTTATCAGATAATTTCTCATTATACAGTACAATTGAATTTTTATGAACAACTTTTAGTTATAATTACATAGGAAACTTAGTACAGAACCTTATTTGTGGTATCGGACCGATGAAACATAGATGTAAAGAGTTTTAATGATCAAATTCGCACACCCAGAGGAGTGTCGAATATCACCCGGTATGAAATGGGAAAGGTTTCCGCATAAATTGTAATCATTTTAAAACAGAAAAAGAAAAGAATTGTTCTTATCAAACTTAGAAATGACAAATATATACAATTTTCTAGTATAGAATAATCAAAATACTCAAGTACTTTCAAAGATATCAGGTCCACTTAATTTCAACCAAAACAGGTGTCGGAATATCTGATGAAATTTTTATAAAATATTGAAGAATCATATCCAAGTTGGTTAGTGGGAATAGCAATGAAGTATCAATATATATTGTATCGATATTTCTAAAAATAACAATATCGATATTGATATTCCATTTAGAAAATATCGATATATCGGTATCATCATCATGCCATTTAATCTCTTCGATTATGACTAGCGCTTGGGACGCCTACATATCTCTTTATTGGGGTGGATTACTCCCCTTGTTCTTTTATTATAGTTTTTTGTTGGTCTTAGCTTCGTTTATCAGCTTTCTCCATACTTTTCTGTTTTGACTTTCCAGTTCACTATTTCTATGATTCTAGTATCTCCTTCAATTTGATTTCTTTTGGTATGTCTTGGTTTTCCTCTTCCTCTTGGCCATAGATATCCACTGTTTAATCTCCCCATCATTTCTGTAGATTTTCTTCTCATGATGTGTCTGCTCAATTTAGTCTTTGTGCTTGTTTCCATGGTGTACGCAATCACTGGTCTTATTATTGTTTTATATATTTTTTCGTGCAATTGCACGCGAAGTCAGTATTTCGCATTCTCAGGACAGTCCGGGAAATTTAATTCCGTGGTCGTTGCTATTGATAACGGCCGCGAAACCAAACGTCACTTCCAAATATGAATACCACTTCCAAATTTGACATTTCTAAAATACTACTAAGACAAGGATTATTATATACTTATATTATTTAGGATTAATATTAACATTAATTGTACAGTTTGTATTATTACTTATATTCACTCTAGAAGTTGAAGCAACTACATCTAGTGTTTCTGAATAATGGTTATTGCCTACATTCAAACCAGATACTATATCGCCAGAAATTGAGTTGAGAATTTGATTCATATTTTCAATAGAGGCTTCTATATACCCTTCTACTACTGCCGTGGAATTTCATCCATCGTGACATTTAAGAATTAACATATCAGCCCCAGTATTGGCAAGCAGCGTGGCAGAACTTCTTCGAAAACAGTGATTCGTGTATTCCAGGATTTGGTAAGTTGAGATACTTGGCTACCATACTAAGCATTTTTCAGGAGTGCAAGGTACTGAAATATTGCTATCAGTATCAGAAATTCTGAGTTTTGTCAAAATATTTTGTACATATTGAAACATATTTCCAAGCACACGGTGACATTGTTAAATAAATTGAACTGCTGTTGATCAAGACCACGAAGTATAGATATAAAGAGTCTAACGTAATGTTGAACGAATGGTTTCAATATAGGGGGGCATATTTTTTGCCGATAGAGTGCGCCATTTTTCAAGAAGTACTCATTTAAATTCTTACGTGGAAAGTCTTGTTACTAATGACACCTCTCTGGAAAAAAATATTCTAAGAAACTAAATGGTTAAGATATTTTTAAAAATTACAAAATGTTGCCTATTCTTTTCAGTATTACGATGAACATAATTGATAAAAAAATAATTAAAAAATTATAGTCATTACCTATTATATTATCATACATTTATTAAAATAGTATAAGATACAAAGAAAATATGTTAAATATTCAAAAACCCAATTAAATATTTATATAAAGCTGATGAATAATATTAATTATTAATATAATTTAGAATTTTTACGAGATTTTTCACATTTAATTTTTCTTTCTGTAGCACTTTTATTGAAACATTTGACAAGAAAATGCCCCCGCATCATTAGGAAATTATTAATAAACTTTTTCGTTATAATTCTTTCTTATGCTTATCACAGCCAAAAAACGAGATATTTCTTTTTGAAACAGCATCTAATATGTCAAACATTGTGTCAATCTGTTAATGTGTCAAAATTTTCGAACAATTCAAAAGTTTTTTCATTAATGTTAAAACAACTCAAAATATTTTCCGTAACTGTTGATGAAACATTCGAGGAAATATCTGAACAGCTACTTATACTTTCTTTGTCAGGTTGCAATATTTTTCTGGCAGTATTCTCTTTGTTGATACGTGATTCTTCAATATATCCTTCTGCTACCGTACTCGATTTCCAACCTCCATGTCTTTTAAGACAAGTGAGGTCATCACCACCATCAATAAGAAGTGTAGCAGATGTTCTTAGCGAATGTCCAGTATACTTCCAATTTTCTAACTTCAAAAATTTTTCAATTTCTTGCGGCAAAAAATATGCACTTCTAATCCTTATAATATAATATACTATTATATACAATTATCTAGTTTAATAATTTTAACGATTGCTCGAAAAATAGTGTGTATGCCATGGCCGCTAAACTTTTTAACGATCTCAAGATTATTTTGCCTCGGTCGCAAGCGGCCTTGCCGATAACTATTCTTTCGATACGTTAAAAAGGTATTTCGCGGCCTAAACATACAAATAACTAATCATTTACTGATATTTTTGCCTTTGAGTAACTTTTTATTTTTTCCAAATGTTCGATATCCGTTTTGTATTCTCTCTCTTATTCTTTCTTTAGACGTGTTTCTGCTTCTGTTTCCAATTTTTTGATTGTCTTTATTAGTTCTTCTCTTGTATTAGCTATCATCTGCGTATGCTACTGCTTGTATTTGGTTATAATATTTTTATTATTTAATTTTGCTTTTCTTATTACGTTCTCATATTATCATTCTTATTTCTTCTGTTAGTGGTTTAGGTATCTGACTTTGACTTTCGTGTTTTGCAGTATAACTTTTATTATTATCATCAATTTTTTCTTCTTCTGAATCATTTTTTGTCTATCTATTGAGTCAAACGCGCTTTAAAATCTTTAAAGATCTTTTTTAGCCCTCTATTCCATTCCCATGTTTTTTGAATTATTTGGTGTATTGTGAGGATTGCGTTGATTGTAGATCGTCCTGGACTGAACCCATTTTGATAGTCTCCCAGAATGCTATCGCTATATGAAACATGAATTATTTGGCATAATTCACCTCAATCATTTCACTTTACTAGATAGATACTAATCAGTAAATATCATTCTCAATAAATCAAGAACAACGATGGAAGATATTGGTTATTTATCGAACAAAGCAATATTTATCTTATACATACAAAAGAAAATCTTTTTGATTTTTGCTCCACTGTAACCTGACTTCTATTATGAGTACTGCGATGTACAGCAGATGTCACTCGTTCTGAGGAAACCGAGCACGCAGGCGATAACAAATACTTTAGAACTTTGTCGAAAAGGCGACAATCAAACCAGAATTTTGTTTGATTTTCCTTTATGGGGGCTGATATCGATATGGCTTTAGTTCGCTAAACATACCTCTATTGGCTGAAGCTGTAGCAATATCTATACTTTTTTCATATCCAGATAATTTTCTGATTTTCGGATTGCAGTGGGTATGAGTTCAGGCAAAATAACTAACAGTTGAATGACTGAAACTGAATTTATTTAACATTGACAGATAGAGTTATCAACTTGAAAACTGAACGGATGTAGCATCAACCATAGTTTTTAAAACAATTTATAAATTGAACTACCTTCTGACACAATATAAATTTGACTTAAATAGTCAACATTATTGTGTGTTTAGGCTTCTCAGTATTTTTATATTTTATGTTAAATTATATTGAAAAACCAACTAAAAGTGAATATAGAAAATGAAAGTTACTTTTATTTAACACCAACAGAAATTAGAGAAGCTGCCGAAGTTGCCTCATTAAATTTATTGATGGAAAATACAAGCATAGTATAATATATGGCATATGAAATTTGAACTGTCAAAAGGGATTATTAATAACTATAAATAAATACCATCTTCTTGTAATATTATATACCCAATATTTGTGAAACTAATATATAGATTTTTCTCTTGATTATTATTGAAATATTATACGATTATTATAATTTTCTATAGCTATGTACTATGTTTAAATGATATTCACTCGGTGAATAATAAACTACTATCTATGAACTTAACGATGAAAAATTACAGAGAAGAAAACTTCATTTAGATAATTAGATAGTTATTTATAACAATGCTACAAAAATTTTAGTTGTAAATAATCCTTCCATTAATGAAGTTAACTTTTAATTTACCCAAATTGTGAACTAGTACTGAATTCCGAATGAATGTATGTACAAAGTTTTTCTACCAAACTTAAATCGTTGTACCTTGTTTCTCGGTAAATATAGTTGAATTTTAGAAGTACCGTATTAGAGTAATAGTGTATTATTCAGCTAGCGATAATTTAGGTTATAAGTTACGCTGATGAAGTCATCAAGTGAGCTATCACCTTTAACTTCAGCTGCAATCCTCCATTTGTCTAATTTATAAAAGTAACTAGTGAGTTTATTATTGTTTCTTTATGACTGTTGCATAAATGCTGTTGATTTATAAACTAATTGAGGTTTTAATGGACTTTACAGTCTATTTCCAGTATATATTTTCTTTTGAAATCATCAAAATATCCTTCAACTTCAGTAGTTGGTCGCCAACTGTCATGGCATTTCAGTGCATCAATATCCCGTACAGCATCATTAAAAATATAGCAATGTCTTCATTCAATTCACTTTCACCTGTATATTTTAATATTTATATTTTGTAAGTGGTATTTATATTATTATGTCAACATAAAATAAACTATGTAATTGATTATAGAAGAAAAGCAATTGAATTACTGTGAGTTATACTACCTTTGTCGCCAAAAATTTCTTATCAAGAGCTTCGCTTATAAATTGAATAATTTGATCCGACGTAAAGTTTTTGCCTTTTTAGCTACATGTACGAATTGTGTAATTGCAGATTGAACTATAGTTTAAACTAGGAATTAAACTCTAGTTTCAATCAAGAATAACGGGTTTATTCTATTTTGCAGGTCATAGTTGAACAGATATTTTTCTGGAAGTAGTCATGTGGAAATCATTTGTTAATATGGGTTTTAGGGTTCAAGAGTTAAAAAATTGTGGTCAACCTTCTGAAGACATGCTTAGAAAGAATAGAATTCAAAAACGGCGGTGACTTAGAAGTAATAGGGAACAGATTGGGATGAGTGAAAAAGAAAGTTTAATTAGGAGAAAAGAAAAAATTATTATGATAGAACTACAACAAATGTGAAAAAGAGATTTAACAATTCAAAGAAAACCAACCGTAGAAAGTTTGTAGTTGAAAAACTGGTGGAGCATCACCTCGCACCTTTTCTATTAGTGCAATAAATGAAGAAATCTAAGAGGTAATGGTGTCTCATGCACATGTTGGAAAATTCTTTTGATAGTAATAGATTCAAGGTGATTGATACATATATATCATATATATGCAAAGTAAAATATATGGGATTGACAGTTAAATTTGTAATTAAATAGATTATGGAACTTTGAAAGTATATGTGGGAAGTAATTTCAAAGAAATATATCAATATGTCAAATCATGCATATGTAGCCTGAATTATTTGAGAAAAACTTTTATTCAATCTAATACAAATTGGAATATTGCTACCTTATGAACACACTGTGTATTGATGAATAGGGTGTAATTAATTCTTTTACTCAACCACATTGTACAAATGTATTAAATGAATACATCTAAATGTTTTTGATAGTAGGTCTCTTCTGTTCCAAAATAGGAACAAAATCAAAATAGAAAATGTTCTAATAAGAAAAATAATTTTTTTTAATCTATTCTTAAATATGTAGCAGTAATTGATCAATCAAATTATTTGTAGTTTTATTAGAATTTACTAAATAGAGCTATAAATATTACTCAAATTCAAATATAAAGATTCAAAAAACGAAAAAGCTATACATGACAAAAAAGACCTAAATAATTTAAGTAAAATTTACAGCTCTATTTTGTAAATTTTAATAAAATTACTAATAATTATATTGATCATTAATTTTTCTTGTTAGAACATTTTCTACTTTGATTTTATTCTTATTTTGATATTCATGATGTAGGTGATTAATTTATATTGATTAATATAAATGCGCAAATTGTAAGTGTCAATATCATATTTTGATAAAGACTTAAAGAAAAGTCTAAACGTTAAATTTTATCTTCCAAAAATTATTAAAAAAAAAACAATTTGAAAATAAAAGAGACCTAAAATCAAGAACATTTAGGTGCATTAATATATCAAAAGGTCTAAGAGACAAGAAATTAAAGAAATTTATTATTTATAGACCAATACATGATATAATTTTCTTATAAATTGCTCATTCTTTGAGGTACATTTTAGTAATCAAATGAAAAGACTATTAATGTTACTAGCGATGCACAGAATCTGTCTGTAGAGTACATCTTGTATATACAACTCTAGGTGGGATTATGTTGGGCAGCTCGGAAGAGCATCTACCGTGATAGTATCGGTAAAACAGAGTCAGGTTGGCGATATACTTCTATACTTTAAGTAGTCCATATTTCTTGTCAACTCTGGATGGCCTTTATGTTAAGTTTCTCTCTTCTGTATTGAGTCGAGAATCCTCAGGGTATCATTGGGAGCCAAACTTGAAATGTGCGAGCAATATTCTAAAGATGGACGAATCTAGGCCTTGTAGAATATCAGGAGCTATTACGGTGAGTATAGATTGTTGGTTTCAAAGAGGACTCCAAATTTTAGAAAGCTGCCTTAGCTAACTCTGCCACGTGACTATGCCAGGATATATTGCTCGCAACACCCTAGAAGTTAATTTGTGGTGGAAGTGATATTTTATGTCCAGACAGGACCAAATCCTGCGCTGCAGTGCCAGCTTTTTTTGTAAAAATAGCAGTCTAGGTCTTTGCTGAATTAAACTCAATCAAATTGCTACCACCACAATCCAGAATGTTTTCTGGATTGGTATTGATGGTGTTGATATGTTGCTGCCAACAGATTCGGGTGTTAGCCAAGTTACGCAATAAATTAAAAGATGTTCACCGAAATTGTGAAAATCTAAAAATTGAAGTATCGAACCATCATCAAGTACCTGTATTTAACAGGGTTAAGAGGTAAGCAGATTTACGAAGAAATACTTAATACCCTTAGTGATCAATATCCTTCGTATGCGACCGTGAAAAATTGGACTGCAAGCTTCAAAAGAGGTAAATTTTCCATTGAAGATGATAACCGATCGGGAAGGCCAGTTTTTGTATCAGTCCCCGAAAATATCGATGCAGTTCATGACATGATTTTATCAGACCGTCGAATTGGGCTGAAACGGATATCTGAAGCACTGAATATTTCATACGACGCGTTCATCATATATTTCGAGTCAATTTGGACAAAATGGATCCCCAAATGTTTGAATGTTGACCAAAACCGTGCAAGGGTAGAAGCATCGCGTTCGATCTGTGCTCGATTTGAAAACGATGTAGACTTCTCAAACCGAATTGTGGATGAGACTTGGGTACATTTCTACAATCCAGAAACAAAGCAACAATCGATGGAATGGCGACACTCTGGTTCTCCAAGACCTAAAAAGTTTCGTGTCCAAAAATCGAATGGAAAAGTTCTGCTTCAGATTTTTGGGATTGCCATAGAGTAATCATGTTTGATTTTTTGGGTAAGGGTAGAACAATAACTGGAGATTACTATTATTCACCAGATTTAGCTCCGTCCGACCAGCATCTCTTTCCTTAACTGAAAAAATTTGTGAATTTTCTTCCAACGAGGAGGTAATAAAAGCTGTGGAGGTCTGGTTTGCAGAGCAAGAAGAAACATATTTTTTGAAAGGTCTAGAGACGTTGCAGGTTCGCTGTAATAAATGTATCCAATTAAGAGGAGAATATGTTCAGTGACAAAATATTTTGACATTGAAATTTTGTTTGGTTCTATGGTAGGCTATGAATTTTTCAATATATCCTCGTACAATAAGTAGAATTCATTATTAGGGTAAACATCTTCATAACTTTGTTTCAAATGGATGTAAGTTTGTACCATTTAATTATAAGGCTTAGAAAATTACATTTGTAATTAAATAGATTATGGAAATTTGAAAATATATGTGCGAAGTAATTTTAAAGAAATATGTTATTATATTAACTACATGGCTTGAATTATCTAAAAAAAATTTGTTTTATCCTAAAATAAATCCAAATAATGCTAACTGATGAACAAACTGTATATTGTTGAATAGGACATAGTGAATTCTTTTACTTAACTACATTGTACAAATTTATTGATTATACACCAATACACGACATAATTTTTCCTCATGATTTATGAAAAATTTCATTTTTTTATAAATTGCTCATTCTTTGAGGTACACATTAAGTAATCTAATGAAAAGACTATCAATTTTACTACCGATGCAGAGAACATATACCAAATTTTTTAGTTCTTCACTGCCTCCTGTGGGTATGAAAAATAATAAAAATTCTTCCGTAATCGATTTCTAGCCGTTAATATATCTGATTGGTATTCTTAAGAATGTTTTTAAAGTTGAAAACACCCACAAAAATTAAGTAAAACTTGTACTGATGAAGTTGGAATCATCAATATAAACATTAAAATTTATATTTATGTATTTGAAATAAATTTGATTGAGTTTTATTTCAACATCACAGTTCTTTTTTATAAACTGATCTCAAGTTCACTCCAAGTGAGTCTAAATTGTCATTAACAATGTGGTAATCGCTGCTTGACCACCTTTCAGTCAAATACAGTTAACGAAAAAATATGCAAACTTTGCCTATTTAGCACACTACCCAACAATTTAAACGATTGCTGAGATGTATTATAAGTTTTAAGCATAGTAATTTAATATAATTTGATGAGGGCTTGACGGCTCAGGCTTTCTTTTTTATGTAAAAAGCAAGTACAAGAGCGTAAACCCTATTACACTCGAGTAGTTAGAGTGGTGCTTGCCGTATGAGGATGCCTGTAGATATTTATCTTAAACCTCTTTACGATGTAGTATTCGTGAAAGACGTGCCATGGTAGCCGATTCCACAGGCGTGCACTTCTCCAAAGAAAGGAGTCTCATATACCTGTAGAGTATGTGTCGCATTTATTGCTCTAGGTGGGATTATGTTGCTCTCTTCTGAATTGAGTCGAGAATCCTCAGGATAAACTTGGGAGCCAAACTTCAAATGTGTGAGCAATATTCCAAAGGTAAACGAATCCAGGTCTTGTAGAGAATTGGAAGCTATAGCGGTGAGTATAGTTTTTTGGTTTTAAAGAGGACTCCAAGAGCTGTTTTAGCTAATTCTGCCAAGTGACTATAACAAGATATATTGGTCGCAAGTTCAACACCCTAAGAGCTTATATTGTGGTTATAGTGGTATTTTATGTCCAGACAGGACCAAATCCTAAGTTTATTCAGGCGCATGATTTGAACTAGGACATTACTTACTGTGCTATCGTAGGCAAAGCTATAGATCGAATTTGCAATTTTGTAGCGTAGATTTTGATATACACGATAAAGAAAATTTGTGACCAAATACATCCCTGGGGAACACCACCGTTGTTGACCTGAAACCTTCCAGAGGTGTGACCATCGATAATGACCGGGATGGATCAATTTCAGGAAGCTCATGAGTTACTTGATAAGTAAGGATGAGAAGCTGTACGATCTTATTGAGAAGGTTAGTATACTAAACGCTGCCAGAAGCATTCGATATATCCAGAGCGTTGCTCGGGATTTCTCATATTTCTCTATAGTTTCCAGGAGATCACCATTTGATCTATGTTTACAAAAGCTACATTGATGACTGCAAACTCAAGATATCTCGAGATTTGCTGTTTAACTATCCAATCAGCAGGAAAGAGACCTCTCTGATATGATAGGGAGAACAAGTTACACAGAGGACTTGTTAGTCCAGCTACACATTTCCTCAATACGATTGGTGGTATTCTTTGAGAATATTTTCCACATTACGGCAATTTTCTTCCGACATTTATGAACTGAGGCCTAGGTAGTAGTATAGAATTTAAATCGAATATGCGACTTAACAAGTTCGCCTTCTCTTTTGTGATCACTGCGATTGACCATCTTTTTCGGTCAACGGTGGAATTTATGACTTACAAAAACCTTCATTGACCACCAGAAAGACATTGATCCGCTTGGGCGATAGACAAGTTTGTTTTTCACTTTCTCTCTTTGTACGATTTCCTGTACTGGAACTAGAGCTTAATTATCGATAAGGAGCATTTTTGTTGTTGACTGCTCTAGTGAAGTTTTTATCAAACTATGGATTGTGGTCTGCCAAGCCGCTGATAGAGTAAGAAATATAGGCTTCCATACTTCCGGAATCTCGTTAGCACACACTGAAGGTATATTGGAGTTGAAGCAAACATCATTGCGAGGCAGCATACAAAGGAAATCCTCTATATATTTCCATGTATTTGATTACTTACTTACTCACTTACTCACAACCTATATCAGTTTTTATCATTGCCTGGAGTCCTGGCAAGTGAAGGTCGCAGAAACATGTGTACCAGCTGCTATGTTGATTTACTGGATGATAGCACTCAAAAGTTTCTTGACTTTCCGTTTTCAAAATAATATTCCCATTTACCACAAATTGCATATTTCAATTATGATAAGAAATATTCATTACCAGACCGTTATTACCAAAATATGAGAATATTTCATTTTAAAAAAATCTCTCTCCAACGTATTTGATAAGCCAATTATCGTCTCGAGACCTGGTTGTGTTGCTGAAGTTGAATTACTGATTTCGAGTAAAAAATGGATCGGTAGTTGGAGTACATCTCTAAAACAATTTTTCTTCATTCATATGATATTTCTGCATATCTGCCTAGAACAATGCAAGTACAGTTTTCTTTGTCCCTTTCAAAGATCAAGAAACTTATCGAGATCAAAGCTGTTGAACTCTGGCATTGAGATTTTTTCTGCTTTTACTGGTTCCGTTCTTAACGTTTTTTTTTTTAAATACGGAGCCAGGATTAGACCTGAGGCTGAAATGGTTTTTGTCAGCCAATGTCAAGAGGAGCTGAAAAACCATTTAAAATTGGTAGTGAGCAGAGTAGAGTCAGTGTTATTTCACTTGGTAACTCAATACGTTTCACCAAGGTTAAAATGAATTTTTTTCTCCTCTTGTTGTAAGATGCTGAAGTTGTATCACATCTTGAGAAAGTATGAAGAAATATAAACCTATGAGTAGTGACGTCTCCATACATAAAACCTATTTTTTAAGGAATTCGGTAAGTAAGATATGGTGAACTGATCCTCTTATTTATTTTTGTCTAAGTAAGAGGAACTTTTTTTATGTCAATTTTATTTTGTCGTGCTTGGTGTTTAGTTTGATTCCTTGAGTTTTTTGGATACATCGGTTTGTTATAATTGTGATGAAACATTTACTAGCGTTACCAGTAAAGTCGCCACACCTTTCGCTCCAATTCCTCAAATTCCTGCTCTACAAAGCTTTCCATTGAAGTAAAAATGTTACATAAAACGTAAACAGTACTAACAAAACAATACACAGAAAGATCATCATCAAATCTACCACTCGGAACAATACGTGAAATTTTAGGACCAAAATACAATATTACTTACCTTAAAAATTACCTTAAACAGATCAGATTCAACAATTATTCATAGATAAAATACTTAATCTTTACTAAATCGCTAATAACCAGTATACGTTTGATGCGAATTTTTTAATAAAAAAAAAAAATACACGTCTACATGTAACAAAATTTTTAGGTGAGTACCGTTTCATGTAGGGCTGGAGAAAATTCACTTATGAATCTAAATTTTACATTTTGTACATTACAATATTTTTCCAGATTTTAACACATTCATCATTGACGTTTAAATATTTGTCAAGACGTGCCGCCAAATTTTGCATCCCATCATCGAAAAACTTTGCCGCCTTACATTTAAACTAGTTAATACAGTCTCTTCCAACTTAACACGATCTTAGAGTATTCTCTATCAAGAACTTTCCATGTTTTAAAAATAAATTGAAGTTTAGAGGGGCTGATTTAGGGCGGTATAAAAATTTTCTCATCAACTATTTCTGACAAGTCTTCATCAATGTTACTGAGCCATCTGGATTGTTTTTCGTCATTTTAAAAATAAACGGTATTATTGATTGCTATTGAGACAAAAGAAGCAGTTCAACTGTACCATAAACATCGACAAAGACTGAAACTGAAACCAATAATTTTAGTAAATCAACTCCAATATCAATTGTATAAAATATGTTTAATAAACATTTGCTGATGAGAGAACATTGACGAGTACTGGTGAATAGTGTAAGCAGCTGTAAAAACCTAATAAATGGTTGGCAAAAACTGTATTAAAATGATTTGATATAATTCTGTTTGAGATACTAACAAGAAAACTTGAATCAACTAACAATAAAGTTCTTGTTTTTTAAAAGTTGGGTTCTTGTCTCTATTTTGGGTTCTACTATTGGAAATTATAGGATAACAAATATGGAGAATTCAATTTATAATGTCACTACAATTTTTGTGTTAAAAATATTTGCCTAATACAGCTCAAACATCATTCCCTTCTTTTTTGATATAGAGAACTATAGACAAGGGTTGCGACCTCACAAACTTCGCATTAATATAGACAAACGATTGACGAATGGGGAAACTAAACCACGAGACAAACTAGATATTGAATGCCTTAATCCTTGCGGGTAGAAAGGCTTCTTAATTTTATGTAAATACTAACCTATCTCAAAGAGGCAAATACGTGGTCTGACGTGCACGCGAAGCCTGAAAAAATAAAACATTTAAATGAACTACTAAGCTCAAGTTATTATTATACTCTTTATAGCAAATAACAAAAATCTACTTATAATTGTGTTTCTCATCACAGCAAGAATAATGAATCATAATCTCGCGAGACAGATCGTTGACACTACCGGAACGAAAGTAGCCCGCAGGATGTGGTTTGGAGATCCTTAATCTGAAACGCCAGTTACTTCACCTCATTCTACAAGGTATTATGGGCTGAATAATAAACAAATTGATAACTGACTTGGATTCCACTTATTTTATTGCCATTGTTTGTTTTGTAAGAAATATTTGAAAATAATCATTATCAAATGGTTAACATTTTTGGAAATTTGCCAAATTCATTTGTTTCAATTTCTTATACGAGCTTTTATATTCGCTTCACCTGTATGTTTGTTTGTTCTTATGGTAATAACTTTGGATTATCAACGTTAGTTTATCCCACCACTTTAATGCCGTTCGTTAGCAGAGCGGGCTGAGGCCTCAACCTCCGGATTCGCCGGTCATAGTTTTGAACCCAGTTTACGCTGTAAAAAGAACTTTTTATGTTGTTTGAGAAGAATTTCACTTCCCACGCCCTCTGTTGGAAACAGGACCCATCATCATCGACGTTTTCTTCACAATAATACCATTATTTTTCATTCATGAATATTTTAAACTTATTTCAAAAAATATTTAGTGTTTTGCCTTAGAATCTTTATTTAAACAATAAATATTTGCATTTTATCAAATATGCCATTTGAACAATTACAATACCATTGAATTCAATGTATCAAAAGTTTATTATAGTGATGGTGATAGTATTCGAAAATAGAAAAATTCTGAAAACGAAACAGAAATTTATTTATATCACCGCCTTATGACGAATAGGGCCTCTTACTCTATTAGGAATATTTTAGGTGAAAAATTTAAATTTTGACAGAAGTTGTCTAACTTCATATGATAGTCTATGGAAGTCTATTAAAGATATGTAATTGTTCACAGACTGCTGCCCAAATATGTAGTCAAGTCGAGCCCGGACAGTCCATTCTGGAAATACTGTGAAGCTGTAATCCTTATATCATATATGTGAATAACGAGAAATTCCAATTGTCTCACTTAAAACAAACTTTTCACTAATTTTATGAGCAAATTACAAAATAATTACTCCAATAATCAACTATAGAAAGTACAAAAGTATTAGAGCTCATGATTGTTGGTGATAAATGTGGCCTAGTTTCATCCAAACCAAGATATCCACATTGTAGTAGCTTAGAGAGAGCCTGGACTCATTGAAGAATAGGCATTTTATATTTCTTCATTTCCAGCATTTCTCGATTTATTATCTCAATAACCTATGCTCCCTATGATTACGCATCCTTGCGCTTAAAACTATGATATATAATTATAATATAATTAAAATTAAATATAATAAAAAGAAAATATGAAATTGTACCATTCGTAACATTAGAGCTTTTCCGAAACTATAAACTAAGTTTAGGTTTATCATCTCTCAGATGATTGTGGACTCCAATCCAGAAAGAAAATTTGCATACTTTCCGAATGTCGCATTCATTTCCAGTAAACAATGGTAAAAATATGGTCAAATATTGTCAAAATTGATTAAAATTAAAATTGAAGCATTTAGAGTTAAAAAACATTTGTAAGATTAAACTAAAAATCGCCTGATGTTTTAGGAAACTATTTATGTAAATACATAATCTATCAGGTGCTAAAAAGGTATGAAATTCATTGAATCCTTCATTTTTAAGAGGAAAACGTTCAAAAGCTCAACCAGTCACAAGCTACTGTGAACATTGGAAGGTTATACATTCGTTAAGTTAAAAAAAAAACCGAATTTTTATTTAAATAACCTCTTGGTCTCTAGCAGTTTCAACGTATCTGTCATATTCTTTGAGTTATTTTCAATAAAAATTATTTTTTTTTAAATTCTTCTGTTATAACCATAATTTTTTTCAGAATCAAGCTCTTTAATCCATTCAAACTTCTTGATCCTATTATTTGTATTCAATTAAAGTGATGTCTAAATTTTTAACATTTTATCTCAAATAGGGTGGCAATATAAAGGGAGGAAATGAGGGTTTTTTCCATAAAATGAAGAGATTCTATCTCATTTTTGTCATAACTTCCTTAATTTATGCATCACAAAGTCTTAAAGAGTTTTATTTTTTTCCTAGAACTGACCGATTTCCACTTATTCAATTTTCAATTTTCCAAAATCTTTGGTTCACTGTTTTGTATTTGGTCTTTGGCCAAAAAAAATTATTTTCATTTTTTCAAAAGCTAAATTTGACCTCTTCAAAGTTTCTTCGATACAATCAAAGTTTTTAAGTTATTTGTGTAAAAACTATTGAAAATATGCATATTTTGTGGCAAAAGTTCAAAATGTCACGAATAAGTAAAAAAAAATAATCTACTTTCCATTTCTATGAATTTGTTGTGGGCTAATTATTTTCTAACATTTATTTAGACGTATGATAGATTCTAGATGTTTAATAGTTGTTATTGAGCAGTTATCAACGATTTACCCACTGATATTGAAGTTTGAATCTAATATTTTATTTTCTTGTTGAAATGCCCAGAAGAATAAAAACTACAGAACTCACTCATCTCATCTCTTAATAATTTTTATAGTTTAAAAGCTGATCGCATTCATCCACTGGGCTACTAAGGTAAAAAGGATCCTATCATATTACAACGATCTCTCCAACTCGATAATTGTCCGAAAAACAATGGATATCATGCGGATTAGTTTCCTAACATTCAGGGTTAATTCTATCATAGTTTCTGAAAACATCTAGAACGATGACACGTGCAACTTATTTGTGTAAAATTCAAACGTTGCAGTAACCGTACAGTGATTCAATTTACGAGTATTTAGAGAATTTACTTTTATACAGGTGAACGGATTTTAAAAGCTTTCGAGTCATATTTTACAATGAGAACTGAGACATCAGCTACTTTTCCAAATAAACTGAATTCAAACTAAAGCAATAAAGAAACATAAAATCTGAAATTGGTTTTTTAATTATTGGTAAAGGTGATAAAAACAAGCAAAAAGGACGTGCACAATAACAAACTTTATCATTCTGTAAAACTAGTACAGTGTCATTTGGTTGGAAAAATAGAGGTTAGTAGGACAGTTTCACGGATTTCCAATTCGCCACCTCGTATATTTGCCGTTCGCGCCACCACATTGGAAAAATTCCGCCTAAAATCAGTTTTTTGATAATAACTCTTTTCCTAACAGGAAAACTTATTCATACAAAATAATTGTAGAGGAAAATTCCTACAATTTATGTCAATACTTTTTTTTCCTAAAATCAATAGTTTCGGTGTATGAGCGTTGTAAACCATCATACACTGCTCATATTTGTGAATTGTTAAATATGAAAATTTTGAAAATACGATGTGCATCATCAATGGATTCGTTTTGAAACAGATATTTTCATATTTATTTGCAATAAATACATTACGTACGTCCAGTCGCATTATACCTCCAATGTCATTATCGTGTTTGATACCCAGAGGATGTAGCAACCCGTAGTACCAAATATGTAGAAGCATCCCGACGATCACGGAAAACTGCTTCAGTAGACCTACTTTTTGAATAATCAATGACGCCAACTGCGTCACAAAGTAAATCCCTGGGTAGTGAATACGAACGAATAAGAACCGCTTCATTGGAATGTTGAAGACAAAATTTGAAGTTGAACACTTCGTGCTTAAATAAGCCACCTAAAATGCAGATACGTTGAAGATTAATACCGCAATAAGCGTTTCATCAGCATTAGATTTTATAGTAGTTGACGGTGAAGATGTAGATATCGTTCTTTTGACGGAGCTGTCAACACCAGCCAAACCAGGAAAAGGAGAAATTTCACGGCATATATACTCCATAAACAGTATAAAAGATAAAACAGCCGCAAATCATATTTTATTTTTGCATACCTTTAGTAGTTGTGATATCATATCAGCATTATTTTATCAAATAAAAATGAAATACTCCGAAAAAACCCTGATTTAAACGAGGTTGTCGAAGCACTTAAAAATCCAAATGCTGATCCAGAAGTCATTGCTTGAGCTGGAGAACGTTTCTGTATCAAATTATACAGTTACAGGGATGTGAGTCGCGAAATAAATCTGTAAATAAATATAGATATGCATGCTTCACAACATCAGCATATAAAATTAAATTTAATTTTGCGTCGCTACCACCAATAGGAGCAGCAGCACGACAAATTTCGTCATCACCAAGTTCAGCAGTGGTATGGGAACAAACAAAATGTAGAACAGTGAGGATGGAAAGGACAAGAACGGGCTCATTCCTGTTACTATATTCGAGCCCCCTACTCCTGAAAGCTTATTTATTGCAAAGATTGCAAGAAAAATGGTCAAAAAATTTGCGGATGCAGCAAGGTAGGCTAAAGTGTTCCGTTGTGTGCACGAACTGTGTTTGATAATTCTCATTTTCCGTTACAAGATAGCAGTGAAGAAGAAACAAAGGACACTATTATCGAGCAAATAAACGACGATGACGATGACGATCACGCCGAGAACGTAGAGGACCGCGATGAAACTGATGATACCATCGCCGATGATACAGAAGAAACTTCTGTTTTTAATATTTCAACCAGTACTGGTGACGATAAAAGTACAACATTAGCCCGTCAACAACAATGAAGTGATGGGGATTGAACTAGATTTGGAAATATTAATGCATCCAAATGTTCTTGATTTTAGGTCTCTTCTGTTTTAAAATTTGTTTTTTTAATAATTTGGAAGAAAGATAAAAATTAACGTTTCGACTTTTCTTTAAGCTTTTATCAAAATATGATATTGACACTGACAATTTGCGTATTTATATCAATCAATAGAAATTGTTCTAATAAGAAAAAGTAATTTTTCCTTAGTCCTAACATCTCAAATATGTACAAGGACTTTCTCAACAACTATCAAATTAATTTAATAAATATGATGTTAGTATAAGTCTTGAAAGACGTAATACGTTATCCAAATATTTCATTAAATTGGAATACCAAAAAACAAAGGAAATAATATTATATATCAAGTACCTTGTACTAATTGTAATGCTGTCTACATAGGGCAGACCTCTCAATATTTGCAAAATAGACTAAAAGGTTATCAATACGATAAAAAAAATAAAACTGCGTTAATGAAAAACAGAATTCTTAGAAATGGTTCACATTCATAAAAACGAAAAAGCTATAAATGATGAAAAAGATCTAAATAATTTAAGTAACATTTATAGCTCTATTTTGAAAATTCTAATAAAACTACAAATAATTTGATTGATTACTGCTACATATTTAAGATGTAAGGACCAAGGAAAAATCAATTTTTCTTATTAGAACAAAATTCTAGATTGATTTTATTCTTACATTGATGTTCATTATGTAGGTGATCTATCGATTAATATAAATACGCAAATTGTCAGTGTCAATATCATATTTTGATAGAGACCGATAAAGATAAAGAAAAGTCGAAACGTCAAATTCTATCTTTCTTCCAAATTATTAAAAAAACTAATTTTAAAACAGAAGAGACCCAAAATCAAGAACATTTGGATGCAATAATATATTAAAAGGCCTAAGAAATAAAAACTTAAGATTTGGACATAGTGATTCAGAGGTGGATTCACGATAAAAAACGCGCCGCTTTCTCTACCTCATGGTGATGTGGAAATGAGCCGAAACGTGTGTTAAACTACACTTTAAGGCGATTGTAAGCCAAAACTATTGATATCAGAAAAAAAAATTATGACATAAATTGTGGAAAATTTTCTCTACAATTATTTTGTAAAGATTTGTTTTTCCTGTCAAATGCGGCGGAAAGGAGTTATTATCAAAAAACTGCTTTTGGGTACCATTTTTTCAATATGGACATGCGAGTGGCGACGATACGAGATGGCAAAGCTGAAATTCAGTAAGAGCACATGAAAATCTATAAAATTGCCACTTTTTATACTAGTGGAAAACTTTCCAAGTAAAAATACACAATGACCGTACTAAACTATCAATAAAGCCAATTTATTACAATATATTTGGATTTATTATATTTTCACAATATCCGAGACATCAGATCACTTTAATCCCAATCCGAGGGTAATGACTTGTATTTTATAGGTAGTATTAGAAAATAATAAATCATCATTCGAAACTTTCTTTTATCGAAATAATGAATTACTAGATTTGAACAAATAGTTTCCATCAATGGGCACTATGAGATACACAAACATTCCAATTACTTGACAAATAGCCACTTTTTATTCAGTAATTTTAATTATTTGATAAGTCTATGAAACAAATTTGTTTGAAATCGAGTTTCTGTCAGTATATAAGTTCATAATAAATAAGGTTATTTATTTTATCTACTAATGAGCGACATCTTTTTCTGTAGTTTCGCCCAGTATGGCTTCTGTTATACCAATTAGTGTTTGAGAAAATACGATGTGTCAATG
Organism: Diorhabda carinulata; assembly: GCF_026250575.1. Lineage (NCBI taxonomy): Eukaryota > Metazoa > Arthropoda > Insecta > Coleoptera > Chrysomelidae > Diorhabda > Diorhabda carinulata. The sequence goes on along the minus strand of NC_079472.1, from coordinate 52,940,723 downwards.
AATTATATTCGGTTTCACAGAAATTATAAATAGATATGATAAATAACTAATTTTTGAAAATTCCACATTTTATTGTGAATAATAGAGAAAATGAGAGAAATGCTTCATTGTGATTAAAAGCTTGTAAAAACTAAAAAACGAACATAAAAATAACTAAATAAAATTTCAATATACAGAAGAAAACCACAATTATAGATAATAGTAATGGGTAATAATTAGTATAAAAGTTGTATATAAGTCCATAGCAAAAACAAACCAGTATGCAGAATGTCCGGAATTAAATATCATTATTAGAATAGAAGACGTTTACAGAGTAGAAGGCACTATCCAGTAAATATGCTCCTCAAATTATTGTGCAATGCGGGAAAAGATGATTTCGATTTGATTCCATTTGACAAGTGGTTGTGCATATTTTTTGCATTGTAAAATATTGAGCACTTAACTAATTTTGAACGTGGAGTAGGAAGGTAAAGGTCTTGCTCAGCGTTCCTGAGTGGATTTCTGGAATTGGAAAAGCTTGCTTACGAATTAGGCAAAATGATTCAAAGATGAATAGGGAAGGAAGAATCAGAATTTTAAATCTTATGAAGAAGTCCCGGCAGTGAGCCTGCTGTTTACTCCGAGTAAATATCTAACAGCTCACTTTTGTATTATGAAGATTTGCTCAAATTGAGTCGCACATATCGGAGATATGGCTAAATAAGAGCATAATAGACTGTTGAGGAAGTGAATAAGTTCAGTTCTTTGAAAACTGATTTCAGGGTAAAACAGGAGCAACTTAATTTTTTAGATGAGGCGGTAATATGTAACTTTTAATTTTACAAATTCAACGACGTCCATCGTGGTGTTATTTAATAAAAAATGCTTCAATGTATTTTCATATGATGAAACGTAGATTTTAGAAACGTTGAGACAGAAAAGATTAGAGTCGCATCATAATTTAAGGGTGATTAGGTCACTAGATATGGTCCTATGAAGTGCTGTGAGATCAGGACGTCTGCAAACAGACATATTTTACCACTGACGTTTAGATAGGCGATGTCGTTTATAAACAGAAGAAACAAAATACGTTCTAGTACAGAGCCTTTATTGAGATATGAGGGGTTCAAAGCTGATGTGGACCAAGTCCATAATAAGTGATTTTGAGAAAACGGCAGTTGAAGTTTTTTGTAAATGATATAAAAGATGCTTCATATAATTTTTTATCTCACATTAGAAATTCATTTCCCAACTGTAACTTAAACATTAATACTAGTTCTTAACTGATAAAGATATTTTTTGCACCTAATCGATATAATTTTTTATCATTCTACTGGACTTGGTTCACTTTTCAGTGGACATTTTGTAAAAAGTATAAATAAATAGCCAAATTTTGAATAAAACATATTTAATTTTCCTAATGAGGTTATATACAATGTGAAAAAGTAAACATTGCAGCCAAGGTTTATTATTAATTAGTATTATCATCGTCTTCAACGAGTTCGATTGGTTGTATTGCGCTTCTTGTGGAAACATCTTGAGGTAAGTTTTTAGAATAACCGTGGTTTACAGGTGGACTATAAGGCAGAATATCAATCATATCTTTCTTTTTCACAGCAGTTACAGGTCGCCGTGTAATGTAAAGACACTCTTGGTTGACACGATTCAAAGATGTAGTTTTTTTTACATCTAGAATACGAAACTGCGAAAAGTGATTCAAAGTCTCTTTAAATCTTATTTCAAACTCATAGCTCCTTTGAAAGCGAAGCCAAAGAATCTTTAGCAAACTAAAAGGCAAGTTATCTGTGTCCTTTTTTCTATTTGTAATTTTCCATTTCATGCTCTAATGTCGATGTACTTAAAATTCATTCAGTTGCATCTGATTCGCGTTCAAACGAAGCTCCTGTCTTTTTGCATTCTTTATAACGTCAAACCAATCTTCTGGAACGAAAATGTTTTGGGATTTTTTACTTTATAATTCTATATTCTAAATCTGAGTCGTTGGGAAGGAACGAATGTCCAGAAACTGAAAATTTTAGGTCAATTGTCTCTGCAGCCATTGTAGGATCCTGGACAAGTTTAAGAAGCAAAAGAGATAACTTTATGTTGCGATTCCGACCAGTGCAAGAATCTAAGAAAAAAATTATATTTCTATGGTTAGAGGCGTTTTCTTGCAGATGCAGATACACGAAGCTACATCTTGAGAACCTCTACCACCCTCGGTTTCGTCCCAAACATACATAAAACCTGTTTTGGGAAACGGAAGCGATTTTTGGAGGTCAAATGTGCAGACGAAGAAATCGTCAGGGGCCTTCTCTTGATCGGTCTTAAAAACACTTCTTGCTTACACAGCTCGAGCTAATGCAGATTTTTTTTGCAACTCAAGTTCCTTTCTCTTTTCATCTTGCATTTCAGCATGCATCTTAAGGAATAACTCATCGCATTGGTGACAGGTATCTTATCTGGAAACTTCAAAGTGAAGATTAAATTTTGTTGAGAAAATCTTTCTTCAGTCAAACAACGATACAGCCGTCCCTAACCAAAATGTATATCGAAGAAAAACTTTTTGCTTACAGTTTTATCGACTTCTTTGATACGTATCGAGTAAACAAAAGTAGAATTCTTTCCACGCCCTGAACAATCCCTAGGTCGCTTTCTCGCGGTTCTCGACATTTTCACCAAGCCACGTAGAAATTTATATTGTTTACTAAAATCAGCTAATTTCCAAAACGATTCGAAAAAATTGGATAAATCTTCCGGGTTGAAGCTGTTACCACATTTTCTTTTGCATTTGCAATCAAAATTTGGATCAAAGTTTTTTACATTTTTATTTCTCTGTTTTATAGGTTTTTCCACTATTTCTCAAGAACTTTCGTTTATTTTTTGCCTAGCAGGCTTCGTTTCTAGATCTTTTTCTACCTGGTTTGTCATTTTCAGGACTTTCAAAAGCAAATAAAAAATCGTTAAAGATTTTTATAAGAATTTATGTTGTGGGAAATCTCACCATTGAATTTAGCTACTATATCAGATTCCCAATCTGAGAAGAGATAATATTAATTGTCTTATTACGTAGATAATCCTAAACATGCTTATATTTGACGACGTTAATTATAACACTAAAATATTTTATTTTTGTCAAATCTTCAATATTACGTATTGTTGAAAATAAGAGCTCAATATCATTACTATTATCCTAACTTACCGTCAGAATTCATTTTAACACTCAAAAATTATTCAAAGAAAGCAATAAAAAGTCAAAACACTTTTAATAAATTGTCACCGCAGTAGTGGAATTATCGCCATCTATCGGTAAAATGGTGATACTGGACTTAGTCCCTTGCAATACACAAAATTTATACGAATAATACCTCTTTTATGTTGTTATAAGGTGCAAAAAAATCCAATTTATGGACTTGGTCCACTTCAGCTTTGAGCCCTTCATATATTGCTCTAAGTAAAAATTGTCACAACCCTCCTCGGTCTCCCCTATTTGTAGAGGAGATTTTACTTAGTATTCGGTGACAAATGTGAAGGTAGAGCATGATAGTGCTCCTGATCATACTTTACTTAGCCTTGACAATACTGATGTTAATATTTGATGTTCTTAACATTAATCATCATAATTTATCATCACATTTTATATAAATAGTCATTTTTCACTTTTCTTTTTGACTCTACTTTCCTGAACTTTCTGAAATTTCTTTTGTACGTAAATTCAGTTAGAATTTGATTCAAATGCAATAATTATTCACACACCTGTGGAAAACTTTTTAATACAAACGTAGCTTGTCAATAATTACTCAACATTTTCTTTTAGTGATGCGCATTATTTAGTCGTTAAGTTAATTATAAGCAATAGAGTCCTTTGTTGGTGTATTTGCTAACGCACATTTACAAAGAAGTAAATATTTGCTCACTACTGGAGATGATTATTGTCTACAACATGTTAATTAATAGATGTATGGGAAAGTCACATATTTGTATAGATGTAACAGTCTTTTAAAATATATAGTATACGCTGATGACTGATGACAGTTGATGCATAATATATGAGTAGATCAAAGTCTAATTTTAACACGTTGACTGCCAAAGCAATTTTTACATTTTTATCCAATGGTATTCTATCATAAAAAACAAATTCAAATACAAAGTTTTTACAAAAGGTATAGAAAGCGTAGATTTTACATAGAGTTTTTAATAGTATAACTTGGAATTTAGAGTAATGAGAAACGTTCTCCAAAGAAAGAAAAGAGAAGTTATGGGTGCAGTATTGGGCAGAATCAATTTTGGATAAGTTTCAGCTTTTATTCAACATCTTTTTAGTTTTAATATTTCTTAGTCTTATTCTGGTACCCGATTAAAGATCACTTATTATATACAATTTTTGATAGTATAATGTGGAGAAAGAGTATGTCAATATAACGTGAAACTTACTCTAGAAAATATTCGTGATTCGGATTATGAATAATTATAATTAATTCCAAATATTTGATGACCTATCAAACATTTCCAAGGGTCGATTCAGGACACTTTTTTGTTTCTTATTGTATTGTTATTGGTACACAGGGCCGTTTATAGATTAAATTATAATCCATTCTAATGGACCTTCCTACTTGTTCAAAGTTTCAAGTGATTTTCGTTCAAATATCATGCCGTAGGTAAGAACCGATTGATATTGGCATAGAGTTGAACTGTATTTTTTACCATGTCATTCAGAAATTCGCCTTCGTTATGTTAAAGATGAATGATATAAATCAGAGTGGATGTTGTAAGGTTTCCAATGGATAAAAAATTTGCCGTAACAGTCTCTCCATTATGGAGAATATCAGATGTCAACCCTAGTTCATAAATCAGTAGTTTAGTGATACAATAAAATGTATATGAGATGACAGCTACAAATTAAGAAAGAAGAATAGTAAACAAAACCAACGGCTTAATCTTTTTCTTTTTAAAAGCGCTGCAGCAATGATAGAGTTTCTGTGATTATGATAGATAATGAAATGTGGAATCCGTGAAACATTCCAAAGAGTGAAATTGAAGTACGTCTACGAAAATTCAAAAGACAAACTTAAGTATGTAAAATTAGGGCCATGGTTTTGTGGGACTGGAAAGACAGTATGACAATACATATTAAAAAAAATCTCCTGCGAGAAATTGTCTCCCTCAACGTTTTGTTCACGAAAATATTCAGTTCCATGTTGCAGTAAAAGTAAAGACGCAGCTGAATCGTTCAGAACTCAGCCCCGACTCAGCAACATCAATATTTCTTGGTAGAAAGCGGTTGTAAAGTCACGAAAAATTGAGAAGAGCTTATACAAATTGGGACAAGGATCAGATGATGGATTTCTTAATGTAGTGTAACAGCTTGACAGATATTAACTTGTTAATGGTGACTAGATCTTAATTTTTATCAACGTTCTTTAATAGGTTTTCTCCTACTTCATTACAAAATACTTCTCACTAAAAATGTCCTTTAATTATTGAAGTTGAAAGAGATATTGTCACCCTTAATAAGGTAACATCTGCGTCCAGAATCTCAAACTACATCATATGGAACTTTCAAAATTAAACTGCTTGTTTTGATACCCTTAGAAAAATCACATAATTCTAGTGGAAATTATACGACACAGTAAGATCCAGATTAAAGGAAAAAAGTCAGATGAATGTCTAATGAAACAAAGGAAATTGGATAAGAAGACGGTGTAAGTCCATTGCTATTTATTTTATAAATAAGATAATCGGAATAATCGAGACAAAAAAATAAGAAAACTGTATACAAGAAGCTATGAATATTTAGGAGGAGTGAAATATGTAATCCAACTTAATAGTTATGTGGCGACCACGCCATGTGCCCTCGCATTTAAAAATACTTAATATGTGTGCACATTTCTCTGAATAACTTTCTCAATAAACAATAATCCATCCACCTTTGAATGATCAGTACCTGACCCAGAAACTTCTAGGTTAACTTCTTCTCTTTTGGGAATTCCACCAAGTCTCTCAGCAGCTAAATAAGAAATAAGGTACCTTGCGTAGACCAGGGAACTTCTATGAAAAGACATATTGCGAATATCTGCAAAAAACTGCGATGGCGTTGAACCGCTTACTGCCAAATCTGATGGTCCTACTTCTGTAAAGCGGAAACTCTTGAGTAGACATTCCTTGGAAAGTACCAAAAACAGTATGAGAGACAAAAATATTGAAATTTGGCTTAATAGAAAACACGGATGTACAAATTATCACCTGACAGCTACTCACAGGACATATATTTTTTAATATTAGTTACTAATATGGAAGTTATGAATATTATTATTGTTCATAAAACTGAAGCTGACGAGGAAGTTTGGAATCCCTATCTGGTGACAAAATATTAAACCAAAAAAAGATACAGTAGGTAAAAAAGAGCCAGAGAGGGTGATAAAGTGACACCTTCTAGTTGTTTCGTTATACTATCTCTTGAGACGCAAAGAGGGGGTTTTAGTGGATGAAAATTCTAAATGTCCTCGCAGTTGCAGCAACCGAGATTTCATATGAAGATTTTCCCCTCTGCAAAAAACTATGAGTTAAAAATTATTAACCAGAGCAATAATAGAGCTAGGAAAGCTAAAAAAAGATTGAAGATTAGCAAAAATATAGCGAAGAAAAAGCTGAAATAATTTTGAAGCTGCGAAAAAAACGAAAATACTTGCCAGACAGATATGAGCATAGAAAAAAAATAATGAAATTTTGAAAATTTTGTGATCATTCTTTATATCGAAAAGGTATATAAACAATAGAATGTATTTCATACAAATCTCCTACTCTTCAAAGCAACATTTTTCCTCAGAACAATGTCACGTTATATAATTTCTTAATAGAATGTTAGGCACCTTATAAAACAGTAGGTAGTGGTTTTCTACATTTACTGTTCGAATAGTATTAATACCAGATCTCACATCCTCTTTTCTTATTCTCAATATATGAGGAAGTAGTTACCATAAAAGAAGATAGTTAAAAAAATAAAAATGTCGTTAATTCGCCATTTAGGTAACAGTGAATTGTGTTTGTATGTTGTGTGGCCTTAAACAAGTATTATTAGAGAAAAAAATGTGATTACTTACACCAGCCGTTCTTGGTGGCTTTTATTGATTTATATTGTTAAATTATTAAATGCACATCAAAAAATTGATTGATTTAAAGAAGTTGTATGAATCTGATTGATCTCAAAAGTGTTTGAGAATGTCAACATATTTACGAATAATACATTTAAACTTCATTTTACTCGACACGTGCATAAAATCTGCGATTCTCAATTTTATTGCATTAAGTGGTAGCTTACACCCCCCAAAATAGAAAAAGCCTGGTTAAAAACAGGAAAGATTTCGTAGAAGAGGTAACTTTCACCACTAAAAAATAAAAATCATCCTTCTGCACAGGGTAGATTTTGAATAAAAAAGTAAGTAGGGCTTAAATCCAAATTTTCATAGAAATCTACGTTGAATAACAAAGTTACACAGTTTTAACGTTTTTAACCGCTGGTTCCTGGCCTAATCTTGAGACGGAAAACAAATACCCGCCACTGAAGAATACATGTATTTGGGAACAAAAATTACAATTAGCGGCAGAACCGAACCAGAAAGAGAAGAACGAATTATAAAAGAGAAAAGAAACATTGAATCGTGGAGTGAAATCTGGAGGCAGACGTCAAGAATGAAATAAAGTCTAATATCCCTAGAAATCGATATTGGCGGCGAGCAGTATGAATTTTAAAACCTCCAACATATTCCGAATATCTCAATATGAGATATGATGAATGTTGAGAAAACCACACTGGACAACATATAGGAAGAGTAACTCAGCTGTTATAGCCATTTGCAGAGGATGGTTGAGCATAGAATACCAAAACAAATAATGTAACTTGGAATAACCCACTGGTATGTCGTAAACAAGGAAGACCGAAAATGACCTGGATAAAAGGAGTGAGTAAGGTAATATCGATGAGAGATTTCAAACGGGGGATTGGGAGGACCGAGAGAAATGGAGATTGGGAACCACAAGGCGTTTAAAGTGTTATTTGTGTGTTGATTGAGTTATTACTCCATTTCACAAAAAATTACAACAGAACTAACTGAATAATTATATTTTATTCGCCACACGGAAGTTAATGAAACGTAAAGAGGTAGATAAGCTACATTTAAATTTCGTTTGCGTGATTATTGCTCCAATTCGATTTTTTTTTCTTCTCTAATAGCGAAGGAACAAAATGGTGTACAGCAAGTACTAATGTTGATTTTCGAACAAAAAATCACTCTTATTATTCCTTTCAGCTTTTTTTTCTAAATTGTGAATGAAATAGATTAAATGGAGCCATATGAGGAAAGTATTGATTATTTCTTCATGTCTTGGGAATTATATTATTCTAATGAGATGCAAGTACTACAACTTGCTACATATTGGTCATGTACCAGGTTGAAAAATTATACTGCATAATGGAAACATCAACTGCACAATTAAAAACTAGAAACGATACAACCCATTATGTACATATACAAGCACTATTAGGTCAGGTTATGTAAATACCTGGTGAAACAAGTACCTGATACAAATTTGTACAAAGTACAAATACTAAATTGAGTAGGTGCTATCAAGTCAAACACAAGCAACAAACAGAATAAGGTTTGTATCAAACAGAATGTTGTTCAAAATCGAAGAGTAATGCTTTTTTGAATTATTACTTTATCACTTAGTTAGAATTCATTATTATGATTAAAAATTGTTATATGACAATAATGGAAATATTTACCTTATGTTTTCTTGGAATTAATATTGAAGAAGCAGAGACTACTGATTTCTACAGGGTACAAAAAAATTGTGCAGCTAAAATTAAGTAGTAATAGTAGTACAATGGTAGATGGGCTTTCGATTGGAAATTGCAGAATATTTTGTGGGTTATAAAAGATGCTACAATGGAATCATTTGTGAAATTACATCCATGCAGAGAGAAAGATAGAGGAAGAGAGAGAAATGCTTCAATGTCGAAAATTGTGTACAATTTGTAGACAAAAGCTTCTTGTAGAGAACAGAGAAACAAACACACAAAAAACTAAATAGAGACACTTTTTGGACACCTTTTGGAAATGTACATGTGAAAATTTTTATACGTATATACATTATATGTATACGTTGTTAAATTTGAAACACTTAATAAAAGTAACTGTACGGCAATCTTATAATAGGTAATAATTTGTATTAAAAATCAATAATAACATTGAACCAGTGCGTATTATGCTCCGAATTAAATATTAGTATTAGAATAAAAATCGCTTATAGAGTAGAAGGCACTTTCCAATAAATATGCCTTCAAAGAGGTCTGATTTTAATTGGAAAATTCTTGTGCAGTTTTTTTACATTGTGAAGTATTGAGCCAGTAACTAATTCTGAACTTGTAGATGAAAGTCGTGATCCGCATAAGTGGCCAGCTGTGCAATGATCCTTCTAAAATTGGAGAAAGTTGCTTATGAATCTTTTGTAGAGGTTTCTGCAGTTCCTACTTTAAGTATGAGTAGATATATAACATCTCTCTTTTATAGTTTGAATATTCGCTCGAATTGAGTCGCACCACACATACCCAAGAAGAGAAGGGCATGGAGATGCCACTGAATAATAGACTGTTATAGAGGTGGATAAATTTAGTTCCTTAGAAACTGATCTTACGCAAGACGGGGAGAACTTCATTTTTCAGATAAAGCGGCCATTTGTAATTTCATGATATATATGATAAGAATTTAGTTTTAGAAACGTTGAGACAGAAATGATCAGAATGACACCATGATTTGAAGGTGATTATGTCACTAGATATGGTCCTATGAAGTGCCTTGATATCAGGGTTGCTGCAACAGAAACTAGTTTCGTCTGCCAAAAGACATATTTTTCCACTGATGTCGAGATAAACAATGTCGTTGATAAACAGAAGAAATCGTAGTACTGCAATTTGTTAATTGAATATTATGATTGACAGAATCGAAAACCTTAGAAAAATCACAAAAAGTTGTTGCAGTGTAGTAACGATTATTTAGGCTGGAGTAAACATTATTTAAAAGGGAAAATTTTACGTAATTTGTGTTTATTACTTTAAGATCCAAATTGGGCGATAGTTTGATGCTTTGATGCTCCTCCCTTATCAAGGGAATAATTATTTTCGCAATTTAGAAAAGTGCCATTTGGAAATGAAACGTTAATTAAAGTGGTAAGGTGCAATCGGGCAGACTCGAAAACATTTTTAATATGATTCCATCAGTCCCAGATGAGGATTTATTTTTTATGCCATTGGTTTTACTGCGAAGCTCTGCTAAAACAGCGAACATAAAGATTAAACTGTGTGAATTCACATTAGCATCAGGAAGATATGAAAGAGGATCATGGGAAGAAGTGAAATTTGTTAGATTTTTGGCTACATTCACAAGTAATAGAGTACTTCCATTCTTTAAAAAGTATCTATTATTCATGAGAAATAATGTTAGGAAGTGAAATATTCAATCAAGATTGGAAAATAATATCTAGATATTCCATTCAAAATCGCAAAAATTTGGAATTCTTAACTGGGTTGATAAGAAAACGATTATCATTGGTTTTCAGTTGTGACGTCACAGGTTTAATAAAAACATTGAGCGGTTATCTGCTTAATGATTGAGAGGTTATCGTTACTGGCAACGTAGCGTGTGCTGTTATGATACAGTTTTCATATATAAATAAAACATTTTTCTATATATAAGAATAAAGTAAATGAACCTTTTATAGGTTAAGTTCTTACATTATCACATAATCACGTTAAAAATTAGAAGAATAATAAACTTAATTACTATAAAATATTGAAAAGTTGAATTTAAATCTTACTCGTCTTAAAATGATCCTGGCAACAAAAATAATTATATCTCGCAGGATCGTCAAAACAACCAACACTTTCAAACCATTTTGTTGTATATTCGTATTTGGTATTTTTACATCCTGCTACAAAACATGATTTATATACCATTTTCTAGATAAATAAAAGTTTAACAATAACGTTTATTTTAGAATAACGCAGAGAATAACGGTTGTATTTACTTTGTATCATAAGTTCAATGCTTATTTTACACCCACAGCGAAGTCTGACCTTACTGAAACCTACAAAATTTTTGAATTTCCAATAATTCTTTTCTCTATAAAAATTGATTTAAGAATTAGAAGAAAACTATAATGAGAGTTGTATATAAACTATCAAAAACTATTTTTTTCTCAAACCATGCAAGTACCCTATAATTAAGTTTATCGGGTAAAGGAGAGAATGTGCTCAATGGATAAGCCTTATTTCTCGGATATTCACAATAGATCATGTTTCTTTCGCAACAAAGGGAAATTGGCGAGTCTGAAATATATTTCTTTGGAATTTCAAATGTAATAAATCGAAACTGAAACTCAAATATTTCAAAGCAAAATTAATCAAAAGTATGATTGAAAAAGGTTTCTGGAAGTGCTAGTCTGACACAACATATCTCATACAGGGGTGTAAAAAAATTGACCATTCTTTCAACAGAAATTGTGAATATGGGAATAATTTTGAGAGGACTATACATTATATCATATCTATCATTTACGGCTATGCCAGTCCTGCCCGTCTTGTAAGCCTAAGAGGGAAAACATGAGACCAGTAGTAATTGACCCGCCAGACACAAATAATTTCTGCATTTTTTCATCTTAATCTCAATTATTCGGCATTTATATAGTGAATCAATCTCTAGCTATATTTGAATCAATTTTCCACGACCCAACGGTAAACAGTCTCATAATTTCCAATAAAACATACAATATTTATTCCAAAAGTTTAGTTATTTTTTAAACACAAGAGATTTTTATAGTTAATTCTACAAATACTTATAAAACGCACCTTGTATTTTGAATTCATTTGAATATTCCTACCAAGAAAATCTATACTTGACATGAGTTTCTTTGCTTGATTGCGTTACGGCACACCTGTCTCATAAATATTGATAGTTATTTATCAATAACCATGCGACCAAGAACAATAAAATTTGGACCTTTTCGGCGGTATCTTTACTTTTAAACTAATCTGGCTTCATCTAAAACTAATCTTTATTGTTTGAATTACTTTAGAAGGCATTCTCTCGAATGTCAAATATGTTAATGTCTTCACTGGACAGTGAGGAGATTAGTTTAATGGATTTTATGATTAAAATTGTGATTTTTTTAACCTTTAGCTTTAATTGTCGTAAACTAATGGGGTATTAAGATTATATTATTTAATCCATTCAATTTTGTGAATGTTTTAGAGATATTTCTCCATTTCGAGATGCATGAGTCGACGACGTTTTGATACGTATTATTATCACATTAATATTCTCGAGTTTCATTGTATTGATGAAAAATACGAAGATAATTGTACCTCTTCCTTTATGTTATTTTCACCGTTCAATTTAATAAAGGAAAGAATTGAACTGACATAATTACGAGGTCTGGCTAATAAGTCTCGTTCTCCTAGAAGGCGCCCTAGACGGATAGGGAGAATGACGAGTAGTTCGTTGGGTATATCTTATCTATGCACGTCTCAAAACAGGTTTCCGTCACTATTATAGTATTTGTGCAGTAGCGATTTTAAATCGTCCGCTTGTTTTTGAGTGGTGTAAGCGCTTTAGTGACGACCGAGAAAGAGCACCGAAAATGACCACCACCCAGGTCACCCTGTGACTGTTTCAACTCCGGAAACAGTAAGCAAAATCAACCGAATTGTACATGCAGATCGTCAAATAAGCATCTGGATGATTGCCAAGGCTGTAAACGCCGATGAAGAGGAGGTTAGAAAAATTTTACATGAGAAGTTACACATGACAAAAGTCTGTGAAAAGTTGGTGCCTAAAAAGCTGATTCCTGACTAACAACTCTTGCGTCAACGGGTCAGCTCAGATTTCCTTGAAAGATTAGAAAGATTAGAAAAATATCCGCTTTGGAAGGGACCGATTTAAGTCGATAGAACCGGTAGCAAAAAACGGCAGAGCTCCTCCAAAGGTCCTCACTAAAGAAGACTTCCAGCATTGCTTCTGTAAATGGAAAAAACGAATGGAAAGGTGTGTGGAGAGGGAAGGGGAGTATATTGAAAGGAAGCATTCGAATGTAGAATAATTTTTATGATAAAACCCTCTTTCATAACCAGTCTCGTTATTTAATAGCCAGACCTCGTATACCTCATCAAAATTATTTCCTATATTACAATCCGTGTACCTTGTGGATATATAAATGCTACAGTTGGAGTAGAGGAGCGCGGAGAAAATTGAGATGTTCCGCTCTTAACTATTCATATGAAGTTTCACTCCCAATAATACGTGTATATATTTATGTCATTGTATACAATTCCTAGGAAATGTATGTATAACCTAAAATCGCACGGAAATGTGTAAAATAAATTATATTAGACACATTTCCTAGGAAATCTATATATTGTCTAAATAGTAATCGGAAATGTGAATATTTGAGATATCAATGGGTATGTGGGGATACCGGAGCGCGAAGCATCGCGCTTATGAAAGAGCGATTTTATAGTACTTTATCGTCATTAAAAACGTTGACACTAACTAAACTAACTAAGTGAACATTGCTTATATTGATGATGAATTATATAAAGAGTTCATTTAGGTTAAGTTAGGTTAGGTTAGGTTAGGTTATGTTAGGTTAGGTTAGGTTAGGTTAGTTTAGGTTAGGTTAGGTTAGGTTACGTTAGGTTGGGCTTACCCTGCAAAAATAAATAGCCATATGGTCTTGTTTACTTTAAACATAATATAAAATATAAAGACTTACATCAATATTGTGACATGTATAATTACTAAACGTATTTTATTACAGAAAGCATTATTTTTATACATTTACTAATACGATATTGGAATCATATATAATTCCTAGGAATTGTGCATATTTCCTAGGACATTATATATTAAATAGTTTTTGAAACAATTGAATTTTACACATTTCCTACATAGCTTTGAAATTATATAAATTTCCTAGGATTTGTATACAATTCCAAGATTCCATACATTTCCGGTAACATATATATATAATCCGCAAACTTTCCTGTATTACACAATGAGAAATATTTCGGCCTGTTCGTGTTACAGAAGTAATCTATCTGCTCTTGATGCCCAATGAAGTTGCCTAAGTTTAACACAATTTATATAATATGAACATGAAATATTTGTGTCAAAGTTGTTTTCTCAAAATGAATTAATGTGGGATCTAAATTTATTAAAATAACAACAATTACATTCTATAATGAGAGAGAAAGTGAACTATTACTATACGATATCGCGAAGTTATTTCGCGAAAACTAAAAAGCCAAAGAAAAATAGTCTGATGTTTTAAAGTAAATATTCAAAATTGCTCCATTGAACTTCAATCCATTTTTCGACCCTTCTCAATACGCCTTCATTCGTCGCACGGCTTATTATCATCTCAGAAAAGGAATTGAAAGAATTTCGAATTGTTAGCTCGCAATCTTCTCTAGTTGTTAAGGCTTGTGAATTAGCCTCTTGTTTCATGTGACCCCATATAAAAAAATCTAAAGGCGTCAAATCGGGAGAACGAGGGGGGCACCAAAAAGCACCATTATTTGCTAACCACCTGTAATTGCTCTTGTAAAAATGTATTTATGACGATTGAATTGTAAGCAGGAGCTCCGTCATGAATAAAAAAAAGTTTATTAATTCGTCTTGTTGCAAGCGGTCTAAATAATTTTGTTTTAAATTTCTTAACATATCAAGATATCTTTCGCATAAAAATAAAACAAAAAACATCAAGATATACAAAAACTGTTTTTAAATTATTAATTAAGAATAAATCAATTGATTGCGTTTCCAAACAAATTCCCATCGTAAAAATGAAGTGTTATTATTTGATTATTTCTAATAACACAAAATACATTGAACTGCCATCGATCTTGAAAAGCACGTTCTTTGGTTAAATGAAGATTATCTTGACTCCAATAGTAGGAATTGTGTCTATTAAATAATCCATTTTTCGTGAATTTCGATTCGTCGCACCAAATTATGTTTTTTAAAAAAATCTTCGACTTTCTGGCATTTTATTATTACAAATTCAGCAAACTCTACTCGTTTAATGAAATCGGTTGGTTTTAACACAAATTGTAAGAATAAGTATGCATTTTATGTTTTCGGTGAATAGACGATTTGCTTACACCAATATCTCTTACGGCAACACGTATTGATGCTTCTGGATAAGCAGTAAAATAAGCAACAACATTAATTTCGGCCTTATTATTGTCAATAACTCGTTGAATTAGATCAACTTTTGCTTTAAATGAACAGTATAGCTTCAAATTGTTGAGGATTCTTGCAACAGTATGCGAGTTTGGTCGTGGTCTATCTGGATATTTTGCAGCAAATAAAGTACATGTTCTTGTAACAACTTTGTCACATTCACCATATATTAAAAGCAAAGGTATTAAAACTTGTTAAAAAATACAGTAATAAATTAAAACCTCAAATATCTCAGAAATAAAATACTTTTTTATTTCTTAGTGCTTATATCAACGGGTCAAAATAAAATTTAGACCACACCTGCATCTCTAAAAATTTATAGAAAACATTGAATGCATTAAAATAAAAAGAACTTGGTGGTTCTATTTAAAAAAATAAATAAACTTGATATTTATGAAGTTAAACTTTAAACACTTTTTATACACACCCTGTATAAAATGAAAAATTTTTCGACATAGTTTCAAATACTTCTGACCTTGCTAAGAGCAACGGAATCGAAACCATTTTCATATCTTTAAGGGTAAGAATCTATAAGGGTCTGCAATGGTCAAATTTCTTACAAAAAAATTAATAACAAAAAGAATGTATTTTTCGAAAAAAGTTCTTAGAGAAAAGTATACTAAAATTTAACGTAGAAATATATAGGGTGTTCTATTTAGAATAACAAAGCTACAGTCGACTTCCGGTATACCGTCTGTGAAAATATTTTAGTTAGAAAGATCGTATCCGAAAACCCAAACGTAGAAATTTTCATGATTTTACTATAAGTATTTTGCCATATACAGATAGTTTCAACTCGTCGTGGAGCGAGATCAAAGTGAATATATAATATCTGTTTCTCATCTCTTTCTCACATATTCCAATTTCCCTTATGAAAATGAAGATTTTAGAAAAAAACAGAGCAAATTTTGCAGTCAAACTTTTCATAAATTAACATAACGATGTCACAAATCAAAATCATACCAAGGACAACAAAGCCACTGTTGACCTTTGTTATCATTGTTTAATACTGGCCTATTTGTATTCTACGTATTCCTCAGAAAGTTAATATTGGTTTCTTCGTTGTTAAATCAACGTGAATCTTGAATTATTATAGTTAGAGGCGTAGTGTTAATAAGTGATTAGAATTCTTCACACTGGTAAAGGCATTAGAAACAAATCAAGTGTTGCGAGAGTTTATTGTGATAAAGATTCACATAATTTATATGAAATTTATGGACGATCGCCGTCGGCAGGATTGATGCTGGATTGAAGAGGAAATTATTTTTAACTAACGTCAGAGAGCATACCGATTATAAATAATTGCTTACAAATATTTCAACATATCAAACAATTCCACTTTTGAGAACAAAAATGTTTATTATTTGTGTATATGTCTCTAAACATTTCTCTATTATATCCAATTCCTTTTGTAATTAAAATCTTGATGATTGATGTTATCCTTCCGCAGTACACTAACTTGACTGAAGTGTTTCATTTCAACATTTTTTTTCTCAAAGTTTAATTGATAATTAATGTTCTGCTCATTTGGATAGTAAACAAATTCTTATATTTCTTTTAATCTCTTATTCTTCGTGGAGTGCCTAGTCATTATTATTTTATATAGCGTGTCCAGTCTAAGATTTTCAAACCAAGAGACTTTTTCTCGTCCTACAGCTTCTCGATATTCGATTTTTCGATAAATATTCAGATTCAATACCCTATAATGACTTCCTCTTAATACTTTGTACAGACACGTCCTTATTGTTACGAACAAGTCGTGAAGCTGGTCCTGTCCGGTTATAATGGAATTCACGGTGCGTTGAATTTGCTTCTTATAAACATTGGCGAGTTGTTTATGTTCTTTTTTTCCTGAACTATTTCCTAGGTGGGTCTTTTTGTGTATTTATTTGTTTTTCTATTTCCTAAAATTCTTGAGAAATTCGTTTTCAGTATATAAAGGGGTTTGTTGAGTGAAAGTTAGTTTAGTTTATAATAAGTAGTCATAATGAACGGAACGGCATAAATATTCTAAGCATTCGTTTTCTTATCCACATCTCAATCCTTCATCATGAATTATTGTTGATTATCTACTCCATAAAAAATCTACCAAACATTGTGGAACTCAAGTATAAGGCATGAATTGGATTAGTGAATTGATTTCCACTGTTACGTTCAAATTTATTAAACATTAGTAGGCAGCTGAAATATATTATGACAAACGTAAGCTTCAGGTGCAGTTAAATATTTTTTATTAGATGCGAAGAGCTTCAGTCAATGTCCTATTTGTTTCACACAAGTTTCCAATATACTTCAATTTTACACTGAGCAAAACACTCTATATTAGAAAAAAATCGATAAAATCAGTTTGCACTTTTTTCAGTAGCAGCCCTCCAAGAAGTGATTTCGTGATAAAATTGGAAATAATCAGGTTTAAAATCGATCAAATAAGTTCAAAAACCATACAAAAGCATTTGCTTACCCCACGGTGGCATGAACATCGGCTGATTTTGCGAATTCGTTAAATTGCTCAATACAGTCGAAGTTTGGTAACATGCCATTCGGCTTCTTACTTTTTTTTCAAATATTTTGAATACTCTTTTGATCACATATTGTGGCTCTATCTGTATTCTAAATCGTCCTCTATCTGTCAACAAATATAAGTAAATTAAGTGAGTTTTTTTTGGTTATTTTATCCTTTATATTCGCTGGTAATTTTTTTAAATATCTTCATAATACCTCAATTTTTATCAAGTTTACTTTATTGTAGAATGTAGATAAATAGAGGACGATTTGAAATACATACGGAGATTTTATTGAAGTCATCGAATGGAGTCGATAACAAATCAATTTTTTGAAAGACACGAATATTCAAAATAATTGATAAAAAATGTAACAAGTCAAATTGCATCTTACAGTTTGAGACACTTCGAGGTTATGTAACATTTCAATTCTATCAAAAATTGAAGCACGTTATTAATAATATAATATGCTTCCTTCCCTAACATTAATTAGTTTATCTCCTAAACGAGAATTTCGGATGAAAATCGGATTTCGATAATCAATATTGAGCACTGCAAAGAGTAGATGAATTAATGGAGAGCTGTTTCTACAATTGTCGAAACCTTCTGTTAAGTAATTTGAACAACCTAAAGGGAAAATAGAACCATCACGTATTCTATACAATAACTGCAGACTTGAAACCGTTCTGTCTTGCAAAAAAAGATAATGTGTATTATTTTGACTGACATTCTACTCATTGAATGTAATGACTAGATGTTAGTTTTTACTCGCCACTAATCACTCAATATATCTTACATTCCAAAAAAAACCCTCTAGAATTGTCTAAGTTGCTGAATTGCTTCATAATGTTTATGTTGAAGCAGCTTTCTCTCTTTAATTCCAATGTGATATTTGAATCTGTGTAAATTTCAGAGAAAAAACGATGTACCTGAATATAAATATTAAACGGATATTCTCGACCTAACTCATCTAAAAACTCTGGTCCTTCAACGTCCTGAGACCCGTATCTTTAAATCCTGAAGTCAGTATGAGACCTTCTCCTAGTTAGTTATCACAACGTCTTGATCAAAGAGTAAATAGATATACAGTTTTGTTTAGTAAACAGCAGCATGGAAGACATCGGAGCATGTATTATCTGATAGGAGTAAGAGGCAAGGAGAATATAAAACCAGTTTTAAAACAATTTTCTCCTTTTGGAACATAATGCCTTTACTATTGTGGTGGGGATTGATTGTCCCCAATTTTAAAGCGATGATCAAAAGAATATTGCGCAGTAGAAGAATTATAGGAGAATTTCTATGCTTGTATTAAAAACAAACTCTATCTATAATCAAAATAAGAAGTGGTTCAAGTATCAAATTTGCAATAAATGAGCTTATACAGATTGAGAATTATTATTCTGAAAATAAAACTATCAGTTTTGTCATCATTTCATACCCTATTCTCTGTTTCAAATAAATATAATCAGTTGCCAGTTGTGTGATTGAGAAAAGTTTCAAAATAAATATCATTTGATTTAGTTCTAAACTCTATGTTTCTTTTTATTGTTTCTAACACGTTCAGCCCGGGTGCGGTCCATAGGCCCGCAACTAAACTTTCCCCACAACTCAAAGCGATCCTATGGACTGCATGACATTTTATTCCAAACCTCCTCCGCGATCCATGGGACCATATTTAATTGTATTTCACAGTTTCGTTGGACCGTATTGGGTCTTTGAAAAATTACCCTACACTTGGTTCATTTTGTTTTGGTTTTTATATTTTTGTTGTTTTCTTCGACATAATTCAAATAATATTTGTTTAAATCTTTTAACTTGTGCTACCTTCATATTACCTGAACCTATTGTTGTTAATTTTGATTTTGAGGGTATAGAAAACATGACGAAAAACAATATAAATACAATATTTATAAATTGTTCTTACAATTTGAATTACTTATGTGTATATATTACTTACAATAATGTGATTTTTCAAAAGAAACACTGGATTAAGTAATCACTTTTTTTCTTTGAATTTCAGAATAATTTTCCACTCTACCCTATACCATCTCTTCTTACCTTTTGACTTAGATCTTCTCTCTTCACCAAGTAATTGGTTTTTTTGTTTCGGAGTCACGTCATCACCAGCATCCATAGTTTCTTTCCACAATAACTTCTTTACTGCACTCAAAAAATCAGTAATTGCTATATTCTCTTTTTTGTTATTCTTTTATAAATAATATAGGCATTTATCATTGCTGTCACAAATAACAGCTCAGTAGCAATTTTCGTATACCTCAGCAACGTTCGTCTCAAAAAAGTGTTGTAACTTGCCATTTGGTCAGATAGATGTATAGAAGATTTGTTTTTGTTACAGTCGATCATGCTTCGAGGCTTTACAACCACTCCTGATCATCTGTCGATGCTTACTGTCTGAAAGTTTTAGCGGTAAAATTTGAACCCAGAGCGGACTTATGAACCGCACAAAAAAAATTTTTTTCGCACTTTTCATTTCAAATAAGTTTCTTTTTCGTTTTTCTCTTGGGTCAACAACACAAGTTTGGTTGGGGTTCAACTTGTTGAAGTGGAAGTCAATTTTCAATTTGTTTTCCGATGCAGAACTTGCCACAGTTGAGGAGCTCTTTAGTTTTGGATAGCCATTCTGAGTAAATTTGAAAAATTCAGAGTATCCTAATTTTTTTCTATTTTTCACATGTATTACACCTTATCCACGATATCTGGGAGAAATGACATAGCACGACCTGTTTAATAATCGTATTCAGTAGAAAATGCGACACGCAGTTTCCAACTTTTCAAATATACTAAAAGATCAACGTCAGCAATTTTGATTTTATTTTGTTGTAAACCGCTTTTTCTATGCCCAGTTAAAACTTCAATGCGAATGTTTTCCGCTGATTAATTTCATCTTTAGTTTGTTATACCACTCTACTGGAGAAATATCACTACCAACTTAAAAGAAATATGATACAAAACAATTAATACAAAGCAATAAAATCAATTCACAACGGTTTGAAGATATATAACTAAATTATGTATTTATGATGTGGATCCGGTCAAGAGGTCAGTGAATAGATTTATTTGAAATAGCCTGCAGGATGTTCCGGGTCCATCATATATACGCCTAAATATACAATAAAGCATGTTACTATATTACTGTCTACGTACATATTGTTGAATTCCCCTCAGGGAAATGATTGTCTAAGAATATATACGAGCAGATAGGCTCACGATAGTATTTCGAATCAAATCCTAATTTCAGATGTTTGCAAATCAAAACAATATGTCATGTGGATTTTTGATGTTTTGCCGTTTTCAGTTCTCAGCTTGAAAAAAGTTTTTTGGATATGTTCAAATCTTTAACATAGAACTGTATAAATATATTAACAGAGCTTTCGTAGCACTTCCCACGTTAAATTAATTCAGAAATCATCCGATAATCTTCAAATGATGTCAATGATTGTTATAAATAATACATTATCATCATCTATAATGGAAACTACATTTTTTTTTCAAATTCCATATAAACATTTTGTGTTAATGATCATTTGGATAATTTATACTCTCAACATGAAGCTTTTGAGTAATTTTATCTAATTTCGAACCTCTTACATGGAGTTCTGTAAAATGTAATACAAATATGTCTGTCAGAATATGAATAGGGTTCTGTGTACTTGAAATGATTATTTTCTTCAAATGCAAATCTAGATCATTCTCCTAACACAGTAGTATGAATATGGTTATCAAGTAGAAGTATGTTTTCTATTAAAAACTCTGTATGTGTTCTAATTGAAATAGAAACACATTAATAATACATATTATTCATGTGTTGATTCGAAACCAGTATTAATGTGATTAATTTAGTGAGTTGAAGTAATTCATAGGAACATCATCGACATGTTCACACGGCAATTACGGTGCTGCTGGTTAATAAACCACTTGTGTATACCGGTTGACAGTTGGAGATGATCTTTCGAAGTGATGAGAAACGCTTACCAAACCAATTATCGCAACTCGATCACCGGGGGTTCGAATATTTTTAATATGACATTGAATAATTACCTGGCTTCTGAAAAATTTCGAACCTTTTGAATTACTGGAACGTGTCTAATTATTCTCGAAATAATTATCATGAAACTAATGATTTCTTTAGAAATTCCAGTATGTATGTTAATGTTTATTTATTATTATTAATTTGCATATAAATATTACATGAATTATAATTTTGATAGCTTCAAATAGCTTTTTTGGAAATATTTATCATTACAATTGAAAAATTTAACGACAATTACAATAAAAGATGTGTTGCTGGTACAAAAGTAAGAATTATATTGGGCTTCTCTAGGAAACATCGGCGATCTTCTTAAATTTCTAGAAACATTGGTTCAGGGAAATCTAGTGTGGGATATGTGCCATCAGTATTTTCTTATGGAAACTTATGCTGGGTGACATAATTCGTGTGTTATTTTCTGCAATGATGTACTTGTTTGTTTGTGTTCGTGTCTTATACAGAGTGTTTCAATAAAAAGTGATCCCGTCTCTAGGATAGACAGAAAACTGAAAAATATTTGCGGTTTATTTAGTAAAAAAATTTATACACATTTTTACGATTTTGCCGCAACTACTGGCAACCTTACATTGAAATCTTAGCTAGTTACACGGTTCGTGTACCAAGTACAATTGAACATAACTTTTCCAATATTAGATTTATTGAGCAAAATTTGAAGTGAACTCAAACAACTGTTAATTTTACACCAAAAAGGTTCTCTTGATAAAACTCGACACACACTTTTTTAGAAGGAATCCATTAATCTTTTAAACGATTGGGAGTCAGCTATGAGGTCATTAGAGTGACGTTGAATTCTGTCTTTCAATTTTTGAGAAGAATTTACCTCTAGCATAAACTTATATATACTATGATATAAGTAAATAATATAAAGACCAAACTGTGTAATCCAAGGGATTAAAATGGCATGACCAAGGAGGCCAATAAATCGAAGCTTCTGCACTTCTACCAATCCATCAATTCAGAAAATAGTTACTCAACCAGTTACAATACCTTCTATAAAAGTGAGGTGGGGCTCAATCGTGTATAAACGCTTAGCGTTAAATCTTCTAATATCTGGAATATGTGATTGCTCCGAAAATCTAGGTACATATTTTACTATTAATTTGTTACCTAAAAAAACTTTAAATGAGTTAAATTTGGATTGAGGGCTATCCTTTCTTGTAATGTTTGACGGAAATCCACTCTAACCGGTAGATTGTCTGGCAAGAGCTCTTGGACTTGGACTCTGTAATGATGTAAGGATGTAGCTGTTACTTTTTAAGTATCCTCCAAGTACTGGAAGAAGACGTATTGGTTAGGTTATTCCTTACGCTAACTGATGAATACGGATAACGTTACGAAAATTTTTTACTGAGGAAACCCCAAATATCTTCCAGTTTTCTATGTATCCTGGATACGAGATGACATTTTTATGGAACACCCTGTATAAATTCAACTATCTCAAAACAAAACAAAATATATTTGGATTATTTTTACGTGGGATGCTTAACGCAAAAATCAGTTCTCAGAGGTTGCCAACACATCTCATATAAAAAACATTGATGACGTTGTTTATGTTATAAAAATATTATTTTTCACGTGGAAAAATAAATATATGCAATATTTTGCATGAAAACTAACATATGTGGAAGATATCTGCAAGTTGTGTGCCCCGATTGCTTAATTCTGATCAAAAGTTTACTTGCAATACAATATATATATACATACAATACAAAGTGACAATAAACTAGACAAATGAATTAGAAGGACACAGATTTTTTCTAGAAGGATTCGAAAGAAGAAAATAATAAACTGAAAAATAGTGATACTCGTCATATATCATTCCTGTTTTCCCAATTTCTTTTAACTTGTTTCTCACTTTTAATGTAGAGATTATTACAATATGTAAATTCACACAGCAAAACTACTGAACTAAGCAAAGTTCCATTGGTAATTTGATACTGAAACAGTTCGAGTTTTGTTTGAATATTATAACGAACTTTTCCATTGATATAGACCATGAAGTCGGTCCTCTTCCAACATGCTAAAGCTGAAGTATGGTGGACGCGCTATTCATACTTACATTATGGTTCTTTGTGTAAGTCATAGTGTCGAGTCATAGTCATAGCAGTTTTCTTTTTTAATACTTCTCGTACTTTACTTGAAGTACCCAATACAACAGCCTTGTGTAAGTTGAGAATATCGAATTGTCCACGTACTTTTTTAATGATTTCGCAGTTGTAGTTGGGTATTAGTCTCATGGAACCGATTAGTTCTGGTATTACTATGCTTTTTATATTCCTGAGACGTTGTGATTTATCTATGTCTTTATAATTAAGTTTCTTTTCTGTTTCTCTCTCGTTGATGAATTAGTCATCTTTTATTTGATTAGATGAGGTATTTGATGATAATGTACGGTTTATTGGGTGCAACGGCTCCATCATTTTGGAATTATTCATCCCATATTGAACCCTTATTTCAATAATGCCATAATCTCATAAATGTCAATTTCATAGGAAAGCCAAAAGAAAAACGATTATGAATGAAGTGTTTTCTTCATCAGTTAATTTGGTACTTATCAATACCAAATTTAGAGCTTATACAGTTTGAAGATATCTTCACTGGTTATTGATATAACCTGTAATGTAAAATTTAGAGATGGCTCCAAATTTTTTTAATGATATTACACTACTGTTGATGATAACTCTATTTAAACTTGTTGAATTACGACTTAAGGCGAATACAACGAAATATGAGTTTAACATTTAAACTTAAACCCGCTCACAAAAGTTATGTATAAACTTGAGTGAATCTGCGTTTAATGTGAGAAAGAACAACATCAAAAAACAAAATAATATCGCGCAGCTTGGAACCAGATTTTTAAATTAAAACTAATTTGTTAAATCTAGAATAGCCTGATAAATAGGTAGGTGCGACATGGGAATCACACAGGCTTTAAATAGTGATAATAAGTCTTTCTTTTTGTTTGCATCAATGTTTGCCTTAGTTGTGTGGGCTGGGATCAGAACCAAATCATTTTCTCTTTCTATAACCGCTTTTTGGAAATCTTCACTCCCATAAGAGGTTTTTACTTGAAAGAAAGAGAGTTTTTTCTTCTCGTATCTCACGATTTTTGTATTTGAATATGAAAATTTTATTCCATTTATGTTTCTGTTACCGATCTGCGTCTGAACGTTCTTTATATTATCAAAATCATGGTGTGCTAAAGTACAACAGCTTCGATTTTTGTAACATCTCTCGATGAAATGAGATGAGATACTGACTCATGGCACTGTTCATGGTGCACACAGTCGCGAGTAATTCAGTGTAATAGTGACACTTGGCGCCTCACGTGGAATCTGTTAGTACTAATGATATGGCACTATTGAATCCTGTGAACATCATCACAGAGTGTTGGGAAGTAGAAGACTGGTTTACGTGAGTAATCGTACCTTTTTATCTTTCACATGTAATATATTCTACAGTTCAAGTGAGCAGCTAATCTGTTGTACCATACCAAGTATTCTTTTCTTCTAGGGTGCAAAGTTTGGGTATTATACCGGAACCTTTCACATTTTCGGTCAATGCCGGTGTCAATTTCTCTCCGGTTCTTAGTCAAAATCGATTGCTTTTGGCATGTGGTCCTCAATGCTTTAGCTTTTGACTTTCAGTTCCATGATTGCCGTGCGTGTCTTTCTCAACTTCATATGCTATTCTTTAATGTTTTTATCCTCTCTTCTGTTATGACATTTCGCATTCAAATCGATTTACTCTTTTCGCTTCAATCATTTGATTATCTATAATCGTTGTCACCTGAGTCTTGAGACCTTCTTCTTCGGTATCCTTATTAACTTCAGTATTTTGTAACTAATAGAATATTATATTCCTTTTTGCATTTCAGTTTTGAATAACTTCCCATAATATAGCATGCTTCTATTCTCAGAAATCCTCTGTTTCATTCGTATAGGTGGCCAATGTCAGCTGCGTAAATATGGAGTAGCTTCATTATTATTATTAGGTATATAACTGTGAAATAATCAAAAGTCAAGCAATAAATTTCTGTAGTAACTTCTTCACTTAATAAGAATGTATGGTAACATTCATTTTTACGCTTGAATTATCAAAGTATTCAACTAATACAATCCATCACATCTTATAACTTCTTCTTTATTATAAGCGTGTAATATATGTTTCGACTATTGAAATAATATTTTATTAAGCCAGTCACAATAAGTCCGCA
This sequence comes from Diorhabda carinulata, assembly GCF_026250575.1. Classification (NCBI taxonomy): domain Eukaryota; kingdom Metazoa; phylum Arthropoda; class Insecta; order Coleoptera; family Chrysomelidae; genus Diorhabda; species Diorhabda carinulata. Next base: position 52,914,662 of record NC_079472.1, on the reverse strand, counting down.
CCCAAGAGTAAAACGAGTACGTTATCTGCTCCAATGATTATGACATGTTGAATCAAAATATTTTAAAGCTCATCGCATGATCATTTTAATCGTGATTTCTATGAGTAAATCGTAGATAAATTCGAACGATACATTTTATTATTGGTAGTACCAGTGCCGCAGGTCGAATGAATTTCAATTTAATAAGTATATCTAATGATCATTTAATTAAGAAAAAGAACTGGATTATAAATCATGATTTTATCCAAGAATAATTGTTCCAAGTTTCTCATGCCTTCTATACGTTAAAAACTTGCAAACACGTGACATATTTCCCACACTTGTAGCGCTTGCCATTGCCAACAGGCTGGAATTCGAAATTTCTGGGGAACCGTTGATCATATTCATACCAAACACACTGTTTACATTACCATTACACCAACATTCACAATTACACTGTCTGACGCACGTTTCGATAACCAAGCTATGGTCTTCAGAAAAAGTGTACGATTTTACCTAAAAACATCCTATGGGTATTGGGTTCAAGTTATCAATAGAAAATAATCGCAACTTTTTATTTCATCAACGACGTCAAACTTCTTCTTCTTCAAGTTCCTGCTTCATTCTAATGAAGGTTGGCAATCATCCTTTGGAATTCCTCACGATTTTCAGTTATGCGTATTAGATTTACATCTCGTACATAGAACTAATCTCAACCATGAAAATCTTCTTCTACCCAGGCCGCGCCTGCCTTCTATCTTCCCTTCCATGACCAGCTGTAACAAGGCATATTTTTTATTTCTAGAAATGTTGCCAAAGTAGGAAGCTTTCATTTTCTTTCCAATGGTCCAATGGTTAATAGTTCTCGTTCTCTGTTCATTCGTCTTAACACCTCGTCGTTGGTCACCCGATCCGTCCATGGTATTCAAAGGATCCGTCTAAAGAGCCACATTTCAAAAACTTCCACTTTACACATGCTGGAGACCCTCAAAGTCCAGCTCTCAACACCATAAAGTAGGATAGTCAAAACATAGCATTTTGTTATTCTCCAGCGTGTTCTCAGATTAAGGTCATTACTTGTGAGAAGCGAATTTAAAAAACGTGTTCCTGGCTATCTCTACTCTTGTCTAAATTTCCTCATCTGGGTCCCGCTCGTCATTCAGCCAGCTTCCCAAATACTTAAAACGGTGTACTCAGCGACACATTATTAATACTAGTTTTCGATATTACCATGAATTCCGTTTTACTGTACTTCATTTCAAGTCCGTACTGATAGTATTTACTCTGTTTAATAGCTGTTGAATATCTTGAATGGTATGGGCTAGTATTACAGCGCCATCGATATATCTAATATTATCTAATATCCATTAATTTTAATTCCAATTTCAATGTCTTTCAGAGCCTCCTGGAAAATTGCCTCTGAATATATATTAAACAGGAGTGGAGAAAGAACGCAACCCTGTCTTACACCTTTCATAATTTTTAATTTTTCCGAGAGACGGTTATTACACATTTTCAAAAGCCTTTTCGTAATCTATGAAGCAAGTTATTACGGTTGTCTGTTGATCTTGACATTTCTGTATTAAGACTTGTACTGCAAACAGGGCCTCATTTGTTCCGAAGCCGTTCCTAAATCCAAACTGTCTCGCCAATGTTAGGATCCAATCTTCTCCATATACGGGTGTGTATGATCCTTAAAAATGCCTTTAACACATGACACATGAGACTTATAAGGCGGTATTCATTACAACGTTTTGCATTTGACTTCTTTTTGGGTAGGGTGATAAAAGTCGAAACAAGCCATTCTTCGGGAAACGTCAAACTAACAATAATTTATTCTTCTTTAGTTAAGTTCAGTATAGAATTTAAACACTTCATGCTTCATGCAGATTTCAATACTGCAAATTTGAAAGTGAAAGTTAGCCAAATACGTGATTTCTAAAACTGCAGTAGCAGTATTTGTTTGGCGCCATTTCTTGAATTATTGCTCAAATACCACAACTAGTTTTATTATCGAAAAATAACAAATTTCGGGAGCTGAACGAGAACATTATTCAAGCTCTTATTCATCTGGATATTAGAGATAAACATGTCACTGATAGAACTCACAAAGATTTGTTAATATTCTCTTTAATGCAACTGCTGTCAGTTTTCACACTTGTTGTTGGCTTTGATCAATTGTTGTACCAGTACTTCCTCAAATGGTAGCGGATGTACGTCAAAATACATGTTCTGTATAATTATAATGATCGTACAATTTAAAATTTGTTGGTTCGTTTCTCTACCGGACATAACTTATACCATTACTGTCGGCAACAGTAAAAAGTTGACACTGTCTAGGAAGTTCGGCAATAAGATTCCCGCTTCTTTGATGTGATGTTATAATGCACCACTACAAGGACCGAAAATATCATAAATGGCTACAAATATCAATAATGAAAATGACATCGATGAAAATAATTCGCAAATTGTATCAATCAAATACAGATACCTCCTAAGTTACTTCATTATTGCTGATTTTACATGAATGGTTTCGAAATGAACAGCAGAGAAATAAATTAATAAAACGTTATGAAACAACTTCGCGACTAAGTAGAGTCGATCCGCTGCTCAAAAAGTACTCCAGTGGAGTCGCTAAGTGATGTAAAGGGCGACAGTTTGCGGACCTGAAATAGGTTACTCTAGCGGAGAATTTTATGTAAATTCACATTGAGAAATGGAATATTTATGAGTGCATTTATAGATTTCCTTATGTTGAGTGGACAAACTACAGTACAAAATTAAGAGAATATTTCTGAGAGGGATATCTAAGATTTCCTTTTGTTGAGTAGATAAATTTTGCAGTGGGAAAATAGAAAGTGTATAAACGGAAAATTTTAGGTATGTCGATATGTTTTTTTGTAATCGTGAGGAATTTCTAATTTGTGAACAAAATAATCATAATATGTGCTGAGCTCGAAATTTTCCATTTTCACGTTAAAACCTGATGCCGTTTAAGGTCGTCGCTTAGTAAGAAATTCAATTCATCTTGTTATACAGTATATAGGGAGATAAGATCTTGTATCCAAGAGGAATTTATATATATTTTCTCATACTGAATACTCTGTTTACACCGACATTCATAATTATACTGTCGTTATCAGAGACTTTCACCTTCAGTCTCTGAAGTATGAAGATGTGGTGTAAACATTGTATTCAGTATGAATAACGCCAATGGTTTCATAAATTCCATCTTAATATTTTCGCATACTTGATAATGACTTCTCATTTTGAGCTGAAGGCCAAGTTCCATATCATCAAAATTTGTTGATCACGTTTCATCATAATTATTTCATTGTAGTGCAGTTTGAAAAGCTAATGACTCATTTGCTTGAGTGTATATATGTATTATTTTTGTGAGTGATCACGTTAACAAAACTCTTGTAGAAATTGTTTATCAGTTCATCAATTCATTTCTATTTTCCAATAAATGGCAATTTTTTAACATATATAAGTATATGGACTTCACATGGAATTTCAATGATAATCTCAAAAAATGAAGCTTGTGTCGCCGTTCTTGATAAAATAACATATCACCATTTCTTTATTCAAGAATCTTGTCCCTGTTAGTGCAGACATGACTAAAAACTGATGCTTTTCAAGGTCGTTGCTTAGTGAAGAATTTAATTCATATTGTTATACAGTTCATAGGGAAGTACGATCTTAGACCAAAAGGAAGAATGGAAAAATTCGACTTAACCTGAATAAACGCGACTCTGTGAATTTTGAATGTATATATATTATTTACTTATACCTGATAGTGAGACTGTTGTTTTATCTCTACATCCTTTAAAAATTTATATGCGCTGGGTTTGATTTTGTGTAGCCTCATATTTGGTTAGGTTTGTATGAGTATGTCCGCCCTAGATTGGTATTTGTTCACTCGGATGCCCGAGGACGATTATTTTATATTTTACTACCCATCTTTTCCTTTTTATAGAATATATTCAAGCATATCCAAAGCAGAATACTGTTTCTTATTCTCTCTTCTTGATTCAAGGCAACCTATTGTATAGCCCTCCAGCATTTGACGTCGTTTTTTCTGACAGATCAGAGGATCGATCGTTTCCTCTTCTCTGTAGCCAGTAGTTAACATTTGGTGTAACTGACAAAATTCATATTCTAATTGACGTTAGAAAATTTTGTGTATTGGTGGATTTCTTTAACTTTGACCTTTTTTACTAGAAGATTACTGAGTTACTTCAAATGTTGAAATACGTCAGCTTATAGTTAATAATTTTCTACAATGGTAATAAATTCTAAAACTCAAAACGTAATGAATGACTTACTCTAGGATTTTCTTGAAAACTAAATTGTTTGCGAAATAATAAATTTGTTCCATAATTTAGTCGCATCACATACATTATTTCCAAAAATTACTCTATGTAACACTTTTTATGTCAATGGAAACTTTCAACCATTTTATTCTACCTCTATTCTATTTTATTCTATGAATAAAATTTTTTATACCTCACTAAGTAATTTTATATTGTATAAATTCATTTGGACTCTTTAATACAAATAAACAACGTCATACAAGGAATTTTCTTAGGGTATATAAATTAACAGTATAATAAAATTAAGGATATAATCGCTTGTGAGATGTGCTGGTATTCCAAGAATTGAATACGATTGGTATGTGACAATTCTTTTTATATCAGTATGACTGTTAGATTTCTAACATTTTTCCATTTGATATCTGGCGAGCTTCTACTTTCTCTAGTCGCCCTCACTTCTACTTCTCAACAATTCAAACGGAAATCAGTTCTGACGGTCATTAAAATCGTTTATTGTTACTCAGTAGTTATTTTTTCTAACTATAATTTGTGCAATGTACTCTCTAATCTAATCAGTCTAAAACATTAGTAAATGTAACCATAAAGATGTTAAATTGAGAAAAAAATGTAGGTATGTTAGAAAACATTGATTTATCTGGATATAATCAGTATTATCTTATAGTCTTTGTTTTATACAGTGTTTCTTAGATTTCAAATTTAGTCAGTCTAATTTTTTCTGTCTGTTTAGATGGAATTTTTTATTTAACCTTTCACTCACTTTTAATGATCTTATTGACTTGGAATTTTGCATAAACTCTTACTTTAGATAACAATACTTAATACAATGAAAAATTAATAAAATATATAACAATAGACAATTCAATAAATTCTCACATCATTCAGTATAATAAATAACTTTTAAATAATGCTGAAAAATTTTACATATTGCACTATGGTAAGCAAGAAAGATTCACAATTTCACTAAAAGATATCATTAGTAATTTCAAAGTGATATTTATTAAGAGAATGAAAGCATGAAAAATACTAATCATATTAATAGCATAGGACCAATTTGAATTTTTTATTGAATATTGCATATTCTGAATGAATTAATTATAATTTCATATGAGAATTTTGTTACTCAGTTTAATGAGGTTTCAAATGTAAAATAGCTTCGTTAGCCCAAGAATATATTATTTATGTGGGCAAAATGACTATAATGAAACCTATGAAATCACTTACATAACAAACTCAACATTAAAATTTATTTAATCAGAAGCGTTTCTGAAAAGGAACATCGAAAGTAAAGAATTATTCACTGCATATATCACTTATTTCCTACATAAAATTAATATAATGTAACTTAATTGAATACTTATTGTGGGTTATTTTGATTATATGATACGTTGATGACGAGCTCAAGCACTGCATTAACAGGAGGGGTTGTGGTGGTTAGCGTTCCTCAGAGTAAAACAGATATTTGTCTACAAGGTATTATTATCGAAGAGCTAATGACTCATTTTCTTGTGTGACATAGAGTTCGAGAAAACTTACAATGTATAATTTGTGATCAACAAAACAATTATGGAATTTGTCAGCTCATCAATTTGTTTCTGTTCTCCAATAAATGGAAATTTATGCATAAACAAATATATGTAGACATTACATTAAACTTAATGTTAATAATAAAATGAAGCTTGTGATTTCGCCGTTTTTCATAGAATAACATCACCATTTCTTCTTTAAAAATCTTGTCCCTATTAGTGCCATGACTTTAGGAAATAAGTTCCAAGTAGCAAAGTGGGGCAAGAACTGTGGATCTACAAATATAGTGATGAAGAACTGCTTTCTCAGATAAATTAGGACGGCTGGAAGACTTGTTTTCCCATAAATTCGTCTTCGTCTTCACTCATATGCGTTGATTAATTTACCAAATTCATGGTCCATTTTTAATATTGAGTACACTCCAATTAACTTCTCGTTTGCTTCTGCGACAGTTTTCTTTTGCTGTAGTCAATTATGACCTTTTTTTACTTATAGATAGCAGCCACATTTATTGTTGAAAAATTATAGAGGGGCTTCATAAGCTCCGGTCTAGGTTTTACATTCAAAAACACATATCTAACCCATTAGTAGGGTATGTTCACAGTAATTTGAATGAGTGATACTACAAATAACAGTAACATCAAAGGTGCTTTCAAAAAAGATTTGCGTGGCAATTTACTGTAAGAGATCCATGTATAATTTCAGAATGAGGTTATATTCATTTCTTCGAGGCTTCTTACATATTTTTTATCAAAAGCAATTTTTTGGAGTTTTTACGAGGAAAGTTGTATAAAGTTGAAAAAGATTGATCAAAATGGAAGGAGAAGAAAAACATTTAGAATTTTATAATCAAAATTTTTTCTATTGGATCAGTTCATTGTTTTGATTCAAAAAGTTGTTTATTGCAAATTGGATATTTTATTTGAGTTATATTTTGATACTTTCGCCTCGAAAGCTGGAGGGAATTGAAGCTTTTTTATAATTTTATATGACTTTTAGGAAAATAACCTAGAATTACCGAGCAAAATAGCAGACACTCACTTTTCGCGAAGGAATGGATTACATAAAGACCTGTCTAGGTTAGGAAACATAATAAGGAAACGCGTATCTAAGTATTACCCTTATCCCCAGTACACTGCACGTATCTTCAGCATGGAAATACACCACCTAGATTTATTGTTAGTAACTTCAACTCCAGCGGAACATAAGTCCAAAACGAGCAGTGTCTATTGGTACATGAGGACCTATGGGATCTACCGAGAACTAGGCCAAAATTAGATATAAAAATCATGGATATCACTAGAAGAACTGAGTATCGACTCTTACATCAAGCTGACGAAGCTAACAGACCCAGGCAGTAGTAAAACAAGAAAATAATGGAATGAAATAAATAAATCTAAATAATCTATGAAGATTAACAGGATCTCGAGTAGAAACTAGGTTTAGCAAGTGGATCGCTTAAGGTTGTTTTTAGTCGGCCATGAATAAGAGGCTATGAAAGCACAAACTAAAAGATCAGAGTGAAATAAAAAGAAAGGGAAGCCAATGTCATTAATCTGATGCTGCGTTCCCATGAATAATACGTTTCTATGATGACATAGAGACCTAAAATTTGTTTTTGTAGTTATTGGCGCACAACATAACAAAGCGTGGAAAGATCAAACGTGACAACAGCGTGCAGTTATGAATTCGATGATAATTGAACACCACACGTTTTTTGGAGTCATATTATATGGAAAATGTTTTCGATCCAACTTTAGATGAATACCACGATAAAGATTAAGTCATGAATTAAATATTTCCGAGCTTGCGTCAAAAGGGTATTTGTTAAGTTAAAAAATCTAAGAAGCTTTTACTGTTATGAGCTCATTCATTCTTCCATTTGTTTAACAACGAACCACACGAACGAATCTGGTACCTAATATTTCACATAATATTTTTCTTATTTATTTATATGATTTCTATTTGTGGGGTTGATTAATAAACACCGGCTCTTACGTTCTCAATTTATTATAATAATATACCCTACACTTAACTTCACTTATTATAATTATAATTCACATATTCCTATCAATTAACTAACTTAAATCATTCATTTGTAAATTCTTTGATTACTTTGCTAATTCGTTCTGTTCACTACGACAATTGATTATAAGCTGAGCTAAGCTGCGCTACATAAATTTCTCATATATTCAAAAATAATTCTCTAAAGATCTAGAAAAATAGAGAAACGAAACAAATCAATAAATAGACATTCCAATGTTCAAGATAATATAGTACAGAGTTTTATGTTTCTTATAATTATTTGGCTTTACAAATTATCAACCTAATTTTCAATGTTCAGAATAATTTTTTGACCTAAGAAGCAAGTATTATATTTTTTTAAATACTTATAATCTATTAGCTCTATTCTGATTTAACAAGAAACTTGTTGTCTGACATACAGAGAAAGTGAAATTCAACAGAGAAACTTTAGAGAATAATACATGCAGACATGCAGTTTTACAGTTGCCATATTGAAGGTCAATGACACCAAGGACCCAGCCCGTGCACCACGATCTCATGAAATCAACACCAACAAGTGGGAATTGTATTGAGATCTGAAACCAAGAAAATAGGATAAGGAAGGAAACTAGAACACAGCTGGAAATTAGTAAAGAAAGAGCGGGTAGGTAGAACAGATTTGGATAAAAAGGAGCTTACACTCTAACATATAAAAAACTTAATTTATGTTTTTGAAATACAGAAGTCTTGTTCTATTCGTCCCGTTCTCCAAAAAAACGAATATACATGTGACTTATAATGCAAAATTTGCTTAAAACAAGATGAAATAGTTAAAAAATACTGGAATTTGAATATACCAGCGGATATAAAGGATAATGTTACCTCAAGTGTCATTAAATTTACTTAGTTTAATTGAATTCTTCGCGTGGGAGGTCAATAACAAAGCAATTTCTTCAAAAAATCGAATGTTAGAATGACTGAATCAGATGTGACTCTGTGTCACAATACGTGATCAAAACAATTATCAGAATGTTTGAAGAAAAACTTAACCATCTAAATGATTTTTCACGAGAAAAAAATGTTATTCGCCCAATAACAAAAACAGTTTTCTTCGTTTGAGTAATATAAGTCAAATTCATGTGGAATTTTGATCAAATCATAGGCCCGGTAGAAAATATCAATACAATTACCGTAGTGAAAGCATTGTCAACATTGTCAATCTGAGAAGGCGTGCTTCCGTAAAACCGCTTTGTATTAGTGTTGTGATAGGTAATCTGCGATTCTTTTTAGATGCATCGGTTTAATTACGCTTTGGATAAATGATACGAATTTAAATACCATTTTGAAGATGTAACCTGATTAAATTGAATTCTGTGCAATTTCAACAACATTCCTACGAGAGGCGCTGTCTTTATATAACAGTTAAACATATTTATAAATCGAACAAGTGCATGAGTTCAAACTGAACAACTTTTATTGCTCTTGCTTATGAATTTATTAACTTTACAATCTTGATTGCATACTTAGCATTTCATCGGCACACCACTCGCAGTCTCATTATACCATAAATAACACAATTACTCAAGAGTACCTATTTATTATACCGGATGATATTAGTAATTGAAGAAAAAACATTTCATGCTGCGTTTACAGAAACACATTACTTGTAATATGCTTATGGACACTAGTCATTATTTGGTAATCTGTTTCATATTCAATAGTATGAAAATCTCGAAACGGAAAATGACAAAAATCATTGAATCTCTATCGAGATATATCTAATTGAAATAATTTGGTAAAGAACTACATCTAATATTTTGACTCTCGAAAAGAGATGATTAATTTTGACATTCAATGAACATATTGAATAAGAGATGAAAATTGCTTAAGAATATCCATGTATATCAGTGAAGATGTTAAGCGTTTATATTTATTAACAAACCTATGAAAAAAACCTCATTAAAAATCTACCACTTGCATAAAGACTTGAGTACAAGGTTCAAGCTACAAGCCAAACTGATTTGCTCTAATCTTGTGCTAGAATACAGAAAAGTCCCACTTGAGATGGTGAATGATGGCTACAAGTTTTTGCTCGTTTGGGTTCCTGGTCACTCGTACAACGTGGATAACAACAATGCTGGTTCGACTGCCAGAATCCATACTTGGTCTAGCTAATACGAGGGTTGCTACTTAAGTTTTGAGACATGGCAACACTGATGTCAATACGTGAAATTTGTCATTACCATCACAAAATTTGGGCCATCAAAAGGATTTGTTCGCGTTGGAGATCGCATAATTTGGCAATCGATCAAAACAAAAAACGCTCGTATTGATTAAAGAAATGGTGAAAAAATTCAATCGTGATACATCAAATGAGGTCTATAAGATCATGGGCCTATGCATATGAAGCCAAAACTAAACTGCAACCGACTGTATGGGTCTTTCAAGACGAGACAAATCCAACAAAAGTTGTACACCAGCATTTCTTTGCCAGAAGTGTTTCGAAAAAGTTAAGAAAACCAATCGCAGGAGACGATTCATTCACCACCAGGATAATGCGAGCTCTCACATATCAGTTCAAATAGTCAAGACATCGAATGGAAGGGTCACATGTCATACAGTTTTTGTTTGGTACCCAATTATTTCTTCTTATTCCCCTAGATTAAAAATAAATTGCAAGGTTAACGTTTCTCTACATCTGAAGAAGAGGCTGATGATTTCAAATCATAATGGATAAAGTACTTCTACAATTGGTTCAAATGCATGGATAAGTATATTGATCTTAATGGAGAATATTTCGAAAAACAATGAAGTCATATTCAATCCGCTACGGTGTCTACTTGTATAATAGTCTGTGCGAAGTTGGATGTAAACGCATGGACTTATGAGGACAAAATGTCCAGCTCCTCGTAAGGGCCGAGATCTGCAGCTATAAGGGAAAGATAACATTTCTTCAAAACAATATCTGTTAAATTCTTCTTGGTTAACAAAATTCTCGTATCCAAATTCAATAATCCGGGATTATAACTGGATTCCAATGACGGTAAGCTCAGTTTTAGGGGAAATTTACCCATAAGAATCGGTTTTTCTTTAGACTTTTCTCATTTTATAGCAACTTCTCCAGAAAAAGCTATAGTAAAGTTGTACTGTTTCAATTTTACTTTTTTGTTGAAAGAAAGGAATGTTTATGAAGTTTTTACTTTCCAAATCTCCATTCAATATTCGTTGAAACGTGAAAGTTGTTTTAAATAGGTTCACAATAATTCATTTTTCTATCTTGTCTGTTAAATCTCGCACCAAATAAGTCAGGAGTCTCTAGATTGTACTTTCAAAGTACCTTCGATCATTAAAATCCAATTCAATATAGCTGATATATGCAAAGTACTTAAGTACGTGTATATTCAATACTCATAATGAGAAAATACCTTTTATGCAACACCTTTTTTGATATTTGAGCTCAGATAATTTTTTATTACAATCATTTCGATGACTCACCAAGTACGGAGAAGGTTTATATGTATTTGTGAGTTTGTGTAATAATTTGACATTTGACCTCTCAATTAGTGTTATTTAGATTCAACCTGAAAAGTATTCTGAGTGTAGGTCGAATACCATTTAAAGATGTGTTATTAAATGAAATACAAATTGAGATTACTAGCACGAGATTAATCAGTAGAATCGAACATTACGAAAATATATATATTTCTCCTGGGGCAATACAGAGAAAAATATAATAATATGAATAATAAAGGATTTGTTAACAATGTAATTTCCAGTTGAATCAGAAACCAACCTTTTTTTCTATATAATACTACCTAGCACGAATAAATTTGTGGTTGTCACTTTTTCACCTCATCGTAGTCAATATTCATCCAATCATTAATAGTCCAGTCAATTGAGATATAAAAATATTGGTCTAATAATAAAAATCCCTGGAAAGCTAAATATTGATGAATGGTTGGGGTTTACCATTACAAGTGAAGTTAAAAATCCCCATCGATGTGTCCTACGAAAGTTATTTGAGGTCAAATATCAAAATTTGAGGTTTTGTAAATTTTTACAGTGAGTTTTATCAAAAAAAAAAAATATTACAGATACCTATTTGTCTTTTTTATATATATTTTACTATTCTGAAAACATTTATTCGAAAGTTAGTCAGTCCCTAACCGAATCCTCTGTACCCACGTGGCCTTGAAAAACATCTGGCTATTCCATTGTCCGTAAGTCTCGTTCATTCGTTCATATACATGTTTCTTTTAGTGCTAAAGGTTCAGTTTGAGTGATATACGTAATTATTATTAGCGTCTAGGTTATTTGTGCTATTTTATAGTTTGAAAAAATATCTCAGTTATGCATTATTTGCAATAAATTTTAAACTTAAACTGAAGAACCAGTTGTGGTTGGTTGTGGCATGCCTACTTTAATCGAAGATAGTGTCAAAAAATTCGTTACAATACTCGTGGATAACATAAAATCATACTCCCAGAAAATTTCAATCGCTGTAGTAAAAAGACAACGTGAGGAGGAACAGGCTGGTGAAATAAGTCCGTACTAGAACGCGAAAATTTATAACATGAGTGCACTTAAATTCAAAGAATCTCTGTTGAAATTAGCTGAAGATCGTTATTATGTTGTTTGATAGGAGCTCCAAAATAAATTACTTGCATTGATAAATACCGATACTCAAGTTCAAACATGGCTAAGCAATCAACTGAACCCAGAAGACTGGGTTTGGAACCGATTCAAACTTTACTTTCACCTATTCAAGAATAACTCCTCAGCACTAGTTTTTGCCATTGTAAAAAAGGTTTTAGTACCAAATGTTGCTGCAACAAACTCGACTAGAACTTCACAGTTAGTGGAATAGGCCTACAGGGAAAACCACAATAAAGAAACGCGCCGAGTACATTAGAATCGCGATATCTCAGGAATGATAACTCTTAAAAAAATCATGAGCAATACTTTTGTAGAGAATTGTAAGATATATAACTTTGGTCCGGCGTTTTATTGATAAAACTTACCGTTTTCGAGAGAACCTCAAATCTTGACCTTTGACTCCGAATAACTTTTGTAGCACACATCAGATCGATGAGGATTTTTAAAACCACAGCTCTCCGTCAATATTTAGCTCTCCGGGAATTTTTGTTTTTGTAAATGTCTAAATTTACCGGACTATAAATCCGAAGAATACGAGGTGTAATGAAAAATATAGTGAACGATTTCTAGAAGCATCGCTGATTATAAATCTCACTGAACTAATTATTATTTTTCAAAAACAATTTTTTTAATTTCTCAGAGATTATCAGTATTTTTATTTACTATGTTTTATTGTAATGAACATCGATTGATTGGATACAAGTAAAAAAATTGATGAAAAAGATGGCAAAGCAAACGGTAGGCTTAGGAAAGAGAACAAACAATAATTTTTCGATGAGGAGTGAAAAAAGAAACTGGTGGACATGAATCTAGTACGACTAAGTCCACTAGAAATTGACACGACAGAAGATAATACTTGGAAATCCGAAAGGACAATAAAAAGATACTCACACAGAAAAACAAAATATACACTCGCAAAAAATATTGAAGGAAACTTTTGAAGCAAAGAATTGAGAAATTTTTAACAAGATGCTAAGAAATCAAAAGAGAGAGCACAGTTAATTACCAAGTACCTTATATCAGAGTCAACGGAAGGAGATGCTTTCAATAGATCCACATGAAAAGGTTAAAACATGGTCCCAATACTTTGAAGACATATTAAATGGACAAGAAAATGACAGAAGAAGATATGAGAGAGTAATTAGCAGAAGAGAATAACAGATAAAGAATTTAGAAACAATAACAGTGCAGGAGAGAAGGACTTTGGAGAAGAGGAACTAACAATGATCTGAAGGATTTGTATAAATATCCATCAATAACAAGATACATAAAAGCTCGAAAACTCGATGAAATATTTGCAAAAAGAGTCATTGAAAAAGAAAAAAGAGGTACAAGGAGGGGGAGAAGACCAAAAAATGGTTTAATGTAGTTTGGAAGTATAATAGACAGGTATAACTTAATTTGAGTTCAAAAGTACAGAATTGCCGCCTGTGGAAAAGAATTCTGAAATCAGAAGAAAGAAAAATAAGTCATGAGCTTGAAAGCGCACTGCTGTCTACTACTTGAAACATAAATATAACATGAATAGCTGTTTTTTTTTTAATTTGAAGAGAGATTCGAAGAGTTGCAAACTACAAGACCCCAGATATGTAAACCATAGCGAAGATATGACCCAAGCAATGAGTAATAATTGTTGAAGCAGTACCAGATTAGAGCTGTTCAGACACAGATTTAATAGCAACACAAGCAGAGGATCTACATTTACAGATCATTGAAGGGCAGCGTCAATATGTAAACCAAGAAATTTGAACGAATTTGAAGATCTTATTAAGTCATTTGTAAAACTCTTTATAGGATGAAATTTATGTTTTCTTATTGTTTAAACAGAGCCCATTCGCGCCAGACCAGCACTTAATAGTAATGAGATCTTTGCCGATGGTAGAATGTAATTCTTGTATATCTGTGTTCTTGTGTAACACCTCGAATGCCATCAAACTTTAGTTTGTTAATCAGAATTTCATAATCAACTCAATCGAAGGCCTTAGCGAAATCGCAAAAAATCAAAGCCATATAAAATTTATTCATAAGTGAGGTATATATTTCATTAAGGAAGGAAAACATATTATCATTAGTCCATTTATTAGGTAGAAAACCATATTGTTGAGCTTTCAAGATCTTAAATTGGTAAAAATGAAATAAGACGATAGTTACTATTGTTATTTTTTCACCACCCTTGCGGAGGGAAACACTTATAACTGTTTTTAAACAGTTAGCGGAAAGCCATTTTTCAAACGATTAAAGAACATAAAACGTTAATCATCACTTCTGGACAATTTGAAAATTACATAGCTGATAACCCATCGATGCCACAGTAAGTCTTGTTTTGAATGCTGAGTATGGTTAGATTAGGTTTGCTCTAGCTCAAACCTATATACAATTCTAAAGAAAAGACTGTTAGTGATTCGATTAGGAAAAATGAGGAAAGAAAGAGCTAATATTTTTGCTAACTTCACGAAATAATTGCTGAGTTCATCTGGGTTGAGGTCAATAGTATTTGATAAATTCGTTCTGCTTCTCAAATCATTAATGACAGACCAAGTGTTTCAAGGAATTTTTTTGATATTTTTTCGATACAATAATTCATAGTTATTGATATAAATGAATATATTGAATAAGTACGTATTCCTTTCATAGCCTATAATTGATTATGATAAGTTTAACGAGGGCGAAGAGGAAATGCTGTATTGAACCACCTGATAGTTTTATCGAGAAAGTCCCATCGAGAATTTTCGGAAAGATCAATCCATTCATTTTGTTTGCTGACTATGAACAATACTAAAATAAGAAGATTGTATTGAAAAAATAGAATATTTTTTCACAGTAAAGTAACATTTCTTTCTCTGAAGTATCCTTGTATTTGAATTCACAATTCTGAAATCCAGTGATGTATATCTGATGTTCAGATTAACTAACCAATAGAGTATCTAAGTTCAAATAAAAATAGCGAGTTTGGAGTATTAGACTGATCTTTTATGAACGTATTATCGCTTCGATGTTACTTGAATATATCGTGATTTTATTCCGACAGCCATATAAGTTGGTTTTGTTGAAGTCATGTAGAGTGAAGATACGAAGCAGAAACGATAAAATATTGATAGTTTCATAAATTCGCTCGATCTATCGAGACGGCATCGAGTAATATAATTTCCCGCTATTTCAATAATATACCATGAAATAAAATTAAATTATTCAACAAAACGGTGAGATAATCTTGAGCAATGAATTTTCTACTATATTTTCCACCGGCTAGAGCATATATAGTAAATATGGAAGTATAATAATTTTCTAGCCCGTTAACTGTGATCGGTATCCTCCAGCGGCGTGTTCAGCCCTTGTTACTCAAACAACAACATAGAAACTTTATATTAATTTTAATATATTTTAAATTGAATATATTAGAATTTTATTGCTTCAAATGATTTTAATTAATAATGCAATAATCAACGCAATAGTATATTTTCCAACAAACGCGTATTGACCATTACTCGCAAATAGAATTCTATACTTTACCTAGAATTGTCAGGAAACAAACAATATATTTTCATTTTTCTCTACATTATAATTCAATTAATTGTATGGTCGTTGTAGTTGTAGTGTTGACACTTTGTAGGTACCGTAATTATTTATAAATATGACTCTCACAACTCACAATCCAGGAAACCTTATATGTTGTTCTCTTGTGAAGTTTAGGCATCTGAAAAGATATTGAGCACATCACAAAACATAATTACGTAAATCTTATATTACCTTTATAGGAACGGCTGTCATAACCACACGATTTGCGTTTCGGTTGCACCAACAAAAAGAATTATAAGTAAAGATATTCACCTCAAGTTGCGATGAACAGAAGCATCACGAGCAACCCTCCACAAGGTTTCCGAATCGCACAGATCCTTGGAATTCACAAATTTCACACTCAAAGCCGCCATGAACTTTACATGAAACGGAACTTTCTGACATTTACTCCACTACCATCTACAAGCTTTTTCCAAAGTTCTACAAATTTCGTTTGGAAATTACGCTACTAACGAACAGATAGCAGCACATTCAAAAATTCAAAATATAGTCGAAGGCTAATGAATTAGCTGGGGGCTCCCATTACCCAGGTGTCATTCATTGCCCCAACTTCCCATACGATAACTTGGAAGAAGGAAGAGTTGGCAAGGGAGTTTATTGATGAAAATAAGGTCATGTTTTTAATAAAACCACAAAAAATTTCGTAATAGAACGAATAACTTTTTGTTTTCTTGGCGCGTCTACAATGTTGATAATTTCTTTGTCATCAGCATCGAGTTGATCAAATATAAAGTACGAGTCTTTGAATCTTTAATCATTCTACCAAAACTTTTTAAAGTATTGTGAAAATGTAAACAATAAGAGAAAGTTGGGTTCGGATCCTACGTTTCACGATAAACTGAGTTTAAACCACCACCGATAACGTTTAAACCGAAGTTTGTTAGTAAACGCCGTTTGTAAACGTGAAAAAAACGGAATCTGTAGTTTAAAGCGAAGTTTGAGGCTCAAACTTAACTTGTAGCGTTGGGCCTTGATGAAAACCATATTTAAGAATAAAAATGATATGTTCTCTCATTTTGTTATTTTGTTGTTAGGAGTCAGCTTCCGTATAACAATCATTATGAAAAGTTTGTAGAATTCACACGGCGTTGGTGGTCCCTTTATTTGAATGCTATTAGAACATTTATAGAATTAAATTATCTTCCCAGTACAATCAGTTATAGTTGTTTGGAATTTTATATATTTTCCGCTTCTTAAGCACATATAAACTTTTTTACTTTCGATTCAGTAGTTTCTTATATTTCAAACTTGGCATAAACTCAATACTATGATTTATATTTCTAGTTAGTGTGTACGTAAAGAAACTTCAATGATTTAATAACAAATTTACATTTACATATTCCATTGCACAAAAACCCCGTTCGTGACATTTTAAATGTACATATATTTTCATTAAATAAATATTGTACATATTTCATAATCTGTTATGCAACTGTACTTCTCATAACAAGACTTAAGTCCAGATACATCGTCGTAAGCAAAAACGATGAAAGTCATAATGTAAATTAAAAGGATCTTTTCTCTTCTTGATCAACATCCACTCGTATAAACGTAACAGTGAACAAAAATAACCATTGAAGGTCAAAAATCTATATAGAAAATATACGAGGGCTGCTATTTATGTTTTGAGATAGGGCAACACTGATGTCTATATGTTGCAATCATAAAGTTTTACATTTTTAATAGTGAACGTACTTAGAACGTGTTTCAATACAAGAGCTATTTCAGTTATTTACAGATACTTGAAACATTATATTGCGAACAATCTCGTGCGATGATTTTATATGACTTTCGACGTGGATCGAACCAAAAGCAGTGTGCCGATCAACTCGCTTCGACTTTTAGTAATGAAGCACCATCTCGAGACACCGTGATTCTATGGTTTTCAAACTACAAACGACCTATGGGTATTTCAAGATGAGCCAAATATAACAAAAGTTCTTCCAACACGAAGTACTTCGAGATAAACGGCCACCTGTTCATTCGGAATAGCTGGACATATCACCTCTATACCGTAAGAGTAACGTGGAACTGTTATTTCTGAATGATGAACTTATTTGCCTGAAAAAATCAGGTAAACCAAGAAGATGAATCATTCACAAGCACGACAATGCGAGCTCACATACAAAAACTTTTTGAGAGGAACAAAATATCTGATGGGTTCACATGTAATACAATCTTTGTTTGGCAACCAATTATTTCTTCGTATTCCCTAAGTTAAAAATAAATTGCACTAGCATACATTCAATATTGCATGAAATCTCTCAGTTCAAAAATAAGGTGAACGCTTTTCTACAATGTTTGGAGTCGCCTCAATCGGAATGGAAATAAGCCTTCGACAATTGATTCAAACGCATGCAAGTGTATTGATCTTAATGGAGAATATTTTGAAAAACAATAAAGCTATATCAAGTTATAAGTATTTGTTTTGATTTGTCTACCTCACAACTTGAGTAGCAAACCTCGTATGTAGGTATGTGTATCAGTGATAAGGAAAATTAACTATCCAAGAATTTATCCAATAGCCTATTGCCTATTGAATTATTATATGACCAGTAAAAGCTGAGTGCTATTAAAGGCTAGTCCGTTGGGCATTAAAAAATGTAAATTGAAATGAATTAAAAAACTTAGAAATATCTTGGAAGAATCGAGCAATAATGGAAAATATTTCAGTTATTCTGGTGGCAATTTCAACCTTGATATGCTCAATCAAGTAGTATTGAGTCAAGTAGTGATGTGGTGTGATTACGTTTTATTTTAATTCTATTCTTCTAATGTAATTCGATATGTTGGATGGGTGCTGAAAATACTCATCGTAGTATTATAAAGGGTGAAAAATGGAAAGTTTTCTTGTGTAATCACTTAGAATTTTGAGATGTGCGAAGAGAAAAAAGTGATACATTGAGTGACTGAAGTAGTCATTTTAATTTGAAATAGGTTTCAGTTTAAATGAACATTTTCAACAGAAACAATTAAGTTCTGCAAAAAAATTACAAAACCTGGCTAGACTATCAATGATCAATATTTTCGAAGTTATCTCTATCTGAACTTGCACAACAATCGAGTCGTTTTCGAAAGTTATGAAAAAGTTGTTCAATTGTAGATTAAGAAATATTAGAAATTGCTTTCCTTGTAGTTTCTCTCAAATCATCTTTGGTCTTGAGTTTTTCTACTTAACAGTAATCTTTCAAGAAACTCCATAAAAAGGAATCACACTGTTAAAGTCCGTAAATACGGGGGCCATTTTATACCTGCGTTTGCAAACTTGAGATATCATAAACTAATGGCGCGTTCACCATAATCTTCGTAATACCATAAAGTCAAATATACATTTTTTTATTCTTACCTTCTAAAAGTATTTTCATTTTTACCTCTAGAATTAAATCACACGATACAATACACTTTTTCTTCGTTCGTAAGTTCAATCATTTTAGTAGTATACATAAAATAGAAAATGACAACATTCTAGTGGGCCTAGCCTTATACGATGGAGTAGAGGGAGAAAGAGGTGCATCTACTTCAGGCAACTTCCCATTTGACACCCCAAGGTGTATCTAAAAATATTCATAGTATTTCTAAAACTCAAGTCCTACTTTGTTACAGGAATATACTGATGACACATAAACAATCTGAAGATCCAGTTGCTACAAATCTTGTTAATGCTGCAGCAGTCACAATTCCTGCATAAAACAATTAGAAGTTCCTACGTGAAAGGGTAGACCAAAAATGGAAAGCTTATACCAGTCACGAAGAATTTTTAGAAGGATGGAGTGGGAAAATGGAGAAGATGACATTCGAAGATAGGTTAATAGGAAAACGTATAGGAGATAACTGATTTTATATCAGTCATGGACCCTGCCTTTGAGATAAAACTAGGACAAATGCTTGAGTTGGTGAAGAAGTGATACTGTTCGGCGATGGTCCTTTTCTTGAATGTAACTCATATTGAAATGAATCAATAACAATTTTCTCGACCATAAGCACTCTGCTGTTGGAAGTTGAAAATTAAGGATATACGAGTATTCTACAGATTGTTACATTTCTGCTTATTAATAACCCTTTAATCAGTATTTTTACAAACTTAACTCAATTTGACCTATTTCAAAACTATAAACACCAATTTGCGTGCTCCGCACTACTTTCCCAATACTCCATTCAAATATATAATGATGAGAGCACTTTATTAAAAGAAGTTCCAGATTGAAGAAAAAATCCCATGCTACTAAAAGAAGTTCTTCCATTTCATTATCAAATAATTTGTTTCTGAGTTGCATAAAAAATGTTTTCGTTTTTCTAAGATTGGTACGAGGATATATTGAAAAATTTTCAGCCTACTATCGAACCAAACAAAATTCAATGTCAGAATATTTTATTACTCAAAATATTCTCCTCTTAATTGGATACGTTTATTACAGCAAACCTGCAACATCTCTAGACCTTTAAAAAAATGTTTGTTCTTGCTGCAAACCAGACCTCCACAGCTTTTATTACCTCCTTGGGAGAAAATTTACGACCGATAGTCAGAGCCAAATCTGGTGGATGAGGAGGGTGTTCTAGTAATTCAAACCCTAACTCACGAATTTTTTGCATGGCAACATGAGATTTGTGTGCGGGGACGTTGTCCTGCAAAAACAAAATACCTTTTGATAGCTGTCCACGTCTTTTCTCTTCAATTTTTTTCCATATAGTGGTCAGTAATGTCGATGAGTAATCTCCAGTTATTGTTCTACCCTTATCCAAAAAATCAATCATGATTACTTCATGGCAATCCCAAAAAACTGAAGCAACAAGTTTTCCAGCAGATTTATGAACACGAAACTTATTAGGACTTGGAGAACCAGAGTGTCGCCATTCCATCGATTGTTGCTTTGTTTCTGGATCGTAGAAATGTACCCAAGTCTCATCCATAGTAACAATTCGGTTTAAGAAGTCTACATCGTTTTCAAATCGAGCACAGATGGAACGCGATACTTCTACCCTTACACGCTTTTAGTCAACATTCAAACATTTGGGGATCCAATTTGCAGCAATTTTTCTCGTGTCCAAATTGACGTGAACTATATGATGAACGCATTCGTATGAAATATTCAGTACTTCAGATACCCGTCTCAGCCCAATTTGACGGTCTGATAAAATCATATCATGAACTGCATCGATATTTTCGGGGACTGACACAGAAACTGGCCTTCACGATTGGTCAACATCTTCAATGGAAAATTTACCTCTTTGAAGCTTGCAGTTCGCATATGAAGGACATTGACCACCAAGGGTATTAAGCATATCTTCATAAATCTGCTTACCTCTTAACCCTTTTAAATACAGGTACTTGATGATGGCTCGATACTCCAATTTTTCGATTTTCACAATGGACATCTTTTTTCTAACGCAATATCTTGTTTATGCATGGAACTGGTCTAGGATAACTAGATATCAATTAATACATCCTCGTACTTTTAAGACTGTTTGTT
Source organism: Diorhabda carinulata (assembly GCF_026250575.1). NCBI lineage: Eukaryota > Metazoa > Arthropoda > Insecta > Coleoptera > Chrysomelidae > Diorhabda > Diorhabda carinulata. The sequence goes on along the minus strand of NC_079472.1, from coordinate 52,893,118 downwards.
TCTTAATTTTAATTAGGTGAAAATATGACATCAAATGTTTTTCATGTCTAGAAAAGTAGAGTGTGAAATGATAGCCAAAGCCAAATACATTGATAACCTTGACAAATAATGTTTCAATGTCTACGGACGAGTACAAACGTTTTCTGTTTATGCAGCACTTTCAAGGATACATATGCATTTTTGACGACAATTTTTAACTTAAGTGATAATATATAATTTTAGTGTTTAGTTAGATACTATTCAAATTTTTTAATACCTAATCTGCTACAAGTATAATAACGATCTTGATCAAAGCCCCGAATCTCCATTCTCGTTATGCAACAACGCTCAAGCAGATTAGCCAGGATTTCAGTTTTCTTTAATTCCTTAATTCTTCAAAATATTTGAAATGTATATCTATTTCTATTATCTTTTATGTTTAGGTTAATTTATTTTTGATCCGAAGCTACATCTAACGAAGTTACACCCTCACATACGACACTGGAGCAGTAATTCTTTTTATATATTGCCAATTCAGTCACATAATTTCGTAAATAAAATACGATAAATAAGAGGCGAACAAGTCTGACGACGAAACACATTAGAAATTATGATCGTATAAATCCTAATCAGTAAAGTATTGTGGAAAGTACTGGGTACTACTACTAACTGTAGAATAGAGTGTTTGTTTATTCAATTCGATTGTTTTGTTGGATAAGCAGGACTATTCTCTTAGCCGCCGTAGAGCCGGTTTCGCCGGGACACCTTGTGAGGTATCGATACTATGAAACTATTAAGTATAGTACTTATCAGCGATAGTATTCTGTTACAATTAATAAAAATTATTTTATCATAATAAAATGTGTTCTGTTTGTTTATTTCGAATACAATAAACTCTTACCGTAATATATTTTTTGTTCTAGAACATAACAAATGATACATTACGTTTATTTATTAAAATGGTCCACTTTCACCCCGTACCGGCTTTAATTATATTACTATAGTAATTAATTTTCATTCAGAATCTTTTGTTGAAGAGAATTACTTTTTTCATTTTACGTATAGACAAAATAGGCTTGTATTTATACTGAGGAGGTTATGTGCTAAAAGCAAGTTTGTTGTTTGTCAGAAAGTATGAGTATACTTGGGACTGATGTCCAGCAATATCATTCCTCGCTATTTTCTTTCATATTTCGTATTTTTATGTAGAAATATACATTTAGAAACGATAAGGCAAGTCCATCGGTTCTGTTATTTTCAATATTTATGATTGTTCACTGTTGTCAAGTAGATGCTAGCTCGTTCGGGTGGTTGTTAAGTCTATTTAAGTAGCATTCACTGATGGCACTTAATTTTTTGACAGAATTCACTTGGAGATCTTTCCTGATTTCATTTTGGGGTTTAAGCCACAGTGTGTCGAATATTATGAGTAATACTTTGGACTGAATCCTCTCTATGATCTCGAAGGTGAGATATGGCTGCTGTCATCCTAAACTGGATCCCATAGGTTTATATTGGCTTGAAGGCAGCTCTTTGAGCTAGAAGTTTATTTTGCAACGATAATTTGGATTTACTTCCCAGTAACCAATAGTGTTTGCTAAATGCAATCCCTGTTTCCTTTTAGTAAGGATGTGTTTTTCATATGAGTCCTATGTCTAAATGGATAGCTCGCACTGGTTATTTTACGCGTTTAGCGTTACTGTAGGTGTGACTCCTCTACATTTTGTGAAGGTGCTTTGGAGGAATTTTGCTTCATCAATTTTGATTCCCCACATTCTTGTCCAGTCCATTTTGTTAAATCCTACCTTTTCCCGGTGCACAAAGTTTAGAGCTAGTACGATTAACGTTGTAATCAGCGCCTGCTAGAAAGTTACTTCCAAACTGTTTGAGAAGGTTTTTAATGCAAGATAGTTTGGCGGAAATATACTGATGTTAATGTTATGGGTCTAAGCCAGTCCACTATTACAAGAGTCACTGCCTTAAGAAAAGGAAATTTTGTTTATTGATATAGAGCTTTTTTAACTGCGCCATGACTTTCTACTTTTATTATTTTGCCCTATTTTCTCCCTAGCCTGTTAAATGAAAGTAAAATAGTTATTAAATATATTTTTTATGAACTTAATAAATATTATTTGTGACTTTCTATAAAACCGCTGCGTATTGATTTCTCTGAGTTGTTTTAATAAATCAATATATTATCTTGCCTTCTCAATCCAATACTGTAGCTATTGCTTATTCAAATTGACTGCAGCTATACGCGACGTGTCATCTATAACAAATGGGGTATTAATCATAAATTGAGCTTCTCAGTTTTCTGTAGCCATTACTAAGTTAAAAACTATTTCTCATATATTCAAATTATACTCGGATACACGTCATGAAATATAAATCCAATGAATACTAAGAAAAAACGTAATAGATGAAGTGATTCAAATATATCGTATTGTTCAAAACTTGTAACATAACTATATATTATCCTCTCATTAGGAAAAAGTGGACGATTACTGAAAATAAAAATCTTAGAACATGTATATGAGCATTTGGTGTCTCCTACGCGGTTATAACGACTACATTGGGTCTCAGGGGTCATTCTTGTAATATTTTCAACACCTCTAGCGATTATTATTTTTATGTGCTGTTGTACGTAATGTATTGTTATTTATGGATGTTATATGAAAAGTACATTATATCAAATAAGTTTTATGATAATTACCAAAACTCTAGTATCCCAGTTTAGTAGTTGTATACAGTTTCTACGGAATTGAGCGATATTGAAGTAAGAATGAAGAATTCGTTTAACAAAAAATATTTTCAAATGTCTGCTATTAAAAATGCAAAATTAGATGCCATTATATGACAAAAATATCACACTGGTCAATTTAAATGAATATAATGGATAATAACAGTTTCTTGATATTTGCTATCCACTTGTGAATAAGTTAAGCATAATATTGGAAAACTTAAAAACATTGATGACCTATTTGATGATTTGTTCGAATTAAGCCAACAGTTGAATTATTTAAAAGGGTATATATATACAGGAAGTTTCAAAAAAGGTGATCCCGTCTCTAGAACAAGTTATACGTATTTTTTTACGGTTTTGCGGCAACTACAAGTAAAATTATATTGAAATTTCATACAAATATATTTAGGAAGTTGATAGATCCAATGAATTTGTTTTTATGTCTGTCTCTTATAGAGGGCGATTGTTATACGGTTAGGTTCCAAGTAGTATTGAACATAACATTTGCAATATTAAATATTTATCAAGTAAAATTTCAAGTGAACTTGAACATCATTTAATTTTACACCCAAAAGACTACTCTTGATGAAACTCGATAATATGTATCGTTTTTTTTATTTTGATTTGAAAATTATGAAGTAATAACAGATGCTGGTATGAAGTGATGATTATTTATTATTATTAAACAAATTAAATAGAAAACTACGGAATGAAAATTTGAAAAAAGGCTAATAACATGAAAACGAATTCAATTAGAGTAGGTGTTCAAAGTGTCGTCAGTTTTCACGAATACACATTTCGATCCTTTTTTCTAAAGAATCCATTAATCTTCTAAACGGTTGGGAGTCAGCTATGAGATCATTAACGTGACGTTGAATTCCGTCTTTCAATTCTTGAGGTGAATTTACCTCATTTACCTGTGTAGAAAAACTTTTTCTTCAATATACGACAATACTGTGTAATCCAAGGGATTAAAATTGCAAAAATATTTGGCGTGGAATAGTTTTACAAAAAAATTTATCTTATTCGAATATAAATGGAAAGTGATTATTGCTACCTCAGTATGTGGGAAAGGATTTGACGACATGAATGAACGAGGTATTTATGAATCAACAGATGACGCTGGAGATTTAGATGAGGAAGACCTTGTACAATTAGCTGATACATCAACGCCAGCATTATAAATTCTAGTGCTGAAGAAAGCTCAATAGAAATTATTGATGAAGTAAACAAAAATTAACGTTTAGAAAACCTAAATAAACTAGTGAAACTGGGCAAACAATTGAAAATATTGTTACAAATTGTGATTCTTCAGAGAAACGATCTTCTGAATTTAAAATAAATCTTCAATACTGTCTTGCACCATATATAAAAATGTAGAAAAACATAGAATAGAAAAGGAAGAATCACTAAATAGTGAAATTTTAATGAATACAGACGACCAAGAAGATACTTTTGAACATTCTCCTAAAAAAAGATATCTGTGGAATGGAATGGAATAGTTTGATTTTAATAAAACCCTGTGGTGCCCTTCAAGTCAATTATTTTATTCTTTTATATCTATATCTATGTATACACCCTGTACACTGTTATTTATTTATAACCAGGTCACCTATGTTTTGTTGATATTGCAATTTACTGTCTACGTAGGTAAACTATATTGTAATTATGAACCAATATTATGTGTCATCATTAATTATAAAAAGGTAATTCCAAACTATTAAGACAATAGAAAAATGGTGAAGTTCAACCGCTGTTTAATTTCTACCCCTCGTTATGGCCCAACATTACAACCCATATATTTAATTCATAGCATATTCATCGATCTAAGCCCGCTTCAATGATGAAAAATAAACCGAATAATTTTCACATACATACATAACTCATCATACGACGTCATACGAGCGCGTTATATGAGAAAACTCGTACAACCAATTCTACAACGCGGAACTTATACATGGTGATCCGGGAAAATTCGGAAGTGATAGATGTCGAATTATGCTGTGACGTAGAAAAACATTTATTTTACGACTTTCTTAGAGTGACATAATCACCCTTAAATCATAGTGTGATTCCAATCTTCTGTGTCTCAATATTTCTAAAATGAAACTTTAATCATATAAAAATACATTGTTAAGCAAGAATCTACACATTTGCCTTTTGGTATACCAATGATTTGGACGGAACCAAAAGATAATGTAAGTGATTGTTATTTTTGTTTAACTCAAGCAAAAAGCGTCACAACCAAGTCCAAACATACTGTCCCGTACTCAAACTTGTCATCGGCTCACAGGCCAATCCTACATAGTGCCGAACTGTCTGTGCCAAAGCCTCAAAATCAAGCAGAAAGTCAAGATTCTGTTTCTAGTCCGGAATTTGTTAATTTAAACGATTTACTACGTGATTTGAATTTGTCTAAAAAGCAAGCTGAACTTCTGGAGTCTAGATTAAACGACTGGAATTCACTTTCTCCTGGTACGCAAATTTTTTATTTCCGACATCGTAATGATAAAATGAAAGCTCACTTTTCTGAAGAGATGATTTAGTCTATTGTAATAACATTTCTGTAGTGATGAATATATCGAATTATGAATATGATCCGTCACTTGCGATTCTTCATTGAATCCTCAAAAACTAGCTTGACAGCACTGTTGCTATTCAACGGAAACAAATCTCGTTCAGTGCCGGTTGCCTAATGTTCTGATTTAAAAGAAATTCACGAGAATATGAAGTTCCTTCTTAAAACAATTGAAGCATGTTTGAGAAATTTGTGAAGATTTTGAAGTCATTGCTCTTTTGCTTGGACTACAGCTTGGTTACACAAAATTTTGTTGTTATTGTTATTCGTGGATGAGACAGCAGACACAGAAAAAAGTACTACACAAAGAAAGTATGACTCAAGCGTGGAGACCACTTACTCCAGGGCAAAACACTGATAATAATGATTTTTTCACCGTTGTATATAAAGCTCGGCCTGATGAAAAATTTTGTAAAAGCTATGCCTAAGGATGGCAGTAAATTCTTATACCTGAAAGAGAAATTTTCCAAGCTCAGCCATGGAAAAATTAAAGAGGGAATATTTATTGGTCCAAAAATACGGTAAATAATGAAGGATACAAACTTTGAAGGGAAGCTGAATGATCTGGAAGAACTATTTTGTGAATGTTGTACAAAAAATTTCCTAAGAAACTAAGCGGAAAATTACAATCCCTTACTCAATAAGTTTAGAAACTTATACAAAGCTTTGGGATGTAATATATATTTGAAAATGCATATACTGCACTCTCATCTGGATTTCTGGATGCCACGAGAATTTGGGTACTGTGAGTGACGATCAAGGGGAAAGGTTTCATTCGAACATTTCCTTAACAGAAAAGTGCTATCAAGGAAAAAAAGTTCAAGATAGCTAGTAGATTACTGTCGGAGACTTAGAAGGAATCTACCAGAAAACCAACATTCACGAAAATCGTAGCTATTCATTGAGAATTAAGAAATTTCAATAATAATAAGTGTTAGTGATTTTTGTAGTATTTATAAAAATATATGTCTTGATGTCACAAAGAATGTGTCAATTTTATTCGATTGATATCTTATTGTTTGATGACTGTAAGGCATTTAAAATTTATGTAAGTTTAAGTGTGACAAAAAAATTTTGTTAACCAGTATTATCAAACATTCAAAGCATTAATTCCGTATGTCTCAATACATATTTCACTTTATTGACTAATTAACTGCGAATTTAATTGAAGTGACTAGAAGACGTTAAGATGGTTGAAGATTCATTGTGAGCTCAATATCCAACAGATATACGTCCATTGTTACTGATTCTTTGCGACCTTCTTAGATGACCTTTTCTGCAGGCTGATTATATGTCAATATATTCTGATATATTTACTCGGACACTCAATAAAATCGTATATAAAACAGAATTATACTCCGCTGGTGAAAATATAATGGTGTGAAAATGTAAAGACCTAATAAACCTAGTTGTATTACTCATAAATATACATGTCGAAATCGGTTTTCAGTATCATACATAGTGGTCTTGGTCTGTAATCGTATTAATATTTTAGAATACAACCAGTTTTCAGTCGACAATAATAATTGAAGAGCGGATTATTGGCGAAAAATTTTGATGAAATATGCGCAAGTATATATTCACATGAAATGCTCATTACTTCTTAATTTATTTGAATACTACACCTAATTAATTAATAAAATTCACTTTTCACTATCATTGAACTAATTCAAATAATTTATTTAAACTCTTCGATTACTTTCTATTTTGGTCTTTTCACTACGACTATTCATTATAAACTGAACTCAACTGCACTACAGAAAATCGAGAAGCTACCGAAGTAATTGGAGCATATTAAGAGTGACTTGAATCTGAAAATTCTATGTCTACGTCAATTTCAAAGTTTCGTAAATTATTTGGAGGGTTTTGAGGCCGCTATTTCTTCAACAGTGAAATATTTATTACTCCCTGAGTTATCAATTTCACTTAAAAATTTTGCAATAATTCCTTCGAATTTTTAATGCATTCTAAATTGTTTATGTAATGCATTTTGATAAAGGTTGGTTGATTTGCTAGTGAAGCTTTTGTGATTCGAGAGTTAAACGCACATTCAAGAACATTTCTTTCTAGTACTAAATTCGTGAAGGACTTTTGCCAAATACTTTTTGCTACTTATTGGTACATTCACATCAGAAAATCCATATCCAATATTTTCGGCTATTTTGTTGCACCATGAGCTAAACAAGTGGTGTGAACAAAATTTGGATGAATTATTTGAAGTTGTTGTTCAGCTTATACCATGTAAAGGACGGCATCTGATGCCATAAGTGAATTTTTTTCGGTGGAACATCAATAAACTTTTGCATGCATGCATTCCGATTGAGGCACCTCGAAAATATTTGAACAGAACAACGTTGACCTCTCGATATATTTCTGATCTGAGGAAATAAGAAGAAATCATTGAGTACCAAACAAGAACTATACGGCGGATAATCCTTTCATTCAATGTTTTGACTGTTCTAAAACGTTTTTGTTTGAACTTTTTCGAACATTTCGGGCAAACAAATACTAGTGTACCCTTTAGAATTGACCGTTCTACGTTCTACGTTGCTCCAATGGAACGGTGGAGACATGTCTAGTTATTCTGACAAAACAGACGACCATTTACTCCGAAGTGCTTCGTGTGCTAACAACATTTGTTGGATTTAAATCGTTCTGAAAGATCCATACAGTTGATTGTAGTTTAGTTTCGGGTTCATATGCATAAATCCATGATTTGTCAGCCACGATCTTCTAGACGTCTTTTGAAATACCGCAATTAAATCTTTCCAGCATTTCTTTGTATCAATGGAGACGAGATTTTTTTTGAACGATCGTCAAATTGTACGGCATTCAGCACGAACATTATACAATATATTTCCATTGATGTAAGCAGCTTAGGATAACTTCTGAGCAAGGAATTGATCAGGCTCGAATTGTTCTTCGGTATTTTGCACTTCTTAGAAATAAAGTTATTTATTCTTATATGTTTATTTTCATTCAACCACGTATAGAAAAGACGTACGTAGGTTATTATTTAGAATAATCTTCTGTTTTTAATAATGGAATTAATAATTAAAGTTTAGATTAAGTTAATTTCAAACAAGAGCTTTCAAATGAGACGGTGCACCATCCTTTTGGAACTAAATGTTATTAAAATGTTACCTAACGCATTTTTAATTTTATCAATAAATTTCAGTAATTGTTTGTTCAATTGTCTTTTTTAAAGGATGGTGCAATAATAATTCCAAGGCCAGCATTAACTTTGGCCTTGGAAATATCCCCTCATAATGGTTCCACAAAATTCCATTTTGTGGCTTTAGTCCGTTAATTCTTGTACAAGCGTTATATTTGTGAGGATGAAATTTTTGGTTATAATAATATAGTCCCAAACAAACTTAATGTTGTAATATAGTTTTCCGATTGGATTTGGAAGAATTTTTTACAAAAGTTTGCAAAACGCCCATTTTCATCAATATTTACGATCAGCGAATTCTAAGAAAACTTATAGTTGAAGCTACAAAAGCTGCACAATCTCCCAAACTGCAGTCTTGGTAATTTGGTTGAAATATGGGTTAGTACCATTAAATGAGTTCATAATGATAACCGTATTCTCTCATCACAAGAATCCTTAATCTCTCCAGTATGATGAGTAAAACTGAAATTTAAAAGTACTTCATTAAAATGAGCAACTTTCACTAATGAGAATGAGACATAATTCTTAACATTCAAGCTCAACTAATAATATTAAAAATATGATATAAGCGATAACATTTATTTAAACAAACATTAGTTGTGTCTTTTTGTGAATTTTTATTTTAAAAACTATGGCTTTTAAAAGTGAAAACGAAATGCGTAACTATACTCCTAATATATTAGAATTAAACGCAAACGTGACAGAAAATCTGTTACTTACAATTTGAAAGTATAATGTCTTATACAATTTTATAGATTAGTAGTAAAAGCAGATACGTAAGTACTACTAATTATACTATAATACTACAAAGGAATATTGCACGTTGCTTGACATTATTCAAATCATTTGCGATTGCATCATGGCTGCTACTAACAAAAATTTCATCAGTAAAAGTAAACAAATTCCTAATTTCAAATTTTGTTCAATATTTGTAACTGGTTTAAAAATGAGAATAACAAAACTAAGGTTAGTGACCTTGCTCTTGGAGCCTATGTACAGGTTGGTTGTTAAGTCAAAAGTTTCTTATTGCTATAATTCCAGCTTGCTAGAAATGACACCAAATCGATATTGTTGCAAGTGCGAGATCTTGCATGACATCAAACAATCAGCTGTACTTCATCTGTGCATACTTTTTATCAAGAAATATTGTGCCTTATATTGCATTGCGCGTTGTCTTGCATCATGTCAAGCGGCCTAAAAGGCGTAATATTTCAGGCTGAATTCATATAATTCGATATCAAATATTGAAGTAGGGCAAAAATGTTACTATTATGATGCACATAACAAGTTGAACGTAATAGACTTGTAAAGGAACCAAATAACATTGGGTTTTCTCAAAGGATACTCAACTTGGGTCAGACACATTCTTCAGGTCTACTAGTCAAAATAATAAAAGTGGCAACTATTCACTTTGATGCGAACATCACATCGGGAGCCTTTGATGGTGATAGATCTGCTCACACAGTTTACGAGTTTGCTATAGAAGTTCATCCTGGATACAATATAAATGGAGCTACTTCCAATCTATTATATAATCAAGTAATTCTACAGCGTGAAATTACCAATATTACAGTGTTGGATTTGGATCAAGACGGAAAACTTGTCAATTTTCGAGGTGAAGGTGTACTCGTACTCGCACTCGTATTTTGGAATTAAGAGCTCGAAGCAAATTAGATAGTTATAAAAAACACGATGACAGCATCCAAGAATTCATTTTTATCGTCAGGTATTAAGCGACGACACCTAACTGTTGCGAACGTATTGTTTCTTCGTTCTCTTGGATATCATGTCAACAATAATAATGTACAAAAAAGAAAATCTGAAGACGTGCATACGTCTCCTATGTTTGATCTATATCCCTCACATACGAAAGATAATTCTATTCGTAAAACTGAATACAAGTCCTATAAACAGATTATCAAATAATTTAATAATGATGATCTAGTGGAATTTAGCATTAATCAAGTGGATTCATATTTGCTATGCATGCTTCGTTGTTGGATATTAGAGGGAAACTGGAAGTTACTGGAGTTATATAGCTGATTATTTCGTGAAAAATCTCGCACTTGTAACATTATTACTTTGGTGCCATTTTTATTGAAATTCTAGGGAGGAGTCTAGTTACTTCTTTCTTGTTCATTTCATTTAGCTCCGTTATTTTCATTCTCAAACCGGTCAACAAATATTGAATCAAGTTTGCCGCTGGGAATTTGTTTAATTTTTTATGGAAGTTTTGCTAGGGGCAGCCATAATTCAGAGACTTTTCAAACGATGTCCCATATGAAATATTTTGACTTGCATGCAATTTCTTCCACGTTGTCTTGCACCATATCCAGCTGCTTTAAGTTATGCATGATACATGTTACATTTCTTGATTTTTTGTTTGAAACTAGATGAATAAAGTAAGTAACTGTGAAATGAAATTGATAATGAAATCTCACTTGATTGGGTTGGACATTCGACCTTTCCTTTCCCGTAGTTTTATACTGTTTAATGCTGCAATGATAACATAGGAATGTTACTGTTCAACGTTATATGAAGGGACACCTCTGACTTCAGTTATTTTCTAATATTGTTGTTTTTATTCTAAACTAAGACCACCTTGTAAGTCAAGTGTTACCAATTGGCAATGATAACTACCGCAATGTATCACCGTTGGGACACCTGTAACACAATAAGTCGTATTTTATACACCACAGTTAACTAGTTACTGGAACATTTTACAAAGTGTCGTTTACCGACAAGAAGTGGCTACTTGTATGTCTGTACGGATACAAGAAAATTGCGTGAAATTTCATAAGAATAAAGAGAAAAATATTTTTCTTATTAATCTTTATTGAAGTGTTATTACATGTTGTCTGAGTGAAGAATCGACGGGAAACAGACTAACAAAAAGCTGAGGTAATTGAAGAAGTTTGGCAATTTGATGATGGAGTGGATAAATAGAAGCACTAATTCGAAGTATGGAAGCTAGTCGAATAAAAAAAAATGAAGAATGAGTGTGGAAACTTCTTCTATACTTTTCTTATATTAAATTTTATCGCAAAAAATCCAGATTTGCTCTGTATTCGTTACGATACATAACACCCACTATACTTCACTTCCAATAACTAGCTCAAAACCATTGATCCTTTTGAGTTTTCTCGTTACGATAGTATAGATAGATCCGACGTTTTTGTGGGTGTGAAGCCTTCTTTCAAGCTACCCTGGTGCTATATTTACATTTCCACGCCTTTGTGAAAGAAGCTATTTCTTATTTACCAATAAACATGGAAAATACTCCTCGATATTTTGTTTTGGATGTTTATGGTCTATGTCTACACAGGCTTAAGTTTGATTATTGAAATTGTATACTCTATGGCAGGAATTAATTTATTCGATTGAAATTCTGCTTTTTCTTTTCCTTCCTAATGTACTTTTTTTATCGTAGCTCCCATACTATCCCTGTTCGTGCTTAGATGCCGATTATGAAATTATATTTGCTGATATCATATCATTATGTTATTTGTAAAACTTACATGCAATGCAGATCTATTTTTATTAAGTGTTCTGTGCCAGATTGCTCATGTATTTAGTTTATTTAACCCTTTTGTAGTTTCTCATTAGCCTCTTGTCCAATTTTGTCTACTACCATAACCCTCGGCATCTGCAAATCGAGCTACTATAGTTTGTTCTGTTAGTGGCATACCGAAGAGTACAGGAGATACATCAGTGGGCCCAGAACACCGCCTTGTGATAAACCAACATCTTTTGGCATAGTTTTAATTAATGATATTTACATCTAATACGAAAAATATTTCCATTAAATCGTTTTTTATATATATATTTAATACACATTGAGCATTTCAGTACATTACAACATCGTCAAAATAGATCGATGAGCAATTTTATTATTTATTTATTTTGGTCAGTACTAATTTATACTCGACCTAACCTCGAACTTAATCTTCTAATTAAACAAAACGTAGGGTCCGCGCAACTCCCTTCATCAGAGGAGGGCCTTATCTCGCTGCAGCTTTTTACCCCGCTTGTAAATCATTATAATTTGACGGTCCATAATCTACGCGTTATATATAATATCGTTATACGAGATATGTTCTAAAAGATAGGTTCTAATAAGTCCGCAGATCACCCAATACAATACACCTATTAAGAAATGAGAAACATATGAAGTTTGAAAAATGTTCTCAAGAAATTGAAACTTTTTCTACAAGTAACTGAGTAAAATAGTACTTAGTGATATTCCGATCGCAATAAATTTTGAAAATGCTTTTGTGTGTTCAAAGTGAAGTGAAGAATAAATTTATAATGCCGGTAATTATTCATCAATCACCGTATACAACCTGTATGAAATTCATAGATTCAGATAATCTTTTCGTTTTTTAAAGTTACAAGCCGGTAGGTTGTTTTTTGTATGGTGCTTCGAAAGAAAAGGTGTTACCATTTTGTCAAGCTAGTGTAGAACCAGACACATCATTACCAATATGCATTAAACATGGAAACGAGAACTTCACTTCGCAATATTTTAAATCAGGATTGTTTGATTTTGCCGCTAGGGTGCTATAAGGCGCAGCTCTTTCAAGCCAGTGGTGCGATTATATTTGAATTCAATGTTTATTTTATTCATGTCCGCTATACAGAGAAATGCAGGCGGCAATCACGGGTAGATTTGTACAAGGATTTACTGTTAAATACTACGTTTCGTTTTATCTCTGTATTTTTATATCAGTTGCCGCCAGGATTTCTAATGACTTGTATTCAGTTTTTTCCTAAATCAAATTAAGTTTCTTATTCATTATTCTCCATTTATCGACTGTGGAAATTTAGAAACAAATTGGCACTATATATATGTATATATATGTATGTATATATATATATATATATATATATATATATATATATATATATATATATATATACATATATATACAGACATACAGAAAAAATTCGCACAAACAGCACCTTTTCTAAATATTGAAGAAGTTGCAAACATTCAAAACAACTTTCTAATAAGCACTATGTGTAATTGGCTATAAATAATGGGAAAGAATAATAATAAATAAAAGTTTATGACTTTCCTAAATTACGCAGGTTGTTACTAAAAGTCTTGAGATATGGCAACACTGTTGTGGATATAATTCTAAAAAATTAATTCCATCACAGTTTGTCACAGTCACATTCTCGTACGGTATACAAGCCACGTTTTATCATGTACTTCGGAGGGTCTATTTATGAAGTATCTGATCCCATGTGTATCAAATTTCATCACGTTTTAAAGGCCAAAATTTTAATGCTCCAACCATAGCATTAATCATAGCACCATTTTAGTCCACCGATGTAATTTCTCTAGAATAAATGTCGTTTTCGTAAAGAAACAAAATATGTTCACCAACCACTCTTTTAACATTTCTAAGTTCAGATTCTTTATTTTTTTTGGGCTGTGGTTTTATCGAAATATTCAGAGATTAGTTTTTTGTTGAAATCATTGTCCTCCTCCATATCTCCTACTTCATCTAGGTCGTCATCAGACTCTTCGTATGTCAGAAGTTACCACAAAGCGGCACATCTTCTTCAGAAACATCGTCAATCGCTTTTCTTTTGAATTTTTGGAAATTTCCGCAGGCAGATCAGTGGAATTATTCCGCTGTGTGCAATTCTTTTTCCAGCTGGAACTGCCAACTTTTTTTTCTTATTCCTTGTTTGAAACAGTGTAGCAGTCTGCTCTTTTCTTTATAAATAGGTTATAAATGAATTTTTTATTTCGTTTTTATCCCTATCATCTTCATTCCCAGGTTTGTTAAAATGGCAAGTACCTAATATTTCTAGTAGAGAGCTTACAATCCCACATTTTCTAAATCCAGAAATTGAATTAGAGGCAGCATTTTCAGAGATTCTTTCCATTAATTTCCTTAGAAATGTAGGAGAATGTTGTTTTTCCTACACATTGGATCTACTTCCTACGTGTGTTTCTTTGTAATGGGACAAGATTTCTCGCCATGCTTTTTTCATTGCAGTATAAAATGTAACATCTAAAGGTTGTATGTGCTGTTGGGTGGGAGACACACAAAATGAATATCATTAGCCTTGCATATTTCTAAAACGTCGACGTTTATATGTGACGAGAGATTGTCGCCAATCATAACTTTTTTTTCTTCAATCTTCTTTAATCTAGGCATACCCTGATATGGTATGGCTATAGCGAGTACCAGCTGGCTCATTTTCAGTCCAAGTATCCCACAAATACTTGAACTTACATACTACATAAAGTGGAAGCAGAGTATTTTTTACCGCGCTTAGTTAAAACTTTTTTTCAATCTGGGTTGTGGGTCAAATTAGATTCATCGTAGTTATATATGGTATGAGGTGGAACTCCGTTTACTGTTTTTTGCAGATTCTCTATATATTCTCGTATCTGCTGCTTGTTAAGTGCTGCCCTGGTAATCTGGTTTATTTGATTGTAGGTTATTCATTTTGTTGAAAATTGTTCTACGGGATATGTTGTAGGTATTCGCAGCTAGTTTGGTACTCATTCCATCTCTAGCGGATTGCAAACATTGTTCTAAATTTTCCTGCGTATAGTCAGCATACGTCCGAGAACCCGCTTCTTCTTCATCTACTATCTTGCACCTATAGTGCGTTGGCGATTATCTTATGGTCAGACATCTATTTATAGCAGCATGACACAGCTCACCGGTGTTATTTATGCCAGTCCAGTGTTTTATATTGCGTAGCCATGACATTTGTTTTTGGCCTACGCCTCTTTTTCCTTCGATCTTTTCTTGTATGATCAATTGGGGTATTGTATATCTTTCTCTTCTAGGAACGTAGCCCAAATATCCAATTTTTCGCACCTTGATCAAGTTGAACAACTCTCTCTCAGTCCCAGCTTTTCTTAGTACATCCTTGTTCCTCACTCTGACTATCCATGGTACACGCAACATTCTTCGAAGAGTCCACATTTCTAAGGCTTCTAGTTTATTGATGGATGATATCTTTGATGTCCATATTTCCATACCGTACAGTAAAATTGACCACACATAACATTCTAAGGTCAAAGGAGAGATTACGATTACACATCGGTTTAAATTTGATGAATGCGTGTCTTGCGTGTTCAATGCGGCATTTGATTTCCTGCTGATGGTCCCATTTCTCATTTATAGTTATCCCTAGATATTTAAACGTCTTCACTTGCTCGATAGGCGTGTTAGACACTTGAAATTGAATTTCTGGTTATAGCCATGCACTTGGTTTTTGTTGCATTTATTTTCAAGCCATAATTGAATCTCGAGTATGTTGTCTGTTAGTCTTGCCGTATCGTCCAGATAGCGAATATTCTTCAGCTGGTATCCATTAACTTTAACGCCATAATAAGAGCCCTCAAGAGCCTCAGCAAAGACATTCTCTACATAGAGGTTGAACAGCACAGGAGACAAAATACACCCTTGGCGTACCCCTCTTAAAACTTTAAAGTCTTCTGTGTTGATTATCTGATTCAGCCAAACCCGTTTTTTTTTTGGTTCCAGTAGAGGTTTTCAATAATTCTTATATCTCTGCTGTCGATGTTGGCACTTTGCAGCGTTTTTATCGTAGTGTTATGCTTGACGGTATCAAACGCCTCCTCGTAGTCGATGAATGTGATGTAAACGTCTTTTCGTTTGTCAATGCAGTTTTGAACGAGGGTATTTAGGCAGAAAACTGCTTAGCGTGTACCTATACCGTTTTTGAAACCAAACTGGTCACTCCACTTGATTCTTCTAACTTTCTGAACCTTGTGTGAAGGATAAGGAGGAATAGCTTGAACATATGACTCATTAAACTGATCTTTGCATTTTACCGCTTTTGATGTCTTAGGCATCATTATAAAAGTTGAGTAGAGCTAATCGATTGGAACGTGACCTATGCTATAGATGTCGTTGAAAAGGTTTACCAACATGTCAATGTTATCGTCTTCGAATAGCTTTATAGCCTCGGTTGGAATGTCATCCGGTCCAGTAGCTTTACCCAGCTTTGCTACTTTTATGGCTTGTTCTACCTCACTTCGGATAATGGGAGGGCCGGATAAGTTTTCATTGGGTAGGCTTATGCTAGGATGTTTTGATTTGTCATTATTGAATAGAGATGAAGCGTAATCCCTCCATGGCTAGTTCCTCCTGGGTTTTTATAAAATCATTTTAGTCATTTTTCAGGCGGGTGGTTTGATGTTTCTTGTATACACGCGAGATCTCTTCAACCTTTTTGTGTAAACCGAAGCTATCGCACGCTACTCTCTTATATTTTCTTGACATCTTCTAAATAAACAGAAATACAAAAGGAATCAGAAACAAAGCAATAGGTATTTGTGGTGCAAAGTATCTCTCTAGTAAAAAGGTTATACTTTGCAACACTATTCTGGTGCACCACTATTTTAAACGAAAATGTGGTTGCTTACATAAGAATTTAAATTTTGATTTTTTGCCATCATTTTACAAAATTGCAATTTTGAACATTGCTAAGGTGATAATGGTACATGCAAATTAACCTAAACTTACTTTCTTCAATTGATTGGTGATTCCCACACAGCACGAATTTTTGTGGACACGAATAACACAAATTTGTTGGTTAGTTTTTGGTTTGCGGTTGTTCAACACTGGTTGGTAAAACAGATGTAAAGAAACCCGGCATGTGGCAAAGTAGACCCACTATACTCTATGTCATCATCATAAAGTTTGACATTTTAAATGGTGAACGTACTCAAAACGTGTTGTCTTACGAGTGTTATTTGAATTGTTTACAGATACTTAAAACATTCATCTTGGTCAAACATTGGAATTAATCGTGACATTTTCGTGCAATGATTTTCTATTACTTTCGACATGAATTAAACGAATGATTTTTGGTGTTGAAGCAATACCGTGTTTCGCTGGTTCTCTCAATTCAATCGTAATCGCCCTTCGCACAGGATGAATTTCGTGAAGGTCGTTCAAAATATTGATTAGTGCCGTTTTGATATCTTCAGGTTGAAGTCGAAACTCGTATGCTCTACTAAATTTTGAATTGTAGCTAATGACTATAGCAAAAAAATATAAAAAACCAATAGAGAGCTGTATAGGGTGTTTAGAAAAAAGTGATTTCGTCTCTAGGATAGATAGAAAGCTGAGATATATACACATTTATTACGATAGTGCCGCAACTACTGGCAACATTGTATTAAAATTTTGTACAAATTTGTTTTGGCTGATACATCCAATGAATTTGTTTTTATGTCTGACACTCATAGAGGATGCTAGGTACACAGTATTATTGAACATATCTTTCTCATTATCAGATTTATTAAGCAGCTCGAACATCATTTAATTTTACACCAAAACGGTCCTCTTGATAAAACTCGATACTGGGTACCGTTTTCGGAATTGTGTAGCGAAACTGTTTTACCGAGAAATCTCAAATATTTTTTAGTTTTTCATTTATCCTAGAGATAGGATCAACTTTTTATGAAACGCCCTGTGAATAGTCGGCAATATATAACTAATATTTCTCGCTAATTTATTAGTGCAGTCATTGAAGCGAAAAATAGGGTCACACCTCCGAATTTTTTTACTGCGAAGCGATTTGCATGCAATTTTAGATTAAGGCTCATCTTACCCTTAAATTCAAAAGCTCTAGAATGATCTAAGCTCTGCATATCATTTTTAAGGGGTGTAAACAACCCGTTAGTGGAAAAATTGACACTGAGCCATTTTATCGATAGAAAACGTGATTAATATTAAGGGACGAAATGGTAAATGAACGTGCAAAGAACTTATTCCTTCCATAATTATTCCAACAGGAATGAATAAAATAATTAATACCAAAATTAAACAAGTAATTTTATAATAATACTACTTACACCCATAGATTTATTGCAATTGTTCATAACGATTTATTTCAAATTCATGTGGTCACCTAAAGTGAACTTCAATTTTTTAAATTGAATTGTATGAATTATAATAGATCAAAATCTTGGTAGAATATGAACGAGTTCCACTGCTTAAACTATTTATGTAAATAGTACCCCCAAAAAATGTGCTCAATTAAAAATGTACTTAACATAATCTACCATTTAATTTGGTGACAATTTATTCGATTTCTCACTCAAATATTTGGAAGAAACTGATTAAATTAATTCGACAATAAGCGACCAGGGACAATACGAGCAATACACATACTTACCTTCATTCAAATGTGTTATATATACATATATGAACGTTGGAATTCATTGGTATTCATGCTAGGTTTCTAAAATATATGAGCCATAATATATATATATATATATATATATATATATATATATATATATATATATATATATTATGTCTACTTTCACTTTACTCCAAATATTCAGACTCCGAAATTTTCAGTTCAATAAGTAGAAAAAAATACGAGTTTTTGGACCATAACTCCTTCAATTTTGATGCTATCATAATTTAGACGAAACTATTTCAAAGGTAATAAAAGGATCTACATGTACATTACAATATATAGTGGAAAACATTTTATTTTAAAACGGTGAAGGGTCAAAGGGCTCGAAAGAGACTGTCATTGCACTGCCGCGCGTTCTTTCTCCGTCAATTTTTGTGTGACAGAAAAAAATAACAAATTTTTTGTCAGAAAAAGACCTTAATTTTTCATTATCATACTTTTATACGTATCTTTCATCATTTTTCAGAAACTATGGAAAAAAGGTTTACACCAACGAGAAGGTGTGGAAACCACTCCCAGAGTGGGTGCGGAGATCAGATCATTTCCACTTTTGAAGTTAAGGGTAAGACCAGCCTAATGCAAAATTTCATGCAAATCGGTTCACAGTAAAAAAATTCGAAGCAATAACGCTGCAATGACTGCACTATTTATTTCACACAATAGGGAACTTATCAAACTAATAATTCTCACAAAATAATGTTAAACTCAAACTAGTCGTTAATAATTTAAAGGATAAGTCCAGCTTGTAACATATCGGCTTATTTGAAACGATAAGTGGCCTCTTTTGATAAGCTAGTACATGTACCTGTTTTAGACTGAGTATACCGCTCTTATCTTTGGCTACTAGTATAAATCTCAACTTTATGGTATCCAACCATTAAACCACAATACGTGTAATTGATTAATATGGCTTATATTCAAATGGGATATCAATTTATTGTTATCGACAGTTTACATTGTCTTCCTTGAACAATGCTTTGAAAATACAAATTATTTAATCGGAGGTATTTCCAACCTCAACGTCAGTTATCATCTATAGAAAAGAATGTTATGTTTGACATTGATGATAAAATGATACAGTGAATAAGAGAATGATTCTCCTCACTATCATAATAATCCATCAAATCCCTGATCTAGTTAACAAATTATTAATTCAACGCTTGTCCAATCGTTCTACATCGTTTGTGTAGATTAATGTATCTTCACCATCAAAGTGGGCTGTGGTTTTGGTAATAAATTCCTCCAATGATTGACTTTACTTTCCTTTGGAAACTGTTCTTTGGTTTAAAAACTGTTCTTGAGTTTAGAGACAATGGATGTTGAAGGAAATCGAAATTGAATTTGTTCTCATTACATAATGACATGATGCACTGTTTTGGTAAAAAACAATTTTTTATCTGCAAATGAGGCAATATCATCCTGTTTCCCTCACTTATTAGTTCGATAGTGTTCGATATCATTTTTTTTTCCATGCTAGTTCATACATATTATACAGCTATCTTTTTGATTTGGTCTAAGCAGATCGATTAGTTATTTTCGACATTCTACGGAAGAAACTAGTATCGTTTAAAGTGTACAGTTTGAAGTGTACAATTTCAAACTAAAAATTTAACAAATATTTAGTAACGTTTATGCGTCATCCTAATTACTGAACATCTGAAGATCATCCCTTGATATAACATTTCATTCGGAAGTTTGTTTAATACAGCAAATTTATGAAACATTTCATGAATAAATATACAAAAATTGTCAATGGGGTGAACGAATAAATTTACGTGTATGCTTCTCTATTTTTACCAAACTATCGAATTGATAGTAACGTTCTAGTGATTATTTGATTTCTAAATGTCTTTGCATTTCATGTAATGAAAGTTGCAAATAAAGCTATCAGATTTCTATCTCGACAATACACGCGTATTTTCTCAGAGTCACTTGTTAAGACCAAACCAAGTAGACATTTCGTGACTATAATTGTACTATCTCACTCAATTCATCATCAGTACTTATCTAATTAATTCAATTATCGAATTAAGAAAATCGGAGTAACTGAACAAATTATTCTATAATTAGAAAAAAAGTAAGACTGATTTTCTTTTTAAAGAATACATACATAAACAAAATTACCTCGAAGCAACTTATGTCCAATTCCATTTGAGTATAAATTCATCAAATTTATTGTAGATACTGTACATTGAGAAATGTCACTAGCTGTAAATATATTTTTATTTTTCGAGGGCTGCTACTTAAGTTTTGAGATATGACAACACTGATGTGAATATGTCAAATTTGACATCTGGATACTATCTGGATTTAGCCGAATCCAATAAAAGTTATAAGCGTACGAAGAACTTTTCTGAATGGTACACCAGCATTTTTTTGCCAAAATGGAGGAAATTAATCGCAGCAGACGAATCATTCTCCACCACGACAATGCAAGCTCTCACATATCAGTACAAACACAACCGCTATTAAACAATCAAAACAACGAATTGATGGGACATCATCCATACAGTCCCTTTTTGCACCCAATTATTTCTTCTTATTCCCTTAGATCAAAAGTATATTGCAAGATCGATGTTTTTTGATACCTGGAGAAATGGTTGATGCGTTCAAATTACATGTTTTGGAGGTACCTCAATCGAAATTGAAAAATGCTTCGACAATTACTTCAAACACATGAAAAAGTGTATCGAGTTTAATGGGGAATACACAATAAAGCTATATCCAATTATAAATATTTGTTTTTATTTGTGTATTCTAAAACTTAAGCAGCAATCCTCGTATCTAATACTCTAATTTATATTAATATCTCAATTTTATGGGTTTTAGTTTTAGCAGTTGTATAACCACTTTGGATTCCTTGTCAGTAGGTTTTTCTAGTACATGCTTTTAACTTTATTTTTTTATGTAATCTTCACAAATCGCCTTCAAAAGGTTTATCATTCATCGCATTTCTCAATTTTTCCCCTAAAAAATTATTGGAAGCAAAATTTCGTAGAAATTTGTGAACGAGTATAATATAATAGATTATTCTCTAGAAACACAAACGCAGCTTATTTATGTCTGATACAAGAACTCCTCTTTGCACAGATTTGTTCTACCTAGTCACTTTACTCAGTTATTGCTATACGTATACTCATTTTATAATTTTAATTTATTCCGCATCTCTACGACTCGAAGATCACTATTGGACTAACGGCCACATATTTACCAATCCCAGACTACAGTTAAGAGCTGTAAGCTATTACCCAAGTTTCTACAGCCTGTTACACGTGGATAGAGATAATTTGATTAAGGTTATTTCAATGATCTTATTGAGTAGTTACTGTTTGGCCAAACATAATGTTGAAGAAAAACTTGTTATTGAGGTTTGTATTTATTTTTAAAGAAATTCAAAATATACACTACCTCAAATTATTTTTTAACACTCTATATTGCGCAAAGAATCACAGCAGATTGAATTTCAATGTAAGCCTTGCTCCCGCGCTCATTATATGACAGGGGTAAAAATACTTTTGAATATGTTCTGTTGTGCACACTATAAATTTAATCATAGATGGATTTTCGGAAAGCAATACAAATTTTTCAAATTCAGCTGATCATATAAAATGTATTGTGACCTTTTCCAAACACTCAGTTGGTGCTTTTGTTCAATTACAATCAGAGTAATTAGAACAAGGAAAGAAAGAAGGACTAATATTGATGCTCATTCAAGCAGTTTGTGCTTGTTGGAGTTATTGTTAGAACATGATGGGAAGATTCCTGAAATTATCTTCAAGTGTCGCAAAGATACTAGCATCAAGAACTGAGAATAATGTACCTGATATGGTAGCTAATTGGTCAATTTAAAATATTAAGAGAAGTGCTGAGAAATATGTCCACGCTATAGTAATACTATTAACAAAGAAATTCAACAAAGTGTCAGTGTCAGTACAAAATGATTTATTGAAAGGTATTGAAGCTAGATTATTGCCTTCACGAAGAAACATTTTTTTTTGCCGAAACAACTATCTTAGATCCCGGCTTCAAAAAGTTACGTATCATGTCAGAATTGGCTGCTTCGAAACGCGAAGAAAAATATGTCAAATGCAAATGAAATCTTAGGCAGAAGTTTTCGTACAATGCTTGCTGAATTTAAGCAGTATTTAGATCAGCTAAATATTTCAAGGTTATCGAATACACTAAAATTTTTGATCGAAATTAGATATTTAACACCTGTGCTATCATAAAAACATATTTCACAATTGCTTTAAGATGGCTATATATACCTATACATAAAGGAGGAGTTAAATGCAAGCTTCGAATTATCGCCCAATTGCTCTCCTTCCCACGTTATCCAAAATTGGTCAAAAAAAGGCTTTCATCATTTCTGTTTAAAAATAAATTACTTACTATCCATCAATTTGGGTTTTTAGGTAACAATTGCACAAATAATGACATTATTAAGGAGGGGGAATATACCCTTCTTAATAATGTCTACTCTAGTATAAACAGCCATCATCCACTCCAAAATTTTCTTTCGATTGTATCGATCGTAATATTTCAATGAACAAATTGCAGTACTACGGTTTCAGGGGATTATCTCTCGCATGGTTCAAGTTATACCTTACCAACAGAAGTCAGCTTGTAAGGGTTGATACAATGATATCTTCTTGCAAGTCAATGGAATGTGGAGTGCCCCAAGGCTCAGTACTGGGCCCTATTTTGTTTCTTCTGTTCATAAACGATATCGCCTATCTATACATCAGTGGTGAAATATTTGCAGACGATACAAGTTTTTCTTGGATCCCACGGCACTTCATAGGACCATATCTAGTGACCTAATCACCCTTAAATCATGGTGCGATTCTAGTCTTCTCTGTCACGACGTTTCTAAGCGTTTCTATTCACAGAAAAGTACCTTCTACTATGTAAACGACTTCTATTCCAATAATAATATTTAATTCCGGGCATGCTGCATACTGGTTTAATTTTGCTATGGACTATACCATTTATTACCTATCACTATTACCTATAATTTTGTTAGTCATTGTGGTTTTCTTCTGTCTATTGAATTTTTATTTTATTTGTATCTTTATTTATTCATTTTTATGTTTTTTTTAGATTTTAGAAGCTTGTGTCTATAAGTTGTAACAATTTTTTGACAATAAGGTAATTTTTTCTCCCTCTCTAATAAAATTTAAACTAATAAAATTTTAGGCAGAAGTTTTCGTACAATGCTTGCTGAATTGAAACAGTATTTAGATCAGCTAAATATCTCAAGGGCATCAAATGCACTTAAATTTGGGATCGATAGATCGTTAGATACACTTTACTCATGTGCTATTAGAAATAGCTATTAAATATTTCTTCTGCTACATCTATAGCATCTGAACGAATTGCTTCAACAATCAATCTTTTAGTGCTTAATAATCGTAGTAGTCAAATAGCCTATAAAGCAACAAGTATTTTTGAAAACTTACTCAAAAATATGGGTACTCAAAAATGTTTTATTGAAATCGAATAATAATTCTCTACTTTCTCATACATTCATGACTTAATTTGGTTAATAAATAACTGAATTATGAACTGTTTGAATTTTTTTTGAGCCGATAAAATAAAATGGAAAATCGATATATCGAATCGGTATTTGTTTTGATATTTCAAACTCTAATGTTGATATATCGAGAATCCGAAATATCAACAGTGCTAGATTGAAGTAGAAACATTCAATGTATAAGATATGAAAATCTACTCATTTTTTGTGGACTAGTATATGTTTTTCTACCTCCTGTACGTTATGTTAAACTAACTAAGGAAACCTTGTATTGTTGAAAAAATTCTTCTCTAATTTATGTCCACGCTAAAATATTTCCTTTATCAAGCTCTACAATAAAAGAACCACAAGTCGAAACATCAGTATAAAAAGGGACCTATAAGAAAAGACCTTCCAAATTATTTTCGAAAAGACAAACAATGGGATCGTTTCGATTACGAAATTTATGTGGCCGCTAAAGTCATTCAATGTAAAACATGATAAAATGTAAAATTGTAACGCGGTTAAATACGATTTTATGTTTAAGTTTCTCTGTCGGTATCTAAATGACATGAAATACTTGATGGCTAATATATTTCTTAAATGTATCAATGTTTCTTTGTTTTGCTTGGTACAAGTATCAAAAATAATTGAAATAGGCAAAATTATCATTGGATGTCGATCAATAGTTTCTAAATTAAACTTAAATTTTTGAAAAATACTGGATTGGATTTCTTGGTATACTTAGATGGCTAACAGGATCTACATTCTGAACGCAATTGGATTATTTTCTTTGGGGATGAAAATGATGGTTTTACTATCACCTTGTGAACATTTGCTAAGTTATTTCACCCGTCCGTATTATTTTAACATTATTTTTCCGATTCTTTGGTTTTCAATATACGATGAATTTGTGTTTAAAAACTAATATATAGTAGGGTTGCTGATAAGGCTGAAGACTTTATATTTTCTGTGGAATATGTTACAGACCACTGACTAGTTAACTGGTGAATAGTTGGTTGTGCATAAGATTAGTGTCTTTTTTTCACTTACTCTTTCAATCAACATTCCAAACTATTTATAAAAGTTATTTATATTTCTCTGCATTGGATTTTAACAACTTTTCCAAAAAAAAAACACTAATGATAATTGGGATATCACTCAAAATTCAAAAATATCAAGTTTGTTAAGCTTATACAAAAACCGTTTAATTTAGAAATAGATTTTTGAACATAACCTCTCCTCACATTTCACGTTCATAAAAATGAAATTGCTATTTGAGCAAGTATATGACACCAATTACTGAGTGCCCCGTATAATTTTTTAAAAAACTTCCTAATATAAATGGAAGCCTCAATTAGTTTTCTAGTTTTTTTTCTTTTTTTTTACAACTTGTCAATTAACCACAATCCTCGTTGGATACGCGTATCCGACACTCAATATCCCGAAAAACGAATGTATGGGCTGGAATAATAGGCGACAAAATAATTGGTTCCTTTTTCATTGAGGGTAACTTAAGTGGTCTAGAGTATTTAGATTCCAAACGTCAATATTTGGCTACAACATGGTGCCCCACCTCATTATGCGTTTGTGGTGAGGCAATATCTAAATAATGTGTTTCTCAGAAGATGGATCGGAAGGCGTGGTTTTATCGAATGGCCCTCGTGATCACCCAACATGGATTTTTTAGACTATTTCCTGTGGGGTCACTTGATAAAGATCGTTTATAAAACAAAACCTGCTAATATTCAGGAATTAAAAGATTACCACAGAGATAACAAGAATTGAGCAGTCAGGGATGTTACAAAATGTATTGCACAGTTTTAAAAATCGCATGGCTTGTTTAAAGTATATGAACAACATTTTGAGCATCTCCTGTAATCACCTTTACTGTACGGTTTCGTAATTTTTCTACTTCTAACATGACACAAACATTTAATGATATGACTTCAGTTGTTTAAGGTTTTCTGCGCCATAATTTGGATAAATATTTCACAGCACCAGTTTCGTTGAACTTTTTACTAACTTACCAACACTAGACCTTGTTACTAAATTGGTGCTAGTACATAAATTATTGAAGAATATTCAAATTAAACGAGTGTATTCAATCTTAGCCATCTGAATGTACAATATTTATTGTAACTTTGGTAGAGATGCTATAAATGTAGCCATAACTCCGAAATTATGCCATATAGGTATAGAGAATATTACATAATACCGTATCACAAAACCCTTGCGCACAAAAATTTATAGAAATCGTACGAGCCGTTTCCGAGATAATTGAGGCGTTCCATACATAAAACTCGTTTTTGTGTAAATATGAAGAAATAAGAATTTTGAGTATTATTTTTGATGAAAAAAAATTTTGAAATGAAATCAAACAAAAGTTAATTAAATATTATTTTTAATGTACTCTGCCCACAGAACGAATTGTAAATGTTTCTCTACTTTTAAAAGTGGATATTTGAATTCTAATGATGCTAAACGTCCAAGGCCGTTATTCACTGTAACTATTTATGAAATTCGCTCTCTTGCACTTTGAGATTGTCAAATGTGTATTCGTGAAGTAGCTGATAAAGTGAATGTTTTAAATGAATGGATATGCAATATTTTGCATGAAATTTACATATTAAAAAAATATCGGCACTGTGGGTGTTGCGCTTGCTTAATGTTGATCAAAAACTCGCTCGCATTAAAAATTCTTTAATATCTTTAAACGGAATCCAAGTCGTATGATAGTAGATAAAATTTTTGTGCACTAATACTCCCTAAAAACAAACAATAGATTTCGTCGAGGAATGTGTTGTCAAAAAAGCAAAACTGTTTTTATTACCGTGCGTAAAATACGTACCTTAGATACACTTTCGAGTGTTGAAATGAGTTTTCCTTCCTAGTGAAGGAATTAGATAGGTCTCATTCGGGTGACATTTAGCCCCTCCAATCGTCACCACCTTTTTGTTGTTTGAAAAAACTATGGTCAAAGCCATGTGGAGCATAAAAAATGAGCTGTTACAAAAAATATTATGAGTCATTAGAAAGTGTGGTATTTCAACGAGCTGCCCGTGATTTTATATGACGAAAAGTGCAATCGGATCCCTGTCAAACAAAGTTCGACAGCATTTAGTTCCATAGAAATAAATGAAAGTGTAAATCTTATTTTGCTGAGAAAGCTGAAAAAGAAAAGGCATCATCATTATGGACACATTATAGTATGCTGAGAACAATGATATCTGTTAAGAAAAATGTGGACATAAGTAAATATTCACAGCTATTGGCTTTTTTCAAGCAGAAAAGTGAAGGCCACAAGCCGAAAAAATCCAGTATACTTTCAGAGGAAAATATACACAGACTTTTGAAAGATGCCAATGATGATCAATTCTTGATATGAAGGTAAGATTATATGGTGACATTTCCATGTAGCATATTATTTTTATAGGTTTCTTTAATCGCGAGTACGTTTGGCGTATGCCGAAGAGAAGAATTGATGAAGTTAAAAATTGGTGATTTAGTTGACTAAGTAACGTTCATAATGATCAAAATAATAAAATCAAAGAGAATTTGCTATTACTATAGGAAACATCTCTGGTTTTGACTGCTTGAATAACGTTCGAAAATATGTTCGTTTCTGGAGCTACAAAATCCATCACAATCTACAGGTCACTGTTTTAGAAGATCATCAGCATCCCTACTTACAGATGGTGGTGTTGATATGCACATTTTGAAGAGACATGGTGGATGGAAATCCAGTAGTGTCGCTGAAGGATATGTAGAAACATCCTTAGACAACAACAAAAATTTAGCTACTAAAATAATGGGAGGAGAAATCGTTTCTACAAAAAGTTCAATTGAAATTGAAAACTACAATTCTTCAATTGCATCCACGTCAGCTGGAATAAACATCACTAATTGTACAGGTGTTGTGTTTAATTATTATGATAAATGAGGTTTACTTTTTTATTCTTGAGTTCATTCCACTAGTACGGTAAAGTAACTTTACTGCACTAGTGCGGTTAAGTATCTCATTACGAAGCTCATATTTAGTATCGTAATGTTCGATATTACATATTGGTAGTAGGTAAATTGCTTTAACGATCAGAACTCGTTGGTTCACCGAATATTTTTACATAATAAATTTTTCAAGTAGACACCCTAAGTACTCCGACTATGATTAAACGAAAATCATCTGGAAAAATGAGTTTTGTTAGATTTTTATGCTTCTCGTTCATTGTTCAAATGATTCAAGTTCATTATCAAGGAGTAAAATGTACCTTTATTGTATTTAATGGGTTATTTAACATTCTTTTCGAATATTTTGTCGAGTTTGGAAGCAAAGAATTTCCAATTAACATAGCTCTATCGTATTTAAGACTGTTTTATATTACTATTAAAACACTTCACTACTAAATCTAAAAATTACACCTTCTTCAGTTATTTATAAACTTTGAAGAGATGGTTATAAAAATACTATTTAATAGGAATATTGAGAAAAATTGCAGAAACTAGATTATATGAATAATCAAGAAAATATTTAGCTCAAAAAACAGACGTCTTGAAAATCTTGAAAATATGCCAAGCTACCTTCAAGGGGACTAGAATGTAGACTGGTTTTCAATTAAATCACATCAATCCAATATTAGGGCCGTACCGAACTCCTAAAATCTCAAATGGAATCTAGGGTAGATTGATATATTATTCATAGATAAGAGTAGTGGAGGGTGATAAGATATTGCAAACGCAGCCAACAGCTTGATCTGAAGAATAAATGTTCAAACCCACAATGTTCATCAATCGGAAAGCATAGTCTTAACCAGGCGCGTGTGCGGTGTGGTGAAAATCGTCTGGACAAAATTTTAATCATGGATTACTCAGTGATGTCTGGAATTATATTCCTCCTCTTTTCATCATCTGGAACTGACAGTTTTTAACAAGATAAGTTGACTTTTTGTTATTATTTTTCTATCATTTTTATTCCTCAATGATTTTTCTCTGTTTATTACTGTTTAGATGGAAATCTATAGCTACGAAAATGAAGAGAAAACACTGTGGGAAGAGTTACAAAGTAATGAGGAAACTGTTGGCTCCAGTGATTCCGAAAAAAAGACTTTGTCACAACAGGCCACATGAATATGAGTCTGAGGAAGAAGATGAAGTAGCATCAATCAGAGAAGCTAGAATTTAAACAGTTCGTCTTGCTGAAGATGAAGCTATGGTCGAAAAACGTGATTCATTAGGTAAGATAGGAAACATGGATGCAAATAACGAAACTCGAAAATATTATTCAGGAGATAAAAAAAACTAAATGAAAGAACTATTATCCCACTTCTTCTGTAAGAACAAAAGCTGAAAATATAATTAGATCACATCTATCTGCTGTTAAAGCCATTGCGGGAAATTCTAAAACTCCTGAAATACATAGCAAAGCATACTGATTAGTATTAGTATTAGTTTCGACATACAGTCGAAATATGTGCTACATTGGGTTTGTTGTATTTTCCTAGGGTGTATAATATAAGCCAACTAATATTTAGAAGGATGATGAGTCTACCGAGATTTGAAATTTTATTAGACCACCTGAGATTCGATAATGTAGCAATGTGATCGATTTGTTGCATTTAAAGGTATATTTTTGATAATTGCCAAAATACATATATACCCAGTGAGTAAACGAGTATTGATGAACAATTGCCTACAACACAAGGGTGATTCACCAAATTAATTCAGGTTTTATGTCTCAAAAGAGGCGTCCGGTTTCACGGGATATTGGAATGTCATTAGAACAAGGCAATCTTTTATCTCCAACGATTGTAATTGCAATTATCTAAAGGCTACCTCTGTATTTTGCACGATCTAGCACTGCTCTGGGAAGTGGGAGATCCGTATCCAAAATTTTCCTAATTTCACAAAGGCAATATTTAGTCCTACAAGTAATTTTGGAAATCAGTCATCGTGTTTAATATAGATACATTTCAAAGCTGATTTTGATACTTTAGATAGAAAAAGAACATTGAAATGCTTGAAATAAATCTTAAACGAAAAGCTTGAAAGTATCGAAAAGCGCAATCAAATCTTAGATACGCACAGGAAAAAGAAGATAGAACAGAAGAAAAATTAATTAAGGCAGCAGTTTTATTCTGATGATGATTGCGATGTTGAAAGGGATATAAAAAATAAGAAAGACAATTAGACACAACGATAGATTAGTCAATTAGACTTAGTTATTTTTATACGCATATGATTAAAAATTTACTCAAAATTCAAAAAAAAAAAATACGAATGCTAAGAGAATATGAGAAAAAAATAGAAAAACGAAGGTTATATTGAGAGAGAACTTATATGATCAAAAAAAAAGGAATAATATGCGGAAAATTATCTCAGGAAGAGTATCGACACAATTAGCACAGAAGGAAAGGAATATGCAGAAAATTAACAGTCTAATAATCAACAAGATAAAATAAATAAAGATTTTAAGACTACGAAAAATATATATCGTAGCAAAAAAAGTACATAATGTACAATGAATGCTGCTGACATTTGGGTAATTCCGGGAAAGAACGAAATTAATACGAGAGCTGTTGAAATGAAATATTTGAAATAGATACTGAGATAAAGCAGAAAATAAATTAACAAAGATGAGCTAGGAAAATAGTTGAGGTAGGTGAACATGAAAAAAAAAAACAAAAAGTGAAGAACAAAATAAGAATAGATTCATAATCATCATAAAACAGGGCGAAATAAAAAGCAAACTCTGGAGGAAATAAATGTACTCGCCAGAGCTGGAGAAGCGTAGAAAGTATAAGTGAAATAGTTTCCTCTACATACATTTTTATGATCAAAAATTTCGCGAGTTCGACTCTGTTTCAAATTCTGATTGCTGAATTCCCGCCTGTCAAGTAAATAAATACGAAGTCACAAAGTTAAATTTTTGAAATTTATATCTATAACGAGTCTTCGTATATTTTTTGTCGAGAAAAATGACAACAAAAAAATTGTCAACAGCCATAGATAATTAGTTTAACAAGTAATCGCAATTTGAAAACTGCAGTATTTCACATTCACAACATAACGAACGGTGTGTTCTTTTTTTTACAATTTCAACGAAAGCGAACGGCTATAATGGGATTCCGAGTATATAATGTTATTCAACCACAAAGAATTATAAATAAATATACAATGTATGATGACTATTTGCTTTTGTCAGGGGTGTCATATAATCATCAATCGGTTCAACAATAGTTATGCAATAAAAACTGTTCATTGGAAATTATTTTCTTCTGAAAAACAAACATGAAATATTGATTTGAACATTAATTTATGACAGCATTGAGGCTAGATCGGTACTATACGGTGGATGAGAAGCATTTTTAAGTGTAATTCATACAATTTAACCATCATTGCCATCGACTTGTGAATCGGTGCATAGTCTTTGTGGAACAGTGGTTTTTTCTTCACTATGTGAAGTCGTTATTCCTTTGATTTTTGCATTCAAACGATCCCAATAACTCTATATAGTATTCGCCATTGATTGTCTCTCTGTTTTGGAGATAGTCAATAAACAGTATTTCATGCCAAAATATTTCTCAAAATAATAAAGCCCTAACCTTCCCAGCTGAGTGTTGTGCCTTTTCACGCTTCGGATGTGGTTCAACAGCTGCAGTCCACTCAGATGTTGAACGTTTCGATTCCGAAGTGATGGATCCATGTTTAATCCATTGTCAAATGTAGAAGCATAAAATCTGATTTATCACTTGTAAACATGACCAAATGATGATCTGAATCATCAAAACGTTGTTGTTTTCAATCGACAGTGAGTAAACGCGGCACCTACTTTAAAAACAGCTTTCTTGTGTCAAATATTCAAGCATAATTATAAATACATTGCCTTCTGATATCTTCACGGCCTCGGCTATCTTCCGCAATTTCAATTTACGCTTAGATATTACCAATTTGTGGACATTTTTTGTGTTTTCTGTAGTAACCAACTTAATTGTACGACCAGAACATTCACCTTCAACGTTTGAAATCAGCAAACCAATAACGAATTGTTCTTTTCGATGGAGCAGAATCCGGATAACACTTTTAAAGCCATTGCTGAGCTTGTACATTTAATAAAAAATTTAATGTCTTTTAAATTGTGTAAATTTAAATTTACATCAAAGTTTTATCCCGAAACTTTTGCTTTTTTACTTAAAAGTTAGAATCTGACGTACCCAGATGATTAACACTTCAGTAATTATACTGGAGAACATTTCATGGGCTGGATCTCAGTTGAAAATATCCAAATAAATAACCTCATAATATATATATGCTACTGATATAAATATACCCATCAGGAAAAGGATTTTATATTGATACATATGAGACTCATGTAACAAAATAGGTAAGAATGAAGAATTAATAATCAAAAGTTAATTACCCACTCATCCGGATATGGAGTTGTCATACAATCAAAAATATTAATTATTAATCGAAAAATACAATATCAGGTCCCTCTCAGAATAAATCACAAATACTTTCGTACAAGAATAGACTACGACAGGTCTTGCAAAAAATAAACATGTTATATTGTGACAACAACTGGCAGCCGAGAAATCCACTGGTAAAAGAAATTATCGCAATGAACGTGGATTCTACTTTGAAGGAAGTCTCACTAAAAAAGAACAAAACCATGTGTAATACAAGAACACAATATTAAAGTACTAATAGAGTAAAAATAAAATGATAGAAGAATTTTTTCATCCTCCATTAGCAAATTTCTTGTACTTGCACGTTTCTGTCTTCAACTCTCTCAAAGCTTAGTTTCTCAAAAACTTTTCACTATCATAAAGCTTAAAGGACTCAGCTCTCATTAGCGAAGTCAATCATATGAAAATAACCTAGAAAGTTTCATGTCACGATAGAATTCAAATAAAACGTCGTTTGAAGGATTGAATATAATGGAAAATGTATGAGACCTTCAAAAGTTACAACGAAGAAAACGCAAAACGTTTGGAAAAAAATATATTCATTTTCCAACATAATCTCCCTCTGCTCTATAATTTTTACCCAGAGATGTTCAATAAGTTCTATAACCTTTTCATCATAAGTATCTTCAAGCTCCTCTAAATAGTCATCAACTGTTGACATCCCCTTCATTGTTTAAAAATTTTTGACCAAATAAGTAGCAATTCATTAAGTTTGGCCATTACAAGGACGAATGTGTGACCTGGTGCAATGTTTTGATGAAACAACACTTTCTTCTTAGACAAACGTTTTAGCTTGATTTCTTCGCTCGAACGTTGCAATAACTTCGTGTAATACTCGCCGTTCATAGTTTTTTCTTTTTAAAGATAGTCAATGAAAATTATCTCAAGCGCTTTCCAAAAACCGACGCCATGACCTTGCCTGCAGATTGAACGGTCCATTGCTTTTATTGTTCTTTTCATTGGTGTGTGAAGTGTTGGACCCATGTAGGTATTTTTCAAGCAACTCCCGGCATCTCTAGGTCAGACCAGGTACTTCTGGGCCTATCATAACTTTTTTTCTAGGAATTCAAAAATATGCACTTATTAAGATTAGTGATCGGTGAAATTTGTATAAAAAATAAGGCCTTTGTGAAAGATACGTAACAGATATGGTGGATATTTGAATATAACTATAATTTCATAAATTAAAGTAGCTAATAGAAATTAAGAACTCATACGGTACGTTTTTTCAATTTTTTCGATGGATCCAAAAATGTGCGGTTCTATATGAGTTTATCAGAAAGTTAGAAAACCTGTCAATATCGCAATTTTAGAAATAAACGACGCTCTTGAATCCACTGTAAATGTAGAAATCTGTAGAAAATAATTTTTGGTTTTCTGTGAATAGCGTAAATTAATTATATAATCGTAACGAATTTCATTCCAACTATCGAGAGTTAACGATTATTTTTTTTACTCCTAAATCAACCTAATCTTTGAAGAATCTCTTCGTTAATAAAATTCCGCAATTCTTGTGGCATTAAAACTGAATATTGAGGGCTTAAACTAACAATATATTTTTTATTACCATGAATATAATTTCCATAGTACCATTAAAAATACTTTTATGTCCAGTC
The DNA here is from genome assembly GCF_026250575.1 of Diorhabda carinulata. NCBI lineage: Eukaryota > Metazoa > Arthropoda > Insecta > Coleoptera > Chrysomelidae > Diorhabda > Diorhabda carinulata. Next base: position 52,858,832 of record NC_079472.1, on the reverse strand, counting down.
AATTCAATCTGGTATAAAGTCCAATGGTAAGTGTGAAGTGTACAAGCATAATCTTCAAGATGTTTTCATATTATAAACATTTTCATGAATTAATTTACGAATGAATAAAAGACGGGTCCCACAATTGAAAAATATCTATATTTTCTCGGCATATGGATATAGAAACACATTGTGCTTATTCACGTGTGAAGAAATAAAGTTCAAACTTTATAGCTTTATATTTCTTGAAAACAGTAGCATTATCTTCATAAAATGTATAAGGGAAATGTAAAGTACATAAATGTAACGTAATAATTTTTGCACCTTGATTTCTATAAACAGGAGTGGTTTGACAATACCATTCCTTCCTAGATTAACACACGAGCATAATAATGGGCTATCATAAACAGTCTTCGTAAGTTACAATAAAGCAGTTTAATTTTGCAGTTTGTATTATAATTACAAAGGGGTTAATCCATTAGCAAATGAAAAAATTATCTACTAAATCACAACTTTTTGTTGGTACCACTATAATGAAAGTATTCTTCACAAAGGAAAATATATAGATTTGCTTTTCCAAGTTTAAATCTGTAGAACACTATTTAACAGATTTTTTCCTTATCGAAACGTGCAACATGGGACTTTTTAATGATTTCACTTCATTACAGAAATCGTCACGCAATTAGTTTTTTTTTAATACGCATATCTCCCTTCTTTATGTAACGGTACGCAATATTGGATGGTCCCTCCATAATCTTCAAGTTGGGCTGGATTTCAAGTACTCAATAGTAATAATTTTGATCCGATTTTAATGTCAACCACGTGGTTGAATATGTGCATACTTGGAATAAAATTCAAATCAAACTTAATCGTTATGGATAATATGAATGTGGACATATATTTTTTCTCGATGATATTTGTTAAACCGGGATCGGATCGACAACGGCATTGTAGTGGGAATCGGCCATTATTGGTAGATGACGATATTATATAACTAGTAATGACTTGAGGAAAGCTATTGCTAATTCTTTCCGGAAGAATTAATATTTCTAAAAGATTAAATACTGAGAGGGTGACGACTTTTTACTTACTTTTCCTTCCCTTCAATTGAAGAATAAGTTTAAAGATTAGGAATAGATTTTAGGATAATGCAAGGATGGTTCCACAAGTTCCTGGGCCCTCAAAGAAAACACAAAAACTTTGGGAAAAATGAATTTATTTCTCAAACATAATCTCCTTTGAGCTCCACACAGTTTTCCCAGCAATGTTCAATGAGTTCGATATCCTTTTCATAACAAGAATCGTCAAGCTCCTAATAACCTCTTCTTTTTTGGAAAATCTTTCTCCACCGAGCCATTTTTTCAAGTCAGGAAAATAATTCAAGCAGGCTAAATCCACCATGAGGTAACAAATCAAACTTTAATTCTTTTTTTTACCATTGCAATAACGGATGTGTGAGCTTGTGCATTGTCTTGATAAAACAACAATTTCTTCTTAGCCAAAAGCGGAGGTTTTTGCTTGATTTCACTCATACGTTGCAATAATTACGCATAACACTCGCCGTTGGTAGTTTTACCTTTTTCAAAATAAACAATGAAAATTATCCCACGCGCATTCCAAAAAATCGATGCCGTGACCTTGACTGCAGATGGAACGGTCTTTGCCTTCTTTAGAGCCGGTTTTCCCCTTTCAGTCCATTGTTTTGATTGTGTTTTTGTTTCGGGTAAGAATTATGGACGTTTCATTGGCTTTACTTCTGTGAAACATTGCTACACACTATTCCATAGTGAGAAATGGTTTATTAGTTGTTTATTGACGTACGTAAAATATTGAACACAAAAGTTTGGAGTAGCCGTGACAGCAATGAAAATATTTAAAATTGGAAGAGAAGACACAGTAAACGAGCGAACAGTGTTGGTTTCATCGTTTTAATATTTGACGCTTGAAGATCTTTCGCCAATTATCAGACTTCCTAAGCCTTCTAACCATACTATTGCGATTCCAAATCATTGGGTAAGATTTATGAGTTCTCGAATAGTGTCTGGATTCAAGCACAACCTCAAGTAGAGGTGTGTACAAAGCTTCTTGCCCTGTCGACAGATGATCGTTTCACTGTACGTATTATCACTCGTGATTTAAAATGGATTTATCGCATCAAAAAATAAGTGGCTAGAAAAAAGACAATTTCCAGAACCCGTCGATTGGAACAGAAAGTCTTTTATGTAACTGGTGGAATTATTATACTTTGAAATAATTCCAGATAGTCGAGCTATCAATGACGAGGTATATGGTGGACAGCTGATGAAATATCCAAGTTCAGGGAATCGGAAGCGGCTTCCTATCATAATAATAAACAATGTTAAACCACATACTGCAAACAGTTAGAGGAATACTATAGAAAACTTTATGGTGGTATGGTGGTATTGAGCTCTTGCCATATCTAGCATTTAATCCGGGCCTTGCATAGTCAAAGTAATATTTTTTCATGTCCATTTGTTCAATTCAAATCCAAAAGAGACGTTGGAAATGCACTCCGACAAGTTTTTATATTTAAGCTCGAAAAAGTCTCGAAGCGCCTGCTGAATATTGCAATAGAAACCATAGATTATGATGGTTTATACCTCGTATATCACGACTTTCTTTTTCTATGATAATTTAAAACAAAGTGAATATTAGAAACAGATATTTTTTATGACGTACCCTTTATAGAATAAACTAGAAATACATTCGTCCATATATAAATTGTACTCATAGCAAAATCGCACCCTGTATCTCTTGTGTCAATTCAAAATATGTGTGGAATAAAGTGGCAACGTGAGTTACATATTACGTTACACATCGTTAAAGAGTTCCCTCATTTATTCCACCAAGGTTTGTAATAATTGAATCATAGTTTGGAATTCCACGAAATTTGAAGTAATAGGAAAAAATCGACGATCATTTCCTTCGAAATGCTTCTTGAACAAATAAATTTCATTAGATTTGGCTCGTCTTAAAATAACCATACAGTCGATTGTTGTTTAGTTTCAAGTTTATATGCATAGTCATAGAAAACCATTGCATGAAAATGCTAGCGATTCGTTCCTATTTCTTGACCAAGATGAATGTTTCAAATATTAAAAATGTTCCCATCTGTGTTATCATATCTTAAAACTTAGGTGACAACTCTCGCATATAAAACATTTTCATTAGCAAGTATAATGAGATCCACTTAGTAATCTGATAACTATTTTTATCTGATAAATTTGTTTAAATACTGCATATAATGTAAGATATATTTTTCATCAATTTTTGTTAAACATGAAATCATTTACTTATTCCAAATCTGTACGAACATCAATATTTAGAACTGGTTTTGGTTTTTCTAAAAACTATTTTTATACCTCAATTACAAAAATTAGTCTTAACTCGCAGTAAGCCTCAAAAACCAAGGCCAAATATCGAAATTTAGATTTTTCGTATATTTTAAATTTCATTTATAAATATCAAAAAAGTTTTTATAAAATATGGCGATAGAGCTAATACGCAAACACCGATTTGAAGGTCTATGTTCTGAACAGTACATTTTATAGATATAAGATTACTGAACACACTGTTTACTGCTACTATTACACCAAAACTGAGGATTACACTATTTAATGCGCGTTCCGAAAACCAAGTAAAAAGTGAACTGGAATCTGGAAACTTACTAAGTATAATTCATAACAATAGCAAGTAATGATAGAATACCAGAAAAAAAGATCTAATGATTTCGACAAGAAATATGTTGGGTAAACTAAGAGATCTGTTAATGTCCGGTTTAAAGTGCACCTTCCTCATTTGAAATATGGACAGAGAGGAAATTTGGGTATTGCCAAGCAGAGTAATAATCATGGTTTGAAAATAAATAATTATTCACAAATTTGAATGTATTGATATTATTTAATATAAGAATAGTTTGAATGAGGATAAAGACATATTTCTCACAGTCAACTCTCTAGTTTATTACTTAGGAAAGTAATGTGAAAGTTCATGTTAAAGTGGTTCTCTTACTTAAAATGTTTTGCTGGAAAGGCGGCAAAATTCAGTATATAAACGGCGAGTCAAATTAGCCCAGTGGGATTGGCTTTAAAGAGGGACTGAGATTTACGAAAATCTTAAGCAGCAAATTTCCTTCGAAATTCGTTGAGGGGGGGTTACTGGTAGTCTAAATTCAAAAAGTAGAGGTAGCAGACTTGTTGGTACATCCACCATCTTGATTCAAAGGGTTATTTTTTATCTCTTGAATAGCTCGTTTATTTTCAATTTTACACGAAAAGTAGTTATCACAAAAGTTGTTTAAAATTAAATTTCATACAATTTTGGTTGTCATCTATTTTCTCCTATGATTAATTTTTTTCGATTTATACCCGAAAAGAAGAGGTTAACGCGCTAATTATTGATGTTGTACTATTATTTTTTCTATTTGTCTTTTTGTTGCCACGTTGTTGTTGTTTTGGGGTTTACTGTATACCTGGATGTGACCGTTTTGTATACAGGCAACGATTGGAGCAGGTAGATTGAATGTGAGTCCATTATTCAGAGAAAGCGGAGTCGTCCTTCTTGTTCTCGTCCCAGCTCAATACTGACTGTGTCGTTTCGTTCCTTGTCCCCACTTTCTCCACTATGGGGGAAGTGATCACCGACCTTCATTAACGAGCGTACTTAGACCTAAATACCTGCGTACTTAAGCCTCCAGTCAGGATTCACTCGAGGAGTCCGAGAGAATAATCAATGATAATTGACATCCACATCCATAAATTCACTTCAGCCATTAGTGCTGTAATTATGAATTAAAGAGAGCCTAAATTACAGGAAATTCCGAACAACTTCGGGAATAACCATTGTTCAGGTAAAATGGAGATTTAACGAGTTATTCAATGAACGAAAATTCTCCCCTACCTCTTTGCAGGTATAAAACGAAAAATATTGATCCTACGAAAAATTGATTACAGTCAAAGTTGTGGCAAATTCAATTTTCAACAACTTTGTTCATCACAATTTTTCACGTAAAATTGTAAATAAAGGAGTTATTCGATAAGAAAAAATTCACCCTCTCTTTTCGAATATAAATCGAAAAAAATCGATCTTAAGAAAATTGATGACAAGCAAAATTGTAGGAAATTTAATTATAAACAACTTTCGTGATAACTATTTTTCGTGTAAAATTGAAAATAAACGAATTATTCAAGAGACAAAAAGTAACCCTTTAAATCAAGATGGCGGATGCAGCAAGTCTGATACCTCTTCTTTTTGAATTTAGACTACCAGTAACCCCTCAACGAATTCCGAAGGAAATTTGCTGCTTAGAATTTTCGTGAATCTAAATGACTAAAGCGTTTGGGCTAAATCAGTAAGTTTCAGTTTACCTTCGGTCTTTGAAGAACTTGATAACGAAACGCACATCAGGCAGTGTAATAGTGAGTATTGGTATAGTATAGCAGTATACACCAACAGTTCTAGGAATGGCAGTAGAGACGTGGAATTGATCTTGTTGTTCTTCAACTTCAGAGATTCATAACTCGGTAATAAGAAACGTTCGATGATAAAATAATTTGAAAATAAATCTAGAAAACAACAAACAAATTAAAATTGAAACATAATTCTTAATCAGAATAGAAGAACTGAAATGAAAATTACTGTCAATGTTTTAAAAGCGTGATATGCTCGATATTAATTGTTGTAATTTCTTACTAGTTCTATTCTATGATGTGAAATGATTTTTTAAAGTAAAATTTCGAACAAATCATCCCACGCCTCTAGACATCAACAATAATTTTCTATTCGTCATATTATGCCCACATTTAAAAGTATTTTTCAGCATTGTTTACTATTAGACCGCATTTTCAGTGTTATTAACCACGATTTATTTGTTGAATTATACATGAATATCAGCTCATAATATACTTCACCCTCATGTGCTTATATGAACACTATCATTCAATTCCTAGCAATTCCATTTCTTTATCATTTAAGGACCATAGGGTGGCTGGAAGCTACTACATAAGTTTGTCCAGGAGCTACAGCGCAAAACTTAGATAAACTACAGCATTATCAAAGGTATATCATTGCATCGGCAGTTTATGCTTAGTACAGAACTGAAATTTCTAATTTATTAATTTTCTATTAAATTGACATAATCTTGATACAGCAGATACCTATTCAGCAATTGGTTTATTCGCTCAACTAACAGACGTCTCCAGAAAGTAATCGTTAATTCTTATGACCTATAATAAACTTTAAAATAAATCTGACGTTTCAAAGTGGTAAAAGTTGAACAAAAAGCTTCCGTTACATAAAAGTAAAGTAAATAGAATCAGGTAGAGAACCATTTTAGCAACATCCACATCAACTGTCCATCAGAGAATTTGCCAGCTACATACATTTTGAGACAAAAAACGGTTCAATTTATTGAAAAATATAAATTACAAAAAAATTTTAAGTTAGTGACCTGTGATTACAATAATCGATAGTTTAATCTTTTAATGTAGCAGAATTTATTTAAATTTGATGGAGCCAACTTTAACAATGACTGAAAGTCTCTTATGCTATCACTTCCTTTACTGCTCATAGAAGATATTTGATATTCATTTGACCATTTGATTTATCAATGGTTTTATTTAGTCAAAGTGAGAAATTTTAATTTTTACAACCCGATTCGGATGAAACTACTTGTTCAAATATCTTTGAAACTTCTACTTCTTGTTATTCTCCGTCACAACTTTTCATGATCTATAGGCAAAGTGACATACATTTTTAATATTTTTGATTTCAAGTATATCCATCCAAAAAACCGAAAGTCACAAATCCGGTGATCCGGCTGGCCATTCTATTGTGCCACTTCTGCCAATGTAAAGCACTAAGAAATCATCGTTCGTCAGAATTAAATATATGGGTGTCTCGTTTCCTTGCTTAAAAACGTCTTCTAACATAAATGTAGACTTTCTGGAGACAATCTCATATATTAAACGAGAAATACATTGTACAATTCTATTAACTACTTTAAACTTTTAGTTTTTAATGTCATCTGTGGATTCAAACTTTTTCATTTATCACTCAATGTTATGTAAACTTTCATTTTTTGACGGCTATTGATTATTCACTTACTATCACTTGATGATTCTTCTCTATTATGGAAGTACGTTTTATGTAAGCGTTGACAATAGTCTTCGCTTTGGTGAACATTAAAAATGACCTGTAGCAATGGCGATTTGTATCATAATCCAACAGTGCTATTTGCTTTTCAACCTCTCTCGAACTCATTCAGCTGACGATAGTTCTTCTGGAATATTATTGAAATCATTGTACTTCAATCAATTCTATATTCTGATATCATCAAGCTCAACACAACAATATTTATTGAATAAAATTGGAAATATTTAGTTCATAGCCGTTAATCTTGTGTTATAAATTCTACAATGAACATATGAAGTATTTTCCAAATTAAAAATTTTTTTTTTCGAAAAAAATTTCCAATAACATTAAGTATACATTTGCTCAACGGGCCTTGTGGTTGTACTTTAATACCTTACCACTGAAATTCTTTCTGCTATTCCTTTTGAGGTTTCTTTACAGTATCACTTCACCACCCTATTTCTCTCAAGGTCCTAACTATTTCCTTCTACACACTCTCTCAAGACATGATGGATTCGTCTCACTACAGATATATTCCTTCACACCTTCCTCGTTTCCATGCTTTTTCTATATATACTCCTCCGTATATTATTTTATGAATTTTCCATTGTTGTAGGATTGATCTTATATTTTTCTCTCTCCACTTTTTAACAACACTGTATCTAGCTTACGCTCTTATTTTAACTCTTTTTCGATTTAGATTAAATTATTTATATAAAGTTTTCACTACCTTCAAATCAAATTATTGATTTAAAATTTCACATACTTCCTCGTATTCGGATCATGATTCAGTGAAGAACTAAAAAGATTTGATCATATGTCGTGAATTCATCAACTTATATGAAAGAGAATGTTATAGAACTTCTAAATGAATCTTTAAAATTTTCCCAATACAACAAGAAATAAAGAAGATTCATAATTGCAACAGAAGATTTATGTTAAGAGTAATTTCTTTTATAATTTTAAAATATATATATCGTTTATAACAAATATGCGTTTCTTTGCATTTAGAAAGCCTGAGCATTTGTAAATTCTTCTGGAATATGATTGAAATCATTGTACTTCAATCAATTCTATATTCTGATATCATCAAGCTCAACAGATATGATGTTAGACGAGTAGACGAATTCACTTGTTTGGTTGTATATGTGTCTTTCTAGGATTTTGATACCACAAGTTATACGTTTATTTATTTAAAAATCGACCTTATCAACAGCATTCGTATTAATTTTGTAATCCCAATACTGCTTCAAAAATAGTTGTTAGGTAAATTTACGCTGATTAGGTGTTTAGGTAACTCACTCGTTATTTTATAGTTACTTTTTTTCAATAAAACTTGTTTCAAAAATGAAATTTTTTCTCTGATTATTACATGTTTCTTGCGACAAAAATGATATGAGCTTTGTATCTTCTGTATTTCATATGAGATTTGAAAATGGTTGTTTTTGTGGTGGAATTCGTATCGGTTGAATATCTCCTAACAGTTGATCATAAACTGAATTGAAATGTTCTGCAATGTTGCGTAAATGTTGTACATATCTTATTCGCGAAATATATGTCTCGGATTGTATCGTTTTCTTGTTGGAATATAAATCTATTTCAATTAACTTCAGACAAAATGTTTTATAGAAAGGAATATTGTCGATGATAAAGATCAGTACCAGTTATGTGAATGAAATAACCACTAACTAATGTTTTGGCAGTTTGTTAAACACAATATTAATTCATTATTCAGGTGTCAGAGCATAATTTGTTTTGATTATATCCACATAATGGATTAACGAATTAAATATTCAATTTATTATCATATTATTTATATATAATCATATTTTTCAAGCACGAGTTTCAGCACAGTATACAGAAATTAGTCTTAGAGCTGGTCGCCAATTCGACTAAGGTACTTTCACAAGGCTGAAACTTTTTCTATATGTTATTTAATATATTTAAAGTAAAAACATCAACTTCTTGCGGGTTAGCGCGGTTGCTACAATATCCACTGTTTTTTGCATATTGCAAATTTTTTTATTTGAATAAATGTATCTTCACAAATCTGGCTTTCGAGTACATTTTTAATTAGACAATTTTAAGTATAAAAAAATTGCTAGATGATTTGCTCGGTTGCAAGTATTTGTAAAATGGTTGACATACAGGTAATACATTCTTAGGTAGTTAGGTAGGGGAGTAGAACATTTTAAGACAAATTTCCGTTAGGTTTGTCACTTGCAACGCTGCTTATTTCGGAGCAATTTGACTTTCGTCTACTTTACTGATGAAATACATGAAAAATTGCATTTTCATACTATTTTTGGATACTTGATTTCTCAATATCCGTTTCTTTCCATATTTGAGTGTTTTTAGACTCAGTTTTCAACTCTACTATATATTTTTTTCATATCTCAGCTACATTATTGTGATCAGTTGTGCGTAATAAGTAACAAAAGAGAAAATACTACTTGTTTTCATCAATTATAGAAGGGCAAGAAATGATCTGTGTGTTTTGTGAAAAAAAAAACCATAATAAATGGATTAAATTTAAACCTCAGATTTTATCAAAATGCCATGAGGTATTGATAATTAGAAAATCTCTTAAACATAAATTTAGTGATATTGTTTTACCTGATGAAATGAACGATACGGTAGGATATCATAGTGAAAAGTTCAAAAATTGAAAAATTTTTCTGCAATAATGAAAAAATATTCATCGGTCTCATTTGAATCTGCAGGTAAATATTATCTTTTTAATATTATATTACATATACGTTTTTTTTATACTTGTATTAAATTTTTTATTTCTATAAATTATGTGACCTCACAAATTTAAAATAATTATTTCGTATAATTTTTTCCAATATTTTTTCGTTACTCTAAGTGAAGTTAGTATAAATGATTTTAATACAATGAGCTAGAAAGTAGAAATCAAGCTCACAAAATATACAGGTAGGCTCCTTTGACCTTCGAGTATACAGGGTGTCCCACGACGTGTTAAAACTATCTGTATATGGCAAAATACTTAACGTAAAATCATTAAAATTTCTACGTTTGGGTTTTCGGATACGATCTTTTCAACTAAAATATTTTCAAACTTTCTATTCTACCGGAAGTTGACTGTAACTTTGATATTTCAAATAGAATACCCTGTATATTAATACATTTTTGGAATCTACGTAAAATTTTAGTATACTTTTGTCTAAAAACTTTTTTTCGAAAAATGCATACTTTTTGAATTATTAATTTTTATGTAAAAATATGACCAATGCAGACCCTTATAAAATTTTTTATTTTATACAAGGTGTGTAGAAAAAGTGTTCAAAGTTTAACTTCATAGATCTCAAATTTCTTTGTTTTTTTAAATAGAACCACCGGGTTTTTTCTATTTTAACGCATTTACTTTATTAACAAATAAACATATTTTATTACTATCACTATTAAAATTTGACTCTGAGGTTTATATACAGTGTGTTTATAAAGGAACGTGATATTTATATTTATATTAGGGTTCAAAACTTTTTTCTAAATAATTCAAGATATCTGTACATCGATGAGAGTATACACGGGGTGTAGATGACATTCGTTTATCAAATAAGTCAGCGAAGATAAAGAATCTGAAAATCTTCAGTTCCACGTGGTAAGCAATCCAAGTTATGTATATATATATATATATATATATATATATATATATATATATATATATATATATATATATATATATAAGGAAAAATAGGATTACACATTATAGTACATATAGTTGTATCTATACAGTGTGATCTTTCACCAGTTACTGATTAAGTGGTATCTGAATTTCTAAGAAAACTGATAATTTATGTAAATTCCATCACGAAGCCTCTGAGTAATGGAATTATTAGAGTAGCAAAAGTTGGACCTATTTTAATATAAATGCGATAATTATGGCTTCTACATTTGCTGAATTGTATGTTTAGTACTATCTGTGAATAATTACTAATTTGTAGAACCAGTTATTTTTTAAAATTCCACAGAAATTGTATTAAAAGTTTCCTAAAAAGCATGAACTTACAATAAAAAACTATGAAATTTCACAGAATAAGAGCAAACGAAATCGATGTGAAGTACGAGGTATCACTTAGCTTCAAGTGGCTTTGGTTCCACCTAGAACTTTTCAAAAATTCGTCTGTGTTTTTTCGATTTAAAGTACCTATATGTGTACAAATTTTATTACTGGTGTCTGTTATATATTTGGATATTTTTACTTGTGTGTTGCCCTGAGTATGGTAATATATTTACCGAAACGTCAATTTTCGAATTGTTCAGGAATCTTCTATATCTCATAAAGCCTATCTTAAAAACGTTATAATATAAATTAGTTCGTAAAATTTGAATTTAATTTTGTGGAGAGGACATTCAATTGGTAGATCAAATATTACATCAGTTATACATCCAATATATAGATAACTTTATCATAAGAGTTTTGCTCAATATGTCTAAATTAACCATGCGAATAAAATACAAACAAATAAAAAGGTTGAATATCTCTTTTAATTACCAATTCGCATTTGGATGACATTTGGAATAATAGTCATAACGATTATTTCCACTAAGTTTACAGAAATTTTGATTTGAGTCATATGAATATTGTGCTGACATATTAGTCTCATGATGAAAAACCTTTACCGTTCCTGCTTTATATTTTTTATACTCCAAAAAATTCGTTTTAATAGTAAATGATGTCTCCTATCACAATATAATCCTTGAAAACACAAATTTCCATAATAACAATTGTAGTGTGTTTTAAGATTGTGTAGAACAATGAAACGATAATTTAGTTGTCCAAAATTTGGAGAAAATTAATTATAAAAGCCGTTTCAAAAAACGTTTTATTATCATGGACCTACACATATATACTTATCAATTTTGAATTTAACACTGTGAACTTGATTATTACAGTTGTATTAATCGAGCCCATATTTTCGGTCCTCATTTTATTAATTTTTGAAATGAGAATAAACAAATCAACGAATTCTGCTATTCTCTTCTAATGATCCATTCTGTAAAATTTTCTATTTTCTACTACAAATATTGTTGCTAGTTGCTAAAACAATTGATATCAGTGGGTCATGTACATTGAAAAAAAGTTGTAGTTTATCAGATATGTATAATGTATGTATCTGATCTGATATATATAAATCATAACCCTGAAAATATGGGCTCTCGACATCACAATCTCAGATTATTTCGTGAACAAAATATTCATATCAATATGTTATTAGGTAGAGATCAAGAGATATGAATGAAATTGAATTGGCAAACTATTTCGGTTGATTATATAGAGTCAAATATAAACTGGACAAAATTAACATACCATTCTGTTGAACATAATTTATACAATATTGATTGAGGAACAAAAATTTGTTTTTTCTGAACATGCATAAATACTTCAACATAAAAGCATAACACAAATAATACGACTAAGTCAACGTCTATAATGTTTCAGCCACCTACTACATTTGCTGCTCAAAATTCTATTTTCATATATAATTCATATCTAACTTGTCATATGATCACTCTTAATGAAGGAGCGCTAACAGTTTTTAGTGACAGCCACCGAAAACAAGTATTGGCCTGTATATGATGAGCTGACGAGCACAAATGGAGCAAAAAGCTTCACATTATTCACAAAAATATTCTGTTACAAGCTTAGAGCCGCCACCAGAAGGCACTCTATCTGAGACATTTATTACTATTCAGACATGATCACGGCCATTTTAGAGTAATATAATGCTTTCCTAATCACTAATAGTCTATTTCTGACATTCAGGCAAATTCCATTCTCCAAAATGTTATCGGCTAAGTAAAGGTTGCTTGCTGGTGTTTCATGAAGTTATAAAAACGTCGTCAAGGAATATCAATAAGAGATAAATAAGAAATGAATTACAACGAAATAGTAAATGTACATGTAGAGGATTCGGGGAATTACTACAAAGAGAAATATCTAGAAGAAAATGTGAAGCAAAATTCGAGGCGGCCGAGGATAATAAAAAAATAGCGACTAATAATTTAATAATTACATCGCATCCGAAAAAAAACAGTAGAAGGCCACTCGAGAAAAAATTTTCCTCACTAATTGTACACTGAGCTAACTAATTCTCAATATTTAGTGTATGAAATATGTTTTAAAAAAATAATACACTTGATAATATCTGAATATCATTTAATATGGAAAAGTATCTCTCAAGTTGAAGTGCTAGCCAATACTTATATATAATGTTGATAAAGTTCAAAATTTTATTATTATTATATTGCTGTGCAAAATGAAGATTTTGTGGTTTTTAACATGTCTCTTCACATTGAGGTGAGTGTGCCAACTATTATGACAACTCTTATATGACGTATTAATCATTTCTTATTAGTTTTTTTCGCTAAATATTGTCACAAGAATAATAAATATTCAATTAAAGTAATAGTACAAATAATAGTATATAAATATGAACTTTTTATGCAATCTCTTCTCCCAAATCATGAGTTGAGTGAATTAAATTCCTCTCAAACTGAAATTAATTCTAGACATATGATGATTGCCAAATATGAAGAGCACAATATCAAATCTCAGAAATGTGCAAAAAATCTTCATGTGAACACGGAAATTCGAAAGTCTATTTGGCGCAGGGCATATAAGAAGTTATAGGGACGAAATAATAGAAGCAGAGATCCGCCACCACTTTTGTTAATATCTACATGTATACAACACCAATCATTCAGATCAAATACTTACATTGAAAATTATTAAACTTGCATTTATGGAAGGAGTCTCAAAATACTCTTTAAGTACATATTTCATTTTTGAATTTGCCAGAAGTCGTATGCTAGTGATTCTGGTGAAGCCGGACTTTTATTGGCCAAAAAGGCGCTAATCAAAAGCGGCTTGGTGAAATAGCGCGTTAATTAATCCTATTTTCCCTTTATGCACTTTTTTTCAACTATATTTTGTCGCAAGGCTCTTCACTTCATCCCCTCTGAATAATCTCCAAAATGACAATATAATTTTCATCGGAAGATTTCTTGAGCTTTCTTGAAGCTCACTTTCAACTTAGTTTTATTGTTTGAGATCCATATTTCATGACTCTACAAAAAAGACTACTAATTCGGCTATAGTAGCAAAACCACACTTTAAAATGGGCTTAAGAACTTACTTAACACAATCAAATTATAATAGAAACAAATTGAAATATGTCCTTTATCCGACGTGTTTCTGTAATTTGAAATTTTGAAATTTTGGTAGTATATTTTTCTCACAAAAAATTGTTTGGTTTCAGTTTAGCTCAAAATGATCCAATAAATACCAGAAGATTTCCCAAAAACTTGAGAATAGGTGTAGCGAATGCCGCACCTCAAATTGAAGGTGCATGGAATGTAGATGGTAAAGGAGAAACAATATGGGATCACTTTGCTCACACTTATCCCGAGAGAATCGCAGATAGATCTACACCAGATATCGCTTGTAGGTCCTACGAAAAATACAAGGAAGATGTAGCTATGGTTAAAGCGATGGGTCTTTATCACTATAGACTATCAATAGCTTGGTCCAGGATTCTTCCCACGGGATATGTTGATAACGTCAACCAATTAGGTGAGAGAAATATGTATAAAGATGTATGCTTAACAAAATTCCCTGAAACAATGAGTTCTTTCAATCCTTGATGTGGATAAATAGTTTTTCATCTAATTCACAGAATATGCTATCATCTCTTACATTATTGAGAGTTTCTTGAGATAGACAATTAGGCAACAACGTCCACGTAGCATCTTCACTTTTTATATACCTACTGTTGTTCTTCATTTGGGTCATTGAATTTCCTTTTTCTTTTTATCCTATATATAATATTGATTTTACAAAAGGATTCTAATATACAAGAGAGTATTTGTTTTTCCAAGCTCTTGTCCTTTCCATAGCTTGGGTCGTCGTCTTGAGATCCGTCCTGTTCCGAGCCAAAGTATCGGTTCTTTGAGCAATGTCTGTTTTTACCTAAGGGAGGGAGCTAACCTTACCCAAGAACCCTCCTTCTTTATCAGGGCTTGGGACCGGCAACATGCCCTTCTCAGCTACTTAATCCACCGATAGGGCATGCAGGCGAAGCTGAAGCCTTAAGAATAGCAGCACGAAACCATATGGCGAAATAAACATATCGGAATAGAGGCCAAATCGAGAATATACAAGGCCGCGATAAGACCCATAATTACCTACACCGCAGATACACGGCCAGGATCGGCGAAAACCAAAATATTGTGCATAATAGTGCGTCAACGAATGGGTTTTATCAAGAAAGAAAGAATGGAATGAGCGCATAAGTTATATGGACAACAACAGAATGGTCAAGATGACGCGCGATAAATCCCCATTGGGACGAAGAAGTACCGGCCGACCAAGAAAAAGGTGAAGCGACAACCTTGAAGCAGAATAGGAGGCAAAAAGAAGAAGAAGAAGAAGAAGAAGTAATTCCTGCCCAATTTGTTACGAATTTATAACAATTTCAAAGCCATTTTCGAGCTCATAATAGAAGCTCATAATACATATCCAACAATCCAAATTATACTTGGAATGTGCTTTTGACTAAGCTTCAAGTCTGTTTTACCACAGAGTAAGTGAGATAGATAATTCGAATTATGCTTTCAATGAATTAGAAGGACAACAACGTTAATCTTTTCATAAAAAATGTTTCTATTTACTCATTTTATTGTTATTAATTTCAACTCGATTTTTGAATGTAGGTAAACTATTCCAACGTATGTTTTATTCCTATCTATAACAAATTTTTTTCAATCTTTTCTTATTTACACTATGTAATTCGTTCATCTCCTTTCTTTTCTTCGAGGGAAAATTATAGATTCACAAATTAGACTCGACAATAGCGCTGAATTATGGTGTTTCCAAAATGTTTGACACGGTATCATTCAGTGATAATTGATTAATTAATAAAGCTGTCACTGATGCATTGGCATAAAGTTCAAGTTCACTCATAATCGAGCTTCTGGTTCTCCTCAATAATTCCGTACAAAATTGTATTTTCTTGTATTATTCCTCCCTCTTTACTATTTTCATTCTCAACCACAGTAGCGATAATGCTGCGAAAAATTTTATATTACTAGATAATGCGGTAATCAAATACCACGAATTGGCAAATACTTAGCATTCCTCTAGTTTACATACACCATAGAAGATCTTCCTTCCTGTCATGTTTATTAAATATTTTTTCTGTAGAGTTTAACCAGTAGTTCCAATTTCTCTGCATATTATTTCCAATTATGTTCCAACCCCTGTTTTTTGGAACTTGTTTTATTGTATTCATGTTATTTTACCATCATTAGATTATTCGAATGCTGTATATTAATTAGTTCAAAATTTGCTGTTATTTCCTTAGAAATAAAACATGAATATTATACGACTTTCATATCCTCAAATTTGAACATCAACATAACTAAGTGAAATTAAATTTGCAGCAATAATATTCAGAAAACTTACTGATATTATTATAATATTACTTGGTGAGGGACACAAATTTTGAAGAAAATTTTTTTATCATTTTCTTCTTTAGTTCACTTCAACATTTTCAAACGATAAAAATGGAGACAATAAATTCACATACTATAAAACTTGTTAATTTTATTCTACGACTTTTGGGTTAACTCTTTATCAATTATGATTTGAAAAAATTCTTCGTCTAAAAACTCTCAATATCGATCTGCCCCATCAAATTGAAGCCTCATACTTTTTAAAAATAAGAAATTCCATACTAATGAGTCATTTTCAGTGGCGAAAATTTCTACAAAATATCCTCAATTAATTAATAACTCAATTTAAGGTGTTCAGTACTACAAAAATCTCTTCAAAGAACTCAGAGACAACGGTATTGTACCAATGGTTACCTTGTACCACTGGGACTTACCTCAACCTCTTCAGGACCAAATGGGCGGATGGATAAACGAAACTATCGTAGATATATTCGCTGATTATGCTAAATTGTGCTTCGAACTTTTTGGTGATGATGTTAAATGGTGGATAACCATCAACGAACCGAAACAAGTTTGTCAATCTGGATATGGTAGTCTCTATTTCCCACCTGCGATCGAAGCTAGTGGTACCTTGGCTTATGTCTGCTCTAAGAACGTCTTATTGGCGCATGCCAAAGCCTATCACATCTACGATGAATTATTCAGGGAAAAAAATCAAGGTAAATAAAACTCGCTTCATCGTATATTTCATATATTTTTTAAAACAATATTTTTTAAAACAATTCAGTTTGTGGAAAACATAAAAGTTTATTTGCACTTAGAAGTTAAATTTTCATTGAAAATAATATAAAAATTGGAATCTCTGGATCCGTTGGTAATATTACAGCTTTACATTCAGTTTCTGAAGATGATCAGACTGCCACTGATGAGCGTGGTCCTCTTGAAAATAATGCCACAATCGCTCTTAATGTCCTTAGCCCAAATTTACATACGTAAACGTGTATAATAGGATGGTATAAAATTGCAGATCGAAATTACAATTTCTTCTTAAACCATTTTGTTCTTACAAACCAATCTAAGGTCCATGTGTAATTCGATTCTAGCGCTATAATGTGAGATTCATATGGAACAAATATTAAGAAGGACTGTTATTGATTCGTAATCTATTATATACAAATTACGCAGGTATTTTAGACCCAAATATAATTTTGTCATTTTTATTTCGAGATACGAAATAGCGATACTGACGGTACTACATAATAAGTGAACATGTACCAAACGCCAGCAACAGACAAGTGTTATATTAAACCTTCTGCTATGAATGCGGTAACTCTCGCTGTAAACAAAGTAATATAGCCGTATCAAAGTTTGAGCTCAAGAAAAAACTATAAATCAACTAATTGTTGCGCATTTTCATGTAAAACTTGAGTAAACCATAAATGGAATAATTTATTGGAAAGAATCCATGGCAATGAATGTTAATCTGGTGCACGCGTTTTTGAGTGCTTTTCAAGATAACTGAGGAGACGTTCTAGATAACAATTTCGAAAAAATTCCTAATCAGATTTAATCTGACCTTCGGTTAAGTATTCATACGATTTTGAACCTGTTGGTAGAAATTACATAACGATTTAACATATAAAAACTATGTTATATTGATGCTCAAAACATTTAGTTCGCAACAAGAGAAAGCTTGCAAAAATATTTGTAAGTAATGAAAAATTTAAATGCTATTAAACAATGGACAAGTTATTTAAGCAAGCATAAGAGGGTAAACCCCTCTTACACTCGACTGATTCGAGTGGTGTCTGCCGTGTGGAGTCTTGCAAAAACTACTCTAGGTGAGATTATATTGTACATCTCGGAAGAGCATTTGCCTTGGTAGTATCGGTAAAACAGAGACAAGTCAACGACCTTTCTTCTATGTTCTGAGCTGTTCAAGGTTCAGGTCAATTCTGGATAGCCTATAAGTCGAACTGCTCTCTTCTGTATTGAATCGAGCATTTTCAAGGTATACTTTGAAGCTGAGCTCCAAACGTGTGACCAATATTCCAAAGATAAACAAATCTGGGCCTTGTAGCAAATGAGTAGCTGTTGCCATGAATATAGCATTTTGGTCTTGAAGAGGACTTCTAGTTTTTGTGAAGCTGCCTCAGCTAAAACGGCCACGTGACTATGCCAGGACATATTTCTTCCAGCCTCAACAACTTAGAAGCAAATTTGCGGTAATGGTGATATTTTATGTCCGACTGGACCAAATCCTGCGTTGCAGTGCCAGTCTTCTTCGTAAAAATAACAGTCTGGATCTTTGCTTCCATCCCACACCAGGATTGATTTCAAGTTCGGTATTGATTTGCGGTGTTTATTGAGTTGATTTAAGCGACGACACCAGTGTATTATCGTCGGTAAAGCTATAGATCCGGTTCGGAGTTTTGTCAAGTAGATCGTAGATGTACAGGAGAAAGAGAATAGGTGATAAGAAGCATCATTAAAGAACACCAGCATTGAACTCAAATCTTTATGGGGTGTGTCTATCGATAGCGATCTAGATGAATCTTTGAGAAATATACGAATCCAGTCGATAAGTGAGGACGATAAACCCTACGATTTCAAGTTACTTAGAAAGTTGTCAGTCCAAACGTTCTAAAAAGCCTTCGGTATATCCGTTTATTCGGCATTGTCTGTCGTGAGATTATAGCATTCAATTGCTAGAATATTATCTTCATTCTATTTGTTGCTTTAGGTGAAATTCACATTAATGGGGATAAGATTCAGTACATTAAAGCTATGTAGCTGCGAAGAGCTGACAGAGAAAGATTCCCAGTAGTGTTTCAAACACTGAAAGGTCCACATTGTAGTGAAAGATAAGGAAAGCAAAACATTTAACAGCCCCAGTAATTTGTAAAAATATTTCATTACCACTAAGAAACTAAATTCCAATTCAGCAATTTCAATTTTCTCATTCCGTCAAATACCAGTATTATATCCTAATAAATAGTTGAGTAGTTTGAAGTTATCCTGAATCGCCATCATTTCTGATACTACTCATAATAATAGTTGTAGATAGAATATAGTATTTGATTAAATAATTTATATAATCGAGAATAATCCGTACGCTCTTTTTTATAGGACAAATAGCCATGGTTATTGATGCTACATGGTATGAGCCAGGAAGTGATGATCCACTCGATATAGCTGCCGCAGAAAGAGCACAACAGTTTGATGTAAGGCTACTTTGTTATTTCATTATGATTTTAGAAATACCTGAAACCGCCCCAATTTTTGAAAAATTCCTTTTTAGAAACTTCATATAAGTTGATTTGTTGGTGTATTTTATGAAGAAAAACCCATCATTTACCCATCTATACTCAACAGTGATTATAATCATTATAATAGATGATAGAAGCAAGTCAAACTAGAAAATCGATGCAGCTTACTCAAAATAATTTCCAATCCATAAAATAATTTTAAGATATCAAGTTTGTAGCAGATTTTGAAAATTTTATATTTATTGCATATATGACATGTCCATAAAATACAGAATTCATATTTTATATCTTATCATACTTATTCAACTCTAAATTTCAGATTGGAATTTATGGAAATCCATTGTTCAATGGTGATTGGCCACAAATAGTCAAAGATCGTGTAGCAGAAAGGAGTAAACTAGAAGGGCTTTCTGAATCTCGTCTTCCTACTTTAACTGCTTTTGAAATTGATTATATAAAAGGTACCTCTGATTACTTGGGACTCAATCATTATTCTACTCAGTTGATAAACCATACAGCTGAATTCCCTATTGGTAAACCTAGTTTTGAAAACGACAAAAATGTTATTTATTGGCATAGAGATGATTGGACACAGGGTAGTGCAGATTGGTTCTGGGTAAGTTTAATTACTAGTTAAATGTTCAATTCCACATTCAAATATAGAATCAATTTCATGATACTTCAAGAAAATTTTTGTGGATGACATAATAATTTAAACTACATCAACAGTTTCTATTTAATCTTATTGACAAGATACGCGTATTTGCTATAGCTATGTCGACAAAAAAAAATTACTTGACTTTCTTATAATCCACCACATTTCTAGTCTGTTATTCGTCATTTGTCTATAGGCGATAAAGGACCTATCATAGTACACTTCAAATTTGTTGAGAAGACCTAAAAATGGCCAGAAGCATTTTCTTATGGATAATTTTGCACAACTAGTTTTGCCAGAGCGGATTGAAGTATTAGCTAGCACACTACAATCAGATGTAATATTTGAATTGTAGGATTAGGTGTTGTGTGGTGGTTATTAACCCCGAAGGTCAGAAAGGCCAATATGTACTGAGTTGAGCCTACGCGAGACAAGGTTGATATAAACCAAAATTACGTTCACAATATTGATAAACATTTGGAAGTTACTTATGATATAAATAGGAATTCACTTAAGAAACAAGTTCTATAATTGAGGCTAGTAAACAAGGCTTGAATTGTTTACTACTGGTCTTAAATAATCTAGTTTATATTATCAAGTGGTTTTGTATTTGTGGCTTTAACTTGTACCTAATTTTTGACTTCACTCTTTCCTCACTTGCTTTATTCGTCATCTTCTTCATTTCTTAATCTGCACAGGTGGAAGAATGGGCTTTGTCAGACTGTCGAGAAATTGTAGATGACACTGAATCAGCTACTGGTTGCCTATTAGTGGCTTGCACATGTAGCTGCATTTATTGGAATCTTGGGGATTGGACTTAAGACTATACAATGTCCGACTCCTGGTCACCGATAAACTTGTGGTCAGGTATTGCATTGGCGTTTATTGGAAATATTCCAGTTTTTTCGAATCCTTTTGTAGTTTTACCAACAGTGGCAGCCTGATTCCACGCCCGTTGGAGGAGTACTCCGATTGCGATTTTTATGATTCCTTGATTCGTGAATTTTGCTATGCTTGTTGGTGTTAATAGGTTTTTAACGGCCAAAAAACGATACATCGAGTTGTTGCATGACATGTGATGTATGTGGTGGAAGAAGTACAAGTTCAATTCAAATTTAAATTCAAAAGAGCACACAAGTCTACCACTGAATAGCTGGTGTGAGACGCGTGCCCTTCCAAAATTAGAGCAAGTTTTCCTGGGGTCCGGTAACGATTGAAATGTTGCAGCCACAGCTTAAGAGCTTCTCCGGTGTCCCATCCCTTTTCTATCATGGCAACTTCAGTACCATATGGCTCACCAGAGAGAAAATCGTCACGTTTACGCACACTT
Source organism: Diorhabda carinulata (assembly GCF_026250575.1). Lineage (NCBI taxonomy): Eukaryota > Metazoa > Arthropoda > Insecta > Coleoptera > Chrysomelidae > Diorhabda > Diorhabda carinulata. The sequence continues at coordinate 52,836,967 of NC_079472.1, read as the reverse complement.
TTGAATAGAACAAATAGAAGTATGTACAGTTCTGCAGCATTCATACAGGCTAGAACGATTACATCTTCATCTTGCTCAACACTGATCATATAATGTTGGGAAGGGGATTACTAAGCGGCATTCCCGTTTCACAACATTGTATACACATTCAGGTCTTCTTAAATTGTTGTTATCTATCAATGTTTCGAAAGTTTTGTCTCTTTCATCGTACCATCAACCATTGCTCGTGACACCTTCCGAATAGTTATTTCTTTATTTCTTTGCATGAAGCGATGAAACCAGTCCTGGCTAGTCATTCCAGTATTTCTGTCAAATTTGTGTTTCATGTTTGAACGTTGTGCAAATTCAAACGCGTACTTGTATCACTTTGCGGGTAATTTCTAAGCCCCGACATCCAAATGTAATAGCCGTTCAGCTAACTTCTTTTCTGTGGTCTCATCTAAAGCCCACATCGACGCGTAATATTATACATGGATAAGATAACCTTCTCTGTAAGAGCGTGAACAGTACTAGTAAAATCTCAGCAGCCTTACGTAATGTCAACTCTTTGCTCTGGACTTCATTCCATTTTTTTCTTGAGACCATCTCCCAGCATCAATCTTTCTTTCGTACGTGCGAACCATCTACAATGTAATAAATATGGATTAATGAACTCAAATGTATTGAACTCGATCTCCAATTATTATTTAATGTCTAATTATAACCCAGTGGTACTGAACATATTGCTTATTTTCCACTCTGTATTCCCGATTGGGATAAGTCTTTATATACATCACCGGAGTCGGCATAAGATGTACAGCGTTATCCTTCAATATAACCATACGTCACAGTTGATTTCCTTAATCGCATACCTCTTGTAGTTGTTTTTATTGATTACTTGGTTTTGAATAGCTATTACGAAGCCCTAGTACTATGAAAAAAGATTATGCTAATAATCCTTTTATTCGATACTGTATTGTCCAGATGTGCCTTGTTCGAGGTCGGAGTGATTTCGATCATGCGTTGCCTTTTGTGACCATTATTATTATTATTGAAATTGTGACATACACTAGTTTCGTATTATCAGTTAACAGAACTCAACAGAAATCAAGCTCTATAACTTTCTACATATTTAGAACCTGGACTTTTTCAAATCTGCCATTTTCTGCTCTCTCCTCTGATGCCTTAGAATTTCCTTGTGAATTGTCTATAACAATTCAACGTTTACTTACTATTCCGATTTCATGGTTTGATAGGAAGTGATCGTGAACCTCCAACAGTCTCATTTGATGTTTGCTGATTGAGTTAATTGAAACTATAATTAAGGGCATTGATGAATACTATAGTACAAACGTTAGATTGCGTGGATCATGCTATTTTACTATAAAACATCATAGTTAATTGGGCTCTCCTTGGAAACTCATCAGTTTTCTCTTTGTTACAGGATGTACCATGGGGTCTTAGAAAATTCTTAGTGTGGTTGAAAAACAATTACAATAATCCAGAAATCGTTATTACAGAAAACGGTTTCTCCGATACAAGTGGAACTTTGGAAGACGATAACAGGATAACATATTTAGAGGTGAGATGTGAACGTTATTGATAATAGATCGAACAGTTTTTTATTAGCAGTAAAATCATTATGAATTCTCATATACAGAAACTTCTTATTTCAGATAATTATTATATAATCGTTTCACTTAGTGGTGAATGAGTGAATTCGTCAGATTTTAACATGAAAATTTCAATTTGTATTGTTCGTCGATTCGTGGATTCTAGGCACTTCTATAATCTCTGAGTTTAGTAAAATAACTTGAAAGGGAAAGTGTCCTCAAAGTATAAGGAATACCAAAAGATGAAATCATTAAAATTCATATCCCTAATCCCAAAAGCCAAAAGTGCTGTACATAAAAGTTATAGGTGCACAATGGTTCTTAATACGTTATATTGAGAAAGAAATTTGAGTAATGAATCACAAGTAGGGAAAAAGGTCTCCGGAAAAATTTAGAATAAAGTGGTGGCATTTATTATGCCGGTATATTTCGGCCGCATTAACGTAACCAAAGCCTTTGACATACCAAACTTGGAAGACAGAAACTGAAAAACGCAGATATGAAACGACAAAGCGTAATACTTGATATGGTGAGAGGGCGTGATAAACTTATGCAATAAACTAACTCACGATTAGCATTAGATGTGAAATTGAAAGGAAATATACATTCTGGATAACCACCAGTCTAATGGGAAGACAGTTGGTGAAAAACATGTCACGAGATAATAACGAAATAAATATCTTAATTAAGATGATTATGTGAAATGTGAAAATGAAAATTAATAATAAAATCGAATTTTTAAACAAAATATTGATACATATAATTTCACTGATAAGAAGCGTATCTTATATAGTTTATAGCAAAATAGTATTAAATGACCCTGAGAGAACTAATTTTATGTTTGGAAAATATACAGAAATGAACAATACATGAAAGAAATAGAGACGATGAAGTTTATAAAAGAAGTTAATAGGGAGATAATATTGTTAGTTAAATTACTTCAAGTTCTGAAGAGAGATTTGATCACATTATAAAAGGACATAAAATACTTATCTAATAAAAGTAACAATTCTGGGGAAAAACAGAATGAAAATTTTAATATATGAGAAACCGTAGCAAATATTATATGAAAACTCCACATGAAGATATTGGATTAGGTTCGGCTACTTGGAGGATGAAAAACAGAGGAACAAAATATAAGATGGAATTTAACAGGGTGTAGAATAGGAAAGGAGAACTAGTGAATCGTGATGTTTCATTTTCAACGACTAATGTTATGGGCTAGATAGAGTTTCAATATATGGGGGTTGCTACTTATGTTTTGAGATAGATAAGTGAAAATGAATAGTTAAAATTGGGTATGGCTTCATTGATTTTCAAAATATTCTCCATTAAGATTCTGCACGTGTTTGAAGCAATTGTCGCAACATTTTTTCCATTTCGATTGAGGTACCTCCAAAATATGTGATTTGAAAGCATCAAACGCTTCTTCGGGTGTAGAAAAACGTTGATCTGCGAGAATAAGAGGAAATCATTGGGAGCCAATCAAGAACTGTACCGAGAACCACCATCAATATGAATGCTTTGACTGATCAAAAACATTTTTGTTTGAGCTGAATTAATGCTGCATTAACTTCGTTTACGCTCTCAATTATTTGGTCCATTATTACGTTGAAAAGGCTTGCTTTAGATCTACGAAACATGTGTACATGGGTTTATTGTATTCTATGGATTTCTCTATCAACTGGCGTAATATAAATATTGCGTCTATAGTGGATCTGTTTGGGCGGAAGCCTTGTTGATCTTATGAGATGCCTACCTTAGCAGTTATCTTATTTGCAAGTATCCTGGTAAATAACTTTAACTCACTACTAAGTAGCGTTATGCCTCTGTAATTCTTCGGATCTGATTTTAAACCTTTCTTGTATATAGGTATAGTTATACTAGTTCTCCATTCTTCGGGTATTACTCCAGTTATTTCTATTTTATTGTACAGTTTTATTAATTCTTTTTCGATTTCTGGGCCCCCGTTCTTCAGTAGTTCATTTGGGATATTGTCTGTACCTGGTGATTTTCTATTCTTTAGTTTCTTTATGGTTGTTTGTACTTCTTCTAATGTTATGGTTTCTTCCTGTTCGTTTGAGGATGGCGGGTTTGCGACTTCTTCTTCGTCCCTGCTTCCGTTGTTATCATATAGGATCTCAAAATGTGCTGCCCATGTTTCCTGATTTATAACATTTATCACTACCTCCTCGTTGATTGGTTTCTTCCTTTTTCGTATCATGTTCCATATTTTTTTTCTGGCCTCCGTACAAATCATGTTCCATTTCCACTGAGAAATTTTCCCAGTATGTTTTTTTCAGTTCTTTTATTGTGTTGGTTGTTCTATTTCTCACTCTTTTATAGACTTCGTATTCTTCTTGTGTTCTATTGGTAATGTATTGTATGTACGCTTTCTTTTTTTCATTTGTCAGTTCCTCAATTTCTAGAGTGAACCAGGGTTTATTGTGTGTTCTATTCGTGTCTATTGTTCTTTCTTCTAGGGATTCCTTTGCGCTGTTCTTTATGTTATTCTTTAGTTTCTCCCAGGCGGCTTCTACGTTGTCGGTTTCTTTTATAGGGTTTTGGACAATTTTTTCGCGGAGTCTGTTTTGATAGATTTAATGCTTTCATCCTTAAGCGACTCTATATTAAATTTCGATACGTAATTGGGTGTTTTTCTTTTCTTTATTATGTGGGATACGCGGTATTTACACAATACTAAACCGTGTTGTGTGCCGATTTTGCCGATGTTAATACCCGTACGTCAAGTATCTGGGAGGGGTGGACTTTCCTGTTTGTAATTATGTAGTCAATAGTTGATTTTTGGCCTCTCGTGTTAGCGAAGGTGTACTTTTGTTGTTCCTTATGATCAAAATATGTGTTGTTGATACGTAATTCGTTGAGGGCGCATACATCTATCAATATATCTCCGTTATCATTCACCGCTTCTTCGTTGAAACTATGCATGATTCCTGGGATAACTGTGTTTCCAATTCTTGAGTTAAAGTCGCCCATAATAAATACTTTGTCTTTACTGGTTATTTTGTCTAACGTAGCTTGCAAGGCATCAAAAAAAGCTTCCCTTTCTTCTTTCGGTTTGCTTACATCCGGTGCATATATACTTAGTAGGTGTGTTCTTTCGTTGGCCAGCTCTACTGTTATCTGTATGATGCTATGACTTATATACTGTACTTCCTTAATATCTTTTTCAAATTTTTTATTCACTAGTAACCCTACTCCTCCCCGTGCTCGCAAGTTCTTGTCGACTCCACTATAAAACAGTATGTAGTTTTGGTATCTTTGACTGCCATTGCCTTTCTTCTTGGTCTCTGAAAGTGCGCAGAAATCTATTTTGTTTTTCTCTATTTCTAAGACTACCTCATAGTCTTTGTTGCTCCATGATGTAATGTTCCAACTTCCGAGTCTTACTATGTTTTCTTTCCATACTCGTTTTTTCCGTTTTCGTGCCGTGTCGTCGTCAATGCTCCGTCCAGTTTCCGAGGCTAATGTGACAGTTCTGTGAGCGTTTTTTCTTTTTACGAGGGGTAGGTTTCTGGCCTCACCCCTTAACCCTCCTCCTTTATCCGGGCTTGGGACCGGCAGTGATAGTCAATGGGCTACTCAATCCACCCATCAACCACCCTAGGCGGAGTTAGAAATAAACGTATTTTGAAAAAGCAGGCGACCATTTGCTTGAAAGTGCTCATCTTAAAATACCCATACAGTGAATTATTGTTCAGCTTCGGATTCATATTCATATATCCATGAATCTTTCAGTATTAGTTTGCGCACAGCATCGACGTTTTCTGGTACAGAAACCGATTTTGGATGACATTCATAAAACTCATCCTGTAGCATAATGCGACCACGACTGAATTCGAAAAACCAGCAAAAGACGGTGGCTCGTGGCTCGTCCATGCGTGTTTATCGGTAAACTAATTTAAACCACATCAAAAGTCATAGAAAATCATCGCATGAAAATGTTCGCTTTTTTCCCATTTCTGAGTACGTTTAATAGTAAAAATGCAAACTTCATGACGAAAAGGTCAGATTTGACATATTAACATCAGTGCTGCCATATCTCAAAATTTCAGTAGCAACCCTTGTATATGGAAGCATAGGGTGTTCATATTTTTCTGCATAAATTAAACATATATCTAATTCTCACTTGATTATTGACGAAGTGAACTTCCTTTTACGAATAATTTGTCATCTAAACCAAATATGAGTTTCGCAAATATTGAATGTAATGCATTCTAGATTCACTGGATTCACTAATATATTTCAATATTTCACTACAGGGTCACGTGAGTGCTTGCTTGGATGCCATATATTACGACAACGTTAATTTAACTGGTTATACAGTTTGGAGTATTTTGGATGATTGGGAATGGGGTGGTGGCTACACGTAAGTTCTTTATAAAGATTTTTGTAACCGATTTTGAGTGAAATTCCATGAACGTCACAATAAAACACACTGATCCGTGCTGGGACTTTTTTACTCAATAATCAAAAACTGTTTTTCCAATTTTTCATTTTTGCTTCAAAAATCATCATGCTGTGAATGAGTATTAATAACCTCCAACTGACCATTTTTGCAACTCTTCTTTTGTACGAAACCGTATTTAAATATCTAAAAGTTACTATTATCATTATTTCATGATTTTCCAATGTAATTATCACTTTCATTAGTCATTTATATAACTTAATCTAGCACTTGTTTGCTTAAATTCTTTTCTATTTTCGCTCATATCTTTAGATGAGTTTTTGTGAACTCTATCAGCTGTAATCCAACTTTGGAGAGTTTATCGATTTTTTATTACAGAGCAAGTCGACCAAAGATTGTTTATTATTCGAATCGCCCAGTATCTGATCCAACCATACTTCGGAAGTTCATGCGGCTGCGCATATTTTCCATCATAGCAATGGTAACTCCAGTACGTCATTTCCTGTTGAGTCACTTGGACATGACTATTTATTTTCCCGAGAATTGTAGTTGCGAGTTGCTTTTCGTTTTTTGTAGTCAGAAGTGAAGCGACAATTTATCAAAAAATGGCCCATGACATTTTGTAGATAGAAGGGGTCAATAATTCAAATAGTGTACGCTACTTGATCACAAATATTCTGACTGACGACTACAAAATTCGTCGAATGGCTGCGGAATTGAGATTCTTGGCCGTTATATTGAAATTCCACGTTATCTTCGCGCAATATACTCCTGATATAGCGCGCAGTGAGTCAAAGAATAGCATGGCGCATAACATTTTCTCAACTGAAGTGGTGTTCAAATAAAGCCAAACAACTCACTTCAAATCACAGATGGGAATCTTATATTGATGGCATGGCAATGTTTGTTCATAGATATGACGAATGTCTCAAATATGTCAACATAATTATGTATTAATATAACCTTTGGGAACATAATCTCTTTGTATATTCACCATAAAGTTTTTATTGGAGTTAGAGAAAGCGGGGTGTGTGTGTGAGAGACAAAAACATTGGTTTGTCACTCTAGATCTCCATTTTCTCGAAATTGCAATCAACTCTTGTTAATCTCCTATTTTGCTTTTCCCACCATTCAAAACTTCTATGTCAAGTTAATCCAATTAGAATAAAGACAGATAGATAGAGGTATACCGATTACTTTCTCTCTCCATCAGTAGTTCGGGCTAACTTAGAGTTCCTATATATTTCTCTCTTCAACATAATATTATTTCTCTGATATTCACTCGCCTTTTCTATTGTAGTCGTATCGAAATTAATTTTGTATACATAATTGGATAATTTATAAGTAATAGCCATTTAGTAGAACTCGAAATCGTGAAAGTAGAAAATGTATCATATGAAACCATTTTTGAATAAAAGAAATTCATTAAGCACGTTCCTCAATTTTTAGATCCTTTTTGGGAATGTACAAGGTTGACTTCAACGATCCAGAAAGGCCAAGAATCAAAAGGAAATCAGCGGATTACTTCACTGATGTTGTCAAGAGACGTTGTTTGGTAGAAGAAAGTCAATGTGTAGATCAATGAATAATAGAATAAATAATTCATATCAATCGTCTTAACAGCTGCAATTATAATATTCACACAAATTAAATAATTTGCAGTTATATCAGAAGTTTTATTTCTTCATATTTTAAGATTACAACTGAAATTACCAATTGATCATGAAGAGGTTGGTAGATTGAACTTTTTATTGGTCTATTCTAATCTGATTATTATTTCATTCAAAATTATTCCTAAACTTGGATAGTGTTGAATTATAATTGAAGAGGAGTTACGTTTAAAGAATGGGGAACATTTAACTAATCCATATTATATACCATTCTTTTATAAAAAATCCAACACGAATTTGAAAGGTTGAAGGCAATCAAAAAAAGAGATATAATGGATTACTATTCGAATTTTTACATTTCACAAGAATATACCATCTCTACACACACTTACTTTCCAGAAAATCTCTTGGATTTTCACGTAACCATTCATGCACGAGGATTCTCTCCGAATTGTTTACTAATCACAGTCCGCCAGCAGCCTCTTTCAATGGACCAAATGAAGAATAGTCGCATGGTGATAAATCGGAAGTATGAAGAGGGTGTTCTAGTGTTTCCCAGTCCCATTCGTTCAACGCTTCCATCATAGACTGAGCTGTATTTGTATGGCGTTGTCTTAGAGCAATATCGCACTGCGCTGTTTTGATTCATATTTAGGTTTCATGGTGTTTTTATGAGGTTATTATACACTGAATGTTTACAGTTCATTGATCCATGAGAAAATCAACTAGAATGACTCGTTTTATTTTCCAAAATACAGTACATTTCCCCCACTGACCGTGTGACCTTCATCGACGCGCGTTTACTCTCCGAAATTACTGTTGTACTCAGTGGTGGATGTTCATTGCAATAAATTTTCTCCTTCCACGTCATACCGTTTCAGGAAACGCGTGCAAACTTGATCTTGGCACCTATTTGTCTGAAATTTTGCGATAACCAAGCCGTTCATAAATTATTCGCTGAATATTACCTACGTTGATGCTCAATTCTGCAGCCATCTCGCATATAGTACTGCGCTAACGCTCTTATCGTTAAAATTTGTTCTGGGGCACCGCGCATATGGCAAGTTTGCTACTACTTCCCTCCTCTTTCGGAAAGCGGAAAATACATTGGAGTCATGGAGAGGCACCCATCCTCCAACTTTTTGGAGTAATTTTTGATGAATTTCCGCGAATTTGACATTATCTATGACCAAAAAAAAACGAATACGCAACAAATATTCTTCTCGCTCGTGGCTCTAAGTACAGCTAAAAGCGAAGTTATGCAGTCCTGGAGTTTCTCTACGCTTCATAACGGATCAATCTTAGATCCAGTGAAGCCACTTGTACGACACTAAATTTTTCGCGCGTTTATTTGAAAATTTCGGTTTATATTTGAGCTATATAATAACTGTGAAAAATAGCAAAGAATCAGCAACGCTAAATAACCGAGAAGCCTAAAAGTTTGATAAAGTACCTTACATGTATTTCATCGATTTCTCCCAGGCATTGTCTATAGTCTATTGAACTGATGTCACAACTTGCCAAATGGAGGCATTAACAATCACTAGAGCCCATATAATCTTTGTATTCATTTAAACAATCATACATAATGGATTATCATATGACAGTGCTGGTATAAATAAAGGCACTAGCGGACTTTAAGGTGAAGAAAGCACTATTTTTCATCAGTAAACAAAATAGTGAATTTCGTTTATAAATATTTGATTCTACATATGCTGCCGTGAAAGACCGAACTTGGAGAATATCGACTTTCATCGAAGAATGTCAACAAACACCAAATACTCCGATGAAAGAACGAATATTTCATGAACATTCGAACCATCACCGGTGTATGTCGAAAATCACAGATAAAGTTCATCAATTAAACTCTCTGAATATCTCACTGAGTCATCGACATAAAGTGATGTGTGCTACTCATTCAGACATCAATAAAAAAAGAAATTAACTTATACGACGATGGATTGATATCTAGTTAGCCTAGACCAGTTTCATACATAAACAAAATATTACGTTACCATAGCAACGAACAATAACTTATTAAAAGTGTCCGAGTAAAGTTTGACGTCAAAAAAGTAAACCAAAGTTACGCAATAAAATAAAAGAAAAAATATGTCCATCGAAATTGGGAAAATCGAAAAATTGGAGTATCGAGCCAACATCAAGTACCTGTATTTAAAAGGGTTAAGAGGTAAGCAGATTTACGAAGATATGCTTAATACCCTTGTCCTTCGTATGCGACCTTGAAAAATTGAACTGCAAGCTTCAAAAGAGGTAAATTTTCCATTAAAGTTGATGACCGATCGGTAAGGCCAGTTTCTGTGTCAGTCCCCGAAAGTATCGATGGAGTACATGACATGATTTTATCAAACCGTCGAATTGGGCTACGGATATCTAAAGCACTGAATATATTTCATACGAACGCGTTCATCATATAGTTCACGTCAATTTGGACATTACTACAAATTACTGCCAAATAGATCCCCTAATGTTTGGATGTTGACTAAAAGCGTGCAAGGGTAGAAGCATCGCGTTCGATCTGTGCTCGATTTGAGCTTCTTAAACCGAACTGTTACTATGGATGAGACTTGAGTATATTTCTACGATCCAGAAACATAGCAACAATCGATGGAATGGCTACACTCTAGTTCTCCAAGACCTAAAAAGCAGGAACTTTCCCAGCAGATTTCTGCTAGGAAAGTTCCTGCTTCAGTTTTTTGGAATTTCCATGGAGAAATCATTATTAATTTTTTAGATAAGGGTAGAACAATAAATGGAGATTACTATTCGACATTACTGACCACTCTACGGGAAAAAATTAAAGAGAAAAGACGCGGAAAACTATCCAAAGGTGTTTTGTTTTTGCAGTACAACGCCCTTACTCACAAATTTCATGTTGCCATGCAAAAAATTCGTGATTTAGGATTTGAATTACTAGAACACCCTCCTTATTCACAAGATTTGGCTACGTTCGACTATCATCTCTTTCCTCTACTGAAGAAAAGTTTAAAAGGTCCTAAATTTTCTTCCAACGAGGAGGTAGTGAAAACTATGGAGGTCTGGTTTGCAGAGCAAGGTGAAACATTTTTTTTTGAAAGATCTAGAGACGTTGCAGGTTCGCTGTAATAAATATATCCAATTAAGAGGAGAATTTGTTGAGTAATAAAATATTTTGACATTGAAATTTTGCTTGGTGTTATAGTAGACTAAGAATTTTTCAATATATCCTCGTATGTGAACTGTGACGAAAGCTTTTTCTCGAATATTGTCCGTTATTCGAACCCGCGAAAATACTATGCTCCATAAGTAACCAAAAATCTATCTTAGATAAACAGTATAAGTCTACAAATATCTGCACCCATCCTCAAATGATTAACATTTTAGATGAAAGTAATAATTATAATAACGATTTGTGGGCAAGAGCAACCCTTTGGGTAGACGTAACTAAAAGTATGAAAAAAGCACTGTTAGAGTGAAAAACTTACATTTCAATTAATTCAGTATTTCGAATTATTCAGTCAATTTTCTTTTGTTACCAATATTATATCTTCTATATTGTAGTACTTGTACACTTTGAAATTAGCTTTCATGTAACCCATATACAGGTGGGTGCTGAAGAATGTATTGACGTAGTAGTAACGAGTTAAACTCAATAGGCTACCTGATAAAAGAATAAAGAGCATAGTTAAGCTGATTCATGACGACGATGGTTGCGGTTGCTGGTACCATTAAAGACCATGCAAACGAGCAGGCGCCAATTATACACCACCTCATAAATATACTGCCTAAGAAATGATCATTGTCGTTCCGTGATTGTTGCCTATTATATTTGAGTGATAAATTAGTTGATAAGTGGACTCATATTAACAATTATTTTCTTATTACTAATAACACTATCGACATTAGATAGTATTACTTGTACATCAATTAGCTAGAAATTGACTTAAAAAATACTTTTATTCCACACAGAGAATAGATACGAGGGTTATTTAGAAAGTAGGGAACGCTTGGGTGTTGAGTATCTCTATAGACGTCCACAATCAAAATGGGAACAACTACACATTGTCTTCATTTTTTATAATCAAATTTAAAATGTGATCTGTAATTAAGATGCAGTGCTGAAGAGGATTTTTGTTGGAAAACCAACTTCAAACTCTTTTATCGACAAATGTGTGAAATATACAGCACCAACGTAATCAATTAAAGTTTCGTCTAGGAACGGTACTGCAATTATTCTGTTCATCTTGTATCAACCACCTACTGGCCTATTTGGTCGTGCCCCCCAAGCAGAACAATAACAACTTATAAGACAACTTATTTTCAAACTATACTTTTAAGTACTTACTTAAAATATAGAGTAAAAATAGTAATTTATGCAACAAGTGTATAAAGTGGTACTTTGGAAAAATGAGAAAAATCCATGAGTGAAAAAAAGATACTTTATGTACATGTTGTTAACCTACATCATTTTTTCTACTGCCCTCTACAAAAATATAAAATTCAAATAGGAATTTGGGATATTTTAATTAAGCTTCTACTGTAAATTACAATTAATATCGATTTTATAATGATTGAATTGGAAGTTGATTGTATTAAATTGACTACTGAAAGTCAACGTCAAATTCTTAAGTACCTTAAGAAAAACTAATTTGAAATCAGAAGAGACCAAAAATCAAAATATTTAGAAACATAAACATCAAAATTGTAATAAGATTGTAACTACTGACTAGTTTCGACATCATTACATTCCATCAGAGGAGTTCAACAACCCTCGTTCGGACTTAAGACCCAAACTGAAGACAACGTCAAAGAGCGTCGCTATTTGGTACATGTAGTTAAGCATTTCCCAGCGAATGCTAAGTGACGCCATCCTCATTTCCAACTGCGAACCACTGGTCATGTAGAAATCTAACGTAGTCGCCAATAATGTAAATTCTGATGGTAAATAAGGTATGTAAAATGTTGTCTTCATTTCGAGTCTTAATCCCGAACGAGGGTTCTTGAGGTGCTCTGATGATATGTAATTACGTCGAAACTAATCAGTAGTTACAACCTCTCCTTGCAAGTCATTGGGGATGATCATATGGATAAAAAGATCGATTGACGTCATGTTCTTCGAAGGAGTTGTAATTCAATACTCATCGAGGCATTAGCCAGGAAAGTAGTTGTTGTCTCTTTTGGAAAACGGCACAATACATTTTCGAAATAGATAATTTCCAAATTATTTCAGAGGTGAATAGTAGAATTCACTGAGTAAATGAAAAGCTGAAAACAAAACATGAATTGATTAAAATGGGAAATGCAAATGGTATACTTTCCATCGAGAACACTGTTGACACTAACACACTTACTGTTGGTCCTGAGCTATCTGGTGGGTCATCGTCTGGACTTTGTGATTCTTGGGGACATATTGGCGGTTTTTGGGTTTTTGACGCGAGTGGGAAATGTATTATTAGGGGAAGGGGTAATAAATGTGTGAATATCTGCTTCTCGGGGGGTTTTAGAAGAAATATTATTGTTGGCCGGAGTGGTATTGAAGCAAAGTGCATGAAGGTGTTTCCAAGTTGACGGCGATCTCTGGCTATAGTCCCTTGTGTTCAGACAGTTAGGACGTTTCTATATTTCGATAGCTTCCCTTATAATCCTAGATTTGAAGGATCGATGTGGGGCGATAGTTTTGGTTCTGTTAAAATCAATTGTGTGTATGGTATGGACAAGATGCTGGGCAAGGGTGGAGGAAATATCAGAATTAGTGACAGACAACAAGTGTTCCTTGGTTCTGATGAACATATGACGATTTGCCTGGCCAATAAAGGAACGGTGGCAATCTAAGCAGGGAATTTCATACCCTTCATGGTGTTCAGTGGATATTTTATCTTTGACGTATCTGATTAGGTGGGAGAGTTTTTGATTGGGTTTGAAGATTGTGCGAATACCGTGGGGTTTGAATATTCTGCAAATTTTGTCTGTTACACCTTTAATGTGAGGAAGGGACAACTTCAGTTGATCCTCCAAACCAGTGGAGGTGGGTGGAGGTGCTGGAGATGCAACATTTTTGGATGCTCCTAGAAATTTGGGATTTGGTGTACCAATTCCGAATCAATATTTATTGATTTCATTGATTTCAGATGGATGGATACGTCAGACAACGAGGTAGATTGTAATACGATGTATCAATTGCAGAGTTGATTTGGGCCCGATGAAGATGGGAAGCTATCGAAATAGTGAAATGTCCAAACTGTCCGAACACAAGGGACAATAGCCAGATATTACCGTCAACTTGGAAACACTTCGTTTCAAACCACTCTGGCCAACAATATTTCATTTTATTTCCTTGGTGAAATTCCAAAGAGAAGCCAGATTGAGGCCTTGGAATCGACCAAAAAAAGGGGTGGAGCAGGTAGATTGAGACCACGGAGTCGGATCACTTCTTACCAATGAACAAATAAGCACTCCATCCTCACCCTTCTCTCGATAATGGCTCTAAGCGGGAGCCAAAACGCCGAGAATTTCAGTTCCAACACGGTTCAACTCGTGAACCTAGTTCTTTTGTTTATAATCCTGACAGTGGAGACCTTTCCGAACATTTCATATATAACGTATCAAGATGGGTAATTTTGCTGACTAGATAGAACAAGAACTAGAATATTGGGGATCGTAGCAAATTTGGAAATGAGAATCCTTTATTAAACTATTATTCCAAGCTTTTGGGAAGTGCACCTCTCATCATCAGGGTACCTACAAGACAGAATGAATATCATGAGTTACGCTCATCATTGTGATCCAAAAAAAATATTTAAAAAAAAAACATATGGATTTTTAAATGAATTTGAAAAAACACCTAGCGGAACTTCGCCATGACATCATATTTTTGTTACCATCTAAAAAATATATTTTGAATTTGTGTTAATAATATAAAAACTAACAACCACATTTTATATACTGGCACAAAAATTGGCTCCATGGAATTTCTGCGAACTAATAAAAACTATCAATTTAACAACGCTCGTATTCACTTGATGGTAGGTCTATACTATTCGGGTTTCATCCCCTTTTTCAACTGTTTTATATAGGAAACGATCGCTATCTCGTTATTATGTCGTAAAATGAGCCAGTAGCGACAAGTTTTAGGGTATTTAACCTCGTGTCAATAATCTACAATCTAACTGGGTTCCTATTACCCCTATTTTGTGAGTTTCCACATATTTTTCATTGTCATGTATATAATATACTTAAAAACTCTTCTCTAGGTGATGAGATTTTCTTGAGTTAACTGGCTTAAATCTGACATTTATCCAGTTTTAAACTCATCAATATGAAAAAGCAATTAATACGAAACGAGTTAATTCTTTGAACAAATATTTACAACATGGTTAAAATATTAGTGGCCGTTGGCTACTTTGTGTTTGAGAAAGTTATTGTTTCAAAATAAGTCTACACTTTACGAGGTACCAAACACTTATTGACTTGTCTTTCGAAATTGCTTTTATGACAAATGGTCATGGTTAGAGGCTATATTATTTACTGTGGTACACATGAAAATGCGTATGTACATACTGATCAAGTTTCCATACAGTTATTGGTTACCACTTCTCACATAAAAATGTTGCAACTAGATTTATTTTCATTACGATATATATTTCTAGCTCATATGCCATTCCTTCAACGTTAGAAAAAATTACCTAATTCAGAATTTTTCTCGTGATTCGATTTTATTATATTAACCAAGTATTTTCAAGAAATTTCTCATTATCAGTGTTTTCTATTCGTTCAATAATGAAACAATAAATATTATTAGAAAATTGCTTCAACGGTTTGGAATATATGATCATAATATAACGAATCCCATTCTCGGAAAACATATTCCCTTTTATTCATTGAATTCCTTCGGGAAAAAATTTCCGTAAAAGAACAAAATTGCTATCGATTCCACAAGAACGTTTCACAAATACGCATCAATTTTAGAATAAGTCAGTACACGTAAATACTTACAGCTAACTAAAAAGTAGAATGTCAATAACTACCCATATCTGTCAATTGAAAAAATGCTTGCTTATTTATGTTGATAAAAAGGACCATTTAACGAACAAACTAGAATCAAATGGATACCATAAATGTTGACGAGATGAGATTGTAAGTCAGTCAAGCCTTTTTAATGTCCCTGCCGATATATTCAACAGTAATTAGACATCAATAAATATCTTGTTGATAAATCTCTGCGATTTCGCTGATTTTTTTTAGTTTACATTTCACGGTGATAAATATCATTAAAGTAATATTTGTACTAACAAAAAAATTTACGTGTAATTATTTTATGTATCATTATTTTTCTATTATGTTCACAAATTGAATTGTCAAAAGTGGTTTGATATGAGATTGAATATTTTTATCTAATTTCGCTATCAAAAGTGACACTTTAAGTCACTCTGAGAGTGACGCTTCATTTTGATCAGTTTCTATAAAAATTACAGAGGAGGATACCAATAGCAGCACCGTTAAATCGTAAATAGAAATATTTCGTCTTCAGCCTCTTCTATAAATCTTTCTACATTCTCCTTCTCCGATTTTTTTGCATGGTATCCTGCTAACTGTCTCTTTATCCAAGCTGAAAGCATAGTATACTTCTTGATATCGACATTCAGCGCACGGTGAATTTAGATCTAAACATGGAATTTGTAGTGCACAAAGTCGACGCCTTTAATTTTTCTAATTTTTCAAAATAAGCAATTAATACATTTTCGTGGATGTTCAGTATATTTCAAATTGCATCATTTTTCAAATTTTTGGTAGACCAAAACGAATATACTTCTTGATTTCTCAAGTATTAAACTACCAACTGCAGCATTTGCAGACTCTCTTACTTCAAATTGAATATCTGATTTGCCACCTGGAGACATTTGATTCACATCAAAATTTTCATTGTAATTGAGATTTTATTAAATATTTTTAAAGCGCTGAATTAGATAAAACCTTGTAAGTAAACTAGTTATGAAAAGCGTGATATTGTTCAATTCGCGTAATTTGCAAAAGTATAATCATATCAAATATAAGCAGTAATCTAATCTATTATGTGATGGATTTACCTGAAATTTTTTTCCATTACTTTAGTTCTTGATGATAGCGCTTACCCAACTGTTCATCACTACAGTTTCCAAACTATCTGGAAACTTATTAAGATGACTGTGATTAGTAGACTTGTTCGCGGTGTCATTACAGTAGAGTTTTGTATATTGTAATTATGATTAGTGGTACTAATAAACTTGCTCTCCATGTTTGAAGATTGTAGTTCCGATCTTGGTTTTGGTTTATTAGATTGCCTATTGATCAATAACCGAATTTCAGCGACGATATTTCAATTTTATAATATTCACTTTCACTTATATACTCTCTACCTCATTTCTAAAAACTTCATAATCAATATGTCTTAGAACGTATGAATTATTCATTGAAAAATCATAAGACAAAAAAAGGCATTTGGTGAATTGTAAATCAAGTGTTTAAATATCTTCTGCTTGATTGCTATCGAAACCTTTCACACAAAAGTAGAATTCATTAGAATGCTCCATCAATACTACTAACATCGCTTCCATTGAGTTACATTGAATAATTTTATCAGGAAGGATTTATTTCTGCTATTGAATATTCATGACATTGGATTTTATGGGGTTCATGGAGATATCTTGTCTTTTAAATGGACTACTTTGACCGATGAAAGGTCTATACCTGGAGTTCAACATTCGTTTGGTAGGACTTTGGCTGATACAGATTTTGAGCTGGTATAGTGTTCAGTAACTCATGTTTTTGGAATGAGCTTAGTTGTAGAAAGCTGTCTCCAGCTTTTCTGTCCATTAAACTTTTGATGTAAGCCCTCTCCAGCTCTTTTGACCATCAAACTTTTGTTGTGAGCTGTCTCCAGATCTTGTATTCATTAGACTTTTAATGTAAGACGTGTTTCCAGTTTTTCTGTCCATTACACTTTTTTATGTAACGTCTGCCCTTTCATTGCCTTTTATACCAGAATATCCAGTGATCCACACATGGGTCATCCATAAATTACGTCACATGTTAATGGGGGGGAGGGTATCATCGGAATGTGACATAGTGTGACAAGGGGCAGGGGGGGTCAAAAACTTTGTGACATCACATGTTAAAATTCAAAATTCATCACGCAAAATTTAATTAGTCGTTTGTTGCTTCCTAACTAGTCGTTTGTTTTTCTGTTGTCTAAAATATTTGACTTCTTTATGTTAATTTTATCAAAGATTATATAATAAAAGTAAGAAAAAAATAAAAATAACTGTTTTCTTTTGATTATTTTTGAATAAATATATAAATTTGAAAAATGTGTGACGTCACATCAGGGGGAAGGGGGTTTTGAAATTGTGACAACCTGTGACAAGGAGGGGGGAGGGGTTAAAAAGTCCTGAAATTTGTGTGACGTAATTTATGGATGGCCCCCAAGTTTCACATAGTTGTTTATTCACAAGTCGCTCGATACAGTTTTGTACCACCTTAAAGATGGTAACTGCCACCCTGAGAGCTTGCCCATTATCTCAGCAAATTTAGATTTGTTTGTTCCTGTGATTTTGGTCGATTGAATGTCGAGTATAGGCTCAAATTGCTGTTTTAAAGATTGGGGCTCTTCCCAATAGTATTTTTTACTCAATCGTATACCAATCTTCCATTTTGGGTTTAGGAAATCAGAATAATTATGTTCCAAGTTTCACCTATTAGAGAAGACGAATTTAAATTTAGGTTCGAAGCTGTATAAGTTGGGAAGAAGGTTATATTTTGAGGTTAGAACCTTTTAAAGATCCCTGTATGTTATAGCCATGTGTCCATATCTCACTGCTCACCAAACTCTTTTTAATCGCTAGATTTTGTGCATAAAATTTCGGGGGCCTCACGTTTAGGGTGGTCCTCAAATAGGAAAGCAGGAAAATGAGAAATAAGATATAAAAATAATCGGAGAGGTATTAGGCTTAAAGGGAACAAATAAAGTACTGGTGGAAAATAAAATTTAAAAAAATTAAGGTGAAATAGAGGTACACACAGAGGATGACTAACTTTACTGCAAAAATAATAAACATAGAACAATAGAGGCTGAAATAGAATTTGTTTACCAACATTTTATAACAAACAAATGCAATTAAAACGGTATTTGATATGAAATTTAATTAGTTCTCGCCTTGATATTGGCTTTTTTTGAACAGAAACTAAAAATTCAAAATGACTGAAATCTTATTAGAAATTTGTCAACACATGCGCAAATATATTTCTAAACTGTAGTTTAGGTCAGAAGCTTTTCGGATAACCCTCGTAATTTCCAAAATATTTTTCGTAGTATGGTGTGATTAAATCATTATATAACCTTATCACTATTAATGTAATGTCTACTATTTACCGATAACATTGTATCAAAGTCTCGACTAGAGTATTTTTAACGTAGCCTTGAATAACTAATGAAGTGAGATATATTTTACAAGGTTCACTCTTCTGAAAATTTAGTTATTCCTTTGAATCCGCGACGGTAATTTGATCTCGATATGGCCAGTAGAGTACCATTAATTAAATTGAATAATGGAAGAACAATTCCGGCATTTGGCCTGGGCACGTGGAAAGTACGTATTAACAGTAATCATTGTTATTTGTGACGCCTGTGGCTGTGATATTATTAGATTAGTTCCATTCACATGTTAGGTGCGTGCTTTTATTATTCTCGATTGCTTGTTTTCATTTTTACTTCTAATATAATTATACAGTGTTCATAGAGTTGCTCACTTATTTTATGATTGTTTTTTAATAATTAGCACCATCTGTATTTGCCTCTAAGAAGTACAATTCATTCTTTCGTAATCTATTGAATTACATATACATTACCGATGTCGCATAATTTTAAATTCATCTCTGAAGTAGACATTATCTATGTTTAAATGTTATATGTTATTATTTTTCATTGTTTTTGTTGGGATGTGTTCATTGTAATTTCAAATTTTAGAGATATGTTCACTAATAGTGAACAATAACGGTTCAAGTCACAACCAAATTAACAAAACTTCAATTTGGATGATTGCGGCACTTTTGGAGGAAGTAGGTTCATCTAAAAATTACCCTAAAAATGGCCAACAAGAAACCGTAACTAGAGAGAGTGCTTGTACGTTGTGTGAAATTTTGTATTACATTATGATTTTATCTGTCTTCAACAACATTAGACAGAATCTGTATAAAGTAACGTTAGTACCTATAAGAATTATATGAAGATGATCATGATTGCAGAATTGTATTTTGAAAAATCATAAAGCAATAGGTAGCTGCAAATGGTCATATTATAAATAATATAGTCTTTTTGGACGAATCCACATTTATGTTGATACATTTGATGATCACAATTCTAGATATTGGAAATAGCACACACCCACACATGCGGTCGTGAGATAGCCCGTTTCCATAAGAATCCCAAGATAAATTCTCGGATGGATGCGGAGAAGGACATTCCACCACCCCCTGTCTTTTCAACAGGTCCTCATCCTCGTTCGCATCGCAGGCTCACGCGTGGACTCCTTTCTATCCCTTGAGTTTTATGGCAGGTTTAGGGAGTCATATGTTTTTATTAAAAGTTAGCCTGTTGGCTATACACTCTTGTCTTCTTGGCCTGGAAATCTCAATGTGTTCGTGTGTTTTCGCTGTCTTGGGTAAACCCTTTTCAAACTTTTAGGGCAAGAATGGATCTAATCCAAGTGGTCTTTTGCCTTCTTTACAGCGGCCCCTAATGTAAAACTCGGCACTTGTTTATGTGTGGAGTTAACGTGTGGTGCTACTGTGTCGAGAGTTGTCCTCTTGTGGGTTGCCTCGGAAAACCTAGGTTCTTTATTTGTTTTTTTTTTGTATTTGTTTGGTATGTCTTTTTGTATATTTGATGAATTTTATACTGACTTAATTTAATCTATCAATGCTGTCGTTCTCCATTTTTCATCACATGTTGGGCGATCAGCATTGCTACGAGTATGATTGTCTGCATATTCTGCAGCATACTTAATAGCTCAGGCGTTCCTTGTTCTGCTGTAGCTGCCTCCTGGTTGTGTTGTTATTGTGGCTGGTTTATTTTTTGATGTGTTCTTCGGACTTTTCGGGCACCCCCGCTGAGTGCGCTCCTCCGCAGTCTCTACGTTTTGGCTCCTCAAATTTGCCGAAGGTGGAGTCCACTGCCCTATGCGCTTCCGCGAATCTCACGAGGTGCACGTGCTTTGTCTTTGGTGGAAGCCTTAGAACCTGTAGCATTGTACAGGTCCGTCGTGTTTATCCTTTCCTCAATCACACTTTTCTTTGTGTGGCATAGGTATATCAGTTTTGTTGTAGGACTGCTCTTCTACAGGCTCTATTATTACCATGAATATTAGTAGTAATTTTCGGCTGTTTTCGCGTTTTACTGTGTACAGCTCGTCAATAGCTATACTCTCTTTGGCTTTAGTCCATTTTCCCTCAGCTGTATTTCAACGTCCGACGTGGGGGTGTTTTCTGCCAGTTCTTTTACGACTAGCTTCCTATCTTTTTCTTCGTTGAGTATACCACTCAATCTCTTCTTTCTATTCGCTCAATAGCATTTTAGTTTTATTGAAATTTTCTTTTGTTGGTGTTGTGATTTTCTCCGTGTGGATTCCCGTTTTGCGCTGGGTACCGATTTCCCTCCGCACTTGCTCCATCTGTATTGCTGTCCATAAAAGTATAGACTTTAATATTAATGGAAGTGGCCTTTTCTCCGGCGTCATCCGTTTGTCTTTCTTCAGATCTTCTGGCTTCCATTATTTGACTTTTAAGGCTCTCGCATCCAATCTTCTCTCTTTTATTATCTATGATGCTGGAGCGATCGTCCTCTTCCGCTTTTTTGTTTTGCTTCAAATCTTTCCATAATTTTTGACATATTTGAATCCATTCTCTCATTTAGAGCTTTGATTTCTTCTTTCACTCTTCTATCCTCCTATTTTGGATCCCGTTTTCTTGTTCCTATTTCCATATTATTGCTTCGAACTTTCTCCTATTTCTTTCTACTGAAGTACCTGTATCACATGGTTCCCTATTTTTCAGGCTCAACGCCTAGATTTTGGTTTTCCTATCTTGATCTGAAATTCCTAAATACCTAAAAATAGAATATCAAGCCGTACTTCTTAGAACAGAAATAAAACGGATAATCTCCGCACAATCAAATTTGCGTTGATGAACGCAATTCTTTTATGTGCGGGTATTTTACTTCATAAAACATTAGAGGCTGTGTCTAGAAAACGTCAGAGTCTTACCTGACTACCTTAGTTCGTATTATCTGCACTTAACACACGTATTCACCATACAAAATCACTGAGTCAACTGGTGGTTTTTGGGAATGGATGTTTGCAATAGCGTAGCTATTTGTATCGACCAATGTATTCAGATTTGTTCAGAAATTGCATAGATCCTGCGATAAAAAAAATAGTTCCAATTACAATGGTTTTCAGAAAGATAGTGCAACAATATACTTCAGTATTGCTATTCGAAATTACTTAAATTAAGTTTCACCAGATGAATGGATTTAAAGAAGGGGCACAATAGAATTACCAAACACATTTTTAGATTCATCGCTTTGTGACCCTTTTTTGAGGATATCTTTGAACCATTGCGTACAGAATAAAATCTGATTGAGATTCTTTGAAACATCAAATCAGCAATTGCATCGTTCCGACTTAGCTTTTTATGATAGATTGTCGAATAAAAGAAGATAATTACTGATTCAATGGATGACGAGGAATTGTAAAATTTACATGTTATGATATTTAAAAAAATATGTCTGTGGGTTATTTCTATCTGTATAATTAGAATCAAGACATACAGATAGCCTAAATTCTACACAAAACACTATCATTAAACTTGTTCTGTGAACCTACTAGAGAAACAAATATTGGCAAGTTACGTTACTTCATGGACGCACGGTATAAATAATTTAATCACATGCTTTGAAATTTGAAATTGTTAAATTCAAAACCATTTTTTGACCTAATGATTCAAATAGGTCAACAAATATTATTCCTTATCGTTTTTGTTGACTATCACATGGTAACAGAACACATTAATATATGCTATAAACAATCTGCAAATTATCATTCCAAAAGGCTCCAATGGAACGATAGATAATGAAGTATATGCTTCATTTCATAATAAGTTTCACAGGTTTCGGTTTTTTGTGATTTCACTAAGGGCTTCGATTGTGTTTATCATGAAATTTTGATTAATAAACCAGAGTATTATGGCTTTCGAGGTGTTCCTTGGTTTGTATCTCACTTTTAATGTTTACAAATTGGCAATGGGGTCCCTCGAGGTTAATTTTAGGTCCAATTCTTTCTTTGGTACTCAATAATGATGTCACAGACTTAGAATTAGTGATAAATTCAGTTTATTTGCAGACACCAGAGTAACCTGAAGTGATCCAGATATACAAGCTTCACATTCTACCATGGCTCTGTACAAACACTGAGAAAACTTTAGTTTTATACCACAAAAGAGTTTTACAGCCGGTAAAACTCAACAATGACTTAATACGATCCACTTCCTAATTGCTTAACGTTATGCTATATTTCACATTATCTTACTTACATTGAGGATCCTGGCTCTCCACCACATCTCCGTGTTACAGGTTCTGAAGTTGATGTCTATAATAAAGTCGAATTTCTTCATTTCTGAATTATTTTCTCAAAAATAGAATCACTCCACAATATAAAGATTGTCAGTTTTGTTGGCAAATAACTCCGTAATTCCGTAATTTTTATAGTTACTCTCTAATATCATTATATTCAATTCAATACTGATTATGAGAACTTTTTACCATGCATAATAGTCAGACACTAGTATGGATATATGTTTGTGATCAGTCTGATACTGATTGATTATTTAAGATCCAATTTAATAGAATTCTATGAAATTTTTTTAAAATGCTATACACAAGCTTTATTAAATCTCTCGAGCAATTTCTGTTAGGCATAGTAAGTGTGTACGAAATCATTTTTATACGAAGTTGCGAATGTGTTAGTTCGTAAACGATGTGTGTTTGTTGACGGTGTCTTTGTTATTTTTAAGTAGGAAGAAGAAGAAAATTGTATCGAGGAATTTGTATCAAGTTTTGCTGAAAGATTAACTAAAATATTAGTAGTGATCTATCGGCTATGATACAAAAAAGGACAGTATCCACGAAGGAAGAAGCTTTCTTAATTACTCAGACCAAAGAAATGCGTTAAAGTGGAAATAATATTCATTGTTTTTGTATTGCGTAACGAATTCAGAATTCAGAAAACGGCACACTTCGGACAAGCAGTGTGCTTCAACACGATATTAAATATTTAACGAAGCATCAAGTTATGTAACTTCGCCCTACTCCGAGGATTCATGACGATACTTTCAGCACAAATTTCGTACTGTGTCCGTACTAGCATCATTAATTGCAAGACTCCCCTAATAATTCATTGTGCTAGCTATATGTTAATTCATTCTAATATCAATTTAGTTATTTTACTATTTCCTCAAATAAGATTTTGAAATTTTAGTCTGTATCAATCTTACGTAATACTATGAATGATATGAATAAATATATTATTTTCAATTTCATATCTTATCTTAAGAAAACAAACTTATATTCGTTCTTTTGAAGTATTTGAATTAATTTCGTATGCAAAAAAGGAATATGAGAATGGTATCAATAACATTATCTGTTTTTATATCGTAATTCAGTACTTATAGGAATCCGACTTAAAAGTCGTGATAAAAAAATACGCCTTCGTGGCATTCTCAATGTCAAAAAGGATGCCAAAATGTTTTATTTTCAGTAGAGTATCAATTTTTGGAGAAAGCTAGAAATCTGGTGTGTAATGCCAATGTGGAAGACAGGAAAACTTCTAGATGTCACAAGCGTAAGAATTAAAAGGCACATGAGACACGTCGCTTAGTTATAATTAAGAAGAAACCATTGATCGGTTTCTTACCTATACGATATTCCAAGCTCTTAATAAAGTTCTCGAATAATTAATAACCTGTTTGAAAGAAAAAGTTTCTCCTGACTGTTCCCAGACATTTATATCGCTTATATCACTTATTATCAGTTTTCAAAGTAACTAAATCATCACGGTAGATCTATTTCGTGAGCTTCTTTGGAACGTGAAAGAAAACTTAATGTTAATATATTGTTAAACATCAACTTTTAACACAATTTCACTGTCTCTGCTACTATAGCATGGTAAGCAGGAACTGTCACTTCTTGTCTCAACATATGATAGTAGAGATACACTAGTTGTAATAAATGCACCATAAGTGATTGCTGCTATCAATATATTATACTCATAATCAAATTTATTAGTTTTGAAAGTCAATAAACACTGATTGTTTGTCTGTTTTTTCATCGTTTTATGAAATTTCAGCTTTTTTTCATAGAGGAAACACAAGTGAAATTGTATTGGTATATTATACTGCGTATGCTTTTTACTAGATGAATAATTAAGAACTTTTTTCCAATGAAGCAACTTGTAAGTGTACTCCAATTTTCTTAGAAAATATATCCTAAACATATTCAAAATATGGAAATCCCAGGGCTTACAACAGGATCTTAAGCAGACCAATCTACACCATCGATTTCTTCAGCTTAGAAGTACTTATTCATGGCTCTGAAGGCATTACTATTTTTAAATAACAATACATGTTATGATTATAGATTATCTGAGAGATACTTTCGTCAAACATTCATGAGTTTAGAGAAGTCGCGTTGCTTATTAAAACTTTGTTTGAAAAACTTATACGAGAGTTGCTACTTAAACTTACTGACAGTACCATCATAAATTTCACATAAATTGACTATGACAATTTCAATGATGAACGTACTCAGTATATGTTGTCATATGAGTGTAAGTTTGGTTGCTTACAGATACTTGTAACATTCATCTTGCAATGTGCCGATTAACTCGCTTTGACTTTTGGTAACAAACCTCCTTACATCGCTGGATATCCGAATGCATTCGTAGTCGCTGTTTGCTATAGGATAAATTCCGCGAAGGTCGCCCAAAATCGGCTGTCGTACTAGAAAAATTCAATGCTGTGTGTAAACTGATATTGCAAGTTCGTCATCTGACTTACAATGAGATTGAGGGATAGTTGGGCATTAGTTCCACTGGCATACATTGAATATTACATGAACATTTGATTGTCAAAAAGATTCGTTCGCGTTGGATACCGCATAATTTGACAATCTTGTGGGTTGGTGTGAAGAATTGGTGATAAAATTCTATCGCGGTGCTTCAAAATACGTCTTTAACAACATCACAGACAACTAATCATGTATCTATGCACATGAACCCGAAACAAAACAACAATCGACAGTATGGATTTTTGAACAATAGCCAAATCCAACAAATCAAATTGAAGGGTCATCCGTTGTTTGGAACCCAATGAATTCTCCTTATTCCCGCAGATCAAAAATATATTGCGAGGTTAATGTTTTTCGACACCTGAAGAAGATAATGTTTTTGAATCACATGTTTTGGAGGTACCACAATTGGAATGGAAGAAATGCTTCGACAGTTCGTTCAAACGCATGCAAAAGTGTATTGATATCAATAGAGAATATTTTTTAGAATGATAGAGCCATATCTCATCATAAATATTTGTTTTTATTTGCTATTTCAAAACATAAGTAGCAATCCTCACATACAGTAAAATAACCGCATCCTGTCAACCTGAATCTATTTCGTATACTACGGATATTTCAATATACAATTCAAATCCTTCTACCTTGTCTAAAGCCGCTAGCCTAAAATATGTTGTCAGCTCTTGAACTGGGAATTAGATAATTAAATAATAATATAAATCAGATTATGTTAAAAAAGCTGAAGTGCACTGCTAATGATAAATAACCTGATAGTAGAAATAATCGTTAATTATTGGAAATATTTATATATTCAAGGTGAAAAAATATAAATACTGAGATAAATCACTAGGTGGTGATATGGAAGGAGGAATTATTTTTGTTGAGAATATTACTAAAATTACAAGCACAGATCCTATCCTATCAATTCGTTTCTGTACATACCAAAAGAAAAAGGAAGTTTCGTTTTATGCAAGCTAGAAGAAAGTGGTGAAATCATTATAAGTCAATGGACTAGAATAATTTAGCCAGTCGAAACCTATTTTAATTTAAAAGTACTTAGTAAATCATTTATACTTATACTTATTCTTATTTTACCAATTTTCATTGTTGTTTTTAGAAAATAATCGGAATTAGTTGATAGTTAAATAGAATGTGGTGAAAAAGTAAAATAATTATTTCATTTAAAATAAAGTGAAGAGATAATAAAATATGAATTTATTTCGTTCAAAATACTGCCATTTGCTAGCAATTCACTTATTCCAACGTTGAATTCATGATTATAGGACTGTCATCCACTTTGTTATGTCCTTTTCCTTCTTGTTATTTTAAAAAACAATCACTATAGTAACTTCTTTCTTAGATAAGTCAATATATTCAAACTTCTACATAATCTAAGCATCATTCGAATTAAATGCATTTAGAAATATTTTCTAGTCTACCTGATGTAGTAATTAATACCTGAAAATTATATGACTTCTTTTCAAACTGCCTAGAGACGACTATGAAAATATCATTTCATGAAGGTTGGGATGAATCTGAAGCCTGTACTCTACCACATTTTTTTTTCAAAAGTAATCGAGAGAGACAGAAATATGTTCACCACATTGGTATTTTGTGTTTGCTTATAAAATTTATAGTGTTTTGATTGTGAAACTTGAATAAATAAAATACCATGTTATCGCGTTGGTGGTATTCTTTTGGAATGGTTCTAATATCCCCTTCGAAATCGACAACTTATCAAGTACAACGTAAATGCTTCTACAAATCCATACATCAATAGTTCAATAGTGGTATCAGTCAAAAATCAATTCTACGTTCAATTCTCTCTCTGATATTCATTAATGATATCTACGACTTCTAAATCTGTTGATGACAAGATGAGTCAATTGGAGCAACTCCAATACGTTATCCTCAGAATCTGTCATAATCAAGGATCTTGAAATTATCAAAAGCTGGTCTACTCTACAACAATTTGTTTGAAATAACATCCTATTCGAGACAATTTGGTTTCTCGTGTTATCGAATCTGTAAAATAGACTGTACATATTGACATTTAAAAAAAAACTATCATATTAATTCACATATTTGAATCAAGCAAAAGAGCACATCGCAAATTATACTCAGAAAATACAGGATTTGTCTATTTTTGTATAATTTTTCTTTAATATCTTATTTCTTAGACCTTTCGATATATTTATGCTTTTAAATGTTCTTTATTCTAGGTATCTTCTGTTTTAAAATTAGTTCTTTCAAATAATTTTAGAAAGGCCGATAAAAATTGTCGTTTCGACTCATTTAAGTCTTTATCAAAATATTTGACTATTTATATCAATCAATAGATCACCTACATCATAAATATCAAAATGAAATGAAAATAGAAATTTGTTCTAATAAAAAAAAACTTAATTTATCCTTACTCTCGTAGGAGTAATCGATTGAATTATTTACATTACAAAATACGCTATAAATTTTACCTAAATTATTTGGGTCTTTTTTTATCATTTATAGCTTTTTCGTTCTCATGATTGTGAACCATTTTTTAAAAGTCTCTTTTTCGTGTATTAGATTCCGTTGCAAGAACTTTTGAATCTTTGTAATTGAGTTTATGTTTTATTGATATTTCAAGGTTGGTTAATGCAGTTTCATTTCTTTATCCTATTGATGACGTCTTAGTCTATTTTCTAAATACGGAGATGTCTTCCCTATGTAGACAGATTAACATATTTCAACAGATTTTAAAATTCTATGAATCCTTTTGATTTTTTTTTAATTTGAAACAGAAACTGCGTTGTTTAAGATATATTTTATACGACAGATTCCACAGGATATCAACAATGTCAAAATGGGTTCAAACTTGTGAATGTTTGTGATAATACAACTCATGCATATATACTATTTTTTTATTTGAAGGGAGTCATGATTAGAAACATCTTTGCTGATCCTAATTCATCATTAATCTGAATTATTCCTTTCACATGCACTAAATATACAGCATTTCTTGGATAAAATCACATTATTTGTTCAATGAGGAGTCTTATCATAGATGTGGAAAGTAGAATAACCGAACATGAAATCTATTCTTGTCTGAAATCAATTGTAGTATCAAGTATTGTTATTGAACTTCAAATGTCAATGCTTGAATTGAGTAAAAAAGTATTCCATTCACGATGTATCCGAACAGACGTTAATGTGTTGGTTCTTGTTAATCTGGAAAAAACATAACTGTGAAAAAAACAGTTTTACTCCAATTCTAATCACAGAGAGACAAACACTTGAAAGTTATTAAAATATTATTAATCACACTTGAAATTCAAGAAAGTATTTTTCAATACATTCGAATCATTGAAAATATGGTTAGCTTTTGTTACATCAAGTTTTCACTTAAACGAGGTCACTTAATCCATTATATGACTTTAGATTGAAGAAACTATGTGATTTTATAGCCAAAACGTTTTGTCAATAATTATATGGATTATATTTTTATTTCAGTCGAAACCAGGTGAAGTAACTCAGGCAGTAAAAGATGCTATCGATGCTGGTTACAGACATATCGACTGTGCGTATTACTATGAAAACGAAGCCGAAGTTGGAGCAGCACTTAAAGAAAAAATTGCTAGCGGTGTTGTCAAAAGAGAAGAGCTATTTATTACCAGTAAACTGTGGCCTTCATTCATGCGACCTGATCTTGTCGAACCAACATTGAAAGAATCATTGAAAAATTTGTGTTTAGATTATTTGGACTTATACTTGATTCATTGGCCAGCGGCTTTGAAGGTATTTATCTATCTTCCATTTCAGTATTTATCGAGTCTAGAAACTTCTGTGGCAGCAAAATGTTTTGATATTGTATCACTAATTAGAGGTAACCAAATGTCACTTTATGTGAAATCAGTTTTTTCCCGAAAAAAGAATGATTACATTTTTCTTAAAGTATTATAGTCTTTAACAGATAATTGCATGATTAACTTTCTTGAACAATTCGGTACAATAATCGATATTTTTAGTGTTGATATTACATTTTTTTCTGTGATGACGAGTACTGTTTCTGTACCTGGGACAAATTAGTGTTATTTCAGCACTACCAAACATGAGTGCTACCGATTCATACTCTTAATTCAAGAATTCTTTGATCTCCTGCATTTGCAAATACAACAACAAACTTTTCAATTCAATACAATTCATCTAGAGCTTTATTTGAACAAATACCAATATCTGTGCTCGTAAAAATCGCTTAGTATCTGAAGACAACATAACCTAGAGCTGAAATCTTATACTTTCACCTTGCATAAGAAATATCTTCTGTCATTTGCATCACTACTGAACTGAACCGAAAGGTTAAATGCTTCAAATAGTGAAAGGATAAGGACTTTAGCTGATAAAATACCAGTGATTGTACTACAGTGTACTCATTTTTAATGAGAAATTTCTGAATCGCCGTTGATCATTGGAAAATATAATTTAGAAGAATTTGTTAATTGTGAAATAAGATTCCAATAGCATGCTGCTTTTCAACACTTTGAAATGCAGTTGGGCAGTATTTGGATTAGGAATATCATCCTAGATGGTTTGGACGACAAGGTTTAATAGGATAACCAGATCGATCACCGTACCTCGCATCTTAAGGATTTTCTTTTAGAATTAGGAGACTATTAAGTTACGTTAAAAAAGACTAAGTGTGTTCCATTTATAACCTACTCAGTTTAGTTTAACTTGTAGTGCAACCATTATTTTTACCCTTGTAGCATTTTAAAAGATTGTAAAAAATGGTCTTGTGTATCCGTGTCGTGCAAAGCAAAGATTACGATGAATTATCATTCATTATTATTTAAAGAAGCAACAAAATTCATAGTAATTCAGAATTATTTAAAGGTTAATCCCTGTCCGGGGTACAAAATATACATACATACAGTTGTATATACTCGCACACACTGAATTTAAATGTATTGTTTCTCAAAATAAACTACTGCTACTCTTTTTTTAATAGGAAGGAGGTGCATTACTACCAAAACGACCCGATCATGACGTACTATGTGTATTTAGTGATGTCGACTATATTGACACATGGAAAGCTATGGAAGAAGTAGCTAAAAAGGGCTTAGCTAAATCTATTGGTGTATCCAACTTCAATAAAAGACAATTAGAAAGAGTATTAGAAAATGCCACAATCAAACCTGTTAATAATCAGGTAATTTCCATTATTCATTGTTTTCACAACTATTTTCGTCTCATTCTCCAGAAGTAAATTGTATTTCATGTCTAAATTTTATGATTCAAGATTCATCTAATCATCAAAACTCACGTTTCCAAGAATCAGCATCTCATTCATATATGGGTTAATCCGGGATTTGATGCAAAAAATTCAGAAGTGAGCAGATGACGTGAACTTTTCTCATACGCCCCCCTTGTTCTGAGTTATAGGCATTTAAAGTTGCGAAATCAGAACATACTTAAGGATATTTTCTAAATTATAGATTCGAACATTATGAATTCTTAATGGATGATTACATATGTCCATGTCCATCTGAAGGCCAGGGGAGACTCATGCTCAATGGTTAACGATCCGTAACTTTCACAGGGACAACCTGTACAATCTAAAGATAGCAAAAATGTATTTTTCTATTTATTTATCAACTCTTTGAATAACTTGATAAAATCTATAGTTTACGAGATATGCATATTTTTAGATCGGTGCACATGCCAAGGAACCGTTCGCCATAAAGAGACATTATGAAGAGAATTATTATAAATTGTAATTTTTTATTGGAAATACTCACAGGAGGTATTAAAACACAATCGAACATTTTTTATTGAACTGCATACTGTCGAACATCGTGTTACTTACATAAGGAAAACATTTAAATATGAAAAAAGTTAGTTGATTATTCTACAAGTTTTTTAAGAATAGTGAGTAATATCTCAGTAGTTCCATATTTCACAACCTCAATTGTCAGCGATACTTAGAATTTCCTGCGAAATTATTTCTCACCATTTTATGTGATATTCTTTTAAACATGCGCAGAGACATGTGGTTCGTATATGAAGAAGCCCCTACCATCTTCCTAAATAATGTAAAAAATTATCTTAATAATATTTTTCCGAGTAGGTGGAATTAAAACAATGAATTAATTTTTTTGAGGATACCTTGGTGTATGCAACACCGGTAAACACAAAGAACGAAATGATCTATATAATGAAATCCAATTGTGTTGCTATGAGGCAGAATCTTAAAATGCTCTTTCAAGCTCAAATAAATATCCTCCGAGAACTTTGTGAGAAAGGTGCCCACTTCGAACATTTATTATAGTTTTTTTTGTTCTCATTTGATAAGTTGTAGGCTAACCACCTAAATTCTCCTACATTTCAATGTTTTCCTTATGCAAGGAACACGGTGATCAACAGTATGCAGCTCAATTAGAAATGTTTGAATTTGTCTTAATAATCAGAATGTCTCTTTATGACGAACGGTTTCCTTGGCATCTACAACGATGTATGTTTGAATGTATAATTTAGAAAATATACTCAAATATAAGCTCCGATTTCGCAACTTTAAATGCACATAACTCAGAAATGAGGGATGGTTAGGTTAAGATTTTTTTTTAGTCCCAGCATGATTTTCACGTCATCTATTCACCCCTGAATTCCCGGAACACCTGTATATTTGTTTATTCATATAAAGTTGGCGGTCTCCGAAATCTTTAAACGACTAAAAAGCTTGAAGCCTTAAATTAATGACTACTGAAATTCTGGAAACTGATTCATTATTTACTCAGTTCAATCTATTTTTATCTTTAGATCGAGTGTCACCCGTACTTGAATCAAAAAAAGCTCATCGCATTTTGTAAATCCAAAAATATAGCAGTAACAGCTTACAGTCCCTTGGGATCACCAGATAGACCATGGGCTAAGCCTACCGATCCAATTCTTACTGAAGATCCTAAAGTGAAGGCTATTGCCGAAAAATATAAGAAATCCAGTGCACAAGTTATTTTGAGGTATCAAATATTATTTAACTTGAAAATTTTATAGTACAAGTAGATCATAATTAGAGTCAAAGCTTTTAGTTTGATAAACATTGGTTTAATTGTATTGCCGCCAAAAAATATATTGATAATTGTATTATCTTATAGGTATCTCTTCCAACAAGGAGTTATTCCAATTCCAAAATCCGTCAATAAGAAAAGGATAACAGAAAACATAAATATTTTTGACTTTGAATTGACTCCTGAAGATGTTGCAGTATTTGACACGTTTGACTGTAATGGAAGAGTTTGTTGGTTTGTTGAGTAAGTAATCCGATAGTATGATAAAATGGAAAACGAACTTTTCATATGTAGTATAGCATGATGTTTGAGGTTAATTTGAAACAAACAAATCAAAAATTTTTATTCTTCAAAGTAGATTGTATTAGTGGCAGTATATCGATTGCAACTTCTCTGATTGAGCCAACTTGTTGGACGTAGTATTTGAGCTTACAGTTTTCTGATGAGAGTTTTGTTAGACTATGTTAGTGTCGAACATTGTGAACGATTGAAAATTAGTGGGATTTTGTGTGAAGATATTATGATTGTAGCATACGTAATTTGTTTCTACGTTTTCAACATGACATTTGTTGTTGATGTTTTGTCTAGACTCTTACTAAATAAATTTTGAAACCGGTGTATATGGGTCGCCAAACACTGTATATCAACCATGAATCAGGTTGAAAACATTCAGAAAATGTTAGGTATACAAAAAAGCATTCAACGTTAGAGTACTGATTGAGTTGCTTGAACGAAATTGAATCAATTAAGCATATTGAAATCTACAATTCTCGTTTAAATCGTAAAAGAATGAAAGCGTTTTCCATGAAATTATAGAAAGGCAATGAAAAATTATGAAAAGGAATTATTTATCTAGTATAAAATTTCAAAGCCTTATCAAATGGTACGCTATTGAAATTATTATATTGAAGAAGGACATTCGAAAGAAACGTCCGGGTGAATAGAATTACAACAATACTATACCAATTTTGTCTGTCTATTACTCGTTCCAGCTTTTCCAAAAAGGAATTCAATTGGGCACTAAAGGAAATCATGGTGTTTTGCACTCAACTAAGCTCTAAACTGATGGAGTTATAAGAACTTGTAGTAGAAAAATCTGTTTAAAAATTAAGTTAGAATTAGAACCTACTTTTAGATGACCGTTTCTAAAATTTTCAGCAATATTGGATACTAATGAATCTAATGTTTACTGATCCATTCTTTAATTTCAAGAAACGTTTTCAGGACTATCTTCTCGAAGGAATGGTAAATCTCAATTCCCAAGATCGCTTCACTTTTTGTCTGTTCGCAGAATTTTGAAATTCAGTTGTTTAAAATGATTCTCATTTGGATTTACTTTCATTATTAAGTATTATTGTCGAAGATCTTAGAACATAACCATAGAAGTGGCTATAACAAAAAGAAACCATAAATTGAAAATTATAAATTAAAATTAGTAAGGAATATTAGATAATGAACAAGCAACGATCACAAATGAGAAAATTAAGAAAATGTATTGGTGATTAAAAAGTAAAAATCGTCGAATAAGTTGCAGCTCCGCATAAATCAAAAAAATGCCTTTTTTGTTTTTGAAAGTCATTCCATTGATTAAGAATATTAGATAATGAACAAGCAACGAGCACGAATGAGAAAATTATGAAAGTACATTGGTCAATCAAAAGTAGAAATCGTCGCTTAAGTTCTAACAACGCGTATTATGATCACGATATATAAAGAAGCACAGTTCTTTTGCTCTCCTGAAAAATTCTCATTTTTGATTCACGTAATGTTAGAGCTTAAGAGAAGAAATACGATTTTTGATCATGAAAACTAAAAATTTCAATGCGGGAAACAGTAACATGGTATGTAAAAAAACTTCTATTATATCAAATAAAAAGTTCTGGAAGACATATATTTGGTCGTAACTGAAATAATGAAAAATGGAGATCCAGAAAAGTAAAATGTATCAAAGGCTAACAGGAAAGAATAGAGAAGGTAATGGTTATGAATGGTTGAGGTGCTAACGGTGAAAAGAAACTTTCTGGGTAAATAATGATATTTGGAGGGACAGTAAAGAACATATAGAAAAGCGAATATTAACAGCGTGTTTGTATTGTGAAACATATCTTAGTGTCATTTTATTTTGAGATGGTTATCATTATTCAGAGAGATCAAAAATAGAATTCATCCACAAAATAAGTAGACTGATTTAGATATTTATGTTCTCATGAATATATTCCATTGAATTCTCATTTACTAGTTATATATCATGTAAATTTTATTTTTCAGGGCTGTTGGACATCCTCACTACCCATTCAATGATGAATACTGATCAATTATTGTATTAAAAAAATAAAGTGTCATCAATACCAACTTGTTTCATTTGTAAAAATTCATTATATGTACCAAATTCAGAACAATTTGTCGAATTTGAATTAACAGAATCATTAGTCCATACTTCGTCGAAGAGAATTTTAGGTAAACATACTTAATGAAGAGAGATACATATAGAAATTTTCACAAGCCTTATTTTTGATTTAGGTTAATCCTGTCGAGTACGTAATTTTGCATTTCGAGATGGATATATTCTGCAGAACTTGACTACCGCTCGTCAATTCATTCAAGGACATTTGAAAAGCAGATTAATTTTTCGATTTGCTGACTTCCCTTATCCTTCATATTTTCCAGATTATATTTTTGTGGCATGCATTATAATGCCGTTCAAATGCACAAGCAAATGATCATCGATTAATCAAAGGATGCCTTTAGATCAATTATTACTAATTTGACATTTAAAATACAAATCAAGTTTCTCCGATTTTGATATTGACATGCAAACGTCAAAAAACGCCTGTTTGCAAAACCTGGATTCGAACACGATTCTAGGTACCTTGAATAATCAAAATGGGCGACGGTTTGAAAAAATAGCTAAATCAAGAAAAGAGATGCAATAAAGACATATACACACATTTCTAAAAATTTCATTATAAAATGAACGTGGAAACAAGAAAAGACTGATAGAGTGAAATATTTGAGTAAAATAAGAAAGAAAAGAAAATCACGATTGATAGAATGATGAACCATAATCTAGAAAAAGGATATGAAAAAAATTCAGTACTACTACGTTTATAGGCCGGTTCATAAACCTGACTTTCCGTTTGCCGTTGCCTCTAACGTTTGCTGATACAAAATTAAAAAACATTGAAATGCATAAGACCATTCATAGTTGCCGTTTGACATCGCTGTCTGCCGTTGGTGACTTCTAACATAAACGAATTTTATCTTTTCAATTCGGCCGTTGGTAGCAATAAAAAAGAGCCAATCACATCCGTTTTCGTTTATCACGTGATATTACCCAATACTCTCTCTCCGTTATTCTCCATAATATCGTTCATATAAACTGGATTAAAAACAATACCACAAAAATATCACGAAAAAAAGCTGAACATGCGTCATAACAAAATTTTTAGCTCAACAGCGGCAACGTTAAGCTTATGAATAGAGTCAAGAGATGTCAAACGGCAAAGGTCAGCCACGTACGGCAATGGCAAATGTCACCCGCGAACGGCAACGGCAAACGGAAACTCAAGTTTATGTGAAGAGGGGAGTATGTAGTGGGGACAACTGATTCGATCACAGTGCTCGATGTGGTCAAATTATCGTAAAATCGAGTGCAAAGATACAAGTAGAACATTTAGTCTAAACTTTATATATTTCTACTATCATAGTGGAAAGTAGATGAAGGAAATGAGCAAAGTAATAAGTGAATAAAATATAATGTAAATTAGTTGTGTTCTATCAAAATATGTCGGTATTATTAAGTCATCATAGTTTTTCAATCAAATATCTTTTAAAATTAATTTTAATCGATATCGAAAGCATAACATTGAAAATATAAAAGTTCGTAAGGGTTTATTGAAATATTTTGTAATATTTGGGTTTCTGAATCTTGCGATTTACGTTAACGGTATCACATACCTATTATTGATAATGTTGGCTCCCGTAAAACCTCGCTTATCAAATAATCCAACATGGCTATTGGTTTCATCCTTTCCTTTAGGTATAAATTGCTTAAGTTGCTGGTAAATAGTGATTAAAATAAATGTTTTTGCACTTAGCATCTTTCAAGAATTCTTTATCCCGACTAATAAAGCCATCACTACTTGCGAATAAATAAACAAATCATAGGTATACATCTTAGTTACGTACAGTTAAACCTGTATTTAAGTAAACTAAGTGTTGCTTTTTTCCAATTTTACCTCACCATTTTCAAAAGACAAGCATGTAAATTGCAAGACTTGTTTCTATAATCTATTACCAAGTTAATCTATGCACTTCGTTGGATATTTAAGCTCATCAATTTTTACCACACAACCATCTATGATAACGCCATCAATTCTGGCACATAACCGTATCACATTTGTTTACATTTCTTTGTATAGCCTTACAGATTCCTAAAAAAATTCTTAAGATATTTTTGAAAATATGTTATACTATTTTTTTAATAATAATCTTTCTTTCACTTTTTCACTAAAAAAAAACTATAACAGTGTTCATACATCTTATATATGAAATTCTCCTGTCGCAATGTCAGTAAACATACTCCTCCGAAACGGCTTGACCGATTTTTTGAAATTTTATAAGCATATTTAGTAGGTATGAAAATCGGCCAGCATCTATTTTTCACACCACTAAATGTTAAGGGTGGTCCACTCCTAGTTTATATCTTACAAAATTTTTTGATATCATTGTCTATGTGACACCATTTGAAAAAATATACAAACCCAAATTTTCACTCTTTAAGGATCAACCCCTATTTTTCATTTGTTATTTAATAGCTTTTACCGATCGTGGCAGTGACTTCAATACGTATTATTTTAATTTTTCTTTGCAACTCTCATCGTGAATTTATCATTAATTTCCAGTACAATCATTACTTATTCACATTTTATTAGTAACTGATAAAGACAGTTAATTAAGTGATCTCATGTGAATAAACACTTGCTGTGAGCCATTACCGTATCTG
Source organism: Diorhabda carinulata (assembly GCF_026250575.1). Taxonomy (NCBI): domain Eukaryota; kingdom Metazoa; phylum Arthropoda; class Insecta; order Coleoptera; family Chrysomelidae; genus Diorhabda; species Diorhabda carinulata. The sequence continues at coordinate 52,799,146 of NC_079472.1, read as the reverse complement.
TACATATTGTACTTAATTTTTGAATTAAAACAGAAACGTGTACGTGTATAAGTTTTTTATTATTGTGAAAGGTAAGTCAAATAATAAGAAAACGAATAAGTATTTCAACTTGATTTATTTATATGTCATCAATACTAGCAAGACGCGAAGGCCAATTTGAGTCGTCGAATAATCAAATCTTGAGTTATACAAAAATACAATCAAAACGAAGAGAAGCGCCCAGATCCGTAGTCAACAGACGTAGAGCAATTTATCAACGCCAACTTCTAGCATTTGAATCTGATTAATTCCTTCAACTAGCATTCCAGTATAAGTTTGATGTTATTATGCTCATTCCAAAGTAGCCATACGTAATTTGAACAAGAAGTTCTCGTATTTTCGTCCATGTGTGGGTCATCAGAAGAAGTGCAACAAACGTAACACTACCTGATTATCGGTTAATTCCTATTTCAATTATAATTATATCCCCACACAATTATAGTGTTAGTTATTTTTAACATTTCCTAAAAATTATATGTACGGCAAAACCTTTTGCCTTGTCAGCTAGTATCCATATATTTACATTATGCTTTTATTTCATGCAACCATCAGATATTATTTCTGTAGCGCACTCTACTAATACTAATAAAAAATAAAAATATTATAAAAAAAACCCGAATATACGGTGAGCCAAATACAATTCCCAAATAGTCCTGAATACATCTATTTTGTCTCATATTAATGATAATTAATTTTTATATTTTAATATTCCCAAATATAGTATATGATAATGCTACCAGAAAATTCAATGGAGTCTAGATATAAAATTAGATATGAAAATGAAAACAATCAAACCAATAATCCAGATATACTCAGGTTAGGTACATAAGTTACAACCTTTCGGAAATCATCAACAGTACACGCATATGAATAACCTGATTGTATGTCATCCTTTTTCCAATGCAACCAGTTCACTTGATCCGAAACATCTGGACAGTAAATATATTTTTCCACATCATTTTCGTAAGGATTATTCAAACCAATGAGGACAATCCCTCTTGTATTGATTGGATTGTAAACTAGTTTCCAGTAAATAGCTGGAACTGGTATTGCGTGAGTATTTGTATCAGTATATAAATAAAGTTCGACGTCTTCTCCAGTTTCTTCATGGGGTAAACTTGTTATGCCAAAAGTGCCTGTCCAAATTTGAAGATCTATTTTATTAGATTGGGCGTAAGCTCTGGCATCTCTTTCCGTACTGGCCCAATTATTGCCGTTGAATGTTTCCCATTGGGGTGCAACATTTGTATACCTACAAAACACGTAGTTAACAACATATTAACTGGGAAAGGTGGATTTGGATATCTACATCGAGTATTCACAAGATGTCATGACATTACTTCAAGTTTTTGTTGACAAAATTGCTGGTCATTTGGAACTTTACGGAACTTTCTGTTAATCTAAGAATATGATCTATCAAATATGGGTGGATCCGTTCTAGGATAGAATCGACCAGTACGAGTCACACAATTGAGAATTAATCGGCGGTCTTTACAGAAACTTTATATGATATGATGGGTACATCATATCATATGAGAAGTAATGAGATTTGGATTGCTTAAACTATCGGCTTTCTTATCACTTTTAAACACTTATTAAACACAGCTCTTTAATATTTTCCAGTTTTTCGAAATGACTTTCATCTAAATCATGCTCCAATTTAAGAAAAGGTGGAAAAAGTGACGAAGACTTAAACAACAATCAAGATGTTTTACAGTTAACAATCCTCTGTTTTTCAAAGGTTTTCAAGCACTATTTTATCACAAATATTTTGATTAAATTTGATTCGCAGTAGAACTGTTTATATATAACTGTCCATTCGTGATTCTTATTGTTAAATGACGGTTCCATCTCACACACGATAAATGTTTTCCAATGATTTAAGTCAGCAGAAAACTTTTGCTATGGTTAAACAATTTCCATTTCTCTACTTTTCAAACTGCATGCTCACAAATTAACTAAGTTCCACAACGTTGCTCTGTTTCCATTGCTTCGGTTTGTGACAAAAACCCAACCTCACTAATGATACTGTCAGATATATTGTTCACACTTATGGAGTTAAAACTTGTTTTTAGATCGTGGTGTGACATAGTAGTTATTTAGTATAAATTTAGTTATCTTACGACATCATGCTTTTGAGATCATGATGTTGTACGAAAATAGATACTATTCAGTCCAAAATTCGTGGTCTATTTGCATTTACCTAATTGAATAAAAAATACCAGCAAATCTTAAAATCCGGCAAGATTTGCTGGATTAATACTGAAGTACAATTGCAGTTTTTAATATGTATCGATTAATTTCTTGATAATTTCAATACCTTATTATTGTAGTGAGCAACAAGTCTCTTTTTACTCACCATTCATCAATTATCACTTACCTAAATGTCGAAATTTGCTCAGCTGCATATACAAAATCTCCCTTAGCAGCAAGATGACCCTTGGATAGAACGTAAGATTGATTATTATCAATGTACTTAGTAGACGTCAGTGGCAACCCAACCAAACCATTTATAGTCGATCTTTGTATGTCTCTCAAGTAGAGATGCTTAACACTGTAACCTCCTACATCATAAAAATCTTGATCTTCATGAAACGATGGTCGAGGTACTGCACTTTGATGGAAGCCTATTGAAGCCGTAATATTATAATGAGAATACAATGCTTCTTGCTTTTGTACATCGAAACATAAATTAATTGTTCTTATGAATCCATTATCTTCCATGGCAAAACCAATTTCAGCTGATTTGGCGTTGATACCACAAACAGTATCCACATATCTTCCTACGGCAACAGGACCTCCAGTACAACTTATTTGATCCCATGTGTATGTCATATCTTCAATTTCAAACAAGGAGTTTACTTGACATTTTGCTTCAACTATTGTTTCAGTTTCAGTTGAGTTGAGTACAACTTTCTGTCCAGGGCAAACAAATACATAAGTGTCTCCAGACTTTATTACTACAGTTTTATCTTCATTGTTTGGATAGATGAAGCTGGTCATTTCAAAATTCATCATTAAAGGATGCTTATCTATGAATGGATTTATCTCACATTCTATAAAATAGAAACTGATATCATTTGAATATTTAATAGAGTAATTAAATTTAAGAAATGTTGAATGATTCAGTACCACGGAAGCTTTATTTAGCATTGGGCCTTAGAATGTGGGTCTTAGAAGAGCCTACAAACATTTCATAATAGACGTGTGGAATATTTCCATTCTAAGATTAAAAACTGGCAAATAGTTGAATTCTATGAGATTTTGGAATAATTTCATTGTAAATTAAATTTACTGGTACAGTTATCATTACATTTTGAGTTTGGAGATCATGCAGGAATTTGTTCTTGGTGACAATATCACTTATCATGAGTAATATAAGCAATTTAAAATTAGAAATGAGTTAGTTAAGGACGGGGAATGAGACAATCTGAAAAATATACAAAAATGTGCAAAGACTGCACCATATTTTCTGCTGAAACAGGTGATTGATTATTAGAGAGCTTGGTATATATATGGAGTACTGCGACGTCCTTTTTCTATAATCGTTCTTCTACTCATTTCACTATTTTTTCTGATATGGTATATATTCTATTCTTTTCTCAGTCCTTTCAAGAACCCAATGAATAACTCGAAATCTTTAAGCCTCGTTGCAGAATGTTGCAGATTATTTGCAAATGATACTAATGTACTTATGTAAAATTTGAAGTTAGACTTTACACTGATGCACAAGAAAAAAAATCTGGTTGTCTTCTTTTTGAGTGAATTTGATTTAAAAGTTACATTAGCAAAAATATTCTCCAGTTTAAGAACTAAAATTATGGGTATTTTTATATGATAATTATTTCAAAAAGCTATAACACTCATTTTTCAGATTCAACCCTTTATCTTCCTTCCTTTAATTTAATGGTTTACTGCTGTAAAGATGATTATTTGCATTGAATTTGATTCAATTACGAAATTTCATGTCATTCGTTTTTACACCACTATAAAAAATGTATATTTTTATTATTATTGTGCTTTCCGTGCAAATTCCTTGAACTGATGATATTTATATTTGACAATTTTCTTTACGACTTTCTTAGGTGCACCTAGTTTTCGACATAAGTCTTCTATTTATTTAGCTTACTTTCGCTTCCTGTATTGTCGGTCATCAAATCCTTGATCATATACTCATCGCTTGTTTCGTGGTCGAAAACTGAACAAACAACTGCTCAAAAAAAACTGAGGAAAATTCAAAGGCTCAATCTGTTTGGATATCGCAGAGACTAACAACATACTCTACTAAAACCTTAGAGGCGCTGCTAAACTTTCCTTCCCTTTACCTTATAGTGGCTAATCTAGACAGAAAAATTGGATACAGGAAATCTGATAGGTCATCTAAGGATCATAGAATCGATAAAGGCCGGAAGCATAGTATGATGAATAAAGAGATAAATGACCGTCAATCAAGGATTAACGAAGATGTTTGGAGTTAAGATGTTTCGGAAATAGTGCATAGAACAGTATAGGGCATTTCTAGACCATCATGCAAACTTTTCAGAAAACTATTTGTCAAGTATAGCAACTATCAATATACATATGTGCTCAGGAGTTTTTGAATGGAATCTTAATCGTACTAATAAATAGAAAGAAAGTAACACTAATATAGTTACTATGCCACCAGGATATACCAAGCAATATGGAAGCTGATAACCTAGCCCAAACGGTGTAATTACTCCATATTTTGAACCAGAATCCTACTGTAGCCTTATAAGATATCACATTAACAAAGAACTGTCTGAATGTTTGAAGGATCACTTGGTGTCTTGGATAGAAAAACTGCATTCATAACCACATCAACTGAGACATTTAAATACCACCTTAACACGATCGGCATGGTAGAGGACGGAAGCTGGAGATTTTACAATTTAGCAGAAGCAATGTCAATAACTTGGGAAGTGGAAATGAAAAACCTCAGAAAAATAGCCTTCTTTGGGAGGAGTCTCTGTATTTTGTTGTCAGAACAATGAGAAGCAGATTCATGCATAAAATATATTTTCAGGTTTAAATACAGAGCGGTTAAAAAGCCAAGACGACAAAAAAAAATCTACAAAGTGTACTGAGAGAAAAAATACTCATGAAGAGAGGGCGTCTATATTGGATGATCAAAATGAGTGTTATTAGGTGTAGAGAATTGGAAAGATGAAGGAGAATAGGATTATTCAATAACGTTGGAAAATGTTTAATGCTATTGGAATTAAAAATGAATTAGGTAAAATAAATAAACCATATACCTGCTTTACAAATAATCGAAAAACTATATAAAACGGCACTTATGATGAACCACAATATGAGGTGAGGCATTTTAGTTGGATACTTAAGATAGTAGCTGATCAAATCACATACAACTAATTTTATACCTTCTCTCTAATCAATACTTATCTACGATTCATCTAATTATTAAAAATTGTAATAATAAGTCAACAAAATTGTTGAAATCCTGTGAAATACCTATTTGAGTAACTGTTTTTAATCAATCTTCACTGTAGTCACGTACAATGTTTGCTTTGTTTGTTATACAAAGAAAGTCGGTAAATTGAACTGTACTCAATAGTTTTTTAGTACTTCCTATCCTCATAAAGTATGTCCCAATTTAGAGATATAACGACGATGATTTTGTTGAATGGCAACACTGTCATTTTGGTAACTAATTTAACATTTTCAAATTATACATAATTTCCAAACATCAAATTTTCATTTCACATCAATTTTGAAAAAATAATAATAAATTTTCCTAAAATAAGGGACATCTGTAATGGAAAACTTAAGTTGTTCTGCAAGCATTCATACGCATTAAAAACAAAAAATATTCCATTTTCTTCTCACACATCTATTAGCACTCGAAATTAAAGTCGAATCATCATAGTTCCAGCACTTGGATAACATTATAGCAATACTTTGGGTCCCAGGCTGTAAAACTCTCGTTGTGGTCAATTATCAATGCCAACACCAACACTTTGAGTTGAGCTAACTACGCTACGAATCACGCTTACTCATAGTAAAAGTAGTACTTCTTCTTAGCGTGCCGTAACCGTTATCGTTCGGTAGCTCCCATATTGCCTACTGTGGCTTTGTTTACTGCTGGGCGGAATTGCTAAATGGTTGATTTCCTAAACTATTGACGGAAACTCTTCAACCACGATATTATGCGCTGACCTACACTTCTTCTACCCATTATTTTGCCCGGCATTCCCAAGTGAATAAGATCCTGATTCACTAGGTTGGGCATCACATAATCAAAGTATTCTCATTTTTCATTCTACTGTTAACTATTTCTAAAGTTTTGTTCGTGCGCTCAAGAACCTTGCTACTTGTAACTTTATCAATCCAACTTATCGTCAAAATATAGTGATAAACCCTTATCTCAAATCCTTTCAAAAATTTGAGCAAATTTTCTGTGAGCACTCATGCTTCTGCGCAATAGAAAACCATAGGAATGATGTAACATCGTACCATCCTCATATTCAGATCAATATTAAGATCATGGCTGCAAAGGATTTTTTCAGTTTGGAAAACTTTCCGTTCATTCTTCTACTTAATGTTTTTGTCTTCTATTAACCTTGATTCATCCTTCTGGTACATTTTGTTGTTAGTTTTTCTCCGTAATTCTGCTAGAACATTACATCATGGTCTATAAGCCAAATGAGCTAGCTATTAAAAAAATATCATCAGCGTAGCGTATATTGCTGTAAATTTTTGCAGTACCCAAGACACATTCATCAGCGTTCTCTAATGCTTCGTTGATTATTTTTCAAGTACAAATTAAATAGCAGTGAAGTTAGAATGTACGCTTGTCTTATTCCCCTTATTTCAACCTCAGGGGAAGTACGCGAACGCTAACTGATACCAGTAGAGATACGCAAGGATTTGTATATCTTTATCATCATATAGATGATTGTTCCAAAGTTTCTCATTCCGAAACACTTAATAACCGATAACCCAAGGGCTTGACAAAAATTGTAGCACAAACAATCTGTTCAAATATCTTAATGACATTTATTATCTTGTTGCTTAATACTTCACTGATAAATGCAACCTGATTGAAAAAAATATATTTTTGGAAAAAACAATAATTAAATATTTGAATATGTCTGCTGCTAAGAAACACCTCAATGGTTCTACAATATTTCTTCAATGATACTTTCTAACTAAAAACATTTTCAGTACAGTTAATTTAGACATTTGAAGTTACATTTTTCCAAGTTTTAGCAAACGGTGAGTTTTATCATAACAATACCCTCGACAAAAATTGTAGATCATAAAGTTATCTACAAAAAACGTATGAATACTTTTTTCCTACAAGGCACTGTTTCTGAGATATAATGATTCAAAAAGTTGTAAAAGTTGTCGTATTTAATGGTTTCACCGATATATTTTCAGCAGTAAACTTTTCTTAAAACATTCGAATCAACCGAGACCTGTTATGAGTATTTGTAAGAAATTTCTGTTGACTGGTGGGAACTGTCATAAGTTCATCAAATAAATGATCAATTGACGAAGATGTTCTGCAGCTTTGGTATTTTTCGTACAATCATTATAGCCATTGAATACGACAGAATACGGAAACATATAACTTTTACAACTTTTTGAATCGTTATTTCTTAGAAACGGTGGCTCGTAGGAAAAAAGTATTGCTAAGTTTTTTGTAGACAATTTTATGGTCTATAATTTTTGTATAAGGTGTTATGATTAAACTCACTATTTTGCTGATAATCGCGAAAAACCCATTTTTTTGACCTGTGACCTTGAATAAAATTTTTTCCATACACGAAAATGATGGGGGACATTCAAATTTTTTTCTCAATTGTATTTTAAACAATTGTACTGATTTTCAGCTTGATGGGAATTTATGTAGCTTCACTCTTTTTTTTGGTCTCATTTGACCGGACTATTTATACAATTTCAAATTATTGTCATATTCTTTTTAGAATGATATATAAATTATATAGGAATAGTACGTACCGGTGTCACCTGCAACTTAACATTAGTTTTGTGACAAAACATACTTTAAATACATTATAGTTGACATCTAGATATCTTCTTATTGAAGGAACGATCCACTTTCAAAAGACGCATGCATTACGCGAAAAGACAATAGTAAGTTATTGCTGGCAAGTGACATTAATAGCTTGCAATAGGCATTAGCGGGTAACGGAGGGCGCCTGTGGACATGTTGAGAAGCGCAGGAAAATGGACTGCTATGATCAATAGTAAGTTGCTAGCGGCCATTGTTTTGTTCGATCGAAGACGAAATCAATCGTTTACCGTGGGAAAAATAAAGGTTTATTTTAATGGTATGTGAGTGAAAATACGAGGTGAAATAGGAACGCTACATGTTCAAGTCGTATGTTGCTCAAGTTAAATGATTGTTTATTGGGATTTCAGTATTCATTTGTATGACTAGATTAGTTGAAACTTTGAGACCTGTTTTTCTCACGCCTCTGTTAGTACCATTCCAACTATCTCATTCAAAATGTACTCATTTATTAATCATACTGTATATTCTTTTTAAAACTACACATAATTTTCTCAAACTACAATCGGATAATTTCCTTGAATTTCGATCATTCTAAATATCCATTTACTAATTTGAAATATCAAGTTGAATATTATGTCTGGTTGAATAATCATTATAAATATCTAATAATTTTCTTATTACGAAAATCGCTTCTGTGATCATTCAAATATTTACATCAACCTTTCCCAAATTGTTCTGTAGGTGACCAATAAAAAAAAGCTCATAAACTCCAGTTCAAAAAGGTTATTACCATAGTTTACTACAATTTTTATTCGTAATTTGAATGTGAATAAAATAGTTTAAAAAAGCAAAATCTGGTCGTTAGTTACCAATTCCAAAACACTTCGATGATTACTCGTATATGTTTAGAAATTTATTAAAAATAACTACTGTGACTTGCTGAATGACATATTTTTTTTATAGTTGTATTTATTTTTGTATATAAGATCGATAAAAAATAACTATTGTACACTGTAATTTTAATGATAGTGTACGTATTTTTTTAAAACTGACTTTTGTGGCAGTAAACTTCAATTCGCATTTAGTTACACAGCTAAATAATATGATTATTCTCCAAAAATCCTCATACAAATCTTAATTCTTCTCGATTATGCATATTAATAGTAATAGGTTTGAATTTATCGTAATGTTAAAAGGTTTAAGCTGGTTGACATGTTATCGACTGCTATCGAACATGAAGCGGATGACAGTTCGGGTACTTCAGTGCCTTGGCACTAACTAATTTCACTGCCAATTTCCATCGACCAACCGTCATTAATGTTTCACTTTACTGCAAATTTCAAAAAAAATTTCTTCAATGTGTATGTTTCCATAGGAGAAACGAGAAACGGCTATAGATATCCAAATATGTAAAAAAATACTGTTGCATGGACATACTCGGGCGCGTCAGATATTAATAGTATCAATGCACCACGTATTTTAAATAATGTATGTACGAAAATGGTCCCAGAAATATCTGGCCCGACCTAAAGATGGCGGTTAAGAAATACCACAGGAAGTACACAATCTATACAATGTTTCAAGTTTGAAGACGCCAGGTTGTTTACTATTTGTTTGGTAGCTATCAATAGTGAATGTTTTCAATGAATTTGTAAACATGGGAAAAAATTATTATCGTTATGAGATATAATACTATTTTTTGAAAGGTCTTAGCCCAGCGAATATAGAAGCTAAACAAGATTCGATTCTGGGTGAGAATGCTATGTTTCGTTATAAAGAGTATATTGAATAGCAGAGGTTAAACGAAGTTGTAAAATCTACGAAGACCAACATCGCATTGGTCGACCAAATGAAGTGACGACTCCATAAATAAAGAAATCCACAAAGGGGTACTGGATGATCGAAAATTGGAAGTGCGCGAGGTAGCAGACATAGTAGGCATTTCAAAAAGTCGGTACATCGCATACTAACTGGAAATTTGAAGATGAGAAAGCTTTGCGCAAGAAACAGCATCTTGAAGATGTTTCCACCTAGTGTTTGGCAATATTTCACAGAAATAAAGCCCAATTTTTGCACCGTTCCCTAACCATGAATGAACCGTGGATACATCACTTCACTCCCGGAACAAAAGAATAATTAAAACAAAGGACTGAAAAGGGAGAACCGGCTCGATGGAAGGCAAAGACTGTTTAATTTGCAGGCAAGGTCATAGCGTCGGTTTTTTGGGATGCGCGTGGAATAATTTTCATTGACTATTTTGAATATGGAAAATCTATCAACGGCGAGTATTATGCGAACTTATTGCAACGTTTGAATGAAGGAATCAAGCAAAAACGGCTGTATTTGGCTGAAAAGAAAATGTTGTTTCATCCATATAATGTACCAGCTCATATATTCATCATTGCTAGGACCAAAATTAATAAATTGAAGTTCATTTTCTGTTTCTAGACTCGACAAAATGGTTCGATGGTCAAAAATTTTCCAACAATGAACGGGTCTACTTCGTAACTTGATATTCACTAACTAGAATTTATTAGTTAATATTTTTTCAGGTAGGTAGGATGAGAAGGTTTATCACCAGGATTTAATGTGGTTTTAATATGTACCACCAAGTACTATTTCATATTATATCAAAATGAGTAATTTGGAAATAAAATAAAAAAATAACCCTACAAAGAGGAATGTTGCGTTTCGCACAAAGAGTTTTTGGTGTTTTTGATATTTATATTTTGCACATCTCACACATCTTCTTTTGGTTTGTCCTTCCACGAGAAGATGTAAGGAAATAAGTCCTTTTTGGACATAAATAATACTACTTTTTTGGTACCTTGCCATTTGCCGTATAACAACCCACTGTTTGTGGACATGAAAGCAGATCCTTCACTTCTAATTTGCCTTCCATTTTAGGGAAGTTCTAGTGAAAGATATGTCAAAGCATAGAACCACATCCTGGAATTTGATCGTTGATGCTAATAATTTGACAACTTTTTCTATAAGAGACAAATAGTCAAGTTAATTTGTTGAATTCTTTTCCGGAGTATACGTTTATATCATGTGAAGCCCGAAGAAATCATCACAACGAAGCCACAACTTAACATTTGACATGATCTTAGATCTACTTAAAAAGATAAGGGAGCATTCTCTTGTTTATCTGAGCGAGCAAGGTATAATATCGAGAACAAAACCACATATATGTCACGTGAAACTGCTTTTCTAAGAGTTTTATTTACCAGTAATGCTTCACAGCAGGCAGATTATTGTTTGACGTGATACACGTACACCTTATTAGTTTTGTATCTCTTCGTTGTCTGTCATCTTTCCACTTTTTTCACTTATTTCAAATATCAAGGCGATCATTGGTACATTCTGCGATCTGAAGAAATAATGTATGAGGAAATATCCTTTAAAAAAGTTCCGTTGCAGTTAAGCTTCTTTGCAGAAAAAAGGCAGCAATACCTAGTAATCCGATCTCAATTATTTGTAGTTTAACTGCTCTGTTTCGTACTCTTGTAATGGTAGGATGACTGTTCAAAACAATCTGAGGAGTTGAATGAATCACTTTCTCCAGCGACAGTAGGCTCATAGTTATCACTAGATGCCGAAGAAAACGATATTTCTCCAGCAATTTTTGTAATTTATTTCAGATAAGACTTGGGCGTCTGATTTTGGTAGTGAAATCCTAATAGAATATGTTATAATAAACAGAAAAGGTTTAATGTAGATTCTCTTGACAGTTCCAGATTATCTTATGTTGTTCGAGGTACTCGGAGAACCGGTTTGCTCCGACGATAATCTGAAATATTCATACATTTTTCTTATGTTTCTAACGTAAATTCTATAGGTTTTTGCACACTAGTGTCACCATAAAATATACACTTAAATTATTATCACCCATAGTAAATTTTTTGTGAAATATAATTCAAATGAGTTAGACTAAGAATTACAAAATAAGCCAAAACGTTCCTAAACAATATGCCACGAATCTCTGTGATCCGTTGTGATCATGAAAACAGAAACCAGAGTGGGAACGTAGTGGGAGAGTAATTGATAGAGAAAGAAGGAGAAAGCAATAGAAACGCAAAGAGGAGGACATAAGCATCACGCAGCTTCACGCATTCAAATTTATCGATGAATTTTTATTATGTATTTTTCGTTATCTTTGAATTATTTCATTCAAAAAAAAAAATGAGCTCCGCTCGAGAATGTAAAGATGATGTTTATTTTTAATTTTTTGGGCCCCTATCCTTTCTTTATGTCACTTTCAAATTGTCAGATTGACTTCTTAGCATTCAACTAACTCACCCTACCTAAATCTGAGGCGCTCAAGATTTTTTTTACTAATCTGATCTTTGATGGGCGGCCTTATATATGGGGCCCATAAGGCGGGTATAAGGTATCGCTCTGTATATTAATTTACTGCACTTTAGTACATAAATATCACATTTCAAATATAGGTACAAGTAATCGTTCTCAGTACAATCCAATCAGGTCTTAAATCCGTCAGACTCGACAAAAAGAAGGATTTGGTTTGGCCTTTAAAAATGTAAATGTTCAGATTGTTTGCAGTCTTGCTAATCTTCACTTTTTTAGACAAAACATAATATACACTCTCATAAAAGTTCGATAACAGAAAAATTCAAAATATATTGATATACAGTTCAAACAAACGATACTGCATTATATTTTTTTCCATTTAAAACAGCAACGTTGATGTGAAAAACCTTGAATATTGTCGCATGTTCAAGATGGTGATGAACAGATCATTGCATACTGCTGTGCTGTCAAAAGCTGAGAAGAATCACTACGTATCAAAAATAGAGCTCCTGGTCATGGGCAAGATCCATGAGTTCTTCCATAAGTAACTGTGATCTTTTTGACTAATGTGGCTTTTGAACTTCAAGAAGAGGGACAAAAAGCTCGATCGATTGAACGACTCTATAAATATTAGTGAAAGTTTAAACACCGCAAACGCCGATGGCACGAAAATGCAGATGCTTTTAAGAACTTACCAGTTTGATTTCAAGTACAAGACAGAATTGAAACATAGCGTGAAAAAATGAGTATGTGATGCATCCAGCGGAGGAGATGGAGTTAGAAGACAATCTGGACGGTATAATGAAATATACTTTTTGAAGTGATAATCACAAAATTGTTAATACTATTGTAATTAGTCTGATTATTACGGTTTGATAAAGTTTTTGAACTAAATTAATTAACTTTGATTGAAGAGTCTCACCGGGTACGATAGCGGTTACAATGTACAGTCTACCCAAGAAAAAATTATGTATCGAACAGACCAGGTCGTTAATCCATTGTAATAGCCGTAAAAGCCTTTATAGAGTTTAATAAAATTTCAATTAAGAAGTTTTTTTTTTTAATTTTAGGTTAACATGCTTTTCATAAGAAATATCTTATGAATGAATGAATGAATATTTACCCATAAGGTATGGCGTTCTATTAGACAAAATATATCTAACCGTTTGACATCGATACTTAATGACAATTTTTCACATTTTTCATTAAAACCAAGCAGCTATCAAATATAAAAGGCGAACTAGAAACTTTGGTAAAGTTCATAAATGTGCCGATCTCAATCATATTTGATTTATCAATGATTTTTAAAATATTGTTTCAATTCCATAACCGGAAGTGAAAACAAATGATAATTTCCTACTTTCACTTCCTAGTAACCCCTAACGATTTTTATTATATCTATTTTCAACGTTATATTATTTAATTCATGCACAATGCAGGAACACATTGTAATGAAATTTGCCCAAGAGTAAACAAGTTCGTGACTGTCTAACACTATCGGTATAATTTATCATCAATATATTTACATATAATTAAATCACTTAACCGACCGACTAAAACGTTTAAAAGCAAATTTATCAATTAATCTCTACAAGCTCTTGAGTGTATCTATACACGACTCATTCTGGTTATATTCGTCCACTACAAGAAACAGTGGATTCAAAATGAGTACATTGGTGTAACAAACGCTAAGGAAAGTGAGCCAACTAATTCTATATCAATAATATTTCTTAGATTAGATCGAACATAATTTGGAAAAACAGATAGAAAGAAATGCTTTCATCACGCTAGGTTATAGTGTAATACAAACAACTCAAGCGACTGACATGAAGCTTTTATAAAAACAGTTGTAATGCATTTTCATTATTAATAAGCTCAAACAATCACTTAAGAATAATTATACTTCATGAGAATTGGAATTAACCTAAACATTCTTCCTAATTCTGCAATTGCATCTGCTTCTAGCATATTCCTTCTTTATTTTTGATAGCGCCTCCGCTTTCATTGGTAAGTAATTTTTCATTATTTTCCATGTATTCCCCTGTGGGTTTGTGCCTTTTTCTGTGTTCGGATTTCAGCTCTTATTTGGATGTTCCGCCGATGATTTCACGAGTGTTAACCGCCTTAGATTTGTCAATGATATACTGTTAACTCTCTCATCATTCGATCAACGACATACTCTAATATTTGAGTATTATTCGTTCCTTCGGTAAGATACACTGTGTTCCATCATGAAGATTCCTAGCATCTAGATGTGTTGATACACACCTTCTAATGGCAATTTTACCTACTGATGTGTATCTTCTTTTTTTTGACAGCGATAATGTGTCATTTCTATCACCTCTTGGGTCCTTGTGCGAAAATTACCACTTAGAAAACCTTTATTGACTTGTTCATCTTGAGGGACTCTAGCATCCCTCTCCTCTATAATAATGGATATCAAAAATATCTCGTAACATGTAGGAGATAACGACAAGCTATTTGTATATTCAACATGAAGCAAACAGGTATTTTGCAATCAATACACAAGTTAATTTATCTAAATATGAGAAACAGAAAGAGAAATGCTTTATTGTCAAAAAATTATTTACGTGTTGTAGACAAAACCTTGCAAAGAACTAAGAAACAAACACAAATAACTGAATAAAGGCACAAATGAAGTAGAATCAAATATAAAGTGTCTACACAGTAGAAGGCACTTTCCAGTAAATATGCGAACTGCGTGAAAGGACGTTATAGATTTGATTTAACTTAGCAAATGATTGTGCATATTTTTGGCATTGTAATGGATTGAGCCCTTTAGCTCTGAACTTGGTATAGATAAAGGAAGGTCGTCCTTATGTGGATAGCTGTGCTATCATCTTTCTAAAATAGGAGAATCGTGCTTACGAATTAGGCCGAATTAGAGCGTATTCAAAGATGAATAAGGAAGGATCTTTTGTTGTTTGAAGATTCGTCGCATCACACGTAACCCAGAAAGGAAAGGCATATCAAAGATGCACCTCAATAAGGGCACTATTATAAGAATTTAGTTTTTTGAAAACTGATCTTAGCGCATACTAGGCAGAGCTTAATATTTAAGATTGATATGATAAATACTTAGTTTTAGAAACGTTAAAACACAGAAGATTAGAATCGTACCATGATGAGTTATCGGTGCACAAAAAGAATTTTTTTAATAGTACTCCTCACTAATGTTTACCTTACGGACATTTTTCGTAACCATACCGAAGTGGTGTCGTTCAAGGTGATACCAACTGTAGTATTCATATATATATATATATATATATATATATATATATATATATATATATATATATATATATATATATATATATATATATATATACACATACAACGAATTGATTTGTTTAAAAAACCGATTGAACTAATCTGATAATATTGGTTATGTCTTTTATGTTATGTAGTTTTTTAATATTGTGTAATGATAAAAAAAATTTAGGTTAACCAGAAAAAAATGGAACGTGATGTTACATGGTTTTGTTGGCGGTACTTCAAAGATATCGTTTTAAATATTTGTTAGCTGCATAAATATTTCATTCAATTGCAAATAAAAGGAATGGCAAATGAATCAACAATGAAGGTTGTGAATCACGATTTTCACTCTATAAATTCCGATGAAATACATAAACATTACACGTTTTGTTATTATACACGATTTTAAATCATTAAGAAGATATTGTGAGTGAATTACGAATAGTTCGTTGATTAAATATGAGAACAACTATTTTTAGTCTATTTATTCATATTTTTTCGGGAACTATTATATATTAATAATATATTGGTCGTAAACAGAAGTACTCATAAAGTATCAAGAGATTTGTATTTGAATACATGAATTCATTATCAAATACACACTTAAAAACGAAGAACACAAAACTTACGATGGTTTACATGCAACTTCTCTAACGAAACAATGGAGATGTTCATCATATCATCTTCAAAGAGAAATTGACTTTACACCTCACTGACCACTGCTAATGAGCTCCAAAAATCCTCACTTGAACAACAAACAACAAATCATTTCATTAATAGAAGAAATGAAAAAGATTTTCAAGTGTAAAAATATTTATGTGAAAAAAATTATTTTTGTTCACCTTTATTTCAGTCTCTAGCACAACCTAACCTAACCTAACCTCACAAAATTTACAAAATTTTCATTTTATCTATTGATTTTTCATGAAATGGCCATTTGCACATAGATGTTTTCACACATAGATAGATCCTGATGAGATCTATCCAACTAAGTTATCCATGGTTCTATATCTGTTAACCTTCCTGAGATAATGGCCACTTCCGGTATCTCTGGAAGGAATAAATATGATAAATGGATTTCTCGTAATATCAATAGTCTATGTATAGAGTTTTATGATGATCGTTGTGAAGTGGCTTATCATACTTGTGCTGAAACATTTAGTAGTAACTAACTCTAGATATTCCGGTTAAACCCGGATGCGTCCAATAAGCCCTTCGGTCCATGCCTAGTTTTCATAGATTTCCAGCGTTGTGGGAATCCGATATCCTCCAAAACTCCTTCTACAACCTTCTGAGTATCTCAGATATATTTGGAATCATACGACCGCTTCAAAAGCCGTTCAAAGGGCACAGTGTATCTTCTGCTATACTATACGTTGTACGTAATATTTCTTTATACTTTGAGTGCCCTTCCCCAGACCTCTAGTCAATAGAGCTCGTCACACAGATTGTTCGGTTTTTCTTTCAGTTCGAAGAAGATAAACTAAACTGGTATTCTGAAACACGCAACTTGATTCTATTGATTCTAATAAAAGGACTTGTTTTCCGAGGCCGTGTAAATCTGAAATGAAGTTGTAATACTTCATATTTTTCTGTATAAAATTAGCAACCAACACTTTATCAGTTAGTTAGAAACGATTAGTATCAGAAACTATGAACAAATAAATATAAACAATTAAAAATTGTCTGATTGATTGAAATGGGAGTTTTTCCTCTTGCACCCCTCTCGATCTTGTGTCAAGTGATTTTCATTTATTTTACGAAAAAAAAACTAGCTAGAAATTGTGCAGAAAATTAATGTTAAAGTAGCTCTATGATCATCATCATATATGAATGATAAACGACTTGGATTTGGAAACAATATTCCAGTTATGTTAGATTTATAATGAAATATATTTTCCAAGAAATATTTATATTGTCCTTCAAATTGATTTTTCTCTTGATTCTCCAGAATTTGTTTCCAGTTTCCATTTCTATAAAAAATCAATTTAATATGCTCAAACATAAATTTTATAACCTATCCTCTTTACGATTAAAAATGTTCGCAAGTGAATCAGGTCATCCGCAAAGTCGATTAGAAGTATTAGGACTCATGATTATCTGAAATGATTTATCATAATCGATTAAATTTCAAATATAACCCATCAAGAACGCGGGTCAAAAATTGGTAGCTTTTACGGTCATTATATAAATAAACATCATGAATTAATTCACATTGTTTCAGTTTAAAGGTATTTATGAGATGTGGCAATATAAAACATTTTGTTTTGATATTATGCATATGCATTTATTATCACCTTCACTATGTACCCGTCCTCCATCTCTACATCGTTCTATGCAAATCTTCTATTGTTCAAAGCAGTGTAGGAAGTGTTTTTTGGTCATTTCTCAGATTAAAATCTTGGTCCTCCTATTGAAGATTTAATTCATCACATGTTATTACCTTTTCTAATAAGTTAGAGTTATTTTCAATAGCATTCAAAGTGTCAATACAAATATTTTTATACTTCTTGTTAATGAAATGTGAGGCACTAGTTTAGCACACACTTTCTGCATGTAAAAGATCCTGCACACTTTTTTTTTCAATTCTATATATTCAGAAATCGCCCGAATACTTAGCCGATGGTCAGAACAAACAAGATTGGCGATTTTTCGATAATTTCATCCGTTTTTGATGGAAGGGCCTCCGAAACGTGAATCATCTTCAGCATCTTCTTGGCCATCTTGAAAACACTTAAGCAACACAGAAACAAACACTATACTATTCGATGTCTACAAACACCGTAGACATTAAGGTACATTAAGGTACTTCTTAAATTTAACTACTAATATGTTTACCAAATAACGATTAACGAGGTTACAGTGGTTAAGTAGTTAACTTTCAGTGATACGTATTCAAATCGAAGATGAATTACCAAAACTACAGTAATAAAGAACTGTGAACATTTTGAGAATGAGTGAATTGACCTAAGAATCGACGAAGAGATGTTGATGTTGAAAGTAATTGTAGTTATTGACGCATGGACTAACTACTGAGAATATATGAATAAGTTCTACATGAAATTTTACACCTGTTCATAAAGGTGTAGTACCATTTTGAGAAAACTAGCACATTTAACCTAATAACATCATTTCTTATTATGGTGCAGTAGTCACTTTTGTTTCCAATAAATACAAGAAATTGATTTGTCAATTTTCAACTTCATTTGAATTCTATTCAGGTTTAAGCCTTTCAAAGTAATAAGAAGTTAAAAGAAAGATAATAGGATGAAACCAACTCGAAAAGGGGGAACATTAGGGTGATTTTTCAATATAAATAAGTGTTAGAAAATAAGTATTTTGAAAAAAACAAATTATAATGTATATGGGACATACACAGTTTCCGCTAATAATCGTGAAAAGAATTTTTCGTAGAAGATAAAAAAAAGAAAAAACCAAAAACTTGGGTCTTAGAATTTTTCACATGAATTTTGAGGTTATATGAAAAAAATGTAAATAGAAAAATAATAATTCTTTTCATTTCATTATTTATAGCTTTGTCATTTGTTTTTTATTCCATAGGACTTGTAATTTTTCCGAAAATCGGTAAAAACCTTTTTTAACCCTTAAAAACTCACTCCCTTCTCCAATCCGATATCAGATTATCCGTAAATGATTTTTCCTTTCAGTTTTATTGTATTCTCCTTCTTTTGTAATGAGTTCTATCCTACTATAATTTTTTCAATTATCGACCTTGGTATAGAATTGAATTTCTTAAGAATTATTATTTTCTGATATCTCTCACAGATAAGACAGAAATGAAATTATTTTAATAAATTACGAGGATTGCAAGTAGATGAAAAGCTAGTGACGTAAAAAAATTGTACACCGAATTTAAGTTGTGCTGGCTAATTTTGATCATATTTATTTGAAAAAGTGGAATAATAGATATTAGAATTTTTTTACAATGATCGTTAGCCAATATCAATTAAAACATTCAGAAAAGTTGAAATAATCAGAATAGTTCCCCATATAGAACTTGAGTTTAAAGCAGTACATTCATTTTTAAACTAAAAAATAATAAAATACGTAATTCTCACGTTTGCTGTTCAATTCAAAGAGCAGCATTAAACAATGTCTGACCGTGAAGTAATCACATTTATTACATAGATAATTTTTGAAACGAATTCTATTTCAAAGCTGCGGAACGCCCATGGCTTAATAGTGCTACATGTAAAATGTATATTGAAGATATTTGGTACTATTTTCCGCACTAGTTGATTTCGTGTCTTGCTTGCATTTCTGCATTTCCGCTCGGGCGAATTTTCAATTGTCTCTTCATTTGTATTCATTGTACTGCATCAGTTCGATGAATATTGCATGGTATACAAAAAGACAACAAGAAATTGTATGAATAACTGTGAAACGTTCAAATGAGGTGGAATTTATATAAAATGAGTAACAAAACTATGTTTTACTTTCGAACGAAATATGCAACTTTTATCGAGTGATGAAATTTGTTACCTATCAGAATTGGATAATGAATATTATATAATTCAAGATTAAGAAATTACGAATGGATCATAATTGGAGTGTAGGGATGAACGATTATATGCCTGGTGACGTGGATTACTCACTTCGGTTTTACCATGAGTCCAATAAAGCGAGTTGCGTTAATAACCAACTTTTGAAATCATTAACGTATTATAATTACATTGAATCGTTTAGGATTGACCCCAAGTTTAAAAATAATTCAAGGAATTGTATCTATAACAGAAATATGCTTTGAAGCTGCTTTCTCCATTGTAAGATAAGTGAAAATATGAGTTTCTTAAGAACCCTTGGTAGATGACTGGTATTTCAAGTATAAGGAGTTAACACATCACATCAGTCGTGTGACTAGCTCATAAAAACACTTTTTGTGCCAAAAATCAATTCTATTCATTAATGTAATCTCCTTCAATACAATCAGTCCAACGCTTCTCCAACTTCTCGATGCCGTTCTTGCAGAAGAATTTGTCTTTTGCTCCAAATAAGGCTTCAGTTTCAGCAATTGCTTCTTCATTTGAGCCAACCAATAGTCACTATACGGTAGATGAGGAAGCAATTCGAAGTGTAAATCGTTCAATTCAACTATCGTTGACATCTACTTGTCGGTACATTGTCTTGGTGAAACATTGGTTTTTTCTTTGGTAAATGAGGCCGTTTTTGTACAATTTTATGTAGTATTCGCTATTGATTGTCGCTTCTTCTTGTAGATATTCGATGAACAATATTCCACTCGTATCCCAAAATACTAAAGTCACAACCTTCCCAGCAAACTGTTGTGCCTTTGGACATTACGGAAGTTTCAGTCCACTCAGATGATGTTAGTTTTGATTTTGGAGTGAAGTGATGGATCTACTTTAATCCATTGTCACATATCCATGCAAACAATCTGATTTATTACGTGTAAAAATTGCTCTGAATCATCAACACTTTGTTTTTGATCGACTGTGAGTAAACGAAGCACCTATTTTGAAGAAAGCTTTCTCATGGGCAAATGTTCATGCAAAGTTGTAAATACACTGTCTTCCGATATCTTTACGGCCTCAGGTATCCCACGCAATTCCAATTTACGATTAGATATAACCGATTTGTCTACTTTTCTAATGTTTTATGAAGTAACCAACTCAATTGGAAGTCCAGAACGTACACCATCATCGGTGTTTCTACAACCAGGTTCAAATTCAGCAATCCAATAACAAATGTTTTTTTTTTGTCGATGGAGAAGAGTCCGGATAATACTTTTAAAGCTATTGCTGGGCTTTTAGAGTATTTTTTTATCAAGGAGCAATGATAAATTAACACACGAAATTGTTTTGAAAATAACAAAAGTAGCTTCACTTGAATAGCTGACACTTTTTTTTGACTAATCGAAATTTTATAAAACTTTACACATAGTCTTTTGAAAGCTGGTAATTCATAAACGCCATATAGATTTAACAATGGCAGCACCATCTGTGTGTCAGTCACACGACTTATTGAGTGATGTAATATGAAAACAAGTTGGAATATTAGTTCTACCGAAAAAATATTTCCAGGATATCAATCAAAATAATAGCCATTTAAAGACACAGTTTGTGAGTACCTATTCCAGAAACGCACGTATGGCCAAAAGAAATAGCTACAAGCCCTTCATGAAAAACGAAGATCTAGTTAGGCAGCTGTCTAATCACCAATATTGTGGAGAACTATGATAAAAATTTACCAGATGGCTTACAACAAACACTCTATACTATACGTATTGAGTAAAAGTGATTATTATTTTTTAGCAGCATGATGTAAAGTAATGGTCTTTATTCGAATCAATGTATCTTTGTATTAGGAATGGAAACAATTAAAAATGCGTCTATCCCTTAAAGTAATTTTCATCACTTACACATGCCTACGAGAACTAGAAATTCCAATAATTTAAACAATCTATAATAAAGTCTCTATTAAACTACTATTGGTAATAACCAGCATGTCAAAAGTACCTTGTTTAATAAGTGTAATTTGTCAGAAACTTCATCAAAAAACTGCTTATTTTTCCTCGATTTATATCTAGTTCTTAGTCCATTCACTGAAATTCAATCCTATTTTGCCCAAGAAAGTGGCAAAACATCTAAAAAGACTAACGTTGGAACGATGCTGCACGATTATGTATTCCTGGGTAGCTTCTGATGATAACAAAGTAATAGTCATTTATTCACGACCACTATTGAAATTAAGCATTTGGAACTCATATAAATACGTGACCTAAAAAGAACAATGGTATTCAAATGGAAGTCATTATAACACCTGGAAGAGTGTGAAAAAGTACAATCGTTTCTAAATGGAATAATTAACACTATTTTATTTTTGTGCATTTATCAAGTTATCTTGAGAATTTTGTTGAATGTTCTGTAATTGTAATAATTTTTACTAGCAAAATAATTTTCAAATTTTGAGTAATAAAACACTGATTGTTAAACTAAATAAACATGGAAGATGAATATGTTTGCTCTCCTCCAGAAATTACAGAAATTGGGTGCACTGAAACTCAAAACCTGTTTGTAGAAAAGTCAAGGAAAATATGCAGAAAGTCATATGGCGATATTTTGGATTGGTGTCACACTGAAAAAATCAAAAATTATACGGAAAATGTTCTTATTGCATATTTCTCGGAAAAGTTAAGACAATGTCATTGGAAATCCTCAGCGTGATTGTCTTATTATTAAATGTTGAAAATTACCATAAATTTAAATTTAAACATGGCTATAAGTATATTTCTTGAAATTATTTTTAATGTGGTCGTAGGAAAATTATTGCATGCGTGCGTGGAGTACTTTTGCGTAGCCGTCGTGAAAAATGGCCCCGCTAAGCTCGGGACTGGTAAATATACTTAAATACATTATATACAGTATATAGTAGTATTTGTTATAATACAAATCGGTACTTTTCGCCTACAAATATGAACAGTGTTGATCGATTTCTATCGGTTAATAAGGATTGTTATTTTATCAATTTCGTGAAAATAAAAAATTAAGAGATTTGAAATTATTGATTATTTGTCGCTGATGCCAGATATATCGAAAGACGCTTTTGTGTTAAAAAAAGTGTCGTAACGTGTCATTTTTTAATGCAGTTATAAAATTGTTTTATTAAAATAGTGGGCAGTGAACGCTTTCTTTCCCATATCAATTCGTTTCTACGATAAACTGTTACACTTTTATGTCTTGATATTCGTTCAAGAAAATCCGTTTTGAGTCTAATTAAAAGGACTGTAATATTATTAATAATGGAGAGTAATAGTGAAGAAAGTGTAAATTGCACACCAGAAGATGTTGTTCAATCGACAACTGCTGCGACTAGGCAGTAAGACACCCTAATGGTAAATATTTGAATCCAAAAAACTACAGTGGGCATACATGTTGACGCTCTTCGGCGTCTCTATTAGTAGATTCCGGTGATGATATAATTCAACTAGAGTAGCACGGTGAGTGGAAATCCAGCACAGTTGTGGAAGGTTACGTAGACGACCCAATAAAAAACAAAATGGATTTCGCAGTAAAAATTTCAATTAGAACAACTAGTTCGAGTTCAAGCAACATTGCAAATGTTCAGAATCCTACCGATAATCCAATAAGTACTCATACAACTGTAGACGAGGTTATCTCTTTGAGCTCGTTAAATGTTGCCAATTCAAGTACCAACAGTAATGTAACTTTTTCTTCACTTTTGTTTTGTCGAATTTTTTTTATTTCTACGGTCGTAGAAAACTTTTTGTATGAAACTCGTGAGTGACGTAACTTTTTTCACTCGTAGGAAATGTCTACTCGTGAAAAAAAAATATTACTTCACTCACTTGTTTCAGAACTAACTATTGTTGGATTATAAACTAACATTTCGTGTAAAACTTCCAAAAATACAGTTATAGTCGTCATGGTTCCGAATTAATCAAAATTAAGTTCATTTAATCAGAAAAAGTAGAGCTCTACTTATAATATTATAAAAATTTCAAAAACATATATTGTTAATTTTCGAACTTCACTTGTTCCTAGTGTCAGTCAATGTGTTAATAAAAACACTATTTTTTACTAAACGTTTAATTCAAATTTGATGCATCACTTAGGAATCATCACTTGTGAAAAGTTTTTTCTTATGAACTTCTGATATT
The DNA here is from genome assembly GCF_026250575.1 of Diorhabda carinulata. Classification (NCBI taxonomy): domain Eukaryota; kingdom Metazoa; phylum Arthropoda; class Insecta; order Coleoptera; family Chrysomelidae; genus Diorhabda; species Diorhabda carinulata. The sequence goes on along the minus strand of NC_079472.1, from coordinate 52,774,838 downwards.
CTAAATAAGAATCCTGCTTTGAATGTTTGTTTACATTTAATTATTAGATTTCATCAAATACTGTAGTGGCAGCGGCTACCCAGTGTTAATTTAAAGTTCTTTTCGCCGTCGAGATTTTTTTAACTTAGGATCATAGATAAGAGTTTATTAAGTAAGTAATCATTAAAAAAGAACGAGGTAACTACTTAAGAAGCTATTATATCCAACTGTCTACTCTATATTAGATTTTGTCAGATATTAGATACATGTAGCCGATTGCTTTATTAGAGAAGGTATGATGTTATCTGGTCTACTTAATAAGGCTATGATTAATTTTGAGTTGTTCGAATGCGTCGACACGTATTAAGAACACCTTTATAAAAACATACTCTCTCTCTCTCTCTCTTTCTCTATAGATATTTATAGTCTATAAAACAATAACGATATTAAAAGCTTTTACGATAATGAACAGTTGAGCAAATAAGTATATACGATTTTCCGCTGGTTGAAATTTCATTCAAAAGAACAATCTTATCGTCTAGACGCTCGAAGTATTTTATATCACCGTAAACTTTAGTCTTGGCTAAATTAATTGAGCATATAAAAATGTTTAAGAATCATGATACTTTTTGTAGATAGAAAATATAAGTAACATCATTTTAAAATACCAAAAACAATGTAGCATGAGCAGACGCAAGGGTTGCTTCTTAAGTTTTGAGATTTTTAAGTTTTGAGTTTTGCCTTTTTAAAATTTGACATTCTTAATGGTCAACGTACTTAGAAAGAGTGCTATTTGAGTTATTTACAAATACATGAAACATTCTTGGTCAATTAATGGAATCATAGATCTATTCTTATTTACCCGAAATTAAATGCGACAGAGTTCAAAAAATGTTTTTGAACAGTCGAACACATCGATTTGATGGATGATCCGCTGTACAATACTTCTTTGGCAACATATGATTCCTTCTTATTCCCGCAGATCAAAAATTAATTGAGTATTTCAACGTTTTTCTAAACCTGAAGGAGCGGTTGATGCATTTAAATCACTTGCTTTGGAGATACCTCAATCGGAGAAAGAAAGAAAAGAAATGCTTTGACAATTGGCGCAAACAAATACGAAAGTGCGTTGATCTGAATGAAGATTATTTTGAAAAACAATGAAGCCAAATCCAATTGAAAATATTTATTTAGATTTGTCTATATCAAAGTTTAAGTATCAACCATAGTAAGTATTATAACAAGCTTTGGAAATCACATATTGGATTCTCAAAATTTCCCCGGTTGATCTGTGAAATTTGCTATTGAACGATTTCCTTTTACGGGATCATAATAAAATAGGCTTATAGTCGTGAGCAAACGCATCACCACAAACCATCTTGATCTTTAATTACTGATAGAATCCTCTAAATATAAGAAGTATTCAAAAAAGTGGTCTGAAAGGCTTTAAAACTAGAACTACTTCTCTCCGATGACAAAAAGAAAACTTGGTGCTTAAAATAAAAAACTTTCACCTCAAAATACAAACTAGAGTGTTGTGGGAGTAGATAATTTGAAGCAAGAAGTTAATCACGAGATCAATTGTCTAGCAGTATTATCTCTAATACCATCCTGTTAAAACTATACTTGTCCTCAACTATTCTGTTATAATTGTGTGAATATTGAGGCATATACCGAACAATTAAGCCTCTTCCGCTGATATTTCTCCAAATGGTCACTTTATAGCTGGGTAGAAACCTTTTATGAACTACTTCAGCATTCATCTCTCCAAAAATGAGGAAGACTGCTTCTTCATTAAATAAAATACATACATACTGAGGTAAATCAACAATAAAAGTTTCACATACCTATCTCAATTTTTGTCTGTTGAGAAGTCTTTTATAAATAGAAGTCTTTATTGGCGATCACGACATTGAGTATGGTAAGGCAACGCCATGGCGGATGCATGCTTAAGAGTAAAATAATTATTCACAAAAAAATACGAATTTCGACAGCGAAAACGCGTCCTAGCATACCCAATCTTTTATTTCTCCAGACTAGGAAGCGTTCATCCTACCAAGCAATCCTTTGTTTTGCACATCTTAGATAACTAAGTTGGAATCTCTAGAACCATTGATGATATTCAGACTGAATACACTGTTTACACCACCACTACACCAACACTCACAATTACACTGTCTGACGCGCGTTCGATAACCAAGTTGATCGACTTAAGAGACTGAAGGCTAAATTTAGACAACTATTTGCCTTCAGTCTCTTAAGTTGATCACTTGGTTATCGAAACGCGCGTCAGACAGTGTAATTGTGAGTTTTGGTGTATTGGTGGTATAAACAGTGTATTCAGTACATCTTAATTAAGCTTAAAATGCACTAACAATTTTCGGATAGCAACTATCTTATACTCAGTGTGTATATCTTAAATCTAATTCAGCTCGCTTTTTTCAAGAAGATTTTTGATTTCTTATTCCCTTGAAGTTCTATATTAAATTTATTCACAGTTATTATGCCTTATCCTATCTATTGAATACTCAGGGTTAGACAGAAATCCGAGAAAATCAATTTCGAATGCTATCAACAATTTTGATATTCGATATTCGAGTTCGATATTAACAAGATTTTATGAACACAAAAAATTAACACCTGAACAAAAAACTTGTTAAAGTGAAGTATTTCACTTTTTCCTCTGATATTTTTTTTCGGTTACAGTATTTGTTCCATATGTAAATTCTATGAGTAGTTTGGCTCTCATCAAATCCACGCTGCAGTGGTTTTTAGACTTCGTCCATTCGAAGTCTATGTGAAAAAATTCAGGTCACAACGGTTTTGACCGCGTCCAAACTCGCTTCTTTGGCACTAGTGAAAATCTGACACCATCTCTCCAGAACTGTCAAAGTTCTGGAGAAAAAACCGTTTCAACAATACAATGATTATAGAATAGATTCTAAAAAGCCTAAAATACTCTGTCATGGATAGACAAGTTATCGACGGTAAAATAAAAAGGCTTTCCCAAATTTGGAAATCGGAAACTGCACTTTCAAAACTATCTACATCTGCTTGATTTTTGGATATCTATCCATGGCGGCGCATATATTAGCAAGAAAATGTAGAAATACAATGGTTTCGAGTGATCAAATCTTTATGGTTGATCTTCTAAGCCTAACAGTTGCTTCAATGCAATCATTTTCCAAGGAAAGGAAATACATAGTAAGAGCAAGAATAAAATTTCAAAATCTTCTCAAGGGCTTTGCCTAATGACAATCACCTAGTTTGTACATGTATCACAAGCTCTTGTCATTGTATTTAACAAACTCATTCAAACAATCCGTGTCCCGGAGGCAGACACAAGCGAGTAGAAATCGAGACTGCCTCGGGAAATACTGGACGGTTGGGAGCCATGGGGATACCATTGCTGAAAAATGATAGAATGTGTGTTCATCAGCTTCTATTTGTTGAAACTCACATTTAATCCAACTATCATATCTTTTTAGGACAGCATCTTGTTTCAGTAATTATAGAACTTTTATGTTAAACTCCGTTGTCCAAATATACGGTCCACTGGTTTCCAATTTTGTAGTATATGAACGATATTATCAATGTACCTGATCAAGTGTAGAGTTATTTTATCGAAAGATAAACAGAAATCTAGGAAAATACCGACAACTGTTACTGTAAACAAATCAATATAGTCGGAGCCAAAGTTTTTTTGTTCCGCTAGAAAAATGTTTAGGGTAGAAGTAGAGTCAATGTTTTAATGTTTTTTTTTTTCAAAATTGTAAAATTCACTTTGGAAGAAGAAGGTTTACACATTGAATCTGTGGAAGACAAAGTGACACGAATTCTAGAAGAGCTAACAAACAAATTTTATTTCACTTGTTATTGCCGCACGTAGTATAATTGTCTACATGACTGTGGAAACAGCAATGGCGCTGCACTGGAATTTCACGTAAAAAGTGTGAAAATAAAAACTTAATTAGTGCGTGGTAGTGGCAGTTGAGTATTTAAGTAGAAGTAAGCTGATTCTACGTTAAGTTAATTTCTCCTATAACCTCATTAGCAGTATTTCCTTGATGAAGAATGATTGTATATTTTTCTAAAGTTCAAAGACATAAATCTTACAGTACAGTTTAAAAAACGTGTCGATTGTCTCGTACTGTTAGGAAAATAGAGTACATTAACTTTATTCAATAGTTTAGAATGGTTGAAAGCGACGAGGGAAAAATGATAGTTGAAAATAAAAAACTGAGTTCATGAAGAACAATTTTATACTCATAAAAATCGATATACCTAACTTTTATTTCTTTTTGACGGGAAAAAAGTTTGACATTCTATCTTTGTTGACATGTGAAAAAATGTCACTTTTCATGAAATGACTTTTTTCTCTTGCCGGGATGAAAAGTTCACTTCTTGTTCCTGGCATGCGGGACAAAACTGGCCTATTCTCTCCCGGAAGACCTTTTTTTTGCTCCTGCTATGGTAGCAGCAACTACAGCAACAGGTACTTCACATGACATTCCGTATTATCGCGTGAAAATACAGAATTGAAATTAAAGATATGAATTTATACGATTCTAGTGATAGTGAATTAGTGTTGTGACTGTCATGGTGAAAGCAGTGTCATCGTGAAATTAGAACAATAATAAGATGATACCGCGTCTGCGTAGTTTGCAGTGACTTTTTTTGTATTTCACTTTTTTTCAAGTTATCGAACCTTGTGTCAGATATATAAAAACTACTGTCCAGAAAATCAATGTTCAACCAATTTCACTGTTGTGCTCGTCTACACCTTAATATTTAGAATACTTGAAAGACGAACTTTTCATTCCGGTGAGGAAAAAATAGTATACGAATCATGAAAGAAAAGTAGGGCGAGAATGCCCCACTTTTCTCTCTTGGTGCGTAATGTAGTATTTCCGGGGAGAAAATAAGTACTTTTTTCCCGCATATTTTTTAAACACATAAGCAAAGGTAGAATATTTAATTTTAAACTATTTTTGTTCAAAATAATGTCACATTTACTTCATATCAAAAGAGCATTGATTAAATGTGCATTGCATGAATGACATGTTCCTAAAACTATTCGGTACAACAGTCAAATTTTCTTAAGTTGAAATAATATTTCTTCCTGTCATCATAACTCCCGTTGATGTACTTGTTCGCAAATCCAATGTTATTTTACCACCACCACACGTTCTAAACACTTCATTAGCTATTTCCGTTTTTTGTAATACCGATTTGTCAACATACCCTTCAGTCAATCGTCATGTTTCTTTGGTTTCCCCCAGTAAAAGTGTAGCCGACGATCATCGAAATGAATGACCTGTATATGAGTTAGTATTTTCAAGTTGATGAAAATAAGGCAATGTTTCGGGAACCTCATAAATAGGGGTTTCACCCACAACCTGATTGATGCATTTTCCATTGTGATATGTATAAAACAGGCGGCGATCCTTTATTGCTGCTGGACTAAATGCTATATACATTTGGTAACATTTAACATATTCTTCAGTACTTAACTACAAATCTCCTGTTTACATCATTCTTTGTTTCCTAAAGTTTCACTATTAATAATGATCCGGAATCTTCAACATAATCTAATTTTAGATAATTTCAGAACTTCGACAAGCTTCTACAATCTTAAATAAAATAATAACCTTGACCATTAAATAAAATTCATCAGGAGCATTATTAAAAATTTCTTGGGCTTGTTAACTTTCCCTTTTTTTGTTGTGCCATTTTCTCCGAGAAAGGACTGCATTTTTTTTTCATTTCTTATTTCATGAATCTTGTGTACGCAGTTTCTTAAACTTTCCATGATTTAGCTGGCAATAATTTCTGTGACGCTACTTTGGGTATTTCTACTAATTCCGGTGGAGTCAAAGAAAACTTGGAATCAGACATTTTTTACTTCATAGTACTGAAAATCACTTCTAAACAACTCCTAATTTGAATTATCAATATCAAATGACAAAATTGAATTGACAGCTATTTGATTACTTCAAAAATTGTCTAATAGTCGATATAAGTACAACAACTAGCCTACAAATTTCAATATTCAAATTTCACATCGATAATTTTCTGACTTGATGATTGTAATTATTATATTATATTAAATATTAAATCATCATTTCTCCCGTGACAGACGCATCGGAAGACAATACAAATTGAAGCTAAAATCTTGTACTTTTTACCCTTTTAGTATGAAAAAATGGAAAACTAACGCACACAATATAGATTACCATAGATTTCCATCAGTAAATTATTTAATCAAATTATTGCAATTACTTTCCGATGTAGAAGGATTTATCAACACCAAGTAATCATTTAGATAATGTACACAACTTCACGTCAAGGAATAACACGAAAAGTACTTCGATCTCTAACATAATCATTAACTACATTTCACTTTTTTTATATCATAACAGCAAGATGGCAGTATATGGTAGCTCCTTGTACATCAGTAATTATGTTTTTAAATTATGTAATATTGATATTTTCTCGAAACATAATACAAACCAGATTTTTGTTGATAGGATTACAAACAACAAAAAAATGTTCATAGGACTTAATTTAATGTGGAAAATCATAACCAAAAACAAAATTGAACATTTATCAAATCAGGGATTAGGTTAGATGATAGTAAACAGAAGGCGTAGTTAAGTTATTTTAACATGGCTTATAAGTGATTCAATTGAATATTTATAGACAAGTGTCTATAAATATTGTTCTTAATATTCTGAAACTGTTATAGAGAGCTAAAAGTATATTCTAGGCCTTGTATTGACTGTAGAAGGAGAGCGCCCTGAATTAAAGTGAAGTTGACGTATAGAATTTCAAAAAAAGTCAGTATTTTAATTTATCACTTAGTCTAAATGATGCAGAAATTAATATCAAGTATAGAGTTATTCGAATCCAAGACGTCTTGGCAAAACATTTCATCTTCAATGATAAGAAAAAAAGGAGTTGGACATAGAGAGTTATCAATAGAACAAATAGCTATGGCATTGGCAATAACTAGATTTAATGCGTTGAAGGTCACTATATGAAATATATTGGATGGTGTTGCTACTTTAGATCGATAAGAGATAACTTTTTAAGAAATAGAAATAGTGAATAATAGAATATTAACGACGATGATTCCAGGAAGAATAGCCTTTATAAAAAGACAAGGCTTAAGTATATCCGTTCCATATTGGACTATAGTTGTACATTAAATGGGCTAATATCTGAAACAAAACTTTCAATTATTGATTGTATTCAATATGAAGCCTTTATTATTTTTATGGAACTAATTATGTTATCTCCTAGCTAAACAGTTTTGGCGAAAATTCAACAACCACCATCAAAAACTCGTACTCAATTTTAAGCTGATGAACAAATAAATAAATACAGAGCATTTAATACAGAAGTTCTCATTTTCAATAGTACAAAAGTATAGTTATATACAATATACATCAAAATTCCTAATATGAATAATTTAATACTCACAACCAAACTGAATAATACCATAGAGCAGCATTTTTCATTACAAATATAAATCATGTTAAAAAATTCAGCAAAGCAAACATTTGTTTAGTTTACTCTGCCAACGCGTTGGCAATTTAACAATGCTTATCATGATGCTTACTAAATCTGGTTCAAACTGTTCCTATAATGACAGACTCATATCAGTTTCACAAGCTATCGAAGGGTCTCCAATAAATATTCATAATCTAGATTATCCTCGTATGGGTTAAAGGTCACACGAGATGGTAAATTATGAGGCAAAAGATGCTTGCAAATTAAAAGAGTACTTAAACGTTTTCTGTCAACCTAATGTAACTAGTATGTATAAAAAATCTATTGGAATCAGATGGCCATAAACTTAGAATGAACTCAGCAAAACATCAGAAAGTCTCATTTCCAGCTTCAACCAAATCGATCAAATAGCATTTAATCCTTAACAAACTTGGATTTTTAGTAAAAAAAACACAACAACTATAACGCGACTAAAATCATGGTTGTTTCCTGGTGCACTTTAATAAATTGGGTATTCTACAGTCACCATATTGCAGCTGCGACAACGTATCGATTGGTGATACTAATTATATTTTTATAAAGTGCAAGAAGAATAAAGGGGCTATATATATTAGCTCTCTCCTAGCATACACAAAGAAAGCTACTTCAGATACTATAATGAACTTCATTAAGGAAGCGTATTAGTTTCTTAAATCATACATATTCATTAGGTTCAATATAAAAAAATTCAATATCTGATCATCCATATGCCCACGCGTACTCAAAGGTAGAATTGTCACTATGGAAAAGTAGTAATTGTTTCATAAGGGCAATTATATACCAGAGAAGGTACCAAAAATAGACGATTCCATAAATATTAATAGTAACCGCAAATCCAAGTAGTATCAATAATTCTATGATAAGCAAAAGAAGCATCGGTCTTCAGGTCACATACTGAGGGGACTCTGCTTCAGAGTATGATAAAGATAACGTGAACTTGGAAGTTAGCTGTAAACTCACTGACAATGCTGCATGATTCGTTCAGCCTTTGAAAATATACTGTTTCTACAAAACTTACCAGAGTGATCCAATGATTTCGGTGCATGTGAAAATTAATATAATCTACATTTTGATAGGAAATAATTGAACTGATGATTAATCCATTATCCAAGTTTAATTATCAAACACAATGTGAAAAATGAAGGAAATGCATCAATTTAATAGATTCGTCTACCAGCTTTCAAATTGATCAGTTTTCTGTGGTATTCAAACGCTCACGATTTCAATTATCCTAAAGTATATTTACATATTATTTCCACCCAAGAGGAAGATGTATTTCGCATGATATAACCAACAATACCTCAATAATCTGTACTGCTATCATTACAACAGTACTGAAAATTACACTGTTTGAGGTACGTTTCTGTACCCAAATTTTCAACTCGACAAAACCGAAGGTGGCAGTAAACAGTGTGTTTACTGCCACATATATATATATATATATATCTCCATATCTCTATATGATATCCCTAATGCTAGAAGTTCACTTTTTATAGCTAGCTCAAGATATCTCCATTTTGTGTTGCTCAAATCTTGTCTGAATACAGAATACAAAAAAAAATTATAGGAGGAAAGGATCGGCAAGTACGGTGGATCATCGAACACGAATATTCATGTTGGAGAGTTTAGTCTTTCTCAATTCTAGTTTGTGTGGAGGAACAATCGTTTTCAGTTATTTCACGGCATTTATCAAATCTTCCATACAAATCAAACATTTATGTGGGGGATGAACATTTAATACCGCTAATTTCTTTCAAACTTACATGTTTTTTTCCCTTAATATTTAGGCTGAGGATACTCCAAGTTTTTATTTAGCTTAAACAGCTACCACTTGACTTAGCGAGCTCATATTGGAGGAAGAACCATTTGATAGAGAGAAATGCTTTAATGTCAAAAAATTGTTAGAATTTGTAGACAAATGCTTGTAAAACTGAAAACCAAAAATAAAAATAACTAAATTAAGATGGAAATAGGATAAAATTTCAATTTACAGAAGAAAACCACAATGAATAACAAAATTATAGGTAATAGTGATAGGTAATAATTAGTATATAAGTCCATAGCAAAAAAACAGTATGCAGCATATCAGGAATTAAATATTATTATTAGAATATTCTTTTACAGAGTAAAAGGCACTTTCTAGTAAATATCCACTCAAATCATTGCGTAACGCGGGAAAAGATGATTTCGATTTGATTTAAATTGGCAAGTGATTGTGGATATTTTTTGCATTGCAAAATATTGAGCCCTTAACTAATTCTAAATGTGAAGTAGGTAGGTAAAGGTCCGCGTTCCTAAGTGGACAGCCGTGCAACGATCTTCCTGAAATTGGAGAAGCGTACTTACGATTTAGGCAAACGCATCAAAAATGAATAAGTAATAAAAAAACATTTTAACATTTTTATAATTTGAAGATTCGCTCAAATTAAGTCGCACCACACGTACCCGAGAATGGAAGGGCATATCGGAGATGCGATTCAATAGGTTATAATAAACTGTTAAAAAGGTGGATGATTTCACTTAACTATGTTAAAACAAGTTGCATCCCTCCCTCAGATTGCTGCCATACCTCGTATGTTCTATCATATTTATCACTGCCACTGCACACATAAAGTAAATGATATAGCAGAAACTGATGCAGATTAATAATATGCTCTTAACTGGAACAAGATTAAGTATTTTTTTTAAGATTCTATCTATGTCCAATTAGCAAATTATTTACAACGGAGCCACCGTTATTCAATCATTTTTTTGTTGGAATTTCTTTTCACACCTGTGCAATTATGTTCGCCTGTTATTATCGACTTTAACTCAAGAAATAATACGAAAATTGCAGGCACTAAATAACCATCTAAACGGCTTTCTTTCTTACGAAGGTACCTGATACATCGATATATTATCTGTCTTAAGGACAATCAGTCTCTCAATCATGTCAGTGTAATAATTGAGGTCGTTTAAACACGTTTATCAAAAATGTTTCACGGGGAATTTTATTATTCATGGCATTGGTCTTATTAATTTTTTTAATAAAAATCTAGTACCAAACCACTAAGTTTAATACACATTCTTAACGCCGTTTCTGAAAACTGCAACATTATCTACAACCACATAAAAAATTGAAATGTTAATATCGTTGTATGTCATCCCCGATTTTGTCAAATAACGAAGTCCACATTTCATACTACAGTTTATTTGAGAATGACTGATGGCACAGTTTTTATGTCAAAGGTATATTTCAAAAAGTGTAAAACAGGAAAAATCTCGACACTACATCGAACGGGAAGATAATTTCGAGTTCAGACACTCTTATAAGAATAGTATAAGGGGTTGTTACTCTAGTTTTGAGAGACAAATGAGAACAAATATTTGTAATTGGTTATGGCTTTAGTGCTCTTCAATATATTCCCCATTAAGATCAATATGCTTTTGTATGCGTATGACCAATTGTCGAAGCATTTTCCCCATTCCGATTGAGGTATCTCTATAACATGTTAGTTGCCAAAGTGTACGACAGATGACCAATTAATACGAAGTTTTGATGTTTGAACTGATGTATGAGAGCTTGTTTTTTGAGCGATTTTCTAATTATGCGGTATCCAACGCGAACAAATATTTCTGACAGACAAATATTTATGTAATATTGTACATATGCATGGAACTAATGCCCATGTGTGCATCGATGTTTTGTGGTACATCAGCCGCTTTCGGACTATTTTCACGAAATTCTTCCTGTAGCGAAATGCGACCATGATAGATTCAGAAAACCAGTGAAGCACGCGGCTCAAGAGGGTGCTTCATCACCAAAAGTCCAAGCGATTGGACGATGCGATGATCGGCACACTGCTGTTGGTACAGCCCGAGTCGAAAATCATAGAAAATCATCCCACGAAAATGTTCGATATTAAATTATATTTTTTTATCAAGATGAATGTTGCAAATATTTGTAAAAAAACAAATAGCATTCAAATGACAACACGTTCTAAGTACGTTCACCATTAAAAATGTCAAGCTTCATGACGACAATGTCAAAATGAGATTTTCTATGCTATATAATAAAAATACACAAAACAGAATTTTTCTAGGGTAAAAAGTAGTTTTTTAATACGTCGCGTCGTTTCTTTTCGATTCGTAGTCATCATCATCAGTTTCGTTACTCCAATTCATAGCATTTTCCTTTCCAATTAATATCCTAAGTTTCAAGTAATAAAGTATTGATCACAACATTTCAACTCCACACTGTTTATACTATCACTACAATTATCGTGTGAAGGTGAACTAAAGCCTATTAATTTCACCTACCCATTTTATACCAAATTTTCGCACACATTTTTCACATAGAGATTTTCTAATCAGTGGACGCAATATTCATAGTTCTTCAATAGGTGGAAAAGTCGATAGAATTCAATAAACTCATTTTTTGTTGACTTCACCAAAGCATCATAGACTATAAGTACCAACGTGTTATCCAAGAACTTTTTACCGGAACCAGAACAAGAATTAAAACTAAGGTAGGACTCTCTGGAGAAGTTCAAATTAATACTAGTGTTCGGCAGGGAGACAGTCTTAGTCCAACCCTATTCAACATCATAATGGATCAAATTATCGAGGAAGTCAACAAAGTCAATGCAGGATACAGAATGGGTCACCACTCCCTAAAGGTATTGTTTTATGCAGACGATGGTATTGCTGTAGCAGAAAATGAAGACGACTTACAACGTCTACTATATAAGATGAAAATTTTTACCGAAAAATTTAATATGAGCATTGCAGTCAACAAGACACAATCAATGGTAATATCAAAAAATCCTATTAGATGTAAATTGGCAGTCGATAGCGGAATAATACAGTAGGTATCAAGATTCAATTAGCTGGTAGTGAATATATATAGTGAAAGAAACCTGACAGAGAAGGCACGAATACAAGCGAAAGCATAAAAAATCAGCGGCTGTCTGAGAGATACAGTGTTGAGAAACAAAGCGATGAGCTCACAGAGCATGACCAGAATATATAAAACGTGGGTGAGACCTATTCTCACATATGCCTCAGAAACCAGAGCCGAGACATTAACAACAAAAAGAATAATGAGAACCACAGAGATGAAAATACTACGAACCATCAAGGGAGTCACCCTCAGGGACCGAAGAAGGAGTGATGACATAAGAGAGGAATTGGGCGTTCAAGATATGGTGAGATGGGTCAAGGCCAGAAAAATATTCTGGAGGAATCACTTAGAAAGAATGCCAGAAGACAGATGGACAAAATGGGCTAAAACTCAAATACCGAACACCCGCAGACCTGTAGGCAGACTAACAAAGATGAACGAGAGCTGGAGCTCAGCTTCTCAGGAATATCCAGGAAGAGGGCCAAACGTACAGGATTCAACAGGACCTGGTCCTATTGAAAGAGAAAGAAGAAGAAGAAGATTTTCTAATCCTATGCCGGTTAATAAGCCCATCACACATAAGTCTTGAGTATAGCTACTTCCTCAATAAGTTTGAGGATGTGAAGCCACCTTTTTCCACAATAAAAATGAAAAACAAGAGAAATTTGCTTTGGTATCTCTCAATCCTGTTCAAACAAAAAGATTGGAAGAAATTTTCAACTAAGAAGGTTTAAAAATGGTATATAAATTGATGCAATACATTAAAACAATTTTTGGGTAATCCTAAGGATGATATATCAGATTTGAAAAAGAGTGGTATCTCTAAAATTGGATGTAATGATTGTGACAGGAAGTATGTTGGGCAGACTGAGAGATCTATTGAAGTTAGTTTCAAAGAGCATATAAGGTCATTTAAAATATGAGTATTACCAATCATTACCATCAATATAAATAATGGTAAATTGTTAAAAAATGATTCCAATAATAAAATTTTGTATGCATTTGATATTTTCAATGGTGAGATCATTTGAAATATGGACAATGCGCCTATTCCCCCACTATATTTGAGTAATGTGAAATTAATCGCCGAAGAGGTTTTCCCGCTGATATCATTTTTCGCGAAAAATCAAACTTAGAATTAGACTTCAACTACATATTTTTTTACTATTTCAATTTCGCTTTACTCCTTTGTTGTATGTTGTTTACGTAACTGTAATAGCTCTTGTTTAAGGAATTCCTTTCCTGCTACTGTTTCTTTGGTAACTAGCCAATCAGATCGTCCTACATTTGGGATTAAATAACGGTACCTCTTCAATGATAACTGGCATTTACCATAACTATACAGAATTGGTCGGCAATAAATCCAACATTTTACGAAAACATTTTTCAAAAACATCAGTAATTTATCTTCTCCAATATGAATAATAGTTTTTGATATTTTGAAAAATTAAAGCCAACAGACAAACTTATAACCATAACCAATATTTGTCCACAGGAAATTGAAGAAAAAATGCCACTGCTATGGAAAAGGGGACCCACGTATCGCCTCAATTCCAGTTTGTCACACTTGAAAAAGGAGAAATGCTTCAGTAAGCAAATAATTTAAATTTATAGACTAGACTATGATCTTTCATGATTACATTCAGATTCCATATCTCTATTCCTTTTTATGTAAGTGTTAAGCTATGTTATTTTTTACATCTTTCATGGCTTGTTTTAGATTAATACTTTTGTCTGTACCTATTTTATCTCCATTCATAAATCGTAAAAACGTAATACTAATGATAGCAATAGATATTGCTAAGACAGAAGCAATAGATATTTGCTATATTCATCAGTTCACAGTTAAAACAAATTATTATTTTTAAGAATCCAGATACCAATTATTGAGATAGTTGATCTCAAAACAGTTTACCGTATCTTTAATGTATGACGGATTTGTGCTACCATAAATCAGTTAATATGTCAAGAAATTACATAGGCGGAATCACCTTATAGGGGCTATTTTTTATTCGGTTTTGTGAAAATATCGAGCGAGGTATGTAATAATTTAAATTAACAAACAGCGCCTTCCAGCATATATATTTGAATAATTTCTAAAAATAAGGTGGTACTTATATCTGACAAGGATGTAATTTGTGATATGTGAAAACTGTAGATTTTAATTTATTACCATTCTTTTTCCAACAAATCCAATATAATATTGAATTACATTATCTTCTCTCATAGCAGAGTAATTGGAACTTCAACTATTTTCACAGTATTTTATCAACTTTGACACACAACAGAAGCAGATTTATGAGTGGTTTTGATTGAATTGTACGGATTTCAACTCAACTGTATACGTTATTGTTGAAGCTTTTAGTATTTTAGATTTTTTAGTTTTCATTTCACATATGAACAAAGTTCCAATTACCCAGGAAAAATTCAAAAACATAGTCCGACCGGAAAAGATTCCATGCTCAATTATTCCGGAAAATTAGATGAAGAATGGGCGTCAGTATATTGAGAATAATAACGTAAATTATATAAGATAAGTGAAAAATTGCTTACACATTTCACTTAGTGAACTCTATTATAGGATTTGATTAGGTATACCTAAAATAGTGTAATGTTTTTCTTATTTTTTATACAATTTATAATCGTGGGGTAAATTAATAGACTGTGTCTCCCACATTCTCAATTTATTCAAACACTTTACACCACACTTACATACTAATTCACTTATCGCTAGCAAACAATTTACTTAGATAATTTATTCAAATTCTCCGATTATTTTCTATTTACTATGATTATTTATTATGAACCAAACTGCCCTACTCAAATTCCTTACATATCGCCAAAAAAATTCTCAAAAATTCTAGAAAATGAAGAAACACAACACATAAATAAACAGAACTTCCTAGGAATGAGAATATGAAACAATGTGGATGTACCACCTGCTATAATAAAACTTATATAAAACAAACATCAAACGGATTCCGTGGTTTATAAAAAGAATGTCAAAGGCGTCGCGCGCCGTCGCCGAATTTTAGAATTCTACTATATCTAGGCAGAACCAGCGGAGACGTGTTCGTAACAATAATAAGAGTTTTTGCTTATTAAACAATATAAATACACTAAAAGATTCGCCTCATTTCAAATATTCCTGAGAGGAAATTTTTTTTGATAAACCTATATGTAAATAGTACTTCAATATTATTTACATCTATATATCAAGAAATAATTGACGAATCTGACTTGTTCATTTTAAGTTAGTTAATAACAACATATACAGTCATAATAATGATAGAAAATATTATCTTAGATAATTCACCATTGGCGTCAGAATATGGATACCTACTATAGATTTCTATTAAAATAATTATGTCTCTTATTATTTCAAATTCACTTTACGTTTGAATTGTGCCAGAGCTTTTTTGAAATAGAATTTATAATAGCTGATAGAATTCTGGGAGAATACTTACATGTGCGGGTATTAATTTCCGGTTACTAGGTTTCTTGAGTTTTTGTTCATCATGGTAAACAAACCTGTGTTGAATAGTGCTCTCTAAAAGCGTTTTTGTTAACTAGATCAGATCTGAGGTGAGTAAATCTCTGTTCGTTAATAATTTTCTATTCTTGCTAATTTCATATTAAGCGAGATTTCATACAAAATTTATTTGGTCTCAGATTCTAGATACAAAACATTGAAAGTATAATTAAATATTCACATACTACACTGTATCTACTGAATTGATACTACCTTTTATAATCCTAAGAATATTTTACAATTCGCCACACCATCTTTTTGACATCAAAACTCCTTCAAATAAATATACAATATATAATTAAAATTTTAGTGTTATCATGTACTATATGGAAAAAACCTAGAACAGGGAGATTTTAATTCTCAAATTGACAATTTACAATATACAAATATTTTATACTCCACGAAAATTTTAAGTGAGAAAGGAGGTCGTGAGGCACCTTGATGGAAAGGGATTTTAGTCCTCTGCTCAGCAATATGAAGTTGTTTCAAATTTGGTGGAATCATAACTGAAAAAATGAATTTTAAAGATCTAATATTTTGATAATGTATCTATCACAAAACTTTACGTAAAATGATAAAAATATATGCCGCAAAGTATCTAGAATGTATTTTTCAATGTATTATACAATTGAATTAAATATTCAAAATGATCACCATTCACTTCTTGACAATAACCGATGCGATTTTGGAATCCTCTAACAACTTGAAAGACCTCAGGGGTTATTTTGTTAATTTCTTCCTTTATCCTAACTTTTAAATCAGTAATATTGTCTGGTCTGTTAAAATATACTATAGATTTTAAAAAACTTCATAAGAAGTAATCAAGTGTGAAATCGGGGATTAAGGCGGCAAATCGATCTTTCCACGTTTTCAAATCCATCTATTGGGAAAAACCTTAATATAATTTCTTACTGTATGTGCAAAATGTAGTGGAGCTTTACCTTGTTGGTAGTAAATAGATTGATCCCTCATTTGGATGATGAAGATCAGGAAAAAATCTTTGTAATGTAGGCAGTGAATAAAATAATCTAGATAAGCCCACACATCCAGTGAGAATTTTCTCTGCTCCAATATCTACAGTTATATTAGTTAACCGTTCCGTTTAAATGGAACGTAGCTTAATCAGAAAAAACTATTTAGTTTATGAACTGCAAATCTGCATTCAAAATTATTGCCGTCTATCAAGATCATATTCATTTAACTCCTGAACCTACTGAACTTTATACGGATGGTATTTTTCTTTATGCAAAACTCTTAAAATAGATGATTTACTCACATTTACTCTCGAGTTGTCTAATACAGATTTTCCTTAATCTCTAGGAGTACATATAACTTTTTTCATGAATAAATTAAACATTTCTAGCTGGTTTTTCAATATATTTCACCTATCCCGTTTCACGGAACAATTTTTGCAATTTTGCTAACTGTAGACTGCGAAACGTGTTGACCAGGGTATTCATTAGTAAAATTTCACAAACCTCTTTTTGAGGTCTTCTCTTATTACCACGACCATTCATTATTGAAATGTCTATTCTTTAGGTCTCGGACAAATGAGCCATCATTAAATTTAATATGCGCACAAATATTATATTGACGTCCTTAGTAACTCTAAATACCTAAATGTCAGCAGCCTATTCGATTCATATCAAAGGTTTATTTGACTTTTTGACTAATATTTCAGTATCTTCAAAGATTGTTTCCAGATAAGAAAATAACTGAGGAAGAAATTCACAAAATAGCTCTGAGGTCATATAAAAAATTCCAAAATCGCCTCGGTTATCATTAAGAAGCGAATGGTGCTCATTTTGAACATTTAATTTAACTGTAAAGTACATTAAAAGATACATTCTAAATACTATGCGACATTATTATCTTCATTCTACGTGAAATTTTGTGATACATTTTTTTCAGTGCATGATTGCATCAAATTTCAAAAACTTAATATTGCTGAACAGAGGACTGATATCCCTTTCCAGCATGGTGCCACACGACCCCCTTTCTTATTTAAAATTTTCGAGGGGGTTCTTATAATTGTTGGAGGGGGATAATATTTTCATACTGCAAATTGTCAATCTTAGAATGAAAATCGACCTGTTTCAGGTATTTTCCACATAGTACATCATCAACATCATTCAGCCTTATCTCGTCCACTGCTGGATATAGACCTCTTCCAAATGCTTCCAGTTGCTATCCAATTTGTCCGTATTCTTTTAATATCGTCAGTCCATCTCGTAGGTGGTCTTCCTGGATTTCTTCTGTCTGTTCTCGGTCGCCAATCTAGAATTCTCTTTGTCCATCGGTTATCTTGTATCCTTGCAACATGTCCTGTCCACCTCCATTATTGTCTCAGTATTTGGTCTGGGATATCTTTATCTCTAGATCGTCTTCACATATAGTACATAATAACGCTAAAATTGTATTTATTCCATACATATCACAATCACAAAACAGAATATCACAGTTATTCGTTATATAGATTTAGGATAGGTATACAACGGTTACATCATTGTTGATACACTATCCACCTCTCCGATCATTATACATCGCACTATTCACGGTCTCTATGTACAAATCTTTGTTCCATAATCAATATAGCCTCGCCAAAGAGTATTTGAGCTCTTTGTGTTTAAAACAAGATGGCAAGGGCTTGGAGTTAGTAGTGAAAAATCCCTACATTTTTCTAGTAAAGTATTTTCTTGAGATCGCGAAAACTCTCTTTAATAATATTTGCATTCATACTTGCGATATTAACCCTATTAGAATACTCGGTCGAAGAAGACAGTTCTTCAAAAATTCAGTTTAATATAAACCTTCAAATTTCCACACATGTAACTGTTGTGTGAGAAGTATACTGCATTTTTATTTTTTTGTGTTACAGAAACTGCACTTGTGCCTTAGCTCTCAACTTTTCAAGCTGTGGATGGCGTATTAAATCTTCCAGAAGGACTTTTAAAAGGTAAAACAAGTAACAACTATAAATTTATTTTTTGTGATTACCATAATACGTTTGAAAAGCAAACTGACTTGTTAAATATTATAATAAATATAGTTTTATTCAATTATGTGAAAAAATATTGATAGGGTTTTGAAAGATTAACGTGAAAGATTAAGAGATTGTGATTTCTTGTTTATAATGGCATACAAACACTCCAGAAAACACAAAAAAAAACGATATACGGACGTCTAAAGACGTTAGACTAAGCAGATAATGCAGCCTGTAGATTCTGTTTCGCAGAGAATGAAACCTCTATCCACACTCTCTAGAAGTGTGAATATGTGACATTGTTATATATATACGTACGTACATGTAATTATCTATATTTTTATTTTGTATTTTTTCGAATGTAATAAAAAACTGTTGTTTGCCTCAATTTTTTGTTTCATTTATGAAGATCCATTCTCTCCATAATTAAAAATGATCGTGATTTTTTTTTGGTTGATACAATTTCATCAAACTGTTTTGAAAAATAACTGGACGAAATTGGGATTTAAAATTTGAATTTGAAATAGCAGGAAGGAAACTCTTTCATGTAGGTACGTTTAGTAGTACTCAAGAACTAAGAGATGACGTTGAAACGAGAACATCAGTTGATTATCTATAGGATATGGCTCATCTATGATCCTCAGCAGCTGTATGCGAAACAAACTGACAAGACTTTTGATATTTTCAACATAATTATTGATAATATTAGCTCATGATCACCTGATTGTGTGAGTTGAATTTGAAGAAGTTCTATTCTCATAGTAATTAAAAGTGCATCATTTATTTTCCCATCTACTTTAAAAGTGAGTACAAATTTATCAACTTCATAATCTTATTTAGACTTATCACTGCCGGATGAATGTAAAAGATCTTTCCTTCGGCGTTCGACAAATGTCTTTTATATGTCTCTTAAACGACAACCGGATTTCAGATTCAGACATTGTCTTCAAATGTTCAAATTGTTATGAGTATTATATTGAGATACAAGAGAATTATATCAATATTATTGATCAATTTTATCAATAACATTGACAAATACTGTTTAGATTCTGTACAAAATATTTTCTAGTGCCGTCCGTTAACTACTGTCATTTCTTTTAGTTCCTGTTGTTTACTCTAGAGAGTATAATAAGCTCCTTTTATAAGACATCAGTTCCATTCAATTATCTTACCATTATCTTTATCATTATTGGCTATTACCTATTCAGGTTTTGTTCTTCAAATATATTTAATCGTCGTTTATTCCCGGCCGACACGATAGAGCTATAATTAAATCCTCATTCCAGTTTTATTGATTTCCAATAAAGTGTTTTTATTATTGCGGCAACGTTTCCAATTTAACATTTGTTTTTATGTCAAAAAAACTACCTTGAACTATCGTTTTGTTATGTGTAAAACTATTAACGCCTCTTAGCGAAGCAACCATAAAGTTGATAATTTCGAAAACTCTGAGATTTATTAAGTTTTGGTATTGCAGTCCAAATACTAATCTCTCATGTGTAATCAAAGTAATTGAATATTCGAGAAACGTACAAAGTTTTGAGAATCAAATTTGACTAAAAAATTGGAATAAACTTTCCAACTTTCGAATGACACAATAATACATCATTCTATAGCGGAAGTTTGCTTCATAAAAAATGTATTTAAAATTAGTTTACAATAAAAAATTTCAGCAAGCAAATTTTTTGACAATGTGGCTACCTGGATTATCATTTAAACGGTCTGTTGAATCTTCACTGTCCCGACAAGCCCCATCATCACCTCCAGATACTCAAGAGCCTGTAAAGCTGAATCAAATGATACATCCTACGAGTACAGAATCACATCTAGAAATAATATCCATCAGATCTGACAAACAGACTTTAGCAGTATGCAAATCATCAGCTTTTGCCAGATAACTCATTTCAGTTCAAAAAAGATTCGCACAATGATTCTAATATTTCGCAGGACTGGATAACTCCTCCCACAGTCCGATTAACACAGAAAAAACCAACGTTTGTATACTTTGATTGTTATACTTCCTTAAGTATAAAGGTGTTTTTAGCATCTGAGTGTTTACCCGTTGATCCCACAGGCAGTTTCATGACTAATTTGGTATAGGCTCAGCTTTACTCTATAGCTACCTTTGCAGATGTACTACAATACTAGCAGCAGGGAATAGCTATGAAGAAGACTAAAAATCACAGATCTCAATCAGTAAAATAGGCAAATGGACAAAAACTGGAGGATTGAAATCAATGACTCAAATGGCACAAATGCAGCAAAATACTTAAGTATAACTCTTGATGCCAAGCTTCGCTGGAAAGCTTATATTATAAAGAAAAGAAAATAAATTCCAGTCGAATATGAAAAATCGTTTTGGCTGATCGGACGAAATTCCAATCTGTCTATACACAAGATCAATACGCTTTATAAGCTCACCCTCAAACCCATCTGGTGGTATGGTAATTAGCTATGGAACTGTGAACTACTAGTCGAAGTAATCTAAAAAACATTCAAAGATTTCAAAAGAAAATACTAGGGATTATTGTGATTATACATTAATACATTCGAAGCAGGAGTCCTCACAAGGACCTGAATATTGACACTGTCAACCAAAATTTGCCACTAGTCATAAACTACGACTTCATCGCCACAACAATGTTGAGGTAATCTTTTTCCTTGACTTTGGAAGGAGAAGAGAGAGAGAGCTTAAGAGGATTGAACCTTCGAGTTGATGAAGTGAATTTGTTTAAAGCGCAGTATTGAGTGTGTTCGGATGTTAACTGATAGTGTACAAAAGGTGTATCAGAAATCTAAGTATGGTGTTGAGTGAGACCTCACCTTGCTACATTGCTTATTGATCCTAAGATCAAATTGTAATGTTAAAACAATGCCGCAAAAGGGAGAATTACTTTGACGCAGTTCAAATTATTCTCTATGGTTTCACAAAAATAAAATTTCAACGAATAATAGTTACTTTATTTTACACAGTATACAATAAATTATACAATTTCTCAAAAATTTAAATTGATACCTTAGGGATGTATTTTCTCTACATTAACAATCCCTCTCGCTGTTCTTTCACAATGAACCTCAATGGCGATATTGGCGGGTGTTTTTATTATTTCACATGACCTTCTTCTAACAAATCTTTGACAAACGATATCTTCTGAAGAATCCTGTTTGATGAGTTTGTAGCAACCTTTTTGTAATGTTTCCTTGTCTTCTCCAGCTTCGTCACAATTTAGGATAACAACTTCGTCACTTATGAGACTTATACCTTGGCAATCGTTCAATTCCGGTATGGTTTCCACACATACTTTAGTCAAATTACTGAGATTGATGGGTTGAATATCTGGGTAGGAGTCGAAGCACTTATCAGACTTGGGATCAATTAGATGTAGCTCTGTAACACATATTTTAAAATTGGAAAGTATATAACGGAAATACTGTTTCAAATATATTTAATATTAATTCATCAAAACTGATCTCTATATTCAGTCAGACAACCTATGAAGAACATTCAGTGATTTTTTGCATAGCAACATGAGATTTGTGGTGCAGGGGCGTTTGGATAGCTTTCCGCGTCTTTTCTCTTCAATTTTTTTCTGTAGAGTGGTCAGTGATGTCGAATAGTAATCTCCAGTTATTGTTCTACCCTTATCCAAAAAATCAATCATGATTATTCCATGGCAATCCCAAAAAACTGAAGCAAGAACTTTTCCAGCAGATTTTTGGACACTAACTTCTTAGGTCTTGGAGAACAAGAGTGTCGTCATTCCATTGATTCTTGTTTATAGTAACAATTCGGTTTAAGAAGTCTACATCGTTTTCGAATCGAGCACAGATCGTACGCGATGCTTCTACCTTTGTAAGCTTTTGGTCAACATTCAAACATTTGGGGATCCATTTTGCGGCAATTTTGTCCAAATTGACGTGATAATGAACGCGTTCGTATGAAATATTTATTGCTTCAGATATACGTTTCAGCCCATTTCGACGGTTTGATAAAATCATGTCATGTACTGCATCGATACTTTCGGGGACTGACACAGAAACTAGCCTTACCGATCGGTCATCATTTTCAATGAAAAATTTAGCTCTTTTGAAGCTTGCAGTCCAATTTTTCACGCTCGCATACGAAGGACATTGATCATCAAGGGTATTCACCATATCTTTGTAAATTTGCTTACCTCTTAACCCTTTTAAATACAGGTAGTTGATAATGGCTCGATACTCAAATTTTTCAATTCATTGCGTAACTCTGGTTTCAAATTTGAACATTCAAGTTTGAACTTTGTGTCAGATTTGAGCCCACGACCATTTGACTGCAATGTGATGACCTAACCACTTAATTGTCAATATACTTTTTTTAAAAATCGTTGAGCAACCAAATTTATTTATTAAATGATAGATAATTCGTTTAATAATATTTACCAGTTGGTGAAAATTCATATCCAATGCTTTCTCCGTATTCGTTCACAGAATGGATTACTTTGAAATTATTCACGTCATATTTTATTAATACTATAAATTTCATGTTTTTTGTAGTGCTGTCTATTAGTGAAATTCAAGACTTTGATTTTAGAGTTTTATAACAATCTTTGTTTCATATAAAAATTGTTAATCCATAAAAGCAATATTTTCTTGTTTCTTCTGTCGAATCATGTAGAAGGGCTTGATATTTTTAATTGGGATCGTACTCGGAACGTTTTGTCATACAAGTGCTATTTGAGTTATTTATAGATACTTGAAACATTCATCTTGGTCAAAAAATGGAATTAAATCGCATGCGATGACTTTCGACGTGAATTAAACCAACAGCATTGTGCCGATAAACTCGCTTCGTCTTTTGGTGATGAAGCACCATCTCGAGCCACCATGTTTTGCTGGTTTTTCGAATTCAATCCTGGTCCCACTTCTCTACAATGTCGTGAAGATTGTCCCAAATCGGTAGATCGTCCCAAATCGGCTGTTGGACCACAATATCGATGTTGTGCGTGAAATGATATTGCAATATCGTCATGTAACATACCGTGAGATTGAGGCATACTTGGGCATAAGCTCCACTTGTCTATATTCAATATTGCATGAACAATCAGCTGTCAAAGAGATTTATTCGCGTTGGATACCGCATAATTTCACAATGGCTCTGTCGATTGTTAGTGCTTCAAAAGACGTCTATAGGATTACGACAGGTGACAAATCATGCATCTTTGCAAATGTGCCCAGAACTAAACAACAATTGACTGTATTGGTCTTTCAAGACCAGTCAATTCCAACACAAGCTGCTCTACTTCGAAGCAAATGGTCGCTTGTTTTTTCGGACTAACAGGACATGTTACTACTGTTAATTCTGAATGGTATATCAATATTTGTTTGCCAAAAGTGTAAATCATTCATTTTTTGATTCTTCAGGAAATTATATTGTGTCCTATACCTTACTTCATTTAGTTTGGAAATACTGAGTGTTTTCAGATTTATAAGAAAACTTATTTTCCATTTAGCTCTTGATATTGAGAAAGCTAGCAAAAACCATTCCAGCATTCTTTTCTACTGTTATGAATTGAAAAAAGTTCTGTTTATTTTCGTTTACAACTCATAGCATCAGCAACTTGTTGTTTTCCTGTATGACAGTGTCAGTGGTATAGTCGTTCGAATTTCGGTACGTAATAATATCTGAAAAATGGCTTATTCTACCGATTTGACAGAAATTTAGCATAGAAAACTAAACTATTTAACTTAGATGACTTAAAAAGATGCGCAGTTACGCCTGAGACGTTGAGTAACGATTCTTACGCCAGATTAGCATGTTCCCGAGGTGTTCGCGGCGAGCATTTTGAACATCTCCTACATTGATATCAATATTTTTAGTATTTTATTGTTATATCAATAAGAAAAAGTCAGTAACACTTATCAAGTTTTAAGTGTAATGTAGCGAATTTGTGAAGTAAAAAAAAATTCCGAAATAAGTAAAGATAGGTATAGGACACTGTACATGAATTATGACTATTTTTATTTTCTGAAGAATCCAAAAAATAAATAATATACAGGGGTTTCCATTCGAAATAAGAAAGTTGGTATTGGCCACTATCCCATGATCCCTATAATTTCTTTTCGAAAAAAATACAAATCAACGTGACCAAGAATAATTTCCAACAAGCCTTCATTTATTTATTAACGATTTTTTTCTATTCGGCTGTTTCATATCGTATACGTCAAACGGTTGTTTTATGAGAAGAAATTTAAAGAAAAAGCCTGAAGTTACAACTAACGTGTTGTTCCACTATGAAGATACCAGGCTATATATTCACCAAAAATTAACTCAAATTGTTTGAGAATTTTTAACGCATCAATTATATAACACGAATATTGTCTCAATGCTTCGTCTGATTATCATTTGATTCAGTGTGGAAATCAAAATAAAATAAATAAAAAATAAATTATTAAAAAGTAATGTTAGGAGAAGAAAATAATTTTTATGTGATCCTCTATATTATTCAAAACTCGTTATATCTATTTATTACTCACTTCTGGGGACTATTTTGAATAAATTACACAAAAAAATTAAATGAAATAATTGAAGAAAATTATCATTTTTACGCATTGAGCTGACTGATACTTTCAATAAAAAAAAAATTAATGAAACTTTTAATGATCGAATGTTATACATCGCGTAACAAAATAATATTTAACAAATCATAACGTGAGAAATGAAAACACAACGCGAGCACAAAGTCCGCAGAGTGATGGAAGAATATCTTCAGCGATTAATACATTAATAAATACATTACTTTTTTTTGAAATATACGAACTTCTCCCCTGTTAGAATAAATTTCATTCTATTTGGTTGAATTATTTAATAGATATTCATATGTTAATTGGAGAGAACGTGGAATATATATATATATATATATATATATATATATATATATATATAGATCCAATGAGAAAAATGTTAATAGTTCCATGAAATGGAATTTAAAACTTACCCCTACATAATGAGTTCCCTAGAAATAAACCCAAAACAATGGTCAACAGCTTCTTCATCTTAAATTTGTAAAAACCTATCCGAAATTATGTTCACCTTAACACTATCGGGTTGTTAGTGATCTTTCCAAGTACGTGTGAACGGCAATAATTAGTGAATATCCGTTGTTTCCTCTTATTTCATGACTATTATGACCTTCATTTGTTTACACAAATACCATAAGCTCCATTCATTTTCTAACGATCAATTCAATTTGAATTAGACAATATAACTGTTTAATGATTTATTTCTCTCTCTTATCGTAAAAGCAAATTTGAAATAAAATCTATATCATTATATAGAGTGAGTCATGAGTAAAAGGAACTGTTACGTTAGCCTCCACAGTAAAAATTTCTTATCATATATATACGAGGGCTATTCTCTTTGTACCACCCCTGGCCCACTGACAATGAAAAATCTACAAAGACATCATTCTATTTATCTACATATTTTCAATGAATGTAAACGTATTATTCTCATTAGAGTTCCAGTGTTCCTAATGCGCCAACATTTACAAATCACTGATTCACTGTACATATGACTACCTGAGCTTTATGCTTTAATCTGGTGCCCAACTTTCTTTATCCTGTCAAATAGTTTTGGATCTGGATTGACAACTTCTGTAAATACAATTTCAGCATCCCAAAATATAACATTAACTTCACCTGCAGAAAACTTCCTCGGGAAGTGGTATTTGGCCTCAGTTAGAGTATTTATATAACTGGTTCTCATATAAGGTAGGAAATTGATATTAAATTGGAGAATAGAATAGAATAGAGAAGCTAGAAACACCTTATGAATTATATTAATAATTGAAACTGAACAAACTGAAATTATTCCCGGAAACGATTATCCAAATTAATATTTATTACTAAGAAAAATAAGAAGATTCCAGTAACAAATAAATTTATTGAAAAGTATTGACGTTTTGACTTACTTCAGTCTTTATCAAAATATAATATTGACAATTGACATAGGATGACATTTATTGAAGTTCAAATATCTTAAGGACCAAGTTGGTTCCATATACCATTCTGTTCTTATGTTATTGTTAATTTTATATAATGTTACAAAAAAGATAAGTGATAATAAGTTTAGCTGATAGATCTATCCAACTGGCAGATCCTGAATTTAGATACTTAACTATTTAAAAATCAAAAACTGCATTGAAATGAAATAATTATCCGGAAAAACGTATTCAAGAAAGGGATAAACAGATACTACAATCAACTCTCAAAAACTATCAAATTATTTTAATAAATATGATATTAGTATAAGTCATAAAGGACATAATACGTTATCCAAATATTTCACTAAATCAAAATCTAGAACACTAAAAAACTGTCTTATACTAATTGTGACGCTGTCTTCACAGGGCAGACCTCTCAATATTTAGAAAATAGACTAAAGGGTATACGATAAAAATAATAAAACTGCATTAACTGAAATAATGCATAATATTGAAATATCAAAAAAACATAACTTGACGTTCTAGGTGTAGATGATGTCAGTGTCAATATCATATTTTACCTAAAATCAAGAATATTTGAGGGGATACCCAAAAGTAACCGGAATAGGATTGCCATGAGTGGAGCTTTTGTAGTACTGATATCTACCGCTAGTCCCTTCCTAGCGCAACTCGTCGACAGACAATTGATCAACTGTGGAATACCTTGGAGCTCCATTCAGCAGACAGGTGATTGGTTCTTCTACCAACGCACCTGCACACTCACACTCAGTTTTTAGTTAAAAATAACATGGTTCCGCTGCCCCACGCACCTTACTCGCCTGACCTGGCTCCGTGCGACTTTTTCTTGTTTCCACGCATGAAAAGCGGCGATTTGATGTTTTGAAAACATCAAGAAAATAACGAGACAGGAGCTTGCAGCCATCTCTAAAGATGAGTTCAAACAATGTTTCGAACAGTGGAAGCACCGCTGAGACAATTGTCTTACTTGTAACGGAGAGGATATTGAAGGGGATAAGGTTGCTTTGTAAATATTTGTAAATATATAGCATTTAAAAAATAATTCCGTTTACTTTTAGTACGAGTAGTAGAAACTGGCGCTGGATCTCGAGGTCATCCTGAAATGAAGATTTTGTGCTACTGGAAAATGTCTTGTTACAATACCAAATAGTTTAAGGATAATATCATGAGGATGACATTAGACACATTCAATTATATCTATATACAGTCTATATACAGGAAAAATTGTACAACGCCTAACAACAACGTGTTGCAACTGGCACAAACAGCCAATTTTTCCCGACGAAAGACTTCATAATATGATCGAGGAAAACAGAAATTAGTCACAATTGGTATAGTCAGTTTTGAGAAGGCACATATTATTGTATAGTTAAGCGCAATATGACACGTTCTTTTATATTCCCAATTCTGTATCATGAAGTGTACCTACTGTTAAAAGCTGGTGAAACTGGGACACCATATGTAGGTAAAGAAGCATATAAACTCCCAGAGTTGGGAGAAACTTGAGGAGTTGATATAAAAAATCGACCCTGTACGTACGCATATTGTTCAATACGTTCCTGTACGTGTCCTCTAAATGATAGTATTTGGTTTGCTGGTGTTTTACGCATATGGGGCAGCAAACAAAAACATTTGTGATCAACGTCCTCCTCCGTCACCCGCGATCGCTTAGATTTTGTTGTAAATATTCCATTTCCACTTTAGTGGAATTTGCTGCTTGTTCAATCTGAATAGTGTTTTCCCAGTCATTTGTATCGGTTTCGATGGCATTATTAGAACTTATTTCAGTGTTATCTTGTCAACAGAAACCTCGTTAACAAGATCTTGATTAGCTTGGCTGCCTCCAATATGTGTACTTGCTGCAGTTTTTACAGTGAAATTTCCACTGGAAACTCTAGCTTTTACTATATCTTAAAAAAAGGAGTGAATGAAAGTATGGTCATTTTAACGTGAAATTGGGAAGTGTCGGAATTCTCCCAACTCCACTGCAAACTGGTCCTAAAAATACTTCAATTTTTTTCGAAACACGTTCTCTGAAAAAAAGTGTACTTATTCTTGTAAATTATAACATAACATTTAGCGAACTTTGTGAAACTTCCCTCAAGTAATGAGAGCCATTCTTGGAAAGCATATCCGTGTTATTTGTCCTAATGTTTTTTGGTCATAAAAAATATTTTTCTGTTGTACTCCAAGGGATTGGAGATGCAAATTATAAATTAACTGCTATAGACATAGGCATTTACGGAAGGCAAAGTGACAGTGGAACTTTTCAGTCCTATGACATTCACTAACTAGTGATTACAAAGGAAATCAAAATAACAGAGCCCTTTAATATTCAAATTCAAAATGGCGTATCTTATCCCAACACATCAAAACGAACATACTTGTGGCAGACGGCATTATTAAATGTATTTGTGTTTCACATAACATCCTTATCAATAAATAAGGTTTTCAGAAACACCTATGTGTAGAAATTGTGCGAAAGAACCGTGAAAATCAGAGCGTTGGGAGGCCGTCAAATAGAAGTAAAACAATTAGAGACACCTGTACAAAATTTCTCTCTTATAATCCATTTATTTTCCATGACGAATACAAATTCTTAATGATTATACTGCATTTTTGTTTACATAATTTACTCTATGAATTATACACTTTTCATGATATTGGAAATGAACTATTATTGATAAAAATCTTACCATCTATTACCATTTCGGCTGCTGTATCGTTCTACAACTTTTGCGTAACGATTGCTGTGAGATTTTAGGCGCGTGTCCCACAAGGCAGGTATTCTAAAAATTGAGCCGATCAAAATTTCACTATTCAACAATCATGTGATCACGTTCGGCGCCGACAACAAGCGACCAAGAATTGAAAATTCATTCTGGTAAATTCGTCGGTGCCAGTTTAATCTTGTTGCAAGTTTCGACAAGTTTTGTCTTTGTTCATAACCATTGATGAGCCACCTAATTTATCAGCGCTTATCTGCGCCAGTTGCCGATGAACAGGTCGCCCGCTTTTCAATGTACATGTCAGAATTCAACTCACGGCACTATCTTCTAACAAAATATACTGCAGATTTTCCTAATGTATCCACCAAATAGAACCAATTGTGAGTTGGAGTCACTGCTAGCCGCGAGTATTTGATTAAAACGAGATGCTTAACATGATTAATTTTGATATTGAGATATATTTTCTCACGTTTGAGCTTCTAGTGTGGATGACCTTCACAATAGACTCAGAATTGACCGTTTATAGCGTGAGCCTATACATAATAGGTTACGATCTAATATGATGATAATTAATTACTGATATTGATATATGATTCTCTGTGCGAAACTCAAGGGTAAAATCGTCAACAATGGATTGAAAGAGAGTTGTGAAAAATATTAACTCAATTATAGTTTCTTGAACTTATTGTGAAACGAGTAGCTTCTGGAGAGAAACTGTTAGATTTTAAATAATGACAGGAATATTAAGACCCAAGGACAATTTAAGTAGCTCACTATAGACTTTGGTCATAGATAATGTAGTGAGGAAAGTTAAAGAAAACAACTAGTTCTATTAGAAGGATGAAAAAATTTTCAACCATCAAGAGTCTGTGTTTTACAAAATGTAATATGCAGATAACTTAGTACTGAATGCGTATTCAGAAAGCAACAGGCAGAGGTTGAATGGATGAAAATGTTAAAGTACTAGTAACTGATAACAGGATATAACCGATGATATTTTTGAGAATTATACAGGCCAATATTATATATGGGAATACTGATGTAAATATGTCAAATTGACATTGCCTTCATGAAGTTTGACATACTTAATGATGAACTTACTAAGAACGTTTTATCATAGGAGTGCTCTTTGAGTTGTATACTGATACTTGAAACGTTGATCTTTGTCAAGAAATGGAAATAAATTGCGGCCATTTTGTGTGACTATTTTCTATGATTTCAACGTGGATTAAAGCAGTATGTCGATCAACTTGCTTCGAGTTCTGGTGATTAAGCATCATCTCGTGTCACGTATTTCCCTGGTTTTCCTAATGTAATTGTAGTCACACTCCGCCACAGGATGAACTTCGTGAAGATCGTCCAAAATCGGTCGTTGTGACAGAAAACATCGCAAGATATAGCAAGATCGGCAAATTTTGCTACAAAAAATATTTGTTTTGCTGTAAAATGAGCTTATATCGATTAGTGCGAAGAAATGCTTAAGCAATTCAATTGCGATACTTCAAAAGACTTTTATCAGATCGTGACAGGCGACGAATCATGTATCTATGCATATGAACCTGTAACTAAACCACAATCGACTGTATGGATCTTACAACACCAGCTAAATCCAACACAAGTTGCTCTCACGAAGCAATTCAAAGCATTATATCAGCTTAGAATGGTCTGAATGGTACATCAGCATTTATCTACCAGAAGTGTTCGATAAAATTAGGCAAACCAATCAAAGAAGACGAATCATTAATTCTCCACTACGAGAATGCGAGCTCATACACATCAGTTCAACAAAAACAGTCAAAACATCGCATTTTGTATGCTTCCTTATTTCCCGATATACCCTGGTGGTTTGGGAGCCACATTACGGGTTATTTTGGTTCCGTTCGCTAGTGCTTTATTCCCTTACTAGTTTAGATGTGTACTCGATGCTTCCAGGACCTTCAAGACCGCTTGGTTATCTGAGAGAATGTAGATGTGCTTTTTAGAGAGGTTATTATTCGAACACTCCTGAGCACATTCATTTTTTGCGAGCAAATCAATCTGAAAAATAGTGAGTAATATTTCAAGAGCTTGCATTTTGGTTCATTTCCTTGATCTAAAATCGAATTAAACAGTAGCAAAAAAGCAAACTCCAAAAGTTTAAACATATCGGATGAAAAACAGAATAAAATATCCTGTAGGGGTATATGGTAACGATATAAGATAACAAATGTAAGTTTTTTCAGAAATCCGATTATTTCTCCTCCAGAATTAATTATTGATAAAATAAGAAACTATAACTAACTAATAAGAGAATATAATAAATAAAAGGTTGTCTTATCTGACCCTACATTCCTTTTTAATGAATAATTTTTAGATTTTGATTGATTTTATTGGACGCAGTATATTATACTGTCTTTGCCGATATCGAAACAATGAATGAAAATGTGACTCATTCATCAAGTTTCTCAGAAGTATTTCTAGATATGAGATCATTTTGCAATAATACTGACAATCAATATTTCAATATGTGAGCAATTTTTATTATAAAATTAACTTGTTTAGTGTATTTTTATCCGTTGTATATAAAGATGGAAAAAATTGATTCACCTTTTGTTAGTAATAACCTATGACTCAACTCATCTAGGGAATAATTATTAGATTCGTTCTAATAATATATATGGAATATACGAGTATAATAAAATGATAAATTGGCAAATTAATTTAACACTACGAGTTTTCGATAAAAAACTATCGTAGAAAAAATATATAGAGGAATTGAAAAAAACACGCACAGAAGCAATAAATATCAGAAAAACTTTACCCTCATCAAATCAGTTGGATCTAAAGTATACTAGGTTATCATAGCTCATACTAAAAAATCCTTGGACACTATTCTAAATACGAATTTCATCGCAAATATCAATGACTTTCATAATCTCCCAAAATCGCTGGTAATGAAGAGCACCTAACATCGACAAATACGTTCATAGGTCATTCTAAGAGATATAGATCACAACAAGATTGAACCCATCATTTTATCGAAGATTATGAAAAAACCTTAGAGTTCTATATTTTAACTGAGCAAATTTTTCGTACAAATATTCAAATCACTCCACCCTTGTTGATTCTTGTACCGAAAATAATAAATATTCAATTTTATTTATGTATTAAAAAACTAAAGTAGCAACAATCACTTTATTTACATATTACAAGATGTTAGAGGATATTAGAGACATTGTTAAGACCTAGTTCAAAAAGTCTATTTCAAATAAAAGAGAAATTCATTATAATAATTATAATGTGGCAACAAAGTAATTTCGGTTTTGTAGTATGAAATAACATAAAATAAATAACACTTTTTTCTAGCTAAGAATAGTTTTCAATTTATTATATATTTTCCATTTTGCTCAATGACCTTGTAAAATTCGAAATAAATGGTGGCATCACTTCCCAAGCAAGTTCCAATAGTTTTTCAGGAGTTACCAAAGATGTGCGAGGCCTTACATTATCATGGTGCAATACTAAACCTTTCCGATTCGACTATTCTGGCCATTTTATTTGATTGCTTCATCCAGTTTCATTAATTGTTGACAGTAAAGATCAGAATTGATCGTTTGGTTCCTTGGAAGCAGCTCAAAAAACACAACACCTTTGAAATCTCACCAAACTGACAGCTTGAGCTTTTTTGTTGTTTTTCATCTTTCGATTTGGTTTGTGCTGGTCCATCATGTTTGCTCCATGATCGTTTTTGACTATGTTACTATACAGGACAATTATTTTCAAGAATGGGTCAGTGCGATACATATAGCGTCTTTGCAATATATCGAAGTTATATGACGATCTTCTTCAATTATGACTTTGGTCATCAACAACTTCAGTTAGCCAACCAGAACGCTGCTTACCCTTGAAGGGAAAATCTGCTGAACAGATTTTTTATACTAATTCGGACACGTGCAATCAGCATCATAAATTTCACAGCAGCTTTCTTCCCTTGGAAATAAAAAAGTGAAATATGCCGAAAATGCTTGTTTCTGCACTCCATTTAAACTTAACTCACAACTAATACAACTTTTGATACAAATCACGCACTACTTGCTTCTAAAGTTACGTCAATGTGACCAGTATCACGTGAAAAATGACAAAGTACAGCACAAACACATGCAGGTTAGTCAAAAAATAAAGCAATGCTCTCTATCAGTAAAAATCAAAAGTATTTGATTGCCAACCTCATAATACCAACCTCAATAGGACAAGAAAAATAGAAACTCCAATTAACATGATTGAACAGTATTTTGAACAGGAGAAAAAAACTACTATAATCACTATGTGATATTCACTGTCGCTTCCAAATCGTCAGATAATATAGAACCAGTCATCCTCACAATACATTCTTATAATTCAATTACAAACTGGTCAGTTCTTCATACATCAACGAGGATATTTTGAAAAATTCTCAGCCTACCATAGAACCAAATAAAATTCAAATGTAAAAATATTTTATTACTCAACACATTCTCCTCTTAATTGGATACATTTATTACAGCGAACCTGCAATTTCTCTAGACTTTTCAAAAAAAATGTTTCTTCCTGCTCTGCAAACCAGACCTCCACAGCTTTTATTACCTCCTCGTTTGAAGAAAATTTACGACCTTTCAAACTTTTTTTCAGTTTCGGAAAGAGATGATAGTCGGACGGAGCCAAATCTTGTGAATAAGGGGGGTGTTCCAGTAATTCAAATCCTTAATTACGAATTTTTTGCATGGCAACATGAGATTTGTGTGCAGGGGCGTTGTCCTGCAAAATAAAACACTTTTGGATAGCTCTCCGCGTATTTTCTCTTTAATTTTTACCGTAGAGTGGTCAGTAAAATCGAATAGTAATCTCCAGTTATTGTTTTACCCTTTTACCCACGAAACTTCTTAGGTCTTGGAGAACCAAAGTGTCGCTTTTAGCAAGTTTAGATGTATTTGAATCTAAGTTGAAAATTTTTCATTTTATACAGGGTGTGTATAAAAAGTGTTCAAAGTTTAACTTCATAAATATGAAATTTCTTTATTTTTCAATTAGAACCACCCGGTTTTTACTATTTAAATGCATTCAGGGGTGAAACATAAGGCCAATTCATAAATACTTTTCTAAACCTAAACTTCACCGTTATGAAGATATTGAATTAAATTTTTAGAGATGCAGGTGAGGACTAATTTTTATGACAAGCACTAAGAAATAAAAAGTATTTTTTTTTGTCAAGTTCTGTAAAAAACATCAAATCAAATTGTATTTACTAATCCTATTACAACTTTTAGACAAACAAACTTTATTTGTTGTAATTTTTGTGGTATTTTCACATTTTGACAAAGTATAATATCCATATCCATGCACAATAATAAATAAGTTCTACGAGAATCTATTTCTCTACTCTGGCAATCGGCGCTGGTGACGTAGTTTACCGGCCGAGCTGCTACAAGGAAAACAAGTGGAGGGACGTACTTATTCAAATTTGATAATTTACTGTTAAGTAACAACTATAAATGCTCCAAATGTCCTCTGCTGACTTTCATTCTATGATACAACCTATTTTCAGAGGCTTTTAAGTCATTTGTATATATTTACGATGTCTGTAATCAATGACAATGCCCTGTCGTAAGATATACAACTGAAGTGCCATTTATGTTTTATTATTATTACCAACTATAAGCTCTGAAAAAATTAGTTGTGTCAGTAATATCAGAGTTTCGTCAATAAATAATTGTCCAATAATGTAATTCCCCAAAACGCCAATCCATACATTAATTTTCTGAGACATTTGTGTACGTAAATGGATAGAGATTCTCTTCAAGTCAATAACTATAGTTATGTCTCTTGATCAAGTTAACATTAGAGTACAATTGGAAAAAATACATTGAATTATGAAAACTTGCTTTGAATCAACAAATTACTATATTTTCATAAAATTGCAACCAAGTATAGGGATCATCTTTACAATTCGGCGAAAATTAGATGCTGATACATTTCAGTAGTTTCAATTCGTTGGTATCCGAATTCTTTGTTTGAAGCTTTGAACTATCAATTTCTTAGTATTTCGCTGATTTCAGTTTTTTCTCCGACCTATTAAATTGATTAATCAAATCTTCTTGCCGAATGTTTAACACATTGAGTGTTTTGATAGTATAGCTTGAATATACTTCTGGATGAAATTATCTGATTCCTTCATTGTCTGTTACTATCATTGTGTCTTCCTTTGTTTGTTTTCATTTTGGACAGTTAGGTATTGTCTTAACCTTCTGTTTCCTTCGGTAATTTTTCCCCATTTTTTATTATAATGATTCTCAGCTTTTCTTCATATGGAAATACTTTTTCACTAGCTACTTTCATCTCTCTACTCGGTTTTTCTTCTATCATTCAATAGGTTGTAATTAGTTCACATCCTTCTACATTTTTTATTTCTCCTTTTAACGCTTCAGTATCATACTTCTATTTCCTATTTGCTATTCTTATCTTTGGCGGTTGTACTAACCGCTGAACCAAATGTATATCCTTTCATATTTCTCAGTAGTGCCATGAAATTTCTGTTCATAGAACTTTATCCTTTTTATTATACGCTTTGCAATAATGTCAAGAGATGTTTGATTAGAGACATTTAATTTGATAAAAATGTTGTTGTGAGAGTAGTTGAACTATTACATATGGTACAAACAAACAATACTATTTATAAATCAGGATGCAATTACGAGAAAAGTTGCATTGTTTTATTAATATCAAAAAATAATAATCATACACACAACCATATATTTATTATAACAAATTATTCTGTAGTTTTGGGTTGATTGCGTTTATTCTACGAAATTTTATAAATAGTAGATGTTACTATTATTTACGTAAAAAAAACAAGATTTCCACTTAGAATACAATAATTATCAATATATATTTTTTAGAATCTGATTATTGTTTTGTTTAATTCACCAGATGTTATAAGTTTGTTATATCTTTCTTCAGCTATTTTATCCGAAAAATATAAATTTTCTGTACATTCAGCGTTTCTAAGTTTCACGTCAATAAGAATGTCGCTTAATCTTGCCCGCACTTCACTTAATGGACAATCTAAATCGCATCCTCGAATGGAAACTGGTTTGAAATCATTATTATTTTTACTAAAGACGTTCACGTAAAACTTTCCATTTTTCTTTCTCAATTCGAAATATATACTGCTTGCAAAATCTGGTGGGTAGGGTGGATCGAATGCCCCCAAACTATTAAGAATCATAGCTATATTAGAGTCGTGAGCACTATAAATTTTGTACTTTGGATTGGTAGCTTTCACTTGAAAACTTTCAAAATGTTTCAATATTTCATTTAATAGCGGACCACCACCTGAAAAACAATTTGATAACTTCAACAAGTTAAACTATAATTCATGCCTAAATTTATTTTGACTTATTTACTAGAGGTTTGATGGATTTAAGATAATACAACAACATTCACGATAACTCCTAACTAGAATCAATATATAGATATAACTGTACCTGCGTATTTTCATCAAAATTGGATTGGCCAAAGATATTGATATCTTATTCATCATCACCTTATAAATGCTACAGGATCAAAATCTATTTGAATCTTTCCGTATATATTGTGGTGGTTAGTCCTTCACAATTGCAAAATCACGATTTAGCGATACCACAACTAGCGTCTTCAGATGTTCATTGAGGCAACAGGTTCCCGATATGACTCCTGTTTATATTTGTAGATTATTCTTACTTACGTTGATTTATTCAGCCTTTCTTCTCTGATTATAATTTTCCAGGAGAGTCTTCGCCTGCCTCAGCTCCTGTAGGTTATCCCACTAATTGGTTTTGCTCCTATCTACTTTTTTCCAATACTTTTGTGTTGATCTATAGCTGATACCACAAAAGGGTTCAGATCAGCTTATTAGCTATTTCATTTCCCTTCACTCCTGTGTGTCCTGGAGTCCATTGTACGGTAACATTTTTTGTCTTTCCTAGCTCATTTAATTTTTTAGGCAATTCCAAACGAGTTTTCTAGTACTATATGGAGAGGTGGGAGATTTAGAATCACTTCTAGTGCAACTGTTGGGTTTGAATTCATGGCCTTGGTTGCACGTATGCAGATCAGTCTTTGTTCTACGAGCAGTCTTATTTATGAATACAAAGGATTCCTTTAAGCGAGAGAACCAAGCTGCAGGATCCTTTTATAAACGATGTAATTCGTCTTGATTTAGACTGCTTCAATGTTCCTTCAGCTTTCGGTCTTACTCAGTGTCTGTTAAGGGGTAGCGGAATTATTGAATTTCTAATGATATTGTGTTTCTAAACACTTCAACATACTTGTTGAAAAAACATGTACAGCAGATGACAAAAAATGCTGCTCTTGAAGGAGTAATGCTTGAATTAAGATATGCTGGAGGATATGCTCTCAACAGAGACCACCTGGTCAGCAACGATACGTTTGCGACTTGGTTTTCAAAGAAAACTGGCTCTGAAGTGAAAAAAAAAGGAGGAATGAGCAAAATCGCGAAGAAGGAAGTAATTAACGGAAGAGCTGGTTAACGAACAGAGGCCAGAGATAGAGAAAGTTTTTTAGTCGCATTGGAATTGTCCAGTATACCAGATAGAACACGAATCTTAGAAAATAAGTACGACCAAACTATAAAAAAAACCAAAAAACACACATGTATACTGGACATTCTTGAGTAAGTCAACCAGTTTTTTAACTTAGGGAGGACACTAAGTTTTGGTATTGATTGGCTTCGAAAGGATAGAGTTGAACACATTCTCAAAACGCAGAGATTTTCAAATTGTTTTGGGGTCCAGAATATTTTGATTATTTTCTCAAAATTCACATGTATATCTATGACTTTAGCCGTTGAATAAAATTATAAAGAAAAAGAGGAAGAATATACAGTAAAACCGAATAAAACATAATTACCAAAAAATTCTCTATATACCTCGGAACAGATGTGATGTTTTCTTCTTTTAAGAATGGCAGGCCTTATTTTTGAAATATTGAATTTCAAAATAATTTTCAGAGGTATTTTGATATATCGTAAATCATAAAAATGATTAAATTCATCGAGAAATGTTGTCCTTATTCTATTTTGCCCCCTAATTTGAATATTAATTTTATATAAAATTATTACCTAGACTATAAAATACGTAGAATGAGAGATATAAAATTATAAATATAAAGCTTACCTAATCGTTGAAGTTTTGTTGTGTATGAAAGGGATTTAAATGAATAACCACTTATATTTTTTAAGTACTGAGGGAAAACAATATTACTCCATTCAGGTATTTTGAGCCCAACATCAGATTCAATTTTCAAACAATCGTATATATCACTTGCTTCAGATAAACTGGTTATATTATCTCCTGATTTTTCCGTTAAATACTTATAAATAGGAGCATATAATTTATCAAGAGATAAAAAATATGTAGACGATAGAACATTCGCCCATTCTTTGATGAAATTTGGACAGTCTGGAAAACTTGAAATTATGTTGGCATCAGCCGGATGGATAGGAATCGGTTGCCAATCTAAACGTGGCTTCCATACCTCATCACCTTCTGCTGGATAGAGACCATAAATATTAGCTTGTGCTGACATATGAGTTCTATCCACATCTGTCGTTTGTGCATAAAATACATTTTTGTCATAAATCAAAGATAACCAATCCTTATATCTATGTCTGGAAAATTGGCCTAATTGATATTGTTGACGTTTTCCTACCTAAAATAGAACATAGAATTGAGATGAACGAAGAAGTCACAACCGATTAAAATATGTTAATACTAATAAGTAATTGTGATTGCAATAACATTTACTACGGAAGACGAGGACTGGACCGTTATTCCTGACCTGACCTAGAGATCGCGGTTGTTTAAAAAATACCACTATACCCAAACTATACAGTACATGTTTCAAGTTAGATGACTCCAAGGTGATTAGTATTTATTTGGCAGTCATCAATAATGAACGTTTCCAGTGAATTTGTAAACATGGAAAAAATTATCAACGTTATGTGATACAATACGTTCATTTGAAAGGCTTTAGCCCAACCAATATAAAAACTGAACTTGATTCTATTCTGGGTGAGACTACTCCTTTGTTATCAACAGTAAAATATTGTTGTGAAAATAATGTTGAAGAAAATCTACAAAACGCTAATGAATGATCGTGGACTGGAAGTGTGCTAGCTAGCAGACATAGTAGGCATTTCAAAAAGTGCGGTATATCATATATTAACTAATTTGAAATTAAAATTTGGACATGAGAAAGCCGCGTTTGTACACATTGGAGAAAAAATACAAACAAGATGTTTCCATCGAGTGTTTGGCAATGTTTCACATAAATAAAGCCAAATTTTGAGGAGCTTGACGATTATTATTATAAAAAGGGTATCGAACTTATTTAACATCACTGGGAGTGTATGAAGTTAAAAAAAGATTACGTTGAAACATAAATATATTTTTTTTCCAAAATTTTAAGGTTTTTTTGGGCTGGGTACTTCAGGTATATCTGTTCTTGCTATCATAATTTGGAGATTCTACATAGGTTATGCTTAACAGCCATCGTGGTGAGCCTACCTAAGTGACTTTTTGTGTTGATTGAGCATTTTTGCAAAAAAATACAGTACTCAAAATAGTGTGGGCCGATCTTTGACCAGATCTGCAGGAAATTATAGAAGACATGAGTATAGTAAATAGCTCAATTGCTCCTACTTTGAAAGGTCACTTGGATAATAGAAGAACTACGCATTTGCTCATAATCTACCACAAATAATAATGCGCAAAATAACAGAAACAGTAGACATTGTTCTGTTCCAATATGAATGGATTCACCACAATACGCCAGAGACAAAACAGCTATCAAATCCATGAGTTTTACAAGGTGAATTGAGATATGTAACAAAAGTGATCGGAAAAAAATCGTTGCCATCAATTTAATTCATCAATGGATGATACATGGATCCATCACTTGACTCGGAATCAAAACGATCACCGAGTGAACTGCAGCCGGTGAACTACATTCGAAGCGTCCAAAGACACAACAGTCAGCTGGGAAGGTTATGGCTTCAGTCTTTTGGGATGTGCCTAAAATATTCTTCATCGACTGTCTCCAAAAGTGAGAAACAATCATTAGCGACTACAACAAAAAGTTGTTGGATGAGTTGCAAGCAAAAATCTAAGAAAAATGATGTCATATCTAGAAAAAAGCACTTTTTCACCAAGACAATGCACCCATTCACAAGTCGATGGGAACTATGGTTAAATTGAACGAATTACACTTCGAATTGCTTTCTAATCTACCGTATAACCCAGATCTGGCATCCAGTGACCAAAAAATGTTCGCCGGTAAGGATTCAGCTCAAATGTAGAAGCAACTGCTGAAACTAAAAGTTGAATCATTCTACAATTATAGAATTGAGAAGTTAGAGAAGCGTTGGGATGATTTCTCTTGGAGAAGATTAAATTGAGAATCGATTTTTGCAAATAAATGTGTTTTTCTTGTTATGTTAGTTATACGACTTTGTTTAAATATCTCACTAAATTGCTCTATGAATAGAACTAACAATTACAAGTATTGAGAAGGTTTAACTGTGAGCACAATGAAAAAATTTCTGGCTAATCACTTCAATCCACCATTCAACTAGACGGTTAATTAGCTTAACTAAGCTTAACACAGTTCACATGAACTTCCAAATTGTTAATATAAGAGATACAAATCCGCTTTTATCTAATCGCATCTAATCACATCTCTTAACCAGAGAACTACCATCGCGTTTTTCTTAACGAAACATTTGTTAAGTACGTTATATGAAGGAAAAGTAAACTTTCTGTATAACATCTACAAATGCTCTGTGATACATATTTACATTGGTGTTTATGTGTGTGGCACCTTAGTAGGTATACAGCGGCTATAAAGGATTTTTTTTCAACCGCTCTGTAGTCACTATATTACACCTAGTGATTTTTTATCAAAGAATGAATGACTAGCTTTTCGACCACTGATAATATGAGTGGTTCAATTTGTTTGGCGACTATTGAGAAAAGTTCTATTGCGGAAGCACTTTGAGATATAAATAATAATTTTAATGCATCTAAATGTTCTTGATTATATATATATATATATATATATATATATATATATATATATATATATATATATATATATATATATATATATATATGTTCCATTTTGATTTCAAAACGTTCGCCACTTGCTGAATAGCCCCCGTATCAAAACAACAGCTTTGATAGAGACGTTAAAACTGAATTCATTTTAGTGAAGTTGATCAGTTTTGTGGAATGGGAGAATATATTAGAAAAAAACTTATAAATAAAATTTTTTATAGGCAATAATTCCAGTTTTTTCTAAATTATTCTATAAAAACTCAACAATTACAAAACATAGCTAATTGTGTCAATGTCCGTTGTGGTCGAGACATAATAATTAATGTAAATAATTGAATAAATAAATTATTCTATAATATCACATTCTATAGATTTCATAGTAAAAAATTGGAGTATAGTGGAATACCTGCTTCGATTAAATTTTCATATACAAAAAGTTAATCTTAATATATTCGGTGAACCTAAGTTATAGGTAATTTATTAGAAAATGTTTAAAAATTGAGCTTTCAAAAACCCAAAGCCTCGACAATTAATATTAATCAAGGTAACGTTCTCTAATATGTACAAAATATCTATGAGATATATTCTGGCCATTGGTTTATCTGATAACTTTAGTACAAACAAAAATCTCTCCAAATCTCAGAAGAAAACTGAATGACCAAAAGAAATAAAGTCTCAGTATACGACAAGAGAAGTAGTCGGTGGGAACAATGTTTAGTTGGTGTAAGTAGTCACTTCGGACGGATTTAAATTGGAGTTAAATTGTCTTGTCGCTGGTGTTTTTGTGTAGTACCAATAACCTAACCTAACTCATCCTAACCTAACATAACCTAACCTAGGTACTATTATAAAATTGTTGCTTCTGAACAATAAGTTGAATCTTTTGAGATCATAAAATTAACAACAAAAACTGATTTGGGACTTCTTCTGACAAGATAGATCAGACTCTAGATGTCATATATGATACCAACACATATTATTGATTATGGCAGAATTATATAAGATAATAGTATTATATTCACTGCCATCTAATTATCAATTAAGGATAACGCTTAATTTTTTGTGAATATTCCGCTGTTCATTCAATCTAAACTTTCCGTGCTTCTTCCCAAACCTCCTAATTTGGTTCATCCTCGCAGAATAACAAACTATTGCTGTAGTACGAGGTAGACTGATTTTTCTTATACGATCCTTGTGGTGTTTTTTCACTGAGGCAATTGATTTTTTACGCGCGAATAATTTTCGATACTAACGTGAGCTGTATCTAACGTTTCATTTGTCAGGTAATCAATAAACCTTTAATTTCTTTAAAAACTTGAGTTAAGTTTTATTTCCATCGTTTATAGTGAAAACTCTAGTCAAAAGTTTGACTTGTTTTTCTTAAATGTTACCTTCAATACACCAAAATAAACACGTGTATTCAACAGAACTATTTGAATGAGGCTATTGAAAGAACAGAAATTATATATTTATTCTATGGGAGCAACAGAGTAAATAGATGTCATTCAAAGCCATGCGTGTAAACTAAGTGAGGGATTAAGTTACAATAAGCATGAATTACTAGAGAAATAAGATACATGGTTAGATCTTTTCATATATATGTTTGACGCAGTACATACATACGTGGGATATGCGTTCACATTATATATAGTGTAACTTTTTCAACTTTTAGATTCGTGGTATCTCAGAAATGGTATTTATTACCGAAATAAGTATAAAGCCGGTACCACACAATGCGTCCAATGCTTCCAATGCTTGGACGTTGGTATGACTGGATGCTTCGTGAGGTCGTAGAACGCAATATTTAGCTTCCAACGTTGGCATGGAAAGTCGGTTTTTTTGACATTATAACGAAGTTGGAACCAATACTTGTGGTACAACTACACACACATCTTGTCCTCTTGTCCTCCTGAATGCTACGTGTTTTGTATCAAAAACCAAAGCTGCCAATATCATCCAATTTTCTTTGAAAGAATTTGTTTGTGGTGTATGCTGTTCATCACTTTTTTGCTACGTTTTCATTTTTTCAGGTACGTTTAGGTAAGGTTCCAACTTTCGTTCAATGTTCAGTCAACGTTGAAAGGTGAATGTTGGTACAAAAGTTGGACGCATCGTGTAGTTGAAGTACTGTATCCCCAAACTTCCTTCCAATGTTCAGCCGTACGTTTGAAATGTAATTGTTG
The DNA here is from genome assembly GCF_026250575.1 of Diorhabda carinulata. Lineage (NCBI taxonomy): Eukaryota > Metazoa > Arthropoda > Insecta > Coleoptera > Chrysomelidae > Diorhabda > Diorhabda carinulata. The sequence goes on along the minus strand of NC_079472.1, from coordinate 52,730,868 downwards.
GCTCAAACGCTGGACACATTGTGTAATACCGACTTTCTTATCACAAATAGGATTGATGAAGATGTCTAATGGTAAACGCAAGGTCTCAACCAAAATTTTTTGTTCTAATTTCATAGTAATGATTGTTTACTATAATTTTGTCAAACTATTACAAAAGGACGCAAACAGTATCTACAGTTCCTTAAAAACATCAGGCAACGTTTTCTTGTAGTATGAGTATGAGGTCTCGCGTTCCGTATAAGAATTTAACAGATGTATATTTCCACTTATGGACTTAAGCCATAAAAACATACATAAAAAAACATTTTATAGAAAGATGTTTTATAATACCTATTTCTAAATCGAACTATAAAGTGTAAAAAAATTTTTTATTGAAGATATTGTATCCCACTATATTAATTTGTTTGAAAAAAACCATTATTCATAATATAATACCCAGAATTGTTTTCGAAAACCACTTTCGGCGTTATCGGTTAACGGTCATCACTGTGTTTCTTACTTTGCTTCGCTTTGTACATCCGAACGCGTCGTCGCCGCTGATTCGCTATACGGCATATATAAAGATATTAATTACTGTTTAACTACTATAATTATTATATTACTATTTTTAAGCTGGAAGAAACATGTATTAAAACATTATCGTAAAACAAATTGGTCTTATACTGTAGTTTTAATTCTCAATCCGTGGCATAAGTTACAAATAATTGATATGAGAAAATGAGGCGAAGTTATAAAAGGGACTATCCAGAAGTTTCAGTATAGGAGTGATTTTTCAGATGTTGACAATAGATTGGTTTTAACATTTGTATGAAGTAAACTGATTTTGTTGTTGGACGAATGTGAAGAAAAACAAATTAAGTAACTAAGGAAAAGTTGCATAAATATTATTCCAAATGTTCTAAATTTCATGGAATGATTTGCAAGGGTTTCTTTGTTTTTAAAAATGGTATAATTATTATGTGTAATTACAATTGGGTGGTGCGGCTGCTTGATACTGTTCAAATGCTCGATCGTATTAAAAATATTTTTATATCTTTAAACATATCAAAGTTAATATTTACGTGGATATGTCACAGATTCATTTGGCATTCGCCGTGTATTGTTTATAAGAATTCGAAATTCTAATCGAAGGGTCTAATAATTTGAAAATTCAAACAACTAAAACAAACTAGAAACTTTCAGATTAAAAAATGAATTTATTTCCTCAATATTTCTTAACGCTCTTAATATATAAAGTTGCACACATCTTTAAACAGATATTTCAAATTCTTCTTTTTTCTTTCATCGCCTTATCCGTTATCAACAAGGATATTCTTATCTTGTTTACTGTGCTTCTAAATGGATCAACGATGACACTCTAAACCATTGACGTAGTTTGTACAACCATAAATGCCGTTTCCTCCCTGGTCTCTTCTTACTACTTTGCCTTGGACAATCATCTAAAAAAACGGTATTTGTCATGTGTTGATGTGTGGCCAAAATACTCCAGTTTTCTATTTTTTTGCTGTAAAAATGACTTCCTCCTTTTTCCCTAGTCTCTGCATAACCATGTTGGTGATATGCTCCAACCAGGATATTTTCAAAATAAGTCGATATATCCACATTTCGAAAAGTTAAAATCTTTAAAGTAGCCTCGATTGTGTTCGAAGCCTATAGAACGCATCAGAAAAAGTGTAGCCCTAGTCTTAATTTCAGTTGTAAAGCAATATTTTTGCTGTTATATGTTGTTAAATGCATCTTCAGCTCTTTCTATACGTGATCGTTTTTCTGATACCTGGTCCCATTTCGCGTTTACTGTGCTTCCGATATGTGTTCGTTTCTACTCTATCTATGTCTTGAACGTTGATCGTTAGACGCACTGGATGATGTTGACTTTTGTCAATAATCATATGTTTTTTTGATTTATCCAAAAAAAGACCATATTCTTCACTTGCTGCATATATTTTTTACATAATATTTTGTAGCTCTATATTGTTATTTTCTATAATTACTGTGTCGTCGGCATATCTAATATTATTGATTACTTCTTCGTTGATTTTGATGCCATCTGATAGCTCCATCAGTGCTTTTCTAAATATTTTTTCGGAGTAAATGTTGAACAGGAGAGATGATAGAATGCACTTCCCTCCTGGCAGCAATACGGATCTTTTCCTACAATTACAGTGTTTCTAAATATGTCCATTAATTTTTCATATTTGACGTTATTAAACGCCTTGGAGAAATTGGTAAAGCACACATTTAGGTCTTTGTTCATATTTATGCATTTCCGGATGAGAAACTGTAGGCTAAGATGGCTTCCATTGTACCTAGTGCGCTACGAAAACCAAAGTGTGTTTCACTTTTTGCGTATATTTGATTTTGTGTAATTTTGGTAAAAATTATCATTATGTGATTTATGAGGCATATTAGGCGGTATGGTTTACAGTGCTTTGCATCTGGATTTTTGGGGATAGCGATAAAGGTTGAGTGCAGCAGCAGTCTTCAGGAATATTTCCTTTATCATAGATAGTGTAAAAAAAGTGTTCAAAATATCAAGGAACTGATTTTCTGTTTCGCATATCAATTTAAACATTCTACCCTACAACAGTCAGGGTATAATCTAGGAATTCTTGAAATCATAGAACTGAAACCATATTATATATTCATTCACCCTATAAAATATTTATCATCTAAATGATATCTTGAATGTAATATTAAAGAGAAAAGCATCTATGATAATATATACATTCATAAAATCATTATCATTGTTTACTTTTATTAAACTAGTAACTAGAGATCATATTATAAAGTGAAAAGATATGAAAACTAATTGACATTTAGAAATATTCCGGTTTTATGAATTGGAAAGCAATAAAAATTTGTTGATTTAATTAGAATAGAAATTCCATGAATAGTATTGTTCTAATCACGTGTTTTCTATTTTAGAACTCCAATGCTTTCCGCAGTATACTGTTGCATAACGCTCGATTGTTTGTTCAAAGTGAATTAAGAACTATAACATTGTTCTTGATATGAAATCATAACTGATATCGCAAAAACTTCATGTATCGAATAGAATTTCTGGCCCCACTTCTATTAAGTAACATTCATAACCGTCGCGTCGATGTTATTGCAGATCAAACAAATTAATAGTCTTATTCTACCAATCTTCAATCGAATGGAATATATACAAGTTTAATATTTCTCAGACTTTTTGATCACATGTTGTAACCATCAAACTCCATAAACTCTACTTTTTACCAATCATTTGAAGTAATAATTCTGTTTTCTCATTTGATGTAAATTGTATCTCCAAAATACTAAATGCAGCATGCTACTCATTAACGTTAAGTACCAACATATTAAGAACCGTTTAAACCAGAGTTCTTCAAATTAGTTTCCTAAGGGAGTACATGAATGAAAACTGATTTAAGGATGTTGTGAAGGCCTGAAAATTGACCCCTACTTGTAAATAACATTCAAGATGAAAAGATGTGTGCAATAAATGCTATTTTACACGAGGGCTACTTGAAATATATAAACAGAAAAAATGGATATTACGTTTTCCAAAATCTTCTCCATTGAGATCAATACATTTTTGAAAGCGTTTCAACCAATGGTCGAAGCATTTTTTCCATTCTGATTTAGGTACCTCCAAGGTGATTTGAACGTATCAACCGCTTCTTCAAGTGTAGAAAAACGTTGACCTCGCAATTTATTTTTGATCTGAGGGAATAAGAAGAAATCATTGAGTACCAAACAAGAACTGTACGGCGGATGACCACCTATCAATTCGATGTTTTGACTGTTCAAAAACGTTTTTGTTTGAACTGATGTGTGAGAGCCTGCATTGACGTGGTGAAGAATTATTAGACTACGATTGGTTTCCCTGATTTTTTCGAATACTTCTGGGGAACAAATGCTGTACTATACAGAATTGACCGTTCTGCGTTGGTATAGTGGAACGGCGGTCACATATTCAGTTATTCTGAAAGAACAGTCACGATCTCATGAAACACCGCGATTGAATTGTTCCAGCATTTCTTTTCACCAATAGACACGAGTTTTTCAGAGCGATTGATACCTCCAAAACATGTGATTTGAACATATCAACTGCTTTCCTAAGTGTAGAAAAATTTTGACCACGCAATTTATTTTTGATTTACAGGAATAAGAAGAAATCATTGGGTGTCAAACAAGGACTGTACGGCGGATAACCTGATTCGATATTTGAGAGATCACATTATCGTGGTCCTCTGGTGGACCCACACAGTCGATATTTGTTTAGTTCCGGATTCATATGCAACGCGATTGTATTTTTTCAGTATTCCTTTGTACCAATCGAAACGAGCTTTTTTCGCGAACAAATCTTTTTGACAGCAAAATGTTCATGCAATATTGAATGTATGCGACTGGAACTAATGCCAACGATGCCTAAATGTCACGTCACATAACGATATTGCGATATCAGTTTACGCACAGCATCGATAATTTCTAGCACAGCACAGCACAGCTGATTCTGGACGATGTCCACGAAATAAATTCTTTATGGCCCCTCCACTTTTTCGCGAGAAACGTAGGGAGAATTTCTTTCGGATACACACTCTCACAAAGTTCTCACTACAGTTATCACTTCGGTTCTCCGCTCGATAAGGATGGACGCTGAAGTGACTGCGGCAAATTTATTGTTATGCGCATGTTTGCATATTATAATTATGCGTATATTAAAGAGAAAAGAATGATTGAAAAGAAGTGGCGAAAAATCATTCAAATCGGCGACTCGCTCGTTACTGAGAAACATGCGAGTGTGGAGTCAATAAACCTTCTCGCCTGTTCTCACGTTCTCGCGCTGTTCTCCACCTTTGCCTGAGAACGCCGGAGAACAGCGCGAGAACTTGAGAAAAATACGTAAATCGGTTCCACATTCGTATTTCTCACATGTTTCTTGCGTTCTCGCGAGATTCTAGAGAGAGTGTGGAGGGGCCTTTAGCGGTGTGTGACCTCGATTGAATTCAGAAAACCACTCAAATAGCACTTGTATGATAGCACGTTATGAGAACGTTGACCATTAAAATTGTCAAACTTTATTATGACAATGTCAGATTTGACATATTCACATCATTGTTGCCATATATCAAAACTTGAGTAGCAGCACTTGTAAAAGAGAACGGAATGGGTTACTTCTGCACACAGTGCTTGCAAGAAGCCCCTGCTAATCAAGATTTCTAGTTCCAAATATGTTAAAACTTGTATGAGAAAATCATGAGAGCTTGGACAATAACTGAACAAATGTGGAACAGTTATCTATTTTGCAATGTTCAACAAAATTAATTTTCTGTTGAAGTATTTCAACTTTATTGAAACAGAAGAAAGAAAATCGACTTTTGTGGGTGGAATATCATATAGAAACAATAAGTGAGCTGAAAAAATATTCACAGTGAATCAATTTGTTGAAATAAGCAGAAATGCTTTAAGACGATTTTATTCATATCATATTCACACATTACACAAGTTAACTACTCAAATTTTTAATTTCACAGCAATGTTAGAATTTAATTCGATATTGCAAAGTTGATTGTCATTAGTTCAAAGAGAAGATTAAACAGAAGCTCAAACAAGACTATCAGAATTTCTTATTGCTGCGCAACATTGGATCACAATATTCTTAACTGTAAAACATTGCTTGCAAATACTGTATTACTATTTTGTCACAATATTTATCAAAATTTATCCACAATGATCATGAACATAATTTTTATTAGTGTTGAAATTACTGTCCATCCTAATATGTAATTTCGAATGGTGTTACGGGTTGAGGACTCAAAATAAAACCGTCCAAGAGTTTTTTTAAATGCCAACGTTTCGATTTTTTATTTATTCTAAAATATATAGTACAAAATAACTCAAACGTTGATGAAAATAAATAAGTAAAAAATTCTGAAATTAGAAGTGAAATAATAATCGGAAAAAATATAAATATCTATACATGTATTGATCGACTGACAATTGGATCAGATTAAATTTATATTACAAATATATAAAGTTTGAGTACGTATATTTATCAAAATATTTCAACCATACTTACATTTGTGAGTTGTCCCGGTTCTAATCCATCCCAAAAAGATATATTTGAATATGGATCATTGGTATAGAATTGAACTGGCGTTCTCTGTCCATGTCTAAATATCTGAAAATAGGATGATAATTATACTGATATTGATAATGTTCTATACAAAATACTGTCATCTATTACAAATAGAATCTTATTAGAGTAGGTATCTGAAAGTTCCAATTACAATATGAGAAAAATTATCTTAATAACGATTAATGATATCATTCTCAAAATGTCTATTTTATCACTAACATTTTTCAATATTTTTTATTCCTCGCTCTCGTCTTCACTTACTAAGTAGCACTATCTATTCATCTAAAAAGTAATCTTGCTAACATCTTGTCCATTGTTTATTCTCTTTCTTTTATTCATTATCTCCATTCTATATATCCTGAGTGTTTTTGTAATATTATGGATACGTTCCATCTTTGTGACTCTTCCCAGATACTTCATCTCAGTTTTTAGTCTTTTTTTCAATATCTAGGAGTCGAATGTCAAGTTCGGTCTTTTACCTTGGTCCCGCGAATAATTTATTTATTGTTAATGTAAGCATAAATGAAGGATTATTACTCGAAAAGAAAAATGAAATGAGAAAGAAATGTTTTGGTAAATGTCAACTTTATGAAAGCCCACAAGGAAATTATGAAAATATGAAACTGATACTTGATTATTTGTGTACAGGTAACAGAAAAGTGAAAAAATAATGAAAAATATCTGTAAAACCTCAAAGAAAAATATGTGAAATAAACTCGTGAGCTTAGCGTAAGCAAGCTATCTGTTCTTTGAGAAATCTAATAAAACTGCAATGAATTATGGATATTGAGAGTACAAACAAGAATCTATCGGCAAAGTAGAAGAAGCTACATTACATTCAAATAAAATTCCTGATTTTGATAAATAAAGTTATAGTCAATACTACTTGGTACGAACCGTGTAACTAGCGCCCTCTTTGAGAGACAGACATAGAAACAAATCATTGGATCTATCAGCTTCCAAAACATATTTGTATAAAATTTCAATACAATGTTGCCAGTAGTTGTGACACAATCCTAAAAAAGTGTAGAATTTTTATTTTTTCAACGCCCTTCATGAGGTGTTACGAAAATTTTTTACCGAGCAAACTCCTAATATTTTCCAGTTTTCTATCTATCCTAGAGACGGGATCACCTTTTTTTGAAACACATTATATGTTAAAAAAGTAATATTTAGGATAGAATACAAACAAAGAGAATAGTTATACGCCACAATTGATCTATTGTTGAACCCATACAAGATTCTGATCCTAAACATCAAGTGAACAGAAATCGAAGAGAAAAAATTGATAAGGTAGAATGGATATTAGATGAATCGAACTACTGTTTATATCAGATCTTTCGCTTTTTATTTTCTCTATATATTGACATACATCACTTAATAAATGGTATTTTGTATAATATGAGTTTAAAATCCTGCTATTTATGTTATAAAACCAGATCCTAGTCAGAGTCATTTTATTGCGTGAATAATTTAGTAATTTCATATTCATTTATTCGCACTTACCTGAACAACGGCAACTAAATTCTTGTTGGCCGATGTAGAATAGGTCGTTCCACAAAAAAACAATTTTAATAAAACTAACACCACAATAAATTTGTTTGATAAAGCCATAACTGTAGAAGAATATCGGGTCAACTGGTATATTTAAAATGTGGCAGTGCTCTCAAATATTTATTAATAATATGATCCATGCCAATTGGCCTTTGACTTCTTATCGTGTATCATGAATAAATACGAGAAATTAACTGTTTTTGTTGTCTCTCAATATTTTTAATAATAGAATTGGATTATAACAAATATTTATCTATCGTAATTTCTGATTAATTCTATTACATTTTTGAAGTACATAGCATTTTTGTTCATAATTATAGCAAAAAGTTTTCAAATAAATGGAATATTTGCTCTACTAAATTGGTCAAAAAGAACCGTGTGAGTACCAATAGAGTGGCCATTGCATGTTGATTGTGGTCTTCCCTGAAATTTATCTTATTCCTTCTAATTCTCACTTTCTGAACCATTCAATAAAGTATTTATATTCTTTCGTCTAAATATTCTCACGTTTACTTAATTTTCTCTTATTTTGAGTAATTGTTTCCTCTTTCTCTTTCAACTGACATCTTACCATCTCACTAAATTCTCTTCCGATTCATAATTCCTAGGTGGAACCATCATTCACGTTTTGAGTATTTACCTAAAATGTTGTCATTCTCTGCGTTTATAAATATTTCACAGGGTATTGTTAGATTTATTCCCAGGTGAGGATTGTCTGCATGAAATGGGACTTGTCTGTAAAAAAATTCTTTAACTCATTCCTTTCGAAAATATCACTACCATGTAGTGTATAAATGAAGATTTTCCATTCAATATATATATTAAGTTTTGCAATCTGTTGAATTCATTTTAATATTTACTCAAATCCATGAACTGAATCAAGTTTCTTTCAAACGTTTAGTCTTTATTGTTCCTGGCTACTGTCCAGTAGATTAACCGCCAGATTCTTCGGGTGTAGTTCCGACCAGCTTACATAAGTTGCGCTGTATTCATGATCTCTTCTTCTACCGTAGGAACTTTTAGGTCCCTACGAATCACATCATTATACATAAACAAAGGGGCATTAACAATCTGTCTTAATAGTTTGGATTGAAAACTTTTTAGTATATCGATATTGGAGTTACAGTCAGTACCCCATAATTATATTCCAAATTGATTTGATGATTACTTTGTAAAGTAAGAGTTTGTTACTTAAACTTAATTAAAAGTATCTTCCGATCAACCAACACATATTGTGGAGTTTTAAAACGAGTTGTGTTATTTGGTCCCTATGTGCTTTTGTATATATTGAATATTAAGGTTCATTGCAGTGAAAGTGTGAAGGTTACATTGATATTCTTAGATTCATTGACTTTTGTACGCTATCTATTAAGCCAATATTGGATTATGTTCATGTGGTTTTTCAGATATATTGAGGCCATAACTGGTTCGGTATGGGATGAAGCTATTGCAGTCTTATCGGCGTATGTAGCAACGGCTGAGTGTGCAGTTGTAGAGAGATCAACTGCGTAGGTTGAGCATGGAACCCAGTACACTACCTTCTGGCACTGCAGCTATTATAGGATGTAGCGATGAATATTCATCTGGAAAACCAGCTTGGAAATACCTGTCAGTTGAATAAGACTTGAGTCTTAGGTAAAGGTCTTGAGGTACGTTAACTTTAAGCTTGTATAGTAAGCCTGCAAGTCACACATTGTTAAATGAAGATAGACACATGAGATGTCGTAAATTCACTGCAATCGCAATGACCTAGAAACAGATATTTCTCCAAAAGACCTGTTATGTTATAAGGGGGTCAAAAAATTCCACCCAAAAGAAAATATTTTTGAATATATGCTCTTTTTTTGAAAATGTTACTGTCAATTGACACAATTTCTGTTACTAGAATGAAGAAAATACTAATATATTTAACGAAACACATAGCCAATGTTGTCTGTCTTAAAATAAATGTGATGGTAGGAATTTGTAATTAGTGATAGGTACTCGAAATATAATCTATTTATCCAATAAAGCGCACCTTTACATTACATTTAGGCAAAGCAGGAGGAACTTAATTTTTTAGATAAAGCGGTAATATGCAACTCCCAATTCAAGGAATTGTCTACAACAAGCCTCAAGAATTTTACAAATTCAACGACGTCTATGGTGATGTTAATTGATAAAAAGGCAGCAATGTATTTTTATGCGATAAAACTTTGGTTTTAGAAACGTTGAGGCAGAGATTAGAATCGCACCATGATTTAAGGGTGATTAGGTCACTAGATATGGTCCTATAAAGTGCCGTGAGATTAGGGTTGCTCTAAGAGAAACTCTTGTCGTCTGCAAATGGACATATTTTATCACTGATGACTATATAGGCGATGTCGTTCATGAACAGAAGAAACAGAATAAGGCCTAGTACTGATTGAACAGAATTGATAAAAGCCTCTATTTTACCAATATTTCTATGGTCTTAGATAACATGGGAAGGAGTGCAATTGGGCGATAATTCGATGCTAAATTTTTATCTGTTTCTTTATGCAGAGGTATGATTATAGCCGTCTTAAGGCAGTTGGGAAAAGTGCCATTTTGAAATAAAACATTAATTAAAATGGTAAAGTGATTTAATGTCCAATCGGAAAACATTTTTAATGTAAGTCCATAAGTTGCAGATGAGTTTTAATTTTTGATGTGCTAAAACTCTGGGCATAAAGAAGAAACTATGTAAGTTATCGCTAGCCTCAGGAAAATATGATAGAGGATCATGAGAAGGAGTTATAGAATTGGATAAATTTTTGCCTACATTCACAAAGTAATTATTGAGGTTCTCATATAATGCTGGATGAAGAAGCCTTATTTCTTAGATCATTCACAATGGACAATGTCTCTTTAGAAACATTACAAGAAAAAGAAACTTTGGCAACTTTTATTGTCTTATGATAAGTTGTTCCGTATAGTTTCACGTAATTTTTAACGAGACACTATCCGAGAATTTTCTTATATACGAATCGCATGATCTTTGTAGATATACGTAAACCTTTAGTGTACCAGGGTTTATTTTGCTAATTTTTAATACGCCTGAGTGGAAAAGAAGTGGATGCCAGAATAGTTATAGTGTTTTAATGAATCTAGAATGTTTTCATCACCAGAGAGAATGTTGCAGTCAGTTGTTTGACAACGTTGCTTGAAGTTTTGAGATGTTTTTTCCGAAACGATACGGATGAATTTGCGACAAGCATTTTTAATATTGGATTCAACCGATAGTTTTGTTATCGCCGCATAGAATTAGTTTGCTTTTTAGCAGTAAGGACTCCGGTAAGGTCAGTAGTTTGTGACAGAAAGTATGCACGACAGCGTCTGGTGTTCCACAAATACAAAAAATATAGAGGTACTAAGTATCTAAGTCTTTTGGTGAGCTAAATGCAAGATATCTCTATTTAATGCTCCTGGATTTCTTTTTGTGGGTGGACTGAGTGCTAAACTAAGATGACGAAAAGTACATTAATGCAATTTGATCAATTGAATAAATATTATCTATTTGGAAATAAAGGCTTGTGGATTGGAGGAGGGGATTGACAATTGACTAATATCTCTCTTATAACAACAATCGACGTATACCAATGATAAAAAGTCCCCCTCTACAAATATTTAAGAAATGACTGTCATCTTTTGGATATTTCTTTATATCTTTGAGCAAGAAGCTCTTCAATATCCATTTTCTGTAAATTAACATGTTAGTCGCCAAACAGCCTACTGGAAATATGAACGATCATGGATAAAAATTCCTTATCAGCACTGCTCCACCACATAACTATTTTTTTAGTTTATTAAAGTATCTAATATCTAAGAAATATCTTCTAGCCGACGTATTAATACTTAACTTTTTCCAATATTTAAGATGTTGACATTTATGGTTATGCTTTCTGACGGTGATTGATTAACTCGTGCAAAGGAATGTAACTAAAACGAGTAGTGCTACTCTCGACAATTTTTTTATAAAATCTCTACTACTATTATGCCTTTCAATCCATGGACAAATTTTACGGATATTTTATAATGATATTTTAATTTACACAAATATATTTCCCACTACGATCGTTGTAAATTAATTCTTGTATTCTTTAAAATCCTTGATAATACTATCATACCTGTTTGCCTCACTCTGTTAATACCACTGACCCCGCATCTACTGCATTAAATTTTAACCTTTCTTTATTCAATTTTTCATCTTACCTTATGATATACAGCAAATACTTTTCATTCGAATAAACTTGTTCATTGATATTTTACATCAACAAGTTATAAGTAGTGACATATTTTGCAACAAACAAAAAGTGCTACGGAAAAATGGTCAGTTTTTCCCAAATACTATTTATAATTTGTTTAACAAGGACGGTTATTACAACTTTTCATTCTAATGAGAATTTAGTCGCAGTAGTTCAGGTAAGTGATTAAGTTAATTTGATTATTGAATGTTGCACGAGGTTTTTGATTTTAATCACTATTTAGAAACCGTGAGACGGAAGCTATAAAACTCGTTTTTGAAAACGTAAGTGAACAGATTTACATAAGCATGCTTATGTTCTACGATTAATATTTCTGTATTCTATGTTTTATCAATTTTTCAATCTATAGAATCTGTATACAGAGTGAGTTTTATGTATGAAACACCTAAATTATCTCGGAAACGGCTTGTGCGATTTTTATAAATTTTTGTGTACAAGGGTCTTATGATATGGCCGGTATTACATTGTTGTCAGATCTCCTTTTTTTCCGGAAAAATAATCAACTTTGTTGTTTCAAATATGTCACCCTATATATGATTTTTTCATATTCATATCAAATAATGGAATATTCAGTTATATTGAATTCACGTTTCTTCTCAGGATTTTCGCTTGAGATAATTATATAATTTGTCCAGCAAGAGCAGAAAATTGTTTCTCTGTTATATTTCTCATTTTTGGGTTCAGTTGACTCCTTTTTAATCAATTTGTTATTGATATTAATCTTTATTTTCAATCGGATCTCACAAAATAAAGCATTATAATTAAAATCAATTATATCTAAGAAGCGCTCAAAATACACGGAATTTTACAAACAGCTTGAAAACTGACAAAAATGCTGTCATAGGGACATTAGAATCATTCCAGAATATTTTGACCAGCATGTTCATTTTGAATAAATTACTCTCCGTATTAAAGTGCCAATGTACGAGAGTTACTACTTAAGTTTTGAGATATGGCAACACTGATGTGACTAAATCAAATCTGACATTGTCTCGTGATGTTTAAAATTTTTAATGCTGAACGTATTCAGAATGTGTTGTATACGAGTCATATTTCAGTTGTTTAGAGATACTTGAAATATTAATCTTTGACAAAAAATGGAATTAAATAACTTTCCACGAGGATTATTTAAACAGCAGAATTGACGATCAACTCGCCTCGACTTTTCGTGATGGAGCTCTATCCCGAGCAACCATTGTTTGCTGGTTTTTCCAATTTAATCGTGGTCGTCCTTTGCCACAGGATGAATGTTCTCCAAAATCCTCTGTTTTGACAGAAAATATCAATACTGTGCATAAACTGATAATGCAAGATTGTCACTGGACATTCTGATTCGCGTTGGATACCGCATAACTTGACAATCGCTTATAAAACTGCTCGTGTCGATAAGTACAAATAAATTCTGAAAATATTCAATCGCGGTGCTTCAAAAAACATCTCAGATCGTAACAGGTGACGAATCATGAATCTATGCAAAAAAACCATAACTAAATAGCAATCGACTGTATACATGGTGAGTTGGGAGGAGCGCACCAAACTCCAGGAGTTCTTATCTGATTTTCATTTGTTTTCAAGTTATGGAGTAATCAAAAATGTTTATCTAGCTTTCCACTTATATCTGAATTTTAACATTATCAAAGTGTACCATGTTCGAGGCTCAAAGGCATTTGATAATTCTGACGTTTTGATGAACTCTGAGTGTACAGTGAACAGTAACTCGACGTTTAATTTAGAATTTATGTGATTGTTAGTGTTGCAAAATGCCAGATACTTATTCAAATCTAGAATTTGCAAAAATAGTGTTTGTTTATGGTGTCTGTTATGGAAATGCTACAGCTGCTGCTGAAGAATATAGTCAACGTTTTCCATACCAAAGATATCCTGATAAAAACGTGTTTATTAGAGTTTTGAACAAATTTTTCGAGACTGGATATGTTAGCACTGGTAGAAAAAAGGGTGATAAACACACTCCACGAACAAGGCTTATATCCTCATCACGTACAGAGAGTACAGCACCTACAACCACAAGAATACGCTAACCGTATGGAGTTTTGTCTGTGGATAAATAATAATCATCGTGTGGTATCGAGTATACTCTTTACTGATGAAGCTACATTTACCCGTGATGGCATTAATAATATTCGTAACTTTCATGTATTGTCCCATTAATTGGCCTGCAAGAACTCCAGACCTATCACCATTAGATTTTTGTTTATGGGGTTGGATGAGAAATGAAGTCTACAAAATAAAAACACACGGGATACACTAATTAGACGAATTGAGAACCGCAGCCCATATTAAAGGAGAAAGAAATGAATCAATCGGGAGTTCAACAAACGCTTTTCGTAGACGAAGTAGAAAATGTTTAGTCAATGGCGGTATTTTTGAACATATTGAAAGAACGCTATGATTGAGAAAATTTTCATGAGATATTTTGTTTATTTGTTAATATGCTATAACTTGAAAACAAATGAAAATCAGATAGGAACATATGAGATTTTTTACATTATTTTAACGTGTATAATACAGTCTAGAGTTTGGGGCGCTCCTCCCGAGTCACCGTGTAGATCTCTAAAGACGAGTCAAATTCAACAAAAGCTAGTTACGCAAGAATCACTTCGAAACAAATGGATGCTTGGTTTTTCGGAATAACTAGACAAGTCTCCACTGTTCCATTAGAACAATGTTAAATGGTTAAATATGAATGGAATTATTGGTACACCAAAATTTGTTTGCCAGAAGAATAAGAAAAAAACAGGGAAGACTAAGAAGACTAAGAAGACTAATCATTTATCACGACGACAATGCGATAACTTTTTTGAACTGTCAAAACATTGATGGGTCATTCGCCGTTCAGTCTTTGTTTGGCACCCAATGATTTCTTCTTGTTCTCACAGATCAAAAATAAATTGCGATGTCAACGTTTTACTTCAACTGAAAAAACGGTTAATACATTCAAATCACATTTCGTGTTAATTACCTCAATCGATATGGAAAAAATGTTTCGACAATTGATTGAAAAGCATGCAAAAGTTAATTGATATTCATAGAGAATATTTTGAAAAACAGTGAAGCCATATCCAATTATCAATATTTATCTCAATGCTACATGTGAAAACTCTTGTATAATTTGTTGCTGGAGATTATACTTTTTTATACCCAGACTCGCACCTATGAATAATTATTCCATCGATATTGGCAGTTGGAGATTTTTTTTTATGCAATTCTCTCAAATTGGCAATTGTTTTAAAATATCCTGTTGACATGATTTGACCAATAATATTCTCTATTAGCTGGAGATTATTCAAATGTGTAAATAGGATTTCGAAGCGTTCAGGGTATAATGTGACTATGGGACTGGCATTTGTGGTATTAAAAACCTTGAATATCTCTTAATATTATAATATTAAGTATTAAATATTGATTATATATTAAATATTAATTAGTTAATGGAGGTGAATTGCAGGTAGACAGCGAAGTTTGAAAATCACCAAAACGTCTCGATAAATCAATATAAACGTTCCGCTGGATTATTACCCTACTTTTTAATACCCTACTCATTAAAATCGAAATCGGTCAGTATTAGAACAAGTGAAGGGGTATGCCCACAAAGTTTATTCGAATTAAACAGTTACAGTTACTACAACTACCACGAAAATACTGACGAGGCACGTGGTACGTGTAGCGTGAAGTACCAAAACAACATTTATACAGAAATTTCACAGATTAATGAGAAATGGATATTTGGAAATTATAGGAATTATTTCTAAAATTTAATTTTTTTTCAGCTCACAATAAACTCAAAATTTTTTGGAAAATTATTAATGATATTATTTCTTATCTTGAATCGTTAAACGGGCTCAATACGTCAACAATATGAGCACCATCTTTTAAACAAAACAAGACAGGTGGAAAACTAAAACTACAAAAATAAAGTTCGTTGATTGATTGTCTCTTAACTGATGGAAAATGTCTAGTTGTCGAGTGTGAGGATAATAAGTAAAATAACATTATTGTACTTGTACTATCATGTGAGCCGCAGATCCACACATTATAAGTTGAGTTCAAGCTATGATCCAAATAATAATTACAGGAATCACTAATTCACGACTAGCATTCTAAACGGATTTTTTGAGATACAATGGAACGAATCTCACACTCACCTTCTTTCTTTTTATGTATCAATTGTAACTGTTGGGTTAAATGATATCAATGTAATATATAAGATTTGCTACTTAGAATATTGATAGTTTCCTCATTAGTTTTAATCCTAGACGGTTGGCCTTGAGTGATTTATTGAATAATAAAGTTGAGTACTGTAGAAATACTTCGTTCAAAAATCTGTCTCCTTTAAGTTTAGTTTAATTTAAAAGTCAAAGATTTTCATTTCTGAAAAATATTTGGTATGGATATCGATAACTTTGTGGAAGGATCTATTTTTTATGTGAAGATAGAAGACTCGATCTACAAGTCAAAAAACCACGGAACAAGTTACGAGGGCTGCTACTTAAGTTTTAGGATATAGCTACACTGATGTGGATATGTCAAATTTGACATTGCCGTCATAAAGTTTGACATTTTTAATGGTGAACCTACTTAGAACGTGTTGTCATACGAGTATTATTTGAGTTGACAGATATTTGAAACATTCATCTTGGTAAAAAAATAATTTTTTACGAATTTCGACGTGAATTAAACCAATAGCAGTGTGTCGATCAGCTCGATTTGTCTTTTGGTGATAAAGTTCCGAATTCGAATGTGGCCGTACTTCGCTACAGGATGAATTTCGTGAAGATCGTCCAAAATCGGCCGTTGCAAGATCGTCATGTGACATACCGTGAGATTTAGGCATACTTTGCATTAGTTTCACTCGCATACATTGAATATTGCATGAACTTTTGTTTGTCAAAAAGATTTTTTCGCGTTGAATACCGTATAATTTGATAATTATAAATGCTGAAAAAACTGAATCACGGTGCTTCATGAGATCGTTCCACTAGACTAACGTAGAACGGTATATTCTAAATGGTACATCAATATTTGTTTGCCAGAAGTATTTGAAAAGATCAGGATAACCAATCGTAGAAGACTAATAATTCTCCACCATGACCATGCAAGCTTTCACACATCAGTACAAACAAAAACGTTTTTGAACAGCGAAAACATCGAGCTGATGGGTTACCCGCCGTACAGTCTTAGTTTGGCACACAATGATATCTTCTTATTCCCACAGATCAAAAATGAATTACTGGGTCAACTTTTTTCCATCCTGAAGAAGCGGTTGATGCGTTCAAATCAACTGTTTTGGAGGTATCTGAATCGGAATGGAGAAAATGCTCCGAAATTGGTTCAAACGCATCCGAAAGTGTATTGATAATAATGGAGAATATTTTGAACAATAAAGCCATATCCAGTATGATTATTTGTTTTGATATGTGTTTAAGGAGAACTTTCTGAACCTCACATAATCTCTAATTGTCATTAGAGTCAGAAAGCTATCTGAGAGCAAACTGTCTAGTAAATTGACATTGTCTTTTATTTCATTTGAGGGTTTTTCTATAGTTTATCTAGAATGTTTCAACAGTTATAATTCATCCAGTAATCTAATATTCTGATACTGATTTTGCAATAGTCAGTGAGATTTATTACTGTGTCCTATTTATTAATATCCAAAGGTAATTTTATAGGTGAGAGTTGTTTTGTGATGGAGAAGAAGTAAAATTGCCTTGTAAACGTAAATTGTAATAAAATCTAGAATATGAATATTTCATCTCTTTTCAACATAATCACCATTAACATTTAAACAAGATTTGTCCTTCCTTCATTAAAAAACCCAAACTATTTACGCATATTTCCTCCATCTAGGTATTTTGCCTTCACTATAAATTCAACAAGCTGCCAGGTGAATATTAGCAAAATTCATTTGCATTAGAAAAAAGAAAAAAAATTATAATCGGCATATATAATTATATAATAGTCACGTGAAAGAATCTCATTGAAAATTTAACAAATTAATTCATTGTATACTTTATAAAATTCATCATCTAAATTTTTCTACTTTTCAAATAATAAAAAAAATCCTCAAATGTATTTTTGACAGAGGTAAGACCGTCAGACAGCGTAAGAAACATTTTGTGTGATTGATGCATTTGAGCGTTCATAGTCAAACAAAGAAACTGACGATTTTAACATAAACTGACAATCTTATCACCACAAACAATCAAATGACGACGATTTTTTGTTATTTTATTATTCATATTATCTTAAACTTTCGATCTTATAATTATTGATTCAATACAAATAACATCACAGTATATTTACTGATTTTTTCAACTAAAATAATCTCAGTTTTCTGAAAATTCTGGTTATACCAGAAGTGGACCCAAACTTCGGTGTTTTAAGAGGAATGGTATGGTTTTTATTAAATTTTTGGAATTTTTTTCAAATTCCTACAAAAACCGTTTATTTGAGATATACTAACGAAGTCCCCTTAATTCAAAGCGTAGAATCCAATTGTGAAGACAAAAATGGGGGTTGCTATTTAAAAAAAAACAAGTTTTCAAAGTTTTTAGATAACGAAATTCGGCACCATTTTCTGAACACCCTATATAAATTTTTGTCAAGGTTTTCACACATTTTGAAAGCTGTAAGTGTTATTTGTCCAAATTTCGAAAATATTAGACCTGACTCACTTAAACTTAGAAATAAAATTTTTTTAGTGGAGTGCTGCATGTGTCCAAAAATTTCGAAAATGTGAAATAATTAAAAAATGGTGGATTTTAGGCATACGATGCCTTATATAAAGCTGAATTGAAATTTCGCATAGATTCCAAAAATTTAATAAAAACCATAGCATTCCGTGTAAAATAAGGAAGTTTGGGTCCACTTCCGATTATACCGGAAGTTTCGTAAAACTGAAATTATTTTAGCTGAAACGAGTATTTTGGAAAACTGGAGCAAATTTCCAGAACTTGTGAATATGTACTTATATTAGAGTAGAAAATATTTACTATATCTGTAAATACTTTTATGGATGATTTGGATGGTCTTTAATTCTTATCTTCCCCTTCTATAGAAAGAGCACTAATGAAGCGGTTTATTTATTTTTCAAGAACATACACAAATTGGTTTTGTTTCTGCATAAATTTTAAAGACTTTTTATTAGGACAGCACAACAAATACTGAATCAACTAATCAATATATCTGCTACAAAGGGTAGGTACAAATGAACTTCAACTATTGTGTAACACAATCCACTACATGAAAACAAAAACACTTTCCTTGTATATAAAAAAATTGGTCATCAATACAGCTGACGATAATTTTTTTTTCAATGAGATTAAAACTCTATACATTATGCAAATCATCGAAACATATTTTTTCCAACGACTTTTTCATGTTTTTTTTCATTTAGCTCTACCGCTATCGCTATCGGAGCAGCTGACATTTGGAACAACTGTTATGTATTAGAGGAAAACTATTATTGTCATGATTTTCAGCCGCTATAATGAGATGGGAGACTAGCGAAGAGTGAAGAGCCTTGAACTGAAATCACACACGGTTCCTACTTAAAAAATGACCCATCCACTATATTTTATTAAACACTATAGTGAATTCTTACAACTCCATAATATTCGTAGCACGTTGGTTATTGATATACCAATTGGCATGAAACGGCAGTATTAGAAGAAATATTCTCTGTTTGTAATTTATGAAACAGTCTAATTAATTAATTAATGCATAATTGAATAATTTCTTTATTTGTTTCAATCTGTTATTTACAGCTTTTTCGACACGGACACAGAACACCAGTTACATTTTATACCAATGATCCTTATTCCGATAAAATATATTGGGGAGGTCTCGGCGAGGGTCAATTAACAGGGGTAAGGATATATGATTTTTGAGTACTTTTTTCAATTTATTATCATATAAGTTTCAATCTTTGTATTTTAATTTTTACAAGGATACTAATAATATATCGAAAGAAACCTGCAATATTCAGACTGAGAAATTGATTTTGAGTAAAATATTATTGCTAGAATTCTTTGAAAGAGGAAACAAGTCATAAATTATCATGAGCAGCCTTAGAATTATCATCATCGAACAGTTTCTAACATTCAGTTTATAAAATGGAAAAGGAAAACTACATTAAACATTTTCTTCTTCTTCTTTGTGTGCCCTCTTCTAACGAATATTGGCGATAACCCCAGCAAAGTCATTTCTGTCTCTGGCCCTTCTTATCAGTGTCTGAGAGTCTAAGCCGGTCTACTAGCGAATATTCTTCAGCCAAGAAGCCTGTCGTCTGCCAGGACCACGTTTTCCCTCGATTTTTCCCTTCGATCAGAAGTTCCAAAAGTCTGTATTTCTCATTTTCCTAGATATGTACTAGATACGAGGTTTTTCAAGTTTTTGTTGATTCTATAAGCTCTATGTCGGTACCTATTCTTTAAATTACTTCTTAGTTACTGAAATGAGTGGTCCACATTTCGAAACTCTCTAAGCGCCTTAGTGAGTCCAAGCCTCCGTTCCGTATAATAAGGTGCTATATACATAACATTTCACCATTCGGTACCGGATTTTAGGGTCGAGTGCTCGGGATGTGAACAATTGTCTCATATTTAGAAAGACATTTCTTGCTTGCTCGTTATGTGATCTTATTTCTATATCTGCGTCTATATCTTTCGTAACATCACAGGTATTTAATTTTCTGGACATTTTCGATGATGCCACCATTTACGTTGATAGACATGGGATGATGGTTGAAGATATTCATGGATTTGGTCTTTTTGATGTTGATGTTAAGAAAGTACATTCAAGCATGACGCATACAACATTGGACAGAGAGACACCATGGCAATGTTGGGTTTTATCTTGGGGGAAATCGAGGTAATGGGGGCCCCTCAAGTTTATTTGCTATCACAACCCTCAATTCTGCTCAATAATTTGTTTAAATACAGTAGACACAGGAAAATATACTCTTTTATAGTTCAACATAAAGTTAACAACATAAAGTTCCTATGTCAAAAACAGGAATGATTATGTGGCTCCCATTACTACACCCTGTTTTTTTTTAAACGTAATAGTCACAAACTCTTTCATTTTTCAACCTCCGTGCAAGCTTTATATGCCCAATTCCTGCAAAAGGTTCTGTCCTGGTTTTGAACGTCTTGGTAACTTTACTCTCTTTCCAAAAACTCTATCATCGTTAGAAAAAATATCTTTTTCAGCAGCCTCCGCCTTTCTATTGGTTTCCTTCTTTGCAATTTTTTTATTTGCCTTTTTGATTAAACAGTCCTTGTTCGGCGTAGAAGTTATTATTACAGATATTTGTTTCTTTAATTACCTTTTAGTTGCATCTTTCCTAGGTTTCTATGGTCCCGGCAAACGTACAATTTCTTGAAAAGTAGCTTCAAGAACCACATTGTTGTTAATTGGATGGTTGCGTATGTGGAGGATTCTGAGTTTGTTCTGGCGTGTTTTGAGAAATTCCTTGCTGTTGTGGTTCATTGGGATCCGCAGATGTATATAAATTGGATGGTGCGTAGTCCTCCACGAAGAATATTTCAGGATTATCAGGCCAGATACTTAGATTCCCTTAGCCATATTTTCCAAAGTAGTAATTCTCATGTATGCGTTATTGAAAAGCTCAGCTATTTCAAAGGGGGTTATTTTTTCACGCGCATGATTTTCCTAATATTTATTACACTCTGCATTAAATGCTGATTTGAGCAGAGAATAAAATGTAACGTGTAATTGTTGGAGATGATGTGAATTATGTGGGAAGATTTCTAAAAGAACGATTCCGTTAGCTTTAAAAACTCATGAGCTTCCCTCGTTATACAAACATGCTGCCCCTGAAGGACCTCTTTTTGAAGCAAAGAATTAACTTGTTCTCTATCATAAATAAACACTGGGGAACATAAATCCCCGATACACTAAATGCATACATTTATGTTATGTTATGTGTATATTTTTCCAGGTTTCTGTGAGGTAGAAGTGCAAAAGTTAAATTGCGTTTCAAAAAGCTACGAAGCCATCCATCATCTGCGTTTTTCTTATCTTTGTTAAACGGGCATCTCAAATTGTTTCTGTCTGCATAGATACATTTCTTGACTTCTTGTCTTGAAAGTCCATAAAATAACTTTGACAACTTTATCACGTGTTTTGCAAGTTTTTGTTCTTCAACACTGGGTTACGACCTAGATATGGATCGTCGTATTTATTCGCTTTTATCCTTTTTTGTATCGTGCTGATTGGTATGTTTTAGATATCTCCCGGACGGACCGACCATTTCTTATAGCAGTGACAGCAGCCGTAATGTTCTGTGGAGTCCAAAAACCCTTATTGGTTGTCCTTTTGTGAAATGTAGGCACTTGGAAAGATGTTAAGCACATCACAAAACATAATTACATAAATTATTTAAATGGCTATCATAACCCCCCAAAAAAAAAAACGATTTTCGTTTCGGTGGCCTCAATAAAAAGAATGATAAGAAAAGATATTTACCTCCAGTCACGATAAACGAAACCATCAAGAACAACTCTCCACAAGTTTTTCGAATCTTACAGACTGCAGAATAATTTATAGCACATGTTTTTTTATTATCAACAATTGACGGTGATTGGGGTCGCACATCGTCAAGATATCAGTAACAATATCATGGTGAAGATGTTAACAGAGGAAATCTACTAGAATTTCTTGTCTTAATACATTCAGGGTGTTCTATATACCAGAAAGTCTGACTTAAAGCAGACCGCTTGAACATGAAGTAATGTGTCAACAAGTAAATGCATTTCCTCTGCTAAAAAAATGTCTTGGTTGACTTATTGTCCATCAATATTACTGAAATAACAAATTTTCGTGTCTCTATTTTCGGTCAATGAATATTTGGAATTCTTCTTCTCGTAAAAACTAAATTTATTTTTGTAGTTTTCTAACATTTATATATTTTAATGATTCTTGAGTGACATTTGTTATATTTTAATCATATTTAAACTCACATTTTCTGTCGCTATTCTTGTCCGTTTTATATTTTTTTTTATCCAATTTTTAGGAAGGCAAACGTCAACAATACCGCTTGGGTCAATTTACACGACAACGTTACGGAGGTTGGTTACCTCAGAAGTATGATAAGTCTATATTTTACGCCAGAACAACTGACGTGGAAAGAACTCATATGTCTGCATTATCCAATATATATGGATTATATCCGGCAACAACTGACGATATATGGCATCCATTCTCTGATTGGCATCCAATCCCGGTTCATACAGCTGATCCCAAAGTATTCAATACTTTCCCGCCTTTTTCATGTAAAAGTTATTATATAGAAAGGTCAAATTATTTGGCTGGAAATGAATCGTTAGCAATTAATGAGAAGTATACTAAGCTTTATCGATATATTTCTCATAATTCAGGCGAAAATGTAACTAGTTTGAGAGAAGTACATAATGTTTATGATTGTTTGGCAGCTGAACACAGCATAGGTTTGCCATTACCGAAATGGGCCAAACATATTTATCCACAGCCGCTGTCGGATTTGGATGCACTATATTTTGACTCATTTTCACATACTGTCAAGTTGCAGAGATTGGGTAAGTACATCATTTTTGATATTGTGAAAAATTATTATTGGGAATATTCATATATGAAATAATATCTGATGGAGCTAGCTGGCGAAAAGAAAGTAGGAGATGGATTTTTGGATCCCTGAACATAGTAAGCATGAAAATATTGAATTCAATCAAAATATCCATCAATGACGGAAGGAATTTCGAGAAATGAGCTGTCTGTAATTGACTTTTAAATACAGGAAGAAAGAAAAACACTACTTAATTTACTTCGTTAATTTTTTTATCTATTCATTGTTACTCGCCTTTTATATAAAATTTTTTATGACATGACATTATATATCCTCTTCTCTTTTCTAATACCTTGAGTTTGACTTCTTACTACGAATAAGTTAAATAAAGTTGGTTATTGCTAGTCGTCTGCTAAACGGATGAATAAAATAATTTAATCGCCTATTAAATAACTTAATCATCCGATACGTAAGCGAATTGTTTAAGAAAACACTTTGGAAAATAAAATGCAATATTCATTACAAGATTTTAAAATGAAATAATTGTTCTGTTAGGTGTTTTTTTAACGTAGCGCTTCTGCGATAGGTCCAAAGTAGAGAGCTACTGTAAATTCATGTAAATTTGGCTTATAAGAAAGCTAATCTAACCTAACCTATTTTTTTGCCCTGAGGCACAGTGGAAGCTTATGCTCCACGAAAGTAGTGTACGCCAGAAGGAGAATAAATTGTCATATCATCGGCGTAACCTAACATAATCTAACCTAACCTTACCCAACCTAACCTTACTCAACCTAACCTTACCCAACCTAGCATAACCTAACCTAAATAAATTAGAACCTAAACCTATTTGTATAATTTGAAAAAGTTAAAATGTCTATATTAATATGAATAAAAAGTTAAAAAGTGTATAAATATAAATAAAAATTTAAAAGGGTGTATAATTATAGATAAAAGGTTTAAATGAATGTATAAATTATAAATAAAGGATTAAAAGAATTGTATATCTTAAATTTAAAATTGGAAGCTTATATACAAATGAAACTAATTTGAAAAAAACTAGCCTAACAAACTGTGTGTATAAATAAAACTATAATAAGATTGTATAAATAAAATAGATAAAATAAATGTATAAATAAAAGGTATTTAAAAAATTGTATAGATAAAATAACTCCTTTAACTAATTAAATAGAAGAAAAATAAATAAATAAGTTAAAAAATAAAATTAGTTTGTGGCAGACACAACACGTTAAAAAAATAAATTAATTACAAACACAAAACACATTGAAAGATACGACTTATCCGTCACGCTCTCTATCTCTATCTTTTTTTTCTTTTTTCTTCATTATCACGGATACGGTGTCAATGACCTGGTCGAAGACTTTTTCACTATTGATGGCAGCAGTCATCATGGTCTTACAGTCGAGAGTGCCGTTTTTTCATTGGATACTCCAATACCACGTGATGCGGGACCTCTGGCACACCGCAGCGGAGGCATAGGTCGTCTCTGACTTTTTTTTCGTATATGAATTTTTTAAACAACCCATGCCCTGTCACAAATTGCGTAAAAAAGTAATTGATGTGGCGGTGTGCACATTTGTACCTCGACTTCACGTCTGGTATTAGAGTCCTCGTCCACGCGGCCTTAGAACCCTCTTTCTGCCATTCACGCTGCTATTTTTCTAAGCTTTCATCTCTTTCTATATTTTTAATTTTTTTATATTATCTCTGTCAGTTTAATATATTTATTGTATACTCTAATCTAACCTAACCTAATCTAACCTAACCTAGCCTAAATAACCCATTAATATTCGTGAAGTTTAATTAAATATTAGTATATTACCCATCGAGGTGGGAAAAATTTCATTACTGTAGAGAGATTAGATATAATAAATGAGTGTATAAATATAAATAAATTTCAACCAAGGCGCGAAGCGTTAAGTTTAGCTATGATCTCGAGACAGGAATGAAACTTCCTACCGAGGTTCGTATTGTATTTTATTTACAACCATCATATTTTAATCAAAACTGATAGATCTTTTTACATTTAAGAAAAATTACCACGCATTTTTCTCAGAATAATCAAGCAGGTACCTATATTGTTACTGTTACTATGTGGTTATCTTTCACTAATATTAATAAATTCGCATCGCTTCTTAAAAGCTATATAAGTAGTGCGAAGAAAAAAAGGTGAACAATACCAGTTCCGAAAGTGTACTTTTAGCATATTTTGGAGAGCAAACCCGACAAAAGAAGCCGTTCACTTTGTGGGCAATGTACAGTATGATGCTACAAATGGAAGAAAAACGTGTTCTTTCGAAACATAGGAAACTTTTGGCCTTCCTAAAACTACAAAATGTGGACTTCAGGTCGAAGAAAACGAACGTATTTTACAGGAAATATTTAAAGGATTTTTTAAATAAAGCTCTAAATGAATGTCTACCGATAAAGGTAATATGTTTATGATCTTTAAATAAGTATTTTTTTTTAAATCGTGTTTGATCTTATACAAGTGCACAGTTATTATAGTATTATATTTTACTTATCGCTTTAGATCGCATTAATAATAGGCGTATCCGAAGCTTGTTGGACGGACGAATTGGTGGAAATGAAAATTTTTGCTTCTTTTGAAGAAAAAATCTCGATTGAAAGTCCAGGTTCCAAAACACATACAAGTAGATAATTTTTTATGTCTGCTCCAATATGGGTGAAGGTCATTCGAGACTACATGAATTTGAGTAAAAAGATATAAATCTATAGATTTTTTATTCAGCTTAAAGGAAAAATAGTAAGAAATCAACCAATACGGCACAATACAATAACTAATTTTCCTCAAAAAATTGCTACTTTTTTGAATTTAGAGGATTCGAAAGGCTTTATAGGCCACGCTCTGAGAAGAACCACCGCTACGTTAACTTACCAACAGCGGTGCAAATGTACTTCAATTAAACCAAAACCGCCAACATACTGTTCCAATGTGCCATGTCTTCTAAAGCTGTTGCAAGTAGTTCACAAACCTTGGTCATTCAACAGCAAAGTAATTTATCGACCAAAGAGGTAACTGTTGGAGACGCCAGAGCTGGTACTGGCCTAAATATTTCTATAAACGCTTATAATAATTAAAATTTAACTATTAATTTCAATAAGTAGTTGTATTCAAGTTCATTATTGGTTTTTATTACTTGATATTAAATAGGTATTATAATATTTATCAATGTATTATATTTTTAAATATAAAAAATCTTCATCTTCAAGAATAGATGGGAAAAATTTTAACAATCACAATATTTCACAGGGTGGAAAATGAGGGCGGAAAGTAGTGGTGTGTAATATGACACTTTCTGCCCTTCACTGACGTATTAGTAATTGCATATGTTGTTGAAAATAAGAATATTTTTTCTATCGTGTGGTTTATCTACCCTTTGTTAGATCGATTGTTAAAGAGTCTGCATACTCATTTTTTTTCCACATTTATTTTTTGTCTTTGAACTGAAAAACTCATTTTAAATTCTAAAAAAGTGAACTTTAATGGTTATTAAGATCTTCAGGAGTCTGTTAGATTTTCTTTTAATTTAAGAAAAGTAGCGGTAACACGCATGTTATTCATCCAATAATCGGTCGACCAATTCATATTATTCATCCGTTTAGCAGACACTTCGAATAAAGTAAGATACTTGCTTGTATTTGGAGGAAACCACGTGAGACTCAATTATAGCTCATGTATGTTAAATATTTTTAGATTGCCATAGTACGAGGATATATTGATATCTAGTTAGCCTATATCAGTTCCATCCATAAACAAAATATTTTGTTACCATAGCAACCAACAATAGCTTAGTAGAAGTGTCACTGTAAAGTTTGACGTCGAAAAAGTAAACCGGAGTTACGTAATAACTTAAAAAAAAGATGTCCACCGAAATTGTGAAAATCGAAAAATTGGAGTATCGAGCCATCATCAAGTACTTGTATTACTGTTAAGAGCAAAGCAGATTTACGAAGATATGCTTAATACCTTTGTTGATCGAAGTCATTCGTATGCGACCGTGAAAAATTTTGGCTGCAAGCTTCAAAAGAGGTGAATTTCCTATTGAAGATGAATACCGGTCGGGAAGGCCAGTTTCTGTATCAGTTCCCGAAAATATCGATGCATTTCATGACATGATTTTATCAGACCGTCGAATTGGGCTAAATCATATATCCGAAGCACTGAATATTTCATAAGAACGCTTTCATCATATAGTAGAATGATCTAGCAACAATCGATGGAATGGTTCACCAAGACCTAAGAAGTTTCGTGTTCAAAAATCTGCAGAAAAAGTACTTGTTTCATTTTTTTGGATTGTCATGGAGTAATTATGATCGATTTTTTGGATAAGGGTAAAACAATAACTAGAGATTACTATTTGATATTACTGACCAGTCTACGGGAAAAAATTGAAGAGAAAAGACGCGGAAAGCTATACAAAAGTGTTTTGTTTTTGCAGGACAACGCCCCTGCAAACAAATCTCATGTTGCCGTGCAAAAAAATTCGTGATGTAGGGTTTGAATTACTAGAACACCCCCCTTATTCACCAGATTTGGCTCCGTCCATCTACCATCTCTTTCCTCAACTGAAAAAAAGTTTGAAAGATCGTAAATTTCCTTCCAGCAAGGAGGTAATAAAAGCTGTCCGGTTTGCAGATCAAGAAGAAACATTTTTTGAAATGTCTAGAGGCGTTGCAGGTTCACTGTAATAAATGTATCCAATTAAGAGGAAAATATGTTGAGTGATAATAAATTTTGACAATGAAATTTTATTAGGTTCTATAGTGGGTTAAGAATTTTTCAATTTATCCTCATAAATATGATCCCAATATTAATACATCCTAATTTATTGAGATTAGATTCAAAAACATTTTAAATATTTTGGTATCTCACACGCTGTGAAACTTATTATAGAGATTGATCTCATAATAGTGAGATTTTTAATCGAAAACTAATAGCAGAGCTACTTCGTGGACAAATGTTTTTGATATAAATATCATCAAGTATTAAAAATTCTATATTTCTACTTTCTCTTTCAGGAACTGGTACTCTACTTTTCGAGATTCTGAAGTATTTTGACGACATGACAAGAGACCCAACAACATCCCAAAAATTTCAAATGTTTAGCGGCCATGATTACAATATAGCTGGTGTTTTAAATTCCTTGGGGGCTTTCAATCCTCCACGTTCCGTACCTTTTGCGAGTAGTATTTATTTTGAACTAAGAAAAAATAGAAATAATACTTACTATGTGAATGCTTGGTTCAAAGAACAAAGCAAACTCAAAGGAATCAGGATCAAGGGTTGTGAAATTGATTGTCCTTTAGATGAAGTAAAACATCGATTGAGTAAAATTTTAATCGATGTGAAAACTCTGGATTTAGAATGCCAAGAAAACTCACAATTTATTAGTACAGTGGCGAAGGAATTTTACGATGCATTCAATGAAGAATTTAATTCTAAGTCTAAGTCGGATAAACAAAAGAAAATTTAAATAAAATTAGTCACTCGAGTATATTTATAATTATTTGACTTAAATTGATGAATAGATAAATTGACAAATATACATCATAAGAAATATATTTATTCAGAAAATATCCTTTCCGTTGATCATAAATCCATCCATAAAACCATCTATATTATAGATATTTATATGGAGAAATCTATAAAACATTCTTGAATTTCTGATTTCCGTCCAATACCAGAACACTTACACGAGTAGACTAACTTGGTGGTGCATTGGTACTTGAGTAGCTTTGTATCAGTTGTAGCAATGATTTCCACTCCAATGATTTTCGTACTACTCTAACAATTTATTTGCAATAGTTACTGATTGTCCTTTCTCCTTTCCCGTCTATCCTATTCCGTAACATTCTGTATATTTCAGAGATTTCTCACTTCACTGTCTGAGATTATGTGTGTTCACTATTAAGTAGGTTATTTGTTTGTTTCTATTTTTTGGATGCATAGATGGATTCTATCTAAAAATTGGTGCACACACCTATAGCGTAAAACATCATTTTGTCGAAACCGTATTCTGTAATCTACCTCGTAACAATCAAATTCATATGAATACATACAGAGTGAGATTTATGTGTGGAACGGCTTGACGGCTTGTAAGTTTCTTATAAATTTTTGTGTACAAGGGTTTAATAATATGGTCCGTATTATAGTGGTATTTACATTGTTGTCAGATTTTTGCTTTTTCCGGAAAAATAATGAACTTTGTTATTTCAAATAGATTTTTCGCTTTTCGAAATCTTATGTTTTCTGAACCTAAATGCCATAATTTCGGAGTTATAGCTACATTTGCGTTATCACCGACAAAGTTAAAATAATACATCTAGGTACTTATGACTGCTACAATAACAAATTTGACGTTTCAATAAATCATTATTGTTGAAGTTTATTGAAATTCACACTGGATCCTTTATCTGAAAGAAAACGAATTAATATTATGGTGATAGGCGTAGAAGTCAAAAAGAAACGTGTAATAATTTATATCCTAATCGAAATTCCACAACAAGATCCACTGTCAATAAAATAGTAAAAAAGTTGAAGGAAATTGGTTCAGTGAAAGATTTATCCAAATCAGAGCGCAGAAAAACTGCATCAACTGACAACAAATCTTAAAAAGTTAGTGCCCTGTTCCACACATGAATACTAGACAAATATCTAGGAAACTTGATATTTAGCAAACATCCGTAATGAAAATTTCACGTGTTAATAAATTCCATCAATACAAAGTAACATTGGCTAAAGAGTTGTCAGATAAAAATTTTGATAGACGTGAAAAGTTTGCAGACCTAATGATGGAAAAAAGATCCACTTTTTGTATTGATGGAAACGTAAATCGGCAGAATTGTAGATACTGGTCACGTAACAATCCTCGTTGGATGCGTGAATCCCATACGCAATATCCAAAAAAACTGAATGTATGAGTTAAA
Organism: Diorhabda carinulata; assembly: GCF_026250575.1. Taxonomy (NCBI): domain Eukaryota; kingdom Metazoa; phylum Arthropoda; class Insecta; order Coleoptera; family Chrysomelidae; genus Diorhabda; species Diorhabda carinulata. Next base: position 52,700,372 of record NC_079472.1, on the reverse strand, counting down.
ATAAAAGGCGACAAAATAATTGGCTCCTTTTTCATTGGGGGTAGCTTAAATAACCCGGCGTATTTGGATTTATTGGAAAATGGTATTATACCTGAGTTGGCTCGGATATTTCCAAATCCATGTGAATATTTTCAATTACATATAAAGAAATCTTTATTTTTAAAATTTTACAGACAATAATAATATCCCAAACGATAATATTTGGCTACAGCAAGATGGTGTTCCACCTCACTATGCGTGTATGGTGATGCAATATTTAAATAATGTGATTCGCAGAAAATGGATTGGAAGGCGTGGTTTTATCGAATGATCACAGCGATCACCCGACATGAATCCTTTAGACTATTTCCCATGGGGTCACTTAAAAAACATCGTTAATGTGATGATTAGATAATTAAATGAAGTTTATTTTTTAAAAATAAAACATCATCTAAATGACGGCCCTCTCGAAGACGGCACTCCTCTAAACGCGAACGCAGATTTGTGAAAACTCTTGTCAATTGATCTTGGGTGATTGCTGAAATTTCCTGGCAGATATTTTCATTTAACTGACTGAAGTCCCTCGGATTATTCATGAAGACTTTATGTTTGAGTTGCCTCTACAAAAAAAAAATCAAGAGGCGTCAAGTCAAGGCTACTTAGGAGCCAAGGGACATCACCTCTTTGGAAATTAGTCTCTTCGCTATTCTTGATCTCACAGGTTCTGGAGTCAAATATCCCTCTAACATCGCAACATTGCAGTCGGTGTTAACCGTTATGTTTCGTCCTCGAAATTTTCAAAGAAGAAAGGGCCAATAATTCCTTTGCTTGAGATTGCTGCCCATACCATACATTCGGACTATGCATTGGTTTTGGATGTTGCATTTTTGGATTTTTTTCGGTACAATAACGACAATTTTGTCGGTTTACGAACCCATTTAAATGAAAATGAGCCTCATCTGAAAAATAAGGTATTGTTAAAAATGGGAAATCGACTAAGCATTTCTTCAGCAAATGCCAAAGTCGGTATCTAATAATTCTCATGTTAACTGGAGTTTATAAGGATGCAGTTTAATATCCAACTTCAAAATTCGCAGTAATCTTCGTCGCGACAAGTTTAAAGCCGCCGATCGCTTCCGAGTAGACACATGCAGATTTTCTCGTACTGACTCCTTCACCCTATTAATATTGTCTGTGGTCCTAGACGTTCTTGGAGAACCTTTTGCTGGTGGTTTCAACGTGAAACCGGTCTTCTCAAAACGCTTAACCAATATTTTAATTAAATTTCCACTCGGAGCTTCATTAATGTGTCTTGATCAATATTCTAGACAATTCAGTCGCCTTGTCAAGGCGTATGAAAGATCGTTCTCGTAAAACGTGCGAACACAAAAAGCGCGACGCTGTCCGTCCAGTGACTCATGGCTACTAAAACTTCCCGAGTGCAACTATCCAACCACGCCAGACTCCCCCCGCCCACGCACCGTTTGCCTCACGAAAGAAAATGTAATATGCACGTTCTATGGCACCACCCTGTATGTTGGGTGATCCATTTGAAATAACAAAGTCCATTATTTTTACGGAAAAAGGAAAGATGTGGCAACAATGGAGACACCACCATAATACCGGCCGCATCACAAAACCTTTGAGCTCTAACACTTAAAAAATCGTATAAACCGTTTTCGAGACAATTGAAGCGCATTCCATACATAAAACTTACTCTGTGTACACCTGCTTTATGATAAGAAAACTTTTGGATCAATCAAAAATCAATCCAATATTTACCTGTACGACTTTAACTATACTTTCGACTGTTTACATAAATTTAGTTAATATAAGAACATAAAAGGTTTACGCATTAAAGAGGTAAATTTATAGCACCTAAATGGCGGCAACACATTTTATAAGTTCTTATAAAATAAGTTGCGTTTCTTAGCATATCCTTTGAACTACAATGAACTTTAGTAACATTTCATATCGCATGGGTATATTCATTTACGTACATTTTTAGTCGATACTACTAGTATTTTGGTTTTTTGTCAAAATAATTTTGTTTTCTTAATTTTCACTTATAAATAGTTATAAAACATTAGATATGAGATATAAACTTGAAAATATCTGTTTCACAAGAATTTGTAAACAAAAAAATAGAACTTGGAGAATTGAATAGGTAGTCCGTAGTGACCAAAACTCGCCATAAAATAACTAAACAGATAAAGACGATAATAAGTAACTCACGGCCTAAAACGGAGTGTTGCCAGGTCGCAAAAAGTCCTGATCAATCATAGGAAACTCATCTAAAGTAAACTAATTTAGTATAGGTATAAAAGCACAGAATTGGGAATATACTAGACAAAATGGAAAGTAACTCTCCTGAAATAGGTAGATTTAAAAGAAAAAAATGAAGACTTATTTGAAAGTGAATCTAACATGGCAAGAATAGCACTAATAAAATATGGAAACGGCGATAAATTGAATATGATCATAGAAATGAAGGATTTAAGGAGGAATTCTAGCGAATTTGAGAGAAACATTAAAAAACGCATTAAAATTGGAAAGGAAAATAAAATGCTACAAGAAGAAACAGAAAAAAAGACATCAAAGAGCATCTAAACAGTTTAACTTAACAAGTAGTTTATGAGAAAAATTTCTAGACATAACGAAAAAGATTATTTAAGAAAACTGATGAGCTGAAAATTTTTGATAAATAAAGGAAGGGCATATAAATGAGAGTAATGATACCAAAGAAGTGAATAGAACAAAACATAAAAATAAAAAGAAATATAATAGAAAAATAAATGCTAGAAATATGAATAATAATAAAAATAAATAAATGAACAATTGCGTTGAACAATGATAAGAAAAGTATAACAATGAGAGCTTCGAACAGTTATCAAAGTAAAGGAAAAACAGGTAAAAGAGATGATAAGTGATAAAATGAAATAATATACTATAAAAACTATTATTAATGCTACTAAATGTCCTTGATTTTAGTCTTCTGTTTTAAAATTAGTTTTTCTTGATAATTTTTGAAAGAAAGATGGAAATACATTAGAAACGGTAAATATATAAACACAAGAATAAATAGAATCAAAATGGAATTATTAGAAAGGAAACTGTTAGAAGAAAAGAAACTATTTATTAGAATATTACTGGAGGAAATTGATGATATAGAGAAAAGTGTACTGATCATCAGACACTCAACTACTGGAGTCAGTTATAACGTATGATTAGGAATATGCAAGAGTGAGGTAACTGAAGAAACGAAAAATAATAATGAGGACAGAATTATAAATATATGCACATGAAATCACATGATAATAGTAAATACAGAATTTGATCACAGATAAATATGCATAAATTTACCAGCAATACATTCAGGATATAGGATAATCCAGATTTCAAAATTGAAACAAGACGTCCATTTGTAGTACTAGAAATGTTCTGTACCACAAATCACGAATATCTTAGTTTACATCCTCTTTTAAATATTTTTACATGAGAGAAACAGTACACTTAATCGTATGTTTAACTGTTATTTTACATTCAACCTAATCTATCAAGTAATTTACTGTATTTCCAATGGTTGTGTGTCTTGATTATCAAGAAGTTCCAGTATCTCGTTGTTCATGTGGTTATGAAGTTGTTCTTCGAGACCTTCTGCAATCTTCTTTATCTCTTCTTTGACTGTTTTCATAGTTCTCGGTGTATATCTTTAATCCAGACATACCACGAGGCGTTAACTATATTCCTTAGTATTCCATTTCAGATTCTTTGCAGGCAAGCATAACTACTTTCCTTGTACTGCCCCATAGTTATATAGTCCATAAAGGTTTGAGTATTCATTTGTATACTAGCCCCTTATGTTTATAAGTTGTGAGCATTTTTCTAAAAGCCAAATGTAGTTGTTCATATCTCAGTTTCAATTCCTCTGTTTTCTTTTTTATATGTTCCTGCCACTTTAGCTTCATCTTAGATGTGGTCCTAGATATTTGACCGTTTTTTTTATATGGGATAATCTTATCGTATAGTGAAACTGGGAGATTGTTTATCTTCTTATAGGTGAAGTTGATATGGACAGATTTTCCCTCATTGATTCCAATACGCCATTTGTTAGTCCAGACATCTATTTTGTTAATTGAATTTTGACAACCTCTACATTTGATTCTCCGACAGCTAGCTAGTATTGCAGTATCCTCTGCAAAGCCAGCGTAACAGGGATGTCACAAGTATAGTACAGAATTGGTTCCAAAAAACTGCCTTGAGGAACCACAGCTGCAATCAGTCCAAGCTCTCTGAATATTCGTGCAACTCTAACAGGTTTATTAACAAGTGAGTATTTTTCTGATTTTTTAAAAAACTCCTTTTCCACTCTTTATCATATACTTTTGCTAAGTCAAAAAAACAGCTGAGCAAATTATATTTTCTTCAAGAGATGTATCTATCATATTTGATTTACGATGCACTTGATCTATTGTAGAGTGCCTGTTGCGGAAGCCAAACTAATGGGAATAATTTCGTTTTGATCAAGTATGGTTTATATTCTTATAATCTGATATCTTCTCAAATAATTTTGAAATCATTGTTGATAATGATATCGATTCTACATTATGCACTGGTTTTCCTGGTTTGGGTATCATTATCACTCCAATTGGTATGTATTGGAGCCTGAATGATGCACTTATAAGGTTTGTGAGGTTCACAATATTTTTCTGTTATTAAGTAGTATCCCAAGAGTTTCTTGGGGTTTATGTTCTTCTTCATCGTCACTAACACTTTCATCATTATTTTCCATGTCAGTAGTTTGGAAAATATTCTCTAAGTATTAAGCAAATGCATTTGCCTTTTGCTGATGATCACGTACCCAAGATCCATCTTCTATTCGAATTAGCGGAATCTGTTGAATTGCTCTATTCAATTTTTTCGTACATTTACGCAGTAAATAATCAGTGGTTGATCATCTGTTAGTTCGCTTAGATAGTGGTTTATGGATTCGTTTTCATTTTGTCTATTTCTTTTCTTACTTGCTGTATAAAGTTGTTTAGTGTGTCTTTATTTTCTGCAGTTCTTGTCTCCCACCACGTTTTTATAGGTTTCCTTTTTCTTTTTGTTAAAAATAAACATTGAAAATGCATGAAAAACTATGTGGTTGAATACAATCGATATTAAGGCTTGTAAAATGACTCAATATCTTCGGAACCATACTGACCATTGTTTTAGATCGTCAACCACTATATTAGTTGAAGCAAAAAATGTCATGTTATGTCATGTGAAAGGCTATGTGAGTCATTCTCTAGGAAATATAAACATTAACGTACTACGAATATCGGTGGCGATTATCAGTTATCAATCTTTTGAAGTTTATCTGTCAATCACCATTAAGTTATAAGACACAATCAACAACAATAATTGTTCAATTGTCATTAACAACTATTATAATAAATATTTAATAGTTTTTAAATAATTGCGAAGCGATTGGAGGTAAAAATGTTTGGATACGTTACATGAGTGGTGAAATAAATCTCTATATGGTTACTTATAACTCTTATTAAGTAATATTATGTAGGTTCAATTCATAACTTATATTTTAATCGCCGTACTGCACTGCTAAAGGATCAGCGTCTCCGTTCCAGCTATTCCAACATGTGATACCGGCCATTTGATTTATAATAATTATTATGTTCCATCTAATGTTACTTAATTTTACGTTGACAAAAAGTTTTTTTAGTAGTCATCGAAACGTTAAATTATTTACTTGTCGGCACCATTGTATCATGTTAAGTCATTACGTTTAGTTATAAAGTTGAAAAAATATATATTACACGGATCAAAAATACGAGGCATCACATTACAATAAACGCGCAATAAAATAAAAAGCGTGCCGCCATTAATAATAAAATTAATGGGACCGGTATTCAAGTTCGTAATCGAAGAAATTACGCTAACTAGAAATGAAAAATTTGACAATTATGAGACTCCCCACGTAGAATGGATTCTTTTTCACTTCTTCCTCGTTATTTGACTAGCTCGATAAACTTATAAATTAAAAAAAATTATTTGTTATCTTCATTATTTGAATGTTATATACTGTAGAGCTAAAACAAATTTTTTGTTACTACACATAAGAGCCGTGTCTCAGTGAAGTTGGTGTACTATGAAATATACATTTTTCGAAACAATTCACCGATATACCAAAATCATCGAAGCTATCATGTATTTATGGGCGCGGGCGCGAGTATTAGAATCAAGGATGAAGAGTATGTATGTAATATAATAATCGAAATTCGAAAAACTACTCAAGACTCATATATTAAAAAAATACTGGACTTAGTAAGGGGCGAAAGCTGCTATCAAACTAATCCCGAACTCCAAACTAGAGTCGACTAAGACATCGTTGGAAATACATTCGCTGGATTGCCGTTTCTTCGAGTGATTTGGTTAACATTTGGATCGAAATCGTCTGCCTTAGGTTCGTGTAAAGGTCAGTTTTGCTCGGTAAGACTACTACGATGATCATTCAACGATAATCGTTGAGCACTATTTTTTTGGTATTCTTATGGAACTGTTTTGATCCGAACGAGTATCGCTAGAATCGCTGACGGTGCTCGTATGTCTTGAGAGTCATTCAGAAAAAAGAGTGAATCTAGTAGTTAGTCGTCAACGATATTTCTTTTTGAGGAGATCACGCGAATTACTACTGATGGGAACCATCATTATCTGTTAATCATATATTTAGTGATACAATGTGTCCCTTATTTTACCTTCCATTAACGTATCGTCTAGCTATTATTCTAATAGTAGAATCACTTACATATTACGAATAGGTACCTATAATTTCAACCAAAATTTCGATTCCTATCATTTGTGTCCAATAATATTTGGTAAGTAAGATCAATTGAAAATAATAATTACCAATAGACATTGTTGAAAAAAAAAAACATCCAGTTGACACAACGTATTTATGAGTAAACCCTTTCTCAAATTCTATCGGATGAATCATTACTTCCGCAAAAATATCGAACTTAAAGACATTAAATAAGAAGAACACGAATCGTCAGCAATCATCCAATTGTCCAGAGACTATATGAGAACAAATGATTGGATTGCCATTTTCCTTTACTGAATAATTATATTAAATTACCAAAGCCAAGAAGAAGTTACCAGCACCTACCTAATAAATATCCAGATTGAACACTTGAAAAGATCATTAGCTCAAAATGTATCATTGGAAGTAAGAAATAGACGTTAAGAAGCAGCAAATATTATAATTGAAGAAAATTTGCCAAATGTGTCTACTGCTACGAAAAAATGTGTGTTGAGTTTAAAAATGACAATAAATCAAAATACTATTGTAAAAAGTGTCATACATTTTTATGCCTGAAACACGTTAATATTTATTACGATCAATAATCAAATTAATTATTTTTGCTATCATTTTTAAAAATAGAAACTGATTTTTTTGCATCAAAATGTAGGCATGTAGAGATGTGTGAAAAAAATATGAGAATAATATTTTTTATTATCGAACTGTATTCACACCTACGAAGATATTCGAATAGTAATTGCAAGGAAAATATTTTTGGATATCTATATATATATATACATATTTACTTATCGGGTCTGGTGAAACCGGTGCTATCAAATTTGTATTCAAAAGAGGCGCTACCACCGCAGGGTTAAAAAAAGATGACCTGGAATTCCTATAATAAGACAACTTGGAATTCTCAGGCTACAGTTAGTCGAGTGGTGAAAAATTGTTTTGTTAAGGCAATTGTTCGGGATACGATGATCGAAGGATGATAAATGTCTTGGGTGAAAGTCCAGCTGTATTAACTGTTTTTAAATATATACGTGGGAAAGTGCACATTGCGTGGTAGCCACGTATTGATTGATTACTGATTTGACTGATTGATTTGACTATTGGTCTAATATTTGATACGCATGTAGTTTCTTGGCAACGTTTTGTATTTCTCTTAAACAGTTTGCAAGTCTGTAACGCTTCTTGCAGGAAAGAAATAATATAATTTTTTACTGTTGAGTAGCTTTTCCATTAAAAAGTCAAAATGCCTTAGTATAATACATTCAACTATAATCCCCGAAAAAGAAGAAGAAGAATAATCAATTTTCACGACTTGATCTCGAATATCTAAGAACATTCACACCTGACCTCATATGACTTTTCAGACAAAATTTAGAGTACCAAAATCGAAATTTATACATATTTATTTCGTTTCATACCGTAGTTGACCTCCTTTTTGAGCTTAAGTGACTGCACTATTTCAATGAAGCACTACATTAGTATACAAGTATATTAGTATAAAAGTCGTTCCAGTAGCAGCTCCATATTTACAGTTTATTGCCAATTCCCACATAAGAATACAATTATAGATTGACAGTCGACATTATTTTCAAAATTGTTTACTTTTCACACATAATAAAAGTATGTTGACTGTGGGAAATATTTGTTCAAATTACCAGTAATAAACGTTGAGTGGATGAATAAACACACTTTTAAAACTCATTTTCAATTAGGTGTTATACAAACACTTGTGAAGGTGCAGTACGTTTATTGTCAACTTTAATATCTCTGTGATTTACGTGAAGCATACAAGATTGTTCTCATAGGAAAATCTTGGAATTAAATTTGTTTCGTATAAACTATTAAACAATTTTTGTCGAAGATATTTATACCATTATGATAAGAACTACAACTGATTGGTTACGAAAATTATTGAAATAATAACGAATATTACCCATTGAAAAAATCGATATTAAAAAATAATGTGAGGAGATCAAGTCTGTAGAAAAAACATAAAAATGGAAATTGTGGGAAAGGTAATGAGACATACAATGCTCAACAGAGATGGTCTTTAATTAAAAATTAAATAGCCCGTATAAACGCAATGGTAATGAGTAATAGAAGAAAATAGGAGATATAATATAATATAATATAAAGAAAAATCTTTGACGTTATCTTCAGTTCAGGTCTCAAGCCCGAACGAAACTTGTTATACCATTCCGATGAGACGTAATAACGTCGAAACTAGTTAGAGGTTAATCTCCTTAAAATTGCAAGCAATTGGGGATGTTAGTATCGACAGGTCGATGCACACCTTGCTCTTCAGAGGAAAAGCAATTCAATATTCGTCGATATGCATTGCTAATATAATACGAATTCGCAATTAATAACATTTTCGCAACCAATTTTATTTTTGTAATCACAAGCTTTTTAACGAGCAACAATTTCAAAATCTTTATTCGAATGCTATAACTGTCAGCGATGAATCTAATAGAGACTAGTTTTTATAGTGGTAGTATCACCCACGATGTGGTAGAAAATGAAGTGTATTAAAAGATGGGATAATAAACGACGTTCTAACGAGTTGTCGTAATGAAGACGTTTGGTAGAAGGTAAGTTTTCAATCGTTAAAGTCTTTAATTGCTTTCTCAATTAGGTAATATCTTCATTGGAGCACTGAACATTTTACTTTGGTAGTACGATGTATTATAAATTTAAAGATTTATATAGTATTTAAAAAAGAAAGAAAGGGAAATAATTCATTTTACTTCGATACAATACCGAGAAATTGAGAATATAATCTTCAGTACTACGTTTTAAATTCCTAAATGTTGATAGATTTTGTTCCCTAAACAATATTTTAGAGTGAACTAGAAGGAAGCGTAATAGAAAATTTACGTGAGAGTCATGGTGGTTAAATGATAAAACCATGTCTTCACATCCGTCTTCTGGGAAACACAGTTTTTTGACATTGCTAAACGGTACTATGGAGCGGCATCCTGTAGCTGAATACTGCTTTTGTATGAACGTTATACATAGAAAGGCAGTCAAAAATACTTACAAAGATTTGAAAAAAACCGAATTAATTGATTCAAAGTATAATTCCATTTACCTATACATTTGTATAAGCCCATGCTTTTAATTTTCCTTTCTTAGAAAAAGAATTATTTTGTCACCTAGTATTCTAATACCTGAAATAACACTAGAAGTACTGTATAGGTTCCTATTTTTATAGGCTATACTCACTTACATCATTCCGAAAGAAAAATTTATTCTACAATACTGAAAAATTTCACTTTTATCAATGTTTTGAAGACATTATATACATGGTGGTGTTCATACTTTCCAACATAGTATTATTTACATAAAGAAAAAATTGAAATGTAGAAAAATTTAGTTGGTCAGCCTCCAACTCATCAAAACAACACAAAAAAAAACTATAATGATCGTTCGGTGTGGGCACTTTGCACTTTTACACACTTCTTAGAAAGTATACTCAAATATATGTTCTGATTTCGCAATTTTGAATGCCATAACTCAGAAACGAGCGGTCGTATGAAATTTTTTTTCTTAAATTATTTTACATCATCTACTCACTCCCGAATGCAATCTTTTGAAGGAACTAAGACTAACCTGTATATAGCCAAGATAACATTCCGAATGGTTGCACTAAATACACTTTTCGATATATAACTGAGAAGTGAGAGAGGAAATACCTCACTCAGAATGTTCAGTGGAGGAGTTACCAGCATTAAGCTCAAACTTCTCTCAAAACATGCCCTAATCTGTGATACCCTTAAAAATAAAATACCGAACAAGTTTTGGTTCGAGAAAAAATCATCTCAAAATTAAGTTGTAGAAGTAAATAAGGCCATACTACAAATTGACAGAAATATCATCAAATGATATAATAACGCTCCAGAACAGCAGACATAACGGCAGTAGCATGGTAAGATGGGAAAGATTAGAAAACCCTTATAAATAAATATATAAAACTCACTCTGTATATTTATATGTTTTATTATTTAATAATTTTATTGAAAAAAAGTTGATAATGAATGTGCCTTCGGCAAGAATCTTCAATCGATAATGAATGTGCCTCCGGCAAGAATCTTCAGTCGATAATGAATGTGCCTTTGGCAACAATCTTCATCCAAGGTTAACTGAAATGTTTATTTTTATCTACTACCTATTTCGCATTTTTCATTTAAGTTCCTTCAAACATGAATTATTTGAATTTTTGATCATATCATAAATATGAATAATATTTTAATTCTAACCGGCATTCATTTAATAACAAATAGCAGTACCCGTCATTACTTGGAGCCGCTAACCTGTCATTCAACTCTTCAAATGAATGTATGGTATCTACGGCAAATCACTAAGGAGATGCGACTTTCTTCCCATGTTAATATCCCGGGAAATGAAAAATACGGCGCGTTTACACATGAAAAACATTCCATTAAAACCGCTAGTGAAATGTAATGTGTCACTTGAAATATGTGTGTGGTCGTTTTACTTAACAAAACGTACTATGAGTAAAATTCTTCTGTTCACAATTGCAGAATCTGTTTCTATAAGGGACAATCAAAAACTCTCTCAACCAACAAAAGTAATGGAAGTCGAAATCATGTTCACTGCTCTTATACATTCGGAGGAAGTGATAGTCAAAATTTTGATTGAAGTGCATTAAAATGTGAAACCTTTTTTCTCTGTCCTGCATCTGTTTATTCCAGTCACCTACACCCAGACTCTGTATATCTTGCCCAATCTGATCTTCCCATTTATTTTTTAGTCTACCAGGCAATATTTTCTCGTTGGGTCTCCATTCTGTAATTTTCCTTGTACCTTGCCGCTTTTCCATTCTTTTAATGTGTCAATACCATTGTATTCTGTAATTGTATTTACTATATCTTCAGTTACTAATATATTCTTAATTTCATAGTTCATTAGTCTTCTATACTCATTATTTTCAACTTTCATTGGTCCATGAATTTTCCTAATTATTCTCTTCTCATAGGTATATACTTAGTTGATCTTCGTCTATATTTGTTATTCTCATAATTTTAGCGGCGTATGTATCTACTGGTTTTACCGTAGTTTTATAGACTCTTAATTTGGTTGCTCTGCAAATTCTACTGGTCTGTATTATAATTTTGTACTTCCTATATGTCATATATCCCGCATGAATTCTTTGTTTTCTTCCATTTTTTGTGTCATTTTGTTGTTTATTGTTGTTCCTAAGTACTTTAAGGAGTCGATTACTTCGAAGCTTAGGTCATTTGTTTTCACTGTTTCTTGTTTGTGAACTTCCTTCTTCCTGTCAATTTCCATAAATTTTAACTTTTTCTGATTTATTTTCAATCCTCGTTTTCCTGCTCCTCTCACAATTTTTTCCAACGTATTCTCTTGACTCTTTCGGTCTCTTTCTAATAGAGTTAAATCATCAGCATATGCTCTTACTTGTATTAATTTATTATTGATACTTTCATCGATAGCACATTCCCTTATTATGTCTTCAGCTGCAATGTTAGACAATACCGCTGAGAGTCCGTCACCCTACCTTACCCCAGCATTAATTTCAAATTCCTCAGGTGGTCCGTTATTTGTTATTACCCTTACCCTAGAATTTAGCATAGTCATTTTCACCCATCGTATCAACTTTTGAGGTACTTGTAGTTTTTCCATGTCCTTCATAATTGTCCTCCTGTTCAGATTGTCGAATGGGTGTTTGAAGCTGATGGAAAGCATTTGCATATTAATGTTGGGCTCATAGCTTTTTTCGATCACTTGTTCTAGAGTATGTATGGCATATACTGTTGATTTTCAGTCTATCATTCATTAATATTGTTAGTATTTTGTAAACGGTATTGAGCAAACTAATACCTCTATTACTACCATTACTACATATGTTGGGATCTCCTCTCTTCATTATTGGTGTAGTCAATACAGTAGACCACTCGCTCGGCATTGCTTCTATTTTCTATGATCATGAATATTTTGTACTTTAGGTTATCTTCCCCATATTTTATTAGTTCATTCACTATTTCGTCTGGTCCTCATGTTTTATTGTGTTTCAGTTTGTTGATTATGTCATTACATTCCGCTTCTGTTAGTTTTTATTCATTTTCTAGTATTGTATCATTGTCATTTATATCACCATCACTGTCTCCTTCCCTGAATAATTTTTTGAAATACTGATTCCATTCTTGTTCATTAATATTTGTTGTAGTTCCATTTCTTCAAATGTTGGTATAATTTTACATTATTTTCATTATCATTTGATTATTCTATTTTTTGTTTTTGATATCTTTGTACTCTCTTTTCTTATTTTTCTATATACGAGGCATATTTTTTAAGTAAGTACCATTTTTGGATTCCCCGCCGCAACCCCAAGGTCGCGCACATGCGCGCTGGTTACCTATATCTCTTATCTACGCACTGACGTCATTACAGTCTGATTTTTCATTGTGTACGTTGTTTACTGAGTGTTTAAATGCCTCCGACAATCGTCCCACCGATTGTGAAGTATGGGCTGTTATACGATTGTGAAGTTTACGGACAAAACATTATGAGTCGTCTTCAAGACGATAACGAAGTCAAAACAGTTGTGATACAGTATGTAGAAATTATGTAGAAAAGTAGATTAAGGTACAGGCTTTCATGTAAAAATAAAATTATTGCGATATATTTGCACTTCTTTTTTTAACTTACTTAAAAAATATACCTCATATATTATGATCATCTTATTTCATAGTTCGTAGCCATTCCAACCTAGCTTCCTCTTCTCTTTTTTTATTGTACATTTCGTAATCTCTTTCCATTGCTCATCAATAGTATCTTTTTCTTTGCTCTTTTGTAGTTGCTTTTCTCTCATCTTGTTCACTATATTTACCATTCTTAATTGAATTTTGATTATTACCAAGTGATAATCAGTCTCAACACCTGTCCCTCCGCATGATCTTGCATCTTGTATCATTTTTGATCTTCTTTTTGATATTAAGACGAAATTTTATGTTGTCGTTAGTTTTTCCGTGTAAGGTGTGTTTTCCTGCCAATACAATATTATATTTGTTATTATTTAGTTCTGTTCTGCTGGAAAATATCCCTTTTTATCAAAATAATTATGTTCAAAGTATGGCACTATCACATATAAATTAAGCTACAAAGACTTGAATATATGAGCTCAACAACTTATTTTGGACACAAAAAAATATTCAGCTATATTTCAATAAAATCACAGTAACACTTGTGTGAGTGGGTAATTTTTAGCATATTTTCTACAAAAAAATGGGATATAACTAGCATTTCGTCCGTCCGTCTGTCTGTAGCAGCGATATCTGCTCACGTGTAGCGAGCTTGGGTTTTTTGCATTTAATTTATGTATACCTGTTGTTCCAAAACGAAAGAAACTTTGGGTATTAGGAAAAAATTGATTAAAGTAACCAAAATGTGATCCCATAGGCGAAATGACCTCGAATAACAAAATTGTTCGCTCACGAAGCACTTTGAAGCAAACGTAAAACGGACAATTCTAAATGGTACATCAGTATTCGTTTGACAGAAGTGCTCGAAATCATCGAAACCAATCGCAGAAGACGAATGTTCAATCAAAACATCGATTTTTTTTGCTTATCAGCTCAGATCAAAAATAAATTGCAAGGTCAACGTTTTTCTACATCTTAAAAAGCGGTTGACGCGTTCCAATCACATGTTTTGGTAAAAATCGGAATGGACGAAACGATTAGAAAATTGTTTCAAACGCATAAAAGTGTATTCACCTTAATGGGGAATATTTGAATTAACAATAAAGCTACATCTAATAATAAATATTTGTTTCATTTCTTCCTCTCAAAAATTAAGTAGCAGCTCTCGTACATAAGCTGAAGTACTTTCAAGTTCCTAAAACACCAAGAAAAACTTTAGAGACGGCTACGTTCATTTGAAGAAACATAATAAGGACTTTCACGAAATTCTAAAATTAATTGTAATAAAATAAACATTTGTTTCATTACAAATTATATATTTTCATTTGTGGGAAATAGATTTTAAAATTATATGATGAATAAATAAATTATCACACTCATTTGTTAACCCAGAGCTTATGTTTTCATTTGATGAAGCAGGGTAAACTGTTGTGACAATTGGAATTAGGAAAAATCCACACATTTTTTTCAATAGGACTTACTCTAAAAAATCGACGTTTTGAAGAATTGTTTAACAAAATCAAGGATGACCCTCTATATCTCAATTGGAATACCCTGTATACATTATTACCATATGTACAAAGTTGAGATTAAAACATGGCTAGCTCCGAGAATTTCTCTAGAAAAAAATTAGTTTTTGATCTAAATAGCATTTGAGGTTAAGAAAATTTATTTTGTAAATTTACATAAACTTCGATTTCAATACAAGCTCAATTTCTCATTGGAAAGTTTTCTAAGATCCGGAAATTAATGGAAAATACAGCAAAATAGCCAGCAGGTACATGTTGGTATTTTATGGTTGATTCATTGTGTAGAT
Source organism: Diorhabda carinulata (assembly GCF_026250575.1). Taxonomy (NCBI): domain Eukaryota; kingdom Metazoa; phylum Arthropoda; class Insecta; order Coleoptera; family Chrysomelidae; genus Diorhabda; species Diorhabda carinulata. The sequence goes on along the minus strand of NC_079472.1, from coordinate 52,685,074 downwards.
ACCTACATAAATTAAAAAAGAATCTCATTAAAGGTGATTGAGTTGAGAAAAAAAATTCGAATCAAAAGATTGTGCTAAGCAAAATTACGTAATATTTCGTTTTTTTATGTGTGTATTATAAATTAAAAGAATTTTTGTCGGCTCTGGTAGAAAACACCAACCATTATTCAGTTAATTAGACCCTTGTATGCTTTACGTTCACCATACTTATTCGACGTAACCAAATAATTAATTTCTCGTTAAAATATTCGACACATGTCAAATATAATGAACCTTAAAACTCCATTATTTCAGCTTGAATACCTTTTCTCCTTTGTTTAATTCACTGATAAAGATATTTTGTATTCCGAACGGTGTTGTAAATTTATGGTGTTCAAATTATAATTAGACGACAAGACAATTTACGTTAACATTTTTTTAATTAATTCGATGTGAAATACAACGACCGCTCTGTAGTCATCTGAAAATAAGTATTTGTTAAAATGTTCATGACTTGAATAGAGACTCAAAGAATTCTAATAAATTTCTCTACAAGATAAACGTTAACTATCTTTTATTGTGGCATATTTCAATAGTAATATATCGCCCAATTAATTTAACAAAAAAACTGAACAGCGATGATAAAATAACTGTATTTAATCTCTTCCTAGACAATTTTTACACTTTCCTTCGGTTTATTTTAAGAAATTACACCCAATCCAATGCACTCGTGTCCAATATCAATGTTTTTATGATTTTGAAGTTAAAACTTCTACAGTACTGTATTTTCAATTTATTCTATTCTTAGATATACAGGGTGTTTCTATATTGCTCTGACAACGCTCTACCACAGAGAGATCTCAATAAATAATTCATTTTGATATAGCAATACGAAACCTTACGGGGTCTAGTTGCTGAGGTATAAGTTGTTCAAAATTTTGAATCAAAATAAAAAATTTGCCATAAATGAAGAACGTCTTTGAATTTTTGTTCCAAATTTGGTGACCAATATGCTCCTTAATAAAATAATATTTTGACCTAAGTGAACTTTGGGATGAAGAAAATCCGTACTTTGTTCGTGAAAGGGGATCTCAGTATAAATATTCGATTAATGTGTGGGTGGGTATGGTTGGAGATTGCTTGATCGGGCATTATATTTTACTTTCTGGAAGAAATGCTGGATGAATTGATGGAGAATGAACCGTTAAATACTAGACAACACATGTGGTTTCAACACGATGGGGCATCTGTTCATTTTGCTGCAGCGGTAAGAAATTACTGAAACAGACGTTTTAGAGAAAAATGGATTGGTTAGACAAAACGGTGTAATGTGTATATTGAAGTAAACGACCAACAGTTTGAACAACTACTGTAACTAGTGTTGTTTGAATTTAATTTGTGCTATAATTATTTTTATTTCCATTATCAATCTTGTTATTAATGTAATACATGAATAATTAATTAATTTGTAAATAGGGGGATAAAAGTGACAACTAACCTTGCAGCACGCACCTGGATAAAGTTTCCAAAGTCTGTTTATGTCAAAATATTTCTTCATTAAGAATCATATTGATCATTTGAAAAAAAATTTGAAGGCGTTCTTGATTTATGGCAAATTTTTGATTTTGATTTAAAATTTTGAACTCCCTGTTCGTATTCCTATATAAAAATGAATCATTTATTGAGATCTCTCTGTAGAGCGTTGTCAGTTGAATCTAGAAACATCCTGTATATTCTCGGCTATTAAGACAGTGTCGTCAGCATATCTTATGTTATTAACTGGGACTCCATTTACTCGAATCCCCGCTTTTCTTCTGCTAGTGCTTCCTGGATAATTACTTCCGAATATATATTTAAAAGTATTGATGATAATATTGGTCTTACTCCACGTTTTATATGTATTTCTTCTGTTAGCTCTTCTCCAATATTCATCTTGGTTGTCTGGTTATGATAAAGTGTTTCTTTTATTTTGAGGTCCCTGTAATCTATTCGTTCTTCTTTTAGTATTCATATCAATTCTTCATGTTGGGCTATATCAAAAGCCTTCTCCTAATTATTAAAGCTCGTACGAACTTCTTTGTTAATATCAAGACATCGTTGAATTGATACATTAAAACTGAAAAGGGCATCCCGAATACGAAATCCACTTCTAAAACCTCATACCCTCCTCCAGTAAATAAATCGTTAATTTACAAATAACGAGTACTAGTTCATCTTGAGATGAACGTGTGAAAAATTAAAGAGAAAAAATAACTGCTTAATGATAAAAATAAAGTTTTGGTCTCATTATTACTCCTAGCATATTACTTCTCGAGTTTTGTCTAAATGATTATTCCTTTCTAATCTTCCTGAAGTTAATTGATTGAGCTAATAAGTTATCAAATATTTTCTGATGATTTAATTATTTTTTCATATTAAGTACCTTGGGTAAAACATTTCTTTAGTTTTTGCTCGAACGTAGAAAAAATATTGTATGGAATAAAAAATATTGTATGGAATTGTGTAAATAGTATTGTTCATCTTCGGCAATAAATACTAGCTTTTTGTAATTGTTGCACACATAAATATCTCTTGTTGTGGATTGGTGGAATTGAGAATTTGATCCAGTTCCTTGGACGAGGTGACGTTCTAAACCGACATTTAATGAAGTTAAGAATATTACGATAGAATTTTATGAAAAATAAGATTGAAAATCCAGAGAAATTCAAGTGAATTGTTGTCTGATGAATGTTACATTAAGGATCCTAGAAAATATGCTTTGTTCCATGGAATGATATGTAAGTAAATTACTTACGTGCTTGTAGACTTTTGTTTTAGAGGCAAATTTAAATCTCTATAATACCGTTTATTTTAGCTCCATAAAAGGTTATTAGTTCTTCAACTAAAAATAATGTCGCAATTTAAAACAAAATTAAAAAAAGAATTTGCTCCAATAGCGTAAAAAATATGACAGCGCGCCACTGGTTTATGTTTTAAAAAGTGGTCATATGAATACAGTTATAAAATCCACGCCCCTGTACACATCGATTGTCTACTGAGAATTTGGTGAAAAAACTAATGCAGTAAATACTTTAACCCAACGGATATGCAGTATTTGACATGAACGGTTGCATATGGAAAATCTACCTACAAAGAAGGTGCCACGACTGATCAATGCTGATAAAAAGTTCTCTTGGAATGAATATTGAACCTAGTCGTCGATAGATGAAACTTGTGTAGATCATTCTACTCTACAAACAAGAATACAGTTCAAAAAATAGAAAAAAACGACCGCAATTTTTGGGGAAAATAAGTGAAAACGGATTGGTGATGAATAATTTCAAATAAATTGAGAGGTGAAGACGGAGACAAAAGCATATTCTGTGAAACATTAGGAAGATTCTTTTCCATCCATCTTCATTAATCAAATCGATATTCTGTACTGCTGCTTAATCGAAGACTAAAAGAATATATGCAATACATAGATTACAAACACAAAGTACCATTAATAAATATTTCAATTCCACTACTTCCACATGATCTGAATTAAACTAAAAATTTGAAAAACCGATTTTGCATTTTATTCACAGTTGTAGTTTGTTGTCCAATTTCATGTTTTTATATCTGCACATGTTTTACCAGTGTAAAAATACAATTATGTCATAATTACTCGATAGTAATGTTTATACATATTACAATATAAACTAGTAATGAGCCTTTGTTGTTAAATAAATATTTTCCACTTGTCTGCTGGAAGGGGATTTTCCTTGTGAGTAATAACAATTATTCTAGTAGTAAAGATAAGGCGTTTGGTTAGAAGTTCAAAGCAAACAAATAATTAACGAAATCAACCTCAGGTATACTATGTAATTAACAATAATAAAAAATTTTGCAATATACTTTTTTCATCACGGTGTTATTTGTTGACCTTAAGTTTATAACAAAACATATAGCCGACGGATTTAAAATGATTATTACTCTATCAAATATTGAAGGTTGCTTTTTGATCTTCAAACTACAAGAAAACTGATAGCAGAGTAAGTTGTATCATAGTATTTGAGTTGACATTTATTTTCTGTTTGAACAATGTTTTATTGTTGTTCAGCTTGGGCCTCCAATAATTCTTATAAACTCAGTTGATATAAGTAAACCAGGGTCGATAATTTTTTAAACAAAAAAAGATAGTGGGATGAAACTTATTAGAAAAGATAATAAAAATGAAACTTACAATAATTTACAGGAGGTCGGGTAAGGAAGTAAGTCCTATAGGAAATAGTCAAATGGCGAAGTTGTAGGTAGTAGAATTTAGACTTTTACAAAATTATGTGAAAATTTTGGAAAACCTAGTTTTTGGTTTTTTATTTTCATTGTTTAGAAAATAATTTTTCCACCTATGTTTACTTTTTCGATATTAAGACAAAATAAAGTGAAAAAATTTTTGAAATCAAATAAACTACAGTATATTTGGGACATAAAAATGAAAGTTTCCACCAAATTTCGTTAAACAAAATTTTTTTTGTAACCGATAAAATTAAAAAACCACACACTCGGTTATTTCAATTTCTCTCACAACTTGAGAGGTTATGTGAGTAACGTTTGAGAGAAAAAGTTGTAGTTGCTCTCATTACCTACAACTTGTCATTTAATTTTTTTCCATAGGACTTGTAGTTTTGCTGGAATTCGAGAAACCGTTTTTTACCCTTAAAAACTCATCTCTTTCCACATCCTGACCTCAATCGTCCATAAATTCATTTTTAAGCTCGAACTGATGTTGCCTGATAAAGGGGGTCTCAGACGGAAACTTGTCGATACATCTGACATTGTTAATGAAACTTCTAAAACAATGGAAAATTCATGATGAGTGAAATACCATTTGAATTTGAAGTTTTTATATAATTCCTGTAATCAATCATTATTGAGCAGTTGCTCTACAGAAAATATTCCATAAATGTAAACTGAAGGCTACAAAATTCGTTGAATAAATTGAGCATTACAATATTCATGAAGACATAAGTTCAATATGAAACGTCTAAAAACGCAATTGTCATAACATTGAATGCCCACAATTTCTCTAAAGACACCCACAAAATTCAATTGAGGTTATGGTTATATTTTGGAATCAAAAAGATATTTTACGTATAGACTTTATTCAGCCCAGAAAAAAATTAGTGTATGTTTATACTGCGTGAACTCCACGACGCTTTGAAAATTAGCGCTTGGTACATTTTTGAAATCGAATATAGTCCCTATATTGACGAGAGTGACAATTCACTTCTTATCAACAGCAGGAACAATAAAAAGGGATGGTTTATTCACAGATATGATAAAATGCTTCAATCGTCAAGATGATAATCTAGAGAAAAAATGTATTACATATTATAGTCACTTCTATTAGTTTTAGATTTTTTGGGTCTATAGCCAACTGATGTATTTTTCAAATATGCAATGAGCTTCAAGTATTTACTGATGTCTGTGTCGTTATTCACCATTAGAGTACCTTTCAGTTTTCAATAAGACGACCAAAATGTTGAAGACTATGTTGAAGATTATATTCCTTTAAAAACTGTTCCCCGAATTTCTCAGGGAGAAGAAACATAGTCGATTCAACAACATCCTCTGGTGTGCAGTTTAACCTTTCTTCACTATTACTCTCCATCGCTAATAATAACACTACACTCCTGTTAATTAGACACAAAACGGATTTTCTTGAACGAATATCAAGAAGTAAAAGTGTGACAGTTTATCGGAGAAACGAATTGACATGAGAAAGAAAGCGTCACAGCCCACTATTTTGAAAAAAAAATTATAATTGCTTAAAAAAATGACACGTTACGGCACTTTTTTCAACGCTTTTTGACCAATTCAGAAATTATATTCTTGATGAATGCAATGAATGAAAAAAACGTAGAAAAAAATATTTGTAGCATCTATCTTTTGAGAATAGCTTTCTTCTTTGTTCTGAAAACTTATTGCATCCAATGCATCCAGCTATTTAAAGCGATACAGTATAAATTCTTATTGATTGATGTTAGTTACCTTTCCAAAAGAGTGAGATTTTAAGGGTAAAAAACGGTTTATCTCGATTGACAGCAAAACTACAAATCCCATGGAGAAAAGTCCCCTTCCGAATTGTTGGTAATAAAAAGATCTACAACTTTTGTATTCATACCTATTCCAAATAACCTCAAAATGTATGTGAAAAATTCAAAAAGTTTTTGGTTCCTTATTTTTACCTTTCACAAAAAAAAATTCACAAATTTTGGAAAATCTTACCTTCTTATGTCCCAAATACACTGTATTCTATTCGTTTTGAAATATTTACTTTTCAACCTTATTTGGAATTCGATATTATATATTATAATATCGAAAAAGCAACCTCCTCAGAGGATATTATATTCACTTCTATTAAAGTTCACGGAAAATTGAGGAAAATATTCCTCATATCCATATTTTGATGATAGCTTACTTCTTTTTTGTGATTGCATACAATGCTCTAACTGGATACCTTTTTTTTGAAGAGATGCAGTAAAAATTCTCATTGATTGATCTTAGTTACCTTCCCAAGTAACACACAGCTGTCTTTTATTACCAAATTGTTTCATAAATATCATATAACTGCTGTGTGACATTATAGGTTTTTAATAAAGGATTATTTGGAGTACGTATTAACTTATTGAACCTTTCGGTGATGGATGTATGTTTCACGAACGTTTATTCTACTTGATTCCCAAGCTTTCTTGAAACAGCTTTATTGTTGTTTTTTAGGATCCTCAAGAAAAACGTTAAAGTCATTTAATAGGTCCATCGTTTTTATCCAGAACCTGCTTTCTGTTTAAGAGATCTTCAAATGATTCGTGGGAATAAATGAATTGATGTAGTTATTGAAGTTTGTGATTATGGGAATATTGAATGCAAAAATCCTTCTATTTCAAGATATTTTACTTTTATAATATCAACTCTAATATAATTTTGTAAGTAAAGTTTTCTATTTTGAAACATCTGAAAATCACATTTTTAACCTTGTTCAAAAATATATTTTAGTATTTCCTAGGGGTCATAAAAGAAGGTGTAAGTTTAAATAGAATAAAATCGATAACATACTAAAATATATGAAGTTTAGGTAATAGGTAGTTAGTTCTCTCCGATCCTTAAGACGGTAAGGACATAATCCATAATCCCAACAGTTAATATATAATTTCAACTTTATTATATATGTAGTATGATGGTCTATCTATCTAACTCATATTAACTTTATATGATATTTTCTATTTTCTTTTTAAATCAGTTGTACGATTCGTAATACAACATAGGGCAATAAATTGATCAGAATGTAGTGTCATTGTAATATTGGCACTTTTAGCCATATTCTTTCACTGTGAAGTAATTATCAATAATGGTATAAGTAACAATTTTTATTATCATATCATTTCCATGATAATATTTTCTTACTAGTTCAAAACTAGTCCATTTTCAAAAAATTTGTCTTTGATTCTGATAAGTCATTAACCGCATTTAAATTTCAATTTTCTTTTTTGAAGAAATCATATGAATAGTTGAATTTGCTTGCATTCAATGGGGGTTCGTCGTTTTTGAAATTATCTGAGACAGGTTTCACAGTAAAGTGGATTTTGTTGGTAAATTTTGGTGAAAGGAGATTTTCATTTTTTTATTTATTCAGAACTAGTCCATTTTCAAAAAAATTGTGGTTGATTTTAATAAAAGTAATTGACAGCATTTAAATTTCAATTTTCTTCTTTGAAGAAATCATATGAATAGTTGAATTTGCTTGCATTCAATGGGGGTTCGTCGTTTTTGAAATTATCTGAGACAGGTTTCACAGTAAAGTGGATTTTGTTGGTGAATTTTGGTGAAAGGAAATTTTTATTCAATCAGAACTATCCCATTTTTAAAAAATAGTCTTTGATTTTTATAAAAGTAATTGACAGCATTCAAATTTCAATTTTATTACTTGGAATAATTATATGGATACTTTAATTTACTTGCATTCAATGGAGGGATTGTCGTTTTTGAAATTATCTGAGACAGGTTTCACAGTAAAGTGGATTTTGTTGGTGAATTTTGGTGAAAGGAAATTTTTATTCAATCAGAACTATCCCATTTTAAAAAAATAGTCTTTGATTTTGATAAAAGTCATTAACAGCATTCAAATTTCAATTTTATTACTTGGAATAATTATATGGATACTTTAATTTACTTGCATTCAACGGAGGGATTGTCGTTTTTGAAATTATCTGAGATAGGTTTCACAGTAAAGTGGATTTTGTTGGTAAATTTTGCTGAAACTAGATTTTCATTTTATATATTCACAACTAGCCCATTTTCAAAGAATTTGTGTCTGATTTTGATAAAAGTCTTCAACAGCATTTAAATTTCAATTTTCTTCTTTGAAAGAATTATATCGATAGTTGAATTTGCTTGCATTCAATGGGGGTCTCGTTTTTGAAATTATCTTAGTAACACAGTAAAGCGGATTTTTTTGGTGAATTTTGGTGGAAGAAATATCTCAAATAATGCACCTCGTACATATAAATCTTCAACTCTCTTAAATGATGAGTAAAAAGTGGTAAAATATAATTCTCTACTGATATAATATAATTACTGAGTAGTGGCTTGTAAGGAAAACAAAATAGCTAGAAAAGAGTTCTCTTGTGATTCTACAGTAGCTCTATATAATTGTTCTTTTGTGAATGTTTTGACCACCTCAATAAAACGGTCGAGTAAGATGATCATATTCAGAAAAAAAAACTATTTAAATAATGTTTAAACGTGTTTCTATTTTGTGTACCATTCAGCTTCCGAAAATTGTTATGTAAACGGTTATTTTTCGTTAATAAAGCTAGTTGTGCTACTAGGGTTCTACATCCCACGCACAAAATTATAATCTTCTACATCACATAAACTAGAATAATATTTTGGGAGCGTCTTTTCCGTCACCGATAGACAAGACTCGCTTAATGCGACTTATAAATAGAAGTTATAAACTGTGCATACCAAAAAATATTTTAGTTTGGTTCTATGTTTACAAAATTACATAATTAGATAAATTAGAGTATCTCGAATTGTATAGACTTTATATTACATTATAATCTATCCTCATATTGAAGACATCTTACGACGTGTAAGCACTATCCGCGAGAAACCATAGTGATACCTTATTAGATTCGGAATCACCTCTAGAACTATGTTTCTGAAGGATATTAATATTCAAGCAATTTTGAGAAAAGCTCGTGAAAGAGGAGGAAATTTCCGATAAAAATGTTCAAACTTTAGGAACTGTGTCCATTATTTACAAGTTTAATTTAATGTTGAAAATAGGGCTCCACGCGTTTGTTACGGCAGACGCGCGCCGACGCTAAAATGAGTTCATCAAAAAAATTATTTTTTATAACATATTTCAAAAATTTGCAAAAATACTAGTTTCTTCTCAACTCTTGAAAGAATCGAGCCCCCTAGATAAAGAAGTGTAATCATTAGTTTTGAAAAAGTTATTTAATTGTTAACTAACTTATCTATATTGCCATAAATAATGCGATGAAAGATATACATAATTGGCCTATGTATTTTAAACTTTGTGGAGCCCTTTTGGTATTAACTTAATGAGTTCCTGCGATAAAAGTTTATTAGTTTGTCAATTATTATTTCTTATAATTATTGCAAAATTAAATATATGGAAAAAGGTCGTTAAATTTGTTTTCAAATCAATGACTCCCTTCACATTTAACGAATGTAATAATTAACATGGGTTATGAATTTTTTACATAATTTGTTTATGAAATTGCTTTAAACAAATAGAGAAGTTCAATATTTTCTGAAAACTTTTTTTGCTTTTTTATCGTCCAGAGGAAAATATGATTTGAAAAAATATTTCTTAATTTTAGTTTATAATTGTTTAAAATCATTTTTTTTATTTTGATTGTTAAGTTAATTAAATGAAAAATAATTTTGCTTTTAAAAATCATAATTAAAACTTTCAAACTGTTTGGTAGAAAAATCATGATTAATTATTTAATTGTCAATTTGCTCATCAATTTGTTATAAACAAACATAATCAGAAAAAAATTCTCACAAAATGCACGTTTTTTGGCGTATTTTTCATAATAGAATAATGTCAAACCACAAAATTGAAACTGCTAGCTAGAGTTCAATTTATTAATCCTTGGGTCCAATTACATTTTTTTATATATGACCACACCGTTAAAACTTTTTGTATCTGTTATTTGGGTGGAGTTGGTCAAATGTCGGAGTTGGTGCATAATAATAGTGAATTGTCTCGAAGTTGTCAATTTTATGTAAGAAAAAATTAATAACCACATTGGGGATCCTGTTTTAGTCAATTGTTTTTGTCAAGTGATTAACGAAAAAAAAATTGTCAGGCAAAAATAATGGATCACTTGACGCGTCCGACAAGCCAAATATGTCGGATTTATTAAAACAAAAAAATTATTAACACGTGGCTGATTCTAACAGAAAAAATTTTTACCATAACGTGGTAACCTTGTCAGACAAATTGTCAATTTTCACTCACAATCTTTCATTCACAACCACATATGTCATTTCGATTTTTTACTGTTTCTTCTCATATGCAATATGTATAGAATCGTTTATACAACAAAAATAATGAAGCTTTTAGATACAATTTAAAAGAAGAGGACCCTTTTTAATTATCAACTATTTATCGACAATGGTATTTTTTTACAAAAAAAAGATAATTCAACATTTTGAACAAATGTATCAAAATGGTTCAGTGCAGCTTTTACAAATACACCGAAAGTATTTGGCTCTAGATATGAAATATTCTTAGTCCAGTCATCCTAGGCCAAATTAGGTGATTACCTCGCAAAATCGACATACTCAGTATATTACCACAAGAAAATTTGTATTTTTGTATCCTAAAATTATTGTCCAAATTCACATATAATTGAATTGTCGCCAGTTTTGAAGTCAAAGGTCACAAAAATAAATTCTTTTCATATTTTTTGCAAATATCTCGTTTTCTTTGGGTTTCACGCTATTTATATTAGATAAATAATGTAGAGGATTCAATTTCCTACAACTTTTGTACCTAGCATTTTTTATACCTCCAACTGTTTTCGGTATAGAGGGCGTAGAGCGCGTGGTCAGAGATTATCTGAGGTTTACTAGTAGTTCCGATCAAAAACTCGTAATATTAAGGTTATAATTTATGAATAAATGTATAATTATCATTTTTATTAACATTTAGATTGATTTGATTTGTTACATGTAACTAAGAAATTGTTAAGAAAAATACTTCTCTTCTTGTTCATCTTCTTTTTCTTCTTCATCATCGTCGTTATCGTCTCTCTACTACAGAGCTTCAATTTCCTCTTCATTACCGTCTTCAAATACATTTATATCCGAATCATTTATGATTTCTGGGTCATAGGTTCTATCATCATTAATATCGGTCTCATATGGTACAACATTGAGACAAGCTTGTTCATTACACTGGCCTCAAGCTGAAGACCACTGTAACCTTGCGTCAGTAGGTGTAGGTGGTAAAATAGACATGATAGGCTCCAGGAATTCGTTACGCTCTCTTCAACCCCAATCATGGGGTTCTAAATCATGCCCTAACCAAGTTTTAATTTGATAAGAAACGCGATTGAAATGTTGTTGAGCTGCTCCACTCGTTGGCACACAGGTTTATTCGACTTTATTGACTTGACTTTTATAGCATAACGGAGATGATTGATATTATCCACAGATTTTGGAATATTATAAACTGCTAATAAGGTTTGCATTCTTTTCTCAAATAATCTCTGAAGCGGACAGTTTTGTTCTTCAAATGCTGCAGCAAGTGTGAGAGTTCTGAATAAGATGAACTCAATTATTTTCTACTTCAAATCTATTAGCATGAATAAGAATACAATTACTTCTTCTTTTTCTTCTTCTTCTTCCGGGTATTATGCGTAGTCGCCTGTTTTATCTTCGACATCCTTGCCTCCTATCCTGCTTCAAGGTTGTCACACCATCTTTTTCTGGGTCGGCCGGTAGTCCTTCGGCCCAATTCGACATTTATCGCACGCTATCTTGACCAGTCTATTGTTGTCCATACGACTTATATGCTCGTTTCATTCTTTCTTTCTTGATAGAACCCATTAATATAATTACAATGTAATAAACTATGTCCCTACTGAAAGAGATTATGAGTGTTATTGATTATTTGATGAATTTGATGAATTCTAACAAAAAAGATTGAATTTTATGGATGATAATGGATAACAAATGATAATTATGAATATAGCAATGAATTATGACTTAATATTACGATTTTTTGATCGGGACTACCAGTTGACCGCGCTCTAGACCCTCTATTTCGAAAACAGTTGAAGGTATGAAAAAATGTTAAATGCAAAATTTGTAGAGAATTCAATTAATTCTGTTGATAATAAATACAAACCTATAGAAAACGAAATATTTGCAAAAAATATGAAAAGAATCAATTTTTGTGACCTTTGACCCCTGACTTCAAAACTTGCGACAATCCAATTGTATGTGGGATATAATGGATATGTCGATTTTCCTAGGTCAACCCCCTAAAATGACTGGACTATCTAATCTATCAGGGATTATGTGTGCCGATTATGAAGTTTAAAGACCAAAATTGACGTCGATAAAGTTCGATACGCTTTATTCGAAACAAAAAAATGTATAAAAATAAAGATTAAAAAGTTTGCAAGAAGGCGACAAACGGACCTCGACGTTGAAGAGTGCGAGTGGATTAATATCGATAGCAGTTACGAGTTTTTCTGGTTCGATTGCGAGCAATTTCCAGAAATATCTACTAATTGGGTAATATATTGATAATTACATTGAAAATTCGATTCAATAATCTGTTTAATCTTTCAAAATTTAGTATTGTACTCACAGATATTTTGGGAATTGATTGAAATGGAACTATTTTGATTAAAAAAAAATGGAAAAATCACATTACGAATATTTTACTTCAAAAGCTTCATAATTTACAGGTTCCATTTCTAATGATAAAGTGGAGTGGGAGCTAAATGGATCATCCGAAGAGATTGAAAGTGACGATAAATAGACTTTAGTCAGCAATTCCTAAAACGAAGTATCTGATTGGATGAAGATCAATTACGAAATCCTTCAATTCTTATTTATATTAATAATAATAATTAGTTCAATAATATTATTTTCTTTCAATTTTCTGAACAATATTTATTTAATAATTGTAGTCACCTTTACAGTTTAAGAACGGCGATAGCCTATAAGAGCTATTTTTTTGTACGGTTTCCCCAATATTCTTGTCAGAGAGTAACATTTTTTATTTAAGAAATAATTATATGTCAACTTCTATTTTTTTCGAAAAAATAGGAGTGAAAATAAGGGATGCAGATACCGTGTACCCTTTGCAAGTATTGTCCGACTGACGATTTGCCCCAATATTTCTGTCGGACACTTGGATTATAATTACTTACTAATAAGTCCTTTTTGTTGGAAATAGAATTTTAAATGAAATATTTGCAGGAAATTGGCAGTTTTGGTGCATACAATTGCGTATATGCCCCAGAAAAATTGTCAGACAAGGTTACCACGTTATTGCAAGAAATTTTTACTATAAATTCTGTTAGAAACGATCGTAAATTTAACATATTTGGCTTGTCCAATGCCTCAAGTGACTCATTATTCTTGTCCGACTTTTTTTTTAATTATCTAATTGGATGATAAAAATTATTGATGGAAATAAAATGACCAATGTGCTTATTATTTTTTTTGCATAAATTGACAACCTCGTGACAACATGACAGGCAAATGACTACCATTATACGCTAACTTCGAAATTTGTTCGACAGATAAAAAACTTTCAGCGGTGTGGTCATAAGTAAAAAACTTGTCCCTAAGCCCAAAGACCAAAGAACAAGTATTGATGGACCAGATATATATTAGGTATGTTTCAATCAGTTATATATAAACCATCTTCAATTAAATTGATTTACGTGACAATAAAGAATGTAAAAGATGATTTCTTCAATAAAAAAGTAGGAGAAAACGATTAATACAGACTTTGCGTTCTACTGTTTACCACTTAAATTATTTCTGTTATCAAAATTCAGATTTTGTGGTCAGTTTTGAACAAGTTTTATTGTTTCTAAATAATGAATCTCGTTCCATAACAATCGCTTATTGAATTTAAACTAATGGATATGTACGTATTCTACAAGCATGGCATTGAGAAGTTAGAGGAGCGTTGGAATGATTACTCTTAAAGATGATTACATTAATGAATAAAATCGATTTTTGACAAAAACATGTGTTTTTCTTAGTTAATCACACGGCTTATTGAGTGATATGCTACATTTATAGATTGTCGATGTCTTTAAAATCGTTTTCAGCGTCAATCATTTTGAATTTTACACTTGTTAGAATACAATCTTGTTTGATTGTTCCATCAATGTAGGCGCGTCATTTCACTAGGTCTCAATCTCCTACACTGTATAAAGTTATCCATCTCGCTCTAATGTCATCGGTAAATTGAAATTTATAAGATCGTTGGTGATATTCATACTGAACACAATTTTTACGCTACCACTACGTTTCAATAAACAACTTATCGTCTTCAGAGACTCAAGGTAAACAGAACTTTAATATTTGAAGACGATAATTTCTAGAAACGCGCGTCAGACAGTGTGATTGTGATATTGGTGTAGGGGTAGTAAACAATATGTTTAGTGCCCAAAGATACCCAAATATATTACAAAATAATATACTGGAGGACATACTTTTGGCACATCGACATCGGCAAGATGGAGCGCCCGCTCATAATAGTAAGAGAATATTTCAGTGCTCATTTTGGTAGACACTAGATTGGCACACACGGCTGAATCAGATTGCCCCCTAGGTCACCGGACTTAAGACTTCTTTGTATGGTCATACTTAAAAAATAAGATTTATGCCAATCGGTATAATAATATATATGAACTCCGAGCCTCAATCGAAGAAGCATTCAGAAAGAAAGGCAACTGTTTATGATTTTAAATGCCTTAAGGGGACTTGAAACTGTATGTGGTTTATGTATAACACAAAATGGACGACAATTTGGACAATTTTATTAGATTCGCATGTTTTTTTTTTCTGTTTTTGTAATTCATTTTCTAATTGTATTCTTGTGCGTACAGTTTTGAATCTTCAATCTCTACTGGTATATTTTTTTGTTTTCAACATTTTTAAGTTTATGTTAAAGAGTGATATTTTGGGTTTATATTTAGAATATAATTAAATAAATATATTTAAATCTCGTGGCGTTTTATTTTTTTTAAATACGTCACTGACTTTTATGTAAAAATATCTATTATGAGCAGTTTTCATTTTTTCCCCATCTGATACAGGACCTGAGAAATAATAACATTTCCAAAAGTGAATCTTTGATACTAGCTGAGATACAGTGAGGTCTCAACCAAAATGGGACACAGTATACATGAGAATCAGTGATCAGAAGCAATACTTATTACTGTTTTCCCAATAGACAAAATATTTTAATCTACGGTCATCTTGACCGTATCTGTTAATTGAAACGTAAAACTATTGAAAGAGTAAGAGCAACAAACCTTGAATTTTTTTTCTAAAGTATATCGACCACACTTTCTTTTATTGGAGGTTGACTTTTTTATGAAATACTTTTCAATTACGTTATTAATTCTATATTTTTCTTTATAATAAAGACTGTGATAGTATTCATTTTATGCCAGTTAGTTCAATTAGATATTAAAGGTATGGGTTCTAAGTGCGCGGATAATTATAATTTAGTTTTTGTAGTATAGTCGTCAGGTAATTGCCTCAATTAATTAGTGTAAGTACCTATTTTATTACGTAATTTTTAAAATGGAGAATTACTCATGCAAATATACGTTAGTGATAAGAGTTGAATTACTCGATTCTCTATGTTTATTTTTAAAAATGCAAATTTATGGAATAAATTATGCAGTTTTGCCAATAAAATAAGCGTATTTGGTCTTTGAATCAGAACCGATGTACTTGGCACGTAGCTAGAAAAAAGGGCAGTAATCATAAGTGACACAGCGCCGATTGATGCTTCCACCCCGAGGGGTCTGAAAAATGGATTGGTAGCTCATATTTTTTAAAGAAAAATTTTGCCATTCGTTTAAAGTAGAAAAATGACCTGTCCCGATTCGTTCAACCCTTTCTCTTTAAGAAATTAAGGTCTTAAGAGATTGTTTGTTCTACTTTACATATATACATACATAATTGTCCACCAGCAGAACTAGAGGATAACAAATATCTCATTTTTTATACAATAAAATTTTTTTAATCATTAATCTTTTATTTCAAATTATTGCATGCAAGTAATTTTTAAGTACTTTTTAGTTCAGGGGTGCTTTTTAAGTGTTAAGAATTAAGTCATTTTGTAAATAATAGAAAAATGTTTATTTCAAATAACAAGCAACGTTGAAGCATTCTAATCTCTTGAAAAGCATTTTTTTTCATTTTTGTCAATACAGGAGTAGTTTTTAGGAGTTGAAGGGAAACAATTCTTTTATTACCCTCAAAATCGCTTTTATTTTAACTAATTTCCCGATTTAATTATATCAAATCATCAAATAGTTATCTTTTGTCATTTTTTGCATAGGGTTTGTTTTTAAGGGCCACATGTTATATGTGTTGTGAATATCAAATATACAATAAAATACGTTCGAGAACACTATTTAATATTGTACTTGAGCATTATTTTTACCAATAAAATTATTAACACTTAATTTTTTCAATTTTTTTCAATTGGGGATAGTTTTTACTCCTAAAAAATGAAAAGCGTCAATCTTAAATCACCTATGTCATTTTTGAAAGTGAACCTGAGACGAAACTTACTCTAAATTTTCATTCAAATCCATTCAGTTTCAGAAAATTCGGAAGTTACACCTGATTTTCAGATACACTGACTGTACTAATAGTGTACATAAAGATATGCAAAATGTAAGTCCAATTGTTGTAGACACTTTTTCCCAAGAGTTATACTTATGGAAGTGAATTTTATAAAAAGGTAAAAACTTTTGAATTGTCGGCCATTCCAGTAAACGGATTATTTCTTTAACAAATTCATTTAAAAGATGTCTGTAAGTCCGGTACAGATTTCTCTTGAAAGTTTGAATAAAACCATAAAAGTTTGAGTCAATCTTCTAAAATTATACTGAATTAAGATTAGAATAGCAAAAGCCGCATGTCGATATCTTTTTCTGTCCCAAGATAACTTGAGAAATGTTCAAATAGCGGGAATTTTTGGAAAGTCTAGTAGACTGATGAAGTTGTGCTGAAAACTTTTCATTATTTAAAAATATTTGCCAGTGAATCATCTGACGATTAAATATGATATCCTACAATTTTGACACACTTTCACGAACTTTGTGGACTTTTCATAGGATGACGTAAAGTATATAATAAATCCCCATAATATGCATTAATGGTCCGAAGCGAGTCCCCGTTGAATACAGGAGATCTAACATCAGGGTCGTTGGTCTGTAAATGTGTGGTGCAGGATTACCCCTTTCACACCAAACGAATCCGAATCAATCTGGATCACTCCGAATCAAGTTGAATCTAATTCATCATCTCCACTCTTTCACACCAGCTGAAACAACCTGAATAATTCTTAACTGGAATGTTTAATTCTTCGCCAATTTTCCTCCACACAGAAGATATGAAATTTCTGTTGCTGTGATTTTTATCACTGGCATCATAAATCGCACTATTTTCTTTAACTTTTAAAATTAATTACTCAACGTCCATTGAACCAGATTCGTCCGGTCTGAAGGCGGGAAAAGAGTGCCTTCAAATTTAAACGGAGCGCTCGAAGCCGAATCTTGGTCAATCAGATTCAACTTGATTTGAAGTGATTCTGATTGATTCGGATTCGTTTGGTGTGAAAGGGCACTAAGCGGTCAAATAATGGGAATTGCTGAGTGACTCTCACCTGATAATTGTATTTCAATTAATCATTATTTCTATCAACGTCACTCTGTATATTGAATTTTGTATTCTATGTATTTAAAATTTTTACAAGAATTTAAGCAACTTTAAGGCAACAAATATATTAAAGTTAGTCTACTTTGGTGTTTCCTTGCGACGTTCCCAATGAGAAACCGCCCATAATAAAGCTGGCAGACTTCGTTACAATTTATATATATATATATATATATATATATATATATATATATATATATATATATATATATATATATATATATAAATACTACTATAATAGGAAACAATACAACTACTGCACTGCGTTCTGGACGATAGGACCCCCACAACCAAATACCATCAATTGTTAACATTTGATAATAACGAAGCTTTTACTCAATTATCCGCAACTTTCGCCGACGGACAGATTTTCCGGCTACCTCACATTTTGTACAATATGGTTGTAAAAATTTGCCACCTTAGATCTGAGTGAATAGAACAGACACAGTGAATTGCGCTAAAGAACTTTTGAATTCATTCTATTGGTAGGTTATCTTTCATCCATTCACTTGTTTCCAAAAAATGAAGAACTGGCTTGCGACATAGCTGTGGCGACGAGGAATGTTAATGAGAGGTTGAAATCTCAAGAAATTTATCCGGTGATTATGTTGAAGTATGGAATTCGTCGCTTTTCCAGACGTAGATAATATTTTTTTTTTCTTGGAGCGTATAATAATATCTATATTATTTTTGGCCACACAGATCGTAGAAATAACCTATTCTTTTACTAGTAGAATAATCAACGATAATCAATACACTAAAGTTTATTTCAAAAAGGTATAGAGTAATAAAACCTCATTAGGTATGCGAAGGGACGACAGAATGACCCAACGAATATTTAATCCACTTTCATAGTTTGGCATTGACTTTATTGTAAAATTCTTTCTTTTTATCAAGTGCAGGTAGTACCACCCGGGTTGAGTCAATATATGGGTTTAACCTATTGTTATCCATTCACATACACTGAAACTAGTGTGCCAAAGGCGTGCCGGTAGCAAACTCGTAAATAGGAAAGCCGAATCTGAAATAGGGTTGGAATTAGGTAGAGGCACTAATAAAAGGTTAAACGGTACCTGTTAAACGCAAAACGTAACTGTATAATCTACTACCTAAGTAATGCCTACACAATATTTCGATATTGATACTTCAGGCCAGAAAACATACTTTTCCTAATTTTCTTACGCAATTACTTGGAATTTCAATATTATTTCAAGACAATTTCAAGACCTACACCTATGACCGAGACCGAAATTGAGCCGAAATGGACGGAATTCCCCACTTTATTACTCTATACCTATCTGAAATAGACTATAGTAACAAAATAATGAGAAACGATAGCAACGTCTTATTATGAGCGTTATAATCAACTAGACAGGAACTGTCATTTAATTTTTATCTAATTATGTTTGTCAGTTTTGAAAAGTGTACTGTAAGAATGTCTCAGAAAGAAGAATTTCAATGCACACCTTCGCTTGAAGAAAAAATAGTATATCTCTCGGAGCAGAAGACTAACGCCTCCGCGGTGCGGTGCTCAACAATAATGATAGCCTTCTACTCGTAGTAACATAATTTACTATTTTTTGTCGTAATGGGATATCCATAATTTCTTTCTATACATCCCTCGTATGTATTAGTACTATGGAACAATTAAAAGTAGAAATCGAGAAAACATACAAATTAAAAGAAAAGTTTTATTCAAGAATTTAATGAATAGAAAGTCATTACTAACAATGGAAACTAAACGCTATGTTTTCACAGAAAGTTAACAAAAAAACAATAAAGTATAGAAATGCTGTTGAACTGCATCCACCTTAGAACACAACAGAGAACATATTAGTGATTCAAGAAGATACTTCCATTTAATTCCACAATTTTCAAACAATATAACAAAGACTATGTCGTTAATTTGAAAATTCTTTTTGATTTATTTTTTCACTTCCACTCAAATATGTTTGTTTACTTCTAGTTTAACCTTTAACTAAATAATAATAACGTCGACGTGATCTGTGTGATAATTACACTCAGTTAGGACACGGCTGTGATAATATTTCCTCTTTATTCGTTTCGATAAATTTTGGACCATGAATTTCAAGACTGAACGTGCTTCGACAGAAATAATCCTTTCCGTAACTTACAACTACATGAATACAGATAGACACTTCTAATATTATATTCCATCCAAAATAGATTTTTCACATTTAAAACTATAGATAAACATTAGATCATAATGATTATTGAGAAGGTATTTGGGATAAATAAATCGATTCCATCACATCAGTCAGCTCCACAATAAACATTCGCAAATGCTACCTCGTGACTTAAATGTCGTGGACCTATTCAATCTCCCAATATTACCATAAAATTTCCACACCATTTATCGATGCTACAGGTTTTCAGTGGTTTTCCTAACAACCAGCCATGAAGCAATACAGTTGCAACTGCAGCCATTCGATCTTTTCCTCCTTGATCTAAATGCTTAGTCTCATTTTCAAAGTAATTCGGTCATTCAAATTAGTTTCAGACAACGTCGTAATATAATGTAATGTTTTTCTCATTTATTAATATGATTTCTATTCGTGGAGTGAATTAATAAACAATGTTCATATGTCCTTCATTCATTCAAATTCCTTACTCTACACTTAACTACTTTATATGATTCACTTATCACTTTCACTCAACTATAATTTATTAAACTGCTTCGATTACTTTCTATCTCGGTCTGTTCTCTATGACTATTTATTATGAACTAACTAAACTGCGCTACAGAAACTCCTCATATGTCCCAAAAGAATTCTAAAATTTTCTAGAAAATAAAGAAACAAAAAAAATAAATAAATAGACCTTTCTTGAAATTATTCTAAAGTAACGATATAAATAAACCGCCAACTATAATAATTTTTTTTTAAATCAAACGAATTTTAGGTATTTCAATCGTACATCAAAGGCTACCGCCTTTGCTGAATTTTAGAATTCCATAATAGCCGAACAGGTCCGATTTAAGGACCCATTTCCTGAACTTGTTGGTAACAATACGAAAAAATACTTCGTACAAACATCCCAATCTAAGCTCTTCAAATCCTGCGTGAAAATTATAAGAATCCTTTAATTTAAAGAGAAATTCACTATTACTAACAACCAACTTTCGAGTGACAGTAAGCCTAGAGAAGAGATCTAGAAGAGTCTAGCCGAAGATCAAACTATGGTTGGTTGAATAACAAAATATTTCCAGTTGTTTCGTCTTAATACTAGATTCTTCAATTGTATCTAGAAATATCGTTTGACGTTTTGGGTGTGTGAGATGAAAAACAATGTTTAAAAACAGATGCTTGAAGGAAATTGAAACGTTCAGTGACTAGATTTGTCAAAAAACACCATAAGGAAACTAGAAAATTCAGAAGAAAAAAGAGAATTTCTATCCCAAATGAGGGAAAAATTTTACCAGCAAAAGGAGATTAATCGAGTCAGTCACCTCCACTGAACATGAAGATTAGATTATGGAAGCAATAGCTTTGTTCGCGGGCCTGATTCCGAATAAGTTCAGGGACAGATCGCATGCACCCCTTCAAAATTGTCGTTCACAGGAGGGGGACGAGGCATCGACAATTTTGAAAGTGTGAATGCCATTCGTCCCTAATCTGATTCGGAATCAAACCCACGGACGAAGCCAATATTACACGTAATCGAAAAATGAAACAATTTACTCCTATGAGTGATTAATATTGATAAAACCAAACTATATTGATTAGTATCATAAATGCACCTATCTAGTCAATTTAAATTATGTCTAATTAAAAATAAATCGTTTTTTCACGACTACACATTAGTTTGTTTTTCCATGAATAATTTCATTCCTTTCACTATCATTTTCTCATTGTTTGTAATTGTCTTTTATTGTGTACATTTATACCATAAAATATGTGTTATTCTTTTTTCATAACAAAACAATAATTCCAAATGTAATTCACAGAAAAACATATTCATAAAATATAGATAATCATAAGATAATAGATTAATTAGTTTAATTAGTTTTAACACTGCCAGAAAGCAGCCTTCTACTACGATCAAAAGATTAATCCGAATCGTCGTTTTTGTGTGCGCTGGAAATGTGATATAAATATTTTGTTTATTTGAAAAAATTGGTGAGAAATAGTGATGGAAGTTAAAAAATGAAGATGTGCTGTTATACTCTCTAGTAAGTTGAAAAGCATTTATAAAAATTTTATTCAATTAAATAACAATTAATGATTAAATATTTTACATAATAATCGTATATGAAATTACAGATATTAAGTTAAGGAAAGTAATTGTAACTTGTAATTAACTGTTGCTACCTGCTACTTCAATAAAAAAACAAATTGTAATTGACTGTTGCTACCTGCTACATCCATATTTATGTTATCGATTTGAATAAAACAACGAATTTTTTGAAATTCACGAATGTAGAAATCAACCTTCTTCACAAGAATGCAGTTTTTAGAATGAATATTCATATTACTACAGTTTCTACTAGAACATTATTATCTAGCCTCTTTATGAAGGCCGCTTGACATGAGGCAAGACAACATGCAAGAAATTGCATACATAGACGAATATTGCACGCTGCTTAACATTACGCAAGTCTCTTCCCATTGCATGGTTGCCACTAATAGGAATTCCATAAGAAAAAGTAAACAATTTTCCAACCTCAAATTTTAATGTTTATTTCGTGGTCAGTTTATAGGCTGCTGCCTTGCTTTTGGAGCAGAAAAGAGCACCTAGACGACGGTGGCCCTGGCCAGATAGAATATATGAGAACATAATTTCAGCTATGTAATTAGTCGAGAAAACATACAAGATTATATTTGAAAATGGAAGAAAAAACTTTTGACCAAATCCCTAGAAAAATAAAACATAAGATAATTAAGACACCCTTGGCAAGAGACGTGATATCAGCAGATCAGAAACTCATTTCTTCCTAGAATTGCAGCTTGCACGCAATAAAAATGGCACCAAACCGATAATGTTGCAAGTGCGAGATCTTGCATGAAACAATCAGCCGAACTAACTTCATCTACGTATACTTTTCATTTAGAAATATTGCGTTTTGTATTGCATTGCACATTGTCTTGCGTCTTGTCAAACGGCTTTAACACAAACATCCCCTATATAACCTATAAGAATGTTTACCAGTATTCCATCTCAAGCTTTGTTTGTTATAAGGCAATATTTACATATACGAGATAGCGATTCCATTCAAAACAGGCATATTTACGACTGCAATCCAACTAATAGTTGTCGACTGTAGCAATTATTCAGGCTAAATGATTTGGGAGAAACTCTTAGAGTAATATACTAAGAAAAGCTTGGAAAAAAATGTGAATTTGCAATACTTCACAATAATTTCAAGCGGCGTTGATTCAATCACCTCAGTTCGTTGAAAGAATTGACAGTCTTAAGAACTAAAAGACTTGTCAGGATAATTGCGCAAATCATTATATACCTGTAGACTATGAAACTATCCAAACTTCAAATCGTGCGCACGTCTTGGTTCTAGACACAATAGAACTAACACTTGTCGTGGTAAATTCATGCTGATCTTATGGAAATAACTTCGAAAAGTCGCTGAGAAAACCTCCGATTGGTAGTGACAGATAGCGATAATCAAACAGAAATGTATTTTATAACTATAACGGATGCACAAATATGCACGTTTGAAGAGGGCCTAATATTCCATCGATTTTCTCACGTATTTTAGAGCCAATATCACTTTATGATGCGTAGGTTGATCTGCCTATTCAATAAACGGGACTCAGATACAGGAGCAATCAATTCAATTTTTAACTTGAAATTTGGAAAGATATTATTAGTTTGTTATAACTGATTTTGTAGATCTTGATTATTGATGGATTGTGGTATCACATGCTGCTCTAAATTGTGTGTGGTTTGACTGGAAATAGTATTGTTTTATATCCTGTTCTCAACTTTGTTTACATATCTTCAGATATCTTCAGTGTTTAGTAGAGTGATTAGTTGCTAACGTTTACTAACTAGAAACAGGTGAACTATTATTTTCGTTTCACATTAGCCTATTCGTTACATTTATACACACGGTTAGTTACTTACTCAATTTATTCACAAATTTAAACTAGACTTACTCACTAATTATAATAATCAACTATTCACTACCTAAAAAAATTAATTAAGTCCACTTTTTACCATTTCCATCCATTCACTATGACATTGAATTATATACTGTCTTTTCGCAGCTAAACAAGCACGTATTTATACCAAAAAGAATTTCTCGAATAATTATATAGTAAGTTGACAAACAAAAAAACGAATAAAAAGTCCTTTCTAGAAAATGGTTCTGAAGACAATATAAACGAATCGCCGATATGTACATGTTAAGGTAGAGGTAATAAAATTACCGGTGATTATACTCAATCACCACTGAATTTGGTAAATATGATAAATTATTTCATATTTATCAAATTTACCGGTTAGTTTATAAAATCCCCAACTAGTAATGAGGACTGTGATAAATATCATGACTTCTTGGCAGTGTTCATAGTTATTCGTTACTTCATATCTGTAAAAGTGATACAGATCTCAAACAGTATCATAAAATATAATTGAACTAAATTTTCATGCCTTCTATAAGTATAACATCATTTTGAACACTGATGGATTTAACATCAGATTTAAATTTATGTACCAGCTTATTGGACCAGAAGAATAGAGTGCAGGTTTTTTTGAGTAGTTACTACTTAACCGAACCTTACCTATTTAACCTAACCTATCTTACCTAACCTAACCTAACCTAACCTAACTTAACCTAACCTCTGTTTGTTTTTACTTTTGCCACGTGCCAAGCAGTTGCGCAAACTGAACGAATTTTTGTAATGTTAGGGACTTTTATAACATTTACCATTACGAGCTGGAGATTTTATTAACTAACCGGTATATTGGTAAAAATGAAATAATTTATCATATTTACCAAATTCAGTGGTGGTTGAGTATAATCACCGATTTATCATTTTTACTGTAACCCATATGAAAAAATGGAAAAACAATATCAAACGGTTTCCGAGTACTAGCACACTCGCCAAACTTTAGACTCTCCTATCTTAACCAAACAGGACCGGTATGACGGTACATGTCGTGGACTAGTTCCAAAGAATATAATATAAGTAATATTCTGAACTAATCTGCATCATCTTCATCAACTATTTTCCTGAAAAGGTAATTACTGGGTTGAAACCTGGTTATATTTTCAATGCATTGGCATGTCTTTTGACTTCTCAATCTATTATTTTATCCCAATAATGTTATAAAATTCAATGTGCTGAAGTTTGCCATTCATCTTGGCTAGTGAAGTTGATTTAAAAATACTTGAAGCCAGCAATATATTAATTACTTAACTAAACACTTGAGTTTTAGGTTTAGGAGGATTCTTGATTAACTAATACATATTCCTAAATTATTTTGTATTATCTCCATTCTCATTTTTCATTTATCAAAATCGCAAAACATTTCAGATTGTCTCAACGCGTAATTTGGCGAAAAAAGTGAATACCTGTGAAATAATTATAGATAAAATCATTGTGGATATACAATGATAGGAACGGGAGGATATTCATTTGAGTAGAAGAGTTCAAATATTTGGGGGATCTCAATCTGCAATAAAGATCTGAAATCGACGAAAAAATAATGGCAGTATATAAGGCGTACCATGCAAATAGGAATCTATTGAGAACCAAATTATAAACAAAAGCCACTAAATATAATATTTCCAACTAGAGACCTCTTATAATGTATGGAACCGAGACGATAACAATAATAAGACGAGAGGGGAGCTGGGATTAATAAAACAAATAATGAAAGGGAACAATTCTAAGCTCATCAAAAGTTGAAGACAATGGATACATGCTACGTCCGAACGATAAAATAGTTTGTCTAGTTATGTAAAAGGGAAGATATCAGAATTGTTCTCTCAGTATTGAAGGGAGGGCTAAGAGGTAAAAGAGCGGCTTGAAAATTTAGTAATGGATTCACGAATTAAAGTAATTCATTTTCAAATATACAAGGAAATTAGGGGAAAATACTAAAAGCAACCACTAAATTGAATATTCAATTGAGAAAGGATTCTTGACAAAGTAATTCCAGCTTAGTTTGTTATTAAGTATCTTGAGGGAAATTCTCATATTATCTTGTATGATAGGAATTTGAATGCTTTTTATATCTAAAAAAAGTTTTGTCAACATAGGTTATTGGTTCGTATATGAAAGTTAAATGCACTGAACCCATGTGATTTGTTATCTCCTTATCATCACTCATTTTCTTCACTTTGCTTTGTCGTTCGTTTTTGTATGCTTATTATCTAATTCATAATCTGCACTTTGAATATGAATTTCAGCTATATTCATTTTTTAACTTGAATCACTTAATTAAAATGGATGTCTCCTTCATTCCCAATATTCCTTTTTGATAAAAACAACTCACAATAATTTATAAAAATATTAAATATTAAAATAAACACCACGATGAAATTATTATTTTTTGAACAAATATTTGATTTTGATGCTTAATTTTGTTACATTAACTGGTGTAATTAAAGAAAAAGATGTTCCATGAAACTAATTTTTATATGGTGTTATTTTAACGACGCATTATGTACAGTATAATTCTAGATTTGTTTACCGATAATATTAATTTGAATTTTTCATTTTCTAGAGATAATTATATAGAATAAAATATGGTAAATAAGGGAATACCAAGTGGGTAAAGCCCGATCGGGAGCTCCAAGTATTTGTTGAATAATTAATCTAAACAGATCTCTACTCGAAAGTCTAAACACATAATACTTTCTGAATATTTATTTGCTGAAATTTATACACCCTTACAAGGTGTTCCGAAACTCTATGCAAAAATTCGAGAGTGAGTAGATAACGTGAAAATAATGCTGCGACATGAAAAAAGCTTTCTCATACCACCTCTCGAATTATAGGCCTTTGAAGTTGCGTAATCGGAACTTATATTTGAGTATATTTTCTAAATTACACATTTGAACAATATAAATTTCTAATGGCTGATTACGTTTGTCCATGTAGTCTATCTGAGAACCAGGGGCGGCTCACGCCCAATGGCTAACAACTCGAAAGATAGCAAAAATGAATTTTGCTATCAATTGTGACACTTAAGGTCACTCATAATATTCATATATCAGTTATAAAGTAGTTATGTAAAAACTTCATCTATCTGTTCAAGTTTCGAAGACTAATTTAATGATAATTTAATTGGAAGCTGTGATGTTTTCATGTATGCCACGGGCTTGGCCCCGAATGTTTTCCGAAATTCTTGTCTCATTTTCTAATGAACTCTCAACACAGCCTTCATCTATACTGTTGGACTTACATCCTCCATACTGCTTTATTTTTGGAATTTCCGCTCATGAGTCTGCCGAGCTTCTGAAACAATGTCCTGTGTATCATTTACCATTAGGTAGACCCAGGTACTAAGCAGCCTATGTTGGTAGTTTTCTAATGGTATTTATGTCCACGGGTTGTTTGCTACATTTTCCATAGAAATATAGAAGAAAATCGTGTTTTACAGTAGATCTAATATTTCTATACTTTTTGAGTAGGTCAACAAAATTGACACCAGCAATATTTCCAGCAGTGACCAAAAATTTGCATATACTGTGTATTTTGCTTTCAGGAATTGTACTTTTGGAAAAAAGTGCCTTCATCAAATACGTCTCCTTCTCGTAAAAACACCAGTTCAGCCTTCTTGTAAGCTGCCGCAATCCTTAATATCATTGCGTCCTAACAGATTTATATGGTAATAAATATAAACATATCGTAAGTATCGTAAGTCGTACTTTCGCAAATAGGATTATTTCGTCTTCAGCCACTTTCATAAATCTTTCTACATTCTCCTTCGTCCAAATCTCCGATTTTTTTGCATGGTATCCTGCTCTTCAGTCAAACCAAATGCATTGTGTACTTCATGATATCAACATTTTTACGCACGGTCAGTTTAGATCTCAACATTGAATATGTAGTCCATAAAGTCGACGCCTTTAATGTTTTCAAATTCTCAAAATTAGCACAGTAGGTACTTTTTCGTTAATGAACGTTACATTATTCAAATCGCACCATTTTTAAATTAAATTAAAGCTTATTATTATTAAATTAAAGGCTACTTCTCAAGTTTCCAGGTATTAAATCACCCACTGAAGCATTTGCAGACTTTCTAACATTATTTGATTCCACATTAATACTTTCATTGTAATTGAAGATTCTATTAAATATTCTAAAAGCGCGGAATTAGATAAAACGTTGTACGAAAACACGTTATGAAACAGCGATGTTGTTCAACTCGCGTAATTTGCAAAACTCGCTGACGCTCATTTTGGCAAATATTAGCTTATTGGACAATATCACTCTTTTCATAACTGTTTACGTAAATAACTATTTCAATTGATTTCTTAACAAAAAGTTACTCTTCGTGTTACTCGATAAAATTTATGATTTAGGAGATATGCGATTATTAGATAGTTGTATATGCCAAGGAAACCGTTCGCCATAGAGAGACATTCCGAAAAAACTTATTATGCATTTTGATCT
Source organism: Diorhabda carinulata (assembly GCF_026250575.1). Taxonomy (NCBI): domain Eukaryota; kingdom Metazoa; phylum Arthropoda; class Insecta; order Coleoptera; family Chrysomelidae; genus Diorhabda; species Diorhabda carinulata. Next base: position 52,656,479 of record NC_079472.1, on the reverse strand, counting down.
TTTGAACATTTTGTTCCTTGTGTTTACCGGTGTTGCATACACCAAGCTTTTAAGAAATCTCCAAAAAAGTGAATCCGTTGTATTTAATTCATGGGAACGTGATGGCCATACAAATAGACCTTTCCGACCAATCCACCTACTAGAAAAAATGTTATTAAGAGAGTGGGTAGGAGCTCCATCGTGCACGAACCACATGTTTCTGCGAATGTTTAGAGGAATACCACATAACATGGGTGGGGAATCATTTTGGAGAAATTCTAACCATCGCTGACCATTCAGATAATTATTGAAAAAACATGGACCTACTTAATTACTACTCACTATTCCTGTCCATACATAACACAAATTCGGTGTTGATTCTTTGTTTGAATTATACCGAAAGGATTTTCATCTGCCCATAAATGTAATTTATGAAAATCAATAAAAAAAGTGTGTAGAAGTACCTCCCACTTCAAATATTTATTATAGTTTTTATTTTATAAGTTGTTGGCTAACCATCTAAATTTTTCTGTATTTCAATTTTTACCTTATGTAAGTAACACGACAGAATGCAGTTCAAATAGAAATTGTCACTATTGTCAAAGAACTGACTAGAACTCTTTGGTGATGTGGACTTGAAATTTTCTAGATTCATAGAAACACCAACTAGTTTGGCTTTCAATTATTTTCCCCTCAGGGGTATTAAAAATAAGCAAAATAAATCCTGGTCAACGTGAAACTATACAGAAACATTTATCATAAGACAATAAAAGCTGCCAAAGATATTTATTATAAGAGGAGACTCGCCAATTCTCGTAATGTTTCTACAGAAATATGGTTCATTGTCTATGATAAGGCTTTTTCATCGAGCAAAATCTCTACTTCACCTAAGATAATAATTACTTCGTGAATGTAGCCGAAAATTTATCAAATTCTATAACTCCTTCTCATGATACGCTTTCATATTTACCTGATGCTAGTGCTAACTTAAACTGTTTGTAATGCATTTCTCTCTCTCTTTTAATAGCTTCTGTAAGTATTTTTAATAAATAATTTTAATTGATGATAATAATGTCTCTTTATCCCGAACTGTTTTCTTGGCATATTCAAAATCTCATATCTCTCAAACCATAAATTTTATCAAGTTAAGCAAAGAGTACCTTTTTGTTGAAAATCGATGAAAAAATACATTTTTGCCTTAAGATGTACAGGTGGTCCTGGAAAAGTTACAGTTTGTTAACCATTTGGTATGACCCGCCTTTGGCTTTCAGATAGCATACTACATAGACATACGTAATCAATCATTCAAAAATTCATAATGTTGAATTCATATCTTAGAAAAAAATACTCAAATATAAGTTTTGATATCGCAATTTTACAGCCTATAACTCAGAAGCGACAAGCTTTATTAGAAAATTTTTCTCATGTCACAGCATAATTTCACGTCATCTACCCACCCGAATTTTTTGCATCAAGTCCCGGAACACTCTGTATATTTTAACTAGGGTTTTCTGTAAAATTGTCAAATTTCATATCTCACGCATTTCCGTACGTATCCACTTGAATAAATTCCCTCCATTTGAGCTTTAGTATAATTAATTAACATTAAAAATCATTGCGACTTTTCGTCAAAATTTTAAGTTTTTTTGTCAAAACAGTGCCGAGAATTTAAATACATATTTCTATAGTGTATCGCATTTAATATGAAAAAACTACCAGTTGACAAATAGGAAATAATCTTTATACTATGATTTGCGTTAAAAATGTCTAAAAGAATAATCAGGAAAAGTTAATTTAAGCCCATGTACTGATTTAGACTACAAAGTTTCAACTATATTATCTTCGGCAACACGCACCGTACAAAAATTTCATTATTTTACAGAGACAAGTATATAAATATATATATATATATATATATATATATATATATATATATATATATATATATATATATATATATATAGTATAATTTATAATTTGGAAAAATCGACTTCGTCTTATACTCCATTCAGATTACAAAAGACATCTGCACGACATGGAGACCAAGATGTAGGGTGGAGAAAGAAAATATGGAAGTTGGACAACGCCGAAAATATTCAAGACGTAACCTTCATAAAGGGAGATGATGTTTATTGTATTTTTGGATGCTGAAAGCGTAATGTTAGTAGAATACCTGCTAAGGAAAGCCGCAATTAAGTTACTTATCATTCTTATTTATTTGGAATTACGTGAGACTATAAAAGAAAAATAATTGAAAAAAAGGAAGCTGCTCATAGATCTGCCATTACAGTTGCCATAATTCAGGTAGGCTTCGAATTAATTGAGCATCCTCTAAATTCTGCAGCAGTTTACAGAAGTTGAACAAACTGTCTCTATGGTAAAAAGTGAGTCTCATCAGTAAACACAATTCTTTTGGGAAATTAACTTATTCCTGATTGTAACACTCTAATCTTCTATTATTATCCAAGAACATCGGTTTATAGGCCGTTTATTGTGTAGAAATGAGGATCTTCTAATTTTATCATTACCAATATTAGATTGACATAATAAATTGCGAAGTCTAGTATATGGATTTGCTCCATATGCCAACAAAATATTCTTATCATTATTAGATGCCAATGTATTCGATGACGCTAACAATTACATTGGAGTTTTTGAAAAAGCCTTGTGATTCGTAGCAACTATTATAAGATGACATGCAAGTAAATATGACTTTTTCGAAAAATTCTGTCTACAATTCACGTTTTCTGAATGTCAAATTCGATTTCTAATCTATTTATAAACACTGTTTCACACTTTTCCTACCAAATAGTGATATAAATATTTATTTCAACTCTAGTACTTCTGAGTATGAAAAAAAGTCCGAGCCCAAAATATTATATAATGGAGTAGGCAAATGGACACAGGTAGAAATATACTTCTAGATACTTTAAAATTGTCTTCACACGAATATATTGTTAATCTTTAACAAAAATTTTTTTGTAATACTTCGTAAGCGACTACTGAGGTATTAAATCGTTTGCAACATCCCTAACCAATATAGGATCCCTACTTTTTATTAATACCTGTGTTAGAACCTTTGAAATGTACATTGAGAACTATAAAAGTACGTCACAGGTACAGGTAACAGCAACAGATCTTCTACGAATTGTCATTCCTAAAAGAAAAGAATACCTAGAATATTTTCCCACAGTATCCTTGACAATTACCTAGACAATATAAGGTACAGAGAAAGTGATGTTTCAATAATATTGAGAAAAATCTATTGCAATATGTATCATTTATAGTTCTACGTCTAATGAAATCCACTGATGCCCAATATGCGCTCTCACTCTATCCCGCAGGTTTTAATATTGTTGTCTTACTTGCACTCGCATAGACACGTTTTTCGCTCTGGCAAGCTGTTGGTGATTGAATTTCGTTCTGGCATTGTATATTATTAATTGTTCACATATTTTATTTATTTTGTTTAAATTTGACAAATGAAAATTTGAAGAGTTATGACAAAATACTGTCCTAAAATTTTATAACTTATACTTCAACTAGAATAAATCTTATTTCTTACCCTCCTTAAAATTTATGGCTAGTCTACCCCGGCCACACAGTGCTGCCAGAAGTGGCTTTTCATTTTCAGTAGGTATAGAGGATTCACTGTAGAAAGTTTCGTGACTTTTGAAATGATTACCTAAAATTGGACCCTGACTATTGGTCTATTGTTTTACTGTTTGTAGTGATTACTTCGACATGATATTCCCATCTGCAACACGCAATAGTAAGATACCGGAACTTATCTACCAAGAAGTTGTGTGCTCCAAAGGTAAACGTTATCTTGTAATTTTGTTGTTTGAAGATATTTTGATGTTCAATATAACTTCGAATGGTGTTGCGGGTTAACGACTCAAAATAAAACTTTTGAAATGACTACCTGAAATTGGTTATTGGCTCTTGGTCTAACGGTTCTTCGTAATAGATGACACATCTCAAATAATGCTTATCATGAAACAAAGTCATGTTCAGTAGTTTATAATTTATTAGAGAGTTTAGGACATTCTAGAAAATAATGTAACATTATTCGTTTGATCACTCAAAAATCAGTCTGCTTTAACAATGAAGATTTCAAAAGACTACTTCTACTTTTCTAAATAAGAGTTTCCCTGATCGGCTAATCATTAAAATTCCTCCAATAACCAAATTAGACCGATATGTTTCACATCGAGACTGGAACTAAATGTCTATTAATAAAACAATTTGGAACTGCTTGAGCGAAATTATTAAAGAAGCTGGTTTCTTAGTTTTCACAAATATTCACGTCGAAAAATTTAAATGTTTCCATTTGTGAATCCATGTCGAAGTGGTGCTAATGATGTAATAAAGAACAATTGAAAACAATTTCGATTTATTCCACTGTTTTTATTCTCTTTGTCATCTACATATCATAGTTGTTAAAAATATCACGATCGGCCGATAATAATTATATAGAAATTGTAACGATTGGAAAACCAATGGTTAAATTATGGCAAATATGTATAAGTTCCAATCATCGTTTACGTTTCGCGTACTTCCCTTTTTCTATTATACTTATATATAACTTTACGTCAGGTACTATTTTAATTATTAATGAGTCCTATCAGTTTTTTTTTATTTAGCAGTATCGGGTTATCCGTCTCAATGATAAGGTTTAAACTGTATTCAGTTAACGTTTATATTTGTGGAGGTAAATAAGTATGTTTTCAAAGTGCGTCGCTAAATGATGTAAGTTAGTTATACGCTCTTATATTGTCATATATCTCATTTTTATTTTTTTATACTGAAGTTCCGTTTATAGGGCGAATTAAATTGCATAAAAGATAAAAAAACTGTGTAAATCCGTTTAATTTACACATACAATGCGGTATGTAATAATTTCAATTTTACTATGTGAAAAAAAACCTGTCGATTTTTATTCTTAGATTGAAAATTTATAGTATGAAAATATCATCCCCTCCCAGCACACCCCCGAAAATTTTGAATAAGAAAGGGGGTCGTGTGGCACCTTTCTTAAATTTGCTGACCTCAGGAACTATTTTGTTAATTTCTGTTATCTCAACTTTTAAATCAGCTGTATTGTCTGGTCTATTGAACTATACTTTAGGTTTTAAATAAACCCAGAGAAGTTATCTTGACGAGTCAATTCGGGGGATCTAGCTGGACATTCGATCTTTCCACGTCTTCCAATCCACCTTTTGGGAAAAATCTCGTTTAAATAATACCTAACTGTACGTTAGTAAATAAATCGATTTACCTCATTTGGAAGATTAACACCAGGAAAATTCTATGTGATGTAGGCACTGTAAGAAGTTAACCAGACAATCTAGATAAACCTCACCATTAAGTGTGCAATAAAAAAATGGGGGCCAATAATTTTGTTGTTAATAATACCGGCCCAAACCAACCTTTTTTTAGGATATTGAATACACACACACACACACACATCCAGCGAGGATTTTCTCTGCTCCAATATCGACAGTTATGTTTGTTAATCGTTTTGTTTAAATGGAACGTCGCTTCATAAGAAATTTTTTTCCATCTGCAATTCTTGATTATTGCTATTGTAATAAGTAAATTACTCTCTGACGAGACAAAGAAATAAATCGAAAAGTGATTAGTTACACAAAATATGGATATTCTCTGGTATAGCTTCTTTTGTTCAAATATTTACCACCACTAAAACTCACTTTGTATCTCTTTCCAGCCGCAATTCTTGATAATGCCATAGTAATAAATTAATAACTATTAAATAATTAATAACTCCTTGACGGAAGATTAAATTAGAAATTCTATAAACCACGTAGGATTGGAAAGCATCGTTGTAACGCTTTAGAACACATATCAAGAAGTTTATTACTTCCTTTAAAGTGACATTCATACGTGAACTCATCACATCATTCATCACATATCTCTGATGACTTTATTCCTGTGTAAGTCAGCTTTAATTCATCTTAGGATCTTTGTAACAATTCTAACTAGTGTCATCAGTTGCCTTTTATACTTTCGACTTTTATGCAGCACTTTATAATAAGCTTTGTATAATATTCTTCGGAGGTCGTCTTTAGAATTGGTAATAAGTATTGCGTCATTGGCAAAGCATAATATATTTAAATTGGAATTTCCCCTTCAATATCTTGAAACAGTTTTTTCACAGTTGTGATCATTTTGTCAATAATTTTGTTATGAATAAAATTGGTTAGAATGTCACCAAACCAAAGACCTGTTATTGTCTGTAGTGCGTCAAAGTGGGAATAGTCTGTTAGCAACGCGCATCTTACATTTGAAGATTTAAATACTATATTCCCCCTCACTTCAAGTCATTTCCTAATTGGAAACGTTCTGAACAACATACCTCAAGTTATGACTCAAATACGATCAGAAAGACTGTCTCATTATCAACGACTTCAACAGATAATCCAAAATTTTTGTAGCCATTGAAAATCAGAATATCTGTCTACATTACAAGCCATAACAAATGGGAAGTTCAATTCTTCTCTTAGAATAGAGATGACGACAAAAACACTAGTTTGATTTTGTATGATATATAATTTCGAGCAACACTGCTCTGTTCAAAATGTACAAAAGTAAAATAAAAGGTGAAGTAAACACATTCGTTCAGTTTAACCCAACTCAATCAATCATAATATCAATCAAAGCAACAAACATAAAAAAAAGTTTCCTAACCAAATCAGCTTTACCATAATTTATGGTAAACATTTCAAACATTCAAAATATTGGAACTTCATATTTGAAATATTCATATAACTTATATAATTAGCGCAGACATAATCAATAATCGTACACCTCTTTTCAAGTAAAATGAGATAAGTAAGAGTGAGAAATTGGTAAATTTTTCAAATTGTTTTTTTCAATTTATTTCCTGTATATTTTAATCCCCCTCCTTTCTAACATTCAAAATGTTGGAATTTCATATATAAAATATTCATATTACTCATATAATTATTGCAAACAGACATAACCAATAATCATAGACCCCTTTTCAAGTAAAATGGGATAAGAGTTCAAAGTGGTAAACTTTTCAAATTGTTTCTCCATTTATTTCCTGTATAGTGATTTTATTTAAGGTCAATATTGATATTTTCAATAGTTACTTTGCTTTTTGTTATTTTATTTGTTGTATAAACAGAACGATATTTTGATAGAGAGCTTATAAATAAATCATTAAATTTCATAACCAATGTTAAAAGCTTGATATTAGGTGAATTACAAATATTATGAAGTAGATAATAATAACAGTAATAAAAAAATAAAACATACATTGATTCATAGAATATGATCGATAAAAGATAAAGAATATATGCTTTTGGCATTCCTCATTTCCTTCTTGATATGAGCCGAATATAGTTTTACTCGGAATTATCAATAATTAGCTGACCCGGCAGACTTTATACTGCCTTAATCGATAAATAAAAATCTGAATTTTTGTATAACATAAAAAATGCTTGGTATGAATGAAATTATATTATTCTGTTCGATTAATTACACAGGATGTTTGTTATTTACAAAACAGAGTTTTCCTGAAAAACTGGCTATTTATAAGGTTTCAATTTGATATTGAAAAACACACATAGTTATGAAACTTTATCAATTTAAAGCTTTGTGATAAACTTTATTTTTAATTTTGTTTTATGGTACGTACATAAACAAAGATGATGGTTGCCCGACGCGCAAATTGTCCATGCGCGAAACAAGTGAACTCCAAGTTGATGCCGCAAACTTCCAACGACTGGCCTTGCGGTTAATTTATGGTCATCGCAAAGGCCAGATGTACCGGAAATTATAAACGCTCAAAATCGATTTGTAAATCTGTTGGAATAATCGGTATTTGCCTCAATGAAGTTATTCATCACTTTTTTCGCAGCCAGTCCTGTTCCATTGCATAGTCGAGGTTTATTTTTGTTACGCAGCATGATGACAACTCATCCTAACTGCAGATTGTCAGGTAGTGAACCAGGTAATTCCAGTGAATTTAGAAACTCTACGTCATCCTTGTTCATAACAGTGTCGAAATCAACTGCCCTAGAAGAAAATTCTGAATGGTCGCATTGAGATCCTCCACATCTTTATTTTTTGCTGCAAATATTGCTCGTTCACCCAGCCAATTATGGTTATTGAAATGTTGGGCTATATCTTGGAAAACACGCTGACCAAGCTCCTCTTTTGAGTCTGTGATGTGACAGAACTCTGTGGGTAGTGTGATGAATCCAATCGAGGTATCCACTGCGACTTTATTGTTTCCAATGTCTAACAAGTGCTTCAGAAACACATTTACAGTTTCATCTTGTTGCACTCTTTGTCTGAGGTATCGATCAACATAGAAACATAGAGGATGGATCGACATATTAGTTGGTTGTCAAATGTTAAATATTATGGTTGCGTTCAGAAATTTAATTTGTGACAAAATATCGAGGAAACAAACAAAATTGTTGTTTTTACTCAATATCGAGCATTTTAATATCTATTTATCTTTTAAACCTCCTCTGGACTTCCACAAATAATTCAAGCAAAATTAGCCAAATCGGTCCAGCCGTTTCGAATTTTAGCGACGAACAGCAATTCATTTATATATACATATATATGATATTTGTTAGATAATTAAATTTTTTTATACGTTATGGTATAAAATATTTTCAGGATAAGATGTATTTCTATTCAACTACAACGTTACTTCTTTCATTTAAATTAACATTTCATCATGTTTTGAACCATCAATGAATTTATTAACTCCAATATTCAGGGGAGGTTAATGGTTTCAAAATATTTAATCCTACTATTTAATTCAATACAAAATTTCATCTCAGTTTAATCAATTCTCGAAAATAACTTCAATAGCATCATAATTCCATTTGTTGATTACTTCATTGTCGATGTCGTTTTCACAGGCATTGTCATTTCAAGAGATTTTAGCTGGGTTTGAATAGTGACTGTCAATTTCAATTAATCAATGTTTTAAAAATTCATTAGAACAACAACTAATATGACAAGTGAATTATAAAAAATCGAGAAAAATAATTTTCTCAATACCAAAGAAGAATTGTTGCATACGTTCAGCAAATAGTATGAATATTTTTTAATAAATTTATGTCACAAATTAGCGCAACGTTAATGATATATTTGGGATTTATTTTCTGTCCTCATCTCTAAAATTAGTTATAAGAAGAAATACAAATTGTGCACCGCTGTTCCTTCTTTTCGGCCTTATCAGCATAGAGCTATGGCCTCTCATTCTTACTATTTGGCTTTTTCATATTTCACAATGATTATTTTAAATTCATAGATGTTGATGTGTAGATACTACTATACCTTTGAAAATCAAACGAACTTTGAATATTTAATTACAGTTTCCTTGAGAAACGTGACGGTGTAGCAGTCGGTTTTATTGTAGATAAATACCGTCTCCAATGGCCAAAGGTTTGTGAAGTATTATAAATTTTCTTTATTTAGTAAATTTTGATTCTTTTTAATTCGAAATCTCCGTAAACGAGGTATGTGAGAAAATTTACTAGACTGGCAACATTGTGTTTGGTGGTATCTGCCAGAACTGTTTGTTTATTTCTTCCAATCCGTCAGTTCCGTATTTTTGTATGTTACAAAAACGGCACATCGGAATTCATTCAATTATGCAATCAAGTTCTGTGAGTTCGTAGAAAAATGATATCAAAAACACAAAGTTTTCCGCTTATTCGAAGGCCGAAGATTGATCTTGCTCATGGACAACTACAAGTTCAAAATGAGACAAAAAAATTTGAGCACTCTTGTGAGATCCATCTGTCGTTTAAGAACAAATAACAGACCATTCGGACCCGCGAAATCTCATAACTGAATACAAGAACAATCAAAGAAGCGTGTGGGTTGATCTAGGTGACAGGATTGTTAATGATATATAATCCTCAGACTTCTAACATTTTTCTATTGATATCTAAATCTTAAAACATTGTCGTTGTATAACTTTAAAATTTCTCACACGTCTATTATATTTCTATATTTCATATCGTATACGTAGCATCCTGTTCCCTTTATTGTCTAATTAACTCCCTATAATTTTTTTTTTAGTCGAGAATTTTCCACAGTAATAATAGTACTTGTAACGTGCTTCGTTCAAATTACAATAACTTATGTATGAAAGATAAGGTTCGGTCATAAAAATAAATTACTTGAAATATAAAAAACTATATTCTATAATAGTTTATATATTTCTAAGCACATGGCATAGTGCTAACATAATTGATGTATACCCTAAAATGCAGAGTGAAATACGAAAACCTTCATTAGCAAGAGAAGAAGATAGAGAAGCCAAGTAAGAAAAGAGGATCTGAGAAGTAACAAGAAATGGCGAAATGTGAAGAAGAGAAGTTAAAACATGACACTAATGATTGCGAACAATTAGAATTGAAAAAAATAATCAAAACAGAGATGAAAAAAATCTAAATGGAATAACATTTAAAGAAATATATTCAAATGAAACAAATCCGAGAGAAAATAATTAAATCCAAATTAAGTTCAAAAGTAGTTACAGGAATCATGTTTTTGGTACAGGTTACCACGGTAAGAAATAAAAATATAAATACCAAAATTATATTATCCGTTAATAAACCTGTACGATGACTCCATTGAATATAATTAATAAACGTGTTCTCGATAGCAGTAGTAAAGTGAATTAAGCAACATAGTTTTCGTAATCTATCAGTCTGATAAGAAACTCAGTGTTTATGTGGAAAAATGATCGATTTCCGCGTTTGTTTAAATATAATTTTATTTCCGGCATTTTTGATTAAGTTGATATCGATATTTACAGTCGTTGTTACTATTAGACAATGGTTACGTTAAGTGGTGTTGGTTATAATCGAAATATTCATGAATTCTACTTTTAACGGGGTAAGTGAGTATTTTTTTCAAATCCTACTAAGTTATCGATAGTTATCAAGTTATCCTATAGAATGAAGAACCTGAAAAGTAATATTTCGTTATTATAACGCAACCACGAGTGAAACTAGTCACAGTTATTGGATTCAATAAAGATTCTACATTTTGCTACATGAATACAGAATGGACTTTTATATTTGCTTGTGATGTGTGTTACGTCGATGTAAGCAAATCATCTCATAGAACTCATCTCTAACTGTAATGGAATACAGCCTGAAAAATAGTTTATCATTATGTTTTGAATCCAAGGATGACAGTACTAGAGTCTTATTGATTTTATTGAGAATTTTATGGAGAAATTTCCACTTCCCATATCACAAAATCATTCAAATATGTAATAAAATAGCTTTGTCTCATCATTTATTTTACCATTAGAAGTCAATAAAAAAGATTTTTAGCATTTGCAAAATACACATGGAAAACAGATAATCCAATATCAATTAATCAATTGGGAATAATTTGTAGAAATTTATTTGCTTTAGTCAGGATTGGAAACGTTTTTTACTACACAAACGCTCGCGTAAGAAAGCTCGTCCCTTTGAGCATCCATTCCCAGATTAATCCACCGTTGGGTGCGAAGAAGCACATTCGAACATCCCCTGTCATTTCGACAGATCCTTATCCTCGTTTGCGTCGCAGTTTAGTACGTAGACTCCTTCCTCGTCCCAGAATTATATGAGTTAGTCTGTTGGCTTACACACTTTTGTCTTCCTGGATGCCTAGACGTCTTAATGTCTGTGTGTCTTTTCGCTGCCACGGGTAAACTGATTAGAACCTTCTTTGACAAGAAAAGATCTAATCCGAGTTGTCCTTCACCTTCTTTACAGCTGTCCCCTAAAAATAAATCGGCTCTTGCTTATGTGACTGGTTTATTTGTTTCTGTCTTCTGCGGGTTTTTCGGGCACTCCCTGTAATTAGCCAGGTGCTTTCTTCCGCAGCTCTTGTATTTTGGCTTCTCTGTTCTGCTGAGGGTGCAGTCCGCCACCCTGTGTGCTACCGCGTATCTCATGCAGTGCATGTCCATGTTGCACGTGCTTTGTCCGTGGTGAAATCCTTGGCACCTGTAGCATTGCACAGATCCGTCGTGTTACTTTGGTTCTCTACCTCTATATTTCTGTGTGGCATAGGTATCTCAATGTTTTATAGGAGCGCTCTTCTGCAGGCTCCATTACTACTATGCATATTGGTAGTAATTTTCTGGTGTTTTCAGCGTTCCGTGTAGGTACATCAGTTGCAATACTCCAATCCATTTTCTCTTAGCTCGATTTCGAAGTCCGACACGGGGGTATTTACAACCAGTCCTTTGACGACTAGCTTCCTTTCTTTCCCCTCGTTGAGTAGGTACGTTTACAACTCGATTTCTCTATACTCGCTCAGGAGCATCTTCATTTGGTTTATATATTCTTTTGTTGCTGTCGTTATTATCCCCGTGTGGATGCATTTTGGATTGGGTATTGATTTTCCTATGCATCAGCTACTTTCGTATTGCTGTCCACATGAAAATGGACATGATATTATTGCAGCTGGCCTTCTCTCCGGTTTTGCATGTTTCTTCTCTTCCTCTTCCCTTATTTATTTCATGCTTCTTGTATTTGTTTATTCGCGGTGTCTCCTTCTTTAGAGGGTATCCTCCCAGCTTTCTTCCTCTTTTTCTTGTTGTTCACAATCATTCACCTACTTTACTTCGCAATGTCTGGCTTTGATTGTTTGTGTTCTAGGGCTCTCGCTAGTATTCTCCGCTTTTGTTTTTTATTATGGTAGGACGGATGTTCTCATCGTTGTTTTGTTTTCCTAAGCTTCCAACTTTTCTAGAAGTTTTGACATAGTTATATCCATCCTTTGAATGGTTTTCAAGAGAGACAGTATTCTTTTGCTTGATGTTTTCCTCTCTCACTTTCCTGCTTTCTTCTTCGTTTTCTCTTAAGATATCCATCATAACGTTCTCTTTCTCTTTCTTCACTTACCTCTATCATAGGTTTTTTTCCAAGTTTTTATAGTTTTTAGTGGATTTTTGATTTTCTATTTTCACCTGAGATATCTTTATACCTAAAAGTAAAATATCAACCCATTTTAAAAAACGAATAATCTCCACACAATCAAATTTTCGTTGATAAACACAATTCTTTCATGCGAACGCATTTTAATTCTGGATGTGTCTGTGTCTGGCTAGCTGAAAAAAAGAGAAAGTTAAATCAGGGTCTCATTAGCTGAGTCCGCTTCCACTGCACTTAACACGTGTTCACTCGTCGAAGGCACTGAGTCAATTCGGTAGTTTTTTAACCATATCTATGGAGTGGTATTTATATTGTCTTTTTTCACAAAAAAAGTAGGTACGCGATAAGTGTGTCATTGAAAGAAACATCAAGGTGCATGGCATTGTGAATACAGATGTCGGTTATGGAAGCAAGAAACACGATAAGCTAAAAGTGCAGAACGTGTCAGAAGAAAGAACCCACTTCAAAGTCACTTTTGGTGTTTTGTTCTACTGGATCGCTTCACGTACACAAGGTAAATAGCAGACCAATAGTTTGAAGAACATGTCAAGCCAATCAAAAGGAGGGATGTGTATGAGAAGTTTTGAGAAGAATTTAACAAAAAACAAATTTAGTTCGAATGAATTTACTGATGATGTTTATCGTACAACCTCTACTCTTAAACATAAAATAAAAGAATGACATTTTTGCAAGATTTCTATCTAACACACAGAGGTGTACGAGTTTCGACTAAAATTATTTACTGGCACATACATTAGGCTTGAGGCGCGCTTATAATTACAAATCAATTATTTTCACAATCATTACATTTTTTGTGGAATATTTTCTTTGGCAATTACATTTTTGTTATTACTATCCTTCCGGAACTGACTTTCTTTGGCGATTTCTCTAAATCATTTTCACACACATTCTAATGGAATTAACTTTTTTTTTTATTTTGATTATAAGAATATTGTTCACGAATACCACCATTCTCATTACGTAATTCATGTCATTATTGGCAAGATGAAAATTTTTTATTTGCTTCTCAAAATGCAACTGAACTGTATTATACAATTTTTACTTTATAAGATCTGACAGAGAAATATAGATATGATTTAACACATCATTGATAACATTTACTCTTTCACGCAACCTTGTCTACGTGAATATTGATCACTTTTAAGAGTTATTTCAATAGTTTCTCTTTAATTTACTCAATAATTTCCAACTGAAACTACAAATTTAAGTAATTATACACTTTCACGGTCACCTGGTTTTTTGGCTCTAGAAAATCGAAAAATGGATGAATTTTAATGATCTTGGTCTCAAAATGTTCCATTTTGTTCTCATAGTCTTACTGTTTTAAATCGTAAAAAAAAACGGTTTTGCAAAATAATCCTTTACAAAAAATTATCTCATTATCAGATAAAGTTCTTATATTTTTTTGTATTCTACATAAATTAATAAACAATTTAAAAAAAATCCAAAAAGAATGATTTTCTCAGTTTTTATAGCTTAAAATGAAATCGATGAAAAACAATCAATTGTCGTGAATAGTTTCGTACTATATTCTTCAATGTTAATAGTTTTTGGACCATTAAAAATCGAAAAATAGATAAATTTTATAATTTTGGTCTCAAAATGTTCCATTTTACGACGAATTTATGAAAAACACGGGGGTAGTGGCTGAATTTGCGGTTTTTAATAGTTTTAAACCTTAAATAGTAGAAAAATTTTTTTTATAAATCTGCCGTAAAATGGAACATTTTGAGACCAAGATCATTAAAATCCATCCATTATTCGATTTTCTAGAGCCAACCTAACCTAACCTAACCAAAAAACCAGGTGACCGCGAAAGTGTATAATTACCATAATTTTTTGTAAAGGATTATTTTGCAAAACCGTTTTTTTTACGATTTAAAACTGTAAAACTATGAGAAATTTTCATTCCAGCTATTTCTACTAATTTTTTTTATAAATCCGCCGTAAAATGGAACATTTTGAGACCAAGATCATTAAAATCCATCCATTTTTCGATTTTCTAGAGCCAAAAAACCAGGTGACCGTGAAAGTGTATAATTACCCAAATTTAATATTTTAATATCTCATTATATTTTTTGGTCCTTTCAATAATATCTTTGTGCTTTCATTTTCTTTTCCTGTATAATTTGAACTTTTCTCATTTTTTTGATTGCGAACTTTCAAGTTCATATTTTCGTTTATAAATGTGTTATCATTTTTGTTATCAATACCCATTGCGTACAACCTGTTTTCCTAGCAGCCATGTAGTGATATAGATTTATACAAATTAATATATTGGTTTAGTTGTAGAAAACTACCATCGGAAAAGCAATGCTAGATCTGTAGGTTCCGTCAAAATAAACTTTTATATACCTATATTTCTCATATGGAATATATTAGTTTATATTGTCTTTGAAATTCAAATTTCCACGTAATTATTTGCTAAGAGGAAACGTTACTTTTTATTAAAAGCTTTTCGTCAATCGTGTGAGCTCTACCATAGTATACCGCCAAGAAGAGAAAATACTTTGTGAAATTGTGAAAATCTTCAATTACATTCTACAATAAAATGAAAGAAGTAGATACAGCTGATGAAATATACGCTTCCTTCAAATCAACTAGATACACAAGGCGTTGGCGTATGATAGTTTTCTTTTCATGGTAGAGGTTATGAATTCTTCATATTTGAAATTGGATGAATGATCTTTGAAGAAGATTCTTGCTGAAATAACTATCGCATAAGTTCAGACTAAGTAAAGAGGAGTGAAAAAATTGAATATTTAAAGAAAAAACAAAAATATATCAACCAAAAATGATCTAGAAAATACAGCTTGAACATATTGTACCACCTCTAAGAAGGCGTAAATGTATACCATGAACTCAGAACTAGTATCAGATGATTTTTTTTGTACATTTAAGTACTGCGATACATCATGAGGTTATAGTGTGATTTTTTGTTATTTAGCTATAACTATATTTCAAATATATCACGTTAAATTAATCTTGATTAAATTTCTTTTAATATGAATGGCTAATGAATTTTAACATATATGAAATTTTATATCAATCCAAAACCACCTGTCATTGAATTAATAATGCATTGAATAATGCGGTCCGGTCTATACATATGGAATTTAGCGTTATTATGTACTATGTAAAAAAACCAGAAACAGGTCGATTTTTATTTTTAAATTGACAATTTATTTGCAATATGAAAATATTATTCTCCTCCAGCATCCCTTTTGAATTGTAAACACCCCCTAGAAAATTTTAAATAAGAAAGGGGTCGTTGTTGGAAAGGAATTTTAGTCCCCTATTCAGCAATATAAAGTTTTTCAGCATTTGTTGCAATCATAACTGAGAAAATTAATTTTTAAGATATTAAATTTTGATAATATCTATCACAAAACTTTACGTAGAATGGAAATAATTTAATTATGGCTCATTAGTCCAAAACTCAAAGAATAGAAATTCTAATTATGATTAGTTGTAGTAACAAAACAAGGTTTGAACAACACATTTCGTAGTCTACAGAAAAGAAGTTTCGTGAAATTGGACATATAAAAAATATTGGAAAACTAAGTAGAAATGTTTAATTTACTGATTAAAAGAACTTGAGGAAAATCCGCATAAGACAACTAGAGAACTTGCCGCCGACAAAGATGTGAGTGATTCATCTATTTTGAGAGTTTTGCATGAAGAAAAATACCACCCTCATAAAGTTCAGTTCGTTCAGGAGTTAAATGAAGATGATCCTTATAGAAGGCAAAAATTCTGTGAATTGGTAATGGACAGAATGAACGCAGATTTGCGGTTTATAAACAAAAATAGTTTTTCCTTATGAAGCGACGTTTCATTTAAACGGAACGGTTAACAAACAGAACTGTAGATATTGGAGTAGAAAAATCCTCACTTAGTCCCAGAGTTTGCCACAAAAAAACATGGTAGAAAAACAGGTTTAAAGCCCACGTTATAAAAGGTTTCACGCGCTCACGTTTTGAAGTCGGAAAAACCGGCTGGAATTTTCATATCCGACCTATTCTGACCTTAAGAAGTATAATGAAGAAGATGTACTAAGTTGGGGCTGCTAGTTTAGAAGCTGAAATGGCGCGCACCTTAACGACCCTGTTTTTTGTAACCAACTCTCCATCTAACTGAATGTGTAAGGTTCACACTCAATATACTAAAAAATTGAATGATTGAGTGTTTGGGGTAGTATCATCAACAATTTTTGATTAACTTCTTAATGCCTACATTACAAAGACTTTTTCCTGATGTTAATGTACCAACTAGACGGAAGTGCACTGCATTTTGCACGTACAGTTAGTAATGATTTAAACGAGGTTCTTCCAAATAGGTAGATTGGAAGACGTGGAACGATCGAATGACCGGCTTGATCCCACGATTTGACTTGTCTCGATTTCTTTACATTCTAAATATTATGAGACATTACTATCTTCATTCTACTCAAAGTTTTGTGAGAGACATTATCAATGTTTTACATCTCAGAAATTAATTTTCTCAGTTATGATTGCACTAGATTCGTAAAACTTTATGTTGCTGAACAGAGGACTAAAATCCCTTTCCAACAAGATGCCACTCGACCTCCTTTCTTATTTAAAATTTTCGGAGGCGTGCTTACAATTCAAAGAGGATGCTGAGAGGGGATAATATTTTCATACTGTAAATTGTCAATTCGAGAATAAAATTCGACTTGTTCCTGATTTTTTTCACATAGTACATAATAACGCTAGAATTGAATTTATACCATACATACGGACCGCATTGTCTGAACATGTATTTATTGACATTCACGAAAACAATCAAGTTCAATTTGTATAAATTACTATTAATAATAAATACTTGTTTATCACTTGTTCGCAACTTAACAACATAAAATTATTGTATGTGGAAAAAAAAATGAAAAAAATCATTTTGTATTGTTTGATCACTCAATAATTAATAGAATATGTAACTAACAATTCACAATATTATTTTCAAAGATTTCTAATACTTATCTTTCGTGTGTAAGATATTATTATAAATTGCGCTATAAATTTAATAGAAGGTATATTCTGAAGTATATATCCTCCATAAAATTTATCTTCACCTTGACGTCATACTTAACAAACTCAAAAAATTAGTAGGGAAAGATTAGGAAGTCAAAATCACTACTACTGCGAGTTTGTAGTATTTTCACGGTTTTAATAGCTTATTATACGAGTAGTATAGTTTCGCAGAAGATAGTATGCGAGTATCAATCAATATTTCATAAATATGCAGGGCACACATGCGAAATTGAGAAATGAAAAATAATGCTCACTCCCCGTATAAAAGTCAGTAAATATCTAACAAAACGTCAGTCCACGTGGACTCTCATCTCCACTGTTTACAAATCAAAACATCGAATCGTTCACATAAATGCATTTCTATTAGCCGAAGCTGTCGGAAGGCATATGTACACAATTTCTTCGAAATATTTCCGTTAGACATTAGCGTCGCTAGACAAGATTAATTTAATTAATAAATTTCTTTGAATAAATAGAAATATTGACGTTCTTCAGACCACGGGCGAATGAAGACAATGAAATTGCACAGTGTAGTGAGAATAAAGACAGGTATGAATTTAATAATGAAGATTTAGATATACAAACACAACAAGTTATTTCAAATATATTCGAATGTTTAAAAAAGGAAAATATCCAACAATCTGGTAATGCAATCATAATAAGAATTGCTGAATTAAGTAGAGAAGCGTCACGAATCAGTTGACAAAGCTACTCAAGATTTTATACGTAGGACAATATATAGTTTCTGTAAGGAGAACATGGCTGCGACTTTTGAAGTAATACAGCAAAAGGTAGCAGATTTTTCAGCATGTGGTCTTAAACACAAAAAACTGAACAAACGAATGGCAATAACCGAATCGTGAAAGACCGTTCGATGGCGACATTATCTACGTGAAACATGGTTTGACAGTCACGATGTAGTAAATTTTGGTTGGGTTGACAATAGTAAAAATTGCTATTTGAATGGGACATGTTCTAAAGGGAAACGCATTATAATAGTAGACGCTGGAAGCAAAGGCGGATTCATGCCTAATACTTTATTATAATATCTGCTCAAAAAATTAAAAACTGTGCAGCTGATTATGAAATTATGACAGCAAAATTTTTCAGAAAGTGGTTTAATGAACAGTTTTTACCTAATATTCTACCATTCCGCAGAAACTCCTTAAGATACCAAATAGTAGTAGTAAGAAAGCTCAAATTTTAGCATTTACGTCTGAAAAAAATATCCCTATTACTGTCAACAATCGTAAAAAAGGCCCAACAAACAAATAATTGCTTACTGTTGTTAAAGGTCTGAAGTTAGAGGTAATTTATTGAATTGACAAGCTGCGCAAAGAACAGGGTCATACTCTTCTCAGACTATCTCCTTACTATTGTATGTTTAACTCTATGGAGTTAAGATGGGCAAAAGTAAAATCAGAATTACGGAAATGTAATCAGTCTGCAGAAATGGGTGGGGTACAAAATGGGCTCAGTTCAAGTCTGGTGCCATGTTTAAACTAAACTGCCTTAAAGGCAGGTACATTTTACTTGTCTATTCATGTTTTATAATTTAATAGTCATTTGTAGCTAATTATCGAGGTGTAATATTGATTTTTTTCAAGTCCAAGTATTTATTTAAATCCTTGTGTAACGTCTTGTAGACGATTGCTTTGTTGATATCCAAGTCGTCAAATGGAGCACTAATAGGGATTAGCGTGACTGAACTTGCAATCTACGTCTGAAAAACAACGATCAGGAATTACACGACTCACACAAGACCAAGACAGAGAACTCTTGAGAACTGTTTTCTAATTCACTCAGAAGACGTTCGAAAAGAATAGGAATGTAGATATTTGAGAACAAGTAAACTGGAAAAAAGTTGTTGTGGGTTTAATTCTATTTTAATAATATTTTAATAATGCAAAAAGGGTTCAGATTATAAATTTTGGTCAATATTTCACTGTTAAAATCGTTTCTAGTATCCATAAAAAATTGGCCAGTAATATTTCTACGTACTTGAAAAAACCTTTTAGAATCAACCTATATAAGACAGTTTTGTTGCATCTTCTTTGAACTTGATCACTTCATATTATCAGAAACCTTACTTAAAATATATACCAATAATACTCCATTCCCTTAATTCATTTCTAATCACTTTGAAAACATTTCTTTCTTGTTTGAATAATTGCCTTCTTCAATTATCTACCAAAAAAGGCAAGACTTGGCAAAGCACCAAAATCAAGACCAATACTTAATCCTGCCAGATAAACATCAAGACCAAGAGGCCTTATTAAACTGCAAGACCAAGACCAAGACTGACCCGATTTTGTTCTTACGTTAACTCGTCACTGTGCACGAATGGTTAGGCAACGATCGATATAATCAGCGTGTACAATTGTATCGCTACGTCTGGATGGTCTTCTAGTGATTTATGATTCATGACTCTCTTAAGGTTACTTGTTATCATACACAAATTGCAATTTATGATGGCTTTCATAGTTATTCTCGACAGATTTCAGTGAAAACTGAATAAGGAGACACTATTAAAACAGTCTAATTAGAAAAATAGGCAAATCTATCGTTCTCTTAAATTCAGGGTTTACACAGGAAAGGGTATTCGACTTCAGTTGAAGGGTTGGTACTCAGATGGGGTGAATAATTAATATTAAATTCGACACCACTAGCTTTTACAAAAAGGACGTTAAAAATTAATAAAAAAGGCGGAGAAGCTGGAAACATCTTATGAATTAAATTAAAAATAAAAATTAAACAATCTGAGGCTATCCCCGGATACGATTATTATATTTATTGCTAAGGAGAATAAAAAAAAAGATTTAGCAATAAATAAATTTATTGAAACAATAGTAAATTCGTATTAACTGCGTTTCCAAAAGAGCACAACGAACAAATCATAACAATTATAACAATTCAAACAACTCAAATCTGTTTATATATTAAAGATAAGGTTGGAATCATCTATGGAAATCCGGGATGGTTGAAGCCCTCAACTGGATTCCCAGATGTTGAAGTGGTTTGAATTTGTAGTCTGGTGGTTGGATCCTTGGTGGTTGAAACTCCCAACCTGGCAGCTGTAGAACAGCGAATATAAAGAATAAAATCACCACAAACTTACTAAAATTTACTTTGATTTGAATTGGAGTGTGGATAGTTGGGTGAAGAATTTCATTGAATTTCTCGAATGGAGTGAGACGTCGATAAAAATTAATTTCTCCAAAAAGTCCAATAAATAAATCCGAAGTAACTTCAGTATCACGAAGTAACTTTACAAGGCGAATGGCATGTTACAGAGTAGATTTCAAACTCGTACCAATCGTCTATCAAATATCCAGCTTTCTTCTTTCCAAGTTACGTGCTTCCATGTTGCCACATGAATCGTGCATCTCATAATTCAATTTCCAAGCCTTGTAATAAAAACAAGAAATAATCGAGGCATATTTTTTACGTAAGTACCGTTTTGGAATTAAAAAAAGGAGTACAAAGATATCACAATAATTTTATTTTTATATGAAAGCCTGTACCTTAATCTACTTTTCGACATAATCTCTGTGAATATTGAGGCACTTGTGTTTCTTCACGTGCAGGAACAAATGGTAGTCGCTGGGTGCCAGATCAGTG
Source organism: Diorhabda carinulata (assembly GCF_026250575.1). Lineage (NCBI taxonomy): Eukaryota > Metazoa > Arthropoda > Insecta > Coleoptera > Chrysomelidae > Diorhabda > Diorhabda carinulata. Next base: position 52,634,842 of record NC_079472.1, on the reverse strand, counting down.
CTGTAGCGAGGATGATCTAGAGTTTCCCATTGAAAAGATTTGATGAGATCTTTGGTATGATTAGCTACATGTGGACGGGCATTGTCATGCAGCGAAATGATACTCTTACTCAACTTGACACGCCTTTTGTTCTGGATTGCACGACGCAGATTGTTTAATGCCTCACAATAAGACGATGCATTGATTATCTTATTACGAGGCCGAAACTCCACTAGCAGTACTCCTTTTCTGTCCCAAAAAACTGTGCACATGATTTTCCGGGCAGAAATTGTTTGCTTAAACTTCACTTTTTTGGGTGATGATGAATGTCGCCATTCCATGGATTGTTTTTTCTTCTTCACAGATGTCACGATGAATATCGATCGGTTTTACGCCTTTAGAAATTGTATAACAGCCCCCGTACGTCACAACCGGTGGGACTCACGATTGTCGGAGGCATTTTAAACGGAAATATTCATATCAATTAAAAGGAGATGTTCTTGTAAGTACATACAGCCCCAGACTTTCGCAGATACCAGAAACTTGACATTTAGTTTATGACAATCATTGTAACATTCCTTCTCTGGTATCCCTATAAGTCTGTTTTGTATATCAGCAATGCTTAAGAAATTGTTTTCCTAGTGCTAGTACCTAAATTTATCTTGTAATATCCGTATCTCGTTTCTTCATTCTTTTAAAATAATCGCAATTAGTCTACCGATTGTAAGGGCACAAGCTACAGCCGATTCCAGAAAAAAAATTCCGCTCTTCTTTATTTGTAAGATCATATTTCTCACTGTTTCTTGTTCTATGGTTCGACATGGTCTTTTAAAGTGTATATTTAACATTATAAAATCACACTTGCCAAGAGGGTTGGTGAGTTCACAATCAGCCGCCGATTCTGGATAAAGGCGCTATTTGCAGCCGCTCAATCTAAGTCAGGCGCTGCTTTGTTGAAGATTATTTTAGCTTCGTCTTCATCACTTCGAGAATTTATGGGTAAATGTAAGAACAACTAACGCTTCAGGGTTTATCTGTATATCTTACGACAAAAATACCACCGATAGAATGGTGAAATTGACGTCTGAGCCTAATCATTGGAATAGATAGACAGCTCTTTGAGGACTACTCAAATTTTAATCAATTGAATGTCAAGAAAGTCCTTTTTTATTAACCGCAGAACTAGAATAACGTTAATCGTTATTCCTGATTCAGACTGTCAGGAGGTGCCTCCGAGAGGCTCTGGACAAGCGTCTTGGTAAGTCAAGGTGACAGGAGTGCTAGCCATCCACACTTTCGAATCATTCAGTTGCTACAAACGTCTACTCTAGATTGGACATGATTGAAGTCCTCATATGATCTTTTACTTGCGCCCAAAAAAAAACAACAAGGAACGTTGCAACATGGAAGCGCGGTGTGGGAAGTCAAGACGACAGGAGCATACCGTCGACAATCTCGCACTCGAGATATCTCGTATAGCCTCGTAGAAAGTCTGGATGGGGCATTAAAAGAAAACTGTTCGCGAATTATTTCTACTTGATAAAATGATATAATTTGCAGAAAAAATGATACTAGAGATGAGATTCAATTGGATAATTTATTGGTTCACATTTTTGTAAATGATATTTATATTAGCTGTTGTTGATTGACAAAACCACATCGTATCAAATAATCCTTATCGTTTGCATTTAATTCATAGCAGGTTAAACTCCAATTCAGGTTGCGGTTGTAACTATATGCAATAAAAACCTTATAAGCTTTTATACGCACTGAAAAAATTAAAATTAATATTTTGTTCCGTTTTGGATCAATTCAATCAATTAAAATCAACGTTTATGACTTAACTAGAGCGCAGCCGACTTTTAAAATAATACCCGACAATTTTTTTAGTAAATTCTGTTTAGTGAAAACCAAAACAAAAAATCAATTTAAATCGTTATGTAAACCATATAAATGTAAGAATTGATATCAGTCGATTTTAACTAGCTTCATTATGTTATATTAAGAATAAATTATCCTTTATATATCAAACCGCATGATTTTTTTTAATTAACTTGTTTATTTTTGTTATAGATATTTATCGTCCAACGATGACTGCCAAAGAATCAGATTTAATTAACAACAATAACTATCCCAAGTTATCCTCAGGCTATTACAACTACGGTAAGATTGTTGATATATTCTCAGAAAACGGAATACGTGAATTGCTACTTTTGAGATAGACAAATAATAACAAATATTTATAATTAGATATGATGTTATTGTTTTAGAAATTTTGTCAATTAAGATCGATACACTTTTGTATGCGTTTCAACCAATTGTCGAAGCATTTTTTCCATTCCAAATGAGTAGCCTAATATCATGTGATTGAACGTATCAACCGCTTCTTCAGGTGTAGAAAAACGTTGATCTCGCAATTTATTTTTGATCTGGGGAAATAAGAACCAATCATTGGGTGCCAAACAAGGATTGTCCGCGTATGTCAGTTCGTTGTTGTGATTGTACAAAAACTTTTTTGTTTGAACTGATGTGTGAGAGCTCGCATTGCCGTGGTGGAGAATAAATCATCTTCAATTATTGGTTTCCCTGATTTTTTCTTACACTTCTGCCAAACAAATGCTGGTGTACCATAGAGACCGATGTGGTCTTGTGTTTTCTTTTGAAGGATAAGTGGAGTAATTATTTTGGAGGCTGTCCTACAAACTGCCTTCAGCATGACGATGGACGTCCACATTCTCAAAGAAGCCATCCTTAATGTTTCACCGTGATCACCAAATTTAAATCCCAACAAAAATGTGTGAGATACGATAGGAAGAAGACTGTTCAATTGACATCACTCTCCACAGAAGTTGATTCCCGAAATGAAAGTTGCTTGGAACAATATGCCGTAAGCAGATATAGAATAACACTTTTTGTGTTCAAAAGTGTATTCAGCTACGGGGCCACCAAAAGCATTATTAATTTTTCTGGTTGAGAGTTAATACAGTTTTCTTGTTGTTATGATTCCATTTATGATGTGAGAAAAATTGTCTACAAATAAGCATTCTGACTCTGCAATAAAGTAGTTTGGTTGAAGACTAGATAATTCAAAGGCAGTTAATAAAAAGAACCGTCGTGACGTCCTTCGAGCCCCAAGACAGATAAAATTGTACAAGACGTGCTCAAACAGGCGGTTGACTATTCAATAACTTAGTGAAGAACATAAAATCTCCTACGAATCCATGTGGTTTTGATCAGCACCTTTATTTTCTTTTTATTACAACACCGAGCTACGAGTCGCTTGGAAAGAGTTTTTGGAGATGCTGCAACACTATTTCAAACATTTCGAAGGTCACGATAGAACATATCTAAGCCATTCCAAAAAAAGTCTTTTCAATGTTTTTAGTCATAGATCCAACTTTGTAATATTGGCCAAGTGCGGAAACTGATTATTTTGTTATTGAATCGCACGTCAGACTCTGTAATGGTGAGTATTGGTGTGGTACAAATAGTGTCTTTATTATAAATATCCCCAACAGTTCCAGAAATTTCAATTAATCAACCGATCATGACGGTTCGCATTGTGGTATGAGTGAGACAAATTTCCACATCTCTGTGGACACATTTTAAATCACTAGCCTGCTAAATCGAATCCAATACGTTTTAGATTTTAGTATCTATCATCTTCAGACAACAAAACAACATTAACCAACGTACTCGATACTTTTGATGCAGTGGCAGTGAATATGAATGTTCAGTTTGTCTTTTTAAGTTCTTAGTTAGTGGTAATTTAACTGTGCAAAAGCTGAAGTTCAGGGCTCAGATTTCAAATAACCTTGTCAACTTGGTTTTCTGCTACAATGATAAATTTTTATTTTTCTTATCGCGTGTACCATGTTCTCAAGATTTGTATGATGGAAACGTTCTTTAAAAACGACAACAACAATCCTTTTGTATTCAACTATCATCATTATTATTGGACTTTTTCAGTATTTCTCTCAATAATGTTGATAATATTGATTATATAATGTATATTTCAATATATGTCCATGCAGATTGTCATAATGGGGGAATAACTTTTGTCTTAGGTTTCGATAAAACAGATGTGGAGAAAGATTGTCGCAAGCAATCATTAAAAGAGGTCGAAGAGCAAGAAACAGTATTCAAATCTGAGAAATGGTACAGTATTTTGGCACAAGTCAGTATACCTTTCTTCATAGCTGGAATTGGTACTATTGGTGCCGGTACCGTCTTAGCAACTGTTACAGTAAGTATAACAATGTCTATTTATTAAGTATATTCACTTCCTATTTCTTACAATATTAATGAAATTCCTTATTATCTCAATAATTCACTATAGTATGGTTATCATGGTATATTCCGTTATTAAGGAGATTTTTAACAATTTTGTATTTTTTTTTATTTCGGGTGATAATTTAAAATCAAACTTTTACAATTATACAATTAGTTGCATTTGTTTTATAGCAAGGAGAACCTCTACCGAGACATAATTTACTCAACCAATTACTTCCTTGAGTTCATCCAATGTTTTGGATCTCAATGCACAAATATATATGAATCTATAATAAATAAGAAGAAATATCAAAACAAATTATGTAGTTACAATAAACTTGCTTTTATAGGTGCATCAAATTGAAAGGTAATGAAATGACACATTGAAAACGAGAATGGAATATTTATTATAGTTGGATAATTCCTAAAACTAATAATAATAAAAATAAAAACTGTGATAACATAAAAAAATGAAATAATTAATTGTTAATGTTACACAAACCAATTAGGTACTTTCCAAGCATCACATTCCTACAGCTTCTACATATGTGTTTGTATTTATTTGAACATTGTTACCAATTTTTTCAACTTCTAGAATAGTCATTAAGAGGAGTCGAAGAATCGTCTTTTTTGGTAAACTATTTCAATTAGTTGACTTGAAAACCCCGACGTTTTATGCACATTTTGATGACCTCTTAGTAAATTTTTCAGCTATTTAAACAAGGCATTCCCGAAATTTTGTTCAAAAATGTTCTGGTCATCTTCTTGATGATGCTCTGATATTTGTTACAGATGCCGTGTGGCTTCTTATCACTACCTAAATCTATTACTAGAAGTATTTTTTATCTATTTTTATGTTGATATGGACAAAATTTAAGTAAGGTTTAAGTCATAGAATTGACTTTTAACTTCAACAGAAAAATCTCTTCTTAATTTACGCTAGCTCCAACGAATGAAATTCTTTCTACTCGGTTTTTCAGTAACATGAAAGAGAGAGAAGTGATTGTAACATATGAGTATGATTATTATACTATTTTCATATTATAACTATAGAAAAATGTATACTTAAAAGGCAAACCTCTACCTAGTCTTCGTTTACAAGGCAATTTCAGGAAGTTTCCAGAACTGCCAATATATAAAAAAATCATACCTATTACGGAGCCAACAATTTATTGGTTGAGATGATCATCTACATTTACAGTCTAGCCTTATTGAATCTGACATTTTTCAACATACCTATGAATACATACCTAGACACATACCCACAATACGAGGATGGTCCCAGAAGTACCTGACCTGACCTAGAAGTGGCGGTACTTACATACATAACGGATACTTCTATGGTCAAGAAACAGGGACAGATCAATAAAAGAAAGGAAAAAGTTGACAAACAAATTCAAGACAACAACAAAAAACAGTAACCAAAAGAACAAAGAGAGTAATCCATTCCAATAAAGGGCACATAAAGCGCCAAATGATGAATAATGATGATTATGGACTAAATTTTTCGGCACCTACTTATACAATTGTTGAGTTGAATGTAAATTTATGTTTATTTCGTTTCCATTTATTAAAGTATCTGTTAATGTGGGAATTCTGGGTGTTAGCTGATAAGGTATTGCGAGTATCGGAGTGAGTTATTAGTAGTTAGAACGCAAAAATATATAATTTCTATTACTTATTACAATATAACAAAAACAATAACACAATATTTATATAAGATTTTATCGCGATTACATTCCTACCAAGTATAGACAAATATAGAAATAAAATCTGCGTACAACTATTATCATCAATTATTTTAATTGAGATGATTATTGAAATACACGAATCTGATTAATTTTCTTAAGACATTGTTTTTTTAGAGTATCTGTTGATATAATACAGCTATTATAACACGAATTATCGCATAAACATGTATGCGACATGTATTGTTGTGAAAAAATAATTATACGTAATTATTTTAAAATCACGTCAGGAATGAGATGATTAAATAGTTTCTTAAAATAGCGCTTTATAATACAGAGTATAGAGAAATTGTACTTCGGAAAAATTAAGGACAAGCTAAATTTTTGCATGAAATTTCTTTTGTTTTAAACAAAAACACAAAAGTCCTCGTCAATACGTGTCTTGCTGGAAGGTTACTCTATGTGAAAGGTCACAGAAACGGTTTTATGCAAATATCTTGTCACATTGGTTGAAAAAATGAAGGTTATCGAATTTGTGGCCAGGAAATTTTTGCACGAAGAACATAAAATAATATTTCTCGTATAGAAAACAATTTTACATAAGCATTTATTTGTTCAATCATGAAGATTTTTCGGAAACTATGATCGGGTTAACACGATTATGATAGGAATGTTGGGTCATGACAATATATCTTTTGAATTTCTCAGCCTTTTTTGCACCAATCGAAACGAGCTTTTTTTGAGCAAATGTCAAAGCATGCGGTATCAAACTCGAAAACATCTTTTTGACAGCCAAATGTTCGTCAAATATCAAGACATTCCGACTGTTCTTGATTGTTAACTAACTCATTTCTATTTTAACTCGTTTATACCACTTGTGAATTGTCTCCAAAGTGACTACATTATCAGATACGAAAAAATTCAATGTATTTAATATCACTTTCAGTCGTATGACTGACACACAGATGGCGTTGCCATTGTCAAATCCATATGACGTATATGAAGTACCAGCGATCGATTAGTCAATAAAAGTGACAGCCATTTAAGTGAAGCTACTTTAGTTATTTTCAAAACAATGGATTCAAAACAATTTCGTGTGTCAATTTATCATTGCTTTCGATGAGAAAGAAAATACTGTACAAGCTCAGCAATGGCTTCAAAAATTACTCGGATTTTGCTTCATCGACAAGGAGCCCACAAATTGGTTCTTATCGTAAATTGAAATTTCGTGAGATAGCAGAGACTGTGAAAATATTGAAAGGCAGTGTGTTTACAATTATGCATGAACCTTTGATAACGAGGAAGCTTTTTTCGCGTTAATTCACAGTCGATCAAAAGCAACAACATGTTGATTAATCAGAGAAGTGTTTGGTCATGTTTACTCGCAATATATCAGATTTTTGCATCGATATGTGACAAAGGATCCATCATTTCACTCCAGAATGAAAACAATCATCATCTGAATAGACTGCAGCCGTTGAACCACGTACGAAGCGTCAAAAGGCACAACAGAATGCTTTGATGGTTATGGTTCATCGACTATCTCCAACAAACTCCACCTGTAGGGTTGTTGGGTGGATATAATAGCTCAATGACTCTATGGCCGGTCCCAGGCCCGTAAAAAGGAGGAGGGAGTCTTCATATCAGGTAAGCACCCTATCTGAGGACCTTAGATACATTCCCATAAAACCAAGGTTGTGCCTAGGACGGATTTAACAATCATGACCAATGCAAGGAACCGAACAACGCATGAGAATACTGAGGAGAATCACGGAAAAATGTGGAGAAGATTAACGAGTGGTTATTGAATAGAAAAAAACGATGGAACAACCATATAAGTAGAATGACAGATGATAGGGTAGTAAAGATCGCAAGAGATAAATCGCCGCCCGGAAAGAGAAGTGTCGGTCGACCCCGGAAAAGATGGAGCGATATTATAACTTAAAAGCAGAACTGAGGAAAGGAACAGGCAAAATTGCATATAGAAAAGATAGAAGGAGAATAAGACTATCTCCAACAGTGAGAGACAATTAATAGCGAATACTACATGGAGTTTTTTGATCGATTGAATGCAAAAAAATGCAAAGAGAAGCGAGCTCGTATATCGAAGAAAAAACTACTGTTTCACTATTACAATGCACCCATTCCCAAGTCGAAATTGAACGAATTACACTTGGAATTGCTTCCTCATCCACCGTGTAGTCCAAATCTAGCCCCCATTGACTACTGGCTATTCGCTGTTCTCAAAAAATGCTCGCTTTTAAGAAATTCAGCTTGAATGAAGAAGCAATTGCTGAAACTGAAGTCTATTTTGAGGTTAAAAACAAATCCTTCCACAAGCGTTGGACTGATTGTATTACTTTTGAAGTAGATTTCATTTTTTATCAAAAATATGTGTTTTTCTTAGTTAGTCAAACTACTTATTGTGTGATATGTTATTTGAGCTTTTCGCCATTATTTAACCTGAAATAAAACTTAAAATCTTGTTTGCGATCCAAATTTCCTTATAAAAATTGCAAATATAATCTCACTAATGCAGACTGATAAACCGTAATTGGTTTACAAAACGTGCATGTAGGCAGAATATGTGTATCTATCGAATTTGATAATATTGTTATTATATTCTGAACTTTTTATATTCCTATTATCACTTACACTATTGTTGTATTATAAATCACAAAATTGATAGTATGCTTTGAAAATATGTCGCAATATCTTTATAGCCTTCAGTATTGCAAAAAAAATTTTGAGCATTACTTAATAACATTTAGCTTTTTATGTTTTCAATTTTTATGTGGCGTGAAAATTACGTAAATTTCTACCTTAACGTGAAACAGTAAACCACAATAATAATTGTATTAATAAAAATGAAATTAATATTTATCAACCATACAAAACACCCGCATGCCAATATGCGGGTTATTTAATAAGAACTAATTACGAGTATGATTATTCGTGCTTACCAAACAGATTTTCTGGTTATTTATTATGTTTATGTGTTATATAATCAAAAATCGAAAAAAAATCTTAATAAAAGAATGATCGCACTTACCATAAATGTAAGAAATAAACATACATTAATTGGTGTGATAAAGTTCAATGCCTCCTTTGTCCTTTGAGATATCAATTTAAAAATTTGAGTGATTATAGCCATCATTAGTTTTCACAATTTTAAAATTATTCACAATCTTACAGGGTATTCTAGTATGCTGGGTCATATCAAGGTAACATATTGTTTATTTTTATTGCTTGACTTCCCCATTACCATAATATGAGGTTGTGATGTGTTTAGAAAGTTGTAACCCCGTTAATATTCATTGAATTTGATACAGTTTGAATGAAAATAATGATACATTATGTACCCGTTTTTTTACAAATGAATTATTATCAAACAATTATTATGTATCTATATCTAATCAGTTAACAATCAATTGTGACTTGACTATGATTCAATTGTCAAAAACTCATATTTGACAATGACATGACTTGACAATAGGTACATCATTGTTTTTTGACTTAGTGGTGAGGTACATTTTTTGGTGTTTGAATTAGGGCAATAACTATACCATGAACGTGTTCATAAAACCTACAAAATCAAGCTTTGAGATATTAATGGAGCAGTTTAATTGTACGGGTTCAGTTAATTATGAAAAGCATGAATAATTACAAATTTCTGTGATACAAAAAAAAGGAAATCAATGTTTAGCTGATATTGAAAAGTGTAAGGAAAAGTTCCAGTGAATAAGAACTGAACTACTACAGTGTACAAAGAATCCTTCAAAAAAGCAAAATGCACCGTTACCACATTTCCTTGCAACAAGAATCAACTGAAGTTGATTTTGAAAAAAGACTAGCATTTTGTGAGTTTTGCAAAAAGTTAATCAACAAGATATATTTGTACGACTATGTTCTATTTGGAGATGAAGCCACGTGCAATGAAAATGGTTGTGTTCACAGGCAAAATTTTTACTATTATTCATTAAGTAATCCATATTACATAGTGACTGACACACAGGAAAACTAGGGCGTTGAATGTTTGAGAAGGTATGCTAGGATATATTCAGATTTTCGAGTAAACCAATTACCTCTTTGATTAGAAAAATTTCCACATCGTACACGTCAAAAGATGTGGTTTTTGCATGATGGTGCGCCTGCTCACGCTAATCAATTAATTAATAGTGAATTGAATGAATTATTTTCTGAAAGATTCATTAGAAGAATTGTAAAGTACAATGGCAACTAAGGTCACCAGATTTCAATAAACTGAATTTATTTTTCTGGGATCAAATTGAGAAGGGAGTGTACAAAATATCTCGAAAAACAAGGAATGACATTGTGATGTAGAATACCGAGTGAATTTCGGAATATTTCTATAGAAATGCTTCGTACTGTAACTCTTTCAATTATCGTATTCATGCATATATAGATGTCTTTGGAGGTCACTTCGATCACTTATTGTGATAATCAAAACGTGTACTGTATACTATAATAAAAAGAATAGTTTTTTATTGTTTTGTTAATGTTATTTATTTGTAATATATCATTTTTTCTTTGTATTTGAAATTTAATCAAACACCAATGATAAAACGTTAGATCCTCGTTAGTCATGCAGTTATTCCAACATGGAATCTACGAATGCGAGAAAGCTTGTTCCGAAATGTCTTTTATCTGTTAGGAAAGGCGAATGTTAACATACATGAAAGCTATTAGCGTCCAAAAACTCGCCAGTCAAAGGTAACTTCTATAGGGTGTGTGGTGATAATAAAAGTCGTCCTAAACTAAATCATTTCCACTCGTACCACTTGTATCCAGCCTTATCACCATAATTAGATTCAACCATTTCGTGAGATTCTTTTGCAATGAAACTCTATGTTAATGTTCAAGATACATACTTAATGAATGGCCAACAAAATATTCTATCACTTTTTTTCATGAATTTAACATTTTTCGAGAAAATTTACATACATATGCAAGTAACAAGCATAGATTCATTTCTATATTAAGCAAAAAATAGCAATGACATAATCTGTAATGAGTATTAACATAGGTGAAGACAAATATTTATTGGTAATATTTATTGCATTACAATATTTTCAGTACAACAGGCATAATTTATTTTTATGGTATACGTTTTTCTTGACAATGTATAAAGCACCTATAAAAGAAGTGTCTATAGTATATAGTTAACGTTTGCCAAATTAACGCAGCTTGAAAAATCTGTAGAATTATTTACTTTTCTGTCTACTACCAATTGCAACTATGATTTGGCAAAGATCTCAACTCTCTAGACTGGGGATGAACAACATTGCATGATAACATATTGGAGGCAACTAAGACTCCTTTCATCTAATCATGCTATTCTATCAAGCACATTTTTTTGTAGATAAACTGAACGTAAAAAAAAAGTTGCAGAAAAGTTGCACGTTTCATGAGAAAAATAAACGACACAGCTTTTGAAATCAAATTTCTTCGAAAACTGTTAGTTTTGCGAAAAGATCAGGAGATATCTTTTGTTGGGAATTTTGTAAGGTACAAATTTGATAATCGCTATTTTTTTTTAACTATGAGCGTTAACAAGATATTCATAATTGCGAAAAGCCGTTCGTGACATACGACCCAGAGTACCTTTTTAGCGGTATCAATGGGGATGTCTGGAGTTTGATTTATAACCATAAAATGGAAGTTCATATGAAATTCCAGCATTCCACGATTTATAAGTTATTACTGCTCATTGCAGTGGAGATAGTATGTAATAATAATAGTTTTTTATTTGACACATTTAGAATTATTATCAACCACTAGTGAATGATTTGATTCAAAAAAAGAAACTAGTTTGTTGTGCTTGTTGACATAGACTTGTCTTGTTCTAATTTCCTATGCTGTTTTATCAAAATGAATGAACGAAGGTCTTAAAATAGACGAAAGTCACTATTGTAGGCTAATTACAAATATTTATTTTGAAAGTTACTTCTGTGTTTTCAAAATTTATCATCTATTGTAAATGTAAAAACAATACCAAATAAAATCTCTTCGTAATGAAGACTGTTGAGATGTAGTTCTACCAGCAAATTGAATCATTTGTTTCCTTTAATTCGTTGATATTTGTAGTTTTCTCTATTCTACGTTGATTTTGATACAGAGGATATCTTTTAGGTAATATCGGTTTTCTTATGTGAAAATTTTTAAGCCTCAATTCTAGCATATCGTAATTTGTAAAGATTGGACCCTTTTTCTATGAAGAGCACAATTGTTTTACTCTTTTTCAATCATTCTTTATTTGTTTATTGACAGCGAAATAAGTACTTTTTTATAATCAATAGCGCGGAGTGCGTTGAATATGGAATTCAGGTACTGTGAAGACATTATTGGAAGCACAATTTTGAAGCAGCTGTGGCAACAAGAAAAATATGTGAAATTTAAGGAGAAGAGACAGTTACTAATCGAACGACGTGTCGTTGTTGGTTTGATCGTTTTTATACTAGAGATTTAAAGCTTGAATATAGTGTACCAGCACTCGCTGATTAAAGAACTCTATTGGATCTTCTAAAGATACCATGAATTGCTATTCAAAATCGTTAGGTAAGATCTACAATAGTTCCATACAAATTAATGGAGATTCAAGCAAAACGTTAAGTAGAGGTATGTAAGTAGCTCGTTGTCCTGCCTTTTTTGTCCTTTTATTAGATGCACTGTTACTTACTTGATGTATCTTAACAACCCAAACAATGAAAATCAGTGGTTAGACAAAGGAGAATTTCCTGATCTCGTCACAAAGAGACGTCAATTCGAACGGAAATGATGAGCGTCTTGTGAAATTATGAAGGTTTAATGTTCTTCGAAATCGTTCCAGGTCGAACTGTCAATGTCGAGGTATATAGTGGGCAGCTGTTGCTAATGTATTAGGTTTTATTGTGGAAATATTGTATGAAATAAAATGGAATCCTACCACATCCATTATTTAATCCGGATTTAGACCTTGTACTGTCAGATTACTAATTATTCGAGTCCATGGCAAAATTCTTGCGTGGGAAGAATTTGAATCAAAATGTTGAAAATGCAGTGCAACAATGCATCTAAACTCAAAGAATGATTCTACCAACGTCTCAAAGAGCATGCTTAACTTCGAATATTAGGGTAAGATGAGGGAATGGCGGTCACTTGAAGCATTGATCCATTTTTCAACTTATTTTAAGGACTTACTTAACCATTTATTTACATTGCGTATATAGTAGACTGAAGATATATCATATCTATCAGGGGTTTCATATTTTCCAATCATTTTGTAAAACATTTCATTGGCTGTTATTACCCTATGTTGAGGGTAATGGTGGTTTACTGTTGTGGTATTACCGTACAGGTTTTCTTTCAACATGTACTAAAACAAAGTAAAACGATGTTTTATTTATATCAGTTTCTCCAAAATTAACTCTTTTGTTAAAATAAACCAAATTTATAAGAATTATTTATATTTCTACTTTGAAAATCACACTGAGACGCATAGGAGTTTAGTTTCTAAGTATATTTTATTTTTTTTTTATATATTTTAACCAAAATAAACTCTTTTATAATTAACCAAACATATGCTTCTTTATCCGAACTTTAGCATACTGAAGGGTATGGCGAACTTCTTGACTGTTGATCTTAGAAAATTTCCAGCACTAACAACTTCCAGAGCTTTTTCTAGCTCCTCTTTTATCGATTTTCCTTTCATTGTGGTTTTTTTCCAGTGTTACGTCGTCTATATAAGTATCAAATAAGTGGATAATCAGACATTATTTTACAAACAAACAAGATGTCTTACAATTCCATACGGAGTAATACTGACCGGTATTACCTGCATAGATGATTGCCTTAACCCCAAAATATGAAAACAGTTTCTTTTGTTTGCCACGAAAAACGTGTATAATTTTTTTTAAAATCTAGCAAGTACATACTATAGTAAATATATAGTAATGAACTTTTGAATTGAATATATTCAATGGTAAAAATCACTTTAAGCTGACTCCTAACTGAATTCTTGATTTTATAATAACAAAACAAGTCAGTACCCTTACACAACTGTCAAACTCAACGCGCGATACAAAATGGCGCGGCTTGGTAAATAAGTTTTCTCGACCCCATACTAACAATAGCAGAATGTTTTTGGAAGTTAAGATTTTAACAAGACCTGCATTACCCACTGAGAGCCATTCCCCATCTTACCCTAAGGCTTTCGTTTGTATGTAATGTAACTAATATAATAAAATACATTCGTGTCCGTAAAAGAAATGCTCGGAAGTTTATTTTTCCTATTCGACCAATATTTTGCAGTGGGCGGATTATGTTTCAAATATCAAAAAAATATCGGATTTATTTTCCACCATAATGTCACAATAACTATTCGTAGTTCAAAGCAAAGGTAATCGATTCGTTTCAAATGATCCAGAGAATTTCTTGAAGTACACCTTCACATTCTTGTCTTGAAATTGATCGATTTCATTTCTGATACTCGCAAATACTTAGATAATGAAGTTAAAATCACGCCAGATCAGTTAAATAGAATTTATTGAGACGTTCAATTGGAATTTTCCATTTATAGAATCGGAACTAAATGTGAGTTCATTTTTTTCATTCATTAAATGTCTAATTCAGTAAAGCGTTAATGAGTGAGAGCTCTATCATGACAATTTTGTTGGTCAGAACAAATATTGCTTCCTGCTTTTCAACTTTTTGGAAAGTACAAAACTTTATCTTCAATCAACGCACTATGTGATTCGTAATGTCGTCGTGATGCATTCAGTCAATGTTTATATTCAGACTCAGAATCCCCGCAGATTTTCACAGTTTAATAGGGCTGTTAATAAGTATGAACATGTATGAATTCATGTCGAACAGATAATATGTGATGATTATGATTAATAGTTCGATTAAACTATCAGATCTAATGTCTAGCAACAAACAAATAACATTGTGATTTTTTCCAGACATACAAAGTATTTGCTGATATAAGGGCTCTATACGTGTTAGTACCAGCTTTATTAGGATTAAAGGGTAATTTAGATATGTGTCTTTCATCAAGACTCTCAACTCATGCTAACTTAGGAAATATGGAAGATAGAAAAGAAATATTGAGAATGGTGATCGGAAATATTGTTTTAGTACAGGTAAATATAATTTCTTGCTACATTGTTTGTTTTTATGATGCTAGGTTTGGTCTAATTGGTTCTTTATAATTCATATGAGACATCTGTTGGAAGAAGATTTTTGGGGTTTCTCACCTTTTAATTGAAAGGACAGCTGTCAGTATGCAGCTGTCATTTAACTCGTACTAAAATGTGAACAAACTGCATCATTTAGTTCGTGATTGATAATCATAAGAAGCAGAAAATGGAAAAAAGTTAATATTATGTGCCCATTGAGAAATTTTGTTTGAGGAAGAGACTTCACTCAAACTGAATCTAAGCTTGATAGATATTACGAGGACTCTGTACCATCAACTACGACAACCAGTTGAGATTTCTATTTCCGAAACAAGTAGAGAAATTCACGATATAGTGTGAATGATAGCAAATTAAAAGTACGAGATATTATGGAAGCCATAGGCGCTTCATACGGTTTTGTGCTTTTCATTTTGAATTGTTATTTGGATGTGAGACATTTTTTCATAATTTCGTAATTGTAGACGAAACACGCGATTCTCCATAATACACTAAAAACCAAACAGCAGGCAAAACAGTGGATTTCTCGGGATAAATCGATGTTAAAGGAAGATAAAGTGGGTTTGTCAGCCAGTGAATTCATGGCAACCAATTCATTTTTCGAAATAACTCCAAGCAAATGAAATAATCAATTGAGAACATCATTCCAGTTTATTATTGAGTGAGAAAGACCGCATTTGGTCAAGAAAAAAGTTATTTTTAACAAGAACTTCGCAAGTACGCAAATATGTGCGATTTAGATCACCCAAACTTAACTCCAAATAACTATTTCTTGTTTCTAAATCTAAGAAATGACTCGAAGGAACGAGATTCCACAACTATGGTATCATTTTTCAAATACCTATTATGATGACCTCGATCTTATACGGTGTTCCATCACTCCCGTTAGATTTAATGATAAGAATCACAAATTGTCACATATATCCTACCAAATACTATTTTTTTAGATTCAAGCTATAGTATGCTCCTGCATAGTTTCTTTATTTGCAACTGGAGTATCAGCTGCTGTTAATGGAAGTTTTAATTGGAATCATACGTTATTATTAGCGACAGCTAGTACGTTAACAGCAACAATGTCGTGTTTTGTTTTAGGTAAGACAGTACTATTTTGCATATGTAATACATCTGAAACATTATAGATAGAAGGCATTTCATACTAGTTAAGTTTCGTACTTTGTTATGGACTGTATAGTCATCTAAATTGAGCTTGTTTTATAGTTGTTTTAATGGGTATTATCTTTAGTCTTCCTGAGAATGATTTTTGATCTTATATTGTCTCATTTCGTCTCAAATCTCAATCATGATATACAATGAGCTTTACAGTTTTTGTTGTTATCTATTCAATCAATCCATATTCTACCGTTATTTGATTATTTACCTAGGATTTTCATGCATTATATCGATTTTAAATCACAACTATTCTCTCAATAGGTTCTTTATCTATTCATTGTTCCATCTTCATATTTGTTGCTCTATTCATGTGTCGGTTGTATTTCTTTTTCAGTTAACCGATCACAACAAAGGTTTATTTGTATTATCAGTTTGTCAATAAAAATATTGATAGTTGCAATAAATATCCTTTGAAAATTTTGATTTAAGCAACAATAAAGTAGATGGAAATAAGGATATTAATAAATATTGAGGAAACTGTAATGGAAATAATGGCAATAATTTAGTAACATATGATAAATTTTGTCCTCGTTTGTTTCTGTATTCGTTCTCTATTCGCTCTACTCCTATTGTCCATATTATAGTCCGGGAGAGGTTAATCCTGCCGTGAGCAATCATAGGGCAAAGGATTGAACTGGTTCGTTTTGTTTAAATCGCAATCGTTTAAAGTAATTATAAACAAATCGTTGCGGACAATTATTATATAAAGTATCTTGTAATTTTTCCGTATAATGCATATTTACAAATTTTTTCGAAAAATCAAATTTCGATGTTTATAACTTTTGGTCAACGATTTATCAGAATTGAAATACTTCGATATTAGTGCAGGTCCAGCGTTTGGCACTTATCACGATTGTCAATTAAGCGCTTTCTCAACGTTACAGCGCGTGACGAAAAGCCTCGATCACCGCGCGCCGAGCGTAGGCGGCTCTGTTCTGGTGAGCATTTTATGTCGTTAATTCACTATCTGCTTTAGAAAAAGAAGAGATCCATTGAAATATTCTCAAATCGTGGAAGAGAATATATTTTTCGAAATCTTTTTTGAATAATTTATCTTATTGAGAAATATCTAATGTACACTATTATTTTATAGCACAGCCAGCATTACATGACTATGCACATCTGTTGTCCAATGCTTCAGTATTGTATAATTTATTTTTACACTTCATTTTTTTCATTTTATCGTATGACAAGAATAAAATGAACAACATTTAATGCCAGCTCTGACGCAACACCAAAATTTTTCGCAAATTTTACATCGTCAACTTGGTACAAATTAGGAGGCAATCTCTTTAGAATCAATAAATCATGCTGAACTTCATATCCATTTAAAAGTGGATCCAGCTTAAGTATGTTGTTATTTAAGCAATTAACTTGTTGATATATTACATAGAAAGCTCTAAGTATATGTATTTTGATAGATATAGAAGGTAATTCCGTGAAATCTACATTTTTGTGGTGATAAACCCAATAACGAAGCTGTCAAAGTGTCACATACGGTTTTTTTTATAAACTTCAGTGATGTACTGCTCAGCCATTTCTAAACTACGATTTATACTTTCCTCTGAGATACCTAAAATGGAATTGTCCGTTTCCATTCTAATTGTTTTAATAAATTGATGAAGTAATAACAATTAAATTAACTTGTACTGTACCAACTAGGAGTTATTGAAAAATATATATGATACTAGTACTTCATTCTATGAAGATATCTATTATATTTCGTTTAAATGCGTTCAGTTACAATAATTCGGGTTGTAATTTATTTGGTCGTGCAATTAGAGAGATTATGTAATGAAATGATATCAATAATGTTAATGCCAAAGTTTCTTTTTCATCTTTTTTTTAAGTTTTTTCAAGGCAGATAGTGAATTGGCGTCATGAAATGCTAAGTGCTGCATCGTTGAGAAAGCCCTTAATTGTCAAACATCAAAAAATGTTCTGTTGGTCAGAAGTTATTGACCTTTAAAGTTAGTAAATATCGTCTGTATTGTCTGTCTGTATGTATTTAGAAATTTTTCGATTTTCAAAAATTTCTAAATTACAGCAGACCTTATCTTCTAAAAATGGGCATAAAAAAATTGTCCGAATCTAAAAAACCATTTTTTCATAATTTGTTTAAGCAATTGCGATTTAAACAAAACGTACCAGTTTTTCGCAAACGGCGCACACGGCAGCATTGACCGCTCCCGAACTATTATAGACATAGACTTTGTTTCTATATTTGATTTATAACTTTTCGATTCCATAATTCATTAATATAGAAATAGTCATATTTATTCTATGATACCTTATTTGTTATTCTCACAATCATTCAAATAACATTAGTTCTGTTTTATGAATCCATTAGTTTTTTGAACGATCTGTTCGACGCTTACGTACATCGACGATCCTTGATGACCTAAATTTGATTTTGTTACGTGATTAATGATTTTCTTGTTGGAATAGTCTTAGATCATATCTCATAACAAATGTCTTTGGTACAGGTACTAATATTCCTCGATTAACGAGCGCTGTAATTATAGTAACTGTTATGTTTCATACCCTCATATTTTCAAAACTTTCAGCCTGTTCTGGCTTATTATCCACTACTGCATCAGCTTTAGTGAGATAACCAAACAGTGTAATTGTTGATGTAGTGGTAATGTGATCAGTGTGTTCAGTATGGTTCCAAAAATTCCAATTTAGAAGTGCTATGAATTATTTAAAAGTCAAGAACAATGATTCATCTTGATATCCTTAGACCTTAACATATAACATTTGCGAAACGATGTGCGGAGAAAGATATCTAAAAATGGACCCAAGGCTTTTTTCTATATCATGACAAATAGTTTTTGGTCATCACAAATCTTCCTATTTGTCTTTCTTCTGGTTCTTTCTGAAAATAAGGAAATTGCTAGAAGGAAAACGTGTTCATATCATTTTTGACATTGAAAAAAATTGGACAAAGCAGATAGTAGCCAGAAAATGATTATGATGATTGCAATAGCTAGTATATGCTGATGAAAGGACCCAGTAGACACTAATTCTGCTAATAGGTTTACTTGTCCGTTGTCGGTCATTTGAATAAAATGCTAAAATATCGTATTGTGAAATCAAAGACAGTGTTGAGGAACTTATTCTCATTATTTTCCTCTTTTTAACCTGCTGACCAAAGTGAGAAGAACGTTCGATGATAAATTTCAATAATGACTTCGAACGAGCATTTTCTTGGTATCAGCCACTTAATTATTTGTGAATTGAGTGATGTAAGTTTACAAGTATTATGATTATTAAACAACGTTTCAGCAGTTATTGTCACTCTCAAATTTTATTATATTTTTGTGTTGTTTCAAGTACTTCATTTCAATTTTCTCTATATTTTGATCTTCTTATGGTAGCTGTATGCTTCCCATTGGTTGTCACACGAGGTAGGTTTTTGAGTAAATATGTTTTAAAATAATATCTCCATTGCTTTCGTTTTCATATAAAAACCTGGAATTCAATCTCCTTACCAATATAATGTCCAACATACTGCTTGACATCATAGTGTTCTTTGTAACTATCACTGTTCAAATATAGATTGAATGAAGAAATATGTCTAGATGATTAAGTTGGTGTCTACTGAAGATTATAATCAGATCTTTGGTTCGACTAGTCGCATGTGAACGGGGATTATAGCAAAATGATATCTTCACTTAGCATGTCACTTCTTTTATTTTTGAAAACGACACTGAATTTGTTCTCACGTGGTCAAAAATCCACCAGCATTTCCTCATTAGTCTTCTAAAATACTATTGAATTGATCCTTTTTTTCGTCATATCGTGAAGGGAAACTGAAAGTTCTTTCTAAAAGTCTTGTTTTTGTGCACCTTTGTTACCATTTTTGGTATACTCCGTAAACACTATGTGAACTATAATTTGAAATTACCTTGAGAATACATTACTGATAAATGATTCATTTTGATATAGGAAAACGCACCCTTACGGGGGCTAGTTGCTGAGATATAGTGTGTCTTTTAAATCAAAATTAAAAATTTGCCATAAATCAAGAACGCCTTTGAAGGTTTTTTATAAATTTGGTGACCAATATGCTCCTTAATAAAGTAATATTTTGACATAAACAAACTTTGGGAAAAAATTACAAGTAGCGCGCTGTGAGGGTTAATTGTCACTTTTGTCCCCTTATTCTTTACGCCACTGGAGCAAATTTTTCTTCTTTGTTTTAAATCGCCTGATTATTTTAAGTTAAAAAACTAATAAACTTTTATGGAGCTAAAATGAATGGTGTTGCAGAAATTTTTGATTTTGATAAAAATTTTTAACGCCCTATATCACAGAACTAGGCCCCGTAATATTTCGTATTCCTATATAAAAATGAATCATTTATTGAGATCTCTCTGTGCCAGGTAGAAACACCCTATATGTTATACACGTAGGAATGATTCGAAGATGAACAAAGAACACCTGTTTACTTCTAATCATGTTAAAAATTTGCACTCATTATGTATATTTTTTCTTCATATCATTTTCTCCTTCTCTTTCAGAAAAGTATGTACAATAAAGTCATACTTTTCTAATTTCCTTTCCATTGTGAAAAGGAACTTGACACTATTCGATAGAAATGACTATAGGTTAATTTTCTGAATACTAATATGGCAAATAATACAGAGAATCTTAAGGATATCAATAATATTTGGGAATTAAAAATGTATTCGAATCAAGTTTGGTCTCTCTTATAGTAATAGAGCTGAAATGCATCAACTTAAGTGAAATTTTGCAATTGAAGTATGAATTCTATGGTGATTTTCCTGGTGAATCTTGAAAATCTTTGATAAAGTGGTTTCTCATTGCTTTCTGTATTCTTATGTCGTTGACCATTTCATTGGTTTATCCGCATGGAAACCCTTTACTTGACAGCTCTTCGACCCGAATCTGTTGCCAAGAGAAGACTTCTTATTCCGGCAGTCGCTTGGTCGTCAAAACTTCGTCAGATATCTACACACCGGATAACAAAAGTTTAGGTTAGCATTTTAATTCTGCTTTCAATTCAATTTCAATTTTTGCCTTTCAGCTTAATTTGCTATTAAAAACCCGTCTCTTATATGTTCAGATATATTGGTAGTTGCATCTAGATGTTGTAATTCTGGGATTATGAGCTTACGAAGTTCGCCCACTAGCTCTATCTTTCTTACTCTCCAAGGATATAAAAATAAATTTCGTAATTCTGATGAATCTAATCAAGATAATCAGATATTTTGATCGAATTATTCCACTGCCTCCAATTTTTAAGCAAAGTTTAAATTAAATCTGATCGTTCAAAATAAGGCGAAATCAAGGTCAAAAAAATCTAATCAATATAAACTTTGGTTAGAATATTAAAACTGATGTGGAATGTTGAGTTTTGATTTGGATATCATAATAGTATAATAATATCCGATAGTATTGTCATATTTTAAATCGAAATTATTGATTCTATTATTGCCTCTTTGAAACTTGATTACAATTATTCTCTCATTATAGATATAGTATTGGTAACTGTGATCATATTATCCCATAAATTGAAACTCAATCCAGATAATTTAGCCACACCGTTAGCGGCAAGTATCGGTGATTTGGTTTCTTTAATGGTACTGTCATCGTGGGCACGAATACTATATAAAATTCACGGTAAGTACTTTTCTATATATGTTTCCAATCTTTAACATACTTATTAATTTTATTAAAAAATCGAATTACGAATCATGAACACGTTTAGGCTGATCTGAGTAACACGAAATTATTTAACGAATGAATGGATTTGAATTCCTATTGCATGATACAAGCATGTAAGGAATTTTTTAAAGATCCTCTATGTATAAAGTGAAAACTATAAATATCAATAATTAATTTTTTTTCAAATCGGCAGTAAAATGAAACATGAATGCCCATTGGTCGATAAAAATCGCCAGTGAAATCGCTTTTTAGTGCCTACGCACTGAAGTAACTGAACTGTCAGTCAGCTTACAACCTTTTAGACAACTTTTTAGCATTACGAATAATTTAAAGTGTTCTATCACTAATAATATAAATAAAGGAAGAGAATTAAGATTTTCATGCCGATTTTAGATAAAATAATCATATTATTCAGATGTGTAACTAAACGCAGCACAGATAACCTATTCTGCTCGCCTCAATTCCAAATATTTTCGAAAATTTTTTTAAATCTGGGCGATGTCGAAAAAAAAACATAATAAAAGTATGACTTAAGCGCCTTGATACATAAATAACTATCAATTTATTTTACTTTTATTACAAGATCTCAAGATATCGTTCACTTATTTCTCAACTTCATTCTTCACAAACATTATCATTTATTCTTCTTATTTCAATGTCTACTCATAAGTGGATCGATAATATTGAGCGTTTGTATACACAGTAAAATGAAGACTTGCAGCCATATATTTCACTAAACTGATTCTTACATAATCAATTACATACTAATTAAGAGAAACTTACACCACCCTGCATCAAAATCTCCGACGAAATAAATCTTCTCGACGCAGTTTTACGCGCTGATCTCAAAAATGCAATCTTTTTTTTTTCCTAGCGCGTCTGTTATACGGTACCGAGTTGTTAATTCGTCACTCTATAGTCATCTCTTGTTCTTCTTCCTTCCTCTTAACTGTGAGAATAGTGTCGATACAATATAAGCGATTCCAAAGGGAAGAGTTTGAATAGTCTTGATGTGTTTTGTTATATTTGTGGGAATTTCACAGAACAATGGAAAAGTGGCATTAATGAATTAGTAAAGAACCTGGATTTTGCTCAATACTTGGAGATCAAGACAAATCATGAGCTTCCCATAAAGTATGACGCACCAGGATAGAAGGATTGCATCTTTGAATAGCAGGAAAAAAGAAGCAAATGCCCTTTGGAGTCCCTATGGTATAGCGAAAATCGCAGAACCATGTAAATTACTGATATTTTTGTGTGGTTAGGACAAGTGGATACACTTCTAAACATGGTTTACTTCAGCTTTCCCTCAGCAATACGACTTGTGCCACATGGGCCAGATCTACCGATTTCATCTCCACCTGACATTTTGATCGATGATCCAGCTAAATCTGAGAGTGAGGTCAATTCATCGGAAGATGAATTTTATTCCAGAAAGACGTATTAAAGCTTACCAAAGCAGAATCAAATGAGGAATCTGAAGCTCTAGGCCCAAAACTGGAATAAAAAATCTCTTACTTTCAGGAACAATCATTTCATGATATCTCTATAGAGAACAAGATTCACTACCTTTCTTTGAAGAAAAAAAATTAATGGTATCTGTTGTAATATTCTTGATCCAATGGAATATTGTGGAATCACTTACTAAACGTACAAGTATGAACTTTTTTTTGATTTCTCTTAAGGAAGTTTGAAAGGAGTTCTTGTACATAATGGATACATACACGATTTCAAAATGCCTCATGCTAGATCAACAGCTGGTTTATAAGAAAATACCGTTTTTCTTATGAAAACTAGACAGTGGAGCTCGTAACAAACACTGACAACAAAAATTGTCACATAAAAGACATTTTGTGCCTAGTTGATTGACCTTAAGAAGATTTTGTTACAACCACTGTACATATTTCAAGTATCTTTTAAAAAAATTTGCGTGTATGAATCAGAGAGAAAAACTAGTTTGGACGAGCTTTAAAAAAGTTGTGCGTGGTTCTCTGGGCAACAATAAAGATCCCGGGTACAGAAACCTAGTAGGAACAATATTACTCCATTATAAAAAATAAAAATAATGAGTGTGAGAATGTACCTACATTCCCACCGTGGATATTTCCCTGACAACCTAGGGGATTACAGTGAAGAGCAAGGTTGCATCAAAACAAAAAAAAATGGAAAAATGGTCCCAAGGTGAGTGAAATGAAAATATGATGGCTGACTACTACTGGAATTTCAAGAGAGATTACCAAGATATCATTCATACATTTCTGTACACGCAAACTAAAATTGAAAACAAAATTTTTATTGTTGATATGTAAAAAAACCTGTTTTTCAGATATAGAATCAGCATGAAAAACATTTCAGAAACAATTCTATATTTTTCAAATCATCTTTGAAGAGATTTTTATGATAATAATCAGTGATATTGATTCTTTATTCTGGAAAGCTTTTATCTAAAATCATATCACGTACATAGTATGTACGAAACTCTTCAAATATATTGTGGAATCAATATGTGGGTTATTATTGCTTCCAAAATTTACGACTGAGGTAGTCAAGAACACAAGTTACTACTTAAAAATTTGTTGATTAAGTTAATCAAATTATGTGGGAGAAATGGAAATCCGTGCTAAGTGAAATTTCCAGAGAGAGATAAAGAAAGCTATGTGCTATGTTGGGTTCCCAAAATACGAAGCGATAGCCACAAAATCATATTTCTTGTTGTTTACATGGATCAGAGGAAATCAATAACGAAGTAAGTCTAGTGTGAAATCCATCTCCGCCACAAATAGCGATATAAAATAATCGGAGTACGATATCATCTTGCGTAGCTCTGCTCCAAGAAAACATACAATTGCATATTGCTAATGAGACCAAAAAAAAGTTCAAGAGTTAATATTCAGTCACTCACCTTACAGTCCTGACTTAGCACCCCGTGACTATCGCCTCTTCCGATAAGTTAAGTTGTGATTTGGTGGATAACGCTTCGTTAACAACGAAGAGAATCAAGGTGCTGTAAGAACTTACCGGTACTATAGATATTTAAAGGTATAAGAAAGTTTGTGTTTTGTTCGAGCTTCATTGTGACATCGTAAAAAAGGACTAGTGTATTAAACGTTTATTCATAGATCATCTTGAAGTGATATAAAATTTTAGAATGTTATTGAAAACTTTCGTTTCTTTCGTTTCTTTAGAATAGTTATGCATAAATTAGTGAAGTCGCTAACAAAAAAGACAGCAGAAGGTTATTGTGACTAATAATTTGAAATTGGACCCTAGAGAAGTATCTTTTAAAAAGTATTCATTAATATAAACATTTATCTTACGGTGACTTGGATGGGTACAAAGTTAAATAGTGAAATTTAAATCCAACAAATCCTGAATTCAAGGATTTTTATACATTTAATACAATAGTTTAATTCTGCCTATCACACGTTTGAGTATTCCGAAAAACAAAATACTTCGTGCCTTAATGGATGAAGTACTATAAATTAGATAAAATAATTATCTAACAGTATAGATTTTTAATGTCTGACTTATTTGAGGGAGCCGTATCGTAAGTTTGATACAACGAGTAGTATCAATAATGCAAAACGATCTGTAGTAGTCTGAAAATTAGATAGAAATATTCTTCTCCTTGCGCAACTCAAGTAGCATCTACCTTTGACATTTATTAACTGGATGCCTACGTGTACCGTGCTTTTTAAGTCGTGTCAATCTCACTTGTAGAAGTGGTATACAGTGTGGAAGTTAAAAGCTGCGATTCTGTTGAACAGCACACTGCTTTTTTTGCTCATTCCAACAGTGTATACTAAACTTTCGTTGTTCTCTTTTTAAATTATTCACAAGATTCAGTATTCATGTTATATTTATATATGAGGAAAATACAGCAGAAGCAGTTCATAGATCATAATTCCATCTTCCACCTATTTATTGCAATTTTTGAATTGTATATTTCATATTGTTATAAGTATAAAAAGTTTTCTTTATTTATATATTTAAAAATTATTTCCAATCAGACGAAGTGCTGCACACAGTTCATTGAAAATAAAAATTTCATCAGTATAGGTATATATAAAATGAATGGTCAATCAACTCTCAGATGACAAATAATACTTATTATTCAAATTTTATCAAAACCATTTGTTTCTACCTTAATAAGAAATGTATATTCACACCGTGAGCAGCTTAAGTGACGTAAATACTCATATATGTTTCGTGAAAATATACACAGTGGCTTACACAAATGAATGGCACGTAAACTCTTATCAACATTTCATTAATTACTTTGATGTAATATATAAACATTGCGATTCTTAATGAAATTAAAACAATTTTTAATAAAAATTATAGTGATACAATTTGAATATAATTAACTACGAATTCTTTTGCAACACTATCACTTGTTTATTATTTCTACCTGGTTTTGACCTTTCTGAACTTCTACTTTAAGTTACACTACAGAATATCTTTGTTACAATAAGTTTTAATAAACAATTTTGATTTGTATTCATCTATTTCTATTTCAAAATCACTAATTACTAACTATTCTTGAATTATACAATTTATTAATATTCGCCGTTTCTTGTCTATCCTAATGTGTTCGGGATGACATCAGATTATTTATTTACTAACTTCCTTGCTGATTAGCAAGCGCCTATTTATACACATTGGATTTCTCGATAATTCGGTTCGAAGCAAACAAAAAGTCCTCGCTAGAAGTTGATTCTATAAAAACGGCCGTAACATACTAGAAATAAGTTATAGAAAAAAATATCAAGAAGCTGCTAGCATATATAAAATATGGGAGTCGAACCCGTCAAACTTTAGATTGTACTAACATAATAGAAAAGTACCAGCTTCACTCTCTACATCAGCTGACGAGTTCGTAGTAATAATTTAAAAAACTGGATGTCAATCACTTTCGGCAACTGTTATAATTACTAAGTCTTAAATCTGTGATTGGAATAATTATTGGTCACAATGACACTATGGAGTCAACTCTGGTGATTACGTAATTACGTATTACGTGATTACGTATACGTCAGTATACCACAGTAGTGTCAAGTTTCTAAATTCCACTAGGTTATGTATAAAAGATCGAAACATTCGAGGAAGAGGGAACTATTGAATTGCATTATACGTGGTCTAGTTAAGTGATATTCCACTTGACAAAGGTTACATTGTTATATCTATAACTTTTTTTGTAGACACTTATCCTTGGCTTATGCTAGTGATTCTGATAGGATATATTTCAATACTACTCCCTGTTTGGATTTCAGTGGTTAAGAAAAATAAGTATACCAAAGACATCTTGACCCAAGGATGGGTGCCTGTGATAACAGCTTTATTAATTAGTGGGTAAGTTATCAACTTAATCGCGAAGGCAGTTATTCTGTGATATCGGTTTTTGTATGTAAACTTTCTCTACCCTTTTATCGTTGAGTATGATGGATGATTATGGGGAGACAATTAATTTAATGACATTTACAGACCTCATGTTGTTTAACGATAACATCCCTTCATATGCGGCTGGTATAACCCAATACATATCCAATCAAAACATTTATTTGGAACAGTTCGATCATTTATTCTAAAGAACTGATATAAGATTCAGAAGCCTGAAACTGCTACTTTTGGATGATAGATAGTTATTCGCGTAACTAATTATGACGTGTTTACAACGTTTTATCAAATTTCGCGCTTTTATAATATTCAATTACACTGAAAACGATTTTTGAAATTGGGTCAAAACGAGTCAGAAGTAATTACTTGATACGTCTTCAGATAGCGAATCAGACATTCCATTTGAAGAGAGTCTGCAAATGCTGCAGTTGGTAATTTAATACTTGAAAAATCAAGAAATAAACACGCCCTGCCGTAGCAAAAATTTCAAAAAGGGTGCGATTTGAAGAATATAAAGAACATCAACGAAAAGGTACTACTACTGCATGAATACCAGCATAGTTTGCTCAGTCCCTGGATCTAGCTGAAATTGCAGGATACTCAGGACATTGTTTCAGACGCGTCTCTTCTAACAGACTGAGAAGCGGACATTCTGAAAATGAAGCAAGAGGAATGGAAATCCAAGAGTGTAGCCGAAGGCTATGTTGAGAGTTCATTAGAAAATAAGAGGAGAATTCCAGGCAACATTCTGGGCCGAGCTCCTGGTATATATGTATATATCATAGTTTCAAATAAAATTAATATTAGATATAGTGCGGGAGCCAACTGCATATTTTGAATAGTCATTCCGTTCCACCCAATTCTGCTTGTCCTGACAGAACTTACCTTAGGAGTGAACATAATGACCTTCAGCTGGTAAGGTAGCGCCGGGTCTGTTTGATCTAGGTGTAATAAACTCCGTGAATTCAACTCATTCCGGGATGGCTCAAACAGAATAATATGGTAGATTATATTGTATATTTAACAAAAAAACTTTCAGCTGCATGTAGGGTGACGGAAAGCCCTTCAGCTGTTACGCAGAAGATCCCCATGAGTTTGCGCTCGTAGGTACATCGGTTTCAGCGTTGATCGCATAACTGAAATACTTTCTACCCGTGATTTACCGGCTGAAGGTTTTTTTTTGTTAAATATACAATATAATCTACCATATTATTCAGTTTGAGTCAACCCGGAATGAGTTTAATTTACGAAGTTTTTTACACCTTCATTTCTAAGGTGAGTTCTGTCAGGTCAAGCAGAATTCGGTGGAACTGAATAACTAGTTGAAAATACAGCTAGCTCCCGGACTAATAGGAAGTTCAAGAGAATTATTAATTAATTCATCGAAAAAAAATATTGAATTGAAAATGAATTGAAATAATAAAGTAATTTTCAGTATAAATAATGAAATAATTGTCAGTTTTAACTGTAATCAATAAATTATTCTTTGAAACTCGATCAGTTACATGAAGTTTTTACATAACTACTTTTCATAACTGATATATGAAGGTTATGGAAAATATGAAGTTTCTTTATGTTAATGAAAGCCTTATAGTATCACATTTGATATCTGAATTATATAAAAATTATTACATCATCCTAATGTAGATTTTTGCGATTCATTTCCACTACTTTTCATATGAATTTGCGTTGATAAGATGTCGATATTTGTTATCAGACATCTGTTTTGTTTCCTACTGCTGCAAGAATTTTTATTGCTTGCCTTCCTTTTTCCACAATAGAGTAGGTACAAGTAATACAGGGATATCTACTCTATAAAATATATTTGTAGTACTCACAAAATATCTTAGACACAGATACTCTCAGTTCCTGTTTCAAGCGATAATTACACTTTGTTTCATGAAATGTAGTCCTAATATTACTATCCAGCACTCTATCATCCTCTTTTACTTATTTTCTAGATGCGGTGGTTTGATATTAGATATAGGAGTGGATAAGTTTAGAGGTTATACCATTTTTCAGCCAATAATAAATGGTATAGGAGGAAATTTGGTGTCAGTTCAGGTTAGTCGAACTTCCACGATGCTTCATCAGACGGCAGTTTTTGGAGAAATACCACCTATAACAAAGCAGTGGGTTTTACCATGGACAGCGTTAATTAAAGGAGGTAAGTCACAGTCAAAAATAACCTGGAACAAATTCTGAAACTTAATCAATGTAATTTATGAAGAAAACTGTACAATGCGCGTGTCACTAAACTCACAAATGAGTCCTGGTACGATTAAGGAAGTTATCTTGTATCAATCCTCTACATCCTGTCCCTGATTAAGGTTCTCGATTTCACCTAGAAGGCCTTTTTTAAAGACATGAGGACAGGATGTTTCGTCCTATAGGAATTTTAAGAACAGCTCAGAAAGTTTCAGACTATTCCAAAACATTCTATGTCATTCTATCCATGAATAAAGTTCCAGTTTTTACCTAAACGGCATCTAGCATTCCAGAACATTCTGCATTGTTTCATCTTATTCCAGATAATTGTGGAATTTTTCAGAATAGTCTCAATTACTGTGATAGATTATTGTGGAACATTGTGAACCTTTTTCATAAAAAATAAAAACCGTGGTGGGTTCAAACACTTGGAACCATTTCGAAACCACACCTTTTTTCTTTTGGGAGTAAATAACGCATTATCCCTCAGTTTTTGCAACTTGACACACAGTTCGCGTTCATGATGTTAAAGAAATATTAGAATCCTAAAAGCATGCGTGAATTGAAGTTTTCAAAAATGTTTGATATGGAATTACTAATGAAAATTTTCTAATAATGTGATTTTATTCCAATTAGACGTGATAGCAAAACCTATTTCTCATACCTATTCTTTGATAACTTTATCCAGTTTCATAAATTGTTGACACTATTTTAACAGTTAACATCATAATTGATCGTTTGGTTCCTTGGAAGCAGCTCAAGAAACGTGACTCCTTCATAATCTTCCCAAACTGACAACATGTGCTTTTTTTGTTTTCCAGATTTCGATGTGGTTTGTGATGGTTCTTGATGTTTGCTCCATGATTGTTTTCGAACTATGTTACTGTACAGGACACAACATCACCAGGATGTTGCTGATTCTTTGTGTTGAATGAATTTCTTTCAATTTGTCAGGTACCCAAATATTAAGCTTCTTAACATAAATATCCGGAACGGAATTTTTTATACCAATTCTGACACGTGCGCTCTATTAAATAATTAGCACCATACACATCACATATTTCTTTGTAAGACGCAGTAGCTTCCTTTCCTTTGCGGAAATCAAAAAGTAAAATATGCAGAAAAACCCACAACTAATAGTATATAAATGGTTTTGATATATTCTATATTGAAGTAGGATTATAATGCAGATAATTGAGACTAACCAAAATTATAATCAAGCATCTTAGCATTCTACCATAAGGAATATTATAGAGATCTTGGAATAAATCGTTATTCACTAGGATACAGAATTTGTTCCAGTTGAGTCATCCACTCCATAACGCTAATTATAATATGTAATCTTTTCTTTTTCAGTACAACCTGCCAAAGCAGCACGTTTACTACTCCTTTTATCCGTGCCTGGTCATACCATCTTCGTTTACGGCGCCGATTTCTTCTACAATGGAAAATCGACCATCACATCAATATTTGTTATCACTTACCTTCTTGTGGGATTAATACAGCTTGTTTTACTTCTATATGGTTGTCATCTTTTAGTCCACACTATGTGGAGGTACAAAAGAGATCCTGATAATGCTGCGATTCCTTATCTGACTGCAGCGGGAGATCTTAGCGGATCTGGTTTACTTCTACTAGGATTCATGTTTCTAAAAAGTATTAACTGCGAATATCGTCCAGTGGTCTGAAGAAAAGAATCATTATTCACTCTAATACTCAATAATTTATGAAATTGGTTTGAACAATTCATAAAAATGATCATTTAATATTAAGTCATAGTAAATTTTAATAATGACATAAAGAATATTCAAGTCATTATACTATGATTCTCAGCTGGCGTTAAAATGAAAACCCATCGATTGAATTAGACAAGAAAACAATATATATAACTATCATTGATCGTCAGTAAGATCTAACCAAGGTTTCAAAGGTATAGCATATCTCTTAGCTCTTCTATTAAGAGATATATCACTTGACCTTAGTGATTTGGAGTTGTCATAAAAAATAATTCAATTAATTATACCCAAAATGTTATATTGCGTTTAATCTATATAAATTATGCTTCAACGATGAAATAATCCATGTGACGAAGTTTACATACAGAGTATTTCATGAAGAATTATCGATTTGAAAGAGTCCTAACTATACACTTTTGAAGCCGATATGACTGAGTATATTATTAGAAAGAGGAAGCTTTGGAGTTACACGTGGTTTCCTCTATATATTAGTTGCGCACTTCTGTCAACATCCAGCTTAATAACTGTCAAAATGGGGAAGATAATTAGATCGTCCAAGTGTGTTAAATGGAAACATATCTGTCAAAATTTCGCTCGTGGCCACAAAAATCCACTCCATGTGCTGATAGGTAACATTCCTAGGACATCCATTTGTCGTGTTTTGCGCCGAAGTTTTCGTATAAAACAGTTTTAACTGCTATTCACTTTGCATGAAGGTTGCGTGTTAATTTATATGTGTTTATCCAGCTGGTAGATGAATGTGTGAAAAATAAGGATTTGTGTCGAGGCAGCTTTCCATTCGAGTGAGAAAGTAAAGCGATACACAATATTAAAATGTGGAGAGCCAAGCAGCCACACTTAACTCTACAGCTTAAGCAAGATTTTCCAAAAGTATTTGTTTTTTGTGCAATCTCACGAAATCAAGTATATGTTACCGAAAAACACTGATTTCATTACCACTACACCAACACTCTCAATTAAAATGTCTAACGCACGTTTCAATAAATAGTGTGCATAAGTATGAATATTAACAACAATTTGTCATGGGGATTTAAAGAAGACACTGTTTATATTCTTCTCCTTCCAATAACATTGGTATTAGAAAATATGAACCTATAAAATCGGAAGAATTTTTCAAAACACCCCGTAGTTTGTTCGTTAATAGTACTTTACTGACTTCGCTCGGAAAGTTGTTATGAAATTGTGTAGTAATTGGAATAAAAGGTTAAATTTTAAGCGTTTCTCACGGTGCTTATTCGATGGGAACGTACTCTGCGCTTTAACGCTGCTTTTTATTTTCACCCTTTTGCTTCAGAATTGGCAAGATCTTATCGTTTACGTATTGTATCAGTATGAATTATTGTTTTCAATCAAAAATTCTGCTAATTTCCCTTCATACTCTTTATTTTATTTATGTCAAGTCATTGTGTTACTTTATTTACTCACACCTCATTTGATTTATTCATTTCTAACACTTAATGATAAAAAACTGAAAATCACTGCATTACATACCCCAATGGGTACCTCCATCTAAAAGGACATGCTATAAGATCCCAGATGCTCTACTATGATTTAATAATCACTTCATTCGGGTGAAAATGGTAATCATCTTTGGGAATTAAAAATGTACAATATTTTAAAATGCTTTAGATTATCGTGACATGCCCTTGAATATTTTTGAAAGTTCTTGAAAACTCCAGAAGACTAAACGTTCAGCTTTTTCAACTTGAAATGCACGTAGTTCGGGTATAAACGCGAACCTTCTTCATGGATTCGAAATAGACAACAATCCAGAGGGGTTTTGAATGTTAGAAAGAATATCGAACCCTTTCGAATGTTCTGAACTGTTCTATACAATTCTAAATGACAAAAATTCCAGCCCTCGTGTCTTCCTTCGAGTGAAAAACAGGTCGGGAAAGAAAAAGTTACCACACCCCATAATTCCCTTGATGCTTCTTGATAGTTGAAGTGTATACACGTGCACGCTTTCGGAATTTGATTCCAGCGCGTGTTGTACAGAGGGCGTCCGCGTATTTTACAAAGGCTTCAAGATATATGAGCTACTTTTTACGTACGCTTCTGTGAAATCATCCCCTGCCATCGAAGTGTCAGAAATTTAGTTGCATAAATGAACGTATTTGCCATAACGTTGTAATGAATTTTTCTTCTAGGGTAATTTTCTCTCAATGTTCTAGAATCACTCATGATAATTATCTTCATGATTATTTAATAGTTCGTTATATGATTTTATTCGTACTTACTCAATCCTAAAGCCTTTCTATCTTTTCAGGGGTAAGGCACTTGGAGTTGAGTCATTACGTGGACTCCTTTTTCTACAGCAATTTCCATTCTCTACTAGCTTGTATCTTTTGTTCAATTTCCTACCATCTTAATCCACGATTTTCCTTTGGTACCTTAATTTCTTCTGTCCAGCTCTTACTTGGTCTTCCTAGCTTTTTTTGTATGTGTTTATGCTTCGTATATCCTCCCATTCTCATAACGTGGCCAAACTATATCTATTGTTTCTTCTGTTTTGTTTTGAATTGGTTTTAAATTAAAATTTTCTCCGATAGTGTTATTTCTCATTTTGTCGTATCTTGAATCATTATGTGTTTTCTTCGGAAATCTTATTTCTGTATTTTAATTTTTTGTTTCTGTGTGAGTCTCCATGTTTCAGATCCAAATGTATGTATGGTATAAAGTATGGGCTTGGCTACTTTTTTATATATTTCTGTTTTTATTTGCTTTGGTATTTCCTTTTTGACTAGAAACTGTATCTTAATTGCATTGAAAAACTTTTCAGCTACTCCATTCTTCCATTTTTGTTAGTATCGTCCCAAGGTATTTGAAGCTTTCGATCTACTCCTTGTTTGATTTTCCTAGTTTTATCTTAGGTGTCTTCTCCTTTCGGCTTATCATCATTGACTTAGTTTTCTGCTCGTTTATTTTCATATTCATTATCTGTAGACTATCATTGTATATTTTTAAGTTTGCGTCCAATGTTTTATGCCGTTATCGCCATATCATCTGTAAAGTATCTTCGATATTTTAATGTCTTTCATTTTCCAATGTCCGACTTTATACTGTTTAATTTGTCTTTCTGTTCTTCTTATTACCACTTCTAACACTATGTTAAATAATAATAGGCTCAATAAACATCCATACTTTACTCCTTCTGTTGTTTCGAACAAATTTGGTACTTCTTACCTAACTCTAGCATAGATTTTCGTATGTTTATATAAAGCCTTCACTCAGTTCATTAGTTTTCCTTCTATACTTCTGTTTTCTAGGATTTCCCATATGTCCGTCCTATTGACTCTGACGAATACTCTCAAAATTTAGGTGTATCTCTCTGTCTTCTCTTATTGTTTTTTCAGTTATTTGTCTACTATGAAATTTGCATCTGTTGTTCCTCAGTTTGTTGTAAATCCTTATTGTGAGTCTTCTATGGTTCTTTCTAGATCATCTCATATTCTTTTTTAAATTATTCTCGTATATATCTTGCTGACTGTACTTTCTAAAATGATTCCTCTATAATTGTAACACTTGCCAATCTTTTGGCGCTTCTCCGGTGTCATATATTTTGTTCAGTATGATTTTTAGTGTCTTTATTATTTCTATTTTTTCCGCTTCTATCATGTCTGTCGTTATTTGTTCTATTTTTGACACCTTCTTCAGTTTCTGTATTGTCTACTGTAAGTCTTCAGTGTTTTGTGTTTCTGATAATCGTTTTTGTCCTGTTGTCTCGTTGTTTTTTATCTCGTTTATGTTTATCTCTAAAATATTTTAGATATCCATCTTTCCAAGATTTAATCTTCATTTGTTATATCTCCCCTTGTATACTTTATGTTGATGATTCAGTTCTTATTATCATAACTTCTACTTCTTCTGTTCTTTTCAATAACAACAGAGAATAGTAATTGATTTTCCTTGTAAGCGTTAGTCATCTTGTTCAAATTCTCACCATAATTTTAGTTTTTGTTCTTTAACTAATGTCTTTAAATTTTATCCTTTGTTTTTTGTATTTTGCATAGTTTGATTGTGCTTTAGAAGTTTTTTGTCTCTTTTTAATTGCATCTTTTTTGGTCTCCATTGCATATAGGTACTAGTATATTTCTAAATTTATTTGGATTTTATAATAATTCCAAAATAATTCACTTTGTTTTAAATTTTCAATACAATATCACGAGCCCATCTTTAAATATTAGATGCAACCGAAATTCTCTTCTCCTCTTGCCATCGTTTTCTGTAGCGAATGAGGTAAATTCCAAGTATGTACTTTACTTAATATTTGGGTTCCTCACCACTTCAAATATTCTGTTTCACTAAATATTTTGTTTGACTAAGATGATTGAATCGTATAAAAAAAAAGTTTTTTCCGAAGCTGGATTTTCATTTTGTTATTTATTAAACCTTTGTAATGTTAAACCCTATTCTGTACTGAATCAGTACTATGGATACTAAATAATTTCACTTTCATGACAAGGTACTATCTCAAGTAGGCATCAATATGTAATACTAAGATAATGGTCGCATTTAGCTACTGCTACCTATCGGTAACGATCAGGAACATGTTGAGCAATCGCTGCCAAGACTCAAAACAGAGGCTATTTTGGTTTTTTCTATTGAATTTAACAAGCGTAACATTAAGTGGTGAATGTTGTGGTACTCTGTCTAGTTCCTTTTCAAAAAATTATGAGGTGTATTCATCAATCACCAATTTTTATATGTATATAAAATATTATAATTATAATTCAAAACGACATTATAGAGAATAAACTTGACGTTTGAGCAAAGAACACTGTCGATTTAGAAATTTCACTCCCGTTACCTAGCACTAATTAAAAGCGCTCCAAAACATGGAGTCCGCTTCAGAACTTGTTGAGCTTGTAGCGTATGTGTCACCGAGCGATTCCGCTAGGGTTAGGTACAGGTAACAGGAACAGGTAAGGGAAACCGAGGTAAAATTCCAGTCGGGATAAAGGATCCTCCAAAAATTTCTAATGACATCTTTCTTTCTAGTAAATGGCAACGTTGCCAATCAATCGTTTTTAACAAGTAGTCACGTACAAAAACGAAATAGATTAACAAATTAACAAGAAGAAGTGGGAAACAAGAGACAAAATGGAAATGTAGAAATTATAAAATGAGGAGGCTGAACTGGAATCAGAATCAGATTATGAGAAGTATATTGATTGACGATGCTCTGTGGTGGGACATACTCATGATCTGCGAGTGAAAAGGGTTGGGTTCGTTGCATGACGCCTGATCGAAGGGGATGAAATTGAATATGAACACTATACTTATGATCCGTTAGTAAAAAAGGTATTTCGTAGATTGAGATCCACAATAGATGAGTATATTATTCATTGTTTGGAATCACTGCAATCATATCTTATTATATTTGTAATTTTCTAAAAGTAATTTGCTGTCACATTACTTTTCGATTTTATTTTTGGAGGTATTTCGATAAAGTATCGTAGTTTTAATCATAAATGATTATCTTTACTTACACATACTATAACCATACATCAAATAATATACGCTCTCAATTATTATTATTCAAACCTTAAGTGATCATTTTGCCCTGGCCTTCTTTATCGCACGGTATGCATTGAATACATTTATATTAAGACTATGTCCACTGCCGGTCAAAAGTTTTGCCCGCCCTATAGTTTGTTTAATTCAAAAACAATAAAACAAACTGATCGATTTTTATTTTATATTTCAAACATAAATAAATAAGATTATAGTTACGATAAACTACAGTCTGTAATTGTTTTATATTTGATTGTTTGATTCATCGTTGTAACTTCCTTTTTTAATTATTTCGGTGCACAATTTTGGCATTCTCTGTAACAGTTTCGACAAACAATCGTTGTCTCGAAATGAGAACACTGCTTCCAGGCATTCCTCCCCAATTTGTCCCTCAATAACTCAATTGGGCGAAGTCGGGTGACAGTGCCGGCCATCTGATGACTTCAGTACATTCTCCCTTTCCAATTCTTTGAAATAGTCTTTGCACAGGTTTATGAAATGCTTGTTTCGTTATCAAGATGGAAAATAAATTTTCTGCTGATCTACTCTAATATTTTTTAAGCCTCCTTTCTTCAAAATCTCCAAATTTTTCAGGTCTGTAGTTGACCTTCCTCATAAACACCCTCAAACCATCACCGAGTCTCCGCCGTATTGTAGAGTCAGGATTACCCAAGGATCTAACATCCGTTCTTTCGTTGATCTGCGCACAAACACTCTTCTCTTAGACCCAAAAATCTCATACTTTAACTCATCACTCCATAAAATTCTCTCCCATTCTCTCTCCCACAGTAACCTCTTATTCTATTTTGATATCTTCAAAGAGGTTTTTTCACTGCCATTTTTCCAATCTCATATGTTCTTAAAGGCAGATCCCAAGATTCATTGATTTGAGCTGCTATCTCTGTGCCCGTGAGTCGTCGATCATGTTTACTTATCAATTCAATACGTTTATCTCTAACAGTTATGGTTTTTTGAGGCCCTCCTGAAAGTTTTATATTGCCGATGCTTCTAGTGGATGCATATTTTTTAACGTTGTAGTCGACGGTACGTGGAGGTATTTTTAATTCGGTAGCTGTGGTACGGTTACTTTTGTCTCGCGATTAATGCACGAGTTTCAACTGATAGTTACATAGTTTTACCCATTTAAATACTTACAAGTCTGAATTTTCGGGAAATCAGTCCGTGAACGAACTCCACAATAAGATGTCTTGGTCCAAAAAGCATAAATCACAGCACGTTCTTGCTTCTCACGGGACTGAGACCAAATTACTACCATAAACACCAAAGAAATCAGCAAAAACTTGCAAGTTTTAACTTGTCGCACTCACCGACAGAAATATAAACATGCATTAGTATAAACTAAACAAATGACGAACACTATTATTTTTCGTTTGGTTTGGTTTAGACCCCCTCGTTTTATAATATGAAAGAGAAATAGTGTAAAAGTGTATTATTTTGGAATTCAATAAATGGATTATGGATAGGGCAAAGACTTTTGACCAGTAGTGTATATTGTATTCGCTCTATTTATAACAGTGTGTCTGTTTTGTATTTTCCTGAAAAACATAATCATTGTGATAATTTTTGTAAGAAAATTTCATGTATACATATTTAATCAATAAAATATATCTCAAACATTGAAGGCGCTTTTATTTTGCATATTTATTGTTGGTTTCTAATCTTTCAGACTTACCGTAGTCGCTGAAAATATTTTATTTCTCACTAGCTTATTATCCTAACTTCCAATATGTTCGATTAGATAGATTAGAGAGATAGATAGAGAGGTGGCTCTAGGCACCTATAGTACAATTCTGAAAAAGCTTGAGTTGTATGTCTATTTAAAATAGATATTTACGGTTAATTTGAAAATTGACGCGAACACATATAAAGAAGGAACTTCGAGTAATACTACTGAAAAATTTTATGGTAAAAAAAACGCACCTTTTCCGTAGAACACCTTTTCCGTAGAACCATTTAAGGTGGTACAAATTAGAATAATTTTCATTATTTGCTGAGATGATATGTTACCATAATTAGTAAAAATCGCGCAAATATCCCAATATACTATTTAAAAAATATTTAGTTACAAAAGATTTTGAGTATTCATGTTATTCACAGTATATATTCACTATAGTAATTGTTCAAAATAACTTACGAGGATATATTGAAAAATTCTTAGCCTACTAAAGAACCAAACAAAATTTCAATGTCAAAATATTTTATTACTCAACATATTCTTCTCTTATTCGGATATATTTATTACAGCGAACCTGCAACGTCTCTGGAACTTTCAAAACCAATGTTTCTTCTTGCTCTGCAAACCAGACCTCCACAGCTTTTATTACCTCTTGCAGTCCAATTTTTCACGGTCGCATACGAAGGATATTGATCACCAAGGGTATTAAGCATATCTTAGTAAACCTGTTCACCTATTAACCTTTTTAAATAGAGGTACTTGATGATGGCTCGATGCGATTTTTTTTACTTTCATTCTATCATATATTTTGACTTGACTCATATATATTTTAATTTTTAAAGCTCATTTGAATGTTAATAAAGATTAAGCGGAATCAATGAGATCGATTATTTCAATAGTTAGCACGTAAAAAAATATTGAAACCAAAAAAAAACAGCTGCGGTACTAGAGGGCCCCTTAAATTAATAGAATTATACCTGAAAACGATATTCCAAATTAATGGCTTAAGTGAATGAAAAAATGTCATAAATTAATATTAATTTTTCACTCATCTGAAATTCGAGTTGCTTTAAGTAAGGTAGAATACCATTTTCTGGATTAGAAATTTCAGCCTGCAATATTTAGTTCCATTTCAAGCTCATTCTATCCATTATTTAGAATATTGTGCAGATGAGGTATTATACAATAATTTTATGTAAAGCGCAAAATTCACATCAATGCAACTCACAACAAATATAGTTGCATACTTTGACCGATAATATTCGATATATGTGATCAATTACAGAAACTAGCGTTTCAGTTGACTATTTTATTCTGACATTCTGTATATCATTACCGTAATTTCGAAAAAAAAAAGAGTAAGTGAACACCGAAGAATTCGTATTTGCAATTATAGTAACTCACAACATCAACCAATACATCGATAATCGTCTTCCAATTACAACCTGAAGAGCTGCTAATCCTTTCCGGTTGGCGATCCATACCAATTTGAAAAAATCGAATCTGACTTTATATTTAATTGATTTTGCATCGTACTTGCTAACACTCGACCGGTCAATTCCAGGTTTGGCTTTAAAATATTATATTCAACAAAATTAACTGATAAGGAAACAATTTTACCGCAGTGCAGTGATGTGGTATAAGCAACGATTCGTGTCAGCAATATCTCATTTTAACTTTCAGGTAACAACATGAACCCACTTTAAACGGTTTCTCTCAAGGTACAGAATCTACACTAACATGCTTTGAGAGTTATATTCACAAATTTAAACAATTTCCAAGAACATGATATATCCGATATATAATTGTTAATTACTTCAATATACAATATATAGTTAGTCTAAATTTTTCCTTTTATGGTGAACGGTGATCGGGTGAACAACGTAATAATCAAGGCTATTTCGGTCAAAAAATATCGTAAAACTGATTGGCTATCAATAAAAAAAGCACCAAGTTCAATTAAAATCTGATGAATCATTAACAAGTAGTGCAGCAAATAAGTGTCATTTCAGACGGCCGGCTCTTATGCATGCGCACTTTATAATTACGAGTATGTTCTGACTATCGCTTTTTTTTAATCTACTCAAGTCTTAACTTTGCTAGTACTGATTAACATTGTTTGAGGCTTATGTTTTACCAGTTTCTAATTTGTGATTTCACTTATTTTGTTTAAGCCTCCACTAAAAATTATAATCAAATTAGCACACCTAATCAATACTTCTTCTAGTTGAAGATATATTTTAAGATGTTGGAAAATGACGGAAGTCATTATCATTACCAAACTAGGAAAACCTCCTCATGAAATAACATCCTACAGACCCATATAAATATCTCCTGCTATATCAAAATTGCTCGAGAAATGCTTACTAAAATATCAAAACTCATTATAGACATTGAATCTCAACTACCAACTGCATTAGATGAAATTAATAATCTAACAGAAATAACAAAAACTACTCTAGAGCAAAAAATGGTATACTTTACAACATTTTTCGATGTAATACAAGCATTTGACAAGGTATTATGTAAGGGGCTGAACTATAAATAAATAACTACGGAAATAGTAATTCAGATATATCTCTGAAAGATATTTTGGATTAAAACATATTCATAACTGAAACCAATTGAAGCTGGTTTGTCACCATTGGGATATTTGGTCCAGTCCAATACCTCGTACACACATGTGATATACCAGAGCTGGAAAATTTTGCTTATCTTGCTCATCATACAACAACAACACCATACACCATACAGCAGAACGAGAAAATAGTGAAGAAGCAATTGAAAAACTATAACTGTAAGCAGAATAAATAACTGGACTACAAAATATCTAGTCTCCGTCTCGCTGTAAAGCTTTTGTTAAAAATACAAGAGAAGAACTTGAAATTAAAATGTTTTGGCCAATAGAAATAAATTCTGTTCTGAATATACATATTAATTTCTTCCATAGAAGCAAATATTAAGTATAAACTTATGATATACAATTAATTTGATTTAATAGAGTACAAAGCTTTCAAAATGAAGTGCTAAAAAACTTTTTCCATGTCCCTTAGTTCATTCATAATAATGATCTTCATAGACACCTGAAGATGGAAACTATTGAACAAGTTATTATCAGATTACCCGTAAGATACGAAAAAACGCTTCTTCAACAATCTAGCTGCTATATAATACAGAAATAGAAAGAAAACCTAAAAAGGCTTAAGGAAATAATGCATTTTTACATGTTAAGTTTAGTATAACCCTATCAGGCAGAATCTAAAGAGCTCTGCTACCTGCTATATTAATTTAAAACATATTGGATTTTGGTTAGATAAAAACTGCTCATTGATCTAGTTTGACAATATTGTAATGTCTTAGAATACTCAATGGGTTTTTAATATTGAAATAACTTAAAACTTAAAAATTGACGTCACTCTTGAAATTTTTATTGTTTAGATTAATTATGACATTTTTGCTCATAGAACGTGATAAAATTAAAATTCTTGGCAGTAGCAAGTATGTGAATAAATATTACCACCGGACTGGTCAGACACTACTTCAAAATAGAATCCAAAATTAGAATCCTTATTGCTCGTGGGAATAATAAAATTATTTCGTTTCTTACTGTTAGTTGGTGTTACTGATAGACATTAGATCTTCCATAATATAGGTAATAACTAATGTCGAATCAATTACAAAAAAGCTGTTATCAATATTTTCATTTATATATCAATTTTATGTGCTCTTGAGCGAGCCCGGTACCGTTTACCGAGAGAAAATTGCTAATGGGAATGTGACCGGGGGTCAAAATGATTAAAGTAATTCCAGCTTACACCATTTTATAGACAATTTATTGGGTTTTGTTTGAGTTCTTAATGAGACATGCGGCTGGTTTATATCAAATTCATACTTATAGTGAAAATTACATGCCGTTAGATACCTTTGACTTATATATGCGAAGATTAATAAAAGAATCTTTTTAATTAACTGCTGTCTAAGGATTGAATATCATTATTAATAAGGTAGTAATCTACCGACACTGTGTAATAATATTTAATTTGTTCATGAAAATTATTGTTACTATCGAATGTTGTACGAACATTT
This sequence comes from Diorhabda carinulata, assembly GCF_026250575.1. Classification (NCBI taxonomy): domain Eukaryota; kingdom Metazoa; phylum Arthropoda; class Insecta; order Coleoptera; family Chrysomelidae; genus Diorhabda; species Diorhabda carinulata. The sequence goes on along the minus strand of NC_079472.1, from coordinate 52,592,181 downwards.
TAACATTTAGTAACGGTAGATGAAGACGATTTTATTTAGATTCTCAGTTAATTGCACCTAGCTCGATTGATTTGCTTGACAGGAATATCCCAAGGTGTCAATTAACAGCATATTGTTATATTGTAATAATAATTGATGCCTCAAATTCTCAACAAACCTCCAGTGGTCATTATGGTGTGTGAAGCTTTTTCCTGATAATTCAACGTCGCAAGAGAAGTTTTGGCAAGCACTCAAGACTTCTATGACTTTAATCCGCAATTTCTCAGTGATTTAATAAATGAAATACTCTGTCTTCACACAAAACTATTCAACAGGTGTATGGGTGAATGAAATTGTTAATTTTTTTATTTGATTTGAATTTTTCTTTTTTCCTCATACTCACAAAAGATAAAATAAGGCTAAAGGCTCTCGAATCTGGAATTTGAGCTCAATTGTACCCTGCTACAAATGAACTTTCCAACATTTAAAAAAAACATCCAATCTTATCACAAACACTACAAGTCCAATATAGTTTCCATAGTACCACCAACACTAGAGTGTCCTTTCTGTCTGAATGTCTGATGACTATGATTCACTTGAAATTCTATATAAAAACGATATAGAAAGAAGAAAGCCGATTTAATTGGCAAGTTTAAAGGGAATCAGACAAACTTTACTGTTAATATAAACCATAAATTTATATGAAAAAACGACGAACAAAAACAATATTTCTGCATAAATCCAAACTATATACTATTCAATTAGACTAGAATTGATAAATTTCAACCAGTCTAATATCAATATAAAAACTTTTGAAGAGATATCTGCTCGCATTTTGTTATATGTTTATCATACTCTACCTGCAGTTTTCTGAAGTGGATTGAGTAGCTTCAAGGGCACGGTAGCCGGTCTCAAGCTCAGAGAAAGGAGCAGAATTGGTGGACAAGCCTAGCACCCTACACATCGTAAAAGAGATTCAATGCTCAAAGTACTAATAGTAGAGCTTAGGAAACGACGAAGCGAGATAAAGGGAAAACGACAATGGAAATCACAAAAAATAAGAATTGGAACTTGGAATATAACATCATGAAACAACACACATGAAAAGGTTAGTATGGAAGTGAACAGACATACCATAGGAATATGTGTATTGTTAGAATTGAAAAAGAAGGAGAAAGGCGACGCAAGATACCAGAACTATTTACTGTTTTATAGTGGAAGAGAAAAGAACCAGAGAGTAAAAGCTGGAGTATGCATACTAATACACGATAAATTTGAAAATAATATCGGTGGAGTACAAAACATAGTAAGAGTCGAAACACCGAAAACGTTCTTCAACAGTATACAGAGTGAGATTTATGTATGGAACGTGTCAATTATCTCTGAAACAGCTTGTACGATTTTTATAAATTTTTGTGCACAAAAGCCTTATAACACGACTGGTTATATTTACATTGTTGTCAAATCTTTCCTTTTTCCGGAAAATGGATCACTCCATATATTTTGTATTTTTAGAAATCCTTAAGAAATACTAATTATTTTCTATGCAATATTCTCTATACCTAAATGCCATAATTTCGAAGTTATACGTTTAAAGTATTTCGATCAAAGATACAATAAATATTGTACATTTAGATTGCTGAATAAATTCGTTTAATTTGAATATTCTTTAATAAGAAAACAGAAAACAACAAATCTTTAAATGTTTGTCTCATATTAGAAGTAGATCCACATTTGTGAAGTGGAAAAATTATTAGAACTCGGATATTATTATTGTCTGAAAATTTCTAATCATAAAGTTTTTTTGTTAAATGTGATTGAAAATACTTACATGGATTTGGAAATATCTGATTTAGCTTAGGTATAATACAATTTTCCAATAAATCCAAATACGCCGGGCTATTTAAGGTATCCCCAATGAAAAAGGAGCCAATTATTTTGTCCCCTTTTATTCCAGCTCATACATTCATTTTCTAGGGATATTGCGTATGGGATTCACACATCCAACGAGGACTGTTACGTGACCAGTATCTACAGTTATGCCGATTTGCGTTTCCACTAATACAAAAAGTGACCTCACCGCAAAACATAACATTACTTAGAAAATTCGGATCGTGTCGCTTGTAACATTTTTCCATTATTAGATCTGCAAACCCTTCACGTCGTTATCTGACAACTCTTTAGCCAACGATACTTTGTATGGATTGAATTTAATATCACGTGAAATGTTCACTAAGGATGTTTGTGAAATATCAAGTTTTCTTGATATTTGTCTAGTACTCAAGTGTGGATCGACTTCCAAAAGAAAACTAACATCTAAAGATTTGTTTACAGTTGATGCAGTTTTTCTGCGCCCTGATTTGGATAAATCTTCCACTGAACCAATTACATTTGAATTTAATCAGTAATTTACTGACTGTAGATTTTTTCATAGGATTTTAGTTGAAATATGAATATAAAGATATCACAGGTTTACTGTTGACTTCTACGCCTATCACCATATCCTAATATCATTAAAATATCAATTTGTTCTTTTTCAGATAAACGATCTATTGTGACTTTCAATAAACAACAATAATAATTTATTGAAACATCAAATTTCTTATTGTAGCAATAATAGCTATCTAAATGTATTATTTCAGCTCCGCAAATGTAGCTATAATTCCTAAATTATGGCATTTAAGTATAGGGAACCTTGAATGATCCATAAGAAATAACAAAGTTAATTTTTTTCCGGAAAAAGGAAGGATCTGTCAACAGTGTATTTATCACCATAATAACGGCTACAACACAAAAGTCTTGTACATAAAAATTTAGAAAAATCGTATAGGCCGTTTCCGAGATAATTGGGGCGTTCCATACATAAAACTCACTCTGTATAAGTATTATGAAAACACTCATACAATAGTTGGCTAAGACTTATTAATATTAATCAATATTTTCGGTGGTTAGTTAATTATTTCACGGACGATGAATACGAGGATATATTGAAAAATTCTTAGCCTACTATAGAACCAAATAAAATTTTAATGTTAAAATATTTTATTACTCAACATATTTTCCTCTTAATTGGATACATTTATTACAGCAAACTTGCAACGTCTCTAGACCTTTCAAAAAAATATTTCTTCTTGCTCTGCAAACCAGACCTCCACATCTTTTATTACCTCTTGCAGTCCAATGTTTCACGGTCGCATACGAAGGACATTGATCACCAAGGGTATTAAGCATATCTTCGTAAATCTGCTTACCTCTTAACCCTTTCAAATACAGGTACTTGATGATGGCTCGATGCTAAAAGCTCGAAAAATATATTAAAGTTATTCCAATTTGGTGTTTCATTGCCACGTTCCCAATAAGAATACGATATAAGACTTTGTTGTATATATACTTAATTGGTTGATATAACGCAAAGAATTTTAGTTTCTAATACAATATTGAACTGATTGCATTCGTGATTTTCATTTGAGTAACGAGTTCATGTTTGCTATTATTATGTCACACGATTGACCAGAAAAAAGATGGAGCATATGTCGTTCATACAAGTACTAATTAAGTTAAAAGGGTTAATGTAAATAATACAGACTGTCGTATATTTTTATTCTATTTCAATGTCATATAAACCAAAATTACCTGCACCTCTTGTAAAAATGTACTCGTATCTTTAAATAATCTAGAGGTTACACGATGATGTCTTATTTTATATAAAATTATAATCTTTACGTGCCATATTGGTTGTCATTATACTGAGTTACCGAACACGGCGTGGCGGCGTGTGTTTAGGGAAACTCCAAACACTATCGGATGGTGCACGTGCATAGAACCCGGAAGGTGTGTCATTTTCCGTCATCAGTAAAAAGACGCTTTTGAAAAAATACCCACAAGTTCACGAAACCAACCTTTAACCCTGCAGATGTTTAATATTTTTTCAAAATCTCAGAATTATGCTCTTTAATTAAGCTGGAATTTACAGTAGCGTCGAGAGGGGAAAAGCGAATGTAACCGTTTTTCGTAACTTCCTCAGAAAGTGATATCCGATCATCGTTAGCTTAAGAATGTACAATTGGTACCCAAAATTAATATCAAATTGCACGCCACCGGCTTTTTAACGAAACCAAATTTACAAGTAAAGAAAAAAGTGTTTAAATTAAATATAACTATTCTTGCAAACAATATTCCAAATTTATATTAACTGCTGGACACAATGAGGAAGGTTTTATCACTAATATATAATAAAACCACAACGAATTTGTAACAAATAAAATAACTAATAGAGAACGCAGGGTGGTTTGTAGCTTCCAACTGATGGGAATACACTTATTAAATAATTTTGACCCATCGAATCATGAGTTTTATCGAGACGCAACCTGGCAAATGGGGCGTAGGTGGATCAGTATGCTATATGGTACATTGTTATTCTGTTTTCTGTTGTTTTGCTGGACAAAATTATGAACTAGCACTTAGCTGACTACGGCTCTAAAACGTTGAATCATTAGTGAACATGATTATATTAATCAATGGTTATTAAAACTATCAAATAAGAAATAAACAATTACGACTAATATTGAGAGTTCAGCGCTTTTAGTTAAATTGTATCGCGAGTTATTTATCACTCATATTTCGAATTATCTCACTTCTTAGCGTAATTCCCAATTTTTGATTTTCGAAACTATAATTTACTCAATATATGGATCGTTTATGCATTTCTTCTTCTTTAGTCTCTAGTTTGTCTCCTATTTCTTAACAGTCAAATATCAAGTCTTCATAGGTAAGACTGTTTCCCGGAAATACTACAGCAAAGAAGACAGGAGGCATAGACTCTAGTAGGCCGCTAATAGAGACAGCAGGTTTTATGAATTAGAGGAAGAAACTTCGTACACCTTATCTGCAACTTGTTAACATGTGGAGAAAAAATATAGGATTTAATCTAATGGAATAACGTTGCTTTCAGTCCAGTATGCAGGAATAATTTCCCCTCCGTGGGCTAAGAGGAGAGCGATCCGCAAGGAGATTACCCAAGCAACTAGAGTCGACAAGGCCTCCCTGTTCTTAGTAAAAGTAGTTTTGTTATCTTTCCATCCGAAATATCTGTAGAAATGTCTACAACTTTCTGTAATTTTTCGTTTTCATAGTGGGATTGTGGCAAAACTGAACACCAAAGTGTACTACCTCCAATACTTCTGAGTTTTTGAATACTTATGTATTAATCGTCTGAAAATCAATTTGTTACGAATTGCGGCTTTTTAAATTTCATTGATTATTCAGATTGACGATTGATAGAAATATCAAGGTTATTTATTATAATTTTGCCACAATCTCACTACCAACACGTTCATAATCTAACTGGCAAAGACTTGGTTCGAAAAGGTTTCCGCGGTCGTAATTATGAACAAAATAACTAGGTTCACGAGTTCAACCACGTTAGAATTTTGAAAATTCTCGATGTTGCGGTTGTCACTTTGAATTTATTATGGAAAAAGGGGTGGAAATATAGTGGTTATTTATTGTTAATTTACAGTGGGTTTTGGGTTTGTAGTTGCAAATAAATTGAGTCCAATCTTGATCAATGTTCGATTTATTGAACAGGATTTCAAAGTGCGTTCAAATAACAATAATAACGGAATAACAATTTCGGAGCACGTTTTTCTTTCGCCTTTCTTTTCGCTTGTGTCACTATTACATGAAACTGTCAAAAGGTGCTTATCGCCTACTAATTTTTAATAAAATCAGAATACATTGGGATACATAATTACCAACTTTGACTCTATATAAAACAAAAGTATAGTGTGAAGTTGGATAGGGTCAAGGTTAGGTTGGGTTCGGGTCAGCTGTCAATTGATCAATTATCAACACTCCTCCTTGATCAATTTACAGCGAAGTGTCTCAAAAACTTTTCTGTTGAGTGCTTTTGTGAAAATGTCTGCAATCTGTTTGCTGCTCTGGACGTGTTGCAGTGTCACAGTGTTGCCGACGTGTTGCTGAATGTGTTTTCGTGGTATCTCAATGTGTCTCTTGCCTCTGGTTGTCTTTCCTTCGTGTGCATTCTGTAACATGTGAATCGCTGACAAGTTGTCGATTTTCAGAGTGATCGGCTGATCACTTTCCAGGATACCAAGTTCCAGTGCGAGTCTCTTGATCCAGCACACATCTCCAATCACAGACACTGCGGCTCGGTACTCGGCTTCTGCGGTTGAAGTCGCTACCAAACGCTGCTTCTGTGAGTACCAGACTACTGGTCCTCCTCTCATCACCAATACTCCACTTGTCGACTTTCCTGTCTCAGGGTCTCCTCCGAAGTCTGAATCGGTGTATGCTACGAGTTCTTTGCCTCCTCCGAAGTAGATTCCTGCTGTCACTGTCCCTCTCAAGTACTGGAATACACGTTTCACCATCGCCTGATGGCTTTTCATGGAATTGTTGCAGAATCGACTGAGGTAGTTCACGGCGAAACTGATGTCTGGTCGAGATATTGTAGCGAGGTACCTCGCGATAGTTGTTCTTCGCCGGTAGTGCCTCGTCGTTCTTGAAATCTGTTTTCTTGGTGATCATTCCTTGCTCAATCGGTGTGGATGCTGGGTTGCACTGTTCGAGTTTCATCCTCCTCAAGATCTTCTCCGTGTACCGAGGCTGATTCACGAAGATTCCATCTTTGTCGACCTTGATTTCCATGCCCAAGTACGTCAACTTGTCCTGAACTTTCTCACTGTAAGTGATCTGAAACTCCTTGCTTATCTCCTTCAAAAGTCTGTATATTCTCTTTTCATCTTTCCCAATTATCAGTCCATCATCCACGAAGAGTGAGAGCATAATGCTCTTGTCCTTGGTGTAGTAAATACACGGGTCGTCATCTGCGTTGATCAGGCCAACTTTCTTTACAAAGTGTGTAGTGACTCTCTCGTTCCACATCTTTGGGGCTTGCTTGAGTCCGTAAAGACTCTTATCCAACCTGCAAACTTTACCTGATCCATCGTCGAATCCTTCAGGCTGATTCATGTAGATGACTTGTTCCAGATTTCCATACAAGAATGCCGTTTTCACATCGAATGATACCAACTTCATTTTCTCTGACGCTGCGTGACTTAGTAGTAGTCGAATCGATGCATGGCGGGCTACTGGGCTGAATGTTTCCTTGTAGTCCACTCCTTCCTTCTGTTCAAATCCTCTGGCTACGAGTCTGGCCTTGTATCTTCCATCTGCTTTCTCTCGAAGTACCCACCGACATGTGATAGGTTTCACTCCTTCAGGGCAGTCCACCAGTTCCCAAGTTTTCATTTCCATTAGCGAGTCGTACTCCTCCTGCATTGCTTTTCTCCACTTTTCATCTTTAAGTGCCTGACTCACCGGAATGTCTTCAGCTTTACCAATCATGGCTACTTTTGCGCTCATTCCTCCATGTCTGTTATTAAGTACATAGTCTTTCAGTCTCGGTGGTGGTTGCAAAGTTCGACGATCTCGCAAACTTCTCCTTCCTGGCTCTTCTTCTGGCGGTTGTGTCCCACTTTCGTTCTCACTTTCCTCTTCAGCACTTTCTCCAGTCGTCCAGTTGTCTTCTTCTTCGTCTGACTCACTGCTACTTTCTTCTTTCTTCTCAGGTGTACCCTCTGTTGCCGATGTCTCAACTTCAGTGCCTTGCCTCTGTCGTATCCTCTCCTCGTCGAAGATTACATTGTCTGAAGTAATGACCTCTCTTTTCTCTTTCATGTAAATCCTCTAACAGGGCGAATCAATGTCATAGCCAACCAGAATTCCCTTTTCTGATTTTCTATTTATTTTGCCTCTCTTTTGTGCTTGGGTCAGCACATAACATTCACAGCCAAAAGGTCGCAGTTTCTCAATCTTCATTTTCCTTCCAAACCACAATTCTGCTGGACTCTTTCCTGGTACGTTGCTGGTTCCTGTCTGGTTGATCGTGAAGATCACGTGGTTCATTGCCTCTGCCCATAGTTTCTCGTTCAATCCATCTTCAAGTATCGCTGCCCTGGCTGCTTCGACAATAGTTCTCATTTCTCTTTCAACCCTTCCATTTTGCTCTGGCGTGTGTACATTCGTAAAGGTGTGAAAGATTCCCAACTTGTCCATGAGTTCTTTCGTTTTTGCATTCTCCAGTTCCGTGCCGTTGTCCGATCTCAGGCTCTTCACTCTCCTTCCTAGTTGATTTTCTACAAGTCTCAGGTAGCTTGCAATCTTCTCAGGGGCCTCACTTTTCGTCTTCATGAAATAACAGCTTCGGTAGTGAGTGAAGTCGTCCTTCAACATGAGCCAATACTTTGCTCCTCCCAGAGATGGGATGTTCATCTCTCCAGTGTCGACATGAACAAGATCTAACGGCTGCTGGGCTGTCTTGGGATTGTTCGGATGTGCAGATCGATGTTGCTTGCCATATGCGCACCCTGTGCACACATAATTATTCCAGTCATCAACATACTTGATCCCTTTCCTTTTCAGTATGTCCCTCACATACTTCACGTTTTGATGGGCGAGTCTTTCATGCCATACTTTGATCGACTGAACCATCAAACTTGCCTCTTCTTCCTGTCCTTCTCTTCTGAGCATCATTTTGTATAAATTTCCTTTGCGCCTTGCTACTGCCACAACCTCGTTGCTTTTCTTACAATGGAATGTCGACTCGTTTTCATCTGCCTTCTGTACATGTCCCTTGTCTAACATATGACTGACTGAGAAAAGATTAAAGTTGAGATTTGGTACATAGATCACATCTTCAAGTACCACTGGATACCACTTTTGACCATCAAAAGCCTCCATCTCAATGTTCCCGACTGCAACGCCATCTAGCCTAGTTGAATCTCCGATCACAATTGGGATTGGCTCGTCCAGCTCGACAAGCTGTACAAACCATTCTCGATGAGATGTCATGTGTTGACTGGCTCCACTGTCTTGATACCATGAAGTTGCCCTGTCCTGCGAGATGTCGTTGTCCACTGTCGAGAGAGCTGTGGTCAAAAATGCCTTCTTGGGTTTTCCATTTGCTGACTTATTTCCTTCTTCTCGGGATGGACAATCCTTTGCGAAGTGGCCTTTCTGCTTACAATTGTTACATGAGTATTTCTTCTTGCAATACTCAATGTACTTCTGACATGCCTTTCCTCTGCACTCCTTGATCACGTGACCTGGCTTCCCACATTTGTAACATGTGAACTGTGACTTGTCCTGCTTGCTCGACGACTGCCCTTGTTTTCCACGTTTTGCCATGAGAGCGTTGCTGGTACTGCCCTCTGCGTTTGTCGTCGGTTCTCTAAGCTGCTCGTCCTCAAGTCTCAGACGTTCGATGAGTGTGTTCAAGTTCTTTGCATGTCCCGTCACGTTGTTCCACGCAGTTCTGAAATGTGCCAGTTTTGGCGGTAAGACACTCAAAATCCTCGTCATGACCCAACTTTCCCTCATTGGATCTTTTTCAGTTGACAATTCCTCTGCCAAGTCCATGATCTCCATACAGTTCTCTATTGCTGACTTGCTCTCATCATACTCAAAGGTAAAGAATTTGATTCGGGACGTTTCTAAAGTTACATCAGTCTTTGTACCATATAAACTAATTTGTCTATCATGTCTTTGGAAGTTTTACAATTAGCAATTTTGTTAGCTATCTTACTGTTTACATTTAAACCTATCAGTGTTTGAGCTTCGACATCTTTCTTTGTCCAAGCTGAAACAGTTGCATCTGACGCAGCACCTGCTGGTCTGACTTTCGTGCCTGATACAATCTCAAACAGGTCTTTGTTCTTAAGTGCTAGGTTTAATTTAAATCGCCAAGAAATAAAATTGACATTCCCCTGACTATCTTCACTTAACATCTCCAACTGAGATTTTACAGTATCCATTTTGCATTTAAATTCTACAATTTGACTGACTTCTGACATTTTTAAATAAACAAAATGAATTTACAATCTTTCGTGACGATTTTCTGACTTAAAATGACTTGCGTGTGCGTTGTTCAACGTTGACTTGCTGTGCGAGCCGGATGTGGTGGCCTGACTGCGTGCCGATTCTGACGTTTTGAACTGCTTTCTGGACTTCGCCGTCGCTTTCCTGGCTTTATTTACAACAAAACCCTTTTACAGCTGCGCTGGGCCCATAACCTGTTGTTAATTTACAGTGGGTTTTGGGTTTGTAGTTGCAAATAAATTGAGTCCAATCTTGATCAATGTTCGATTTATTGAACAGGATTTCAAAGTGCGTTCAAATAACAATAATAACGGAATAACAATTTCGGAGCACGTTTTTCTTTCGCCTTTCTTTTCGCTTGTGTCACTATTACATGAAACTGTCAAAAGGTGCTTATCGCCTACTAATTTTTAATAAAATCAGAATACATTGGGATATATAATTACCAACTTTGACTCTATATAAAACAAAAGTATAGTGTGAAGTTGGATAGGGTCAAGGTTAGGTTGGGTTCGGGTCAGCTGTCAATTGATCAATTCTCAACATTATTCGTTCATTAGCAAGAAGTGGTCTCAATCTGCCTACTCCACGCTTTTTTTGATTGATTCCAAGTCATCGATCTGCCTACTCCTTGGAATTTCCCCAAGAAAATGAAAAGCTGAAACAAGAAAAATTTGAAATGATTAATATAATAGAAATAAAAGGTGATATACATACCATCCAGAACACCGTGGACACTAACAGTACCACAGGTCTTTAGCTAACTGGGTTGACAATAATCTACCTGATTAGTCAGTTGTTAAAAATTATCAATACAAAGGTAACTCGACTATAACATCATTGATAATTCATGAAAAATATTAAAAATGTACCAAAACTTGATATATATAAATGATTCTATATATTTTTAGATACAAGTCCTTTTATAAAAATAATTTTATATATGTTCAAAGTAAGCACCACCTACACCTGCAACTTTATAACCGAAGCAGCTTCCACAACTTGAAGCCAGTCATCTTCTGCAATTCTTCATTTGTCTCATTCTCAATCTACCACGTGGATATTTCTTCAGGTTCAATAATAACCAATAATTGCTTCCACTAATCCTTCAATACAAAAGAAAATTACCTACATAATTTCTACAGATATTTACTTGAAAAGTGCATCTTGGATCTTCTGTAGCATTTCCATCAGTTGCTGCAGAGCTTAATCACCAAGCTATTCTTCTAAATTTGCTTTATCAACGAAACGTGATCTAATGCGTACTTCAATCGTTCAAGACTTTGTTATTTATTTAAAACAACCTACATTCTCTTGACAAAAGTCATATTTCGATAGCAAATCATATGCTCCACTATTTACTTTGTGTTCAATTGCAATCACAGTGGTGCAATGTTGCCAGCTATAGTTCTTTTCGTGGTATCTCCAAAACTAATGTATTTTTGGTCCATTGGCGGGTCATGAGAGGTAGATTGTATAAAAATTATATATATATATATATATATATATATATATATATATATATATATATATATATATATATAATATATATATATAGATCATTTCAAACATTTTATTTGTTAACATGAACAATAAAGTCTTGAGTGTTGTTACTGATATTGAACAGATTAGTTATTTCTTAAAGTTATTTAATAAATTTTGAAAAAAATTTTGTGCCAAGTTTCCTTGTCGGATATCATTTAATATTTCCAGATTATTTTTTTTCTTTTATATTATTGTTCATGCTGCTTCAAATTCTTTTCAAATTATATCATTATCTCTCATATTTTCTAGGAGAATTACTTATCTCCCATAATGATCAACAATGTTTAATTACTGCGCTACTGTTCCTTTAAAATCTGATATAATCAAAGAACAATGGACCATTTCGGTTTCGGCATATCAATACCAAGTAGTTTTCTACATCTCGTTGTTTTCTCTGTTTATGTTTGTGTTCCCTCGTAATTTGAGCAAATTTAAGGGGGAAAGTACCCACGGATAACATTTGTGGTTCACGGCGTACATATAATGAAATCATTGTTATTACGAATTTTATTATACAGAACGAGTTTTTGTATCACAAGAATGCAAATTTGTGTCGCCAAAAGTCAAAAGGTCAGATTTTGTACACATTTTCTTCGGCTATAACCGACGAATCGTATCGACTACAAATCACTTAATGGAATCTAGTCAATTAATTTTTTCGAATGTTGTTTTATTTATCAGTACCGTCTGCGAGTAAGCGATTATATTTGACTTGTTACATTTACGATAAATTTTGATAAACTGTGTAACAATTCATGGAGATTGAAGTAACACTATGAAGAATACATGAAAATTCACTTTTAATGTAGATTAATTCTATAGTGGTGAAATGACCAGGGTTTCTCTTTTCTATAATTCTGTTACTATGAGAAATATAAAATAATATTATAGAGTAAATTTATATAATATTCATACATTTTCCTCAAAATAATGTAATGAGTTTCATTGTTTGCGTCGTTTTAGAAACATTTCAATCTATTTTGTAATTACCGAGATGTCTGTCCTATATAAATAACGTCAAAATCATTACAAAGTACTTGATATATAATATTACTTCTTTTGTTCTTAGGTGTTTTTGATTTTAGCTTAATGAAATATTGTTGTAAGTGATCTAGTGATGAATATAATTATTCAAATTGTCAATATCAAATAATATTTTGATAAAAACCGCAATGGATCGAAAAGTCGATTTTTCACTTGTTTTTTGAAACCTACTTTCTATCAAAATAGATCTAAAATCAAGACGATTCATTAAGAAGGACATATAAAAAAATTACGAAATACTCAATAGAAGGACAATAAATATCATCTCAATCGATGACAATTTAATAAAATCATAAGCTCGTACTATTTTCCTTGAGATGATCATCAGGATAGTATATAATAGAATGTTGGGACGTGATTTCTTCAATTGATATGTTTCGGCACCAATCTCTAAATAGCGAATAATTTTCCTCTCAATTGCTTCTTCAGCTGTGTAATTTTGTGCTGTAAATGATCACTCAATTTCCACTAAATATTGATTATCTTTTACTAAACCATCTGGAGAAGCACCTAGAAAAGGCCAGTTTTTGTTTTTAAACAAACCTCATTCTGATATGCGAATATCAATTTTAATTTCAAGCATGTTTTTTGTTCGTTCTTCATTCAGTTTCCTCCACTGAAGGGCTTTTGAAGAACATTCAGTATAAAGTAAGCTCTTCACAGTACTTGAGCAACTTGCATACTTTCTCGAATACGGAAAAATTAATATTTCGATATTGTTGCCATTCAACCGAATCAGCTTGAAGTACATTTATCTAAAAACGGGTCTTTCACAGTTTTCACCTTAATAGCTGTCAGGGACGCTCGATCCTTTACTAAATTTTATTTTCGTCTATTAACATTTTTTTTCTCAATCTAATTGACTTAAGTTATGCTTAAGTTTTTTATAGATGTTCCTGGGCTACACCGAGTTAAATGTTGTTGTGCTCACGATAAAGAGGCTTTTGGGTATTTGTCGCTAAAACTGCAGAAAAACAGCGATCTTAGTAGCACATTTTTTGGGTGAAATTGATCCTTCTGTCTCACACTTTTTAGTGCAATTATGACATTAAATTGTACAAGATACTAGTCGCTGAAACTGAGAGAAGCTAAAATGCGCTTGAATCAACCAACAGAAGATTGATTTTTGTTGTAGTTTGGTTTTCATTATAAGTAGGTTGGCATTCAAAATCCTAAAAAGTGTTAAACAAAGTGTAAGGTATCATTTCGATTGTTTAAAAATGGCACGCTATATTCTTTCATGTCAAACGTCGTTGAATTAATGTAATCATTAAAATGAAAACTTCTAGAGAATGAAACTTATTTACCAAATCAAGAAAGTGAGATCTGTCCTATCGTAGATTTCCTCATAAGATAAGAAATATTTCCTTCCAGAAACGCGGCTCAAGAAACGGAGTCTACTATAACGGTGGCGTGAATGAATCGGTAATTTAGCTCATCCTGAGTTATGTTTTCACCGCCCATAAGAAGCAAAGCTGTACAGTTTTCCATTGTTTACTGCTAAACAAGCTTTGGAGTAGCACCCTGACATGTATAAGATTTTAACTGTTCAAACACAGACAAAGACATTAAATTGCGAAGAAGACCTCATACTCTAGTCATATATTCTTCTGAATATTCTTAATTTTAGATCTCTTCTATTTTAAAATTAGTTTTTTTCAATAATTTTTTAAAAGAAAGATAAGAATTCACGTTTTGACTTATTTAAGGCTTTTTTTATTTTTATTAATCAGTAGATCACCTACATCATGGATATCAAAATAAGCATGAAATCAAAATAGAAATGTTGTAATAAGGAAAATGAATTCATTAGTTCTTACAATATGTAGCAGTAACCAATTAAGTTATTTGTAGGTTTATTAGAATTTACAAAATAGAGCTATAAATTTTACTTAAATTATTCAGGTCTTTTTTATCGTTTATAATCATTTCTAAAAATGTATTAGTCTTCGTTCCAAGAATTTTTCGAATCTTTATGATTATATTTATGTTTTTTTGATATCTCATGTTTCGTTAATGCAGCTTTATTTTTTTTATCGTATTGACGACCTTTTAGTCTATTTCCTAAATACTGAGATGTCTGCCCTGTGAAGACAGCGCTACAATTATGATAAATTACTTGATATATTATAATATTAGTTCTTTTGTTTTTTAGAATTTCATATTTTAATTTAGTGAAATATTTGTATAATGTATTATGTCCTTTATGACGTATACTAATATCATATTTATTGAAATAATTCGATAATTGTTTTGAAAATTCCTTGTACATATGGTAAGGAAAAATGTTTTATGTTTTGATGTTTCGTGTCTGTTCTGTTTTTAATTGATTGTAGTATCTGTTTATCCTTATTTTGAATTTGTTATTTATCATTTTTTCCGGATAATTATACATTATGCCATAGGCTTCACTATATATCAGATTTATTGAAATAATTCTGTAGTTGTTTGGAAAGTCCTTGTGCATATGGTAATGAAAAATGTTTTATGTTTTGATATTTCGTTTCTGTTTTTAATTGATTGTAGTATCTCTTTATTATTTTTTTCAATATCATTTTTTCCGGATAATTATTTTCTTTCGATGCAGTGTCTGCTTTTTGAATAGCTAAGTACCTAAATTCATGATCTGATGGTTCACATTCATAAAAACGAAAAAGCTATAAATATTTGAGACGTAAGAATTAATAAATAATTAAATTTAATTATATTTAATTATAATATAAAACTATTTATGTTTCAATTGTTATACTACATCTCTGTCAATGGCCCCTTAAATTGAAAAAAGCCTTATTTCTACCTCTATTAGATTGCGCTCGAAATCACGAATGTTTCATCAAAATCAATAGTAAGGTAGAAAAAGAAGTCCCACGTATGCTGTACAGGTGAAACTACAGTTAATTCCTTACCTACAGTAATAATGTAGCAATTTTAAAAGTTAGCCAACGGAATGGTCTGTCAAAACAAATAGTATTGTTGATGTTTATTAACTAAAGTACAATGCCTCACTCAAAATCTCATTTTTCACTTGTATAAGTTTCATGTACATGACAGTTAGATGAGAATTGCGAATATAGTAATTTGTAGTATGGTAACAGGCAGTTCAGGTAAAAATAAGAATTTCTACGGATCGGGTAAAAATTATATGTTGGTTTAGGGTTATTGATATTTTAATTTAAAATATAATATTAGTGACACGTAAGCTCATTGCCGAAAGTTTGATTTTAGTAATAAATTTGTATGTATTCAAGATATTATCTATCCCAAAGAAAAGATTCTCATATTCTGAACAAATATCGAATTCATATAAGTTAACATAACCAATCAAATGCCAGCACTTATAAAAGTGTTTTATCAAATATATTTACTGATAATGGAAATCTGCTTGTTAATTTTGTCAACAATTGTTTTAAGTAGATGTGACCTGTGATCCATGTTATTGTCTATTTATGTAATAAAATGATGGAGCATTCGTAATCCATAGGCATAACACTTCTTTCAATAGACTTTTAAAATATTTGTTGAAATATGCCTTGAGAGAATTGCATATAATTTAAATGATGAACATAAAGAAAACGGTCCTTTTTCATAAAATTGGGATAGAACTTAATACCAACCAATCTTTGGTTGTGGGCAAAATTGTTGATGTGTACTATTATCATTCTGCGCCCCTTTCCTGTTGAATATATAGACTTTTCTTTTTCCCAACGGAAATTTATTTATTTAGTTCTTCGACTCCGTTCAGAGTAATCCTTTTATCTCGAGAACTATGTCACAGGTTGGAATTTCTTTTCTAAAGAAGCGCATAATGATTTTAAATGATTTTTTTACGAAATTTTGGCTTTCCTCGAGGTATAAGTGCTGATTAAAACTCGCTTTGTTTATCTTCTTTAATAACTCTGTAAATCGTATTACTAATTCCACTGTGTCATCAACACTTTTATACAGGGTCATTCACGGGAACCGGATGTTTTTGAAAGTTGTACACGGGCGCTCATGCTGGGAGGGGAACGTGACTGGTATCTAACGTTTCCTTTGTTCAAAGCATTTACATTTCAGTCATTGAGATGATGAAGCCGTGGACGATAGACCAACGCTTGTACGCGTATGACAGTTTTGTGCAAAATGACGAATCCGTAACTGCTGTTGAGAGAGATTTCCACAGTTTAATATCCATCGTAATGCAAGTGTCCCTTCTTGTAACACAATATTGGTATGGGTGAACAACCTTGGAACAAGTGGATCAATATTGAAGAAAAAATCACCCGGTCCCCAACAAACTGTTAGCACTCCGGAGAACATTGAACGAGTAAGGGAAGCTTTTGTCAGAAGTCCAACCCGCTCTATTCAGAGCCATTCAGCATCACTTCAAATGAGTACAAGTACGGTAAGACGAATTCTGCTTACAGATCTAAATTTCCATCCTTACAAGATAGCCGTCGTGCAGCAGTTGAAAGAGCAAGATTCCCAACAGCGATTACAATTTTGTCGACAAATGCTTACCATTTTTGGTAGGTGAGAATTTGATTAGTTTTGATTTTTTTCTGTGGGGGTGTTTACAACAATAAACCGCGTACTTTGGAGGATCTAAAGATCGCAATTTGTCGACACGTGACCCAGATTGATGTTGACATGCTGCGAAAAATTGAGGCCAGTTCCGTCAAAGGCTACAACAATGTATTGCCCAAAATGGACTTCACTTGCCGAACATAATTTTTCGTCAGTGAGTAAATAACAAATTCTATGATTTAACAATGTGTGTTTCTGTACTAATAGAACTTTTTTAAAGTAAATATCCAATTTTCTATGATTTATTTTAAAAATATGCGGTTCCCATAAAAGACCACGTATAAATGTTTTTTTTTCAGTATTTCGTATCAACCATAATAGTTAGTAGCGATGGATTTGGTAATAAAATTAATACTTGTTAATTAAAGACGTATTTAACAGATATTATCCACGTCACAATTCTTTCCGAGTAGGGTTTTCATGTCATTATGAAAATTACATTGTTTTCTTGCAACACGTATAATGTACATTCCAAAAGTTTGTTACTTCTACATAGTGAATATTCAATATTAATGTCCCGAGTGCATGTCAAATTGTCGATAATTTAATTTTCTCGAGTGCGCGAATGCGCACAAGAGGAAATTATGAGACAATTTGACATGCACGAGAGGGCATTTTGGCAGACTATTTCCTGAGAAAAATTTAATTCAAAATAAACTTAATTCTGTGTTTAAAATTTGTTATTCTTTAAATTATACCGTAGTTGACGATCATCATATTGGCATTGAATTGGTATCTACGGTAACTTATTGACACCATCGTCGGCCTCCAGTAAAGTTGTATATTCTAATTGCATTTTCAATAATTGTTCCTTTTCTTAAAATATAATATTAAAACCAAATGATGTTTATTAATCCTAGACGAAAATTTGGCACTAGTGCAAATTATCGATAATTTGCACTAGTGCAGTATTATCGCTGAAATTTGATCGTTGCTAGGTAAACATAAAATATTACAGCTTTTTGGTTGGCTTAAATTTTTCGAAGGAAATAGTCAATTCTAATTTTATTTTATTACTAGTCTAGTCACTATGATTTGTTTTGGGCGATTACTGCTTATTCGCGGCCACTGTTCAACACTTTCCTTTATTTGTTTTAGTTTATGAAATGATCTTTGCCGCTCAGATTGCCACGGAAAATTAATTTTCATTTTGATATATGCTTTCTCGTCACTATATACCTCACTATTCATTATTTGTAAATCACAGTAAACCGTAGCGTCTTTTGCGTGGTTGCCAACAACTTCATTTCCTTGTATTCCTTGATGAAAGGGCGCCCACAAAAATCTGGCATCTAAGTTTTTTTTGTATTAGATGCAAACTTAAGGCATTTGAGGAGTCTGTTATAATTATTTTTTTTAGGTTTGATTATTGAATTTCAACCAAAGCTTGTAGGAAAGCATATATTTCTGCTGAGCTTACATGAGGTAATTTATATTTCAAAGGAGGTTAATGAGAAGTGATAGCGCAGCCCCAACTCCATTGAGGGTTCTGGATGCAACAAATGTTTGTCTGTATATGATTTTAACAAATAAATATTGATGTTTTTGCATTAACTAGGATTAAAGACTGATTTCTTGGCGTTTGCGCGGCCCTTCCAATTTTTTTTATAATTAATCACTCTAGAATTCACAATAGTTTGCATACTGTACCATGCAGGTTGCAACTAAACTGAACTGTTGAGAATACACAACTTGGACCTTCTTACGATATAGAATAACCTAAAATCGTATTTTCGGTGAAACTTGTCAAGATGAGATTGAAATAAAACAAAATTTCTAACTTTTATTGGCAAATAGGGGCTTAAAGATATTAAGTTACAACTACAGGGTTTTTGACCGCTCCAACCCGTTCTATTCTTTTGTACCGATTAAGGTTATGAAAGACCAATAAAGCTCAAAAACTTGTATTAGTTTAAGTAGATTCATGAATTTTTGTAAATATTTAGTTTATGCTGTGACAATATATTAAATTACAATAGAAATATACTATATATTTTGTCGTCGTCTACTCACATTTTTGTTGTAGCTCAGTTTGTTTCGTTTTTATGGTAGCTTGATAACTTAAAATAGAACATGAGTAATTATATAAAAAAATTAAATTGAAAATTTTCATGAGCCACACTCAATTCATACGAGGCATGTTTTTCAAATACATCTTTAATTAAACGAATGAAAATTTTATAATATTTTGACATAAAAGACTGCACTAGTATCTACTTTTCAGCATAATTTTGAGCAATAATGAGGCACTCGTCGTAGCGTACAATCAAATATTAAATTCTGTTTCCAAAGATTTGTAAACATATCTCCAACACAGCTGTCGATGTAAGGATGTTCTCAATCGAGGTGTCTCTTAAACAAAAAACATATGGTAGTTGCTGGGAGGGAGTATATTAATCTAGTTACATTTCTTTTGTATAAGTTTTAAGTGAATTACTTTTTTGATGATATAAAGCTGACTAATATCTTGATTTTGATGAAAATTTTATTACAGCTGTTTAAATTCACAATTCTGTTTCATACAAAAAAAGTATCTGTATTATGAATCAAGAATTACTATTTTATACAATATATGCCTACCTGTTTAAATCTCATTAGTTTGGTAATTTTGAATTTTTTTTATCTTTTATTTCTTTAGCTCGTAATCTATCCAATCAATGTTTATATTAATGATGTGCATGAATATTTATGAGTACTTGAGATCAATTATGAATTTTGTACTATTTTTGTCTAGGAAATATAAATATCTCTAATTTCTTATTTCTTAGACCTTTGCTCTTGAATTTAGATCTCTTCTGTTGTAAAATTAGTTTTTTTTGATCATTTTTAAAAGAAAGATAAATTTTGACGTTTCGAACTAATTTTAAAACAAAAGAGACTTAAAATCAAGAACATTTAGTTGCGGAAATATAAATATATATTGAAAAACTAGGTAGTGGACGGTTATGTATGTATCAGAGCCGGTACTGCACGTTTTTTGCAGAAAGATTTATTCAAGCAATAAAAAAATTCACGATAAACACTGATCAGTGTTTATGTGGGTGTCATAGGGGTTTTGGACTTGAGATAAATAGAACAGGTAACATTTTTCGAAAATCTCATCATTGTTTTCATTACATATTCAGTATTGGTATGCCCATAAAAAAGCAGTTATATGAATAAGATGTCTCGGTTTAATATGTTAATAACATCCAAAATTGAGATATGAAGATAGCAAGAAACTCTACAGTATGTTGTTTCAGAGGTTACCTCCAGAAGTGAAAACAATAATTGAAATGTGTCAAATCAATTGAAACGTGGCAAATTTTGCCGTATTTGAAAAATGTTAATAGAATTCGATGTAAAAAACTAGCTACTGTTTATCTACATGTTATTTAATATTAGTGGCACTTTCACTTTCATAATTCATTGAGCTACCTTCAGAATTAAATTTAAAATGGCAAAAACATTCAATTAATTTCGGAGATTGACCTCATTATTCTGTGGCTGAATTCCACAATATATCATAGACTCAATAGACTAGCATAATTCAATTTAGAATGAACTAACATATTATATATATCATTAATTATTATTATTTGGCCAAATCGTTATTTTATATTATGTAATATAAAATTATGTCCTTATGACCATACAGCTTATATCTCTCTAATTCTCTCTCTCTCTCTCTTTCTTCAATACAAATTTATAATCCAAATATTGCTTCCCTCTCGAATAATTTACAAGGGCTGATAACTTTGTTCCATCTTTGGCCCATTTATAAACCAAAACAATCATTGTTCATCATATCACTTTGTAACCTATGTGTATGTATATCCTCATGCTAGAAACTGACCAACCCTTTTAAATCCCGAGTCATATCTTAGTTATAGAATAGATCGAGTCGAGCAATGCGCTGTGATTGAATACTTGCGTTTAAAGGCCAATTTACAAGGATTTGCTAGGTACATTAGAGAACTATGTAGTATAATAAGACATAATGAACAGGTGGTATAGTAAATTAAAATAGGTTTGACAGTGATGGATAGACAACCACTACACATACGAAAATGTACACGATATCGTATTGCAAGATGATGGATGTGTCACTATTAAACAAATAGTTTGAAATAATGGTCTTTCATACCCTGTGGTAAATAGTACTGAACTGTACGTGACAAAAAAGTCTGCATGATGCGTACTACTCATAAAATGCGTACTTCTCATAAAAAAAACCGAAAAGATATTTGCACTCTTCTTTTAACTCTTTAACTCCTCTATGAAACAAGAAAAAGGAAAATTTCTTGTAAAATTAGTATCACAATAACTCAGAAATGCCTCCAATTAGTTAAGCATTTGCTAGAATTTCTGCTCGACCATTATTGCGTGGTGAACAGAGGTTGAATTATGTTTTTTTTGTGAAGTATTGAAAATACTGAAAGGTGAGAAAAACGTTCTAATTTCAATGAAGAACTTTGCTCTTTTTTATAAGTGAATCCACAAAGAAAAAGCTTATAATAAATTGGAATTTATATAATCAATGAGAACTATATGCTGCATTTGAACATCATGCTTGAAAAAGATTTTTTCTGTGAATCGCCTAAGTAGCACTTTTTCATCATCACGTTTCACGTAGTAACATGCATCACGTGATATTATCAGATTTTCAAATTTTCGCAGCAACTAATAGTCAAACCATTTCAAGGAATTTCCCTCTGAAAATCAGAAAGTTGAAAAATTTTAACAGAATATTGATGCGGTATCCTATATAAATCCGTTTTGATTTCAAGCGTGAGATACAATAAATTGAAATTTTAATGTGAGAATGTTTTTATATAAAACAATTGGTTTATAGGTTTCAGCACTCTTGGTATTTTCATTTGGATAAGAATTCTGCTCTTATTTAGGAATATGCCGCATTTGGCTAAGAAGAAAATGTTGTTTCATCAAGACAATGCACCATCTCACCCCTCTGTTATTGAAAGGGACAATATTATTGAATTAAAGTTTAAATTGCCCCCGCACGCACCCTATTCGCCAGGTTCAGCCCCCTTGGATTATTTTCTGTTGCCAGATTTGGAAAAATGGCTCGGTGGTCAAAGATTTTCCAACAATGAAGAGATGAGGTCGACAATTTTGGCTATTTGAGGAGCTTGGAAAAGTGTATGGAGCTAAAAGTGATTACGTTGAAAAATGAATATATTATTTTACAAAACTATTGTTTTTTCTTCTTTGGGCTAGGTACTTCTGGGACCATCCTCGTATGTTCATGATTATGGTCAAAAATTTTATAAATAAAGAGGACGGTTGTTATTGAAATGTAAATGATTCGTAACCTGATCGAAGTCCCACAATATTTGCCCTCATTACTTAATTCTTTTCAAAATCTCCGATAATTTTTTGTCTGAATTTTTCAGGTCCATTTCTCATGAGAGCGATACATAACACGAGATCACAAAAAGTGGACTTGGAATGGTCAATTCCGCTGGCACATTGAGAAATACTCGTCGGTCGATTTGTAGCTGTACATTTTACATTATTTATAAAACTAGTAAAAACGTTCAGTAATATACAAGGTGGCAGTTATAAAGTTTATTAAATAAAATAAAATTCAATTTGTGATACTGTAGAAATCAAAGCGTTCACACTTTTTATTTTCAATCCTAATTGAATTTTGCAGTATATTCCAATAATTTTAAACCATCCAATTTCGTGATTCACTTTTTAATTGTAAATATACATCAGTGCGAAGTAAAGAAGATGAAAATATGGTTTTGTTGGATGTGAGGCCTGTCATTAAATAGCGAAGTTGTTTATGAAAAAAGAATTAATCTTTAATCTCCAATCTCATACGATTAGGCATATATCTTTCAAGTTAGCTATTGTTTCTTATGGCATGTTAAAGACACTCTTCTTCTACTGCAACATTAAGGTCTGGGATAGAATTTGGTTCAGGAAGTCTAGCTGTAATTATTTTAGCTCACCCATAAATGTTCTATCGGGTTTAAGTCAGGACTGTATGCTGAACACTCCAAAAATAGACTTCTGCAATGTTATTATGCCCGAATCAGGTGGCGTACAGCCTTGCATTGTCATGCATGAAGGTAAATTTGTCTTCAATGTAGTCGACTTAAGGTACTACATGAATTGTTAAAATCTCCTCGATATATCCATCAGTCTTCAATATATTAATAATTACTTATATATAAGTAATGTTTAGGTTAATTTTTTCTGACCACAGCAATGAGTTCAGAATTTGTGTAGCTTTTTTCCCTTGTTGCACTCTATCTCTTATATAAACTTTTGTTGTTTCATCTTCTGAAATTATTTAGTATTTAGAAGTAAGACAGTATTTAGTTTATAATTTTTTATTGTTGTATACTTCTGATGATCGAACTAAGACTGATTACATACTCTCGTCGTCGAAAATTAACTTTTTTCTACCTTAATGTCTTTCATCAGCATCGATGACAATTTTCCTGAAAATGGTCTAGTTCTGAGCAAGTGAAAAAATAATCGTGAAAATAATGTGATAAACAACAAAAACTGTTACTTGTCACTCAGAATTACTTTTCAGTGAAAGTATATGGCTATGTAAGTTTTGTTTCCTATTCCTAAATAACCTTAGTCAACGACAACGGCCTAATGCGAGTTCATCATTGTGTTTTTTAACGCTTGTCATAATATAATATAATGTGCAAAAAATTGCATGCAAGTCTCTGTAAACAGTAAAATTAAACAAATTCCTAACCTCAAATTTTTACTAATATTTTGTACATAGCTTAACAATGAAAATAAAGAAGCTAAGTTTTACGTTTACGAAAGTCAGCTGAACTACATGCTTTTGATGAAGAAATATTGCATCTTGCATTGCATTACGCGTAGTATTGCATCATACCAAGCGGTCTTTAGCATTTTCTTTGCTGTAATATACCACCTCACAAATTATTTTACCAGTGTTGTCATCTACCACTAAGATAATTCCAAAATAACAATTTTGTATTATTTATAAATCATATGTTGTTTTTGATTTGAGTTATTTTCTTAGAAAACAGTTGGGCGAGGAGACTCAAATGACACTATCAACAATATCTTTTTGAGATACTGTTCTTCTGTAATCAACATTAGTGCCAATATTACAATAACATGAAATTCTGCTAATTATATTGCTGATTGGACTCATTTTTAATTCAAATTTGTAACGTGCCCTTTAATTATGTGTTTATCAATTAAAATTTATTGTCACTTCAACCTCGAAATTTTAGCAAGACGAATAACATAACGAATACAAAGGTTAAAATCTAAGAATCTTAATATGTGAGTTGTTGAAACGTCTCATTTATGTGTTAAACCATTTTCCATTATCTTCTGTGCCTCTTCAACAAGAGAATGTGAAAATGAATGCAAATCAGAAGGTATTCTATATTTATAAAGTATTCCAATCAGTTTGAATAAGGGCACTTTGAAACTATTGCACAAGTTAGGCCAAAACTCTTGTTTTGAACTTTTGGATAGAGCTAATTCATCAATATTGAAAAAACTTGAAACTGGACATTATCAATATATTTTAGAAGATTGAGGAAATTTCATGACCATGATGCCAATACTAACCAGTCGTTACAACGTTTTGTATAATCAACTCTTGAGAAAACTTTAATAATCACGCTAATTCGTCTAATCCCACCGAATCTTCTGAAGGTTATGAGACTAGTTGTATAGACGAAATAAAACTTCTTATCCCTTTTACAAAAAGCAACGAATGTGTATGAAATATGCGAAAAACAGTACTTGTTGATCTATTAAATGAATTCAACGTTTTCCTGAAGCTTTTTAAAAACAACAATAAAACTGTTTTATGAGGGCTTAGAAATTAGATAGAATAAATGTTTATAAAACATAGATCGATCCCATAATATTTCTCACACAGCAGTTATAAGATATTTATAAAACAATCCGGTAATAAAAAAGTAAGAAGCGTGATATTTGAGTGGAAATCATCATACAAAAAAAGCCTCCAATAACCGTTCAGAAATAACAGTTCAGCTTTTAGAGAAGAATTGTTGCAGCAGCAGAATTTTCTTGAAGTAAGATTTTAACAGCATCACAACATCCGTCTATTCATTCTCCTGTTCTGAAGCTGTTTAGTAAGAATAGGAACACCTCTAACTAGCCACATTACACGCACGGTTATCTGATGTCTTCAGAGATTCATTTTGTTTGTCTCATTTGTCATGTTACTATAATCCATCACATATTAACAATTTTATCCTGAGCCTAACCTCAAGAAAACACTTAACTGCACCACAGAAAACAAGAAAGTTTTAGAGTTACTCAAACCTACCAAGCACAACATATAATAATATAATATGATATTTCTAGATAATTCAAAGATTAAAGATAAAAAAATTATATAAGTAATTTTCATAAGTGGAATTTGATAATCATTTTTTTTCGTTGAGCTATTGACACAGTCTGTAGTATTCGTATGAAATTGAAGCCATCCTGTATATTATGTACAACATCAATCATTAAATGAGTCAAGACACAACGTGGAATATGTTAGTGTGTTCCACTTAAAACTTCATGAAAAGATTTTTATCGCGCAATTTTAAATTCGATGAATATCTTCTGATATGTATCTTTGATTTATGTTATCAATAATATACTTTTTCTGATTTTTGATTCGATCGTAAATAGCTCATATAAATTGGAGTAATTGTAAGTTCCGTAAGGAATCGTCAAATTGAGATAAACTTGGAAGATATAAAATCGTAAGGCCTTGGTTTTTAGAAACCTTCCGTCGTAAAATTCGCCAGCAGTATTCATCAGAGGAAAGTATTTGCGTTGTTTGTCCTATTAAAATCAATTATTTTTGTATCTAGTATACCAAATGATACTTTAATAATGGACAACTGAGAAAAAAATAGTTGAAAGATCGCAAAGGTATTTCGAGTGCGAGTGGAAAATAATTTTTTTCTAGAAACGTTAAGAAATATATATTGTATCTCTAAATATTGTACTAAAATGCTCAATTGAATATAAAAAGTAGTATGGAACTGGCTTTAAATGGTGACCTAATTAAGTAATTACTGTAACTATGAAAATGCGAGTGCTGATCCCGTTGCTCTGCCTTTGATCTATTGACAATAAAAAATTGGCGTCATTTTGATTTTCCAATTAAGGTTCACATATTTTCAAATATTTTTAATGCGTCTGGAAGAGAAATTGTTTAAATGCAAACCACTGATTTACCGCACGTTTATTTTCATTACCTATCCGAAGATTTAGAAATCGTTAAGCGATGAGGGTCAATTCTAAAGGACATGTCTGGAGAGAGAGAGAAAGAGAGAGAAATAAAGATAGAGAGAGAGTAGATGGATAATTTTTGGGTAGGAAAATAGAAATTTATTAGGGGAAGGTTAATTGGAGTTGGCCCTAAGGGCTGTGGTTGTGGTGAATGCCTTGAGTTTGTGCTGTCCTGGCTTAAAAGGAGAAAAACACGGATGATCAAAGGCAAGAAGACGAAAAAAGAGCTCTAGTAAGTAAGTAAAAACGGTTTCTCTCAGTTTGGGAATAACTTTTGTGAATTTTTTCTTTCTTTTTTTTTTGTTTATTTTTAATTTTAATTGGGGTGAACGAGTACAGCTGCGGCGTCATTATTCCCTATCGTGGGCCATTTGGCTGGTGAATCGATTCACCAGGTTACAGGTCTGGAACAAATAGTACCTTTTATAATAGATTTAATTTTTGAGATAGAGGTGGAATGAGTTATTCGTTACAGAAATTAATAATTAATAATAATAAATAAAATTAATAATAAACTATATTAAAATAATAATTTTAGGACACCCCCTTGTAAATTAAACTTTCCATCATTTAAAAAACAAAAAGGCGCCCATTATATATGTACAATATCGAATAGAAAGTTAGTTTCAAACATTATAATAAAAACTTGAAGATGATTTTAATTTTAATGTGTCAGAAATCTCACTATTATGATCATGATATTTATTAATTATTGCAGATATGAATGCAAAAATAGGAAAAGTAGACTACTTAAGCAGTGTGGCTGGAAAACACACCCTACACGAAACAAATAACAATAAAGGCGGGCGAATATGTAGTCCAGCCGAGGAATTCAACATGTATATCAGTAGCACTAGCTTTAAACATAAGAAAGAACATAAAATTATGTGGATGATATCAGGAAGTACCAAGGGAAACCAAATAGATCACGTCTTAGTATAAAAAAGAAAAAATGTTCATCACTTAGTAAAAATCAAAATTAAATTAAGAATGATAAATATCGTGAACAATATGATAAAAAGCAGAAAATGGAATGTGCAGAAACTGAAATCGAGGAAGAATACAGAAAAGAAGTAACGAAGCAACTACAAAGAGTAAAGAATAAGAAACTATTGATGAGCAATGAAAAGTGATTAAGAAAAGTGTTATAAATGCAACGCAGAAAGATATAGAAAAAATAACTATTTGTTTGACATGGAATGTACCTACAATAAAAATTAAAGAGAAAACAAAAGGTAGGTTCAAATGACTACGAACTATTATTAGTATATTATATTATATTATTAATTTTAATGAAAAAGAATGGTGTCAGTATTTCAGAAAATTATTAGCGGAAGAAGACAGTGAATACGAAGAAGATGATATAAGTGATAATGGTAGCATACTAGAAAATGAAGAAAAACCGACGAAAGTGGTTGGAATACCAACATATGTAGTAATTATATAGGTGTTAGTTTACTTAACACCGTATACAAAATTTTAGGCAAGGACAATTAATAGTAGATGCCATATATATACAATAAAACAAGTGATCGGAAAAAGCTATGAGTACAACATTAATATGCAAATGCTATTCATCGACTTCAAACAAGAATATGACAGTTTGAAAAGAAGGACGAATATAAAGGAATGGAAAAACTACAAGTACCCCAAAAGTTGATACGATGGGTGAAAATGACTATGCTAAATTCTAGGGCAAGGGTAATAACAAAAAACGGACCATCTGAGAAATTTTAAATAAATGCTGGGGTAAGGCAGGATAACGGACTCTCAGCGGTATTGTGTAACATTGCAGTTGAAGGCATAATAAGAGAATGTAATATAGTATACAATTAATAGCAAATGCTGATGATTTAACTCATTAGCAAGAGACCGAAATAGTCTAGAGAACACATTGGAAAAAATTTTAAGAGAGGCAGGAAAACGAGGATTGAAAATAAATCAGAAAAAGACAAAATGAAACAAAAAACAGTTGAAATTAATGACCTCATCTTCGAGATAGTCGACACCTTTAAGTAGTTAGGACCAATAATAAACAATACAAATATGACACAGAAAACGAGACAAATCAAAGAATATATATATATATATATATATATATATATATATATATATATATATATACATATATATATTCATATAGGGCATATAATAAGTATGAAACTATAATGCACAGCAAAAGAATTAGCAGAGCAACCAAATTAAGAGTTTACAAGACTGCGATAAAACCAGTAGTTACATACGCCGCTGAAACAATGAGGCTAACAAATATAGACAAAAAACAACTAAGGATATATGAGAGGAGAATAACTAGAAAAATTCATGAAGGGCAGGGTACAAGGAAAATCATGTAATGGAGACCGAGCAAGAAAATATTGCCTGATATACCAAAAAATAGATAAGAAGATCAGATTGTGCAAGATATGGAAAATCTGGGAGTTCATGACTGGAACAGATGCAGGACAGAGAAAATGGAGAACAATAGTCAACCACAAACAAATAGATTTCCAATGTAGGTGAATACAAAGTTTTTTATTGAAAAATTTTTGACACAAATTAATAATTTTTTGCGACCAATATAGACCTAGGGACTTGCTGGTAGGACCTTTAGTACCCGCAGTTATACATCGTCCGAAAGTGGATATGACAAAAAGTTTGTTCCTGAACATTTTAAAAGAACAATTGATAATTACTCTTCTGGAAGTCAAATAAGATTTATTTCTGATTATATTATAATCAGGTACTGGAACATTCTGAAATGAATTAATAAAAAGACGGCAGATGCTTATGAGGAAAACTGATATGAAATCTACGTGTTAACTCGTTTGTAATAATACATCTTATCATTTAGTGTAGGTTCATCCAGGACCCAATAGCAATTAACCAAAAAAATGAAATTATTGAATAACTAATAGGAAAGATATCGCAATTCTAACAGCTTAAGACCTGAATTATACGAAGTAATTAAATTACATAATAAAAGGTATATGAAGTATCAATTTGATAAACTTTTACGAGAATTTGGTCACATTATATTGATTTCACCCCCTAAAATCCTGATTCAACCTAATTGGGATCTACAGAGTAGAAACTGAAACATTCTACTATATTCTAAATATTATCAATATATCAAATTCGGTATGAACCTAGTGTCAGAAATTCTCTTCAATTATTGGTAGTAAACTTTTTCAACAGCGATGACATGATAATACTATTGACGCAGTATAAAAATTTATATTTCGTATATAACTCAAAATCATATTGTACAAGAAACTCCCTGTACAAATGACTCATGAAAACAAATTGTTAAGATCAAAAGTGGGTTGAGAAATGGCGTAGCTTATGTAGTAAGTCATCTGCTAAGATATACAACCGCATGGACACGAACATGTAGAATGAAATCATCAGGAACGTGATACATTTTACTCTGCTCCAAATCACGAAAAGGAGATCTGAAATGTCATTGGCGAGCACTTCCTACTTACTCTCGATGTTATTTGTTTCTGCTCATGTTGTTTGTGTACTTCGATCTTAGCTTGCTTCTGTGTTTGAATAATATTTACAATTATTGAGAAATGGTATGATTTGCATCGTGGGTTGTTGACAATAGTTATGTTTCAGGATACAAGTGCACCGTTAGCCTCAGATAACAAGATACGAGACTTTGTTGCGCTTGACATGTCAAAAGTACTATTGTTATATATATTTTTAAAACAAGAATACTCAATATACCTATATGACAACAATCGAATAGAGAAACATGTTTCACAATATATGATACTTTATAAATTACGAGCAAATTTGGAAAACAACTTACAAGTCTTAGTAAAAAATATTTCTTAAAATACGAGGGCAATTTACACTACTACTAAAACAACACTCACAATTACATTGTTTTGCGCGCGTTTCGATACCCAAGTTATCGTTTTCAGAGGTGCGTCAAATAGTGTAATTGTTAGAATTGTTGTGATGGTAGTGTAAACACTGTGTTCATTTGGAGAGGTTGACAACTCTTTCGCTACCGTGATTATATTGTTACCTTCCACCATGTTATTACATTATTTCTTACGTGAGAAAACAAATAAAGAAATCGAGAAAAGTTACGTAAATATTATGATGAATTGTTATAGAAAGATTTGTAACTGGTTATTCGTTTTTAAAAGTGTTGTAGGAAGGAGCGTCAAAAACAAGCATAACTCTATACCAAATATTTTACTTTTTCATCTTTTTGTTTATTTCGAATTGTTTGATAAGAAGTTCCATTTCTTTTAGAATTTCGTATATTTAATTGTTCAATAATTTGAGCAAATTGAAAAAGTAACGGAATAATGAGCATTCAGTTTTTTATCAAGAGAATATGATTATTCTCGAAGCAATATTGATTCCTTTGAATTCTTAATATTGATACGAAAAAATTCTATGAAGTGACCAGGTTTCAACAGCTTTGGAACAGAAACTCCGTGAATATCAAATCTATTATCGGGTTTCTTTCTTTGACAGATACATTTTAAAGTGATAAACTCTTGATTGAATATACTTCAATGTTATTCAAAAGTCCTCAATATTGGAACTATTATATTATATATCGGTAGTTGAATGAGAAAGAATGGGATACTTAAGGTTTGGACCTAGCTTAAAAAAGTTTAAGTACAAAATGGAAGACAATTATGACGTATATACCAAACACAAATGCTATGGAGGGTAGAGGTAAGGAGAACCATCTACAGGAAGTTTCCATCAAATTCTTTACGTTAGGGAGGCGCTATTATCGCATGAATGTAAATTTTAAATAAAGCGTTAGAAATTTAAGAATAAAGACAAAGAAAGAACGAAGTGATAATTGACACTTTGTTTCTTACAAATTCACAATAATTAATTAACATTCAGCGTTATCTCACAGTAGTTTTTCTATATATCATGTGTTATAGGTTATATTTACAAAATTATTTAGTAGTACGTGAATAGTTTAGATTTTGTATACCAATATTTGATTAACGACTCTACGTCATTTGAAATATAAAATTTTTTAATACTGCATACTTCACTTTATCTAAAATAACTAAGTTCATATGATATCTCGTCCGACCGGAGCGCCATTCTGGTCAAATTTTTAATTATAATTTACCGACTACAAGCGGACAGTCTTTAAGCTAAGCCCCCATATGAGATGGTCCTCCTTACCTCTACCCTCCATAACAAATGTATTTAAAAATCAATATAATATATGAAACAATAGAACAAAAATAAAATAATTCTCGTACAATACAAAGTTCCAATTTTATAAACAAGATCAGTGGTGTTTCTAAACTGGGATTATATTCTCAAGCACATATCACATATGCAAAAACTAGATCCGTTATTTGCATGCTTTGTGGATCCATCTCTGGCAGGAATTGCACCGAATCTACTGATCACCAGGTTCGCTGCATAGAATATCTACTTCACAGGATTCTCTTTTTTCCCATTCACATGTACTTACTCTCTAGTCACTTACTTCATCAGTCTTCTTTTCGATTGAACTATTTTTCTGCGATTTGTCTTTCTTTGCGGATTTTCCATTCAATAGTGTCTTTCCTTTCAAAGAAAACAATTTTCTTGTTAGCACTTTACCTCGTTTCGTTTCTAAACTGGCATTCAGTTCATCCTTATAAGGTAAGCTCGTCAAAATGGCAGCTTTACCTCGACTTGCTGTTTTCACAGGCCTTCTTAAAGATGTGTGGTTAGATCATTGGTGGAAAATTACCATAAAGAATATTGGTGAGAGGTTGAACATCATTACAAGACGCTGTCATGTGGCTCATGAGGACGAGTCAATTTTTAATTTGGCAGTGTATGGGACGAATATGAATTTGATGGAGATGATGCTAGAGACGCCTGATGGGAAGTGTGGATAATGATTGTAACAGTTTGTGGATCAAATACGAAGTTGATGGATGTGGTGTTTGGTGCTTGATTACAAACGGTTGTTCTCTTTGTGCTGAATTATCTTCTGTTGTAAATAATCTGCCTATATAGAGAATTGTAAGGACTCTACTAGAATTGCTCCTTAGGAATATTTCAACCTCTTGGCTTTAGAAGTTCGATAGAGATGCCTCAAAAAAACGTCTTCTGATGGCTCCAATGTGTTAGTAAGCACAATAATATGATCACACCGTGATTTCTGCCTTTCTCTATCACACGTATACTTTGAGTTGAGTTTTATGGCTGTCCAGTATAAGAAAAGAAGGATTTTGTTTTGAGGCATTGGTAGATTGTAAATGGTTAAGCCACTTTTCGAAGAGATCCAGTTTCATCCAAACAGAAGGATGGCATGACAATATGAATTTAGACGGTTTTAGAAACACATTCCACAACTCGTGTCATCAATATATTAACATAAGAACAAACAATGCCTGCAAGTTTTTCATATAAGAATATAACCTTAAAATTTCATACGGTAAGTCGTCACGTATGTATTAGCAATTGGTAAAATAAATATCGCCCACATCTGATTGGACATAAAGACGAAAAGCTTATGCTCATATATTTCAATTTTTACAAAAAATATATTGAAAACTTAAAAATAGCATCCGGCCGAAACCGAAACCTAAACACATTTAAAATAAAATTTCTGATGTATACTGAAATTCAGTGTATTTTTTACACATAAGGATAAACTCAACTTAGAACTTTGTTCCAATAAGAAAAACTAATTTTTCGTTTGGTTCCCACATCTCAAATATATTACCGCTATCAATTAAGTTTATTAGAGTGTAGAAAATAGAGCTATAAATTTCACTTAAATTATTTAGATCTTTTTTATCATTTATAGCTTTTTCGTTCTCATATAATTATTTAGTTTTTCTCCAACCATCAAAAAATGTTGACATTTTGTACTATTTTCAGGTACGAAAGCCATCAATTCCCTTACCGTACAAAATTTTGCTCGTTACTTAACAACACTTCTAATCCTAGAATTAAAAACGCTACTTTTAATCCTAGGACTAAAAGTAATTGCATTTGAGCTCTCTAATTGGAATTTAAAGAAAAAAACATTGTCTCTTACAAACTTAGTAAAACAAACTAATTGGGCAACTATATATAGGTATTTATTTGTTATTTATAGTGATATTGAATGTACAATTGAAACAATTATTGCCAAAATTCAAAGCACCCCTGAAATTATCACTAACAATTTTCGAACAAATCAAAAGATTCTAACAATGCTTGAAATTTTGAATATTTACGTATCCAGTGTGGATCGCAACACTGAATACTGTGAGTAAAGAGTGGATGGCTTGACGGTCTTCGTTAAATTTGAGAAATACACCATAAGAACACTCTCCGCATAGTTTTGCAAATTTTTTTCTTTACAACAATCCATGAATCGCTGATATGCAAGTTCATACATTTGGCGAGATTTGAGTGGCAAAAGATTTAGATATACTGCTTCGGCACTTTCCAATATATCCGCAGGTATATTTTCATTGTGTTCGGGATTTTGAAAGCAGCGTAAAAACTACTAAAAAAATTATATGATTGGTACGTCTACTGACGTCTACTTGTCAATCGATATTTACCAACAATACCAGATATCCATGACTACCGACTTGCTATCGATGTTATAATTGATAGGTGTTCAAATTTATCTCCAAATTATTAACGATTTTTGAATAAAACTAACTTTCTTTTATTTTTGACTTGGTTGGAGAAATAATAGTGTATATCATACGGACTAAAAATATAATATAATATACTATTTTATGTCATTATGTCATGAATTAGACTTAAAATTATTGTGTTCACAATATTCTTAAGATAAATTTAATACTTTTTGAGATCTTTTACTTAGCACTTTGGTTTTACCTGGTTATCACATTTGGTTTTACCTAGTAATCAGTCAAGGTGTATAATCTAATCATTAATCATTCAACACTAAGTATCAATCTCAACAAAGACTATTATGTACCTATTTACTAAATTACAACTTAATTTAGCAACAGCTATAAAATCGAATAAAAAAAAGGAAACATTATTAGATTGATAAGTAATTCAGTAATTTTAGTACTCGTAATTAAAAAGTCTTATATTATACGCTACAAAAAGCAGTTTTTCCACGTTCTGACCAAGTAGATTATTCCGACGATCTGAGTATATTTGTCCAGGTAGGCGGATCAGAAAGATACTTTAAAACTGCTTTTCTCAAGGTAGGAAATGGACTACTGTTCCAATAATCTGCATTACCTTGCAATAATGGCTCCTACAGATAAGATTGATATCTTTTTTTTTTCAAATTAGTTTTTTCATCTTTGGATCTTGTTGTCTCCATCCGATTAAGAGTATCATCGTGTACATCCCAAAGACTCTCCTTTTCTTGGGGTATGCTGGAAGCTTGCGAGATTAATCCAGTTGAAATTGACGGATTCTTTCCGCCACGAGACCTAGCCATCGTTATTACGCTCAGTCAAAAAAAAATATTATTTCTCTAAATGCAACATCCACTTCATTGGGATTGTGGTATTTGGATTTAAATCTTGGATCCAGTATTGTAGCAACCATCAACGAAGGGTGTTTTTTTTTAAAAAAGAGAATCTGATATTCCAAGTCTCGTACAATGAGTTTTTCATATATGTCATCATTTCATCGTCGTTTTCGCATCGAACTTGTAATTTGCGGTTTAATAATGATAACAAATGCCATGCTAAACACTGTACAACTGCATGTTTTTGCTCTAAATACTTTTTCAACATCAAGTAAGTGCTATTTCACCTCACATCAACATCTTGAACCAAAGTATGTTCAGGCAGTCGGCATTGTTTTTGAAATTCTGTCAATTTTCTGGTTGCTGACTCACTGTGGTGGAAATGACCTACGATTTTTCTCCATTTTTAAACAAGTCTTTAGTTTCTTCCCCTGAAAATAGTGCTTGTTTTATCACCAACTGCAGCGTGTGTGCGACACAACCTATAGATTCATATTTACCACGCATCGCGCAAACCATGTACCAAACCAATATATTGACTGGTATGATCTTGTTCCAGCACGCATGCTCCTGAAATAACTTTAAGGCGTTGATGATTTATGATAAAATGAGATGTGAAGTGAACATTTTCTACATGCATTGGTCCAAATTTTGATGGTAGTACTCACGCAATTACAGTATTTACTTCATTATTTCATATGTTTTCGGTATCAGTCATGTTCTAAAATATTTTCTGATCTCAATCGATATTTATGAACTGCATGGGGATCAGTGAAATTGAGAAATACTTTGCCTTCCACCAATGCAAAGGGCAACACATCCACAATGATAAGGTCCATTATTGCTTTGTCAATCCTTGTGGCTTGGACTTAGACAGTCTAAACTTGAATTATTGACGCTTATTTGCGGCAGAGTCACAACGAACTGAAGGAGTCGACCTGGTATATTTCCCTATGAATGGGTATTTGGTTAGCACTGAGGAAGTTTGGATCGATTTGAAGATGTAGGTTCGTTCGCCATCCCTTACAATAGCTTACAATAATTGGGTAGACTTTGTAAATCTGCAAGACCTCCACAAATCAAGAATGAGAAACACTATCAAACGCTTTCTTCCTATATTCCTATATTCCTATACATTCTGCTAATGTTAACGCTGTAAGTATCTTATATAGAATGGGTAGGCATGTGATAGGTCCGTACTGAGTGGAGTCATCTGTCTGGGAGCTCTTTGGAAGCAAATTAGTGGAACCCAGTGCTGAAAATGCTATCTTCAGGATTCTGTAGGAAGTGAGAAAATTGCTTCGCTTATTCTCTCTTATTGTACGCTCGGGAATTTCTTATACCAGAAGATGAAATCGTCAAACTGCATGGGAATAATATTTAATCGTATCTCTTCGGCTGTCCAACGCCTGTTTTGACGGTATAGGTTGATTGGTGTTTTTATTGAGCGTAGCTAAAATTTTCCTGTAAAATACTTTTTGGTTGCTATGAAAAGTATAATTTCTGTAGCTTTTCCTTTGTACACTTAATGTATCTTGATAAACGTTTGGACTATACTTTCAGCTTCTGCTGAAGCAGATTAATATACTCACGAAAATGTTGTTATTGTTCTGGATGCTGTGTGTGAGTACCTATTTTTTTGCCCAATTCTTGTACTCCGTTAGGCGTCCTAGCTCACTCCTAATGGTATCGATGGAACGTTCTAGGCGGCGTTGCCACCAGGTTTTTTTGTTGGTGTTATTGGTACGGATATTTGTCACGTATATTTGCTGAATATGTAGACGAAGTACTGCAACAGCCTCACAATAAATAAGTGATTGAGGCCGCACGAGCTTATTGTAGTCAGTGTTTCCTATTAATGAGACGACCCCTGCAATGATGTTATTAGATTTTTTGTTGGTATTTGAGAGTAACAGATTGTAGTAGATTGAGTCACCAACGAGATTCAATTTAACGGACACCTTGATCACCATACCTTACACTTTCGAAAGAAGGTACTTCTGAATAACATTGTATAGAATCTTTTTCTTTCTGTTTATGAAAGAATCAAAAATACATTCTCATCTTATCTTTGTGAGAAAAGGATATTAAAACGGTATGACCTCATTCACATGACAACATCAAATTGTTTGTACCTCTTGTATTCTGTAAATTTATTATCCATTCAAAAATCTATTCTATCGTTTCTAATAAATCATCTTAATTTCATTATCTTGAATATAATATTTTATGTAATAGTAATTTTTAAATAAGACACGTGTCATAATCCTCAGAACAAACCGTTGAAAAACAAAAACCCATTAAACTACGATATTAAACAACCAGAAAGAATTTTCACATGTTTATATATCAATAAATTCGTGTTGGTACGCTCCGGCTTGAATTTTCTATCAGAATTAGTAAAGTACGAATCCAGTTAGGTCATTTACCATTTCTTCACATTAAAACATTTATAGTTACAGAATAATTAATAAAGAAATTGCGCGGAACATGAGATCATGTGCACACTCTCTGCGGGTGATCTTCGGCGTGCTGGGGCTCCAGGTTGACGCGTGTGCTTCGGTTTCCGTTTGTAGCTATGACCCAGAGTTGACCCGAGCACATGGGAGCGTTATCTGGCCGTTGATGGTGATGGCACAATGTCTAAGAAGAACTTCATGCTCACTAACGTACCAGAATCGGTCTTGCTCTATTTAAATTGATAATGACTAATTCGAATGTTGCATATTTTCAACAGGATTTTGGTTAAGTAGTATCAAGTAAATTTATATATTTACTGAAAATCACCGTTTTTGTTTTAGTGAAAATAGATCATGCACACACACATCATATTTTCCGTGAAATCGTTTTGTAGAAGCTTTAATTTGATTTATTTTTTCAACGTTCGTATTGATGGAATCCTAATTATTATTATCATTTTATCTATAAATATTTTTCGTTCAATACATATCTTGAAACAAAGTGCTCCGTGTATATGTTTGTCAGTCTGTAGTAGAAACTACTGAACAGAGTGATTCATGAGGAAAAGAGAGAAGGTACCTCTTAAAAGATGTTTGTTTGTTTATTGGATAATTATGAATAGAAGAAAGCCTTCTATTCCATATTATAAGGTCCATCATATTCTTTGGTTTCGAACCAACGTTTAACAAGCTCTTTGAAACTTTGAAAATTCATGTAATTTGGTTTAATTTTGATATGGATTTATATACTAATTATTACCCATAACTTTTACCTATAATTTTTTCTTCTGTTTATCGAAATTTTATTCTATTTTTATGTTTATTTAGTTATTTTTATGTCCGATTTTCAGTTTTCACAAGCTTTTGTCTACAAATTGTAACAATTTTTTTAACAATAAAGCATTTATCTCTTTCTCTTTCATTCTTTGGTTATGTTAGATACAAAAAATTCATTTTTTGCCACACAAAAATTCGACCCTGAAGCTGCACAAATAGTAATTTAACGATTAAGGGTCTAGACTATATGTTGGATGTGTCATGAGCTCAATACCAGCAAGTCCTTCGAACTTATTATAGCAAGAGTCCCGTTTTCGGTTAACTAACCCATTAGTTGCCCACTATATACCTCGGCAATGATAGCTCGACCATCTAGAATGATTTCGATGTACAGTAAACCTTTACAATTACATCGCATGTAATAATGCGTCTATTGAAACGATCCAGGCTGGTTTTCCACTGCTTCCCTTGTAATCTTAAAATTCAACGCAGGTGAACGACTTGAGGACGAATGATCTCAAACGTCAAATCTCAACTATCGAAACGATGAAACCAACGCTGTACTGTACTCATTGGCTGTATCTGTCTTGAAAACGACAGCAAATTTATGAGGGCGAAATTAATTTAAGCGTGTTACTCATGACAAACAAAACATATTGATGCAAACCTTTACGGAGCCAGGGCGGGTCTTTAGTATATTAATAGATAACTTCAAATTCATTGTGAATTTATCTTAGAGTTTCCATTCGTGAAAACCCCACGACACATTTTGTCCAAATACGCTCTGAAACTTAATTAAATCCCTAACGTTTCTAAAAATTATAATTTTACACCTAAGAGAGTAGTGCAGCTGCACTGATTGGAAAAGTCTTTTCACAGTAACAATTGGCACAATTATTCCTTTGCGTCGATTTGTAGAACCTTAAGATTGTTCCAAGAGAAAGGAAAAATCGAAGAGCCCCAGGTCAAAGTCGTGGGTGTGTACTATTACAACTCCGGAGCGATTTTTGGGACTAATACATAGATTTGTTATATGTATGTTGCTTCGTCAAGATTTTATGTGCCGATATCAATAAGAAATTGAGAATAATACGATAAGGAGGCGAGTAGGAAAGTTTGATTTGATATCTGCAAATGGGCATTCGTTAACCCCATGCCCATCTCCAAACAACAAACAAAGTCTGGTAACTCACCGTGCACTGAGGGGATAGCGACGGAAATTTTTCGATTGATGGTCAAACTGTAGCCAAACATCTTCATTGACCTGTACAACGTTCTCGACAACAAATACCTTCAGCGGTCGGTATAAGGTGGGAAGGCTCATTTCCAAAGGTAAAGGCGGCCCGAATACTGAATAATAGGTAAATGATTCGAACATTTATTGAGACCGAATCTAACAGACGGGATATAAACAGAAGGCCGCCTTTAGACCTATAATTCGGCTCCCGAAAGGGCCGATCAACAATCGTAGCAATCCAAAAGGTGGTCGACACCTGCTAGCAACACTAGACATAAAGACATCCTAGAGGCATTTGAAGAACGCTTTGGTATTTCAGACTATTTGAACCTAGTTGTGAAGTATTATCTTACAAACAGCCGAATAATCTACGAGACGACAGAAGGAAAAGTAACTAGACAAATTACCACGGGGGTCGCTCCAGGATCTATGGAATAGTCTATATGATAGTCTTCTCAGACTGGAATTGTCTCTTGGCTTGCTTGCTTACACCGAACAATCTACAGAATTAGCGCTTCTTAAATTGAACCAGATAATGATGGATAACAAATCACGGACTTCAACTCGCTACGGAAAAAACTAAGCTGATTTCTCACAAGAAAACCAATACAGACAAGACTGCCCATTGAGATCGGGACAGACGAAAGAAATCGAGTCTAGATGCGAAGATGTATTTCTGGCCCCACATTCGGAAGACAGCTCAAAAATGGCCTAAAGTATTAACGAACCACGGCCGGAAAACGGAGACTGCTGATGACAACGCCTCACTCAATTTTTCTGAAAGTCTGGTCAGACGACCTGATAACAAAGGAATACTTCAAAGCGATGGTATCGAAACAAGGTGCACTGAGAATCGCCAGCTCCTACTGGACCGTCTCTGCACAGGCTGTCCTAGCGTGTCTGCTATAATCCCCATGGACCTCCTGGCATTCGAGCGTAACAGGATGTACAGAAGCAGCTCAGATATAACACGACAAGATAGGGCAAACATCGAACGCACTAGAACAACGTGCCAGCAATGGTGGACAGAAGAAGAATGAGGTGAATGGTTGTGAGGACTAATAAAAGATCTTAGACTGCGGACCGAACGGAAGTTCGGAGATGTAAACTTCTACGTTATCCAGCTTATGTCGGGACACGCTACTTCCAACGGTGTCTTGATGGTGTCAGATGTCAGATGTCAGATGATGCCGGACACCCTTTCATCGTGTGTAACCACTAGAGCTGTTCGGGAGAGGAAGCAGAGAATACTGTCGGTAGCATAAACCCTGGTAATATCGTCCAGGTGATACTGCATAAGATAGAATAGTGGCAACTGGTTGTT
Organism: Diorhabda carinulata; assembly: GCF_026250575.1. Classification (NCBI taxonomy): domain Eukaryota; kingdom Metazoa; phylum Arthropoda; class Insecta; order Coleoptera; family Chrysomelidae; genus Diorhabda; species Diorhabda carinulata. The sequence continues at coordinate 52,551,604 of NC_079472.1, read as the reverse complement.
ACCTACACATAAAGAATTCTTAGGCAAAAAAATGTAGACGGCTGCCTGGTATGACGATATCATGAAAATGTAACAAATGAAACAACATACACGGGCAGACCCGCTAACCAGAACTAATATCACAATAGTTTCTGGTAGGAAGGATATGACAGAAGATGGCGGCTAGGCTATGAGAGTCTTACATATACATCAGCTCTCCTGGTGGAATCTTTTACTTGGATTTTGCATCTTCTTAAATAAATTTCATGCCCATTTATAAGCATGACAATAACTGGTTTGTACCAAAATATGTTCTGTCTTCATTATATGAAAAGTACATCAAAATTCATAAAATTAAATGATGGATGTCACTTGAATTGCTTAGTTTTTATTATAGACACCATTCTCGCATATTCTCAAAAAAGCCCTATGTCCATCTAAGAATATGACTATGACTGGTTTGTACCAAAATATGTTCTGGCTTCATTATATGAAAAGTACATCAAAATTCATAAAATGGAATGATGGATTTCACTTGAACTGCTTAGTTTTTATCATAGATAGCATTCCCGCATATTCTCAAAAAAGCCCTATATCCATCTAAGAGCATGATTATGACGGGTTTGTACCAAAATATGTTCTGTCTTCATTATATGAAAAGTACATCGAAATTTATAAAATGAAATGATGAATTTCATTTGAATCTCTTAGTTTTTTATCGAAGTCAGTTTTCTCTTTTCTATGTATGTGAATTACTTCTAGAAATTCTTGTATGTAATTTTGAAATTTTTATGTTTAAGTGTTTTTTTATTCTAGTATTAGCGCTTCCCGTCGTGGCTTCTCCTGCGATATGTGTCAATTTAATTTAATACTATAAGATCATTCATAATGTTTTCCATCCAAATCCGTTAAATCGTTTATAGATAACATGAAACCTCTAAGTAAAGTACAAGTATCTTTAAAGGCATAATTGTACGGGGACGATGTGAAAAATTTATTAGATGTCAGCAATCCGAATCTGACAATGTATCCATTCGATTTGAACCCCCTGTGGGGAAGTGATATATTCCATCCTTCGAGAAGTGCGACTCGAAAGGAGTCAAAATGTAGCCAGGACATTGAGAGTAACGTAATAAATGTATTTATGAACATTGTAGTGTTTATATTTCTCATCCAACCCCACAATTGATGACTCTGACGTGATTGCCGGTTTTATGACACTCTCAATGTCCTGACTACATTTCGCCTCCTCCCGAGTCGCACTTCTCACTCTGACTGTCTGCGTGCACAACAAGGATAAAAAATATCACTTCCCCAGATATCTCATCCAACCCCAAACGGCTATTGACAGTGACGCCATCTATCGAAAATTGGCGTACCCATCATTCCATAAATCCACCACCATAGTTACGATTCTGTATAGGACATACAGACAAAGATTCATTTTTGTATATATAGATTCACAACTATTTAATATATTTCACAGATTTTGATATGTAAACAGCGTTATGAGTATTGAAAGAAACCTCATATATAATACCTATTACTTCTAAAATTTTTTGGTGTTTTAGATTTTACTTTTCAATAATTATATATTTTCAACAAACCCACACAAATTTGAGACATGATATAGTGGAAGCTAATAATACCAAATTTGGTAAAAAGCGAATATTAACACGCAATTAAATAGTTATTTAATCCAGGGTTAACATCATTCAATTGAATTATTACAGTTGTAATAAGTAACATTTATGTTACATTATCCACCCACACCTTAACCCAGCTGATGCCATTAGCCATTAACAACAAAATTATTACAGTGGAAAACATTAATATAACGATAAAAATTCAAGTTTGCATCTCAGCTCGCTTGTAACGACATAACTGTAGCTCATAATCTTTATATCAACCATAATTCTACCTGAGGGTAAAAGACATACGTATTCAGAGGAATTGTAAAAACTTTATCGTGTTGGATTCTTATTACAGAATAGAACATATCATTTCGCTTCATGAAATCAACTTTTTAAGTTAATAATAAATTTATCGACCTCTGTTAACTATACATGAATTATCAACATTTTTTTTTCTATTTTATCATTTATATTGTAAGTATAAACGAGTTTCTCCATTCTTTCATTTGAGAATAAACAATCCATACATTTCGTGGAATGCACTCAAAGTGTTACATTTCCCCTCAAAAACGGAAAAGTATCTAAGCGGATTTATTTTGGATACAAATCGTCAAAAGATAAATCATTAAGTTTGTTCTAACCTGCTAGTCGGGACCGTTCTTGGAACGGTTATTGGGAGCGTTTATAGATATTTTCTGCGCAATCTCCGGCTATGCACGCTTCTTGTAACAGTACTTGCTATCAACCAAGTATCGAGAAGACAATCCCTGAAACGGTTCACAAACGATAACTATGTCGGTTGGAACGCAAAACAGAATCGTTCGTATAACGGTAACTAGCTCCATCAAGCTAGCAGCCAAATATTCGTAAAAATTAAGATTTTAGACAAAGGCAAAATATTTTTGAAACGAGAGAATTATAAGCATTTGTTAGGTATTTTTAGTATTTCTAGAGGACACTTTGGACACGGAAGTAAAAAATATTTTCTAATCTGAATTCGCAACCACGGTTTTAATTAATATCTTTTTATCGAATCAACGAGAAAATGCGGGATTTGGATTTTCAGAACGAGCATTGAAAATCCTTTCAATTCATTTGTTTTTTTGAATTTCTACGAATATTTGGCTGCTAGCTTGATGGAGCTAGGGTAACCGCCCGGTTGGAACACGTAATCTCTATTGCGCAGACTCGTCACCGTACCAAGGATGATTTTTTGATGGGTTGGAACAAACCTATTGATAATATATATAGTTATTTGTATGCCAAGGACTGAAAGTGCTACTTTGCTGGACGAGTCTGAAAATTGCGAGACGAGCGAAGCGAGGCGAGCAACAGACGAGTCCAACAAAGTAGTATTTCAGCCGCGGCGTACACAACATTTTTTAGACGACACATAGATCGAAAACTTTTTCAATTACACTGAGGAAAGAAAATAAATAATTATAAACATTTTATTTATTGAAAAATATAATGTACTTAATGATATTTGCAATGTCAATATTAATTTATTAATAATTTGCAAAAAGGAATGTTGATTGTACCTCCAGGACAATTATAACGTCTACGAGTATTTAACGAAGTAATGACACAGGTAAGAATAGTTAAAGAGAAGTAATTTAGGGATATAAATCAATTGCTTCACAAAGGTTGTATTATTTCTATATTATTAATTGAATATTTTTTTATCCACACTTTTGTGTGCCCTTTAATAGTATGGATGTTTTCATTAACATCAATTATAGACTGTCTGTAGGGGGTGGTTAAAGTCTAAGTAAAAGCTTTCTAAATTGTTGGTTCAAGGCTTAGCTGCTACCATGCTAGATGGAATTGAGGCAGGATAGATCGAAAGGTGGTATCCAAAAGGATTTCGACCATGCAGCAATATTTTTTGAAGCAAACAATACCAGACGCCTTCAGAAATAGGATGATCCAACAAGTACTCGATGCAGTAAGAGAGCGATCTTATCCGAAAATCGTAATTTTTGTTGGTCCACTTCTAAGTCTTTCTTTCATAGGCATTTTTTAGTCATACACTTTCAGTGACAGTTGAAAATAACAATGGTATCTAATCTCAAAAATTCCAAACAGCTGAAACTATAATCAATTGAATTGGGTGTTCATATTAAATAGATTTGACCGTCGGTAATATCGTACGTCGATAATATAGGTTTGAATTTCATTACTATATGTTAGATGGCGCTGAAGTAGCAATTTGTTGATAATTGTTGACAATTTTCTTCATATTTTTGTAACAAATATTTTTTTTAATAAAAAGTATACTATGTTACTTCTAGTACCTCCAAGAATATGTGTACAAAGTTTCATGATGATTCGTCAAGTAGTTTTTGCGTGAAAGCGTAACAAACATCCACGCTTTCATATTTATAATATTTAGTAAGGATAGTAAAAATTAGTAAATAAGTCCATAGCAAAAATTGAAGCAGTATACAGCATGTCCAGAATTAAATATTATTATTAGAATAGAAGTCGTTTACAGTGACTATGCTCTCAAATTATTACGAAATGCGAGAAATGATGTTGTCGCTTCAATTTTAATTGGCAAGTGATTTTCTTACTTTGTAAAATATTGAGCCCCTAGCTAATTCTGAACGTGGACTAGGTAGGTAAAGGTCGTCCTCCGCGTTCCTAAATGGATAGCCGTTCAAGGATCTTTCTGAAATGGAAGAAGCGTGCTTACGAATTAGGCAAACGGATTTAAAGATGAATAAGGAAGGAGAGTCAGAATTTTTAATCTTTCAAAGAAGTCCCTGCAGTGAGCCCTGTTAGTTAGTCCAAGTAAATATCGAACAGCTCTTTTTTGTAGTTTGAAGATTCGCTCAAATTGAAACGCACCACACGTACCCCTGAACGAAAGGGTATATCGGAGATGCGACTCAATAAGGGCATAATAGACTGCTATGGAGATGGATAAGTTCAGTTCTTTGGAAACTGATCTCAGCGCAAAACAGGAGGAGCTCAATTTTTTAGATAAGGCGGCAAAATATAACTCCCTTTTGAAGGAATTGTCCACAACAAGCCATAAATATTTTATAGATTCAACGATGTCAATGGTGATGTTATTTAATAAAAAAAGCTGCAATGTATTTTCATAGGATAAAACTTTGGTTTTAGAAACATTGAGACAGAGAAGGTTAGAATCGCACCATGATTTAAGGGTGCTTAGGTGACTAGATATAGTCCTATGAAGTGCCGTGAGATCAGAATACTGAATTGTGAGATACTATTACGCACATTTCTACTTTTTGGAGTATCATTATATGATTTTAAGAAATGTTAAACAAGGTGTACCAAGTTCGAAGTTAGTGAAGGAAAAATTTGTTGAAGAGACACCAACCAATGCCGTAATGCTTTCTGTTATTTGGAAATTTCGTCTTTCTGGGAGAGTATTGTACTAGAAAGAAGATTATGTAGGTCATTAACTGGAAAGAAATGAAGACCATGCACATGTCAGCAATCAAATTTCGCAATCATTGAATTGAAGTCTTAGAGGTACGTCATTGGAGTTTAATATCAGCAATTCGGCGTTTATTCAAAGATGTAAGAGGATTTCCGTACCTAAGTTGGGTACCAATCGACAAACCAAGATATGGATGTGTATGTGTCATTAAAAATGTTTTGCTATGCTGTACGAGGATCCAGATTTCTTGGTTTATGTGCTTTTCTTAGACGAATGTTGGATTATTTTGAAGTATTACATTATAAACAAACTACTTGACTCTTGATTTTGATAAACCAGATATTATTATCGAAAAATCCCTTCATCATTGACCTGTGACAGTAAGGATTGCAGTGGCAGTGGTTCCTATTTAATTACGTTTACGTCAAACTTGTTAATTGGACGAGGCTACTAGTCCTAGCTTTGTTTGTAGCACTCAATCTACTATTTCTAGGGTTCTGGTATCTTCATCAATTTGGTTTCTCCAGGTATTTCTGATCTAGTCTGCCTCTGCCTCTTAGCTATAGAGGTATCCATTGTATTATCCTCCTCACCATTTCTGTAGATTTCCTTCTTATGATTTGTCGTGAACATACTATACTTTACCAAAAATGATTCAATTTTAAAATGTACATGGATGAAAAAAGTCTTCTTGAACCTAACTAAAGTGGATGATTTTTTAATGCTCCCACGGGAAACATTTCAATATACTCAAATGTTAGCACCAAATTGCACCATTATCAATACAGAATTTTATGTAAAACTATAACTAAACATAAAATTAATTCACATCTCTTTTCAACCTTCTAAGATTAACTAACTATCAATTAAAAAAAAGGAAACTTCATTTAACTAAGTATGGGAACATAATAAATTGAATTTCAAACAAACGCCCAGATTTCTATTTCGCAATTCTTCTAACTAATACTATTATTAGTATAGATTATAAACACCATGTTAGATTTGCTGATACGATAATAATCGGCACTATTAGAGCCATTATATGTTTTATAAAGCGGAATCGTTTATTTCTCCACAATGTTTTATAACCGTGTCTAAAGCACCATCTATACAGAACTACGACATACGCTAAATATGCCTTCCCAGTTACTACGTCCTATTGATGTTAAGTTAAATTTGTTGTTTGTCATATAAAAATAGTTCCAACCACTAGAAAGGAAGTGTTTTTGGCGGATCATGAGCTATGACCATACGAAATGGTTACAACATTGTTTCAAATATGGAGTTGTCATACTCTGTAGTATTTAAGGGAAAATTTAAGAATACCACATCCCTACTTAGACAAAACGTGAATACGAGGGCTGCTAATTAAGTTTTGAGAAGTATCAACACTAAGCGTGTCAAGTATGACATTGCCATCATAAAGTTTGATATTTTTAATGGTGAACGTACTCAGAACGTGTTGCCATTCAAGTGCTATTTGAGCACCATCTCGAGCCACCGAATTTGGCTGGTTTTCCGAATTCAATCGTGGTCGCAATTTGGTACAGGACGAATTTCGTCCGCTGTTGTTCCAGAAAACCTCGATGCTGTGCGTTGGATACACCATAATTTGACAATCGCTTGAAAAAATTCAACCGCTATGCTTTAAAAGACATTAGATCGTGATACATGACGAGTCATATAAGTGCAACTAAATAACAATCGTGTGCTAAAACAAACAAAAGTTGTTCGCGCACGATTTACTTCGCAAATAATCGCCTGTTCTTCTAGAATAACTGGACATGTCACCACCATTCTATTAGAATGGTTAATTCTGAATGTTACACCAGCTTTTATTTGCCAGAAGTGTTCGAAAAAATAAGGGAAACCAGTCGCAGAAGACGAATCATTCTCCACCACGACAATGCGAGTCACATATCAGTTCAAACAAAATAAACGCTTTTGAACAGTCAAAACATCGAATTTATAGGTCATCTGCAATACAGTCCTTGTTGATCTTGTTTGACGTCTTATTTCCCCAGATTAAAAATAAATTGTGGGGTCAATGTATTGATCTTAATGTATAAGATTTGGCCAACGCTTTAGAAGTAATGTTTTTAATCTGAAGATTGACCGCAATCTTTTCATTCAAAATTGAAATATTGTGACAACAAAATGATGAAAAATGCCATAGAAATTAGGGTTTGGTTTTAACAAAAACTCTTGTAAAACATACTGTAACAAATCCTACAAGATTGTAATTAAGAGAGCAGATATGTATTAGGTTTTACATATTTAACTCTTCCGTTATCATTGTAAAAATTAAAATGAAGATGTTTCTCTTGTCAAACACTACAAACTAACATTATAATAATAAGATTTTACACGGCACCTGAAAGTTTAGCCATAATCTATGGTAAAACCACTATCATGTAAGGTTAACTTTATAACGAAATCAATTGTCGAAGGACCAACATTTATCCCACCTCACGGAGGCATAAATCACAGAAGAACAGCAGCACTAGAGTTAATTGGCCATAGAACAATCTTTTACAAGATTTGACCGCAGACACTAAATCGTGACTAGGATCTTTTACAGATATTACCGACAGATTAATATTGTGAGTACAATATTTTTCCAGATCACAACATATTTCCTTATTCCTTTCTATATCAGATAAGAATCGAATTGAACTATGAACTTATTCCGATTAATAACATTGATGAAGTTTTATTTCATAATATAAAATGAGTAACTAATTCCTAGCATACAATATGAAATAAAATAGGTATTCATAACAACATAACAATCTACTTTTCAGATCAACAAGAACAAAATAACCAATGCAAATTTTAGTGGGTATAAAATTAGCTGCTATTCTACCTTGTGGATTTTCTAATAAACTCTTTCTTAGCATGTCAATCCAAAAAAGTAGTAGTTTGACAATAGCAGTCAGCAATTGAATCATCGCCCAATAAAAATCTTTATTCACAACAAACTCCACGCTTAACGAACCTAACTTGGAAAAACAGATCATTATCTGGAAATCCCAACACCAAATAAAGGAAAAATACACAACCAATTGAAGTTAATCTGGAATAGACTATAGAAATAGAGCACTTTGGTACAGTAAGAAAGAGATTCATTGGTTTAATTTTAGAATTCCATGCTCCATGCAAACAATCAAAACTGTATCTTAGGAGGAAAAACGTACAAATGTTATCGACAAAAGTAGAAGCAAGAGGCATGACGAATATCCCTCGACTCCAATCCGGAAGAAATAAATTAATGTTAATATTGTAGACTAAAAGAAGAATAGGCAAAGCGCTGCGAGGGAACAGGGAACAAAGTGTGGCAGATGCGAGGAAAATTACTGATCCGGAAACTACGAGATACCAAAAAACAACTAAATTATTAGTGTCCCTGCCAAGACCATCATATCAACTGCAGAAGACCTGAATATACTAGCTCTAGAAGTAAGGAAACTACCAGAAATAGATAAACTACAATATCTTGAACGACAATAAAGTCTGATGAGAAAAACTCTATAGAATGGATAAGCTCAACCTCCTGGAAATTAAAGCAACTGTTCACTTAGTTTAGGAGAACTAGTAACAAGTATAGTATGTCTACTTCATTTAGTTCATTAATATAAAGTTGATAAAAACTATAAGAAAGGATAAATTCCGTTCCCATATTCACTGATTACCGAGTGAATTGTTAGACCACAAGTATCAATGCAAACACTGCGAAGGAGGAGAAAACAAAAAACTGAGAAAGTCTCCTTTTTTTAGGAAGCAGGACTTTGAGCATATACATCTTGACTCGTTTGTAGGTAGCAAAATATATACATCAAAGATAACAACGAAACCGAAAGATGAATAAAAAGTATGGCAATATCCTTAAGAAATGAAGAACAACGGAGATTGCAGACCACATCAGAAGGTATGGGGGACTGAAAATATTTAGAGCGAACAGACATATTGCCTCAAGAAAAAATTGGTTTTAGTAGACAGCTTTACAGTGAATAACCAATATCAAGTCTTTTTTGATGAAAATCAAGAAATGAAGACGAGAAAAAACAAGAACGAATTGGTTATAGAAGACAGCTTTACAATGAATAACCAATATCAAGACTTTTTTTTATAAAAATCAAGAAATGAAGACGAGAACCGGACAATTAATGTAGTTAAGGACAATGGAGATTGCGAAACACACCAATAGTAATAAAGGAAAGATTTCGGACGAATAGACATTATAATTATCATCAAAGCCTTTCAATCCTTTGGATTATAGCTCTCGATTATAGCGCTTCAAAATCCTTTTTTGAGGTGGATTACTTCTCGTTTAATATTTTTGTTGTCTTTATGTATTATCATTTGTCTTGGTTGCTTTTGTTATTATTTTCCGTTCCTTTCGGTTCTGTCATTTTGCCCTTCAGCTCTAGATTTAGTGCTCTTATGTTTTCCTCTATTTCATTTTTCCAAGTCTTTCTCAGCCTGACTCTTCTCCTTGGACGCAATGTCTCATTTGTCTCATTATTTGCCCAGCCCAGTTAAGTCTTTGTGCTTTTATGTCTCACTATATTTTCCTTCTTCAGCTCTTTCTATATTTCTTCGTTTTTCTTTGCTCTCCTTTCTCCCGCCTGTGTTGTATTCGCACCTGCTCTAGTTCTTATTATCTGTCTCTCGGTTCTTCTTGTGGATTTCTGTTGTTTCCATCGCGTACGTGATTACTGGTCTTATTATATTTTTGTAAATTTTTAATTTGTTTGTTTGAATATGTTTTTGTTTTTTAATAGGTCTTTGTTTCTTCCATAGGTTTGAAAGCCTTTTTGTATAGTTTCTTATATCTTGTCGCTGGTTGTTTGCCCCAACGTAGATTGTTAAAGGTAGATACTGTTTCACAATTTTATTTGTAGTTTTCAGTTGGTTTGCTGATTTTTTTATCTTCCGAAAAGACATATTGGCCCAAAAAATTCGGCTTTAATATAAAACATTACACTGAACAACCAATATCAAGACTTTTTTATAATAATCAAATATGGAAGAAGATAACCGAATAATGGGGTGGGGGACTGAAAATATTTAGAACAGAAGAAAAATTCACATAGACCAATATCATAACCAAATTCATAACAAATAAATCAGAGGAAAAAATTATTTTTCTGGATATAAGGAAATAATTTGACTAATACAAGATATTCCTCAAGAGTCTACTGAACAGTTTTCTCAAAAATTGCATTTTCAGGTAGTAAATGCCAAACCAAAAATAACAAGAAGTGTACTGTACCACAAAAGACATATTAATCAATCAATCTTGCATCAAAATGATGAACATTACAAGAAACTGCAGCAGTAGTCAAAAAAGCCAAATTTTCAGTAAATATATAGTAATGAAAAAAAAAAACGAATCTATCTATTCCTTTCGCACCCCACTGTAAATAAAGATGTAAATTTCTCGTTAATGTGCAATCACTAAAGCATTCTAGAATCAATAAAGATGAAATTATATTCATTTACATTTAATTAAAGCCTTCGCTATCATCCCAACAGAACTAATCACAGATATCTTGTCAGCACATGAGACAAATAGTTCCCGAGCGATGCATTTACCATGAAATTGGATTAATTATGAGGAGTGGCTAATTGAGATATTTCTTTATCTAGTTACATCATTCCATCAGAGAAATTATGTGGTCGTTTCGGTTTATTTATGGTAATAACGTAATTGAGGTGAGATGTGAGTTAGACTGTACTTAGTATAGTTGAAGATTTCGATATCATAACAGTTGAGTGTCGATTAATGAAAGTTATAATTTAGAATCTAAGGTTGATTGCCTTATTATTTGAACCCTTATAGAGGATCCATCCAATTTATATTATTATTATAATTAGATCATTTGAAAGGCTCGATGTCACGTACATGAAATCACCGCATATTCTCAAAACTTAATGAAAGTACAGAATATACTATAGAAAATAGTCCAGCCCGATATTTGGCAGCATTCATTAGATTTTAACGAACAGCAGAAAGCCGTAGATCTTCATTCATAAAAACACACTTTTAATCATCACAAAATGTGAAAACTATCCCATAATATTAGCAAATGTACCGTAGTCACAAATAGATTGATATCATCTTCTACTCAAAACCTGACCACCCACTGTTACATCGTTTTGATGGGTACAACATAATAATATTTGAATGATGCAAGGCAAGATTTAGCGACCTTTCATACATCCATTGAGAGTTAATACGCGATTAAGGAAATGTTGCTTGCGGATATTCAATAGCCTAACCGCGCCCAGTCGTATCTTCAGCTGATTTCTTTTTATGGGGTTCTTTTCAAAGCCGGGTCCACATTAATACGCTAAGAACATTCAAAGAAAAACATTAGATAAAAATAGGAAACGTACCAGGTGCTATGTGTCGAAGTTTTTTTAAATCTAAGGGCCAGGTAACACGAATGACTGCAGAAAATGTCAACCACTAAGAAGATGTTATTGTCTAGAAATAAATTTCTATCCCATGTTTTTCACTCAATCTGAATAAATATCTGTTTAAGTACAATATATTTTCATCTTTATATGATAATTTCAAAATTGCAAACATTCACCGCTCACTCTGTATATGGTAATTGAATGATTAAGGAATATTAAATATCAATGTTTAAACTGCTAACTTATACGTCTGACGGTTTGGTGGAAATATAAGCTTTTTGAGAGTTTATTTCTAGGAAAATTCATGGCTTAAATATGAAGGAATATAAGTTGGTAATGTTTGTTACTAATCTAGTGGATAGTTTATAGAAAGCATTTGTTGGTATACAAGCATTAGTACTTCATTTTCTGATGCTTGGAGACCGCTTACATGGATACTTATAAAAGCACATAGTGATATTTGTATGGCAATAGATTCATTACCATCATTCAGCTCATCTGAGTCCTCTGCTAAAAACTTTAATTAATCCATTTGTGTCGGTTCTGTGCAGCATCCATCCAGATTACATACCCTTAATATCGTCGGATATCCTCTATCACGTTGTACCTCTTCACGAAAACTTCATACAAAATCATTTTTCATAGCTTATATCCGAAACCTAGCTACGTAACCAGCCCATATTTATTCCAACATTAGCTGAATTGCTTCAGAAATACCCGGCATACCCAGAAAGTACCAGCATCAATATTTCCAATTTCATCGATAAATGCTTCTACTTGGTAAGAAACTACTGGCAATAAGCATTGATCCATAACCTTTCTCTGCAGGCATATTGGGATATCTGTTACAGTTTCCCAAATCCACCACACGTCAACCCATTTCTACGTTTAATATGACAGGCCTTGTTGTCGGATTCCATGCCCTAAATATTTATTCAAGATGGCTCGCTTTATAAAGGTTAACGATATGCCTTCGTTTATAACCAACTTAGTCATAAAATTTGTTTTATTTGGGTCAGTGCTAAACCTCACTGTTTCCGATACGTACTGTAGTCTTCGTAACATCTCTTCAACTTAATTGACCTGAATTGCAGGTGATTTAATGTTTGTGCCCATTTCTCCTAGGTCCACTCTTTTAAACCTAAATTCCAAGAGCGCCATGAGAAATTTGTCTTAAGAACATCTCCGTTTTATTCCTCACATTCGATGCGAAAACCAGTTTTATGTATTTCTACACGTGCTGTTGCCTAACCATCTATATTTTTAATTATACTATGGACAATACGGCACTACGTCAAGGGTCAAATGCCTTTTTCTAGTCAACAAATATCAAGAAAAATGGTTGGTTATATTTCGCGCACTTTTCGATCTCTTTAGAGATGTTAGTTCTACCGTAAGTACTCTTACGAGGGTTGCTACTTACATTTTGAGATGCGGTAACAATAATGTGAATATGTCAAATCTGACGTTACCATCATAAAGTTTGAAATTTTTAATGGTGAACGTACCCAGAACATGTTGTCGTACGAACTTGAATTGTTTGCAGATACTTGAAACATTCATCTTGGTCAAAAACTTGACTCGCGAATATTTTCGATGTGGATAAAACCAACAGAAGTATGCCAATCAACTCGCTTCGACCTTTAGTGATAAGCATCATCTCAAAACACCGTATTACCTGGTTTTCCCAATTCATTCGTGGTCTCACCTCGATACAGGACGAATTTCGTGAAGGTCGTCCGAAATCGGCTGTTGTGTCAGATAATATCGATGCTGTGAGTAAAATGATATTGAAAGATCGTCATGTGACATACCGTGAGATGGATGCAAACTTGAGCATAATTCCACTCGCATACATTCAATATTATTCGCACACGAAGCACGAGACAAATGGTCAAGTTTTTTTAGAATAACTGGACATGTCGACACCGTTTCATTAGAGCAACGTCAATTCTGAATGGTACACCAGCAATGATTTGCCAGAAGTATCCGAAAAAATCGGAGATACGAATCGCAGATGACGATTCATTCTCCATCACGGCAATGCGAGCTTTCATACACATCAGTTCTACCAGAAAAGTTTTAGAACGGTCAAACAACGAATTGGTAGGTCATCCGACGTTCAGTCTTGTTTGGCACCCAAAAAACAATAAAACCATAACCAATTATAAATATTTGTTTATCTATCTATCACAGAACTTAAGTAGCAGCCCTCGTATATAAAAATTAAATATTTTTGAAAATAATGAATTTTTTATTTAGAAAATAATGAAAAACAATTTTGAATAATTATATTTCATCGTCACTAATATATCTTCCTCTTCACTTTTTCCAATGCTCCAAAATTCGTGCTTTTGAAAAAAAAGCAGTTGGTTTTTCAGCAATAACTCGCGCAATTTCCAAGCTAGAATCTTTTTAAAAAATCATTTTGTTGGGAAATTTCGAGCACTTCCACGTTATGTGAAGCAAAACTTTTTCAACTTCCAATTTCTAGAAGGGTGCAGCTCAAAGGGGTTGCATAAGCCACATCTGGTACGCGAATGCAAACTTTGAACTAATGTATCTCCTTCAATTTTTATTAACTTGCTTAAAATTTTTGGCACGAAAAAGCCTACAATTAATATTTGAAACATTTCCGCATAACATGAATAGTTTATTAAAAAAAATTCATAATTTTTCAAGATTATGGATGTGGAGTGTTCAATTTAATCAATTATTTTTTTCTAAAATAAGCATCTGAAACCGGTCATCACATGGATAATAACAATAGTACATAAAATAAAGTTAATTGCTGGTGGATTACGATCAATTTCAATTAGGGTGGTAATAACGAGGGGTATAATTAGAAACTATTAAAAAAACATATTGTAGGGGACTTCAAGAACTATAACGTCATATCAATTAAAACTTTTTTCTACCGCCGGTTTCGAAAAGGATACAGCTCAAAGTATAGTTTTTGATTTATTTTAGAAACATTCATTTTTTTAAGATTACGAAAAGGCAGTGTTCCATTTATTCAATTATGTTTTCTAAAATAAGAATCCTAAACCGGATTCACATGGATAATATCAATAATACATAAATAAAATTAATTGAGAGTGGATTACGATCAATTTCAATTAGGATGGTAATAACGAGGAGTATAATTATCAATAATTTTTTAAAAGCGAAAAAAAGAAGAATCCTCATTTTATTCTAAATCAGACAACTCTTATACAACAGACTTTCGACAGTGCTCATTTTAAAAGGTTTTTTTATGTGCTTTAAAAGATCTCTCGAGTTTTTTCCAAAAATGTCATCAATTTCAAGTTATTAAATGTTATCATTTTCGGGGCTCCCAAAAAATAGCCATCCTTCAACGAATAATTATTCAATTATTATTGAATTTACAGAGGTCCGTAAAAACGAATCTCTTTGTCTTTTTATTAGCTAAATTTTTACTCTTAACTATTTTGCTGATAAAAGATATTCATGAAAAACAGTAAAAAATATGCGTCTTTACAATTTCCAATAAGCAGCTTTAACCGTTGATAACTCTAGAAATATCAACATTATAGAATAAAAGTTGCTTAGAATCAATAAATCTATCGACCTACTTACATTAATTTTCATTTTCAAGAAGAGGTGGCTTTTACTCCCAGGGGAAAAGCACTCTTCGGTACAGGATAGATTTTGAAGAATGTTATAAATACTACCTTTATACCAATTTTCAAGAAAATCAACTTGATTATCAAAAATCGACGGGAAATCGGCTACCCTGCCTACTGTGGATTGGTATCTACGTACGTTTGAGGATTTACAATTGGTACAATAACGCAATGAGAATTTTACGATGAAGAATAGTAGATTTTTAAGATAACAAATGTTTTTGTGAAAACAAAAATGGCAAATGACATAATTTTATTGATGATACATCATCAAAGAAGTTGATTATTGCAAATTTGTAATACTTGCAATCGCGAAAACGTGAACTCACTACCAATTAAGAATGTGACATAATTCCATTTAAAAACATGATGTTATAACCCATGTACTTTTATTTATTACTATTTCGCAAACACTTATACAACGAAGGTATAACAAATGGAATGATACCAGCTTTAAATATTCATTTCTTTATTTATATTTTTATTTTAAACACCGAACTAAATACGAACTAATGTACATACATTCACAATTAATTCTTATTTCAAATGTCTTCTGGATCAGCTTTTGATTTTTCTCACGGAGATAATCACTAATAGAAAATCAAATTCCTCCGATCGAAAAAGTACCGTGCTCTTCCACTCCATTGATGCAGTGATTTTATACTTGATATGTACCAAATTTGCAATCTGCAAATCTTGCAATAATTATCTAGATAAATTACTCTGTGTCCCTCAAAACTGCAAGATTTTACTTAGGCTTGAGTAAAATACATTGTAAAATAAAGATAATTAAAAATGAATATATCAATATTACGAAAGAGTAATAATTTACCACCATGCCCAATATAAGATTGTTAACATCAAATTTTCCATACAAATAATTTGACAATACCTACTCAAACGTTAGCAATAGTTACAGAAGTCGAAGAAATAGTTGACGTAGAAAAAAATAAAAAAGAAAGTGTGGCCATCCTGCTTCGAAGATGTATCAAAAAAGCTCCTGTTATCCTAAGATCAACATCAGAATAGTCTTTTTTCGACTCTGCATAACAATTTCAACATTACTTCCATGCTTGTTGGAATTTTCTTGTCTATACGCAATGAAGAATGGACGGGTGGGTTGCCGTGATCTAAAATCCATCCAATTTGGTTATTTCGAGTCGTACATCGAGTCGTACATGACAAACACGCGTCTTTAACTGCTCCAAGACCCTTGCATAAATTAGTCTAATTACTATTTAGTCGACTAGAAAATATTAACGATGAACGATGCCATGGATATAGAAAGAACCATGAACATTAGCTTTCAATCATTTGTCAATATTTCATTTTCTGTAAATATTTTCTTTTTCTTATCTAAAATTCGTTATGCCCTTTTAAGCATCATCAGATTATTAGAGTTTCAATTTTCACTCTTCTTTTATCTATTTTCCCATTCTTTCCGGTTATTTGCTACTTCATTAATTTGTCGTATTTTTTTCCTTTCTCTCTTTCTCCTTCCCATGCTACTTATTCTTTTCTTCCTCTCCTTGTTTTATTGTGTCTCTTTGCTTGAGAAACTTAGGCTTTATGGTATTCTAGTCTGTGTCCCTACCAGCTATTTCGTTTATTATTGGTTGTTAGTTGAGCTTTTCTATATTTATTGTATTTCTTATCCCCTCCATCCTTGTTTTTGCTGCTATTTTTCTCAATTGCTTTATCTCTGATGATGTTATTGTTCCTTACTAAGGTTCTACTTCTACTTAAATATTAAGGCAGTTACTATTATTGAATTTTATTCCTTCCTCCTCTTATTTCTTCCCATATTTGGACACATTTGAAGCAAAATATATTCAATTATCTTTTCTTACTTTTTTCGCTATCTCTATATCTATTATCCATCTCTTCCTATTATTTTCCCTAATATTTTGATATTATTTTCTATTATCAAATCTTCTATTGTCTTCACTTTTTCGTCTGCATATACTAATCCATATAAAATGTTCATCATCGGTTTTAGTTATCTTCCACTTTTGTTTCCTAGTAGACTAGTATAAACAGAATAGAGAAAGAGAGAGAGAAATTTTTTATTGTCAAAAATTGTTACAATTTGTGGACAAAAGCTTGTAAAAACTAAAAAATAACTAAATAAAGATAAAATTGAGATAATATTACAATATACAAAATAAAACCACAATGAGTAACAAAATTATAGGTAATATTAATGGATAATAATTAGTGTATAAGTCGTATAGCCCATAGCAAAAATTAAATCAGTATAGCATGTCTGGAATTAAATATTAGCATTAGAATAGAAGTCGTTTACAGAGTAGAAGGCACTTTCCTGTAAATATGCCCCCAAATTATTGCAGAATACAGGAAAAGATAATATCGGTTTTATTTCAATTGGCAAGTGATTGTGCATTTTTTTGCATTGTAAAATATTGAGCCCTTAACTAGTTCTGAACATGGAGTAGGTAGGTAAAGGTCGTGCTCCGTGTTTCAAAGTGGATAGCGTACAACGATCTTTCTTAAATTAGAGAAGCGTGCTTACGAATTAAGCAAATGGATTCAAAGTCAGAATTTTTAATCTCTTAAAGAAGTCTCTGCAGTGAGCTCTGCTGTTTAGTCCAAGTAAATATCGAACAGCTCTCTTTTTTAGTTTGAAGAATCGCTCAAATTGAGTCGTACCACACGTACACGAGAAGGGGAAGGGCATATCTGAGGTGCGACTCAATAAGGAGATGGATAAATTCAGCTCTCATCTCAGCGCAAAACAGGAGGAACTTAATTTTTTAGATAAGGCGGCAATATATAACCCCCATTTCAAGGAATTGTACCCAACAAGCCCTAAAGCCCTAAGCATTTAACAGATTCGATGACGTCAATAGTAGTGTTGTTGAGGACTAACGCTGTCTGCTTATTCTACCCCCATCTCCAGACTAAACTCTATTGTTTCGTCTATTTGAACCCTTCAACGTTTTCATAACATTTATTTATAACATTTTTACAGGGATTTCTATGTTGCTCAAACTCTTCCATACCATTGTTCTCTTTGTTGATTCCAACGCAGCTTTCAAATAGATCAATGTTCCTCCCCTGTTCTGTTCTGTTATCGTTCGTTTTCCTACTTTATATTCACTTTGCTTCTACTCCATCTCCTTATCAATGTGTATCCTTATCTGTGTCTCTATGATTCTCATATCCTTTCAAACCAACTGATGATAAGCATATTGGGTCCGTCGTTTTTACACATCAGGTAATGTCTTCTATTATGTATTATTTGTTTTTTTTTCCCAGTCTAATGGTATTTTACTTATATTACATGCTAAATAAAATATCTATGAAGCTTTGCCCTAAATATTTTATCATTTCTGCTTCTTTATTGCCACCTCTATAAGCGTTTCAGATTTCAATTTTCCTTATCGCTTTTTCTCTTCCATGATTTCCGCTGTTGCCTTCCTAATATCGTATACTTTCCGTTCATACTCCAAATCTTCTCTACTTGTTACATTTCCGTCTCTGTGTCTGAATTTTTTTCGAAAAACTCCGTCTTCCGTACTCATTTTCATATTTTGTACTTCATCTTTTATTCTTATCTATTTGTTATGAAATTAACGGTGTGGTCAAATTATAGTAATAATCCCAGTACTTATATTGATAGTTTAAAATGATTATTGTACCAGTTTACAATCAAATTATTTTATTGTGTCAGATTATTATATAATCAATAGAATGTATTACATATTTTTCATCAATAAACAAAGAATAAAATATGAAATATGGGTCGTTATTTTTGGAACTCGGGAATATCTACATCACCACATCACAATTTGCTTCTTAATTATGATCCAGTCATTATTAAAAAGTATCAAATAATAATGAATCAAATTGCGTTAATTGATGGGAAGTATCACATGAAAGTGAATTTAAATCAATCTGATCGAACGATTCATTACCAAACTCGACAGTGTAGCCTGTTGACAAAATTGAATGATCCGATGTGTCACTTTTAAAAATTGAAGATTCTTCATCTGATTCCAATGAAAATCTCTCAAAATCGTTGGTATCTGATAGACTTTTTTGATTAGATAATACTTCTGACAGCGTTGAAATGTATTTCATGGCCAATCTCAACGTAGTTATTTTAGTTAACTTTTCATTTTGTTGGTGTTGGTATGCCATTTGTGGTACCACTTTTCGCAATGTTTCAAATGCTCTATTTATTTCCTTCATCCTTGTTCTTTCTCTAGCATTAGCGTTTCTTCGACGGTATTTGCTTAAAGGTGCGGCTTTTCGTTTAAGTTTCTTGTTTCTTTCATAATCTCTTTCCTCGTCTTCAGAATTAGAGTTATGCTTTCTTAGGAATATTCGGGGCCTCAGTAAATATTTTTCGGATGTATGATGTTTTTGTATGTATTGGTTATTATTATTTTGATCTGAATATTTTATTTCTGTCTTAGTGAGCAGTCCCAATCGATGGCATATTTCATCATCAAATTGAATCATTTTTTCATTTCTTGTGTACATCTGAAATACAAAATAAATTTTATTAATATATATTATTGGAAATAACATGGAACATTTTATTTGCCTCGTAAAATGTGACTATTATATTTTATAAAGAGCAAATCTAATGGAGAAAATTATTTTTTTTAATAATTTAATTTTCGGTTCAACTTCAATATAGTATCTTCCAAAATGTGGAAGTGAAAAGATATATCAACAGAACAAAGTAAACACAGCATTTGAAATACTGACAAATCCTGTTGATAATAAGCAAAACCTCCGAAAAAAAGATTGTCGTATTTATATTAATCCGGCAAATGTACATGAAACTCATATTCTACACATAATTTTCTTTTGAAGCTCTGGATATAACAAAGAACTAAAGCAATTTCCATTGATATTACAAACGATTTTAACACTATAAATTAGTGAGAAATTTTCGTAACGCCATCCGTGTTCAAGATAAAGGGCGGAAATTTTTTACGATTTTGCCGCAATTATTGGCAACGTTGTAATGAAATTTTATCCAATGAATTTGTTTTTGTGTCTGACTCTCATAGAGGGCGTTAATGCTGGTATAAAAAATTGATAAAGTTATTAATTACTATTATTATTAATTAGTACGAATTATGTGAATTGAAAATTTTTTGTCACGTATTGTCAATAGTACCGTGTACCTAGCGCCCTTTATGAGAGTCAGACATAAAAACAACTTCATTGGATATATCAGCTTCTAAAACACATTCGTATAAAATTTCATTTCAATGTTGCCAGTAGTTGCTGTAAAATCTTAAACACTATTTTTTTTCTTAAACGCCCTTTATCTTGAATACGGATGGCGCTACGAAAATTTCTTACTAATCAAACCCCAAATATTTTTCAATTTTCTATCTATCCTAGAGACGGGATCACCTTTTATTGAAACACCCTGTAAAAGTCCCAGGAAACAATAAACTACTACTAGCCCAGTAGCGTCAAACATAAAAATTAGACGAGGCAGAAATAATTCCTGCAAAAGGTTTTATTATTTTAATAGCTTCATTTCAACCCTAATATGATTATGCTAAATTTTCTTCCTCGCCGAAGTTAGGCTAAAATGGGAATGTATCCCCCAAAGAGGTTTGTTTGGAATTTCGCGGTAATATCTCTTAAAGTACTCGCAATATCGAAAATATGCTAGTGCACATCAAAGTTGGACCAGTTTTAACTTCACGATCTCGGTAATATCATCAAGCTATTTATCAATAAAGTGGTTAATAATAGAGTTAAAGAGGATATTTGGCGTAGAATGAAACTCAAATTAGCTTTTTCGACCAAGTTTCCCTTTAAGGCCCTGGTAAGTAAAGCTACCAAAAGTTCTTTAACACCTTCCTTCTCAAGATTTTATTGAATAAAGCTCTTATAAATAAATACAGTGTATATCTTTTTGAAGTATAATGTTGAAGAGAATATATCGGTGAAATAATTATTAGCAGAAAAACGCTAGAACGTTTCTGACTGAGATTTCTTCTACAAACATGAGCACCTTGTAATTCAATTTTTTATATGTTGTTATTCCCAGTGAAAGATAATAACATGACACAACGCTTGCACTATTCAAGCAGAGTAAGATAAAAGTGGTGAAGCTGTTGAAAAAAAAAGATTCTCTCCGCAAAGAAATCAAACCTTTCTTCGCGCATAACACTTAACATTGCCGAATCTGGCCTTCACTTTTTAACAATTTATGGGTGTAGGAAATGAGATACTCCGGATAAATTGCGATTTATACAATTTTCCAAAGCCCTTGTGAAGTAAAAATTCAACCAGGCACCCCTACCACCAACTTCCCATCAACATTGCTTGAGAACGTACCTACAAGTACAACTGTAGTTAGGTCATCAGATTGATCCGCTCCACTGGAGCTGGTAGGCTTCAAAGTTTGGTCGTGATTCTGTTACTATATCGAGAGAAACAGCTCCCCAATCACTTCACTCTATAATTTCCTACAAATGTAACAAGAGGTGTACAGGTGGATGTGAGTGTGGGAAGGCTGGGATTAAGTAATTATTGATTTGTGCCAACTCCTTCCCACCTAAAAAGATTGATGAGCCGGATGTTCTGGACTACATATATGGAGCGACGGACTCAGAAGAGAATATTAAAGACTTTAAGAAGTCGAGTAGTCCAGCAACAGTCAAACGTCGACGATCTCAATAATTTTCTGCAAATGTAATATGGGGTGTGCAGGTGGATGTGGATGTCGGAAGGCTGGGATTAAGTAATCGTTGATTTGTGCCAACTGCAACTCCTCCCAGCCTAAAGAGATTGACAAGCCAGATGTCCTGGACAACATCTATGGGGCGACGGACTTGGAAGAGAATACTAAAGACTTTAAGGAGTCGAGTAGTCCAACGACAGTTAAACGTCGACGTCTTTACTTCCCAACAATTTCTCATCACTTTCTCATATTTTTCCATTCACTTTCACCAATTTTCCTTATTGTAAAATATAATCATCATTAATTGAAAACAAGCATTGTATTTTTTAATTTGTCGCTATCATCTTTATATCAGTTATTTAATATTATTTTTACATATTTTTCATTTCTAATAATACCAGTTTTATAATAGTAAAGTAGTAGGTATTATGTTCAAAGCACTTATTGATCAAAATCAGTCAAATGAACTGTCATCATTGATGATAACTATGATAAGAAATGATCTAAATTTGACATGGTACTTTACGGAGACGGTTGATCGAAAAAGTCCACTTTTCATTCCAATCTACGCAAAATTGATGCCTCTGTACTTTTATAATAACCACTTTATTGATAATCGGTTTGGTTTAGATGATATTACGGAAAACCTGGAGTTAAAACAAGAATGTGTCCAACTTTGATGTGCAGTGATATGGGAACGAGTGGTCAGAAAAATTTACGACCAGTCTCATTCAATGCAAAATTTTTATAACAATGTTATCGATAATACCATAGAGATACCTCCTTTGGGGGTAAATCCCCTCCACTTTAACAAACTGTGATAAGAGGGAAAACCTAGGATATTGGGGTAGAAATGAAGCCATTAAAACAATAAAACTATTTGTAGCACTTATTTAAGATTTGAAGTAGAATCCAACTATAAAGCTATCAATAAGGAACGCCACAGTGGTCACGGATTTAGTTAATCCAAAATCATTCAATATAATGGAAAAAGGAAAGACAACATGTAGTGATTAACTACTGGGCTACGCAAATATCTAACGTAAAAGAACAGTACGAAGCAGTATCAATTAAGAGATATAAATATGAATGAACAGAGAAAGTCAATTTGGAATAAAAATAATTGAAAATCGAATTTTATTTACAATGAACAACATCTGTGTAAAGACATAAACTAGGAGAACTCTATATTACTTCGACATTAGCGTAGGACGCGAAAAAAATTAATTAAAAAAGAAAACTACTATGATTAATATTTAAAACCAAAAATATTTTTATAATTTCTTAAAATTGTCATCGATAGTTGAATATCTACCCAACATATTTTATACAAGCTGATCTTAAGTGGACCGATTCATGACAGCTCTGCTTTTTTGAGAAGCCTAACGTTTATGTAAGTATCTTTAATTTATTCATACAAACGAGATCCGTGAGTGGAGATTGGAATTGACTAAAAATATTAATACTGAAGTTAAACTATGTCAAAACAATTTATTTCATTAAAAAAGTATTTCCGCCTTTATCTAAATGGAAATGTGAATGAAAAATAATGTTGACCATATCTTTTCCTTTTTTACAATACTAATTTAACTAGTGGATTTATCATGATAATTTTTAATGAGAACCTGGATAAACAAATTGGTGAGTAATACCCGATAATTTAGAAGACAATAGTATGTTGCTCCTTCATATTATTATAGTGAAATAAAACAGTATTTGGATGAGGACTTTAGTGGTAGAGGAATTAATGGACGAGGTTTGATGGAATTGTCAGCTTGATCACCGGACCTCACACCTTTAACTTTTTTCTATGGCACTGAAACTGACTATATTGATTTTCTAAAAAATAATTTATTGTTGCAAAATAAGAGGCTATTTATTTGGGCCTTTTTTTAAAAACTACAAAAATATAGTCCATGAGAAATCGGCGCATGAGTTTCAAAAGCTATTCAACTCCAATTTTTTTACACGATCCTCTTCAAATTGCCCTACTGATAATATAAATGCATGGTGTCTTGGAGAAATCCCATGCTATATTATTTAAGCCGAGATTTTTCAAACATTTGCAAGGAATTGTTATTTTTCAACCGTGCGATTTTTTTTGTATAATTAATAAAAATAAAAAAGATTCTTGTGACTTCTGGCGATAGGGTTAATATTCTCAGAGATATGAATTTTTGAAGGTTCGAAAAATCTCAAATTGGGGTACTTTTGACACATGAAATATGAATAATATTTTTTTGGGATTATCTATAC
The DNA here is from genome assembly GCF_026250575.1 of Diorhabda carinulata. Taxonomy (NCBI): domain Eukaryota; kingdom Metazoa; phylum Arthropoda; class Insecta; order Coleoptera; family Chrysomelidae; genus Diorhabda; species Diorhabda carinulata. The sequence goes on along the minus strand of NC_079472.1, from coordinate 52,527,559 downwards.
AGTAGTTTATTATATTCTTAAAAGAGATTTCATTGGTTATACCTCTTTTTTAATTGTAATTTCTCGCGCTCACAAGTATCGTGGCTTCTCTCTGACTCATGCGCTGCATTCTGTGTCCAGAATCATTATTTATCATTTATCTTAAAAACTATTAACTTCATCAAGATATCAAGATTGTAAAAGAAAGCAATATTAATAATAATTAAATTGTCCACAATTTGTTTTCCATAAATTTTTTTCTAGAATCAATTTTACAAAAATTTTGAGAAATATATAAATAACAGTTTGTGATATTTAACTTGCTGAGCAAGAAGAATGTCAACTGAATGAAATGTACATATTTTTTTAAAAAAATCATCAATTTTCAGACGTTCTGCAGATTTTTTTTAACTGGCTGCATATTATGCACAGATTACTCGTTTTCAGGATTTCTAGTGGACCAGGAGTAGTGGAGGAGTATAAATTGTACTTGAAGTTGACAATTCTGTCTACTGGACATCCTGAAGATTTTGATCTCGTTTGTGTAGTTGTATTTCACTTTTTTTAATTTTTTCTTCACTTGTGTAACTTGCATAACACGTTCTGTGCTACGAAAATGTTGATTTATCAAGAGAAGAAATAAACAAATTTTCAAACCGGATAGTGGCATCATCTTTTCGTCGACAAGCACGTTGTACAGTTATATTATATGTATCAGGCTTCGGATTATTCACTACATTGTTTGCAATTTGAAAAAAATATATGTTAGAGAGGTGTCAAAATATTTTTGTGTATTGGAAACAACCAAAAATGACATGACACATTAGTTATAATGAAAAATCAAAAAAACTGAAAATATAGCCATATAAAAATGTTAATCGGTGCAACAATGCTTAACGATCTTACAACGAAATAAAAAATACTGGTTAACTATGACTTGAATGTATAAATGCTCTAAATAATCAACATTTTATCATAAGGACAAACAAAGATCTTGAGATTTTATACAAAGACTAACTTTGAAAACATAAAAAATTAAATAAAAGAATATTTTCCTTACTGAGACACAATTTGTTAATTATTTTTCAATTCGAACATTTCAGTGCATAGTAATATCTTTTATTGACTATTTATATATAATTATGATTCCAAAAAATTTTCATATATCATTTTATGTTATTATTGTTAATGAAAAAGCTACAATTAATATAATAATAACAAAAAATAATATAAAATGATAAAAAAGTTATTTCAATTACATATACAGATTCTGCTTGAATAACTTTTCTTAAAGTGAATCAATAATACACTTTATTGAAAACAAATTATAGACAATTCAATTATCAATAAAATTGCTCTCTTTAAACCTAATATTGATGAAGCTGGAGGTTTTTGGAGTTTACTCCTTAAGAACCGATTTGCATATATAAGGGGCCCGGTATGAGAAAAATGTGAGGAGTAAAATCTATCGATGAATGACCTCGTTACGTTTTTGGTGCGCACCCTATGATGCGCAACTGTCTAATTTGTCAGTGTCAACATACTTATATTGCTGTCATTGTGTAGTTTTATTATCATTGTGTTCCACTAAAGTGAACTGAAAGTATTTTCAAATAACTATGGCAGAAAGAGGTGTAGATGATATTGCCGGAACATCTAACAAACACGTGGTTGCAAGGTACGTTATAATTCATGTATTATATGTATGAGCATGTGCAATTTGTATTTATTAAATATTTTAATAATTACCGATGTAGTTCATTTAAATATATATTTGAAAACAACACATAAAATTAGATAATCAACCCAATATGAATTATCGAGCGCATCCACATAAAATAGAAAATTTCTAACATAACCAAAAATTAATTTTTTTGTCGATGTCTATAAATTCTTCCACGTTATTATGATTTATTTTATGAATCATTTTTAAATATTAACAACTGTAGTCAATAATTCGATAATATTATCAGAAAAATCGACAATATTTTTTCATTATAATAATGTTTTTATATAATTTTCTTTCGAAAAGTTATTTTTTAGCTTATTTAAATAATTTTCATGTACTATTTATTATTGTATGTAAAAGATTTAGTGAAATAATTATCTTTTTATAACCATTTTTGTTAATTTTTAAGATAATATTATATTTTAAATAAAAAATTAATTATAATAATTTAAAAAAAATGTTTATAAAAACCTTTTTTTATCAATTTTCTTAAAGTCGGTTAAAATTTTTATAATTATGCATTTATAAATTTTCTAATTTTTTTTTATATTTTTTGACTAGGAAAAAATCTAAACCTCCTAACCTAACCTCCAGCCGAGAGACAGCGAGCTTACAGATTAAAAAAAATCAATGAAGGAAGCCCAAAATATTCTGGCAATCAACCAATCTTTTTTAAGTTAAATAAACTCTTTTTGCGTCTGGTTAGACTATCGAACTCCAGTCGTGCGTCGGAGCTGACACACACAATTTTTTTTTAACACGTTGACTGCCAACTACGAGATAACTCGTAGATTGCTATTTTCTAGGACGCCAACTACGAGTTATCTCGTACGGTGTTTACTTGCTCAATTGGTGCAGCTACGATTAAACTCGGAATATATAAATACTAATATCGATAGATGGCTTCTGGGAAAAGAACAAAAAATCAATGCTGGCTTGCATGAACAGAAAATTTATTATAAAACGAACAAAAAATATAATTATAAAAATTAGTTCAAATAACAAATAATAAATAAAATGATATTTTATTGTTTGTGGAACTTCTTAAAGCAATCTTCCATACAAAGGGCTGGCTTCTCTTTACATGCTGGACAGAAACAACGCGTTTCTCTACGTTTTTTTGCTTGAGTACATATACGACATGGCTTTGTCGGAAGCTGTTTTTTTTTGGTAGGTGCTAAACTCTCTAAATAATGAAGCTCTTGCAATTTAATTTCTTTCCAATCTGATTGAATCTCTTCTCCAATCAACTCGACGACGAATTCTTCTCTAAACTTGATCAGTTTTATTTTTAGAAGAAGTTACTTTTTGAAAAATTTTGTAAGCATTATATATTTATATGTATATATCTATAATATGTAATGAAACCTTTTTCGGCCATCTAATAGTCTTTCTTAGTTTTGCGTAGTACTAAATTTCATTTTGAGTCAGTGGACTTTTCTTATCTATATTGGATTCTTGATAATTTAATTATAATAATAATTATAAAACAAAACACTCAAGAAAGACGTAAATATAATGCACTTGACAATATCTAAGATACTACTGACGAATATGTACGCGTATATATGATTTGGCTTTAGCGACAGATCGAATCGTGTCTGTGCATGTCTGCGTACGAATTAACTTGTAGTTGGCTTCCGCGAAGAGATTTATGTTACAGAAGCCAACTACGAGATAATGCTTAACATTCGTAACACCTTTTTTTTTTTAAAAAACACATTTTTTATACTTTTCATGATAACTATGCACTAGAATTTGAGTTTTTAATAATATAATGTAATTGAATCAAATTCTCATTTTAAATGGAATTCTGAACCTTGCAGTGGCAGTCAATGTGTTAAGGTGAATGATAAAAAATGTTTCAAGACTCAAAGAGGCCGATGCAGCCCAAGAGTCAGAGAGAAATGGCCATACTTAAAGGTAAACGATGCATACTTCTGGGGGCACGAAATTAAAAATATGAAAACAAGTATAATCAATGAAGTTTATATATTTTTTGATATATTTATATTATTTAATATTTTTTCAATATACTTTTCATAGCTCAAAAGTATTCGAATTTGAGATTTTTTGAATATTTAAAAATTCGTATCTCTAAAAATATTAACCCTGCCCTGAAATCTTATAGAACAATTTTGGCTTAAACAATATGGCATAGTGTTGCCCCTTGGCAACATGCAATCATATCATCAGTGGAACAATTTGAAGACGATCATATGAAAAAATTGAGGTAGAATAGTTTTCGGTATTCATGCGCCGATTCCTCCTAAGACTAAAACTTAATATATAGGATAATTCGCTATCAGGATGTGAGTCAATTTGAGCAATTATTGCAGCAAATTCTTCAATCTGTAATGAGAATTGTACATTGAAATTTGACTTTAATTCAGTATGAATAAACACAAATAAGATTAGAATAATTGAATAGGTTTTCTCAATATTTTTGAAAAAGTGTTGGTCACAAAGACCTTGTAACGTATTTTTAGTTTTAGTTTTCTCATAAAGATTAGTAAGATAGTATATATTTAGTTTCTAATGATAAGAGAAAGAAGATATATAAATAGTACAGTAGGACTATTTTTATCAATTACCAAAACGCAAAATGTACGAAGAAAGTAATCGGAATCAATGAAGCTAATAATTCACTGGCCGACAAGATTTTCGTAACACAGGCAAGACATTTATTATTAAAATGGAGATACCCGTACAATAATAGAAAAAATATTTATTAAGCCCTAACACATATCAATTTTAATAGCTCAATTTCCCTGTTTACATTAGTGGATAGGTAATTTTATAAAGGGGCGGTTAATATCGGTAAATTTAATGACCGAAAAAATACCTGAACTGTATTATTCAGAATAATAAACATAAATTAGTATTCTGTTAAGTTTCATATTAACTGGTTCTCTTTTTATAATGCAAAAAGTGATAATAAAGACGAAAATGTCGAGTCTAACGCGCCGAATTTTCAGAAATTCTCCCGACAAATTTTGCTGATTTGTGGAGAATTTATGGTGAAATCACAAGCCAGGCCATTATCCGAAAATGTGGAAAAAACCTATTTCAAATATTTTGGTACTTCAATTGGAGACCAAGACAAGCAGTAGGCCCCCCACGCGTGCTATGTTAGTTGTAGCTTGTCTTTGATGCAGTGGATAAATGGGAAGAAAAAAGCATGCCTCTTGCAATTCCAATGGTGCGGCGGCAACCTACTAACCAAGCACAAGATAGAGTATCCAAATTTGCCGTCTGCTATACGACTTGTTCCCCATAATAAATTTACCAGTATCGATTGCGCCTCTATATCCGCAAAATATTGTTCTAGAAGATACTGGAGACAACGTATCATCAGGAAGCTCCGAAGAACAATGCTCCGACCCTGTTTTTACTCCAAGTACCAGTTCAGGCGAGTCACATTTGATGTTGTTCAAAGTGGGTTGAATGATTTAGGGCGTGATTTAGGGTTATCAAAGCGACAGTCTGAACTTTTTGCTTTCCGTCTTAAGTGATGGAACTTGTTAACCAAAGAGACAAAAAATACAACCTTTAAAAAAAGAAATTGCTACAGTATGCATTCTACAGTATGGAAAATTCGTTGTGTGCGTGTACGGATATTGATAGTCTAATGAAGGAACTTGATATTGAGCATAATCCCAGTGAGTGGCACTTATTTATTGACTCGTCTAAATACAATGTAAAAGCAGTGTTATTACACAATGGAAATTTAAAACCATCTATACCAGTTGCTTATTCTTTGAAAAAAAAAATATTCACTTGCTTTTACACAAAATTAACTACAACCAGTATAAGTGGCAGATATATGGGGACTCGAAACATTGCTGTTTTCTTTACACACAGTCGGGCATTAGATCAACACTATGTAAAAAAAATTGGTAAGCAATAAGTGAGTTTCAGCTGGGATCTCAAAATGTTGATTTTATACCCCTTGTAGATCCCCAAAAATGTCCTTCCGCCATCACATCAAACTTGGATTGATGAAAAACTTTGTGAAGGCTATGGATAAAGACGGTGATAGATTCAAATACCTTAGACATGTCTTTCCCCAGTTGAGAGACCGCCAATATGAAAATTGCTGGACAATTTTGCCAGAAATCTCACCAGGCAGGAACTTGGAACATGGAAGGTAATTGAGAGGATTTTTGAACAACAATATGGATCCAAATTACCAACAGTTAGTTTATGAATTTCTAGACGCCTACAAAGCCCCATTGGTGCTCGAATGTCATTGAAAATTCATTTGCTCCATTCCCATCTGACATTTTTCTCGAAAATTTGGAAGCTGTCAGTGATGAGCAGGGTGAAAATTTCCACCAAGATATTAGAACAATGGAAATTCAGTATCAAATCAAGGACGATGGGATAATTCAGTATCAAATCAAGGATGATGGGATTCGGTCATGATGGTTAATTACTGTTGGTTTTTATAAAGAGAAAGTGCAACCCCTCACAAAAGTAAAAAGTATTGTCAATATATACGATTTAAAAAACGTGAAATTATTTTTTTAATAAATATTAAATATTTTATCAAAGAATATGGTTCTATAGATGTAACTTAAAAATCTTACGTGTTACAATAATTTTTTCAAATTTTCGTATTTGTATAGGTCCATTTTATCACAATATGCTATTCATTATTGTGTTACTACAAAAAAAATTTGTCGACCAGTGAATCAGCAAAAAATAAACAAATTGAAGGACATTGTTTCAACTGGTCAATGGTAACTATACTTGTACATGTGTGAGCAGTGAAAAATTTAGTGGTTGGAAATTAGCCGCGATAATGAAAGCACACAAATTGAATTCCTTGAATTGAATAACATTACCAATACTTTTGTAAGACATGTGGAAAAACAACAAAAATACATTCCACTAAAATCAATGTTAAATTTTTGATGCAAATTTGATGAAATCAACATCTACTTATAACAACATCGTGAATAATATCTTACCAGATACAAGAAAAAAAACTTACCGAAAAATATTCATTGTACAAAAATCTACAATTGTTAAACTCATTGTCTACACAACGAAATTGTGTAGGCATTTGTCATAGCGTATGCCAAGTTTTTGTATGTCTTCTTCATAGAAGACTGCCGCCTTCGATTTCAACAGTGTGGTAACTTGTTATGTAAGCTCATCAAAGTATTGACTACCAAGGAAAGATTTTAGATGTAAAAAGAGATGAAAGCCACTAGAAGCGAGTTCCGGGCTGTGCGAAGAATGGTCAAATACAACCCAGCTAAATTCCTGTGAAAGTTTTTTTGTGATGTTCACAGTGTAAGGTCGGCCATTATGAAAAAAAGCACAAGTTTTGACAGTTAATCTCGGCGTTTGTTCAGTATTTCTCAATGGTCTCCCAATAGTCTCGTGATAAAAATGGAATTTTCACGAATCATGTTTATTTAGACAACTTAAGTTGGGAACAAAGTTCCATCAATTGCTATTTAGTTTCTGGGGTGTCGTAAGATAACCAACTTCCAATACTATGTATCCGTTATTTTTGTGTTATTCAGTAAGAATTTTAGATACCCAACATGAGCAAAGTTTTAGAAATTTCTGTTTTTCATGAATGTTATGAAATAATGATTTTGAGATTTGCGAAGATTCCATAAAAACCGCACGAATTGTACACTTACGTACTTGCTTAAGCTCCTTTTCAATTGCGTGAACGAGTTCATCAGTAATCAAAGACGGATGTACTTGAACTGTCTGGCCTATTTTCTAATCATTAAATCACCCATTTCAAAAACTTCGCAGATTTGCCGATAAATTCCACTGGGATTAACTTTCATGCATGTAGAAAAGGAATCAAAAGTGTTGTCACTTTCAATTAAGCCTCATATCGTAAAGAAGCACTACAAAGAACACGTCGACGGCCGCGATCTGAATATGGCGTTCATTTCTTCGGCTTGAATCAGAGTAATTGCAGCGCGTGCTTGGAACTGCGATCGTAGCGCTGTAGCTGATAGAAATAGAAACGGAACTTACTTTATGATATACCTCGTATATCACAAAGGTACTTTCAAGAAGTATATGCTTGTCACAAGGAACATCAAAAATATGAATTTTAATTGGAAAGAAATACATTTAAATTATTCATTGAAACTTAAATTATAGTTTAATGAAACGTATATTTGAAATTTTTTCTCAGCAAGTTGTAGAAAAAATTTACTGCTCAACTCATGTGGATTGTTTAAAAATTCTTTTGTATTATTTGATAAAAGCATATCGATTATGAATTACAACATAATTAGTTAATTGTACCTGATTAATTGTTAATGTGAAATAAAAACAATATAGTTTTCTTACAACTTGTCTGAATAATGTGTTAGTATTAGCATAAAATTAAAATGAAAGAGTCACATTTTTTTGCAAAGCAACTTCAAGTATTTTCGTAATTTAAAACAATATAAAATTGTTGTATTTCTATTCCAGTTCGTTGGAAAAACATTGATCTCAATGAAAAATCTAAAACGGACTAAAAATGTTATTTAAAACTTACCAAGAATCTTCAATAGCTGAACAACTATCGCGAGTAACAACACTTTTTACGTATTTCTGAAAATATCCATAGCAGTATTCACGTGAATATTATAAAAATAATTGGTTAGTTGTTACTCTTAGGTCTCTGCGTGTCCACTAAACCATGCTCAACTCTTTAGGTACTAGTTTACCGCCCATTAAAGTTAAAGAAGACTCCCACTAACTAACGGGCGCTCCTACGGTATAATCATTTTTCAATTAGTATTAATTACGTCCAATTTTGATTAATACTGATAAATAATACAAAAAAATGGTAATATCACAGCAGTTAGCCAGTAATTTGACCTAATAAAAGTATTTTATGTTGTTCATGGTGTGTAAATTGTATTGCGAGATTCGTTTAAAAAATCTTTTGGGTTGTAGTGGGTAGTGAAAATACTTCGATGTGTTTCAAGAAAAATAGAGTAGAGACTAACTAACTTCAAATAACAAAAAAGTGTTATTTGAATATTATTAAAGTCTGAAAATGAGTAAATGGGAAAATTTTCGAACAAACTTTAATTGTTACAATCAATTTTTTGGCCAATAAAGTTGTAGTCACAGTATTTCGGAATTCCAAAGGTTATTGATTGATTAATTATTTAGAAAATAGGTATATTGTCCTGATTTGTTGACATTTTGATGTCGAATTGTCATTATTGTTGCAGGAAACTTAGACGAACTGCTATTAAGGATCTCAGATAAATAAATAATGATACCAAGGGAAAGACGTATTTTACGAAATTTCCAGAGGTTTTTTTGTGAGATTATTTGTAGAAATTATGTCAAAAAAATGAAATATCTTCTTTACAATAAATAAGCTTTTTAAATGAGAACGCACTCTTTGTTGAACTGTCTTCGTTGCCATCCAACCGAGTTTCCCCGTATTTGTCCTAGCCTAGAGAACATCCGAGGAGCGTCTGGGCGGCGCTTTATTTGTGGTCCGAGCTTAAAAATTTTTAAAAAATTAAACCAACAATTTTATTGTAAAAGCTGAAAGAAAGTCTATATCCAAACATGGGTAGTGTGGGATTCTCTGTTCATGTTATTAACAACGCAGTACATCCCGGATGTGATCAAAGCTCTAAAAGAATTCTGTGTTATAGCTGCTGATAAATAATTGAAGAAAAGAATAATTATTGAATTCGAAAAGTTACCTCAAAAATTTCAAGACCAAATACTAAATTGATATTGGTACTTTTAATATTTGTGTTTAATAGTTTAATAGTACATAAGCTGGTATGTAATGGTCATATACAAAGAATGTCAGACATGACGCATAAAGGACTTAGATAAAAATGGCGTAAATAGAAGCTAGAAATCGGATGACGTCTTTGCCAGCTAGATAATGAGCGTTACCGTAGTAGAATTGTGGCAAATTTAAACACCAAAGTGTACTAACTCTAATATATTTCCGAGCTTTTGAATATTTGAGTATTAATCTTCTGGTACTTGATTAGTAAAGAATTACAGCGTTTTAAATATCGTTGATTCTTTTGAAAAGCATTAAATTCATCAATTTCAAAAAGCAATATTCAAATTGATAGATATATTAAGGTTGTCGATTATATCATTATTATAATCGAAATTATTATGAATGAAATCGATGAATTTGACGTTTTTGAAAAGAATCATCGAAATTTAAAACGCAGCAATTCTCTAAGCTTAGAAGTACACTAGAATTAGTGTTTAATTTTTTCACAATCCCACTACGAAAACTCTCTCTCTTTCCATGTTTCGGCTCCTGCTTTCGAGCCATTATAGAGAGAAGGATAAGGAAAGGGTGGTTATGCATTTATTCATAAGAAATGATCCGATTCTGTGGACTCAATCTGCCTACTCCACGCAACGAATCAACCCTTTATCTTGGTTAACTCCAAGGCCTCAATCTGCCTATTCCTTGGAATCACTGCTGGAATTAAGCTAACTCAAGACCAGCAGTGATTGTATTAGTGTCTACGGTGTTCTTGGTGGTGAAAATATTATTTTTATTTTCTATTTTGAATATTTTTATTTCCTATTTCCTCGGTAAAATTCCAAAAAGTAAGCAGATTGAGGCCTTATCATCAACTAGGAAAAAGGGGTGATTCGTTGCGTGGAGTAAGCAGATTGAGACCACGGAAGTGGGAGCCTAAACATTGAGAATTTTCACAATTCTAACGTGGTTGAACCCGTGAACCTAGTTCTTTTGTTCATAATCTTGACCGCAAAAACCTTTCCGAGCATATCTTTTTACACTAAATTCGAACAATAATGGAAAATAACTAAAATATGAAAAAAATGCACACCCATCATTTTTGACATGAGCGCTTATTCTTTGAAGAGCAAATTGAACAGCAGTATCAATTTCTGCTCTTAAATACTTTAAATGTCATCTTCGAGTAACACTAACAAACATTCAAAATTTAATAATCTGACCATCTAAGATACCGCTCCATACATCGATCAATCATGAATCCTGATATTGAAGAACTTTCATCACCTAAGGATTTTTTAGTTTCCAATAGCACTCTGTCGTAATGATGATCATTCGAGCTTCCATAATGAACTAAATAACGTATATAAAATCCAAAAGAGTTGAGCTAACCAGCAAAATAATAAAAAAATAACAATATGGAATATTAGTGGCACATTTTGAAACTTCCAACAAATTATCATTTGATTTTATTGCCAAACAAAAATATTTTCTCTTGCAACATAATACATTGAGATTATTTAAGAAAAAAAAACAACAAAATTACATTCAATAATATCAATAATAATAATAATAAATTATAACTATTGGGACATAGGCTATGGGGCAGGTTATTTGAACTGAAATATGGCAAGAGGACCATAAAATAAATTTGTGTTTCAATTAATAGAGCATTAATGTTCTTCACGTTACAAGTCCCGATTTTTATGGACTTTAATGACATTCAATTTAAATCTTAATTTGATAATTGTGGAACAAATGTATTTCCGATAAATTATTTTGGATAATAATTTTGAAATAGGTTCATTTTTTATATTAAATATCTATTTTTGTAATGATTTACGAAAATGATGACGTCTACAGTTTTTATCTTCTAATACCTCAATTTAAAGGTCATTCATAATTTAATTTAATAATTTTGAAATCAAAGAACTGCAGTATTGAATAAATTGGTACATATTACTCAAAATGCCATACACCCGTCTCTTGACGAAGTAAATCGATGAACACAATCTTCTACACATAACAATAACTTCAAAAGTAATTCTCAAATTCGAGTAACTTCTGTTGACTTTGTACTTTATCTACATAAAGCTTTGATTGCTATGACACCATAGAATAAAGTTCAATGTGTGAGATTTGGGAATCTATTGATCGTCGTCCTCCAATCCACTTCTCACGAAATCACGAGCATAATGAGGAAATGCTCTATCTTATCATAACTAGATACTATCATGTGTTAAGTTAGAATTGTTGGTGTTTAGAAACGTATTGGCAAGAACCGCTTATACATTTTCTTATGGTTTTCATGATGATCTTATCCTCCAAGGAAAAATATCTTTATTCCAGTCTCCACCATTTTCACGATTGACTGAACCATTTAGGGAAAATGTAGCCTCATCAGAAAACATAATTTGCATGCGCAAATATATTTCTCAACTCATACTGATAAGTGCTGACATCTTCTTGTTGAGTTAGAAAGCTTTCCAGACAGATCTCGTACACAAATCAGTAAACGTTTATTTTAGGAATGCAAGTATCAATTATTCTAACAACCGTTACAGAATATATTTATTAACGTAATAACCATGATACTAACCTTTTTATTAACAATATCACCAGAAGTCTCAAGTTCAAATATTTTTTTTCAAAACAATGACGAAGCTACAACTATGAATTTATAATATAAATTAATTTTGTTATGATATAAATTATGATGTAATTTTTTTTCCGAGATAACATTCAACAGTTACGAACTTAATAAAAAACTAATAAGTATTTCATCATTGTTTTTAAATCTACTGAGTAAACTGATATATTTTCAAAGTTTCGTCATCACGCGAAAGCATATAAGTTAAGAGACTGACAGCGTCACTTTCATCAGTCAGAGTTTACAGTAAGTAGTTGCAAGAATTCAAATTCGGGTGAGCTAATATGTTATTTAGATTAATTTTCATAGGCGTCACAACGGCTGATCTAATTGCAAAAACATAATTTTTGTTAGTTTTGTTCATTACTTGGAAGGTGATACGTTAATTTCTAAAGCTGATAGTACATCCAAAAATAAAGGTACTGCTCTGTGTACATTTTTATGAAACTAAATAATTCGGAGATATACGAGTAAGTTCATATTCATAAGGAAATATTTTAAAAATGCTTGTTTTTCTAGGCATCTTGTAATAAATCGCTAAAATCGCCGTTTTTTTTACACTCATTACTAGTATTTGACTGCAATCTTAACATATTTGCAATACTTCAAACAGGTTATACAAATCAATGAAATTTTTTTTGATCTCCCTATATTGTAAACAACACATATTAACATGTTTTGGAAAACTTAAAGTAAGTCACCAAAAAGGTATCGATTGCCCTTGACGACGGAATGTAAGTCAACTTTCCATATAAAACATGTATCTCATTTACTTATAAATCACCCAATATTCCTTAAGTTTCGACTACAAACAAAGAAAATACCTTAAATTTTTTATTCCATCAACAACATTAAACAGATAATGATGTATAAATGTTGACTAATATTAAGTGACATGAATATTGATAGTACAATTATTAGAATTATGAACATTATTTACAAAATTTGAATTAATGTTTTTCCTCAATTGCAATAGCAGTCTCTGGCACCATTTTTTATAATATTGATAAGTAGATTTAAACTCTTTCTCGATTTTTCTGGCAGTAGAGACTGACAAGCAATATATGCTGAATATTATATATCCCTTTCGACTATTGAACAAATCAATAATTTCTTTCAATTTTTCATAATAAAATGTCAGCTCGACGTTGCTGGTGAAATAAAAAGGTTGTAGCTCAAGTGAGAAGGAAAAAAATCGTATCCATTTCACTTTATCACAGTATAAATAGTTATTGAATAGATTCAATGGTACAAAATAATTTTCAAAATGTTTTTTATTTCGTTAAAGACATTATTTATTTCTTCTACTTAGCGAAATACCCTGTATTCGTGTGGGTGGTGACATGTCATGAAATTAATTATGTCAAAGGATGGGATATTAGTTAATAATAAATGAGCTTCTTTAATGAAAACATCAAACTGACAATGATTTATGAAAGTTAACTAATATTAAGTGCCGTGAATATTGATAGTACAATTATTAGAATTATGAACATTATTTACAAAATTTGAATCAATGTTTTTCCTCAATTGCAGTAGCAGTCTCTGACAACATTTTTTATAATATTGATAAGTAGATTCAAACTCTTTCTCGATTTTTCTGACAGTAGAGACTGACAAGCAATATTTGCTGAATATTCTATATCCTTTTTACTATTGAACAAATCAAAAATTTCTCTCAATTTTTGATAATAAACTGTCAGCTTCACGTTGCTGGTAAAATAACAAGGCTCAAGCTCAAGTGGGAATTTACGTTATCACAGTATAAATGATCATCGAATAGATTCAATGGCACAAAATATTTTTTCTTTCGTTAAAGACATTATTTATTTCTTTTATTTAGTGAAATATCCTGTATTCGTGTGGGTGGTGACATGACATGTATTTAATTATCCTAATACCTCTAAATCACTTTGAGATACAAATCACCCTTTGAGGCGTACTATCAGCTCTCTTACCTTTAGGACTTATATCAAAATTTTCACAATTACAAACCAAAAACAACCGATATTATCTCAAAAGCACCAGTTACTTTCGAATTTTGATTGCAACTCATAATATGATATTGGAAAGTTTTTTAATAAATAAAAAAACTGTTTGCACTCTTTTATATATAGCTGTTTTATATTTTTTTCCTGCTTCAGATAAAAATATAACGTTGATCAATATTTGTCTATAGCAAACTATTGAACTTATAAACAATTAAAAAATTGATAATAAAAATTAACAGCCGCGCGGAGCCCCATTTTCAACGTCAAATTTAAATTATAAATAATGGAGATGAAGCTCCGGGACTTCTCAATCGGAAATTTTCTCCTCTTTAACGAGCTATTTTCAAAATTTCTAAAATATCAATATTATTCGAATCATTAACGTAAAACTAAATATCATTTTTTTTTCATTTTGTTTTATTAATAACAATTGAAATTTTTTACCTACACCAAAATCCTTCAAAAACATTTCTTAGAAGCCATTTTCCAGACTCAAATTAGTACTGTAAGGTCGACTTTACAGTACAGTATGAAAAAAAGTTATATACTAAACAGATAGGTACAAATATGTAATCAATCATTGTCATGGATACTATCGTATAATGTATAATTGCAATTTGTAAAAATTATAACTGTATGTGAGAAAATAGTTAAAAAGTAATAGAACATAGTAATATTATAAAGTGTGGGCGTTTGATACAATCAGTGAATTCAGGCATAGCGAAAATATTTAAAGCATATGAATCAAATAAATTGACTATTTTTTAGTTCTTTAAATATATCGAAAATATTGCTGGAAATGATTAGAAAAAAATCCTGTGAAAGCCACAGCCCTTAATATTAATATTAAGATATCACGCATGATAAATTTCAATTTTCCATATAATAAACATGGGAAAGCTTGTTTTTTTTTTAGTTTAGAATTTTATAACTTTTCAATGGCCATCAAAAATCATTCTCTTATATAAAATTGAACCTATTGAAAAAAGCTGTCTTCTAATTTATTGATATGCTGATGCGTTTCGAAGTTATTCAACTTTAATAATATTTTCGCATTTTTTTCCAATTTTTTAGGAAACTATGAATTTTGTCAAACAATTTTGTAAAATTTTCATAATTTTTTATATCCTGAATTGTTTTTGGTTTCACAGATACTTTTATTTCACTGTGAAGTTTCTAATACTATCGTATAAAAATTTTTAAAATAAATTAAAATTATCTTTTTGAAATTAATGAAAAAAAATCCTGTGATATCCACAGTCTTAATCTTAATATCAAGATATCCTGCATAACGAATTTAAATTTCTCGTATGATTAGCATGGAAGAATTGGTTTTTTGTTTAGTTCAGAATTTCATAAATTTTCAATGGTTCATTAAAAATCATTCTCTTATATAAAATTGAACATTCTACAAAAAAGCTCTCCCTTAATTTTTCGATAAACTGACGCATTTCGAGTTTATTCAACTGAAAATATATTTTATATTTTCTCATTTTTCCAGTTTTTTAGGAAACTATCAGGCAGAAATTTTTTAAATCCTAAATATTTTTTGGTTTCACAGATGTTTCAAATACTATCGTATCTGAAATTTCAAAATAAATTAATATTATTTTTTCAACTTGAAATTATTTTTATTAATTTTTTTCATCAAATTTGTGACATTAGCTTAATAAAAGCATCTGTTAAACCAAGAAAAATTAGAGTACAAAAAATGTGAAAACTTTGAGTAAATTTTCCGATAAACTTTTGTCAAAAAATTTGAAAAAAAATGAGAAAATATTATGAATTATATTTTAAAGTCGAATAACTTCAAAAGACGCCAGTTTATCAAAAGAAAGCTTTTTTGTGGAGCATTTTATATAAAATCCTGAACTCAAAAAAACAAGCTTTCCTATATTAATCACACAGGAACTTTATCATACGGGATATCTTAGTATCAATATCAGGTATTCATAGGATTTTTTTCAGCATTGCCCACAATATTTTCGAAATATCTGAGAAAAAAAAAATAGTCGATTTTTTTAATCAGTTTAATCAGTTGGTATCCTTGACAATTAATTTTAAATTTACTCAATTTGCCAATTTGCTCAATTTGCCAATGATTAGAAAGTAATAGTTCTTATGTAATCAACTTTGTTACTAGTAGCTTCTATTATTCAAATTATTCCTAAAGACTATTTTTAATAAGATTTGTGCAACAATTTTAATTTTCATTTTTTTTGGTGTATTTGAATTAATGTATGGTTTGAATAAAATTTTATTCAATTTTTTCCGGTTTCGTGAGATTAAAAACAGTTTGATTAAAAATTAACGAGTGATTAAGAAAAACTGATTTCTTCACTCACATCTCTAATAAAATTCGATCTAACAATCATAGAATTATAAAAAGCGTTCACGAACCATTGAGCTATTCAAGCTATTTTTTTGGTGAAGTTATAAATAAATCTATTTATAAAAATTTTTATTAATTTCAAATATGTCACCAATTTTTTTATTCAAACATGTTGAGTCATCGAGAGCTAAAAAAAGCATGTGAAGGGAAAATTTGAATAGAAAAAAACCACCTAACCTAACTAGTAATTTAAGGTGAAGTAAAAACTCTTTAGTTCTCGAGTACCTTAAAAAATAAACGGTCGACGATGAAAGTCCTGAATTTCACTTGAAGTGTCTGTCTTAAGCCGCTACTAGCGAATTAATTATGGTCGAGTCACGCATCTCATCGACACGATCTCACATATCTTAAGATTCCGACAATAACGAGGGCCTCTGGTTCACAAATCCCAATTATAAGAACAATAATAAATCATATTTCATTCGGATCCAATAGACGTCTCTACGTTTATCAAAGGAATGATAAAGTAAAATTATAATTTCCTCAATATTTATGTTTTAATTTTCTTTTGATTTAACAAAAATTCAAGCTTTAATCAATATTCTATCCTCAAATTCAATTTTCAATTTCCAGCTAATATACTTTCTTTTTGCATATTATTTATTGCCAATTCCTACCATTATTTCCTTTTCTATATAAAGTCTATGATTTTTTTTATTTTATCTTTTCAAACATTTCTGTTATTTAACTCTTGTTCAAATTTTAATAGCCTGCATCATGTAGTTTATGTTTAGGTGCCAATCATACCAAATCACCTCATAAATCGTGAAAGAAAAAAAGGAACTTTCTAAATATTATGGGAATGCTGCAGCGTTAATTTCATTGGTGATGCCGAAAGTTTTGTATATGATATGGTGTTGATCAATCGAAGATTGAAGATACGAGAGATTTTAG
Source organism: Diorhabda carinulata (assembly GCF_026250575.1). Taxonomy (NCBI): domain Eukaryota; kingdom Metazoa; phylum Arthropoda; class Insecta; order Coleoptera; family Chrysomelidae; genus Diorhabda; species Diorhabda carinulata. The sequence goes on along the minus strand of NC_079472.1, from coordinate 52,510,180 downwards.
CACCTCGCAGGTGTGAAATTTGGACGCATTTCCTCACAATCCGTCATAATCCCAATCATCTGATAACCTTGTAATAGTGTTTAAATTTATTTAATCGCAATCTGGACAAGTCTGTACCCATTGTGTGGCCATAGACCAAACAGTAGCCCAAACATACTTGTATCTTTCACGGAGTAAAGCGGAACCAAAAAAGACCCAGGCGGGTTTGTCAACCAATAAAGTAATAACGACCGTAAAAAAATCAAATAATCGCATTTGGCTGAAAAATAACGACAAAAATCTATGAAGTTGGCTAAAAATTTCGGTAATTTGATATTTTCATGGTGCCCTCGTTTTTTGGCTCTAGAAAATCGAAAAATCATCCGATGCCGATGATTTTTTTAAAATTTTCGTTTTTACGACGGATTTATGAAAAAAAATATGGAAAATTTCTCACCTGGAATATTCATATAGTTTTATGACTTTAAATGTGATCATAAACGCACTTCATAACTTCATAACGAAGCATCAATCGCAAAAGCAGTTCATATATATTTTTTTTGATCTATACAAAAAAAACGAACATTTTGGAAAAAAAAATTGAAAAATATATGTTCATTTTTTATCTGACTTGAAGGTTTCATATGGATTTCTGACTATAAATGTTATCATAAACGCTCTAGAAAATCGAAAAATCATCCGATTTCGATGAATTTTTTCTTAAAATCTTCGTGTTTATGTGAGAAAATACAGGAAATAACTCACTTTAAGATTTTATATGGTTTTATGACTTTAAATGTGGTCATAAACGTAACCAAACCCAAAACTTCATTTGATTATTTGGAAAAAAGCTATCAATAACTATACGTGAATGGGCACATTTTCATGAACACTTAAAGCACTGAAACCAATATAAGTTTCCCATAATTTTTCGTAAATCCGCCGGAAAAATGAAGATTTAAAAAAAATTCATTGAAATCGGATGATTGTTCGATTTTCTAGAGCCAAAAAACAAGAGGTCCGCGAAAATATAAAATGACCCAAATTTCTTCCCTATCCTCCGAATTCAGTGAATATTTCTTCTGTTTCGAAACCTGAAAATATGGGTCTACGGAAATGTTGCTTTTCAGGATATAAAAAAATAGGGAAAAGTTGTAAAAAATCTCAAGGGAACCCCGTTCAATAATACAATGAGATTTTCATCTACAAAATCACGAACATCTTGATGTGCTATCGTAAGCGTATCACATCGTTCTGATGTAAATATGTAAGACCTTGTGTTCAATTTATTAATTGTTCATATGTTCACGTTATTTCGGTATCAATACAATTTTTTCCGAAATATGATATCAGTTTGTTTTCGTCAGCGTAATTTTCGCGAATATGTCGGAATTTCCATCTTTTATCACATTTTTCAAGGTCAAGTCTCACTGAATCAAAAAAAATAACAATTCATTTATTTGCTGTGATATTATATAAAATTAAATAAAAAATTTTTTGTTTATTGAATTACAAGATTCATATTGAATTTGAAGTGATAAAATATTCATTTTAAACGACGTATTGAATGCCATCTGTTCAATAAAGGGAATTTTGAAGTAACGTTTGATTATAACTTTAAGTATCGATATCTCGAAAACAAGCGAGATATTAAAAAATTTAATTCTCCACTTTCAATTAATTTTGGCGTAATTAAGCCAAATCCGCTGTTAAATACCGGCGTCATGGAAATCGTACTCTCCCCGATTTTTCATATTTTGATCGCATAATTTGAATATTTTATGGTCTAAGAACTGTCTTCAATATGATTTTCTTATTTTAATTATTAATTAAGACTCGCAACTTGTAAAATATTTAAAACATAGAAAAGAAATTGCCATCGATTAGTCGTTCTTTGGCTTATATAACAACCCAACATCTGATCCATTGAATCATCCCGAATTTTTCTTTTGTAAATACATTCGATGAGTTCTGGTTTCTTTTTTTCTTCTCTGTTAATTACGGCATTTGGTAGCATTTGGCTTTTTTTTGTGAAACACATGAACGCTTAATAACTTTTCCGTGGAATCATCATAGAATAAATAGCCTGTCCACTGGAATTTATTATGATTTTTAAAAATTTTTCAGATATGGCAGAATCAAATGTTTTTACTACAAGATCTCTTGGTACCGCTTCAGAAGGTATCAAAGATCAATATGCTGATGGAAAGGCTGCAAAAGTTTGGGAAATATTTATTGGCGATAAGAAATCAAGGACTCAAAATTACAAAAACTTTTTAGTGGGGCTTTTGAAGAGAAGAGGATGCAAGAGAATATTGGATGTTGCCTGCGGAACAGGGTGAGTGAATATAAACAAATATTTTGTCGACAATCGAAATAAAGACTTTGATTCAAGTAATTTGTTAACAGAGAAGCATAGGAGGATATAATTTTCATATGATTATGTTTTAAAAGTTTTTGATTAATGTTGTCAGGTGAGATGAATTTTCTGTTTTCATTATAATTATAAATTATGGATTTTCCAATCTCTAATCATAGTATTATCCTTCATAGAATTCTGTATGCCTCGAAAGTTTTTTATAAAAGGTTATCGACTTATGAAGTTGTGGATAAATTTTAATATATATTAATTTGAACTTATCATTTCATAATTTTGTGGAATCTTTTTTACTTATATTAGATAAAAACACTACTTTAATACAGATGTCGTTTGTGCTGCAAATTTTTGTGGTCCTATATCTTACCATCCAATTCAACACAATCCAAGCTTTCCAGCTTTAATCGTAGTTTTCTACTTTTTTATCTCAAAATTTCAGCAATTGTATTTTCCTATATTTTCTTTGGACTTTTTTCTTCTGTTACTCAGCTTTGCTAATTTTTTTTCCCGATCTGCTGCTCTATGTTCTACAGGGATGAGCAAACTATATTTCTATATTTAAGTCCTTTCTAATCATTTCATTACATATTCCTTTCTTTCTAGTGATGTCCTTAATTATGTTTTGCTACTTCATTTCTACTGCTTTTTTACTCTTGAGTATGTTTTCCCCTATTCACTTTCATATATAATAACTCGTCTAAATATTATTAACTTTACTTAAAACGTGGTATAGGAAGTGTGAGAATTTAGTTCCAGAAATGTATTACTGCATCACTTCGTTCACATCTGCCTTACAAAGGAGTTCTCTCTTTTGGTTTTACTTCAACCCTAAAGTCGCTAGCCCTTTTAGCTTTGTATTCTGTGCGTATTTTCCTGAGAAACTATTTTATAGTAGTGAAAATGAGTGACGCAATGCGACGGTTCACTTAAAAGAGCTCCTGCTTCTATTAGTAGCGACACGAATGTCAACCAGAGCCTAATTTTTCATGCGGTCTCTGATGGATTAAATAGTACATCGTAAATCCGGAATCGATGGGAAAGGATTGATTCCGAATTTTAGATTTTTCCGTATTTTACATCATACGAACATTGCAATGCTTTTATGGTAGAGAAATCATATCGCATTTCATAATAATGTCAACATATGCATAAATTATGATAAAATAGAATAAAATCGCGTCGTCTAAAACCTACAAAAATCCATAACTCCACATTGAATGTCCGCGCCTAGCTCCTCTCCAACTCAACCGATTTAAGTGTTCAAAAACTGTTTATATCGATATCTATGGCATTGTTCATCGTTAATATAAATCTTTAAGTCACAAATAGGACAGTGTCATATGATACTTAATGGAGCTGCTAAGGACACTAGTTCAACTGCTGCACTGATTCTTACGTATGCCTTTCACTCTCCATTGTCTTCTATATCAGCTCTCTACTAAATACTTATAACTTGTTTTGATTGTTTTTCAATTATTTCAATTTTTAAATTTCCTCCTTTGTGACCCATTATGAAAATTTCTATCTTTCTATGTTAATAGTTATATTTCTAGTTTTGATATCTACTTCAATGTTATATTATTTTTCAACTTTTCGTCTTTAATGAACTAAATTTTTGACTCAAGTTTTTACTTCTTTTAGTAAATGTCATACATTATAATTATTAAAAACTTTCCTACATCATTTAATTTTGGAATTATTCATCATTCTCCAACACATAACTATTGAAGCCACGAATATATACGTCAATGTTAATAAAAATTCCATGTTATTGCTAAATATCCCTTAATTATTATTAGTAAACAATTTCGGAGGCATCATTGATATTTAATATTTCGTAATTCGTATGACGCCAGTAAACAAAAATATAGAATTTTTTTAATAACATCACTGATAATGTTCCATGATTAGTCTTATCAAATATAATGTAATGAGCCACTATCAGTTATTTTTATTTTGAATATACGTTGCTAGTAAATGATGGTCCAACAATAAAGCAGAATCTTAATTGTGAATAAACCAAAAAGATTGAATTTATTTCTTTATGATTTATTAGTACGAAATAAAATACCGGCAAATTCTATCCGATTCCTTTCAAATAAACCCAACAGACCAATTGGCATCGTCACTGAGATAACACATTGTTTCGTTGACCCTGTGACAATTTTCCCACAAAAATCCCATCTCACCATACTATGTGCGGCCTAATGATGGCCGCACATGATGGCAAATGCAGTAATTCTGCTATAAACGAATCCAGATATTAATTTGCATCATCGCTGAGGATGATTCTATTCGTGAAGGCACAATTCACTTCAGTCCGCTCCAGCAACCATTTAGCGTATTTATGTCGCTCTAAACGATCGGTAGGCTTTAACTCTTAAGTCAATTGAACTTTTAAAGCCTATAAATTTGAGTCTTTATTCGAAACTCGCATCCGCTATGTCCGTAAGATCTTCAACTATTTATGACGACAAGGAGCTGGGGCTATTTTGCCATATTATCGAGAACGGCCGCAATATTTTCTGTAGATTTTGGATACACTTAGTAGTAGACTATGCAGACTCAAAAACAAAGGAATGAAATTGAACAAAAAACTCCATGTTAAGATATAACTCACAATTGACATCGTGCATTATGGTTGAATCACCTTTTATCAGAAAGGTCTGATAATTTATGTCAAAGCCACACCAACATTTCAAAACTACAGTTTGAATTTATTCTATATCAAACTATTGGCAACACTCCAATTCATTGTCTTGCATCTTAAAAATCAAAAAGACAACAATGTATCAACTTGCTAATCGATTGAATTTAGATAGATAGTGGCGTAATTTTCCTTTTCCTCGTAATTGATCTACATGTTGTTAACGGTTAGGAAATCATCAGAATTTTTAGTGGAAAGTAATAAACTTTAATTTCTTTAATCCCTTGCTTTGTGTTAGTGAATATTATAACACCTTGTGAGTTACAAAAACAATTTTTTTGTTATAGTATTGATTCAATAATGTTACTTGAAGAGGGCTTTGAAGTCGTTTCCGTAGATGCGTCGGATAAGATGTTGAAACAAGCTTTAAAGTCCAGGTGGAACAGAAGAAAAGAATCGGCTTTCGACAAATGGAGTAAGTACTATGCTCATGGTATAAAATTAGAATTCGTTTAAAAAAATGAAGGTCAAATGTCTCTAGTATAAACATTACGTAGTTGTTGGAAGTTTAGTTATTGACAAGTTTGATGATAACCAACAGAGAGAGCATTTGAATGCACACTCGTATGCTCGTAACTTCAATTTTTTCAATTTATCTGCACTTTGAATTATCCATTAAGGTTAGGTTAGGATATGCACGTTCTAGAATGGTTTATATTCAAGAATGTTAACATGACGAGGTTCACGAACTTGAAAAAATTCACAATGTTCACATTGCACCAATATTCTATTACTTCACCCTTCATAACCAACATAACATCATAATCCTAGTGCTAATTGGAAACTTGAGTATAACGTTACAATCAGCCGCCATAGTGACATGGGGGACAAAGAAATTTCCACAATTATATCCATGGCGTCGATATCGTAGTTACTTCAAAAATTATATGAGAGATTCAAAAGTGTAAATAAGTTAACCTCAAAAAAGGTGAAAATGTTCATAATGATTAAACACGCGATTCACGTCTATGAGGTCAAAATAAAAATTAAAAATTCTCAATGAAAAACCAGTAACTCACTAAGCTGTAAAAAGTCTCTTGCGAAATCAATGTCGAACACCAGTGTTTGCCCAGTGTGCCTAGGGGTCAGATTCATTTCAAAGAGAACAACTGCAGACTATGATGTTCACAGGAACATGGAATGGACTGTCAGACTGTTGATACGCATGTTTCTGGACGTTAAAAGTCTTCTTATCTGACCACCAGATTGCTACTTCTCTTTCCAAAAATATTAACAGAACATGTCATGGATTCAACCTTGGATTGCTATCTTTGGATTGCTATCCTTGGATTGCTATCCTTGGATTGCTATCCTTGGATTGCTATCCTTGGATTGCTATCCTTGGATTGCTATCCTTGGATTGCTATCCTTGGATTGCTATCCTTGGATTGCTATCCTTGGATTGCTATCCTTGGATTGCTATCCTTGGATTGCTATCCTTGGATTGCTATCCTTGGATTGCTATCCTTGGATTGCTATCCTTGGATTGCTATCCTTGGATTGCTATCCTTGGATTGCTATCCTTGGATTGCTATCCTTGGATTGCTATCCTTGGATTGCTATCCTTGGATTGCTATCCTTGGATTGCTATCCTTGGATTGCTATCCTTGGATTGCTATCCTTGGATTGCTATCCTTGGATTGCTATCCTTGGATTGCTATCCAATGGCAGTAATTTAATTGAGATAAATTCAAATTATATTTCAATTTATATGTAACCTTTCAACTTTGTCTCTAATAAAATAATTCGACGGATCATTTTTTTCAGTTATCGAAGAAGCAAATTGGGTGACTCTCTATGATGATATCGAAGATTTGGTAGGAAATGGCTTTGACGCGGTAATTTGTTTGGGAAATTCATTTGCTCATCTATTAGATAATTACGGTGATCAAAGAGAACAACTGAAAGCTCTCAGAAATTTCGAGAAGTGCGTAAAACCAGGAGGTCTTCTTTTAATTGATCACAGAAATTACGACGATATTATCGATACCGGAAGAACAGCATCGAAATGTATATATTATAATGTAAGTAATCTATTGGAATCTTCAATGTTGAGAAACAGATATATCATTTTTATTATAACAAACGTTACGTTCAATCGAATTTTATACGTTTCCTACGAACACTGATGAATTTCGCTTCATTTCGGGAATATCACCTTTCAGTTTAACACGAAATGAGTTGAAACCAGGTGTCTTTATATACAAGGTGATTTTTACATCTTCACAACTTGGGCAAAATTGATTAATTCAGCAACCCAATTAACAACTGATAATTGCTTTTCGTTTAGTTTGATTTCACATTTCATTATAGACATATTTATACCAAAGCAACAGACCAAAAAATTTAACTTCAAAGATATGTGAAGATATTCTTTGATAGTGGACTACGTAGTTTTTGACAAGAGCATGGAATCAGATTAGTTGCGAGCTAAATAAGGCCAACATCGGATTAGTATTGGTCTTGCATGCGCTGTTTTAGTCTTCATCTTGTAGTGTTATGCTAGTTCTTGATCGATATAAAGTCCTATATATCACCTCGTAGCAACTATAGTTAAATATTATAAGATTAATAACCTTTCAAATCACATTTGAAACATATCAATCACAATATAGCTCTATGCAACTTATGTCTGGAGAATAACTTGCATGGAGCAATCAAATGCTTCGTTCATAACTAGGAAACTGGCAGCACTTTGTTAGTTCGTCTACATGTACATAGTAAAAAAGCTTCCCTTTTTTTGCTTGGTGCGTACTTTTTTAAAGAAACTATTTTAGTTGTATCATGAATAATTGACTAAAATTAAAATGAGTCGATACCATGGGTTTTTAAATTCAATTTTCATGTATTTTATTGCTAAATTCCTGGAATTTTGTCATCTGATATACAATTAAACATTATTCGGAATTTGCTACAAACGTTGATAAATAGTTGGCTAAACTTAAGCGATGTGAAATGAGCACCGAGGACCACACACGTAGTGGTAGCCACAAAGAGGCTATCACCCTCGAAAAATCAGAAGAGTCCACAAAATAATTTCAGATATCCGTGAAGTGAAGCTGATTGAGAAAGCTGAGACTAAAGATATCAAACGAACGTCTTGGACATATCGTGAATGAGTGTTTGGGTATGCGTATGCTCTGTTCAAAGTAGGTGCCGCGCGAACTCACAATCTACCAAAAACAACAATGAATTGATGATACTGAGCAGTGTTTGGAGCTGTTCAATGGTAATAAACGTGAATTTTTGCATCAATATGTGACAATGGATGAAACATGGGTCTATCATTTCACACCTCAGTCGACATTCATCAGTTTTTTGGTTTTGGGTTGCGTACGGTAAATAATCATCTACTTAAAAAAAACTATTGACAGTAACTATTACGTAAAATTATCGGAGCCTTTAAAGGGATAAATTGTGAAAAAAAACCCATTTGAAGACGAAAAAAGTGCCGTTCCATCAAGGCAATGCAATGTGTCACAAATCAATGAAAACAATGGCAAAAATTGAGTTTCAACTTGCTACCGCATCCACATTATTTTCCAACTGTGACTAACACGACTATTTCCTGTTCTCGACCTGAAAGGGATGATCGCTGGATAGAAATTTAACGCCAATAAAAAGGTTATTGCTGAATCTGGAGCCTACTTTGAGACTCGAAAAATGGTATCGAAAAATTTGATGACCAGTATAATCATTGTATCACCCTCAACGGCAACTATATTGAATAATAAAATCAAATTCTATAAAAAAAGATGATTTTTTCCTTTGCGGACCAACTTCAAGTCATACGCAAATTTGATTTTGTGTTGGTCCTACAAGCTTCAGCTTGCGGTCTTATTTTCGACTCGATATGAGTATGTGAAGTTTTATGTATTAAAACATTATTCAAAAGCAAATTTAGTCATCTCTTATTAGAAATTTATTTCGTAAATTGTAATAAGAGAGTGTTTGATGAAATTATTCTTTATTATTTTAGTCTCCTCACACAACTGATATCAAGACCTCCGTGTTATACGTTGCGGGAAAACCGGCCCTGGTAACATTGGACTATTTAATTGACACATCATTGCTAGAGGATGAAAAAAAAGACTACGTAATAGGAGACTCTATCAGGTAAAACTTTTAAATATTTCTACTTGAAAAATCGCATGAACTCTGTATTGAATTTGAAATTTACGAATATTATGAAAGCATAAATATCAATTCAATATATCTCTCTGTCTTGTGATTTAAAATTGTATTAATCTGTTTTCAGTGAATTCCGTCTTTCCTACTATCCACACCGATTGAAAGTTTTCAAAGAAATGTTACAAAAAAGTTTTGGAAAAAACTCGGAATATCAGATTTTTGGGGATTTCAAACAACTGGATGAAATTGATGTACCCAACTTTTATATCCATGTCGTTCAAAAAAGCTCCAGTATTTTTTAAGAATCTAGACTATACCAAATTTATACAATAATATTTATAATGATTACATATTTATTTTTATTAAATAGTTTTATTCCTTTCAAGACTACTAATGCTCATGGTGTTTCCTTGGTACGTTCCCAATAGAAACCACTCAAAATATAGACCCATTAATTGACCTGCAAGATCTCCAGACCTCACAACACTAATTTTTGTTTATGGGGCTGGATGAGAAATGAAGTCTACAAAATGAAAGTGGACACACGGGATGCACTAATTAGACTAATTGTAAATAATGCAGCCCATGTGAAAGAAGAAAGAAATGAATAAATTGGGAGAGCAGCAAACGCTCATCGTAGATGAAGCAGTCAATGGCAGTATTTTTGAATATTTATTGAAAGAACGCTATGATTAAGAAAATTTTTATGTGAAAATTCGTTTATTTTTTAATATGCTATAACGGATAAGAACATATGGTTTTTTCACATTTTACACGTTCTTTACAATTGCCCATAAAATAGATCTAAAGAAATTTTGGATCTTCATTTGGCATTGGCATCAATGATCCAATTTTATGATATACCTGGCCTTGAATTTTGAATATTGTCTCAAAATTACGACCATCAGATGACAAATCTGGATGCTCCAAACGACGTCATTTGGAAGCAAGAATTCAATTTTCGTGTCAAAAATAATTTTGGTTCATTTGAAATGCCAGAAAGAACGGATTTCAAAGGTTCATGTGGAGTAGGGAATGGTGACAATACAACTTTTCCTGATGCGCAACACATGCCGGGGGTTTCATTGCGAAATTTTAACGCCTGACAATAATTGCTTATTTTGTCCATCGCACCAATAGTAACTTTCGAATCAGCCAAGTAATTAATGTCTGGTTCATAATTAAATGCAAGACGAACATAAGATCCACGTGTTACTGTGCGGTTGGCTCGATTATTTTCTCGGTTTTGTTCTTTATATGAATCTATGTGTTGTTAACGTGCCACCCTGGTTCTCAATGCATTTTCAGCTGTGCGAATTGCTTAAGCTGCATTTCTTTCTGCTTTCTGATCGACTGATTCATAAGCTCTTTCGACACGTGCACATCGAGTCTTCTTGTTACGGGCATTAAGGTTGGATTTTTTGGGTGGCATTTTACTAAAAATAGTAATTGAATTTTTAATGTGAATGAATTTCTCTGTTCTCTAAATAACTGTAAGTTGGAAGGGAAAAAAATATTCGAAGTGATGTACGCAACGAAGACAAAATGAAGAAGGATTTGAAAGGAGCGGCGTTAAGTGGTGTAGGCAAAATAAGACATCTATAGTGTGTAGTCTAAGAAAATATATCACATTAAAATGTGGCGCAATCTATGAGGTGCGAAGGATGAAATTTTACAGTTCTTTGTAAAGAAATTCGCTTAAGACGCAATCTGTTCCAGACTTATGTAAACTACGATTAATAACAACAATCAACGTTGATGATCAGTTTATTATTAATTATTGAATCCATTGATTTAAATAATAACTATCCTATCATCTAAGTTGGACCAAATTACATATTAATGCCAACTTTCGTGAACATCAGTTGATTCGTTTTTGAGTTCATTCGGAATATTCACACGGACACTAAATTTTTATATATAAAGATAAATATGAATTTTGACAAAATTTTTATTAAAATATTTGTACATATGATGTGTTTTCAAAAAAACAAAAACGGCAAATGAAGTCATGGCCACAATGCTTTTGGATTCCAAAAGTTTAACATTGATTATTTATTTAGAAAAATGGAAATGGTTAGTATTACAATGATTTACTGACATGTTTAATCAAGATCTAAAAACATGCGCAGTTGTCAGAAAACAGGGTCATTACAAATAGTCAAACTAGGTTTTCGTATATACAATGGAAGTAACTTCAAAGCTATGTGTTACTGAACAACTTGCCATATAAGATCTTTCAATGGATAATTTTGGACGTTAAAGGTATAAAGAATTGAGTTTAAAAATAAAATAAAAGTTAAAATTCATCAATTTCGGATTTTTTTCCCATAGATATACTATTGAAAACTTTACATGGGATGGTCTAAATAGAGATATAAACATTCTGAAGCCAGGAGGTAGACAAAGAATATCAGCCAAATATAGAGTTACATTTTGAAGATAACCGTGTCTCACACCGGATAAGCGTACGGATCAAATATAAAATATAAAAAGTGTTCAAAGTTTCACTTCATAAATATCAAATTTCTCTTTTTTTTTAAATAGAGCCAACCGGTTTTTTCTATTTTACTGCAGGGGTAGAAAATTAGGCAAATTCATGTATACTTTCCTATACCTAAACTTTACCGTTATCGAGATATTAAATTTTTTCTGTAAATTTTTAGAGATGCAGGAAGAAAATGAACGAACGGACAAACATGGTTAAAGTTGTGAATAAGAGGAAATATGTAGTTATTATCACTGTGAAGCACACGTGTACTATTAACATGTTGACTGTTATCAGTACACGTGCTAGATACTTTTAGTTGTTATTAAACGTGTAAGTTATAAATATACCAGGGATTTTGAAGATATGGTTTTATTACGTTCCCACAGATTGGAATCAAAAAAATTCACCAAATGGTTCTGAACCAGCGTCGGGTTAAAATTAAAGAGATAGCTGAAGGTATCGGCATATCAAAAGGACCCATTTGCCACATACTGACTGAATAATTATGCTTACATGTGCCTATCCCCGCGTTAGGTGCCGCGTTAGCTCACTATGAACCAAAAGGCATTAGTGGTACAATTAAAGCAAAATGAGTTCAATTTTCACATCGATTCATAACTGTAAATGAAACCTGGATCTACCACAACAATCCTGAAACGAAAAACAGTAAAGACAAGGGTTTGCAAACGGCGAAACTGCTATTAGCCAAATGGCGACCATTTTCTTAGACAGTCATGGGATAGTATTCATCGACTATCTTACAAGTAAATGTAAAGTTTGCTGACCCCTGGTTTATACACGCTATTAAATTTTGAGCCGTCATAACATACAAATTATAGGAAAAGAGAAGAATCTGAGAGATTATAACTCTAGTGAATATTTCGGGGTATTGCAAAAATTTACTCCTTTTCTTATGTTTTTCAAGCACGCTTTTATTCAACTGTATGTAGATTTGTTTTTAACTCTCCATTGTGTCTTTTTAGTGTTAGTATATCCCACCACTTTTATTAGGTTCGTTAGCCAACCAAGCTAAGGCCTCAACCTCCAGTAGTGGTTTCAAATCCTGTTCACGTTGCGAATAAAATTTGTTTTTATGAATTTTTTTTAGAAATGATCATTGTACTTTTTATCTTTATACCCAAACAAATTTTATAACTGTCACCCCTCTGTTGGAGATCTACTCTACTACCTGAATAAATATTACTTTAGAATTTAACACCTCAAATTTTATTCTGTTGTTCGAGAAGATCTTAGTATAATTTTATTTTCGACAATTAATTTATCTGAAAAGTAGAAAATAAATATAGTTTTAAAAATAACTGAAAAAGGCTGTTAAATCAAATGATATTAAAAAGTTGGGAATAATTTTTAAAATAAACTTGAAACAATAATGAATGAGAAATACTAATATTATTGTGAAAAAAGGCGTCACGCGCTCGACGTTCGAGAAATATGGAACAAAGCGCCCCACACTTTTTTCACAATAATACTATTATTTTTCCTTCATTATTATTTTAAGCTTATTTTATCAAACTTTTCAGTTTGATGTGCTTAAGAAGCGGTTTTTTTTATTTTTTTTTAAACTATATTTATTAATAGAAAGCTCCGATGAAACTGGTTCTAGCAGAAATTGATGAGTAGAGGATTGTGGAACAATGGAAGAAACTTCGGATCATCTATTAATGCTCGAAGCGCGAATAGAAGTCGTCCCAGGCACTTCAGCTTGTAAGGACAAGAAAGCGAGTAAATTGCTTAAAGCGAAAGTAGATGTAATAAGGGGCTACAATATAACCAGAGACTCCTACATTACCCTGGTTGAAGTGTGAGAGAAAAAACAATTTTTCTTAAAAATAAATTGTAAGAATCAGAATAGTAAGAATTCGAAAGGAACTCAAGAAAAAGACTAGAGATTTAAGATATAAATAAATAAAATGAAAACAATCTCAATTTCAAACAGATCAAGTACAGATACAAATTTTATAATACCAAAGAAAAACAAAAATCACAAATAAATCAACAAAATTTGAACGAAAATACATAACATAATAAAAGTATCAATAAGAATAACATCAACAGTGGAATTGGTGATAAATGAGAAAAGGGGGGCAAAAAATGAAAGCAATAAGGCGATATCAAAACAAAACAAAACAAACATCTGGTGTTGCAAAGGTGAATGAATTTCGAATTATTTATCTTGAGATAATTGATGGAAATAAGTAAAAGTATAAATAGATATAGAAAAAGATCTATATTATCAAATAATAGTATTGTTGAAGATCAAGGCACATAGAATCCAAAATATTTATCATTATGAACTTAATCTGCATCATATTTTTTTAAAATAGCATTAATTGTGCATATATGTTAAAACAACCGTATATTAAACGAAAAGCGCCCACGGGACTTTCATAAAACAGAACTTTCAAAATCAAGTCAAGTGTAAATTATCGGCTTTCTCATAAATATTGACATAATGAGTAATTGTTTCGAAGTTCGAAGACTAGTTGACTTTTCTGGAGGTGTAAACAGAAATAAGAGAATATAAAAGGAAAATCCTAACGATTCTTATCCATTAAATAATAGAACACATAGAACACCATAAAGGTAAGAAATACAACAATTTTGTATGATTTTTTAAATTGATATAAAAGTTCAAGAATTCAACTCTAAACTTAATACAAATTTCAATATTACGGCTTATATGTCCAGAAGCAAGTGACCAGGGTCAAATATATTTATAAAATTACCGTATTTGTTCTATCTAATTCGTGAAATATTTGTTTCAGATGAATTTCTACTGCATTCTGTTGCTCGTAATTTTAAACATCTACTGCTTAAAATGTTCCCCGTATAACTCAAATTACATAATCCCAAAACGAAGGTACTGCGGAAAGGCTTTGACTAACATGGTTTTAAAACTATGTCATGGAAAAGTTTACGATCCCAATACTGAATATAATAATAAAAGATCGGCAAGTAAGTAGAAAAGGTCATTGAATCAGTAATTTGGGAGGCTTATCCATATCAATCATTGTTACTAATTCGTATATTATCTGTGAATATTAGCAAAAACTATTTTATTATTGAGGGAATTAATTAATATCTGAAGGGGTTTTATTTGACTCAATATGATTGGTATATGTAGAATGGCTAGTAGCTCCTCGTATGGGATGTACTACAGTTAACGAACTGGATATAAGTTTTCAAATTCTAACCCGGCAATTTGAAATTTCAAAATATTATAGAAACAGACGTGGAATATTCAAGAGTGGCATACTTGTCATAGGCACTTTGAGAAAATTATTTTATCGTCATTTGTAATTCTTGTACGAAAAATTAGTGACTTATTAGCTAATTTCTTCCAATACTTATGATGCTATATCCCGATTAGAGACATCTGGTTCAACAAGAAGGGGCTCCTCCCCATTTCGTAAGACTTGTCCGTAAGTATCTCGATGATGTATTTCCAAGTATATATATTGATCTCGTCATATCACTCTCTACAAATACTGCTCATTAGAGTATTTTCAATCATTTCAAGCAGTGAAATCTCTAAAAAGTAATTTCTTTATTTGATATTTGTGCGTCCTTTATTAGTGTCTGGACAAGTTCACACAATCATCAAATAACAGTACGTGAGCTTAATATTTTATCGGAATGAATATAAAATATTTTACATTTAAAGTTACATATAAAAAATTATCTGCAAGGTGGGTACCGTAATTTTGTGATTCTGATGAAAAGCCTGCTTTCAATAAAAATCTGGATATCGCCAAATGTGATACAAATAAACTTTTCCGCCGATATGTCAAGTAGATGAAACTTTGATACACCTTTATATCATAGAAAAATAAATACTGTCGAAATGATGTACTTACTTAAATCGAGGAATATGTTTCCAAGAATAGCAAAAATCGTTTTATCGGTGAATGGTTTGGGGTTCGAATGGTATGATCTACCGCCTTATTCACCATATTCACCTTATAGTCCAGTCATTTTAGGTCTTCTAAACCTCAATCTGCGGAGGAAAAACTCCTGGTGAGGTATTTGTATACACCTTTATTACGGTGTTGTAATGAAATGTACTGGCTAAAAAAACTGACTAAAATCAATTTTTCGAGAATATCTCGAAATCTATTGCTCAGAGGTCTAATGAAAATTGTTTCTAGTAGAATTATCTACAAAAAATGTCTTGTGCATTTTTCTGCAAAATCAACCGTCTTCAGAGTAGAAATAAATCCTGTTATACTCAAGTAGTTCCAGTAGTACCTGCCATGTGGAGATGCTAGATTGTAGGGCTCGAGAAAGAGATACCTTGGTAACGGATACCACAGGCTTGCACTTCTCCAAAGAAATGAGTCCCGATAAATTGATGTGTCTACGGGTGAAATTGATGTTCATAGTCCACGTTTGCCTATCGAGTAGGTCTTGCAAAAATTGTTCTTCGTAGGATCATGCCTATAAGTCGAACTGCTCTCTTCTGTATTGAGTAGACATTCTTCAAGGTATTCTTGGGATCCGACGAATCTGGACCTTGTTCAGGACTATAACATGGTCCCTTTATACCTGGTAATTATTTCCGGACCGCGTCAATCTAAAATAATTCTCAACTGAACGAGAGTGTTAAACTTACTTCAATTGCTTTCTGCTCTCAAACAAATTTCATAATAAGTGATACATGCACTTGATCAACCTACAAAATTTATTTTTTAACCAGGAAAAATAATGTAACAAAAATATACTTGACTGATTGCCTCAACAAGTATCCACATTTCTAGAAAAATATTCTGTTTCTACTTGCCGTGACCGGATGTAATACAATTTTTTGGAGGAGGAAAATTGAAAGTCATGTTTGAGAAAAGACCTGATATAAACAATTTAGCAGAAATATTCCAACGAGAAAATTGTTCTCGGGATGTTATTGTCAATGCTAGAATACATTTTATGCTATCAATTTACGGTGCTCCAAATTCAGAACAATCGATAGATAATTACAGATTTTGTAACAAAACAAAGTAAGTGCAGCTATGAAATTTATTACTACTTACTTCTTCAGGAGTTAAACAGTATACTATCAAATACAAACCTGGCTAGGAAGAGAAATTGATCCAAAACAATGAGGTTGGGTGTACTACAACCAATAAAGTCTTTATTACCATCCTATGATCTACTGAACATCATCTTTTCTAATTGTACGAAAGGTTGTTGTTTGTCAAAAAAATTGGATTGAAATCTTCAAAACTTTATGGACTTTGACGTGGCCAGTCATCGACAATGAATAAGAAAAAAATATATACTAAACTTCATTCGTTTTTTTTGTATTCTACTGAATTCCAATAACAAATTATTTTTCTTGAATAAGAAAACCTTTTATTGAATATCATGGATTATGTGTACCATTTAAAAAAAATGCGCCTTGAATTCTACATCGTAGGTGGTGAGAAAACGTCATGATTTAGACGATTTCTCAGCCAAAAACGGTTTTTACAGATAATGCAAGATACAATTTTTGTAGATAATTTTACTAGGAACAATTTTTATGATAATCGCTATTGACCTCCGAACAATAGATCGCGGCATATTTGAAAAGCTGATTTTCGGGACCTTTTGACCTTTATAACTTTTTTAGGTGATACGATATAGATTACAATACCTTAATAAATGTGTATAAAAGAATTAAGCTCACTAGGATTTTTTCCGCAGTTAAATTCTAAAATGACTGAACTATAAGTTTATTCGTTCCGCTCACTTTTTGTTTCCATATTTGAGAAAAAATTTCTTCTTAGAAAGCGTAAATGTCTTTAACAAACGCTTATTACGATCGACTTTCCGAAACACGTTTTTAGATGATTTGAAAACATTGGAAACACACTGGTCTAAATGTAAAGACTTGATTGGATTTTAGTGGACTAGTAGCTCTTTTATTCAAATCTTCATCAATTTCAGAGCATTGGTTCAGCTCTATTCAGTTTGCTCCCAATTGTAGATTGTGAGAGCAAAACGCGAACAGAGCTCGTTCCAGGTGGAACAACTAGAAACTCCGAAATGTTTCATCGTATACTCGACATTGAAAAGGGTCTTTGCATAGAGAACTAAAAGATGAACAAGTTCTAGCAAAAAGCCTTTTCTTCAAAGCCATAATAATAATAAAAATATTTCAAAGTGGACTAATTCTGAGATGTAAACGATGTATTGCACCTCTCCTTCACTCACGTTCAAAGAACTAGAAATCATGTTTCCAATATTATCAAATCATATTTGTTCAATACATATTCTTACCTTCTTACCTTCTTTTGGAATTTTGCTCCCTTTGATTAGATTAAATTCGATTATAACAATGATTCAAAAGACTTTATTAACTAAATGTTTTCACAGGTACTTCCAATCTGGACACCGATTTTCCAATTGATATTAGTTTAGACTACGACTCAAATTTCATATATTCACTTCTACAAAAAGATTTTCATTTTCCTACGCCCAACAATCTTCACAAGAGGCAACTTTCGAAGAAATGCTGTGATGAACCATGTTCAGAAGATACGATGTTAGAATTTTGTGGATTTACAATATAAGAATTTTGTTTTCATATTTAATGCTTTTTTGATTATTATAATAAAAATTTCATTATCAAAATATTGTTTTAATGAAAATTGAGAAAATTTGCAAAGAGTCAGTTGTATGTTAATATTATAGGATTTGATCATCCGTCAGTAAATTTTGTGAAAAATTATACAAGGGACAGAATTTTAAGAAGAATTTTAGTTCTCATTAAAATTAAATAAACCCTAGAAAAATGGATATGAAGTTTGATTGATACCTTTATGTATATGTTTTTTAACTATCAACAATAAACTTAGTACTTTTGAAGATTTATGTGAATAAGGGAAGTAGTTATTTATTATGGAAGTAAAAAAGGTGCTAGATTATTGGTTCAGGTTATATCAGACAAAAAACCGAAAGCTAAAATCTAAAGAGAGGTGCTTTATTGTCAACAAATTTTCACAATTTGTTACAATTTGTAGACAAAAACTTGTAAAATCTAAAAAACAAACATAAAAATCACTAAATAATAATACAAATGAAATAGAATTTCAATATACAGAAGAAAATCACAATGAGTAACAAAATTATATATAATAGTAGTTAGTACATTCTCAAACTAATTATTAAAGTTATCAAGTGAAGTAGAGATTATGCTCGATGAAGAAGCCTTATTTCTTAGATCATTCACAATGGAGCATGTTTTTTTAGAAACATGGCGAGTCTCCCATCATAATAAATATCCTTGTCAGCTTTTATTGTCTTATGATTAATTTTTTCTGTATAGTAATTACGTAATTTTTGAAGAAGACACTATCCGAGAATTTCCTTAGGTGAAACAAAGATCGCATATTCTTTGCAGATATAAGTAAACCTTTGGTAGACCTGGGTTGATTTTGCTTATTTTCATACGCCTGAGGGGAAAAGAATTGGATAAGAGACTAGTTAGTGTTTTTATGAATCTAGAAAATTCGAAGTCCACATCACCAGAAAGCATCTTCCATTTTGTAAATACTGCTGCATGCTGCCGGTGGATTCTGAATCATACGGTGATACGACATAGTCTATAGTACTAGAACTAGTTTTTATTAATCTGGTTGGTGCCATATGGATGATCATACCAAAAGAATCAAAAATTGACTGAAGTCATTCTTGACCAGCACACACACTGGAATAATCAATATTGAGATCGCCACATGGAATTGTTTTGTTTTTTAGAGGTGAGGACTCCAGTAACGTCTGTAATTTGTGACAGAAAGTATGCACTTCAGGGTGTTCTGTAAATACAACAATATAGAGGTCATAAGTCTTGTGGTAGACGATAGAAAATTCGAATACTTTCTCAGATATTAAATCATTGAATTGTGTTATTTCGGAAAAGTTGTTGTTTGTGGACATGATCATAATACCTCTAGTATTTTTCTCGTGTATAATACACAATTTATTTCAATGACAGGAAAAACGATTATTTAATATCGAAAAATTTGGGGACACGGTAGTGGTAAGTCGAGCAAAAAATAGCGACACGGACGCACCATCCTTTTCTCAAAGCAGTTCAGCCTGCTATAACTTATTTGTTGGGGATTAAACGAGAAGCCTGTATTTCTAGTAATCAAGCAAGCATTGTATAAACACGGTATGTTTCAAATTTCATTCAATTTGAACCAGTTATTTAATAATCAAAGTTCTTTATTTAGTCACTCATTAAGTGATAGTTGGAGAGTTGGCAGTAAATTTTGGGTACTATTTGAGGTAAGCTCTTCTATTATATGCCAATATGGAACTGCAGACCTGGCTGGTGAAAAAATGTCTGTTATATTCTAGAACCTTTAATATATTCTAGAAAGATTGTTCGGCATCTTAGAATGGAAACTTAAGAACAAGTGCATACCGACGAATTGAAAGGGTTAAAAGATATAGAGGAGCTATCACGTGTATTATTAAAGTTAGTTGAAGATTGACTTTTTGAGTAAAATTTGGTGGATTTCTATTTTTCGAGTTTTTGTATCTTATCCTCACATTTAGTACAATTATTCGAACTATAATTCGAAAAATTAAAGTTTTGTGATGCAGAATTGTTTATTTACTTCAATTTATATCAAATTAAAAATAAAAAGTGCAGACACACAGAAATAATTACAAAATTTATATTAGTACTTTCCTGATGAGTTTCCTCGTAATAATTGAGATGTTGTTTACATATGACAGATATCTCAATGTTTAAAAAATAGATTAAGTAGTCATCAATATGATGAGAAAAAATTCAAAATAACCATGAAATAGCAATAAAAGTTTTGATAATGAAATTTCAACAATATTTGGTTCACGGGGATAGAAACGAGAAAATTGTCACCTAAACAATTGCGATAAAGTTTATAATTCTATTTATTGAATTCGAATGTTTCCATGAATAATTTGTTTAATTTGTATTGTGGTTTGCTTCTTATTCGTGAAGAGACAACTAGGAATAACAAATTTTTCTATATTTAAAACAGATCCATTTTGATATTCATATGATATGGGATCTATTGATTTATTTAATTTTACAAGTTTGTCAATGAAATATTATATTCTGATAAAAACCATGATAAGGCAAAAACTTTTAAAATATTGTGTATAAGAAAAACCATTAATAATAATAAAAAAACATGAATCAGTAAAATCAGAGAAAGCATATAAAAATAAAGCTTAGTTTTACATATTAACTAGTAGAGTGACTGTTGTAACTAAATAAAAGGCAGATTCATAATATACTACAGGATACATCTACGGAGTGGCCCATTAGTGTGTGGAAGTATAATAACTTACTTGAGATAAAATAAAAAATTAGAAATAAAAGTTGTTATATTTGCACAGATACATATTTCCAATATATTTTGAGGTTCAACCTAAGAGTGACGTATATTTGTTTACCATCGAGTTTAGCATAAAATTCTGTATCTAGCCCTGTCTTTTCCCCCAAAAATTGTGACGTTGCCAAGTTGTAGCGAGAAATATGAAGATTTGACGAAAATTGTGCACTATAAGTGCTGGCTAGTAAACCTTATTAGTGAGGAGTAACTAAACTTATTTGGTAAGTATAAAGGTAAAGGATGGCTTCAAGTTCTGAAAAGACTAGAAGTTTCGTTTGGGGTTCGGGGTGTTTTTTAAATAAGCATTAATTCAGGAGATTCCAATTAGCAAAAACTTCATTTTTTTAACTGGAATATCCAATATATTATGTTAACATCTTATAAAACTATTTTATCCCTTTAAATTATATCCAATAATGTACACTCTAAAATTGACTGTTTTTAAGAAAATTGCATTTTTACTTTATGATCTAAAAATAGTATCCTTTTTAACAAGTTAACACTGAATGTATCATTTAAAATACATCTAGTTTTTGTGACAAAATAAAACCAGTAATTTTATAACTTTAAAAACTGTAATAAAATAAATAGGGTATCAACAAAACTAAATTAAGCAAACATCACCTTACCAATAAATGAAATGAAAATATCCATAGTTTTATCAAATAACTTGTGAATTTGACATTTTCACAGTTTAAGTCAGAGTGATTAGTTATTATCTAGACGTATTACAAAGAACGAGGAAGCAATTAAGATCATGAATTTTCTGATACAAGAATTGACAGATATGATTTTTGTACTGAGTGCCATTAATAAGAACTATTTATTCGCACAAAGTATTTATCAATAGAAAGTTCCAGATAGAAGACAGCCAAGAATAGAGACATTGGAAAATTTGCTTCAACGATTTACCAGAATTGGTAGTTTAGCTTTAGTTACGGAAGATCCTCATATCTAAGAACAAAATGCATTCTTACCGTATGCAGCCAATGCAGTAACTATTAGATGATAATTATAAAAAGCGGTTAACCTTCTGTGAGTAGGCTCAAGAACAAATTCAGCAAAACAGAGATTTTTTCAATTTTGTATTATTTGCCGGTGAAGCAACATTTCCTAACAATCACTTTCCATTATTATGCAACAGATCCACCGTATTATATACGGACTATCAGTCAAACAACGTGGTCATTAAATGTATGGGTAGAATAATTGGGAATCATGTCATAGGCCCACATTTATTTGACGGAACTGTTAATGCGCAAGTTCATTTAAATTTCTTACAAAAAGAATTACCCCAATTAATTCAGCAATTACCTGCTCATGATAGGCGACGAATGTGGTACCTACATGACGGTGCACCAGTTCACCATACCCAACTCATGAATACACAATTAAATCATGAATTTCCCGGATGATGGATAGGTAGAGGAGGACCCCATAAATGGCCAACTCTTTCACGGGACCTTACAAACATGGATTTTTTGGTGCGTTTACGTCAAAGAACAAGTGTATAAAACACCCGCGACTACTAAGGAAGACATGAAGAATAGAATTAAGGAGGTTTTCCGAACTGCTGATGTAAATATGTTAATTCGTGCTAATAGAGCTTTTAAAGATCGCATATATTATTGTATGGAAGTAAATGGTGGTCATTTTGAACATTTAACAAAATAGTTATCTAAAGTTTTTAGCTCATTCTTATTTGTTTTTAGTGATTTTTCTTTAATTTGTTTATTTTAAGTTTTGTAGATACCCTATTTATTTTATTACAGTTTTTGAAGGTATAAAATTACTGGTTTGACTTTGTCAAAAAATCTAAGAAGTATTTTAAATGACACATTCAGTGTTTACTTGTTAAAAAGGTGAATATTTTTAAATCATACACTAAAAATGCAATTTTTTCAAAAACAATAAATTTTAGAGTGTATATTATTCGATATAATTCGAAGGGATAAAATAGTTTTAAGATGGTAAAATAATATTCTGGATGTTCCAATTAAAAAAATGAAGTTTCTGCTAATTGAAATTTCCTCAATTGATGCTTATCTAAAAAACACTTCTACTCAGTTCAGACATTGCAGCCATCCTTTACCTTCGTACTTACCAAACAAGTTTGGTTACTTCTTACTAATAACGTTTACTAGGCAGCATTTATAGTGCACCAATTTTCGTCAAATCTTCATATTTTTCGCTCCAACTTGGCGACATCACAATTTATGGAACAAGAAAAGACAGGGATAGATGCAGAATTTCACGCTTAATTCGATGGTAAACAAATATACAGGGTGTCCTATTTAAAAAACTTTACTTCATGTTGTCACGATTAGGCTGAAGGTCCAGTATACCTCAAAATCTTTTGGAAATGTGTATCTATGCAAATGTAACAACTTTTATTCTAAAATTTTTTTGTATATTTTATCTCAAGTAAGTTATTGCACTTCCTCACACTAATAAGCTACCCCGTATATCCAAAACTGATTGCGTTAAACTAGTATTAGTACTTACAGCACTACCTTAGGCGAAGCTTAAGGAAAAATTTAGAAAGGTGATTTATTTACCACTTAAACAATCAAGAAAAATATGTATATACAATGTTGTTATGCAGAGATGAAGGCTTCAACTGTTTTATAGTCCATGCTTAAACTGGGGACCCAATTAGGGTTTAATGTAATCTCCAGATACGGCACGGTTTCTCTTATATAAAAGAAACTGAAGCTGTATCAAGCTAACACTACTTGAAAGAAGTAGACTTTTCTTAGGCTGCTATAAAGCAGTTTTCTAATAATATAAAACAAAGTTATTGGAGCATCCTCTAGTTTTTTTTCTACGTTCCTTGAACAGCTGGTTAAGATGCTGCTTATAATTGAACGACGTAATAGCCAGAATTCGCAAAAATCTAACAACATCCCTTTCAGATCTATTTCCATACTTTATCAACGCGCAAAATTTAGGCATTGTACAGAACATTTTTATTAAATGAGACGGGCAGGTTAAAAAGGAGTTAGATATGTGTGCCATTTTTATTTTCAAGTGACAGCTATTTGAAGAGGCCTATGGTATACGAAATTGTACCTACGAGTTCCAGGAGAAAAGGCTCCAGATCACTAGTTTGTGATTCCAATCTACAGCTTGTGAGATCTGGAAGGTAAAAAGTGAATTCTCTTTGACAAAATAATAACTGTTATCAAAAATCAGATAGAATAACGAAAGTAGAATCACAGGAAAGTGTATACCAGAACGACTAGAGATGTGAAAAATTGATATAAATAAGACAATAGTTAAATAAAGTAAAACAATCAAAATAGCAAACATGCATATAAAAATTTCATTCACTAATACGAGGATATATTAGACTACTACAGAACCAAATGAAATTCTAATGTCAAAATATTTTATTACTCAACATATTCTCCTCTTAATTGGATACATTTATTACAGCGAACCTGCAACATCTCAAGACCTTTCAAAAAAATATTTCTTCTTGCTCTGCAAACCAGACCTCCACAGCTTTTATTACCTCCCCGTTGAAAGAAAATTTACGACCCTTTAAACTTTTTCTCAAGTTGAGGAAAGAGATGATAGTCGGACGGAGCCAAATCTGGTGAATAAGGGGGTGCTCTAGTAATTCAAACCTAAATCATGAATTTTTTGCATGGCAACATGAGATTTGTAAGCAGGAGCGTTGTCCTGCAAAAACAAAACACCTTTGGATAGCTTTCCGCATCTTTTCTCTTTAATTTTTTTC
Organism: Diorhabda carinulata; assembly: GCF_026250575.1. Classification (NCBI taxonomy): domain Eukaryota; kingdom Metazoa; phylum Arthropoda; class Insecta; order Coleoptera; family Chrysomelidae; genus Diorhabda; species Diorhabda carinulata. The sequence goes on along the minus strand of NC_079472.1, from coordinate 52,485,358 downwards.
CCGTAGAGTAGTCAGTAATGTCGAATAGTAATCTCCAGTTATTTTTCTACCCTTATCCAAAAAATCAATCATGATTACTACATGGCAATCCCAAAAAACTGAAGCAAGAACTTTTCCGGCAAATTTTTGGACATGAAACTGCTTAGGTCTTGGAGAACCAGAGTGTCGCCATTCCATCGATTGTTGCTTTGTTTCTGGATCGTATAAATGTACCCAAGTCTCATCCATAGTAATAATTCGGTTTAAGAAGTGTACATCGTTTTCAAATCGAGCACATATCGAACGCGATACTTCTACCCTCACACGCTTTTGGTCAACATTCAAACATTTGGGGATCAATTTTGTAGCAATTTTTCTCATATCCAAATTGACGTGAACTATATGATGAACGCATTCGTATGAAATATTCAGTGCTTCAGATATCCCTTCTAGCCCAATTCGACGGTCTGATAAAATCATGTCATGAACTGAATCAATATTTTCGGGAACTTTTGAAGCTTGCAGTCCAATTTCTCACGGTCGCTTACGAAGGACATTGATTACCAAGGGTATTAAGCATATCTTCGTAAATATGCTTACCTCTTAACCCTTTTAAATACAGGTGTTTATTGATTGCGTGATACTCCGATTTTTCGATTTTCACAATTTCGGTGGACATCTTTTTTCTTTTAATTTATTGCGTAACTCTGATTCACTTTTTTGACGTCAAACTTTACACTGAAACTTCTAATAAGTTATTGTTTGTTGCTATGTTTTGTTTATGTATGGAACTGGTCTGGGCTAACTAGATATCAATACATCCTCTTATATGGAAAACAAAAACGAAAATTACAGATAACGCAACAAAAATTAGGAGAAAGATGAATAGCAATAGAAGTATCAATAATAATAATAATAATAATCGAACCAGAGAAATAACATTCAGAAGCTAAAACATAGAGCGATTGTAATTAATTATATAAGCAAAATGAAAAGAAAATTAGTTATTTTGCGAAAACAGATCAAACGAGTGAAATGACAAAATAATCATTTAGATTAGATTATAGAAATAATAAAATTCAGAAAAATCAAGAATAGATATAGAACAAGATCTATATGACAAAACTATAAATAATCTTGTTGAAGAAGATCCGTAGTGGTGATATATAGAATTCAAAAAACTTAACATTATGAGGTAAATATGCATCGAACTTATTAAAAGTAACCTAAATTTTGCACATGTCCAAACAACTGCATATCAAAGGATATATAACCTTCGGACTTCCATAAACAAAACTTCCAAAATTAAGTCAAGTGTAAATTATCGACATTTTCATAAATATAGAATGTAATAAGTGATTGTTTTGAAGTTAATAAGACAAGTTACATTTTCTGGAGGTGTAAACAGAAATAAGAGAGTATAAAAGGAAAGCACTTGTGATTCTTACCCAGTAAATAACCGACACCAAAACAGTATAAGCACAGACAGAAACACTATAAAGGTAAGGATTACAATATATAATTTTTGTAGTTGATCTTGAGTTTATGTTAACTTATGTAGTTTCAATAATACAACTTAACTGCTAAATTGTCGAGAAACCAACGTCTCACTGTGCAAACAATGCTCAGCATGGTCACCGGGTACGTAGTCTTAGTATAAGCGACTATATCCTCCTTATTATTTTATTTTACTAAATTGACAAGTGATTCAGCTGCAATAATTTCGTTCCCATCTCTTTTGTCTACGTTTATCAATGGTTATCAAAATGGATACCTGAAAAAACAAGCGAGCAATCTGATTGAGTTTAATGCAGCAAAGACCCAGGTTGCTATTTTTGCAAAGAAGGCTTACACTGCAACTCAGGAATTAGTCCTGTGTAGCCATAAAATATCACCAACACCGCAAATTCACTTGTTGCGTGTTGAGGTTGGAAGCAATATGTCTTGACAAAGTCACGTGACCTATTTAGCTAAGGAAGCTTCACAAAAACTTAGAGCCCTCTTTAAAACCAAAAAGCTTTATCCTCTCAACAGTTTCTAATCCTCTACAATCCCGAGTTCGCCTGCAGACGCCCAGAACTTCAATTTATCGGGGCTGAATTCTTCGGAGAAGTGCGAGCCTGTGGAATCAGCTCCCAAGGCACGTCTCTTCCGAGCACTGCAGCCTACAGAAGTTCAAGATCAATATCTAAAGGCATCTCCACACGGCAGACACGACTCAAATTACTTGAATGTAAAGGGGTTTACCCTCTAGTACTTACTCTAGTACTTACTTTTTACTAAAAACAATATCCCAGTATCCTAGCCTTGGCCATTTATTGTCAACCCAGGCTCGGGCCAAGGTAGATTGACCCAGCCTTGGCCATACCAATTATTACCTAAGCTTGGACCAAGCCTGGATATCCCAGCCTTGGCCATACGTTGACAAACCAAGCTTGGACCAAGGTTGGGCCAATCCTGGTTAGCCCAGCCTTGGCCATTCATTGGGGACCCAAGCTTCGGCTGTACGGTCACATACGGCGTGTTTCGGCAGCCATAATTTTTTGAGTGAGTGAGGTTAACGAGAGTGGTACAGACTTGTGCAATCTACAAGCTTTTAATAATCATTATTTAAGTGGTTGAGTTAGTGAATATTTTTATGTAACTAATTAACTGATATTATTATGATGTTAATTACAGTAAGAGAAAGATTAAATATAAAAATTTATGTTTGCTTATTTTTAAAATCAAAAAAATTATATTGAATGAAAAATAAATAAAGAAATGAAATAAAGCTAAAGAAGAAAAAGTTATGTAGTGAATAAATCTTGGTATTTAACCTTGGCCCGGTCCTGGCATTTAAGCTTGACCCAGTCCTGGCAGTTAAGGTTGGCCCAATTCTGGCGTTTAAGCTTGGCTCAGCCCTGGCATTAAAGCATGGCCTAGTCTTTGTGACCAAGCTTAGCCCAGTCTTGACGACCAAGCTGGGCCCATCGTTATCACTCCAGAGTTTTACCAAGACTGGGCCAAGCCTGGCTTACAAGCTTGGCTCAGAGTTCTACATAGTTGGGCCAAGCTTATGCCCTTGGAACTTTCCTCTATAGGCATCTCCATCCTTAATAATGTGTACTCTAGCCTAAACAGCCATCACTCTACTGCAACAACTTTATTTTATTTTTCTAAGGCTTTCGATTGTGTTAATCATAATATTTTGATCAACAAATAAATAAGTTATACCTTATCAACAGAAATTGCAAGTCATTAGAATGTGGAGTGCTCCAAGGCTCAGTACTAGGCCCTATTTTGTTTCTTCTGTTTATAAACGTCATCGCCTACATAGACATCAGTGATAAAATATGTCTATTTGCAGACGACACTAGTTTCTCATCGATCAGGCCTGGATCTCACGGCACTTCATAGAACAATATCTAGTGAGCTAAACACGTCGTTGAATCTGTAAAACTCTTAGGGCTTATTGTGAACAATTCCTTGAAATGGGAGTTAAATATTGCTACCTTATTTAAAAAATTAAGTTCCTTCTGATTTGCGCTGAGATCAGTATCCAAAGAACTGAACTTATCCATCTCTTTAACAATCTATTACGCTCTTATTGAGTAGCATCTCCGATATGCCCTTTCCTTCTGGGGTACGTGTGGTGCGACTCAATTTGATCGAATCTTCAAACTACAAAAGAGAGCTGTTAGATATTTACTTGGACTAAACAAAAGGGCTCACTGCAAGGACTTCTTTAAAAGATTAAAAATTCTGACTCTTCCTTCCTTATTCATCTTTTAATCCGTTTGCCTAATTCGCAAGCACGCTTCTCCAATTTCAGAAATGTCGTTACACGGCAATCCACTTAGGAAAGCGGAGCAGGACTTTTACCTACCTACTCCACGTGCAAAACCAGTTAAGGGCTCAATATTTTACAATACAAAAAAATGCAGATCCATTTGCCAATTAAGATCATATCGAATTAAGATCGATATCATTATTAACATATATTCGAATATTCTATGCGAACAAAAACATTAAAAATATATAATCACAAAACTGATATATTTTTTGTATCTCATTAATGGAATATTTATTTCAGATGAATTTTTATTGCATTCTGCTGCTCGTAATTTTAAACATATGCTGCTTCGACTGTTCCCCCTATCGCTTGAATTACGTAACAAAAAGAGACAAGTACTGCGGAAAGCGATTGACTAACATGCTTTTTATTGTATGCAAAGGAAAATTTTACAATCCCAGAAATAGAAGATCTGCTAGTAAGTATTAAAGCTTTCCCATTCTCGCGACACACTTTTAATTTGATATTTGAGGTACTTAAACAAATCAAATCCTTTTCAAATTTAAAAACTTAATTTGAAATTGGTGCATTTTTGTTCGTAATGTTCTTTACTGATTAAAAAACTCATTTTAGCCACGGTACACAGTTAAAATCATCTCTGTAATTTTCACGTGGAATTGAATAGATACTTTTGTTGCTTAATATCAAGCCAACAACTAATCATCAGTTAAAACATTTCTTTCTTCAAAAGTTCAATTAATTACGTTTAACCACAAAAGTATAGTCAACTAAATCAGCTATCGGATAGCTATTCAATTTATAGTTAAATTAAGAAGGAGAGGTAAATATCAGTATACAGTAGTGAAAATTAGTTTTTAACAATATAGACAACTTTGATTTAATTAATCGACTCACCTTTGTTCAGAGAACTAGGGAAAACAAAAAGTTATTTTTCTTCAATTTCAAATTGATCTTTCTAATACTAAAGTAACTGCTTACAGAAATATTCATGTGCCACAGCGTAGTTTATGTATATGTATAAAATAATCATATTTCTAAATGTAACCTCATTATAATAGGATAAGTAAAACCTATTGTGTCCATGATATGTCATCCTGTAAAAAAAACGATGCCATGCCATCTACGTGACACTCAAAAAATCCTTCAAGTATGAGCACAAACACCTAAAAATTATATATATGCACTTTGTTTGTATCTAAGCTCTATTTGCAAATCCTAAGAATTTTTTTTGATAAAAATGTAATACTTAGACACGTGAAATGGTTGTAGTGACAAATTTTGTTACTTTTATGTCTTTTATGTACAATCAATTTTAGTCCATTTGAAAATGATCACGTTAGCAGCCTAATAACAATAAGTGCTTGTTTGAAATATAATCTTGCCAAAGATTGCCAAAAATTAAATGATTAAATTTGATTAATACAATTATTTAAACAACTTTTCATTGATAAAATGTTTTTACAGGTTACTCCAGTCTCGACAACGATTATCCTATTGATATTAGTACAGACTACGACTCAGATTCCGTATATTCACTACTACAAAAAGATTTCCTTACTGTAATACCCAACAAGAGGCAAATTGTGAAAGAATGCTGTGAGAAACCTTGTACAGTAGAAACTATGGCACAATATTGTGATTATTAATACCAAAAATAATAATATTGTTTATATTCAATAAATTTTTGATGATTATAATAAAACTGTCAATTATCACCAATTTGTTTTTCTTTTAGAAAGTGGACAACTAAAAAGATTCTCAACTTGCAATGAGCAGTTTCCTACCGTGTAGTGAATTTAATTATACGAGGGCTGCCACTGAAGTTTTAAAATAGAGATGAATAAAAACAAATATTTATAATTGGATATTGTTTTTCAAAATATTTCCATTAACAACTTCTTCAGGTGTAGAAAAACGTTGACCTCGCAATTTATTTTTGATCTGTGAGAATAAAAACAAATCATTGAATGCCAAACAAGAACTTTATGGCGAATGACCGATCAAATCAATGTTTTGTGGACAGTGTTTCGTCTTCTGCAATTGGTTCTCCTGCTTTTTTCAAACGAATACTGGTGTACCATTCAGAATTGACCGTTCTACGTTGCTCTAATGGAACGGTGAAGACACGTCTAGCTATTCCGAAAAAACTGGCGATTACTTGCTACAAAGTGTTTCGTGTACGAACAACTTTTGTTGCTTTTGGCTCGTTTTAAAATACACATTTCTGTTCAAATTCGGGTTCATATGCATAGATCCATGATTCGTCACGTGTCTCGATCTTATAGACGTCTTTTGAACCACTGCGATTTAATTTTTTCAGTATTTCTTTGCTCCAATCTATATGAGCCTTTTTTGAACGATTGTCAAATTATGCGGTATCCAACGCGAACACAAATATTTGACAGTTCACGCAATATTGAATGTATTCCAGTGGAATTAATGCCCAAATATGCCTCAATCTCACGGTCATATCACAGCAAGCGATTTTGTTTCAATGTGTCAAGTATCTGTAGTCAACTCAAATAGCACTCGTATGACAACACGTTCTGAGAACGTTCGCCCATATATGTAATACTCTATATGGACAGTTTCTATAAGTGTTTCGACTAAGGTTCCAGCTCGGTTCTGCGCATTCTCAAGCATGCGTAGCATAGATAAAAAGTCTCGAACGAAAGAGAAAATAGATATTGTCGTTTTTTCCAATACCAACTGTCTATATAGGAGTATTACATATTATAAACATTCACCAGTAAAAATTTCAAATTTATGATGGCAATGTCAAATTTGAAATATTAACATCAGTGTTGTCATATCTCAAAACTTAAGTTGCAACTCTCTCATCTGACAAAATAGGATTAAATTAATATAATTTTTTTTCATACTTCGCTGAAAACTAAGTACCTTCCCTTCGTTTCTACAGGGTAAAACTTTACATGTATTCCCTTTTATAATGAATTTGACGTTTTCTTTAACAGCGCGAATATAAGATTCCTCATACGTATTAATCCTTGTGACTACTGTTTCTGCGGTAATAGCAAAATGTTAGAATGAAGATTGTTTGGGTAATCGTTTTAGCTTTCCAGCCGCTCTGCACCTGTATCTAAAAGGATATTATGTGCGTGATACTGCATCTCATTGATCTACTTCCAAAATACGTAGATTCCCCCTAAAGGAGACTATTTTTTATGAAGGTTTATTGTACCGCTCCCCCAAGAAAGCTTTTTACTGAAATCGCCAGAGTATTTGTCTCTATAGCTTATTCACAGAATCCGCATTTGTCGTCCTCTATCCTAGCATCTAAGATGATATTCCACCGGGCAGTGACCGACTAAAACTTCAATAACAGTTCTGAGTATCACGAGAAGTTGCTGAGTCTTTTTAGCTTATATGGTTATAAATATTTTTGATTGTCTTGGAGTATTTCTCCAGCAAGATTCCCTCTGATCTATCAGCTATTCTTTCAGCTCGTTATTAATATGTCTGACTAGGGCTCTGGCTCAACATATAAAGTCGTCGACCCATTTTTTCAAATATGTCCGCTTCCGCATTGTCTGGAGTGCCTGATAGCCACATTAGAGTTACATTGTTTCTGCTAGCTAATACTTTCAGAGTTTGTTTTCACTCCCACGCTATCTGAGACGTTCACTCGATAGCCTTCAGGAACTTCAAGCCGCTTAGCTATCGGAGATAATGCCAAAGTACTTTGCAATTTGGTTTGTTAGGTCCTTAGGTGATTTCCCAGTAAAATACTAACTGTACTGATTAATAATCATTCAAAAATTTGTCTTAGTTTAACTTTCTGATTATGTAAGGTATTCAATTCAAAAAAACACATGTCAGTTCGAAACGGGCAATTACCTAAATTATTTCACAGAAATATGAATAAAGGAAAGATTCTATAAACAATTTGATGATATATTTTGTACATTATACATATTTTTAATAAAATTCATCTTTTTAAATGTTTATTTTGATACACACGAACATTTTTCGTGTTTGGCTATGATATCTTGAACTTCTTTCACATCTTCTTCAGATCCTAAGAAAATAGGAGTACGTTGATGATGATTTGTTGGTACAATATCCAGTATTGGAATTTTCCCGTTTGAAGCCAAACCACCAGCTTGGGTAACAATAAACGCCATTGGAACACATTCGTATAGTAGTCGCAACTAAAAAAAATCCAAAACTCTAGAAACTAATCAATTTGGAATGTATGGAAAAATTTTAAAAATATTTCCATTATACGGTTAAAAAAACGAGTTTATATTAATAATATAAACAATTTGTGAATAAAGATAGACCTCAAATTAGTACAAGCAGTTATGATAAAAATATATTTAAATAATGTCGCAAACAACCGATATATAATTTGTGAAAATATCTAAAAAAAAATTACCACAAGTGCAAGCACATTCTGGAAATATGAGTCATTTTCAATTTTTTATTGAAAATGTACGTCAAATATATGGTAGTTACAGCCTTACATACCGGTCTGGAAACGAGGGTATCAGGGTGGGTTCATTTCATGCGCGCTAAATCACATCACTCTGTGGCCGCCAGGTTGTAATCAAGAGATGTTGTCAAATTGTATCAACCATATAATAAAAGTTATTATTGTGATGAATTGTTATGAATAAAAGCAGTTAATATGTAACGTAATTATACAGGCTGTTTCAAAAAAAGGTGGACCTGTCTCTAGAATAGATATAAAACAAATTTCCATAACGCCATCCGTATTCAAGATAAAAGGTGTTGAAGAAAAAAAAATTACACATATTGAAATTTCATACGAATATGCATTTGTTTTTGTGTCTGACTCTCATAGAGTTACACGGTTCGTACCAATTAGTTTAAACATAACTATTTCAATATTAGATTTATTAAGAACAATTTCGAGTAAACTTAAACATCATTGAATTTCACACCACAAAGTTACTCTCGATCAAACTCAATACTCAATACCGTTTTTGGAATATTTTGATTTGAAAATTATGAAGTAATAACCGATGCTGATAAGAAGTAAAGATAAATGTATTGATTAAACAAAGAAACACAAGATAAAACTTTAAAAGAAGGTCCGTAACATAAAATAGAATTCAATCAAAGTAGGTGTTCAAAATGTCCCGTTTTCACGAATATCACGAAGTCTATGCTTTTTTCTGAAGAATCCATCTGATCTTCTAAACAGTTGGGAGTCAGCTATGAGGTCATTAAAGTGATGTTGAATTCTGTCTTTCAATTCTTGAGGGTAACTTACCGCTGTAGCATAAATTTTTTCTTCAAGATACGAACAAACTGTGTAATCCAATTTTACGCAATTTTTACTTTAAACCTCAATTGCTCATCGATCTTAAAACAAAAGAACAAGTTAATTAATCAGGGTTTAGGGGAGGTCATGACCCCCATGAGCCCCCACCCGAATCCGCGCTTGAATCCAAGGGATTAAAATCGCATGACCAAGGAGGCCAATAAATTGGAGCTTCTGCATCTCTACCAATCCATTGATTCGGAAAATGATTATTCAAACAATTACGATACTTTGCGGTCGAGCTCCATCTTGCATAAAAATATAGATCTTCGCTTGTTTAGCGTTCAATCCTCTAATCTCTAATAAGTGATTGCTTAAAATAAACCAGGTACATATCACCATTTAAATTTTCAGGTAGAATGTGATAACCTTTTAATTTGTTACCTAAATTTGCTGCCCAAACATTAACTTCAAATGAGTGTTGGTAATGTGATACCCTTTTGACATGTGGATTCTCATCACACCAATATTATGGGAGTTAAACATACCTTGTCGCGTAAAAGTGTCCTCGTCCATAAAAATTTGAATTGAAGGCTATCCTTTCTTCAAATATTTGACAAAAATCCACTCCAACCGGTAGATCATCTGTCAAGAGCTTTTGGATTTGTTTGTAATGATAAGGATGTAGCTGTTGCTCTTTAAGTATCCTCAAAGTACTTGCAGAAGACGTATGTGTTTGTCTTGCTACATTCCTTACGATAACTGATGTATTTTGATCAACTAGAATGATAATCAAATTGTTGTATGTTTCATACCAAGGCCTCCAATAGCTCAGGACCTATACTTATTTAACTTTGAAAAACAAGATCCTATACTGATTAAACTGGATTTTTATTAAACGTTAAAAGAAACGAAAGCCATCAGTCCCAATATTTTTAAATGTATCCGTTTTATCGGGATAGGGTCTCATTTGCACGAGAAAAAATTTTCAATTCACATAATGATTACTAATTAATAATAATAATAACCTAACCAATACTCTATACCAGCATCGGTTATTACTTCATAATTTTCAAATCAAAATATTTCGAAAACTGTACGGAGTATCGTGTTTTATCAAGAGTATCTTTTTGGTGTAAAATTAAATGATGTTTAAGTTCACTTGAAATTTTGTTTAAGAAATTTAATATTAAAAAAGTTATGTTCAATACTACTTGGTACGAACCGTGAAACTAGCGCCCTCTATGAGAGTCAGATATCATCGGATATATTAGCTTCCAAAGCATATTCGTATAAAATTTTAATACAATGTTGCCAGAGGTTGCGGCATAAATTTTCTTCAACGCCCTTTGTCTTGAATTTTTTACTGAACAAATCCCAAATATTTTTTAGTTTTCTATCTATCCTAGAGACGGAATAGCAGCTCCACTCCATGGTTATTTCAATTACTTAGAATCCGGACAACAAGACAACCAAGCCGCTATATAGAAATTGGGTTTGGTTTCCAGAACTGAATGTAAGACAGTAGTTTCAGATAGCACAGACGTATTGACGGGGACAACAATTTATAAAAACGTAGGAAAGCCGATGTTACCGGAAATACTAGAGTTAATAAGACCACATTAAAGGAGAGGACAACGAAAACAATATTGCGGAGCCAATGCCAGTGAGCGTTTGTATGTTACAGAAATTATCTATTCCTTTTTTATTTCTGGACATTAAAGCTTTGATTCGTATCACCTCTTCAGTGGTCTGCTTAGCAGTTGTGGTTATCCGATCATCAGTCATTCTATCCACACAATCTCCTAAGTAGTTTGTTCTACTTACGACCCATTTGATATCTTCCACTGCGTATATTTGTCTTATGTCGTTGTTCATCTAGTAATTCCATAGCTATTCAGAGTAACTGTTAGTAACTGCTATTTGTTTCAACTGTCTACTCCTTAGACTTTTTACGTCTTTTAAGTATATGTCATTCATTTGAAGCATTAACAACAATAATTTTTTTTTTTTACTTAAATATGTCGAGCTTTATTTTTGAAAAAGTGTTTTTGCGGGGAGTTTTTCTTCATTACTTTAATGTTAAGGAAAATGCTGCCGAAAGACATCGTATTTTGGTGGAAGTTTATGGTGAACATGCTCTAGCTGAGCGAATGTGCAAAAAATGGTTTTCACGATTTAAAAGTGGTGATTTTGGCTTGGAAGACAATGAACGTCCTGGGCAGCCAAAAAAGTCTGAAGATGAAGAACTTGAAGCATTACTCAAAGAAGATTGTTGCCAAACACAAGAAGAGCTCGTAGAATCTTTGGGTGTCACTCAAGCAGCCATTTCAAAACGTTTAAAAGCAGCTTTATATATTCAAAAGCAAGAAAATTGGGTTCCACATGAACTCAAGCCGAGAGACGTCAAAAGGCGATTTTGCATATCCGAAACGCTGCTAGAACGCAACAGAAGGAGGTCATTTTTGCATCGGATTGTTAATGGTGATTAAAAATGATCCATTACGACAACCCCAAGTGCTCTCTATTTGGTGGGATCGGAAGGGACTGCTGTATTATTATTATCAATCCGTTTGAAGAGAGCAGTAGCCAAAAACGACCGGAATATGCGACCAGACACGAGGCAATAATATTCCATCATGACAACGCTCGGCCTCACGGCCGTTAAGAACTATTTGGAAAACAGTGGATGGAAAATTTTACCTCATCTGCCTTATAGCCCAGACCTTGCCCCTTCTGACTACCATTTGTTATGATTGATGCGGAACGTCCTCACTGGAAAACGGTTAACATCAATATATCAAAAATTGGATTGATTCATTCTTGGCTGCCAAGCCGGCGCAGTTCTTTTAGGATGGGATCCACAAATTGCCAGAAAAATGGGAAAAGGTCATAGTTTCAGATGGGCAATACTTTGAATGATACCATTGTACATGTTTTTCTTAAATGAACGTTCAAATTTTGAAAAAAAACCGCACGAATTAAGTTATAAGACCACAATTTATTTTTCGTGATGATTTATTCAGATTTTAGGTCTCTTTTCTAAAAAAATCAGCTTAAAATAACGAGTGAAAATTTTGATAAAGACCTAAGCAGGTCGAAACATCAATTTTGACATGTAACTGCTAATTCGACTCTTCTATCTCTAGCATGCCATGAAAAATCTCATAATTTAGTACATTCTTGCTATGCTTTTCCAGATAATGTTCTTCAAAATACCCCATATCATAGTTACTTTTGTCTTCTGTAAAGTTCTTGCTACTGATATTGTTGACGCCGAGGTCTTGAAGTACATACCACGTTCTGATCATACAGCTAATTTGCAACGCTTCGGTTATCATATATTGTTTTGTGAAGATATATTAAATGTCTTTGCTACTTGCGCAAATTTTGTAGCATTCTCTGTAGTTCATCGTCATTTTCAGCTTTAACAATAACGTTGTCGACAACCAGATAATTTTACAGCCTGCAGTTTTGACTTTATTTTGTCTATGATCAAGTTGTCTCACTGTCTCCTTGCTTAACACCATCTGCTAATTCGAATATAAATTTGATTACCTCTTTTTATAGGCAATCAAACTCTAGAGAAATCAAGATTCATAAACTATCTGTTTAAACTTTGACATTCCTTTAGTCGGCACTGTCTATAATACATTTGATAAGATCATAATCACATAGGTGAAGGACAATTCACAGGAGAAATATCTAACCAATTAAGCAGCCATAAGATGTAATCTTCTTAAAACAAACTTATCTTATAAATTGGTGTAAGAAAATTATCAAAAGGTGTATCGAAGGTCAACAGCAGTTTTAGGATGACTATTTTGTTATCGATAAAAATCGTCTAAACAAAATATCATTGGGAATTCAGTAAGTACTACCTATTATTACATTTAATTGATCTGCGGAATCTAAGCATGAATTATTCTTATAAACAGCCACTCTCGTTTTATTTCGTGCCGTTGGTATGAAGTAATTGCATAAAATTGCATTGCATAATATATATAATACATACCTTTCCCTTAGGAGCAGCTTTAGTAGCAGGATATAAGAAAATTCCTCCATACTTAATAGTCCTGTGAACATCTGACACCATAGATCCCACATACCTAGCACCATAAGGTTTCCCTTTCGCAGGATCTTTCTTAGTATCTACATATTCTCGTATCGAATCTTCCCAATCATGGTAATAGCCTGGAAATATATCAAATCCTTTATTTATACGAGGTTTGATCAAAAAAAGTGATTGATAAACGATTATAAACAGATATATTGTGATGTATATTGAAAGAGGTACAAAAAAGTGTCTATCGCGAAAGCACATATTTACTAATAGAGGAAAACTATATTTCTACACTATTTGTAGTTCTATAATATGTATGAACTGTTTGTCAAAATTGAACAAAAAATATTATAAGATATTAATACGTTAAATCATTTTAGAATATGTTTATTTCAATGAGGAATAATATTTTCCTAATCCCTAATTAAACTTCCCATATATTAACATTTAGTATAATCGTTACTGGCTTTATATATTATATTCAACTTCCTGAATTATTCCTAATTATTAAGTAAAACTCTTTTTTTGATCATTGAATTTTCAAAAAAAATCTTATTTCTTCTCGAAGCTCAAAGCTCTGTTTAACACTTTTCCCTTTCAGAGGCCAGCGAACCTCAGTATGATACAGGAGGAAGTTAAATTTAGCACAACTTCATCCCAAAATAAAGAATCTAGAATTGGTAGCGCCCCCACGAATATGATTTACAATTTTCACAATATCATTTAACGTGTTCAATAAATCATTCTAATTATTTTATAAAATGTAAAAGGTTGGAAGATAAGTAAACATTTGTAGCTAAGAAAGTTTCCAGATATAAAAAGGAATTAAACCTTAACTAGAAGTTTTCGGGAAAGTTTTGTCCTTCCCTAAATGAATAAGGGTTTTTTCAGACTGTTTACCATGACTTAAACAGCGCAACGGCTGGATGCTGAGCTACAGTTCAGATATACAGAACTGCAAAGTGTTATGAATATTCAATTTCTTCAAATCACTATTAGCGAGTGTTGCACAAACAAATTCAATGAGATTCATATTGGGATCATATAGTGGCAATATCAAATTATTGTAACCATTTTCTTATCCTACGATGGCTAAGCGCTGCCTCTACTATGATGTTTACCCCAGATAGTGTTATGTAATTCAGCTGAATAGTATATTATCGACCCCAGAGGCAGAATTTTTAGATTAATAAAGAAAGAGCATGAAATATTCAGGAATTCAAGATCAGATATGATAGTTGGAGAGATGGGGACTTAAATATAAGTCCTGGAATTTTATTCTGGATCCTAATGTTTTTATTTGTCGTATTTTTGTCCAGACTTGTCCTAGAGGTATGTTAGAGGTAAGTGTGGAAACATATTTTTTTCAAGATGCTTTTTTACTCTGTTTTATCACTCATCTTGCTTTTGCTTCCAGTTTTTCTTAAATTTACATAATTACCGGTAGCCTCAGACTTCGTAAATTTATTGAGAGTAGCTTCAGATTTGCGAAATGCAATTGCACATTTTTCATTCCTCCAGGGAAAAAGTTTTCCATCTTATGTTTCTGCACCTAGGATTACACATTTACTGAATGCTACAATCAATTCTGCGATATTTTAAAAAGATTATAGCTGAGTTATCTAATATCCAGTGAGTTTTTTAAATGCATTCGGTCAGCATTTGCAATTTTCCACCTTAGATCACAGATTGTTGTGTATCTTGCTTTGTTGGAGATGAGAGCTGGAAAATAATAGGGAGGGAGTAGTTTTAAAGTTACAAAAACTTCTTCTTCTTCAAGTACCATACCCTTTGCAGCGTGTAGGTGTTCTCTTGTCCAAAATTTCTAATCTATTATCTGATGGCACCCCTCTTCTGCACGATGAAAAATTATTGCCGCACCCTGAATGCCACTCCAGTATGAGCTTGAGAGTTGAATATCTCGGTCCTCGCAGGTTGTGTCCCAGATGAGATACTTTTCGTTGTAGAATTACCGCGATCTGTGTTCTCTCCACACCCGCTCTCTTCATTACTTTTCCATTCGTCATGTGCTTGGTCCATGGGATCCGCAGAAGTCTGCGCAACAGCCACATTTCCATTACCTCTATTCTCCTTAACCCGGTATTAGACCGGTGGGATTACGAAAACTTTATTGATGAGGATGAAACCGAAGAAGACGACGAAATAGACAATGTCAGCGTGTATGGTGATTACCCTGACTTGGAACAGGATGCCAAAGAAGAAAACCCAGAAATGCAGTAGGTCGACGGCCAACAAAATGTCGCAGACCAGGTTGAAATCCATAATTTCTATGGAAAAAATGGAACGACATGGTGTAAGGAATATAACGTTAGAAATTATTATTACCCACCTGCCATTTGGAAATGAAAGATGTATTTTTGAGCTTCTTTATTTAGCAGTAACTTTCAGAAACAATCATAGGAATTTGTCTGATCTTTGGGCCATTGACGGGACAGGCATAGACGTGTTCAGATGTACGATGAGCCAGCGACGATTCTCATTTTTGATAATAAAGCCAATCGGCAAGCTCGAGTCAAAATTGATAAGCTGGCTCAAATCAGAGCTGTTTTTGAAAGATTTGTCGAAAACTGTCAGGCTGCTTATTCACCTTCTGTATCTAACTATTGACCAAAAATTAGAATCATTTCGCGGTAGGTGCTCCTTCCAGCAGTATATTCCAAACAAGCCGGCAAAATCTGGCATCAAGGTACATGCCCTGGTGGATGCGTGCACATACTATGTTTTGAAGATGGAGGAACATCACGTTCGATAATGATACACCAGTTATGATCTCTTGGTTAATCAACGTGAACGTCACAAGTTAACTTCTGTAGGAACCATAAGAAGAAATAAGCAAGATCTGCCCGCCCAGTTCGTGTAAGCACAAGGCAGAGAAATACACTCCAGAAGGCCCAGAAAAGCAAAATTAATATCAGGAAGGCATCGCTGACCGAATCACTTTAGGGTTTGCTACACCCCACGTGTCCCAGCTCGCAACTATTTTTGACCTATCTGTTGCCGGGTTAAGGATCTCACTTTCAGAGAACCACGTCTCCACACCATACAAAAGGATTTGCCAAATATAACATTTTATCACCCTGAATCGAAGGCTTAGGCTCACAAAAACTAAGATCAATAAAAAATATTTCTATGCAGTCTCGTAGTTCTTGGTCACTTTTATTAGACCAAGCTCTCTAAATATTTTAAGAAAAATAGATTAAGTTTCATCCGTCTACTTTATAAGTCGATTCTAGTTAAAGTATTAGTTTATTAATCGTTGTAAAATGTTTCTTAGTTTTCTAAAGCTATGGCGCTCGATCAGTAGCTTACGATTAATTTCTAATTTGCCCTATGAAAAACTATATTACGTTTGATTTTACGCAAACTGACTTTACCACCTCTGAGCCCCAAATCTCTTCTAACTTTTTGGTGGTCATTACTAAGAGAAGCATAATAATTCTTCGTAAAACACCAACATCAAAGTCGACTCAAATAAATTGTGACGTTTCACTATTGTGCCTTATGTTTAATAAGTGATTTAAATTCCATATTAGAAATTATTTCACTTAATATACCACTGTTGTTAAAAACAATGTTCACTCTACGGCGTTCTATTTACAAATGGTAGATACTACAAGGTACACGTGAACAACGTGCAGTCAAAACAAAAGACATAAAATGAAATTTGACAAGATTGATTGGTGCTTATTGAGTTCTATTCTAATAAATAAGGTAAGCAAAGAATGGAAAAAGAAACAGTTGAGTTGCCCTATTTTCTTCAAATTTTTCTAATACCGTATGAGTTTGTTTGAGAAAACTCACCTTCATTTATGGAATAAATTTTTCCTCTTTTGGGAATAGTCATGTTTTGGTCTGTCAAAACGAACTCCCCAATTGTTGCATCAAGCATAAATCCATGTACACCGCTTCCTGAAGATATAACTAACATAGTAGCACTTCCGTACAGAGCATAACCAGCGGCTACAACATGTTTACCGCTCATCAGAGCTTCGTCGATTGTTGGGAATGTGTTATCAGGCTTCTTATAGATAGCAAAAATGGAACCGATTGAAACAAGACAATCTATATTTGAAGAACCATCTAATGGATCGAATGCTACTATATATTTCCCTTTTTTATCAGTCTCTACCTAAAACTTATTTTGTTTAACTTCGGTTTTAAAATCGTTGGATATTAGAAAATAATTTGATGTATGTAACGAAATTGAATCAAATATATACACTTTCTAGTTACTTTCTCACCTCCATAATAGTTTCATTTTCTTCGGATATTAGTAAAGCTACCGTATATGACGATTTTAGTAAATTAATAAATAATTCATTTGCCAACACATCCAGTTTTTTAACTTCTTCCCCTTGCACATTTTGTTCTCCGACTGTTCCAAATCTATACAAAATTAAAGTAATAATAAGTTGTTAAAAAAATACTAAGTAAAAAAATTAAGATAATTCACAAAGTCTGACATAACAGGGTTAAGTAGAACTTATAAACTTTCTCAAACAAATCCAATTAGTACATACGTCTTAGAACAAAAAAGGAGTCAACCTCGGATTCTAATGGGATTAGCTAAATTCTTGTATATTCTAGCATTACAAATATTGTCAATGTGTGAATAACTTTAGACATTCAAAAATCAGTTTATTAAAAATATCCAGTTTTCTCTGCATTCTGTCGTGTTGTGTTCATCATTAGAATTACCTGACTCTGTTTTATCGATACTACCTCGGCAGAAGCTCTTCCGAGCTGCTAGCATAATACCTCCTATTAAGGTATTTGCACGCAGACGTGACTTACTTTGCTACAGGATGAATTTCGTAAAGGTCGTCCAAAATCAGCTGTTGAGCCAGAAAAAAACATGATGCTGAGCGTAAACTTACCGCAGTTTGACAAAAAAAAAGAGCAAGTCGATAATTGCAAAGAAATTCTGACAAAACTTGATTTATTTCGGTATTTCAAAAAACGTCTATAATATCGTGACAGACAACGAATCATGGTTGTATGCATATGAACCCGAAACTAAAGAATAATCGACTGTATACGTCTTTGAAGACAAGCCAAATCCAACAAATATTGTTCGCACACGAAGCACTTCGAAGCAAATGGTCGTCTGTTTTGTCAGAATAACTGCCATTACCGTTCCATTAGAACAACGTAGAACGGTCAATTCCAAATGATACACCAACATTTGTTTGCCAGTAGTGTTCGGAAAATCAGAGAAACCACTCGCAGAACACGAATCATTCTCCTACAAGATAATGCGAGCCCTCACACATCTGTTTGAACAAAAAGGTTATTGAACAGTCAAAACATCGAATTGTTGATGAATGATTTCTTCTTATTCTCGCAAATCAAAAATAAATTGCGAGATCAACGTTTTTCTACACCTAAAGAAGCGGTTGATGCGTTCAAATCAAATGATTTTCTATGACTCTAGAGGTGGATGTAACCAACAGCGGTTTGCCGATCAACTCGCTTCGACTTTTGGTTGCCGAAACATTATCTCGAGCCACGGTGTTTCGTTGATTTCCCGAATTCAATCGTGATCGAGCTTTGCTATAGGATGAATTTCGTGAAGGTCGTTCAAAATCGGCTGTTCTGCCAGAAAACATCAATGATGTACATAAACTGATATTGCAAGATCGTCATATGACATACCGTGAGATTGTGGCATACTTGGACATTAGTTCTACTTTTAAACGTTCAATATTGCAGGAGCACTTGGCTGTTCAAAATAATTGTTCGAATTGGATACAGCATAAATTGACAATAACTCAAAAAAACTCGTGTCGATAGGTGCAAAGAAATGTTGAAAAAATTCAATTGCGGAGCTTCAAAAGATTATAACAAGCAAATAATCAGGATCTATGCATATGAATCTGAAACCAAACAACAATTGATTGTATGGGTCTTTCTAGATGAGCCAAATCCAACAAAAGTTGTTCGGTTCGTGCAAGAAGCACTTCCAAGTAAATGGTCGCCTGTTTTTTCGAAATAACAGGACATGTCGCCATTTTCTACACCCGAGGAAGCAATTGATTCGTTCAAATCACATGTTTGAAGGTACCTTAATCAGAATAGGAAAAATGCTTCGGCAAAGGTGTTGTATTGATCTTAATGGAGAATATTTTGAAAAACAAAAAAGCCATATCCAATTATAAATGTTTGTTTTTAATCGTCTATCTCAAAACTTCAATAGTAACCCTCGTATCATGGAATCAACGTTGGAATAAATACATTGCATGCATTGCAAGTCAAGTAAGGGCATTTCATTTTACCTCATTACTTTGATTTCAATAAAATAATTCACTCTGATATTTGTTAACCACAACTTATACAGTGACATTATCGGAGATAAAAACGAAAAAGAATTCATTTTCAAAAACTTGAATCTATATCTATAACTAACCCCTAACCTCACCTTATAAAGCGAATCAAATAAAAAAATATAACTTCTATTATATAATGGAGGTTTCTAATGATATTGACATTAAGTACTAAAAAATACTGTTATCATTGTTTACTTTCGATAAGGATACCGCTATTTTCGACAACAAAACGCTTTGGCCTGGTCATGGTCACCTTGTTGAATAAAATGTTTCTATAAAAAATTACGAGCACGTAATGACTATAGCTTAAGAACATATCAATATTTCGAATTTACACGCAAACATGGTCTATCTCAATAATTTTTAAATAATTTCAATTAGTAACTTACAGTTTAGTAATACCTGCTCGACGTACAGCACTGCTAATAACTTTTACAGCTGTTTGAATTGACGCCAGAAGTTGAGTTAGTTCACCCGTCGCTTCAGGAAATTTCTGTTGTTCGTGCAGAAAAAATCTAGTTAAAGTTATAGTGTTCGAATCCATTTTGTCTGGAACTGCGATGAAAATTAACGAAATACCCGCTCACAGGACGTACTTAAATATTTTCACTCAAAAAATGGGTTAATACCGAACAAAACACTACCAGATTATGAAACACATTTAGTAACTGAGGTTTAAAAATATAACTACAGTTGACCTTTGATATAGTACTGGCGTCAGCTTGGGATTATTCCACAATAATAGATAAGAGTGAGGAGAAAGTTTTTATTTGTATTGCGATCTCTTATACAGAATGGAAAGTGCAAGTGGAACAAATTGTAATTTAATAAACACAGATTTGCTAAAAATGTGTGGAATCTATTTTATGTTCTATGTGGCATTATACAGAGATATTCATGTAGAAAATATATGGAATGTGTTACCTAAAACATATCGATAAATATTCGATCTCCTGCTTTTATCAGCTCTAATTTATTTTATTTTATATAAGGTCATTTCGTAATAAATATATATACGAGGGTATATAGAAAAACTCTTGGCCTACTATAGAACCAAACAAAATTTCAATGTCAGAATATTATATTACTCAACATATTCTCCTCTTAATCTTTTAAACTTTTTTTCAGTTGAGGAAAGAGATTATAATCGAACGGAGCCAAATCTGGTGAACAAGGAGGGTGTTCTAGTAATTCAAACCCTATATCACGAATTTTTTGCATGACAACAAGAGATTTGTGTGCGGGGGCGTTGTCCTGCAAAAACAAATACCTTTGGATAGCTTTCTACGTCTATTCTCTTCAATTTTTCCCGTAGAGTAGTCAGTAGTCTCCAGTTATTGTACTACACTTATCCAAAAAATCAATCATGATAACTCCATGGCAATCCCCAAAAGCTGAAACAAGAACTTCTCCAGCAAATTTTTGGACACGAAACTTCTTAGGTCTTGGAGAACCAGAGTGTTGCCATTCCATCGATTGTTGCTTTGTTTCTGGATCGTAGAAATAACACTTAAAAGAAATTATCGGGAAAAGGTTCACTCGTCCCTCATAAAGAAATTGAAGATGGCCAAGACTTAAGCAAGACTTAAACATGTGGCCTATTCGAATGCAAGTGCCTTCGACAATGTCGGGGCACAAACTATTGCGAGGTCTTGGATTAAGCTGTTGGGTGAGGACGAAAAAACAGATGAAAGCATACCAGGTGAAATCCCAGAAAATATTTTGCCCTTAATGCAACGTATCCGTGGATGTGAGTAACCATCTTTGGTTGAAGTGGAGGAATGGCTTTCTAAAGATGACCAGTATAAAATTACCGACGAAGAAATTATAACACTTGTTAACAGTGATGCAGCTGAAGATGTTAAAGAACCTGAAACTGTTGAACCCCATAAAGTTAAAAATTTTTGAATGAGCCATTAGAGTCGCTGAACAGCAAGAAGAAGACAGAGAGAGAGAGAGAGAGAGAGAGAGTTCGAATTATTTCGTGGTACATGAGGGTACAAGTAAAAATTCATAGCAAACAACTTTGCCGTATAATTCTTCAATTTAAAAAGAATCAGAACAATAAGATTTGCTGGTTGGTTATGTATGATCAATTTAAATAGTTTTAGAAAAGTTGAACAATGCAAATACTTTTCCAGTCCTGGTAGTGACTTTGAAAAATTGTTTCCATTGGGCACAGAGCATAGACAGCCTTCTTATCTCATGAATAATGATAAAAAGGTAAGAGTAGTAAACAAACATACATATTGCTCAATTCCAATTCCAAATGTGCTATATATTCACCTTTGTCAATAGTTTCAGTTATTTGATTCAATTTAACAAGTACTTCTTTCTGTTTTAGCAAATGAGCCATTGTTCTTTTAGAACAGCGATAAGTCCTCAAGAATTACGTGACAATTTGAATATGCACTGACCTCACCTACCGCCACCCTCAACCTTTTTCTAGATGGAGTCGATTTTTGAAGATTTACCCAAATTTCAAGGAGAAAAAGTGGAATCGCTAAATCTACATCAATGCACTTTTTTAACAGAGCTTCCTCAATTTGAAATCTTAAATCTTGAGTCTTTTGGAATGCTATCAAAAAATTGGTTAAACGTCTACCACCTGAATATTTCTTTTGGTTATAGAATAAACAGAAATTTCAAACGGTCTAATCAGGTGAATAGAGTAGATGTTCAATGACTATAAATTATGTTCACATAAAAATTAAACAGTCTGCTATATAGTGACTGACGATGCATTATCGTGATGCAGCATATCCCCGTGATTATTGACTGACTCAACAACTGCAAGTAAACATTTTATGATATAAATAAACGCACTGGAAAAGAACGTAGATAGGAGAAAATTTTTATTATTGAGACAACCTACAGCGGCTGAGACTGAGACTCTTTCTGAATGTATCAACCAAAGTAGGAACAATTTACAAACACCAACAGAAGTTCTTCGGGGCACTGTAGTCTCAACAAACATCTGAAGACGCAAGACTTAGCAGATAATGCGGCGTGCAGATTTCGTTGCAAAGAGGACGAAACCTCTATCCACATTCTCTCGAAGTGGGAAACACTAAGGAACTCAAGAGCACTACATTTGAGATCGCTTGAAATAGAAGACTTTGAATAGAAGATTTTGAACTTTTAGTACATCATAGCGCGCACATGCTCTCTTTAAGAAATTCCTGTTTCTATTCCCAATCGTATGTACCACTGTTTATTATGTCATAGCAGCCACTTAACTGCAATCAGAGCTTACTACTTGAGGATTGTGGTATATAAAAATGCAGTGTTGTCAACTCTAGCTCCTCTAGTTTTGTGGCATCTCGAAATATACAGACAGTCCTCGTACACGGTTGAGCATTTTTTTTTGGAAGTTCAAGAAAAACCTTTTAATCCAAGTAGGCAAACAGCTCGCGTTCAAACTGCAACGTCTTTATATATCGCCCCATAGAAATTTTTCGTAATTTTACGACTAGCCTTGTTAAAGTTACAGAATTTGTTCCAGTAAAACTTATTTTTTGACCTGTTGTAAGAAGATGATTCTATAATTTTTTAAAATGGCAATTTAATTCCTACATATTTATAGTACATAAGCCCACTTTTAGATTTGAAATTATTATTGTTGCAGCTAATCATAAAAATGATGTAGTGAATATCATAAACGAATAATCCTACTAAATTCGTTTATGGAACAGTAATTATAACGCGAACCTTTTCACCACAATATACTTAACATATTATGGTACTTGATAAGATGAACACTATTTACCATGTTTCCTCATTAATGAAATTACGAGGGTTGCTACATAAGTTTTGAGATAGACAAATAAATAATAAATAATTCGTGTTGGTAGCGTATTATCAAGGAAGTTACTAATGAAATTTAAACTTAATTATCTAACATCTATTTTCTCTGCAAAAACGATCGAATTATCATAGCTCTTGAAATAATAGAAATGTAATGGTTTTCTTATTCATTTATACCATTTCTATCAGAGGAGTGAATTTATATACACTGTCTTCTACTTATTCAATTTATCTAAACACTTAAACTAGACTCAACATATTTATACACTAATTAATTATTCACTAATACTAAACTAACTCATATAATTTCACTATGATTATTTATTAGAAGCTAATTAACTCCATTAAACAAACTCCTTTATGTATCCAAAACGAATTTTTCAAAAATTCTAGAAAATAAATAAACAAATAAAAAGACCTTCCTAGAAATTAGTTCTAAAAAAATAACATTTACAATTCACTATTTATGAACCCGCGTCAAAAGCGCCGCCACTTTCACCAAATTTTAGAGTTTCATTATAACCGGGCAGGTCCAATTTCACGGCCCATGTCGTGGACGAGTTCAAAACAAAACGACATGGTTATAAAAAATCCATTTTAATATTGAACTCCTTATCAGTTCTTACAAGCAATAATCAACCTCTTGATATAAATGGCATTTTTGAAAATCGAACTATTCTAAAAATTAAACTAAAAGCCAATGAGCTACGCATAAAAGACTATGATATAAATTTTTTGTGAATAAAAGCACATATAAGCCTCAGTTATAACAAGCATGTAGACACTATAGCAAAAGAAAGCTATCAGAAACGGAATCTCATTTGCAACCTCATTTTCCTGGCTGAAGACTCTTTCTCAGGAAGTGGTATTCGGACTCAGAAGTATATAAGCAGCTGGTACTTAGAAGGGATGAAAAATTAACATCACATTGGATTCCACCGGCTTTTTAACAAACAACGTTAAAAATAAATAAAAAAAGTCAGAAAAGCTGGAAACACCTCATGAATTAAATTAATAATAAAAATTAAACATCAACTATCCCCGGACACGATTCTCCAAATTAATATTTATTATTAAATTGTGAACTTTGTATCCAAAAGAGCACAACAAATAAAACCAGTTTTAAATTAAAAAAACAACTCAGATTTCTATATATCAAAGAAAATACTGGGACTTATCTATGGCAAGCTGGGATGGTTGCAGCTGAATTCTCAGTTGATGGTGTTGAATTTCATGAGATGGTGGTTCACCGGTTGAGTCCTTTGTGTGATTAAACTCCAACCTGGCGGCTATAGAACTGCGGAAACAAAAATGTGAAAGGAAACGGGAACACAGATGGGAATTACAAAAGAAAGAACGAGTAAGTAGAACATATTTAAATAAAAAGGAGCTTAAACTCTAACAAATAAAAAAAATTAATTTATCTTTTTTTTAAATTGGGAAATGTTCTATTCTATTCGTCCTCTTCATGAAATAAATAGAAAATACGAATTTACACGAAAACTAGAAAATTTTCTTAAAACAAAAGAAAATTAATAAAGACAACTGGAATGTTGTGAGCACTATATAAAACGCAACGTTGAAAAGATTTGAGAAAAACTTACCAGCTAATATAAAGAATAATATGACCACAAATTTTACTAAATTTACGTATAGTCGTATTTGCTGTAGAATGTATACATATAGAGGACGATTTAGAATATATACCGAGATTTTATTGAATTCTTCGAATAGAGTGGAAGGTCGATAACAAATTAATTTCTTCAAGTCTCGAATGTGCTACTGAGCTTTAATATTTGAACAAAGAAATATTCAAAATATTTGAAGAAGACGTAACAAGCAGAATGGTATGTTATACAATAAATAACAAAATAACTGTGGAAGAAATCAAACTAAAATTAGGTTGAAAGATGAATGGAAGTAGTTTTGGAACGAATCTTGCAGCAACAAACCAACTAGATATACACAATTACATCCAGAAATTCCCAGTCAGTATTGGTACAGGAGCCTTCAATTACCTCGAAATAATATAGTCACTAAAAGAAGACTTAAGTTTGGACATGCTTGCTGTCCAGTACATCTTTACAAAAAAAAGTATTAGATTCATACTTGTGCGATAGTTGTAATATAAGTGCGATTTGGAACACATTTTTTTAAGTAATAAATATATACAGCATAAAGAAGAAATGTATGAGAGTCTAACAAAAATCAATATCTTACCTCCATTTAACTTTATGAGCTTACTGGCATTAAACAAGTCGTCTGACTAACATTTTATTAAAATTGATTAAGTGCAAGTTAAAACTTTAATCTAGTATTTTCATCTCCTCTGTTACTCAACCTAAGAAACCTTTTCCTATCTGTACCGTGTTCTAGTTTACCTGTGACGACCACTGAGGGTGAAGCATATACCCTAATCCAATTTGATACTGACAACATGCATAATGATTTTGGGTTAGTTAGGTACGGTGCACTTGCAATATGGCTAAATATGGATAAAAATAAGTAATTAGACATGGCTTTCTTGTTTTCCATTCATATTCTCCATTAAGATCAATATACTTTTGCGTGCTTTTGAACCAATTGTAGAAGCATTTTTTACAATCCGATTGAGTTACCTCCAAAACATGTGATTTGAACGAATCGGGTGTAGAAAAACGTTCATCTCACAATTTATTTTTTATCTCCGGGAATACGAAGAAATCATTGTGTGCCAAACAAGGACTATACGGCAAGTAACCCATCAGTTCCATGTTATGACTGTTCAAAAACGTTTTTCTTCAAACTGATGTGTGAGAGCTCGCATTGTCCTGGTGGAGAATTATTCGTCTGCGATTGGTTTCCCTGAATTTTTCAGACACTTTTGGCAAGAAAATACCATTCAGAATTGGCCTTTCTACGTTGTTGTGATGGAACGATGGCGACATGTCCTGTTATTCCGAAAAAACAGGCGACCATTTACTTGGAAGTGCTTCCTGCACGAACCGAACAACTTTTGTTGGATTTGGCTCATCTAGAAAGACCCATACAATCAATTGTTGTTTGGTTTCAGATTCATATGCATAGATTCTGATTCTTTGCATGTTATAATCTTTTGAAGCTCCGCAATTGAATTTTTTCAACATTTCTTGCACCTATCGACACGACTTTTTTTGAGCGATTGTCTAATTATGCTGTATCGAATTCGATTAATTATTTTTAACAGTCAAATGTTCCTGCAATATTGAACGTTTACAAGTAGAACTAATGTCCAAGTATGCCAAAATCTCACGGTATGTCATATGACGATCTGGCAATATCAGTTTACGTATAGCATTGATGTTTTCTGGCACAACGGCCGATTTTGGACGACCTTCACGAAACACGGTGGCGCGAGATGATGCTTCGACAACCAAAAGTCGAAGCGAGTTGATCGGCACACCGCTGTTGGTTACATCCACCTCTAAAGTCATAAAAAATTATCATATGAAAATAATCGCGATTTAATTTCTTTTTTTGATCAAGATGAATATTTCAAGTATCTGTAGACATTTCAAATAGCACTCGTATGGCAACACGTTCACCATTAAAAATGTCAAACTTTATGATGGGAATGTCAGATTTCATTCATTCATTCACATTTCAAAACTTAAGTAGCAGCCCTCTTATCAGTGAAAGAACCAGAAAAAAAGTTGGATATAAGCACTAATTTGAAATTATTTGTGTTTTTAATTTCTGCGTATAATCTCTTAGCTCTTATGTTTACATAACAAGAGGGTGGTTTTGCGGAAGAGTAACTTCCAATGAAAAATTTACTCATTTCAGTATTCGTAGTCCAGCGAATTTTCAAATTTTTCAAAATATCCAAAAAATAATCTGTCAGAAGGTCCATAACCTCATTTGTATGAAACGGCATACGCCTTCATTATATCGTTAATTCGACAATCGCTATGTGTAAATGTATGATTACTACCAACTATTTCTAGAGGGATTACATTCAGTCCCAGATGCGAAAATGGAGAACCTAATTCTATAGCTTTCCTTGGCTTGTGACGAACTAAAATACGACTTTCTATCGGGAAATTACTTGAAATTCTACTCCATTTCGTCTTGAAATAGGTAAATTTTCTAAGTTATTTTAAGCTTGACAACTTGACAACTGCGTGAACACTATTTCAAATAACTCCAAATGGTATACTAGTGATGAAGTATTTGTAGCATTTGACGCTCATAAAAAATATGGAAAACGAACTTCAATAAGTCATCCAAGCATTCACACTTTTTTGTTTGCTACTACATATTTCGTTTCGTAACAATAGTAATAGATTTATTTTGAACAAAAATAAAAGTTTATAATAAAAAAATGTCAAGTATTCATGAACTAACCTGTTACTCTTGAACGTATCGTGTGTTCCATATTGATTCGCTTTTATAAAGGAATTTATTTTTTTAAAAATATAGGGAATATTTAGAAATTGTGATAGAAGTTAGCTTCCGGCTTGTCCTTAATATAGCTAATATAATTACTTCTACGAGCGACTCTATGAATCCAAAAATTCACTCAATTTCACTTAGCCTTTATTTCATTACGCGATCACATAGTGACATTTCACCAGGTATATTTTTGACGTTTTCAAAATTTTGAAGACTATTAAGATGACCCACTAAATTTTCCTATTTCTATTCTATCAAACATTCCGATACAATAGAATGAGAAAGAACTGAAATGATCAACTAATTTTTTCATTTTAGATTACTACCAAATCTCCTTTTCACGATATTTACATGTTTTGTGCTCTGTATAGCTGTTTTTCTTTGAACATCAGTTTGTCAATTGAAAAGTTTGATTTTTATGACGACTTATCGTTGCTATTGACAGCGTCAGTAAAAGTACATTTACCATAGATTTAAAATTAACGATAGAAAAAACTACATGTAACACATCACTCAATAAGTCGTGTGAGTAACTAAGAAAAACACATTTTTTGCCAAAAATCGGTTTTATTCATCAATATAATCTCCTTCATAAGCAATACAATCATTCCAACGCTTCTCGATGCCCTGCTTGTAGAAGGATTTGGCTTTTCCTCAAAATAGGCTTCAATTTCAATAGTTGCTTTTTCATTTGGGCTGAATGTCTTACCGGCGGGCATTTTTTTGAGATCAGCGAATAGCCAGTAGTCACTGGGAGTCAGATTTCGACTATACGATAGATGAAGAAACAATTCGAAGTATAATTCATGCAATTTAACCATCATTGCCATCAAACTGTGAATTGGTGTCAGAATTATAGAAAAACGTATAAAATGAAAAAAATACGTGAGAAAGTTGTAAAATGGCTACGAACGTTGCAGTATCTGTAATAAAGCCTCCAGCTAACCTACAAATTGACTCGGACAAATCAACATGCCAGAAAAAGTTGTTACAACAGTTTGACTGGTATACTATTGCTGTTCAATTAAATAAAAAGCTAGCTGAAGTCCAAGCAGCAACATTTATGGCAGTGATAGGCTCTGAAGCAATCGAAATATACAACAATTTTGTTTTAAAAACAACTTGCGAACGATTAAGACAAGCTTAAAGAGTTTTTCGCACCAAAAACGAATATATCGTTTGAAATATAAAAATATAAAATTTTACAAAACTAGAATAAAAATTCAAGCCAGCAAATGGGAATTTGCGAACTTAAAATGGAACAATAGTTTATCGCTGTTGCTTATTTTTACATACTTAAGTAAAATTTATCCATTTATGGTAGAAATCTCCAGTCCCCAAAATAACATTGTCCTCCACCACCAAAGATTTTCTTAGGAAACAGTAGGATAGTTCGTATTGATTCGCGTTATCAACACCACCAATTGAAGTCGAGTAGTTAACAACATTTTCTGGCTTTTCCACATTCTGCGGTTCACCTCCTTTTACAAATCTTGTTTTTGTAATGAATCCAGCGCTATCACTAGTTCTTAACAGCGTTACCACCTTTTTATTTTTTCAATATCATCGTTTCTCCCTTTTTATAAGAGATAAATTTATTTTTACCGAATTTGGTATGGATCTTTATGGTATGCCCTTGCGATTGATTGTTGTAATACACAGTTTTTGAGTCAGCCAAAACGTATATGGGTATGCCCTATTTTATAGACTTATTCGGGTTGTAGGTTATAAAATTAATTTTACCTTTAAATTTTATTATCGATTCTTCGACACATATATCTGATCCTGGTATAAAATATTCCGCAAATTTTGAATTAATATATTTATAAAACTACTGGACCGTTGAATTCGTGTCTGTTTTTGTTCATTAGAAAACAATGGTACTTTGATATTTGCACTAGAAGACCAATATTTCTGTAAATTTAGCAAAATGTCCTATATTCAAAATTACACCGATAAAGGTCCATCATTATTGATTTTTTCTATCATCCCATCAAGTCATTCATTCTTTTTCTTTTATCAATTGCATTTGCTCTATTCCTTTTCCTTTCATATTCGTCCCTTCTTTGTTCATCGTTTTTTTTTCAGACATTTTGTTTTCGCTGTTTTTTTTGTTCTCTTGCCTCCTCACACTCAGGGTCATACCATTCTTTATCTTTCTTTTTTCCTTTCTCTCTGCTTAATGTCACTTCTGGCGTTTTTGCAATATTGATTTTTTTTTCTCCCCACGTTTCGTTAATTTTTTTTTGTCTATTGAGTAACTTTCCGTGATCTTAGTTTATTCTTCTTCTCTTCCTTTTTTAGTTTTCCTGCGTCCCACTTTTTTGTACTTTTCTAGTTCTAGGTTTTTTATTTTGGCCATTACAACATAGTGATCTGTGTCTGCCTGCGCTCCTCTGTATGTTCTTGTGTCCGTTGATTTCCTGCTAATTAATAAACACATCATATTCATTATTTCTGCCACTTGGGCTAGCATGTACCCATTGACGTTAGTTTCATGATGGATCGTTTCTTTTTCATTTATTATCAAACTTCGTAGGTAATTTTCTTTCCATGGTTGTGCCGTCTCCAAGTAATATTATCTCGTATCTTTTTGGTATTTCCTCTCCTACTTGATTTAACTCTTAATAGAAGTAATCTTTTTCCTTTTCTTGTGTCATCTCTGTTGGTGCATATATATTGATAACTGTAACATATTTGTTCTTTATTTTCAGTCACAAAGTTGCTATTCTTCCATTTACTGGTCTAAAATCTACTATGCTATTTTCCATTTCTTTCCTTACGTAGAATCCTACTACCTCATTTTCACTTTATGGTTCCTTCCGTGAAATACAGCTTAAAAAATTGTAGTGGTTCTTCGATGTCGAGAACTTGTGGCCCTGATACTGATTTCCTGTTGAAGAATTTATTTTTTGTAGGGGAATGTCACTTCCAGTGATATCACTCCATGCATTGCTGTCTACATTTGGCGTTTTTTCATCCTCTGAATTAGATTCAATACTTTCAATTCTTTTTTTTTTCTACTAACTACTATCACGTCACTATCGTCACCATCTGTTCCCAAATGATCTTCTAATAGTATTTCACTCAAATCGTCACCAAGTAACGCAAAATTGAAATCATCTTAATTCACAATTAACATAAAAATTTTCGCCTTTGCATCATCAATACACTCAGGGTTGTAACGTTATAAAGAAAATAAAGTAAATTACTTAAAATAATGTGAACTTATCATAAACATTTTGAGATAAATCGGTTAATGTTAGCAATTTAACGTCGCAAATACGGCGACCAACGGATTGCAAAGGGTTGATTTATAGTCTAACCGCTATGGTAGTACTGTTATAACTATATTATCTGAAAACAGAAAAATTGAGCATGTTGCACTTAAAAATTGCTTATTTCAAGTTTACATGTTTATCATCATCAACGTTCGAGTTATAATGTATATATATATATATATATATATATATATATATATATATATATATATATATATATATATATATATATATATATATATATATATAAAGATCGAAACGTTGGCATTTTAAAAAACTCTTAGACCAACAAAAAACGCCATTCTAAACTACATACTAGGAAGGACAATAATAACAGCAATGATTGCTTATTTCTGTAAATTCATTGTCTAGTCATGAATAAAAATGGATATAAGGCAATGAAAAACAGTACCAATCAACATTTGTGGTTCCTCCGTATGAGTTTGATGTTGGTAGAAGAGTTAAGAAAATAAAATTACCTATTTTAAGAATATTTTATTTGTAAGAATATAAACCTAAATATATCACTTATCATAAAGTTTATTGAACAATGTGCTGTTGGTCTGCGTTCTTTGTATCCCTTAAATTTAGGAATTCTTTGTCAACTGAATGATCTAAATCAGATTTTGCAATAATTATCTTTTTCTCTTCAATAGAATTTTCATTTTTAGTGTTGTCCGCTTTTTTTCTAATTTTAATTTCAGATTTAATGATATTTTCTCTATTTACATAACTCCCTTTTGATAATTTTTTAATTTTTGGTTTAATCTTTGAATTATTTAAAAGTTTTTCTTCCGATTTTCGTTTTTTGTAATATTTCACCAATTTATCATATTCTAATTTAATTGTGTTTATATCTGGCTTTGAAATGTTCCATTCTATCACAGAATTTGGCAGTTGATTTTTGGTGGGATCTATATCAAACGAATAATCTGGTATTTCTAAATTAAGCTTTTTCATCACTTTTGTTAACACGTCATCGACATAGGTGTTAATTATTAGATCCGCTTTCTTATCCTAAAACAATAAAATGAATTACTTGGCATCAAAATTCATCACATATAATGTGTGCACATAGTCTCTCAGCTATGATAAAACTAATGCTAGAATTCAAAGCATATAGAATCATATCTAACATTTTAAGAAAATATACTACATATTATACTAATATCATAAAGCTGGCGAGTTTATTCAGTTGAGGACACTAACAGTGCAAATTATAAAATGATTGAGTTAATTTGAAACAATTTCAATTTATCCACATAAACCAAAATTAATTTTCACCCCTCAATGCAAATTATAAAATGATTGAGTTAATTTAAGACAATTTCAAATTATCCCTGTAAACCAAAATAATTTACACCCCTCAATGTAAATTACAAAATGATTGAATTAATTCATGACAATTTCAATTCAATGCAATTAGTTTGAATGGAAAAAAATTAGTTTTGGATAACCTGTTAGTCGAAGAATGCTACAAAACATCAAGCTATGATTAACAATAGTGGGGTATCAATGGGAGCTTCTGTTGCATATGCTGTGTAAATAATTAGGCCTCGGTCTCCTATTAAATGATGCATGCGACGTCCGACTTGAACGTAAACGTTCCAATCGACGTCTGAACGCCAGGCACAGCTTCAGCGGTCAATATAGCTCATATTTTTGATTTGATAATTATTATATAAATGAATTCATGTTTTCTACATTAATAATGAAATATCAATAATTATATATGACATAACTCTGTTTACACCACCACTACACAAAAACACACACATCAGAGACTGCAACTAAACAGTTCAGCTTGAGTCTCTGACGTGCGTCAGACAGTGTAATTGTGAGTTTTAGTGTATTGGTAGTATAAACAGTGTGTTCAGTATGAATATCACCAACGGTTCCGGAAATTCCCACTTATATAAGACATGTTCTTTAGAAAACATTAATAGAACATTCGAAAACTCGGTTATCGAAACGCGCGTCAGGTATTGTAATTGTGAATATTGGTGTAGTAATGGTATAAACAGTGCATTCAAACAGTCCTGGAACAAATTATTAGACGCACTGTATTTTTTTAATAATTTTATGTTTCTTGAGTGTTTTTATACCGTTATTGTATATTTGAACTATAATATGATGTGAATGTTTCAAATCTGACATTGACATAATAAAATTTGACATTTCTAATGGTGAACGTACTTAGAATGTGTTGGCATACGAGTGCTATTTGAGTTGTTTACAGATACTTGAAACAATTTGGTAATTTTGTTAGTGAAGTTCACTATTTAGATGGTACGAGGATGTATTGATATCTAGTTAGCCTAGACCAGTTCCATGCATAAACAAAATATTGCGTTACCATAGCAACGAACAATAACTTATTAGAAGTGTCAGTGTAAAGTTTGACGTCAAAAAAGTAAACCAGAGTTACGCAATGAATTAAAACAGGAAAGATGTCCACCAAAATTGTGAAAATAGAAAAATTAAAGTATTGAGCCGTCATCAAGTACCTGTATTTAAAAGGGTTAAGAGTTAAGCAGATTTACAAAGATATGTTTAATACCCTTGGCGATCACTATCCTTCGTAGGAAAGGAAGGCCAGTTTCTATGTCAGTCCCCGAAAATATCAAGGCAGTTCTTGACATGATTTTATCAGATCGTCGAATTGAGCTAAAACTAAAAAAAAAGCTAAAAATATCTGTAGCACTGAATATTTCATACGAATGCGTTCATCATTTAGTTCACGTCAATTTAGACATGAGAAAAACTACTGCAAAATGGATCCACAAATGTTTGAATGTTAACCAAAAGCGTGCAAGGGCAGAAGCATCGCGTTTGATATGTGCTTGATTTGAAAACGATGTAGACTTCTTAAACCGAATTGTTACTATGGATGAGACTTGGGTACATTTCTACGATCCAGAAAAAAACAAAAATCGTTGGAATGGCGACACTCTGGTTCTCCAAGTCCTAAGAAGTTTCGTGTCCTTAAATTTGCTGGAAAAGTCCTTGCTTCAGTTTTTTGGGATTGCCATGGAGTTATCATGATTGATTTTTTTGGATAAGGGTAGAACAATAACTGGAGATTACTATTCGACATTACTGACCACTCTACGGTCAGTAATTAAAGAGAAAAGACGCGGAAAGCTATCCAAAGGTGTTTTTGCAGTTCAACGCCCTTGCACACAAATCTCATGTTGCCATGCAAAAAATTCGTGATTGAGGTCCAAAACCGTCAGTCCATAAGTTTAGTTTGATATTGTTTCTTGCTTAATTCGGTAAAACTGTTATTCTGTAGCAAATCCCGCCACATCCTAGTGTATTTTGAGATCAGAGTTGAGGTTTAATTGCAATATCCTCCAAGTATAAAGGCAGTCACGCCATTTTCAGTTTCAAAATCCGCCAAAACCAAATCGGCCAATAGGAGAGTCTAGTTTAGTTGTTTACCCTTTATGCTTCATTTTCCACAGAGTGTTTGGCTCGATTAAGAAAGGTTTGGATAGCTATTCCCAAGCCAGAAGAGTATGAGGAAGTTCTAGGGAAACATGGAACCGTTCATCATGTTGAAGATTGGAAGTCTGAATTTGAAAAAGTGCAAAAAAACCTGAACTTGTGGCACTTCAAGTTCAATCTATCAAAAAGGATTATGTTTAAAAAGAACAAGAAGAAAAATAACATTCTGGTGCAGAGTGAAGTCTTCTATAGAACTGAAACTTGTCAAGGAAAATCTGCCACAAAAACCAAAGTTTAATATGTCTCACATAAACCCAAAAGCCATCAACAAGGGGGTTAGCCACAAAACTGCAAAAATTAATGTTATTGCGAAACTGCTAACAAAGCACTTTGGACAAAGATGGAGAAATCACGAGACCCAAAAATATTATCGAGATTTGGAAAACCAAGAAGACAAAGGTCTCAACAACGAAGAAGATGAAAACATTATTGTTGATGAGGAAATTGATACAGATATTGTGTGTTATAGTATTACAATAAAGACTACTTTTTACAAAACATTGAATTTCATTTTATGATACTTTAGAATACTTTTTGTAATAATCAAAGTCAATATTTTTTACTCAATATTTGTTTTACTACGCTACATAATTAAAGTAAAAATTTAATTAGTGCAGCCTAAGCTTATTTTTGTTCCAAATCCCGCCAACCCTAATCTTCGTATCAAAATCCGATAAGTCCAAATATTGATTTTAAATTTTTCTAAATATTTATGAAACTATTTTGGGAATCTCAATCATGCATTGTCTCTGTTATAAAGAAAAAATTATCGATTTTTTGGTAAAAAAAATTAATAATTTCTTATGATTGGTCTATTTTCTCCACTTTTCCGAAAATTTCTTGAGATGAACTTGGCAGATTTTGATTCTAGGCGCCTCAAATATTACATTTTGTTTCATGTCTATTTTTCCCACAAGCAAAGTTCCAAAGTTTGGGTATTTCACAACACTATATTACACAAAACAAAGAACATTTTTGCTACTGTCGGCGTCGGCTCGGGTGACGAAAAACAGGGGATGGAGGCGATGGAAAGCTTCACTACCACATTGTTAATTATGTATGCTAGTTTTAGAGGAAATCTCGACGTTTGACAATTTTTTTGGAAGCCGGGAGGACAAACTACAAAAAGGAGAGCATGTCCTCCTAAAACCGGACGTCTGGTCACCATGCATGCAACTATGTATTTTACAATGGGTAAATGTTGTTCTTGTGTCAGTTATTTCTACAAAATTTGAATATTGTTTATTGATTGATTGATTGAATCATTAATTGTGATTTATTTGAAAAAAAATCATGAAAATTAATACACATAATATGATATAGAAAATATAATAATTACGTACATGTTTCGTAGGTTGGAGGTTGACAATAACCACTTTCCCACCGTATTTTTGGCATCTTAAAGGCAGGTTACCACTAGGAACTATCTGAAGCGTAGTTCCCAAGCATATATTGAGATCAGCAAGACTGGAAATCAGAATATACAATTACCTTCTATTTGATTAACACTTTCGTTGTAGAAGAGGTATTATACCTCCTAGCTGTGTTTTCCCAACTACGGACGAAGTAATATGCCTCATTTACTACGCCATTGACATATGCAGTTCAGATAAACAAACAGATACGAAGTTTTCTTGTCTTAACAATCCCTTCAGTGAGGTCAAAACTCTCATAAAGTGATCTCCATTTGGAAGTTAAATTATTCAATTAAAAAATATTAATAATTGCGAGTAAATGTCAAAAAATATCAAAATGGAATATATTGTATATATGGTTATTAGCAGTAGGTAAATAAGGAATATTTAATTTTAAATACGATTATTTTTTCAAATTTTAAGTATTAGTTTTATATAAATTATGACTGTAAATTAGCAGAGCACAGTGTTTCTTAACCAGATTTGAATGAAAATTACTTGAACATCTTTGATCTACGTATGAACTTAAACTAGAGCACTAATGCAACATTTTAAGCCTAATCAGAAAATCAGTTTCCTGAATTTCTGGAAAATAATAGAGGTTTGAATTGTTTTTCCGAAAATTTCTTTATATTTTTGATTTGATAATTATTATATAAATGAATTCATGTTTTCTACATTTATATTTCATCAATGTGATATTGGAGTCATGAGGCAACGACAGTTTAAGATGGATTTCCAAGTTTAAATATTTTTTTTTGCATTCTTCAATACATTCTTTGTACTTCTCATAATTTCACTTTGAAACAAGCGTCAATGACTTTGTTGAACCTTTGAAATACTTCGAAGAAATAAATGAGTTTCTTCTCAATATTTCTATTTTATTAAGCAACACTTTACATGAATTTCCCTTTAAAGCTGGAGAACCATGCGTGATCTCACTAATTTCACTTTTAAACGCATCAACGACTTCTACGTATTTCAAACAATTCAATGTGTTTTTTGTCAAGATCGATATATACCGTAAATACATGAAATTACGTCCCAATCATATTCCACATAAACGTTTTTTTATCAATTCCCGAAATGAAAAGTGCATGGTCCAAGCTACTAGTGTAAATACGTTCGCTAAAATCTCGTATTAAATTGCAACATTTCTGAATTTGGAGAATTCCTATACACAGGTCACTGCTTCAGGAGATCATCTGCAACATTTCTTTCAGATAATACTAATAATATTATATTATTACCATGCTTCCGTATCTATATTTTTATATTTTGTACATGATTATATTCAACGCGGGCAATCGGAAATCATTCTATATGTGAATATTTGAGGAACAATCAAAAGAATTATATTACTTTTCATTGATATTTCATTATTAACACAAAAAGGTGAGTTCCATTCATTTATATGATTAAATCGAAAATAAAAAAAAATTCGAAAAAACAATTCAAACCCATATTATTTTCCAAAAGCTCGGGAAACCGATTTTCTGAATAGGTTTAAAAACATTGCATTTGTGCTTTAGAGTAAGTGTATACGTAGATCAAAGTCATTGAAGTAATTTTCATTTAAGTCTGGTAAGGAACATCATGAGAGGTATATATTTACAATAATAATAATAATAATTTGATCTAAACTCATTCTACTTTTTTAATAGAGTTCCTGAGGTTGAAGTCGATGGGTGTCAAGGGCATGGACGAGACACCATCGGAAGTATCGGTTCTTGCAGGCTTAGCATTGGTGGGCCTGAACCAACAAATTAAATGTAAAATTTCACTAAGAAATAATTTATCCTGTGTAGGAGATTGGGAGGAAAGATCATGGTCAGATTAAAAATAAAAAATGATTCACGTATTTAAGATAACACCAGGTTTTGCTGCTCATATTTTGAAGATTTTATATTTTATATGACTACTAAAGTGTAACAATTATTTACCTGGAGTGATAATCTGACATTTCAAGATCATTTTCGGGTAAATTATCTTCCCAGTCCAAAATAGTGTCATACAATTTACCTCTACATGTACGCCCCCTTAACATTGATGATCTTTTGCAGTCTTCATTTAAACATTTTTTGCCAACAGTTGTTGTAGCTTCAGATCTAACAAATTGCCTGAAAAAATATTATATTGAACAGTAAATAATTGAAAAAAAGCCTATAGAAAGATAATAAACCAAGCCCGTGCTAGCCTGGAGTGACAGAGGAACATTTCCCTCTACGCCTTCGCCTTGAAGGTAAAACTGCGTCCTCTTTTCATCAAAAAAAATATACGATTTTTGTGTATTGTGTATTAACTTGACAGAAAACTGGACATTGAGCACTTTTGACACTTTCCACTGTGAACTAACTGCATTTTTACAAAAGTTTCCCTTATCAGCTTAGTTTAACCCTATAGTTAGAAGCAACACTACAGGATTGCTTAGTAAGTTCCTAGACTTTGAGACAATAGTTATTGCTATGACTTTTCTGCAGATATTCAAAGTAACTACATCATATTATCACCAAACAAAAAATATTGACTTTACTCAAGCCTAAAAACTAATAGTCAGCAATAGTAAGACTGAATACCTTCGAGACAGGTTCAACAGAGCACTAGAAGCAGCAAAGATGTTCATTGCTAAATTTAATGAAAAGGTTGAGGAGCCCTCAAAATTTGAGGATCTGAAAGATTTGTTTATTGAAACCAATTTCAATAAACTTCTTCATCTCCTGAAAATTCTTTGAGTATAAATGTCTTTAACTGGATTATAAACACAATAAATCAAACAATGGAAAACTATTATACAAAGATAAGCTCAGAGAAAAATCATATCATTTGCGAATGTTTGGCTCAGTATAAGCAGGCAATCAATTGTGGGTCAGTCCACATCAATTCAACCAAAAAATAATAATTTTTTCACCAAACACTTTAGATTTTTATGAAATTTGTTACATTTGTTCTATATTTAGAGATGAATAACACTACCAAATTTTGAATTTTTACCTCACATACTTTTTGAGTTATGGCACTTTTAAGTTATTTTGTTTCTCATATTCCAAACCTTGGATAGTGCCAAGTAAATATTGTATTAGAATAGGAAAAAAATTCTCATTTACTTATTTGACACCCTACCTTGGTGAAATCTTCAAGGTAGGTTCTTATAAGTATAAGGATTGAAAAAATATATAACAGAATCGTAAGTTAAACATAAAATAATTTCAAATTAAATATCTCAAAAAGAGGATGGGATAATCAAGAATTTTTTCCCCTTAAATTATCTGCATTAAATGGATAACCTTCAAATACAGCAAATAGTGAACTATGATCTACAAACAATAAAATTAACAAATTGTACCCATTTATTGGAACCAAGAGAACTTTCACATTGCTCGTAATTAATATATTGTAACTTGCAATGGCCTAAAAATAGAAGAAAATACACAAGAATTTTATTTTATTGATTTAAAACCAATTTCATACAGATAATTTTGGGGAAAAAAATTCTTGATTATCTCATCCTCTTTTTGAGATATTTAATTTTATGCTGAGCCATGTTTACATTTTCAATATTTTAAAAAGTCCAAAATATATTTTTTTACATAACTTTATGTTTAAGTTAGGGTTCTGTTGTATATTTTTTTCAATTCCTTATACTTATAAGAGCCTACCTTGAAAATTTCACCAAGATTGAGTGTCAAATAAGTGATTGAGATGTTTTTTCAAAATATGAGAAAAGATAAAACTTTAAATTACCATAACTCAAAAAGTATGTAACAAGTAGTAATCTACTAATGCCAGGGATTCTCCAGTTCTCTCCTCTGAATAGCTGGCGCCCCCATCACTCCAGTCCCCCGCCCTTTCCACGTACCCAGCACGAGCCTGTAATAAACTATAGTTCAGAAAATTCAATGTTTTACCTTTCACAAGTATTACATTGTCCAACAAACATATTTCCATGTAATTCTGCAATATTCTGCCTAGATAAACCACTCCTTAAATGAAGTCCATCAATATTCTGACTTATAACATACTGCACAATGTTCTTCTCTATTAAAGATTTAATAGCCATATGAGTTTTGGTAGGTTTTGCATCATTAAAAGAGATATTAATATTTGGTTTTTTTCCTTGCTTTTCCAATGTCCATACCCCACTTGGACCTCTTTAAAAATGTGTTTTTATGGTGACACGAAATTAAAAATACCATATAAAAAAGTTGCACTCACCGAAAATCTGGAATGCCAGCAGAAGTACTAATACCTGCACCAGTATGTACAACTATATGTTTTGAGTCTTTCATCCACTGTACCAAAAGCTCACATTTTTCATTGACTTTTTCTTCAGAATCGAATTTCTAATAGAAGAATGCGGTAATAAAATATAAATATTGTTAATTATAAAAATCTTACCTCCGGTGTACCCAATATACCTTTATTTTCATATTCTGACAGACCGTCTGCATAATTACACGACATTTTAAAAAAAACTCATAAACTAATTGTAAACGGGTGAATTATGTACATTATTGTTTACGATAATGTATAATAAACAATACAAAGATGTGTAACCTCTAAGTTTATATCCTGGCATTTGCCACTATTGCCAACAGTTCTATAATACTTTCACTATGAAACGATTCTCATCACAAAAAATCAAAATAGTTACTATAATTATCTTTTAATGATATAATTATGTGTTTAAAAATATACTACCCAAATTTGTCAAATCATTGGTATTTAAAGACAATTAATTCGTAATAATTTTTTATCAAATCCATTCACTTGTATAACAAATTGCCTAAACTTAAATATCCCCATCCAACAGTTAACAAAAAGTTTCAGACTAGTTGGTAGCTTTGATGCAACAATCTTTCTGTCACCAACTTAATGGCAATTGCTGTTAGTTCGTAAAATTTTTAAAAATCCACAGGGTTTTAGCCCATCACCGAACTTTTTACTATTAAATATATAAATTTGTTAATCTTACATCATGGCTGACAAAGTATGTATTCAATTTTCGGACATATTAAAGTTTTTAATAAAATATTAACATTACGGTATATATACTTATTTATAAATGTATTTAATTATTTTAGGTTGAAGAGCAAGTTAAAAAGAAGAGAACTTTCAAAAAGTTCACCTTCCGTGGTGTAGATTTGGACCAGTTATTAGATATGCCAAAGTAAGTAGAAAATAAAATATTTCTAAACTAGATAAAAATTTAAATATATCTTTCTAGCGAACAATTAATGGAATTGATGCATTGTCGTGCTAGAAGGCGTTTCACGAGAGGTTTGAAGCGCAAACCTATGGCTTTGGTTAAAAAATTGCGCAAAGCAAAGAAGGAAGCTCCTCCATTAGAAAAGCCAGAAATTGTTAAAACTCATTTACGCAACATGATCATCGTCCCAGAAATGGTTGGCTCGATTGTAGGTGTTTACAATGGTAAAGCCTTTACACAGGTTGAAATTAAACCTGAAATGATTGGACATTATCTTGGTGAATTCTCTTTAACTTACAAGCCTGTTAAACATGGTAGACCAGGTATTGGTGCTACCCACAGTTCTAGGTTTATTCCTCTCAAATAAATTATTTTTTGTTATTATGTAGGTTAACAATAAACAATTTATGAGAGGGACTCAATTTTTTTCACTCCTATTTTTAGCAGTAATAATTTGAAAGTATTGAACTAATTTTATTGGTAATTCAAGCTATTCAGTAAACAATTTTACAAAATGTAGTTTTCTTCTAATTAATATTGAATCTACTAGTAATATGATATAATTCAAAGTATAATCCTATCTGACATAATTGAATTTGAAAATATAAAATAAAAAATATAAAAACATTATACAAAGTTCACTCCATTTGTAGAATTTTTAATTCAAAATTAAATTTCGTAACATTGGAGACAGTGAAAATTCTCAGTCTGGCAAGATTACTTTAGTATGGACTAAACTTTTGTTATTTCCATAAATGCATTCATTGAAAAATACTGTAAAGTATTCTTGTAATTAGACTTTCCCTAAGACCTTTTAACCTGTCCATTGTTATTTGATGGTTGTTGTGAAGTTTTTTTCTCTTGGTTGTCTATTGACAAAAGTTATCATACATGTACACTAATCCTTTAGTTAAACTAGAATTTTATTTAATTTGACTTTTTTTAACCTGTTTCCTTATATTTTTCTAACTTTGCACATCTTCCATATTTATATTTCAATTCAAACATTACAATCAATGTCAGTTCATTATATAACCTCCAGTATTGTCTTAATTAATGATAATATCATTATGTATTTAGGTATGAATTAACAATACCTATCCTATTGATTAATAGTCCTTTTGATAGAGGTATCCAGAAATAACCTTTAATTTTTTTCTTTGAATACCATCTTACAAGTAACATCTGTCAAAGTATATTTCTTCTAATAATTTGGTCTTAGAATTTTTTAAAATAATTAAAGGCTTAGCTTGAAAAATACTACAATAATTTCCAGGAAAATTGACCACCATTGACTGGTATATGGAATTTCGAAATGAGCAAACGAGTACTAATTATGCTTAAGATAAAGTTATTCTAAAACGCAGTCTCCCAGAGAACAAATAAGTCATGAAAATCATTAAGAATACTGCAGTATATAGTGTTAAATCATTTTACAAATTATTGTCGCAATCCTTAATAATGAATTAATGGTTCAGAGCATGGTTTATGATGCTTAACATGGATTTATTATTATTCACTTGAATCAAAACTGAGGTCATCTGAATTGGGTAGAGCCTGTAAAAGTTATCACAAATCATCATAGACCAGCAGAAACATTGGTAACGGTTTGGTGTTTTATTAGGACTTTTCGGAAACCCAATCACGTTCTGAATGTTCAAAAAATAACCCACGTTCATTATTCATATGATTTGAACATTTCTACCCTGGTAGACCAGTGGATAAATGCGATCAGCTGACGACCATTTATTACCGGTTTTTTAAACTCTTAAAAATGATTTATTCCCCTTAAATGGCTGTTTACTATTAATTCCCATGGTCAGTGTAATTGATAGGTTACTGAGGTTTGTCTCATATATTTTCTCAGTATTTCAGCATAAAAATAGCTTATTAGTATTAAACTTTAGTGCAAAATCTATGTGAATGGGTAAATCATTGATAACTGCTCAATAACAATTATTAAACATCTATAATAGAGCTAATTAAATATTATGGAGAATTAACGTAGAAAAACGTAATAGATATCAAAAGTTCTTGTAAAACATGTTTTCAATTAGAAATATCCGCCGGATATCGAACGAAACGTTCGGAAACTGATCAAAATATAGTTCTGGCCTAGGATCACAGTCCTACATAGAGATCTGGAAATCAAATCAAATTTCTATATAGAGGCTTGGTTCTCTTGTTCGGATTCTAAGTGTTTGAAATAGCCATGGCGCGGCGCTTCTATCTAGAAATACTAGAGAAGGACGTGGTTAGAACACGGTTACATGCTTGATGTAATCTTTACATCATGGTTACATGCAAGACCATGGGGTAGGGTAGACATGAAAATTTTGACAGCATTTTTGCAACTATTATTATTTGTTCTTAATTAAGCACTTTTATGTAATTACGTTACAAATTAACTACTTTTATTTATAACAATTAATTGCTCATAGAAATAATTATTAGGTTAACACAATTTGACACCATCTCTTGATCACAACGCTGGCCTGGCGGCCACAGAGTAAGTTTATTTAGTACCCGTGACTTGAACCCACACCGCTACCTTGGTTGTCTGATCGTGGTTAGGATCTATAGATCAACCACATCTAGGACCCACAATCAACTGCGAGATGATCTGCCTGACCTCGGTTCATAGTTTCTGAAATATCTCTGTTGATGGCCTATATAAAAAGTAAATAATTTTACATTTCAAACCAACAATGTATAAAAAGTGGTGTATTCAAATAAATCAAGAAACTTTGGCTTTATAATATGTACTAATAAAGAAATATAAATGTTTTAGTGAAACTGTTGAAAATTTTAAACAAAATCAAAGTATTTGTTTAACTTCAAGTTTTGCGAGTGAATTGTGACGATATTCATAAAAACATAGGTATACCAATAATTAAAATTATTTTCAGGAATAATGTAATCGTCAAGCATTATTATCAATTTCTGACAACTGAAAATTAAAAAAACCAAATAAATTATTTAAACAAGTTGCTGTAATTTGTGTTGCATCTCTTGACGCTGAAGGGCAAGACTGCGCAAAAGTTTCATGCGCATAATTGAGATTTTTGACAGACCAAAGCAAATACATTTTTGGACAATTTACAGGTGGTAGTTAGACGGTGTTGTATAGTGGCTCGCTTTGTCGTTTTGTTTTGATGTTTATTTTCCGTTTATTTAAAATATGTGTACTAGTGACTGAAATTTAATAAACAATGCCAATAAGCTTTATAACTTCCATCTACCAATTTTCATTTAAACATTAAAAGTGGACGGACACAATGGAGTTCGTGGATTATTCAAAAACGTTTTTTTATATAATCACAGGTAAGTAAAGTTGAAAAACAATAAACGTGTCTTTCATTATTAATTACTTACCTTTTAACAAAGGTAAGCTCGGAGTAGTTGATGACTCATAGTTCTTGTACGTAAGGAGGTTAACCACTTTACATTTTTCTTGTTGAATACAGTTGGAACACTAAAACTCGAGATAAAATTCATTGAAAAGAATGTATTTTGTCAAAAAAAATATTTATAAATACTTGCACATATTTCATATATAGAAAATGTGTTAAATCAGTAAGTATTTACCAAAAAGTTGAATATCTTACTGTAACCATTATATATTTTCTAACATTTATAATGTGAAATAATAGAAAACAACTTCATTAGATTGAACTTTTTAATAATTTGAAGAGTAATTAAATTATGATTGATCCAGATAATTTTATACTTCAATAACAATAAGTGCAAACTAAATAAATTTTGTCTAATTTAACCAGGAAAATAGCTATGTTGCTCTAAACATTAACCAATACAATATTTTTCCAAGCTCTAC
The DNA here is from genome assembly GCF_026250575.1 of Diorhabda carinulata. Classification (NCBI taxonomy): domain Eukaryota; kingdom Metazoa; phylum Arthropoda; class Insecta; order Coleoptera; family Chrysomelidae; genus Diorhabda; species Diorhabda carinulata. The sequence continues at coordinate 52,440,455 of NC_079472.1, read as the reverse complement.
AAATGAAAATAATGAGAAAAGAATATCTACATTTTGCAAGTTCTGATAAGTGAAGAGCGCATCAAATTATATTAGAAATTAATTTGTCTAGGGTTTGAACGAGCATTGTTATGTGAAACTTTGAAACAAGTAATAATGGTAGTAAAAGTATGTGACTTGCATGCAATAGATATGAAGTGAATAATTAGTTCCTCTTTAGGTATTCTCATTGTTACATATTTTGCAAATTATATAACTGACTAATTTTAATATATAAAATCGGATGATCTTTAGATCAGAAATAAATTTTATTTGAACAATCAGGTTAGAGACTATTTTTTGTTAAGTATAAAAGGATTGAGTGGGGTAGGTATCTATTTTTGGATAATCTTAGGCTAGAATGATTATCTGCATTATTTTGGTTTTAGATGGTTTGCTGCTTAATTTTCTATGCTCGCACTTGTTAAAGTTGTTGAGAGGATCTTGCAGTTTGTCAACCTCTAACCTTTTATTTATGTTTGATATTAATATTGTCATAAAATCGACTCCTTGCTTACTATTGGGTATCGAAGTGGTGAAAATTTAAAGGGACTGTTGTGTGTGTGTGTGTGTGAAATAGAGATTTGTATAGTAATTTTTGTTTAAAGCCAGAGGGTTAGCGAGCATGATGATTTGTAGGTTTTACACAAAAAATCATTGACAAAAAAATGTTTCTATAATCTTATTTTTAGCTTACATTTTACATTAGTTTGTATCAGCTGTATAGTTTAAATTGAATAAATACATTACAATAATAATTTTAGTTAAACCTATATCTTCGGACATATGAAATCTAATATTAATATGCCAATTTGTTTATTTCATATGTAAATGTAACAGTCTCCACAATTTATACAACTTGAACAAAATTCAATGGTGGTTGAGATACTGGAAAATAAAAGTCAATGAAACGAAACCCACCCACCTTACATGCCAAAGAAACATGTAGTTAACGGTGTTAAAACAGTGTAGTTAAAAGTGAGATTTATGAGCCACTGAAAAACCTGAATAGACAATATAATATTTAACAATTACTCCCAACTGAGCTGGTCTAGATAATAGCACCATAGCATGGTCTTACATACAGGTCTTTATTTCTATAAAGCGACTTGGTTCTCTTATTGTCAGATTCTAAGAATTTCTAATAGCCATAGTGCTGCGCTGCTATCTAGAGTTGCTAGAGATGGACGTGGGTGGGGCACTGTTACTTTTATTTATAACAATACTTTGCTTATAGAAATAATTATTATTACGTTAACACAATTTGACACCGACTCCTGATTACAACGCCGACCTGGCGGCGACAGAGTGAGGTAATTAGCGCCCACGGAATTAACCCACTCCACTATCCTCGTTTCCAGACCTGTATGTATGGTTGTGGTATATAGTGTTGTGTTAATTAACAATTGTGAAATAAATCATCACCTACTCGTTTAAGTGTGGATGTCAGATTTATTTACTCCCTTAAGTCATTCATTATAACTTGTACTCACAGATATAAATTGTAGATTAAAGACAAAAGAGTCATACTGAACTTGAGCCTTATGATGAGTGGAGAGGGATACCAATATCTTTGAATTATAACACAAAGTTAATAGGTCAAAAAAGATACTTGTGGCTGCAAATTCCACATGCAATAGACATATAGGTTTTGTAACCAAAACAGTGTTTGATGCAGAAGAATAATCCAAATAACCTTTCTTTGTCAAATACAAGTTTAACATATTGTCAATTGTATTAGTGGAACTTATTAAGTACCTTCATATACAAATATGCAAAAAATAAGTCTCTATTGATATTAGTAAGCTAAAAGTAGTAAAAGTTTGTTGATTTTATTTTTTTACTAGCTGACCCGGCAGACTTTGTACTGCCTCAATCAATAATAGAAGACCTAATCTTTTGTATAAAATAAACTCAAAACAAATAAAAGGAATACTTTTTTTATTAAAACAAATAAAAGAATTGCTCAGTAAATAAACATAGATGACGGTTTTCCAACGTTCGAACACGTGACGTATAATTTTGTCCATGCCCGCGAATTGAGGAAATTCCAAGTTGATTCCGCAAGCTTCCAATTGGCCTTGCGATTTATTTATGGTCATCATAAAGGCCACACATACCGGAAATTGTGAACGCTTAACGTTGGAATCATCGGTATATCAAGACATACTCTCCTTTGTATTTTCCCTTCATGATTGTTGCCTCAATGACGTTATTCATCACCTTTTCTACGGCCAGTCTTGTTCCATTGCACAGTTGATTAATGTTACGCAGCATGATGACAACTAATCCTACTCTTAACTGCGAATTGTGAGGTGGTAATCCAGGCAATTCCAAAGTATTTAAAAACTCCGTGGGATATTTGACTACGTTATGCTGGTTCATAACGGTTTCCACCGATTCGAAGAAAAACAACTGTCCCGGAAGAAAATTCTGAATGGTCGCATTGAGACCCTCGACACTTTATTTTCCGCCGCCAATATTTCTCGTTCTCCCAGCCAATTATGGTTATTGAACTGTTGCGCTATATCCGAGAAAACACGCTGAATCAGCTTCTCTTTTGAGTCTGTGATCTGACAGAAATCTATAGTTAATGTTATGAATCCGGGCGAGGTATCCAGTGTGAATTTATTATTTCCAATGTCTAACAACTACTTCGTAAACACATTGCAGTTTCAGCTTGTCCCAAAAATACTCGCATGTCAGCAGTAAACTGTCACTATCACAAAGGATCATCGCGGCGATCGTCAACCACAAAGATAGAAGGATGCCTTCTGTGTCTTAGGTACCGATCGACATAGAAGATGGATCGACTTATTAGTTGATTGTTAAATGTCAAATATATAGTTGCGTTCAGAAATTTAATTTTGACAAAACATCTACAACAACAAAATTGTTTTTATTTAATTTCGAACGTTTTCATATTTATTCACCTTTTAAACCTTCTCTGGACTTCCACAAATAATTCAAGACCAAAATTAGCCAAATCGATCCAGCCGTCTCGAGTTTTAGCGAATTACTAACAGTAATTCATTTATATATATATATTTAGGTGTTGTCCTGTAATAAAAATAATTTTTGATGGTCTGTTAACGTTTTACAGTAATAAAAATTATCAAATTTCAGTTTTGACATTAGACACGTTTTTTATAGCAGATATCACAAATAATAGTTATAGTAATATATATTTACATATTGAAGATGCTTCTAAATATTCTAAAAATTAGGTTCGCATTGTCATCTTTGCTTAATTACCGTTTTTTCCAAGGTTGTATACCTTAAACTTGCCATTGACAAACAATGTAATAGATCTGAGAACACTGACAATTTTTCTATAATAACCGTATTTCCTTTAAGTGACTTAAAATACCGTAAAAGTATATTCTTTCTTTAGAAGGTTATTGTTCTTTATCAAAAGGTTAGTTGATGATGTTTACTATGTAAAATTACTAAAAACCGTTAAGCACCTGCAAAATAATGGTGTAAGCTAACTTACCACATTCTTGGACACATCATTCTAAACTCCAAAAATAATACAATAATGGAATAATTTAGGAGAGATATGCATTAACAATGTTCCCCTAAGTAAAGTAACTTGTTCCTTCTAAATCAATTATTTAAAATGGACTATACAAAGAGACACTAATAAGTAAAGTGAGGAAACTTATACTGTTTATTATTGTAATATGTAGGTGTTAAGAGATATCTAGAGAACATAATTTACCTGTAAAGTAAGAAGCAAACAATGCTACTGATCATTAAAACATATTTATTCATAATAATTAAATAATTGATTTGGTATAATATTGGTCTTCAAATAGCAAAAATCTTATCTATACGAAAAGAGATGCCCCACTGCGAACTAAATAGTAAACAACTTGTCTAGGGTCGCATTACAATATTCACTTTTCAGAATCAGTGAATCATTTCAAAGTATAGATAAACAATATTACACAAAAAATTGATCTCTCGGAATTCCTAGATAAAACCGGTTACTAGATGGAATAATACTGAGAAAGTGATGAACGTAAATAATAAAATATACATAATTCGAAATATTTTTTCTATAATCATCAAATAGATACTTTTAGAAGGGCTTTGGATTCACAGTCAGTAATTAGTTGTAAGCTGAGGAAGTGTGCGATGTATTAAAGGTCAAATTATTCTTGAATAAACGTTTTATGAACAATACAGTATGTGGCGATCGTAGCTTCAAGATTAATCGTCAAAAAGTCGATCTGCAGATTCGGTAAACGTTCTACTAGAGCTTAGCACAGGGAAAGGGAAAACAGTTGAAAAGAGACGGCAACATCTATCAACAGATGCTCAAAAAGTGATTTTAACTGTTTTAACCGACTTTGTAGTCGAAAAATGTCCAGAAAGATGCTATTCTGGAAAAATGTTTTTGACAAATACTTCCCAGATTACACTGTACAATATTGCACAGCAGGGTGTGACAACTGGGCGAAAAAGAGATGTTTCTGGAATTTTTTTAATAATAAAACCTGATAGGTTAACTCCAATATGCGAAACAATGTACAGTGTGTTCGCATCAAACATAATGCCAAATCTTCAAAGCATTTTTGTAGAACTGAAAAAAGGAATAATTTATCCTATCACGCAATAGATTCTAACCTTTTTTATCCAAAAGTATTAATTCGTAGTTAAAACTCAGCTATAACGCAAATTTCCATAGATCTTCACTTTTTTTCGATGGAATTCAAATAACGTGTATTCACACTTAAATAATTTCTTTTCTAGCAGAGCGCAACCACCGGTTTTTTTTCCAAACGTCGAACGTCGAATTTTGTAGGAGGCAGTGACCCTTCTAAGTACTAAACCATCGATTGCATCACCCTCAATGCTTTTCCTACATCCGTTATCATCACTCTGGCTACTTTTTGTGCATCACTCGGTTATGCAGTCAAGCCTAGGTGATTTTTGACAACTGTAGTCGTTCCAATCCATAGGTCTTCTCGACTTTGTCATAGGTCACTTGTTTTTTCACAGCTTTTCTGAATTAACGATAGTGGGCGAGGACAAGGTTCATCTCTCCTCCTTCTCAATTTCAGGATACTAATTAAACACTATTGCTCGCTAAAGTAAGGACTGGACAAATCATTTAATCAGTTAATCTGTAGTGCCGACCGTAGCGAAGCTTCAACTGAACGGATTCAGCCCTTATCCCGGTTATAAAATCAACAAATCCCAAGCATTCCATCGAAACTGTTTTAGAAGGCAGTGTAGTACGTCTAGTACGTCTAGAAATTTCTAATACAATTTTCGTACAATCTGATCTACATATTTTCATACAAAACACTAAATTATATGATTATTTTCTATTTGGGATTTATATATCTTCTTATTCAAGAGTCTTACAAATCGACTATCATTCTTTTCAGTTCGTCAAATGAAGACTGTAACTTGTGACGGGTCAATATGACACAACTTCAAAATATGAAGTGTAAAAATTAGCATTAAACAATATTATTGGCTTTTAAAAATAAAATATGTTTCTTTTTCAATATAAAATCAACAATTGGAATGAAACAATACTAAAATATATGTATAGAAAATTTACTTGGTTACCTCGGGTCGTGTGTGATCCATTACAAAAGTGTTTTTAAAACATATATAAAGATTAATATAACACTTTTTGGAAAATACAAAATCATTAAAAAATACTTTTTGTGCCATGGAAAAAAAATTAAATGAACAAACAACTGTATTAGTGACTAAATAGTTGGAAAAACTTTGGTCACAAGATTAGCTTTCACACTGGATACAATGAAAGTCATATATTGTCGAAGCATGATATTATTAGTCATTTTTACAATGAGAAAAAATATTAGAGTAGTAGAGTTTTTTTGTGCCTTTGATGCTAGGGCAGATATAGCATCTCTTCCGTTTTTGGGATTTGGGATTAGTGTTAGGTGTTTCAAGGGGAAGTGCTACAATCCCATTTTCTTCTAAATAAAATTTGAATTTTGTTTTTAGAGATTTTGGAATGACGGAGCTCTGAGAGCGCTTGATAATAGACCTCTTCATCAATTGCTGAGGAAAATTCTCCTTTTCAACTTGAACTCCGGGAAAATGGGCCGTTTATTCTCTTTATATACAATAAATGAATTTATTCCAGCAACATTTAATAAATGATAAAATGTAGCTAATGGCCACCTGTTGGTTTTTCTACCAACTGAATAATTAGCGCAGAATTATTCATTGGTATCTACTCCACCCTTCATTGTAAAATGTTATTATTTCTGTTTTTTTGGCATCCTCAGAGTCCTCTATTGATTGCCGGTGATGCAGACTTGATATAAATATTACCGATATATTTATTTTCTTTTGGTTCATAAGAATCTAATATAAAATTTGGGGTGAAACAAAAAATGGAGGTTTTAACGGGTTTGTTTTCGAAAATTGGAATCTCTTCCTCATTTTTTCGCAATGTCTCGACAATTTTTCAGCCAAATTGTAACTTGAGTAACAATTGTGTTTGGTAATATTACGACCAGAATTGCTAAATTGGTTCAACAAGTCTTAAAACTATGTCCGTGGGGGAATTTGCGAGGTTGTACTGTTCTGGTTTTTGAGTCTCAGCACACATTTCATATTTATGTAAATAAAAAGTCCGAGCATCAACAAGGGCAAAAACTTTGATCTCATAAGATTTCGGATTATTGGGAATATATTGCCTAAACCCAACTCGACCTCTAAAAGGTATGAGTTGTTTATCAATGGTCACATACTCAGAGAGAGAGAGAGAGTACACTTCTTGAAATTTTGTACAGAGGACCTCGGAAATCTCCCTCACAGGTGCTAATTTGTCTGATGCGGCTCTGTTTGACCAATCGCGAATATCATCAAACCTTAGATGCCTTTCAATAGGTAACTGAACCTCTGGAGAGACATTGCCAATCTGAATACTTCTGGTCCATCGCGGCCCCATGGATCTTTCAAATTAGTGTGAGCTCCTCTATAAACTCCAGCTAACATAAGTAGGCCATAAAGATATCGTCCCCATCTGTTTTTCTGCAATCTTGGGGACGTTTGTAATGACTAAATGGGTAATATATTTTTTTGTCCTTCATTCGGTTACCCATTTAATTTTATTTTTTCTCGAATAAAAAAATACTACTTCCTGATTTTAGGTCATCTCTTTCTCCTCCTCGTCTGCACTCTGCTCAGAATTTGTATTATGCTAACTAAAATCTTCTTGGTCAGTCCCAACTCGACTAATGCTAATTAAACGCTACCGAGAGAATGAATTTTTCGGAGACGTCTCGAAAAAAATGATTTTCCCGAATTTTCTCAGCAGTTATTGGCGAGTTGTACACGCTCTTGCGAAGCCAAAAGCGTCTATAATCTTTTCTAAAGTTAGTAGAATAGCCAATTTTTCAAAAACTTGCACATCATAAAATTTCGTAATATGACACTTAATTAGCACCTAATTTTCCATTTATTGTGTGTGTGTGTATCTATGAATTAGTAGCTCTTCATTTTGATATATTATTCACATCTGATTTGGTCTCTGAAGACGAAAATTTATTTTTTGAAACGCCGATCAGTATAATTGTGTAGGTGAAGTGGTAGTAATGTATAGTGTGATTATCACCATCGGTTTAAGGATAAGGAGGTTATAAAGAACGAAGAAATCGGGAAGACCTGAATGATCATTGTTTCAAACACTTTTACAGACATTTCTAAACCCAAAATAATCTAATTAAATACCTAATCCAATTAATTCGCTAATCGGTCCATCCTTACTGGTTACATGAAGGATTCTAATCGTATGAGCTTAACAATAAACGGTTTTCGGATCTAATTAATCAATTATACAGAGCGTGGCGCGAAAAGTTTTTATAAAAAAGTAATAAACTTGTCTTAAAAATATATAAAATATAAAATTACGTGGGTAGTCTGAAAAGCTTCCGACCTTACCATGAAACACGTCATTTTTTTTCCTAATAATTTTTCAATATAGTCTCTTTATAAGTCTATACACTCTTTTCAGCAATGTTTTAGATGCAAACCAGATCCAGCGAATACGGTGGTTGGTAATCAATTCAGAATTAAATTTACCGTTTACCGAAATGTAAGAAGATACGTTGCTCTGATAGAAAAGTACTTGGTTTTCTTTCAAATGTGGTGTTTTCTTTTACTCTCTCTTATTGTTACCCATGAGAAGTTTTCCACGGATTTTTAAGTTTATACACTTTTTCCAGCGGTGCTTTTAGCTCTGATCAAAATCTATCCATTAGGCCGGCACCGCACATTGGGGCCAATGTTGGCGCCAACTACGCTCGTCCAATAATAATAAATTGTCTTAACTTGTTTAGTCTGCGAATTATTTTTTTAAGTAAATAATGTCACTTCAGGAGATATGGTCAAATGAAAACGTTTTACTGTTTTTGAAGCTTTATCAAGCGAAACCAGTTTTATGGCTCTGCTTGGAGCTAACTGAGCTTGGCTTCAATAACTTCCAATGCCTGGATGCTTTTAAAAATAATACCGCCAACATAGACTAACGTTGGCGCCAACATTGGCCTTAATGTGCGGTTCCGGGTTTAAGGTTAGGAAAGGTTTCTTTTACAATTCCTCTGTTTTCTTTATCATTATCGCCTCTTATTGTTACCCGTGTGAAGTTATCCACGAATGGTAGATTTAGATTTCTACCACGAACATTTTTTTTACAAAAAAACTAAACTTCCACGAAAAAATGTAAATAAACGAGACATATAATGGCATTATAGCAGGCTATATAATTTTACTACCAAAAATTGAAGATTAAACACGTGTTTTTGTACACATTTCACGATTCTAAATCGAAGAACCAAAGAATAAAAAAAATATCCAACTCTGATAAGGTCCATCTAATTAAAAACCAAAGAAACAAAAATTGTGATGTTAGAATTATTTATAACGCCAAAAAAATTCATAAAATTTTACGCTTTAGTGCTGACGCGCTTCGTCCATTTTGAAATCAAAGACCCAAAATTTTGTCAAATTTTCTTTAACTGTTGGAAGAGGCATTTCGATATTGAATAAAGCTTTTTATAAGTTTTCTACTACAAAAATTCTCAGATACCTAGAGAAATTCCACACAGGATACTGCGAACGGCAAAAATACAAGAAATAATACATTTTAAAAAATACGCCAAAAACGAATGAGGACATTTTCGTGTGACAAATAAATGTAAGCTCTCGTTATCTTTTTTTTTAAGTGGTGCGGAAGATAGAATCTAAATATAAATTTGTTCCAGGTTTATGAATTTTTTTGGTGTTATAAAAAATACAATTTCTTTCCAATTAGGTGAACTTTGTAATAGTTGACTAATTTCTTCATATTTTTTGGATCTTCGGCTTAGAATAGTGAACTATGTACAAAAACGTGTGCTCAAAAATTAATCCATTTCAATTTTTTGTAGTAAAATTATTTAACCTGTTGTGTCATTATATGTCTGCTCTATTCATATTTTTTCGCCAAAGTGCAGTTATGTTGTGAAGAAATATTCATGTGAGAAATCCGTGGATAACTTCACGCGGGTGTTATTGTTCCAAATTTGGGAAGATAGTCTTTGACAAAATCCCATTGTTATACAAAAAAAACAGTCGTCATCACTTTTCCGGTCAATAAAACCATCTGCTTTTCCCAAAAGCAGGTTTGCCTTTCGCAATGCACTGCATTGATTGCTTTTTCGTTTCAGAAGTGTAATGGTGAATCTAGGTTTCAATACAGTTATAAATTGACCCAAAAATCGGACTCATTTTGCCTTAAATGCATCAATATAGGTGTTTCACGCAGGCTTTTTAAGCCCAGAGTTGGAAGTGATGCTCTTACATTCTTTCCTATTTTTTTGCTTTTGTTTTCCAGTCCTGAATTTCACTCACTATTAGGTCTTCCATCACCTCCGCGTATCATCTTTTTCTTGGTCTCCCTTTTTTTCTGATTCAACCTTGTTCTACGTCCATAATTTTTGTTGGCATAAAATCTGGTATTCTCTGTATGTGACCCAGCCACTCTATTCTTTTGGATCTTATTATTTTGCTTAGTTCTTCTCCAAATAGATTCCTTATTCATTATTCATTTTCCTCAGCCTTATAGCCTCTTATATATTTCTAACTTCAATTCAACGGTCTTCAGTATCATTAGATGAACTCTTTCACTGATTGTCGTAGTTTTTGGTCGTCTTGAATACTCGTCAAACAAGCTGATACGGCCACGTTTGATTTCAGCTGCCCAAAATCTTACAGTCGTAAATGATGGTGCAGAGCAGTCATGTTAAAGATAAGACCCGCGGGTCGCTTTGGGCCCCTAGACCGTATCAATAAGGCCCGCGATCAAAATGAGTCACAGAAAGAAGAATCTTGCTTTTTAGAGATTTTAAACTTCATTCGATTGCTCTACGGATGTTTTAAATACTCGTACTCTTGAGTCTACGGATATTTAAGTAATTTCAAGGGCAGCGCGTGCCTAGACAAGCTATAGAGAAAGCCATCTCTTGTCAACAAGCGGAAATATCCTATTCATTTTGTCGAGAATATCCTCCACGCGCTTCGAGTCTAGACTGGAACCTTCCTTAACCACATAAAGCGAGTGCGTCGACGCGACATGAATCAGTTGAATCGAGTAATCGAAATGATTCGGTTGGAGAAGGATTTTAATTGTACTGCGAAGTAGTGATTATGAAAGTATTGCATGTATTTGTTGGGTGGGGGTTCCTTAATTGTTACGATTATGGCATAATGTCACAAAAACGTAAAAAAAAGTTGATGAGCTGATGATGAGTGCAGAGTTTTCTGGTCTAAATGGAAAATTGCATATTTTTTCATAGAAGAGAAAGGTGCAACAATGTGTTTGATTTGTAATCGAACAGTTGCTAGTCAAAATTTAATTGTTACATTGAAAAAATAAGAATCGACACATTATCATCTTTAAAATCTGAACTTCAATGCTAATACAGATAGCAAAGATGCCCTGAAGTGAAGTTTTATTATTGCATTAGAAATCACGAATAGATCAAAACCTTTCACTGACGGTAATTTTATTAAAGACTGTATGTTGAAAGTTGCTTCAGGCATAAACGATTTATCTTAAAATTTGGTTCTTCAACTGAACGAGAAAATTAAGGAATTTACAAACTTTTCACTCGCTGTTGACGAGAGCACTGATACTGTTGATACAACTCAACTTGCTGTTTTTATACGAGATATTAATAGTAACTTTGAAAAAAAAAGAAGAACTATTAAAGTGCGTTCCCTTAAAAGATACTACAACAGCAAATGATATTTATTGTGCAACTGGGCATTTGATAGCAGAATATGAACTCGACTGGAATATACTTAGCAGCACAACCTCGGATGGCGCTCCTGCCATCGCTGGCAAACATTCGGGCGTTGTAACTAAATGAAAACAGAAAACATCTGGGAATTTTGTGGGATTTCACTGTTTAATTCATCAGGAATCATTGGCATCCAAATATTTAAAAATGGACCATGCCATGCAACCTATAATTAAAATAGATAATTTTATAAGGAGCAGAGGTCTAAATCACCGACAGTTCAGGCAATTTTTACAAGATTTGAACGAAAAGTTTTCTGAGTTCCCTTAGTTCACCGAAGTTCGTTGTCTCGGTCGACGAGTAGATATGAATAAACACTTGACTGATTGTCACTCAAATGTATTCATATATTGAAGCCTTTGAAACAACGCTGAGGCTGTGGGAAAATCAGGTAAAAAATCAAACTTTTGACCATTTCCCTCATTTAAAATCATTTCGTACAGTAAACCAAAAAAAATTGGATGAATATTCTCAACTTCTCCAAAATTTGATTACGGAATTCAACAATCGTTTTGAAACCTTTCACAAAATGAATTAAATGAAATTCCCAATTTTCAACAATCCATTCATTTTAAAGCTTCACAGGCACCAGTTCATTTGCAAATGGAGTTGATGGATCTTCAATCGGACAGTATTTTGAAACAAAAGAAGAACAAACATCGCACAAGACTTACGAATGAACATCTTCAATCAATTCTTAAAATAACTATAACGAATATGATACCTGACATCAATGACCTTGTCAAAAACAAGAGAAGTCAGCTTTGATATAATTTTTAATAATCGAATATTATATACTTATATAATTTAATAAATAAAATGTTATAATAATTCAGTTTATTTTTTTGTTATTTTCAATCTGGCCCACCTACGAATTGAAAATTTAATTTATGACCCTCTGCAAAATTGAGTTTGACACCTCTGGTGCAGAGTATCCATACACAGTGTATAACTCCACTTTAATTTTCGTACGCATATTGCTTTTAAAAATTGAATATTTTCAGTTTAAAAAAAACTTATACTACTCACTTATAACAAACACACAGAAACTGAACGTTCAAAATGGCTGCGTAAGTGCTGACATCTTCTGGTTTATACCGGAAATATACCAGTAATACACGTGAAGCATTTTCAGTTATTCTCGGATTGTTTGATAAAGTATTTTCGACATATTTCGAATTTAAAAGAACAATAGAATGATTAACGATATTTTTATAAATGCGGAGCAGGTGGACTTACAGCTGTCAACTATAAACGACTTATTTTGTTCATTAATGTATACAAGGTGTTTCAAACTTACGCACACTTCAAATCATTCATAAGTTGTTTTAATCAAATATTTTTAACTAATCGTTCACGATCAGCGCACCTCATTAATTTAAGAAAGTAAGAAAGTCATTTGCGGATCGTCAACGGGGTTGCTCTTTGTATTAAAAGTATCATGTGCATTGATGTAGATAACACTAACACAGAGCTTTCATACTCCATCTGAAAGTTGTAATTTGTTATTCATTTAGGTAGAATTATTCAGAAAAAATAAAAAAAAAACTGTCACGTCTGGTTTAAGGAACTTTTTTTTATTTAACATAATGTTGATATTATTACTAAAAAAATTTGAATTAATTTCTGTTAATAGACCAATAGTAATCCTACACATATTTTCATTCCAAAATCCTTGATGTCGTTCTTTGAAAACCTTTAAATCTTCGTAAAAACGTTCCCTTTGTTCGTCACTTATACTTCCTAAGTTTTCAAGGAAAAAACTCAGATGCGAGGGCAGAAAATGAATCTTTAATGACATGTTTACTCCCATCTTATGAAAATTTTCCAATAAATCCGTAACAATTTTTTTGTAATTTCCACTTTATTTCCCAAAAATTTTTTCACAACTAGTTTGAATGAGCTTCAAGCAAATTTTTCATTAACAGATAAAAGGCTTTCAAACATAGAATATTTCATAATTTTACGGAGTTGTGGACCAACAAATATACTGTAATATAGATAATTGTATTTTATTTTCAACAAGCATCTTTATTCCTAAAGATACCTCAACCTATTTGTATTTGTTAAAAAAATTGAGTGGCGCCCCATTGGCAAATTGAAAGCATACAAAAATTTTATACCTCTTAAACACAACAAAATTTTGCAACGAACCCCGACAACACACATGATGAGCCCAAAATGTGATCTTTTAGGTTCCTGTCGCTCGTTGTTCTGCTTTGGATTTCATTCCGAAGAGGCCATTCATAAACAAATGTAACAACAGTATTTTGTATAACCACCCTGCAATAACATACCGATGACCTTAAGGTCACCGCACACTTTCCATCGGCGTTCTTTATATTATATTGAATTGAGATAGAGATACACAACGTTTCGTAGTTCCCTTCACAATTCCCTGTGTGTCCTATTGGTAATGTAACGTTTTTCGTATTTATTTACACTCTTTTTATTCGTGGGGTAAATTAATAAACACACTCTTACGTTCTCAATTTATTTACCCACTATACACTATTTATATTCACTTATAAATGTCACTTTACTAATTCGTTCTATTCACTACGACTATTTATTTGAAACTAACTTACTGCGCTACATAAACTTATTTGTATACCACAAATAGAATTCTACAAAGTTCTAGAACAAAAAGTAATACAAGAAATAAATAAGTAGACTTTTACTAAAAATTATTTAAGAGAAATAGTGTAATAAACCGACTTCTATAATAAAAAGTTCAGCAAAGGCACGCTCGCTATATCAAAAATGTGAAAGACGCCACGCGAATTCGCCGAATTTTAAAATTGTATTGCAGCTGAACAGGGCCGGCCTAAGGACCCATTTTGCGGGCGACCCTTTTGATTCATTGCTTCAAAAAGACCCGGGATATCAGCACAACAACAAAACTCATCTTCTCTTTTGAAAAATCTGAGTTAACTTTACTTCTGTTTTTGTAAAACGCTACTTTTGTGTTTGGTAGTAGTTCTATTGTAAGCGGAAACCAAGAAGCTTTGCTTTATATTTTGGTAATTGGAAATTTCTTATAAAATCATATAATTCGGCTTGGTTAATTAAATGAGGAGTATTCTTTTGAAGTAGGAACTTGTGAATCACTAGTAATCGATGTAAATGTTAACGTCACTTTCATTGTCATCTAGTATATTTGCACTTGAATTACCGGGACACACTGTATGTGTAGTCTAAGCTCTAAGTCTCCTCCGATTTCCATGAACTTGCATCGATGAAATTTTCAGTTTCTAAGAACTATAGGATATACATAAAAATTGAGAAACAGAAAGTTGGAATTTCTTTTAACAAATACTTTGCTTTTTTGAAATTTTTTGTAACTTCTAAATTAACTGAGATATGATCTTACAAATCGCACCATAACGTATGACTGATACCATTTTCGAACCCTTCAAACGTTGCTCTTCAAAAATTTGAGGGCTTAAGAAATTTAAAACGTTTATAAACTTATAGGTTATAAAATTCTCTATTAATCTAAGTTTTGAGCGACGAATTTGCTTGAAAATTAACCAATAAACTAAATAATATGCATTGGAGATATAGAGATGATTTATAGGGGTTGAAGATTATAAATACAAAATATTCAAGTAAAAACAGATAAAAAATGTCCATTAATATAAATAAATCATCAAAAAGAATAAATACGTCTATGAATGTTTTACATTTCAATTTTTTTCGATATAAAGGATGTTATAAGGATTGAACGTTTGAGATGCAAAATATTCGAGTTGAACACAAACAAAATTTAATATAAATAAGCTACCACAAACTAATTTAATAATAAATTTTCAATTTTATATTAACTGGTGGTGCTTTATAAGGGATGAAATACATCAAGCATTATTGAAAAATTATAAATACTACATTAAAGGATTGAACAACTTTTATTTAAACCTTAAAACTATTTTTCTACTCATTAAATACTTATACTTATAATTTATTGATTTTTTATAATAAGGGCTAGTTTTCACCCCTAATAGTAATAAGCACATATTGACTAGGGTAGATTTTGAAGATAAGTGTAAATCAAGCTAATTTCAAAGCGATGCAGGTTCATAGAAATCGGAGGAAATATCTCATTTTTACCTTGGTAACCTGAACTAGTGGTAGATCGTTCGAATATAATAAGGGCTTAGTAACTTGAACGTATATAATACTTCCTTTTTTTGATTATATCCCAATGTCTTCGTAACATGAGAGTAACAATCATTTTAATGATTACTAGGTTCTCTCCATAGCATTGGTGAACCAAATGGAAGGTGAACGTTTTCTTATGATGACCTCTGGAGTAAAACGATTCACAAAACACATGATTTGCAGCAGGATATCCAAAATAATGAAAATATGCACTTTTGAACAAATCTACAATGTGTTTTCTTTTTTTTTTGAAAATACTGACTACAAACATATCAAAAATGATCAGAACTTTGTTTGTTTTTTAAAAGTGATATCTCGGAAAGGGATGAGCTAAGGAAATTTTGTTATAAAGAAGGACCCATCTTAACTTTATACGAGCAATGACCTCCTGAATTTTGTCGAATAAATTTAGAAACACCCTGTATATAGTAAGTCGAGAACATAAATATTAGTTGTACAGTCATTGATTCATAAGATCATTTTTGTTAGTTACACATTCGATTATATCCAGAGCAACATGCACTTCTTTTTTTGATCGCGGTAAAGGCGGTAAGTGTGCGTTCACTTTGGCAACGCTCAAGCGGTGTTAAAAAATCTTTCTGACTATAGACTTTAAATGAATGTGTTCGAATTGCAAAAGACCACCGCTCAACGTCGTTTGAGCTTCGATCTTGTTCGTTTTTTTGAGCGGCATCGCCTTTGTGGTGCGCTCATTTTTATATTTTATTCAGTATAGAGTCGAAGTGCATAGTTTTTTTCTTTTGAAGTCGATGCTTGATTGTAATGTAATCAAACGTTTCCATTGACATTCTTAAAAACTGAAAAAGTCTTATTGGATCAGTGCGAAGTTCATGATAAAGGTGATGGAATTCGCTATAAAAAAGTCTATTTCTATTAAGTTTATGAACGCCTTGTATTTTTTTGCTTTTCTTTAAAATTAGCCCTCGCAGTCGTGTACTTTCTATAAGTAATAATCGTTTGGATACCAAATTTATTACGTCCTTTTGGTTCGAAAGCTAGAAAATAACTAAAACGACGCTTTACCAATTTAAACAGGACAACGCGCGGCATCGCACGACGGTCACCGTTTGAGCATCGTCAATGTGAACGCACACTAATACTCTTTTAAATTTGCATTAGGTTCGTTCCAACCCATCAACAAACCGTCCTCGGTACGGTGACGGTACGACTTGGATCGTTTGTGAACAGTTTCCAGGACAGTCCTTTCGATACTTGATTGATAGCAAGTACTGTTACAAGAACCATGCATAGCCGGAGATTGTGCAGAAAATATCTATAAAAGCTTCCGATAACCGTTCCAAGAACGGTGCCGACTAGCAGGTTGGAACAAACCTATCGAAACCTGTTTTTGTATCAAGTTCAAGAGTAATAATTTTCATATGTCGTTCTCCAATGTCCTTCTTTACCATCCGTTCTAATCGATTTTGGAATTTCAGTAATAAAATGAGTTGGTTTAATTAATCTTCATTAATACTAATTGCAATTTTAGTTTGTTCTAATTTTCATGAACGGCATAATTTACGGTATGTTTCACCTTTTTATATGCAATGCAAATGTAGAAAAATGCAACTTTCTCGATTTAAAAGTGCCCAAATTAATATAGTCCACACCTTGAAATTACGATCTTTATTTCTGTTGAACTCTTTTTCTCGTCCAAGTTTAGAAAGCCGTTAATCGTATTAAAAATCAAACATATTTTAGTAATGCCTTAACGTGATACACGATTTCTTTTAGAATTCAAGTCATTAAAATGATAATTGTTAAATTTTATCATTCTTAGTCAACTACAGCTAATAAAAAAGTAAATAGTATATATACATGGTGTTCCAGGACTTGATGCAAAAAGTTCGGAAGTTATAATGCTGTGACATAAAAAAATTCTCACATTTCTCGTTTCTGAGTTAAATGCCTTTAACGTTCCGAAATGAAAACTCATTTAAATATACCGGGTGTCCGCCGGGAAGGTATACTACTTTGTTTTACCGCCATTTTAGTAAACATTAGTGTTCATATTTGGCAGTTGTGAAGTAGAGATATGACAAATTTATTATGGGAGAATATTCGGCAAACAAACGTGTTTTAATCGTTAAAACAATTTATCAAAATCAATCATCTATTACTGTGATGATGAGAAAGTTACGTGAAATTTTTGGGATAAACAACGTGCAAACAAGACGCACTATTTATCGTGTAGTGAATGATTTCGAGGAAAGAGGAACTGTAGCTGATAGGTCCAAGCATGGACCACAACGTACTTCAAGATCGGCTGAAAACATTACTGCTGCTCAAGAAAGTGTTCAATCTCAATTCGACACCTTTGCATCCATTAAAAGTCTGGTATGCAATTTGGTTAAGAGGAATCATTGGACATTACTTCTTTCAAACTAAAAACGGCGTAACGATAACTGTCAATGGGGAGCGATATCATGATATGAAACTTTTTAACGCCACAACAGCATCCTTTGGACTTTTTTAACATGTGGTATAAACAAGACGGCGCCACATCGCATAACGCTACGATTACAATGGAATTACTGCCAGACCTCTATCCACAACAAGTTATTGCAACAAATGATGTTGATTGGCCTCCACAGTCACCTGATTTGATTGCTCTGGACTTCTTTTTGTGAAGATATCTAAAAAGGAAGGCTTATGCAAACAAACTAGAAACGCTGTAGCAATTCAAACAAAATGTTCGTGATGAAACTAATTAAAAACCGCGTGAAATGTGTGAAAATGTAATGAAAAAAGTGCTCATATTTGTGAGGCTAACGGAGGCGGATATTGTATACCATACATAATTGCCAACATTAATTAAAACATTTGGGTGATTCCGTTCTAACTGTGATTTTTTGTATTCAAAATTTCAAGATTTTAAAATTTAACTTTTCTAACTTTTTTATGCATATTATTCATCTATTTTACTGTAAAAATAAAACTCTAAGAGGAATTTACTACAACTTCAAAGTATCACGAGCAAGACACAAATGTCGGATTTTGAGTTCCACGGTACTGACTCATTTATCCACGGTACTGACATGGTAACTTAAGATATTAAACAACAAGTGCATCAATTTTCCTCAGTTTGATCATAAACATTAGAATTTATAAGGTAATTAGTTTAAATCATTTGTTACGACAAAAAAAATTAATAATTTATCGGTAAATTCTAGGAATGGACATGACACAGTACTGACATTCAAGTGATGTAGTATAAGTTTTCTTTAAGTGGCAAGTTATATTGTATAAAAATAATGTTTAAATATCTTAAGAATTATTCAATTAACACAAAATTTTTATTAATTGATTATTAATTAATGACTAGTACAAAAAAACAATACAGGACATTGAATATCACAGTTATAATGGAATCACCCATTTATCAATATAAGATCCATTCTTTTTCATTTAATTCACAATTATAAAGAAAGTAGTATATTTTCCCGGCGGACACCCTGTATTTTCTAAATTATCCATTCGAACATTATGAATTTTTAATGGATGATTACGTGTGTCCTGAAGGCCAGTGGCGGCTCATGCCTAATGGTTAACAATCCGTAACTTTTTCAGGGACAACCTGTACAATCGAAAAATAGCAAAAATGAATTTTTAAATCGATTTTTCAACAAAAATGTACTCTTTGTTCAACTCAATTCAAACTTATGGAAATATGTAGATTTTTAGATCATTGTACATGCCAAGGAAACTGCACATTGTCGAACATCGTGTTACTTACATAAGGAAAAAATTGGAGTGTAAAAAAATTTAGCTGGTTAGTCTAGAACCTATCAAATAAAAACAAAAAAAACTATAATACATCTTCGAAGTGTGCACCTTGAACTTTTACACACTTCCGGAGTATATGGAGGATATTTTTTTGAATTTAGAAGAGCATTCCAAGATTTTGCCTTATAGCCTCACAATGGAAGTTTATTCTATCGATCATTTCGGTCCTTCTGTCTATAATAATAATTAATTTTTTTCCTTATGCCAGTAATATGATCTTCGATAGTATGTAATACAAATTTTTATTAGTTCTCCAAGAAATGTTTGATTGTGTTTTAATATCTACTGTAAGTATTTTCAATCAAAATTTACACTTTATGATAATTTTCTTCAGAATTTCTGTTTATGGCGAACGGTTTCCTTGGTATGTACAACGATATAAAAATCTACTTAACCATAAATTTTAGCGAGTTTTGTTAAAAAATAAATTATTCTCACGAAATGGTCGATCCCATTTCACCTTAATAGAATAAATTAAAATTTTCTAAATATGTTTTTCTCTTATGAAATTTCATCAAAAATAGTTTCAAAAATTGGGCTCTGAAAAAATATATACATTGAAAATACTGAACACACTATTCACTAATACATTCATAATTACATCGTCTGACGCGGTTTCTGTAACAAAGTTATCGTCTTCAGAGACCAAAACTAAATTAACTTTCTTATACATTCTAAATTTTCCTATCAATGGATCTCCTCCCGCAATGAAGATTTTCAGCTAGAAAACCTACTTCAGCGAGAAAGTAAAGTATAGGGAATAAATGAAGAATTTATATTATCGTTTTTTTTGCTAATTATGAAATTCTAGTACTGACCTAACCTAGTAAAAGAAAATGTGTGTGTCTACTTAAGTTGGAAGCATATGGAAAACTTTTTTATTAGTGGTAGTACTCTAACGTTTAATGTACTATCGATGGAAGCACCTTCTTGTTGGAAACAAATTGGCATACGTTCTTGTACAGAATGCCGTGAATCATTTACTTGCTTTTCTAACAATTGTAAGTATTGTGCGGCAATTAAGGAATGTCGAGAAAAAAAGGTCCAACTAATTTATTTTTGTACACACCACACCATACGTTCGTTTAAATAAAATATTGGTTCCGAGTTTTTATTACAAAGTTTGGATTAGTGTTAGACCACCAGGGACAATTTTGTGATGAAATCGTTCCGTTTGAAGAAAATGTTGCATCATCGGAAAATATTATAGTTCTTGTAAAAAATGGGTCTTCATCCAACTTTCCTTGGATCTAAGCGCAGAATTCCATACGAATATCGTAATCCCTTGGTAGTAACGTGTGTACAATTTGCGGTTTGTATGCATGATATTTATTACCTTTCAAAAGAGGATTTGGATTGCAGAGGCCCTTTTTTTTAATGACATTTTAGTGTCTTCTACGACAGAAAGCATCACTTCAAATTCAATGTCTTTATTCGCAATCCGTTTTCGGCGTTTATTCTTAAATTTATTTTCTATACCTCCACTAACCTTAAATTTATTAAAAATTTTTGCAACTGTTGAATACCGAATGTTATAAACAACAACTGACTCTGACATTCACTGTCACGTACTTCATGTCAGGGCATCCTAGATTAAATTTTATCCCGCCAGAATAATTAATACGGAATGATTAGTAAATGATCACAAAATCTGAATTTTCATAATAAATGGCTGTAATTGCATATTTGAATATGACTTTTAATTCAAAATAACTTTTTTTCATAAAACCACTAATAAAAAAGTTTTCCATATAGTTCCAACTTATGTAGACACACTGTATATGATAATAGTTCATTGTTCTCATTATATAAATACTGTACGTTCGCATGTAATATGACATCGTTCGCCACTATCTGAATGCGCACTGCATCAGAAACCAACCCACGATTCTCTAATCCGTACACAATGTGTTCATACCATTTGTCTGCTTTTCTGTATTTATTTTTGTGTAGGTACCTTTCTTAAAATAGAATCAGCGGTTTATTCCAAACACTTTTGTACGTTGTGGATGATATTAGGCATGATCGACAGCTGGGTGTTGTGGAGCTCTCAAATATACACTGCAGCTGATTCTTCCTTAAGCTCTCTTCTGTACACCTTTCTGATTTTCGAGCGGCAATAACGAAAATACACGTCGTAGCTAGGTACATCAAAATTTTTATAACTAGTAGTACATTGGATATTCCTTGTTCCTCACGACACCTGTACTCGTCACGTCACTTTCTATCGAAATCGACTTTCCCATATTTGTTATTTTTGGGATTCAATCTCAAAAAAATAATTTCAAGTAGACGCGCTTTTAGACACTGGTTGCTGAACAGACCAATATCCGAAGTCCGTTGGCATGATCGCCATATAAAAGCTTAATGGACTTTATGGACATGAAACGATCAAGTCGATGTACAGTACGTCTATATCAATTAATGATGGTTTTACTATATAACAATCAATGTATTTGCAACATACACAATTAAGTAAATGTACTATTAAGCACTTTATTTTAGTGCACCACAGTTCTTTTATCTATTCTTGAATCACTTTTACGTCTAATATTCTCAATAGTATCAAATGTATCCAACATATGCAATTTTGGTAGCGTACTCGACAATACCCGCCCTACGACACTAACAGTAAATACTAAGATACAAGTACAGCGAAAGAAATTTTATTTGCAGTATAAGTCTCATCACGGCAGTTGCCCCCCCCCCCTTAGAAATCAAATGTAACTAGCCGCAAAGCGACCAAAGTTCTAAGGCCGTGCGAGCAATTGACTTCCTTACCTACGAGTATTAATAAATTCCGCATCGCATGACAAATTAAGGTTTAATGTATATTCAGTATATTCAGAATAGCATTTAGATTTTGACATCCGTTTTTAAAATCATTTTCATCACAAATATATCAGATTTGCAAAAAAATTTTGTGTAAAAATATGTCCGGAATCCGGAAAAATTGGCAGACGAAATTATAAAGGAAGCTGCTGTTGTTGCAGAGAAAGTCATAGAAGCAATCAACCAGCAGAAAGCCCTTCAGAATACTGGAAGAGTTCTTTAGTAATACCATACTTGGATTCAATTATCACCTCCCTTGAAGTACGTTTTGATGAAGAAAATACGCCATCATTTGCATTATCTAAGTTACACTCAGCGCAGATGCAAAAGATGACAACTGAAAATCTGAAACAAAATTGTGAAAGTATTACCCAGTTTCATGATTTACCGAACATAAAGAATGAAATCGAACTTTGGCAGAAATTGTGGCACGATAGGCTTAGTCTAATAAATCTAACAGTTGTTGAAGTCCTAAAAGAAACAAATTCCTTCTTTCCCGAAACGAAAAGAGTATTAAAGATTTTGATCGCTTTACCATGCACGACATGAACAGTAGAGCGATCCTTTAGCAGCCTCAGAAGACTAAAAACTTGGCTAAGAAGCACCATGGCACAAGATCTCCTCAATGGTCTCTGGCCATGATGAGTATACATAGAGTTATAATAAATAGAAATCTAAATAATTTTAATGATAAAGTGGTTGAATGTTTTGCTAAAAATCTCCGCAGGTTATGTTTTAATCAAATATTATTTTTGTTAATATAAATAATTATTACTGTGTTTTATTAATTATTGTGCTGTCGAGGGCTTATGAAGTTTCATACATTGATATTGATATTAGAACCGTTCTTATTACAATCGTCATCGAAGCAAAGACTTCCAAAGTGTAACGCTTCATGCTCTCGACTGTACCAGGCGTTCATATTTTTTATCCTCCATAATATTGCCCCCGTCCCCTAGTCATAAGCTGGCAACGTCCCCCAAGACAACGCCAACGAGCTGTGAAAATAATTAGTCTAGATATTTCAGAAATGTATCGATATCTCTCCAAGGCTTTCGGAAAACTATTCAAAATTCGAAAATCAAGATTTTATCCACTTGTATTTAGAGAAAATTGTGTATAAGCTATTTCTCCTCACGGGAAGCATGTAGCGAGCTCGGTTTCTTTGCATTTAACTCCTGTAAAGCTGTAGATGTGTCGAAACGAAAGGAATTTGGGGCGTTATGACGAAAAAATTGATCAAATCAACCAAAATGTATTTTTTTCATTGCAAAATTTTTTCTCTTGTACAAATTTCTATCCTCATCTTTCGGCTAGGTTTTAAATCCTAAGATAATATTCACTAATTGCTAACGGTAAAAAAAAAGCGTTATAACGTCTCGCGCCGAGAGTGCAACGACTTCTTCACTTGTTTATATTCAAATCCATTTTTCAATGTAAATCAAAAGTTTTCGACTACTTTTAAATATAATCACTGCTCTGGTATTTTAATGACGCTCTGGTAATTAGAAAGCAACTAACTCTAAAAACCGATACAGCGTAGATCATTAACGTAAACCTATATTTTAATCAGGTTTAAATGATTTGAATCATACGTAAAACGTACATATAATGCAAGTGAATGATTCTTTTTATCTAGATATATAGTTAATCAGTGGATCGCCAAAAATTTTCAGTACAATCCTGTAAATTTAAAATACATGTATAATGTGTTGCCTACCTTAAATTCTGGTCTTGAGTAACTATTTTAGTTATATAATAGAAAGAAACATCTTGATTATTTTAGTCTCTTCATGAATTAAAATCATTTTAATGAATATACAACATTAACAATCGATTACATCTTTTAAGAATAATGAATCTTCTAAATAACATCATTGGTTTATAAATCGCAGCGTTGCCAAACTCTTTATATTATCGTCAGCATTAATAATATTTGGTTATATTGAATTCCTTATATATAATCAATTTTTGTAAATACATAACTAACTTTGAATTATCTATTTATATACCTAATTCAAATATAAATATAGTTATAAATTTCTTATCTCATACTTATTGAATGTATAATTGATTTGTTAAATAACTCAAATCAATCGTTGAAGCTGAAATGTATGTCAATAAAAAATTTAACTCAACGTATAACTGATATTATATTTTTGGTTTACAATTTTAATTCGTCTTATTCACTGACCTCATAAGATATAGATTATTTTTTACGAAGTACATTTAGAAGAAGTGACAACATCGTTTTTTTATGAGTGAAGTAATCGCTACACGTCAACAAACTAGTTGGAGGTTATAGGACAGGTTAGATTAACTTTGTCAGAGATCGTCCAAAGTCGAAATTTCAATATTCGTTTTTAAGTGTGTTAGTACAACTTTCATTTTAGTATAATATACAGTTACGTTGCGGTAATTTACGCGAACGGCTATTCTCGATACAAATTTGCAATATAATCGGATATTTTTTTAAAAAAACACAGTAAAAATGGGTCGTGTATTTGTAATTGGTGTTGGTATGACGAAATTCGAAAAGCCTGGGAGAAGAAATGACGATTATCCAGAATGGGGTAAAGAAGCCATTATATCAGCACTTGATGATGCCAAGATTAATATGAAAGAAGTGCAACTTGCAACTGCAGGATATGTATATGGTGATTCCACTTGCGGACAAAGAGTAGTTTATGAAGTAGGCATGAATGGTATTCCTATTTTCAATGTTAATAATAATTGTTCCACTGGTGCTAGTGCTTTAATGTTGGCAAAAGAATTGGTAGAATCTGGTAAATGTGATTGTGCGCTAGCTGTTGGTTTTGAAAAAATGGAAAGAGGTAGTCTCACTTCTAAATTCAACGATAGAACAAATCCCTTAGATAAACATGTTGAAGCTATGTCTGAAATGGCAGATATTGTCAATGCTCCAATGGCTGCCCAAATGTTTGGTAATGCAGCCATAGAACACATGAAGAAATATGGTACGAAACCAGAGCACTTAGCTAAAATTGCTTACAAGAACCATAAGCATTCTGTAAACAATCCAAAAAGTCAATTCCGAGATTTATATACGTTGGAACAAATTTTACAATCTCCCAAAGTTTATGGTCCATTAACTAAATTACAGTGTTGTCCAACTAGCGATGGTGCAGCAGCTGCCATTCTAGCATCTGAGAAATTTGTTAAAATCCATGGATTGGAATCAAAAGCAGTTGAAATTTTGGGTATGGAAATGGCTACAGACTTACCTTCCACATTTGGAGATAAAAGCTTAATGAAAGTGGTTGGCTATGATATGACGAAATTAGCAGCTGAACGTTTATTCCAAAAGACAAATAAGAGGCCTACTGATGTTCAAGTTGTTGAACTCCATGATTGTTTTTCAGCTAATGAACTTATTACATATGAAGCCCTTGGGCTTTGTCCTCCTGGTAAAGCCGCAGAACTGATAGACCGAGGGGATAATACATATGGAGGAAAATATGTAGTGAACCCTAGTGGGGGTTTGATTTCCAAAGGCCATCCACTGGGAGCTACAGGCTTAGCTCAATGTGCTGAACTCACTTGGCAGTTGAGAAATGAAGCTGGGCCCAGACAAGTTCAAGGAGCTAAACTTGCATTACAGCATAATATTGGTTTAGGAGGAGCTGTTGTGGTAGCGCTTTATCAATTAGGTTTCCCTCAAAATAAAACTACAGGTGCAACTGCTGCTCAAAATAATGATTTAATAGGAGGTGAAAACTTCCAAGCCTCACAATATTTAAAGATGCTTCAAATTGCTATGGATGAAGATGAAGATAATCTTATAGAAAAACATAGAGGTATATATGGGCTGAAAGTGGTGAAAAAAACTGGAGAAGTAGGATATTGGGTTATTAATGCTAAAGTGGGCAAAGGAAAAATTATTTTTAATGGAAAAGATAAGCCAGATGTTACTTTCATAGTAAAAGAAGAAGATGTATTGGATCTTTTGTCAGGAAAAATACAGCCACAACGAGCATTTTTCCAAGGAAAAGTTAAAATTCAAGGCAATCTGGGGGTCGCTATGAAGTTGATTGAGCTGCAAAAAACTGCAGCTGCTAAAATTGAAGCCCTTAGGGCTAAGCTATAAAATATTTATCGGTGGATGGCTAGCTAGCTATTAGTAATTCCTTTGAGTGCAAGTGATGGTGTCTAAAGGCTAGTGGATTAATGTTGTGCATAAATTGGGTAATATATTAAAAGTTTTCTGATATATTCTTTAGTAAAAATGAAATTGAATTCATTTTTAAATCTTTGTTGTTTAACAATTACAATATTATTTCTTCATAAATTACATTTAAAAGTGGAGTGT
Organism: Diorhabda carinulata; assembly: GCF_026250575.1. Taxonomy (NCBI): domain Eukaryota; kingdom Metazoa; phylum Arthropoda; class Insecta; order Coleoptera; family Chrysomelidae; genus Diorhabda; species Diorhabda carinulata. Next base: position 52,413,962 of record NC_079472.1, on the reverse strand, counting down.
CAAGTTTGTACAGTTGTTCATATTTTATTATGTGTAAACAATTAATCCTTTGTAAATGAATAATCATTTTGAAATCAGTTATGTTCAATAATCATTTAGTATAAACTTTAAATTTAAAAAAATGTATGCTCTTTAATTTTCAAATTATAAGTGAATTAATTTTCAACAACTTTGATTCAATTTTTTAACAGTTTAAAATTTCATGATACTTTGTATGGGACTTATTGATCAGAGATGGAATTTTCTTAAACTGAAGTGGTTATGGATATATCTACCACTTTATTTATGATATGTTTATATACTATATTTAAATAAATTAAGGATAAGGGTTTTATGAATTATACACTTTTTATGGATATTGTTATAGATGTTATATTATTCTAATAAATTCATTTTTTCGTTAATTATTGTTTTTCAATATTTGTAATTTTCTAGTATAAAAACCAATCCACACAAACGAGATATAGAAAAAAATCATCTGAGATTCTTAGGGGTATTTTTTTTATTTAGATATAGCAAGATTATCAAATTAGTTCTATATCTTTATTATAAGTAAAAGAAAATGAATTTTGCATTGAAGTTGAAATAATGAACGTTATAATATTGTTGAGGTAAAATTCTTTAGCAATTATTCAAACTTTAATGACGCCTCTAGTCTGGAGACATGATAGAGACCTTTCATCAGTTTGATTTCAATGAAGATTGAAGAAAAACATGAAAATTCGTACCATTATATAAAATAGAAGAGGTCTGTTTTTATTTATCTAATTCTAATAGTGGGTATTTCTCCCTCTGCTATGGCGAAGGGCACTAACTCTGTCAGGCATTGAATAAATTAAATTCTGTACGTACTCCACCGGCATAGCATCCCATTCTTCTTGAAGAACAATTTGTACAAGGATATATTGAACAATTCTTAACCTAAAGAACCAAACAAAATTTAAATGTCAAAATATTTTATTACTCAACATATTCTCCTCTTAATTGGATACATTTATTACAGCGAACCTGCAATGTCTCTAGACTTTTCAAAAAAAAAATGTTTCTTCTTGCTCTGCAAACCAGACCTCCACAGCTTTTATTACCTCATCGTTGGAAGAGAATTTACGACCTTTCAAACTTTTTGTCAGTTGAGGAAAGAGATGATAGTCGGACGGAGCCAAATCTGGTGAATAAGGGGGGTTTTCCAGTAATTAAAACCCTAAATAACTAATTTTTTGCAGGACAACGCCCCTGCAAACAAACCTCATGTTGCATCATCTTCAATGGAAAATTTACCTCTTTTGAAGCTTGCAATCCAATTTTTCACGGTCGCATATGAAGGACATTGATCACCAAGTGTATTAAGCAATCTTCGTAAATCTGCTTACCTCTTAACCCTTGTAAATACAGGTACTTGATGATGGCTCGATAGTCCAATTTTTCGGTTTTCACAATTTCGGTGGACACCTTTTCTATTTTTTTGACGTCAAACTTTACACTGACACTTCTTATAAGTTATTGTTTGTCGCTATGGTAACGCCATATTTTGTTTATGCATGGAACTGGTCTAGGCTATTTAGTATCGGGAAATCGTGTGGGCCAGTTCAGAACTGTGATTCCCACTTGCTCCATGTATTTGGTAACAATTCTGGCGGTACGTCGACGAGTATTATCCTGCATTAAAATGAATTTCTCACCAATAAATGAAGCAAATGGGATCACAGCCTCTAGGAGGACTTCCTCTATGTACCTCCGAGCAGTCAGAGCCCTATTATTTATGAAAATCAGTTCAGTCCAGGCGTGGAAATTAACTCTACCCTAAACCATAATTGATCTTTCAAAAGGCAGTGATTCACGAATGGTACACTGAGCAAATCGCTCCACCTTTCTCTTCGATGCCTTTCCAGGAGTTGGGGCCCTGTCGCGGGTCGCCTTGATACCATTTCATGCTCCCTCAGTTTCCGCCGCCCTTTGTCTGCTCTTACACGTGTATTTCGAGCCACATCAAATTTTTTTCGAACCTCAGGAGGTGTAAAATACCGACAGCGTAATAAATCGATCGTTTACTGCCGTTGTTGCCCTTGGTCACCTACTGCCGTCCCTCCTATCGTAGCTACCACTCTTCCGGAGACACCAGAGTGCATCGTGAATGGTAGACTTCGATACCCCAAGTGTTTCGACAATGTACCGTAAGCTCCGGCCTTCTCTGGCCAAGGCATCAGCTCCGGCTATGTCAACATTTGAATGAACCATTATCCTGGATCAAAATAAACAAAACATGTCTGTCTTAATCACAGAAAAGGCTTGGTTAATAAATTAAAGATGTTTAAATGTGCGATAAACCACTTACAGTTTAGAATAGGTCCGACAGGTAAATCAATTTCAAGACAAATGAATCAAATTTGAGTTTTATCTAATTGTTTACTAATCCTAAAGGGACTAGTTCAATGGACATAGACCCTACATTCTCTGTAATAACTAGAAGACGCACAAAAACAAACACATTGCTGAAAATTACCTTTTAATAAGAAAAATATGAAGTGTACGGTTTTTTTTTGCCGTTGAGTGTATATGCAACCAAACAAAACAAAATAAACTTAAGAGAAAGTGAGAGTATGTACGTTTCTATGGCGAACAATTTTGAATAAAAGTTCCAAATCCAATATCAGTCAAAAATTAATGAATGAAGGTATCGAAATAATTCAGAAAGTTCTTCGACTATGCTACTGAAGATAGTTGTTGTAATTGCAGCCGAAAAACAATATTCATTTCACAAAACCAATCAATTGACTTTAACCCAAAAAATATTACAATGCTATTTGTGATTATTTAATAATTTTGCAAATAAATGTGGCAATTGCAATAATGCCAAAAAAAATAAATTGAAATATAATTAATTCCTTTTCTTTTTAATCAGAATATCAAAGATAAAACATTATCATCTGTCATTGAAGTTGCTTACTCATTAGTAATATCAAATGATATATAAAAATTCTAAAACAAAATATTTAAAATAGCAAATAATATAAATACAGATAATATCGTTGAAAAATAAGTATCAACATGTTCCATTGGACTAAGTTCAAGTGGTACTTTTCCAAGAAAATTTAGTAAAAAATTAAACTATAACCATGTAAAATAAATGACTAGGTTACGGTTCTTCTACCCAAACGAGTTTTTGAGCCAAATTTTGTTTTTTTAGCCAAGATAGTTTTGTATAAGAGTAATAACATCAGTTCAACTTTTTTCCAACCTTTCTATGCCATAAAAACCTTAAAATATGTGGCAATGCATTCAGCAAACACCTGACCAACACGTACTAGTTGAAATATGGCGCTCAAGCTTCACAAAAACATCAAAGAAGATTGTGTCTGTTAAAGACAAGATATTACCGATTTGATTTGCTCAGACCATATATTTATTCAGTGGCAATGTATCCAACTTCATATTTTAACATAGAAATTTCACTGTTTGAGTAAAATTGGTATTTTTTTGGAAAACTTCGTGTGTAACTGAAATAATTTGATATATGATTGTGTTTTAGATTTTTAGAATATGCCAAACGTTTTTTTTTAATTAATCAATTAAAAATGGGAGGACATTTCGTTTGTATATTTTTTCAATTCTTAAATTTAGTAATATTTTCCTGAAAAAATCTTTCTGATTTGTCGTCTTTAATTTGTTAACTTGTTTGTTTGCAAAGAAAGTTGTTCAATTTTGAATCCAATTTCATTCGACATTGATAACCTCATATATAAATACATCACTTATTACATAAACAACAAATCATCCACATATATAATGACTTGCTTTTTTATTTTTAATTGATTATATTAATTAAAAGTATTAAGAAAAATATTTCAGCATTTCTTTGCACCAATCGGCACGAGCTTTTTTTTGAGCGATTGTCAATTCATGCGGTAACACCAACAAATCTTTTTGACAGTCAGATATTCATGCATGAGAATAAAACTGTATGTCAAATGACGATCTTGCAATATTAGTTTACGCACACATCGATGATCTCTGGCACAATAGCCGATTTAGTACGACCAAGACTGCTGTTGGTTCAATCCACGTTGAAAGTTATATAAAATTGTTGTATGAAAATTTTTATTTAATAATAATTTAATTCTATGTTTTGACCAAGATGAATGTTTCAAGTATTTGTAAATAACTCAAATGGCACTCGTATGACAACACGTTCTGAGTACGTTAACAGGTTCAAAGGATAGGATTACCTAGAGAATAACAATCACTTTGTTCAAAAAATGTGTGGATGGCATCATCACAAAGAGTATTTATTGCCCTGCAGACAATTTGCTTTAATAATCATTATCTTGGTGATTTCTTATTATATATCCGTGAAGAGGATCATAATCTGCCATATTGGTAGTGTAGATGTTTTCGTTAAAGACGCCTTTTGATGTTTTGATTAAAAATGTCAGGTAATTACCATGAAGAAAGTAATGGAGAGTTATATGAGCAATGGGTTTTTTAAACTTTGTCTTTAGTTAAATATATCAGCGTCTTGGTGTTACATAATACACCGTACCACTTTCGGGTATTTGAAAAAGTATCTGTTTATACCTTCGAAAGCTTGTTAGAAGAAACAGGAGAATAATCTAGTAATACCGTAAAATGAGGTTACTTTTCCAAAAATTTGAGGTTTTTTGAATATAATTATTTTCTTGAATGGTTTCGCACTAAAGTATGTAAAAAACTTATCAGTATTCATTCTGAGGTGAGTTTGCTAATGCATTTCAAATATATTTGTATGCAATTTGACGAGTTTATAAGGGTCAATTTGCCATAAAAAAGGTATATTGTTTACCTTCAGTCTCTGAAGACGATAACTTGGTTAGGTTAGGTGAGGTCGAAACGCGCGTCAGACAGTGTGTAAGTGTTGGTGTAGTGGTGCTGTAAACAGTGTTTTCAGTATAAATATCGCCAACGGTTCCAAAAATTGCAACTTAGGTAAATTATACTGAATACACTGTTTATAACAAGACTCACGATTACACTGTCTGACGCGCGTTTCGATAACCAAGTTATCGTCTTCAGAGACTGATGGGAAACAGTATACCTAATATATTTTTCCTTTATTCCTACAGTTCCATTTTAGAACATTCGATCACTTTGGACTGTAACGTTTTTTGTCTTCTTTTATGATATAATTTATTTAATTTTTTTTTTAATTTATTTCAGTGCTTGTGATTTTATTAAATAGTCATGAAGCTCTAAGTTTTGGACCCTCGCATCAACCTGAAGCATATTTTAACGGATCTTCCTACTTAAGACTGCAAACTATTATTTCGTTAAAGAAACAGACTGGTCTAAGTTTTCGAACTTGTTACGGTAAGTTCCACAAATTTTTAAATTTTGTACAAAAAATTTTCAATTTTCAAAACAGGTACGATAGATTCTACAATGTAGTAATTTATGAAATTACATTTTACGTTTTATCGCTAACACACCAGATCTTTTTCTTCACAATTGTATGTATAGATGACGCTTTTATATACTTGAACTAGTGACACACCTTCTAAAATTTACCTTGAAACATTAACAATTTTTGTAATTGAAAAATAAAGGGACAAAATTCTTTAACGTTGGAAAATACAAGGGCTGATCCCTTTGCTCCGCCTCTAAGAAAATTATACGTTTTATCTAGAATTTCTGGAACGGGAGGTAGATGATGTCGGTGAAAAGTTTCAGGTAAGGCGGTTATAATTGATAGAAGTTATTGTCAATACCAAAAAATATTAGGGGAACAGGAAAGTAATGTATTGTCTGTGCATGTGTCAAATACATTATAAGGTAATTGTGACATGTTTACTTCTAAATAATTTAGACCTTTTGTGCCATTGGGGTGAAATGACCAGACATTTACCAGCAGAGCATATCCAATAGTATTTCGCGAAATAGAAGACAACGACATGCTGAGGATAGAAGTGGACCATGTTGGACAGTCAAGGAACTATCGATTCGACCTTCCAAGAACATTTCAGCATATTGGGAAAATAAGCAGATCAGGTGTTTGTATCCCTTAATATGTATGATAAAAACAATGTTAACCCATCCATCACATGCAAAGTATTGCTTCACCGGCACTATACAGAATGTTTTTTTGTTCAATCTGACAATCCAAAACGCCAAAGTCAGAGGCTGTCTGTCACCGAACCACCAAGAAGCATGCGAAGTTTACATCCCAGAAAGGCGCTTCTGTATATTTGGTGGCGTATACTCGGAATTGTTTATTTTGAATTTTTGTAACCTGGACAAACTGCAGATCTGTAGTGTGAACAATTGGATGGAGGTCACCAATCTTTGATCGAAAAATATTCGGCGATTTGCAACAAAAAAGACATTTATTTGCAACACAACAATGCAATACTGCACTGCGCGAGACGAAATTTGGAAAAAATTAATGAATTAGATTTACTCAATTACTTTACTTTATTAATCGTTATCGGCTAGGTATTGAAAATTTGCACACGAGATAGCAAAATGTTGATAATGAATGTTATAACATTATATTATTGATTAATAATAAAACCATGTTAAAATTTATCTACTCGAATTCAATATAAGATAACGACTTTATACTTCAGTCCCCCTTTTAGAATTTAGAATTATTAAACCATAAACTCAATGGAATAAAAGAATTTACACCATGAATATATTTATGAATAGACCCAAATTCAATTAATAGATTATGTTTTTTTTCTTACAGTAACGAAAAAGATGTAAGTCAGTATTTGTCGGAGCACATCGCCCAGAAAGAAGTTATTTTTATAATAACGATAATTTTATTTGGTTTTTATATATTTTCAAAACAAAGATATTAATTGATTCATATTCATTGTTTCAGATTCAAATTGTAACTTATAATTAATATATTGTTTCATTATTTTTATTTCCAGGAGGAAATTTATTCTCACAACAACTAAACGATGATCTGATCGAACTTTCAGTAAATTCAGAGGAAATTGAATTTATAGCCAAAACTGGAGGCAAGAAATACGAACATAAAATCAGTGGACATTTTTTGGACAATAAATGGCATACAGTTTATCTACAATATATATCTGGTAATTTAACTATTGATGTAGACGGGGAATCACAAGTAAGTTGAATTAATTCTAGAGCTTCTATCTCAACTTATTTATAATCAACAAGTTGTTGTACTCAAGTGTTGCGACTTTCTAGATGATAAATATTGACATTGGGATATCAGTCATCTCCTGTAGGTCCTCAAGGAGTAATTATTCTTTGAATTACACTACTATGAATTAACTGAATTCACAGCGAAAAATAAGGTGTCTTTCTTAAAAGTATTGGCTCCAATTAATACTTGTACAGAATAATCTATATCAAGTCTAGCAGCTAAACACTGTAATGAGGCTGTTCTGAATTTTCAACAACTACTTATTTGAGTTTATTACCGACCATAAGAGCTGCTAAGCTTTAAAATTCCTCTCGAATTATTTTGTATGTAATTATGTGAGTAATTAGAGCGGTACCTGCCGTGTGGAGATGCCTGTGGATATTGATTTTGAACTTCTGTAGATTGTTTTGTTCGGGAAAGACATGCCTTGTTAGATACATCCACAGGCTTGCTTTTCTTCAAAGAAAAGAGTTCCGATAAATTGGAGTTTTGAGCGTCTGCATCATAGGTCATTGACGTTGGTGAATAGGCCTACCGGCTGCTCTTCTCCGGCGTGTCCACGTGGGCATGAGGAGGAGAGTTGGTGCCAAAGGCAGCTCATTTTTATTGGCTTAATCCAAGACGGAAGCAATCGTGCAGAGGAATTAGTGGTACTTGTGTCCTAATCAGGAAATTCCAAGGGCTCTCCAAGAGCAGGGACCATGACAAATCTTCCTATTCCCTTAGAATTCCCTTAGAGGGCTCTGAGCAAACAAGGACCACGGAACCCACTACTCCCAAAGCATAGGTTACCTATATTTAAGCTCTGATTGGTGCTTGTGACACGGCCCGGCTCAAATACCACAAGAAGGAAGGATAAAGCTGCCGAGACGTCTCAGTGCTTAACGACCCCAGATTCCGAGGTTGCCTTGACCTCCAAATCTCCTCCAATCAGGGTTTTTAATCCGCTGGTTTTACGCTCATCGAACAACGAGTTGCTCCAAAATAATTAAAACTATACTCACAGTATGGCCCGTTGCTAGCTACGCGTAATTGAAGAGATGAGTAACTGCAGCTGAGTGTGAGTCGATCAGGGCTACCTGATATCGGCTTCGTGGAAGAATGTCTGCTAGATTTCATCCATTCAGCCACCACAGTTTCCCCTTTTCGACTGGATAGAAATTATATTCTGTTTCGCAGAGGTTTCAAGCCAAAGCCACTAATCAGCTTTGGTAGACAGTCACTGTTTGCTCATTTGATGACCTATATTGATAATAGACCAGTCGGTGGAGGCTATTTTTCACCCAAAGAATAAGTTATAAATTTCTCATTATTTCAGTCTGTGATGAAGGTAGAAGAAAATAAAAAAAACCTTGTTGTAGGGTAACTTTTTCTCGATAAAAAAGGTCCCTGGCTCTTTTTATGTAAAATCTATAGTTTTCTTGGAAAAAATCGTAAATCTATTTTCGTCTTTCTAAGGCAAACAAGCTTATACGAGGTTTGGCTATTAAAAACGAGACTGGTTACGAAAAAGGGTTTTATTATGAAAATTAACCTACATTCGAATGCTCCCCTTCAATATACTCCTTTCTCCTCGCCTCACGCCTTTCCATACGTTTTTCCTATTGATCGAAGCAGTACTGGAAGTCTTCTTTGGTGAGTGCCTTTAGGAGCTCTGCCGTTTTTTGCTTTACCGCTTCCATCGATTCAAATCGTGTCTCTTTCAAAGCAGATTTAATCTTCGGAAATAAAAAAAAGTTGCACGGTGCCAAATCTGGTGAGGACGGCGGATGTTCGAGCACTGGAGTGCGCTTACTGGCCGAATACTGCTTCACTGATAGCGCGTTATGGGCAGGTGCGTTGTCCTGGTGCAAAATCCACGAGTTGTTCTTTCACAACTCGGGCCGTTTTTTTATTAACTCGTTCTCGCAGTGTTGCCAAAACTGACACATAATAAGTCTGGTTTGGTCTGACCCTTTGGAACCCGTTCAGTCATCACGATACCGTTAATGTTGAAAAAAAAACGATCAAATTATCTTGAATTTGCTCTCTCGTCCTTCACTAAAACGATTACACCAAAAACACGCGCTCGAGATAGAGAATTGTGCCCATAGGCCTCTTGAAACAATTTATAGCACTCGGTCGGAGTTTTTTTCAATTTAACGAGAAAAAAACACTATACTGCACAAATACGGAAATTTGTTTTAGGGCATGCATAGACAAGATATCTAGATACCTAACGCACTACTCGTTTTTTACCCCACATGTCTAGGTGCGCAGTCTCGTTATTTAAAAGCCAGACCTCGTAAAAACCTCCTATGGACACCAAAATTATCAGTTTTAATTGAATCATTCATAAAATTACTTTCGTAGAAATGAATATTTCTGTTTGTTTAAGCAAAAAATTGTAAATTTTGGACATGAATCGAATTTTCCGAAAAATTTTCAAATGTATTTTTTTTATTTTTTATTTAAATAAGTCCAGCAATTGGGCTATAATATTATTTTATATTTTTAGCTAATTGCGAATTCAAGTTACCAAAATGAACTTTTGGTAAGTCCTGGTCTCTACAACGAAGGCGCTGCAGTACTTCTCATAGGGAAACAGTTCAATGGTTGCCTTCTAGAAGGACCAACCGTCGTTTTTGATCCTTCTCTTGTGAAATCTAATCATAATGTCGCTTTTAAAGCATGCCCCATACCGCATGATTCTTGTAAGTATAGAACATATTTTTATAATTGGTACAGGGATTTGTTTATTTTGATTTTTTTTTGGTAGGTTAGTTAATCATAAAAAATGTTTATTATGGTAAGGGTAGATTGAGTTATTTTAGAATTCTCAACTATCTCACACTCTTAAATACTTACAAGGCGTTCAAAAACATGTATAGAAACAAGAGAACTGCTCTGAATACTAAATAATAGGGGAGATACCACCTTTTAAAAGAGCGATCTAATTAACAACTTTATTTTTATTGACTATTGCCAAATAATACTTGAACGGTACGAGCTAGATGTTTATGAACGAGGCGAGAGGAGCCGAGTCAAGCATATGTATAAGAGTACCTACGGACGAATATCGTAATATATTTTTGGTTTTAAATAATAAGCAAAATTATATTAAAATATAAAATGTCATATTTAATTATTTTACTAAAAGTAGCTCCTTTGATTATTCTCTTATTATTTAAAAAAAATTAACATTAATTCTCCGAAAAACGTATTTTTTAAATAAGAAAGTCATTTAAACAATATCACACATGTGTTGAAAAGTATTTCATACAAAATATTTTTTACTTTATAATAGTAGAGATGACAAAAAAATCGAAGAAAATGATTATGAAATATTTTATAACTAAAGAACAGAATAATAACCAATAGAACAATAATTTTTTTATAACCATATTAGATACCTAACAAGAACTAAATAATTATTAATGATTTTGTTTTACTTTTATTCTGAGACGTTATAAAAGTTAAATGTAAAGTTGTTTTTATAACAATTACTAAATTTCAGTGGATTTTATAAATAATGTTGTCTACTTCTTCAGTCTTCTTAAATGGCCTTTTGCTTTTCGGCACCCAGCCAGATTCATATTTTATTCGCGTATTCATTCTATCATTCGAGAACAAATATAACATAAAAAAAAGAAGCATTTCAATGCATGTATGCTTTGTTATTTTTTAGTACATGTGTGAAATAAGTGTGTGAGTGTGCCATCAATCATTTTCATAAGTGGTCGTAGAAAAAATAATTTATTAAATTTTACGACCCTCCCCATATCATGTGAATACAGAGTACTTTTGGGGGCCGAGTGAGGGTAATTAAGACATTGTTTTCGTCAATTATTTGAAGAAATCGTTTCATAAGTTGTTTATTATATTTTTCTCCAATTAAAATCCAAGGTAAACATGGTTTAGTGTGATCGATACATTTCTATAGTTTATGAAGTACCTGGATAATAATATAAATTAATGGAAAAATAACAGCGTATGTCAGAACAAGTTTTCAACATGTCCTTTCTTTTATCGAATACATAATCAACTTTCGTTAACTGTATTTATATGGGATAGGATAGATGGTAACATTAAATTAAATCTCAAAATACGAGGATAGTCCCAGATGTACCTGGCCCAACATACTCACAACAACACATAAATTACTCTGAGTGTCCATACTATGCCTCCAGACTTCATCAGCTTTGTACCAAATGTTTCTTATGTTTCCAATGACTAAACTATTTTAAGTATTTCTATGTGCGAGGATAGTCCCGGAAATACATGGCCTCAAAATAGCCATTAACTGTCGTCATCTCCTCTTCATAATTGGAAAATTTTTGATTACTAAGCTATTTTTTGGGGCCAAATCTGGCGAATAGGGTGAATGAGGTAGCAATTCAAACCATAATTCATTAATTTTCTCCATTGTAATAACTGATGTGTGAACTAATGCATTGTCTTGATGAAACGACACTTTCTTCTTAGCCAAATGCGGCCGTTTTTACTTGATTTTCTCGCTTAAACGTTGCAATAATGTCGCATAATACTCGCCATTGATAGTTTTTCCTTTTTCAAGATAGTCAATGAAAATAATCCCACACGCATCCCAAAAAAACCGACGCGACGCCGTGACCTTGTTTGCAGAAGGAAAGGTCTTTGCCTTCTTTCGAGCCGGTTCTCCTTTTTCAGTCCATTGTTTTGATTGTTCTTTTGTTTCGGGTGTGAAGTGATTAACTACGTTTCATCCATTGTTATTAAAGGGCGCAAAAATTTGGCTTTATTTCTGTGAAACATTGTCAAACACGCTATTTGCTCCATTATGAGCAAACGCGGTTGATTTTCTTCACATTTCTGGACTCGTCACCTCATTTGGTTTATTTAGTCGAACTTGAAATTTATGCTGTGATTGTGTACTTTCTAATCAGTGATGCCAACCGGTTAATATTTCTTCCCCCAAGCATATTTTAAAATCTCCTAAATTTACACTAAGATACCCTAAGTTTTCTTTTGAATCGAACATTTTTAATAAATTAACTTACTTGTTTATTTTAATTATAATGAAATAGGTTTAAATAACAAAGTTCTATTAAAATATTAAAATTAAAATAGGATGATAGAAAAAGTTAACTTGTTCATTCGCTTTACATAAGTTAGTGAAATCTTTGAAGAACTTGAACTTGTGTATTCTGAGACTAATTTTTAAGCATCTTTGAAACTAACGTAAAAAAAATAAAAAAAAATCAGAATTTCAATAACTAACAGGCTGGTAAAGTGGAGGCTACAAAAAACGGTTCACCCTGGTTGACATGATTCGAAACCTTGTAGTGATCTGAAACAAAAAAATTGAAAAATTCTTAATCTGTAAAGATGTCGCTATCGCATTAACCTTGGCAAAACAATCCCAAAATGGCGTCGACATGAAATATCCATTTGAAATTTTGTAAAATCCAAGGCAGACGCGATAGAGAGATATATAAAAGAGATTTCCACCAAATTTGGAAGGAATCGGTCGGGTAGAATTTGAGATATCATGTCAACCACTTCAAAAAAAGTAGTTTCGAGAAAAACCCGCTTAAAGTTTGAGAAACAATACCAGTAGAGTTAACTCGTTCCACTCGACCTACGTCACAAAATCGACTGTATCTTCGGAAATAATGCGAATTTTTAAAAATCCATTTAAGGGCAGATTCTTAAGGGTCTAAGCTTTCTAGATCAGAATACCTCCTTAAAGAACTTATTTATTTTCTCCCTAAAACTTTTTACTCCCAAAAAAATCCTCTTATTTAAATATTTATCTCAAAATTTGGAGAAAAATCTTCAAGTTGGCATTACTGTTCTAATAGTGAGGTATTTTTCAAGCAACTACCGCCATTTCAAGGTCAGTATAAACTTCAAAACAAAACGGTTTGTCAGATGTTTGGAAAAATAATTCTCTCATTTCAGCCCATCAAAATATTGTAATGTTTTTCTTATTTATTTGTACGATTTCTATTCGTGAGATTTATTATTAAATCTGTCTCTTACGTTCTTGATTTATTTAAATACGATACACTATACTTAACTAACTTATAATAATTCACTTATCACTTAACTAACTTAAATAATTTATTTAAATTCTTCGATTACTTTCTATTTCGGTCTGTTCACTATAACTATTATAAACTAAACTAACTGCGTTTACACAAATTATTTATATACTTAAATAAAATTCTACAAAGTTATAGAACAAAAAAAATTATCTCTTCAGTGTACTGGTACTTCATTTAGTGAGGAATTTATTAATTGTTTAAAGTAGTGTGATAAAAGTAAGGAACTGACAAAAAAAAGAGAAAGTAATTGAGTAATAATTAGATCATACCATTGCTATCTACTTATTAAAAGTACGACGATTTCAATAAAATAACCTTTTGTTTTTCTCACTTTACTTAAAAGAATGTATGAGCAAAATGTAAACAGCCTATTAAATAAATGAATATTTCAATTTTATAGGAGACAAAGTAACCTCTAATCCCCATATGCTGCAGTATAAGACAGATATTATTTAAAGGAATCAATATGCATTGCATTAAATAGTATTAACTAGTATTAACTTGTATTTATAAGGGCTTTTCGGAAACTATGATCCTGATCTCAACAGAACGTATCATTCAAATTTCTGTACAAATTTCAAATTGAAAACATGATCTACAAGAACTTTTTTAGAATTTTTATTATTTTTTTGTGCCGTAATTCTTTCAAGATATTTATTTAGTTATATAATAGATTCTAGATGCTTGATAATTGTTATTGAGCAGTTATCAAGGATTTATCCATTCACACGGATTTTGCACTGAAGTTTAATACCAATAAGCTATTTTTATGTTGAAAAGTATAAAAACAGCAAAACTCAGTAACCTATCAATCATTCAAAGGGAATCAATAGTTTTTAAGTTTAAAAAATCATAAATAAATAAAACTATCAGCTTATCGAATTTACCCACTGGGTAGAAAAGATCATATCATATGACTTTGACCTAATTAACTTGATCAGTTTCCAAAAATTAAGATCGAGATAAGATCAACCCGATTATAGTTTCCGAAAAGTCCTATAGTTGGATATGAGGCTTGGATTCAAGCTTTATAAGGTGAAAAAACATGATATTCTTTTAGATAAATGCTCCTCTGTTTGTGATTGTTAAACTTAAAATAGTTACAGTAGAATTTACAAAAATGATTTTTCTTAAAACTTGCGAGTTACTCAAATTCTTCTTCAGGTTATAATTTATAAAATTTTAGAAGGTAACTAGAAGTTTTGATATGTACAACCATCTGAAAAAATTACAATGAGTTTCTATTTTTCTTCTATCTTTTCTTCTTCTTTCTATTATTCTTACATGTAATTAGGAAAAGTTGACAAGAAGATTGGTGAAAAATCAACTTTGGTATTATTTCTACTGTTCAGATAGAATATATTGGCAGAAAATTTTTTGTAGTGAATAGTCCCTATATTAGAAAATATTTCCCAACACAAGCGAAAAATTAGATTTACATCTAACTACATTAAAACCCCATATTCGCAAAAATGGTAGTTAGGAGACATTGATACTTCGTTGTCGATATGTATAATTGATTAAATTAGACTCATATATACTGTTTGTGGTTTTTCAATAAAGTAAAAAACTGTTTTCTTACTTTTTTTCTCATTTTCTTTTACGTTATTTAATTTTCTGTATTATCTAATAACAAATAATGTCTTTTGTTTTTATAGGTGTGCCAATAGGCTCGGATTATTGTGGAACGGAGCCTTGCATGCGACACGGAACCTGCCTGAATAAACAAGATACTTACACTTGCAATTGTAATCCTCGATATTCGGGAAAAAATTGTGAAATTGATTTGGGTAATCCCTGTGACAGAATACCGCCGATATGCAAAAATAACGCCAATTGTACATCTGATCCTTCCGGGGATTTTACGTGTATTTGTAATCCTGGTTACACAGGAAAACGTTGTGAAACCAAACTGAAGATGCACCCTATGTGCAAAGATAAAACTTGTTTGAATGGCGGTATATGTGACGTCCATCCCGTTACTCAAGAATTGTTTTGCCGATGCAAACCGGGTTTTAAAGGAGAAAATTGTGAAATCAATGAAGATGAATGCTTATCCAACCCTTGTCGTAACGGTGGTCTTTGCATCGATGGATATAATAATTTCAAATGCAATTGTAGTCAAACAGGATATGAAGGAAAAATTTGCGACGAAGATGTGAATGAATGTTTAAACAATCCTTGTTTCAACCAAGGGATTTGTTTCAACACATATGGCTCATATTTGTGCCAGTGTATACCAGGATTTGCAGGAAAGAATTGTAGAATGGTGCGTTTACATGTTTTGTCTAAAAAATTATTGATATTTAAAAAAGTATTTCCCTATAGTCAACACGAAATAATTGATAGTTCTCTCTATGAACTTGTGCAGAGGGTTGCGAATTTCACATGTTTGTGTAATAAAATCCATCCTGATTGGATGAACTATTAAATAATATAATCAGTGAACATGCTTTCATTTCCTAGTAGTGCGAAACAAATAACTTTTTCATTAGTTCATTGAGCTGAATATTTCATGTAGGTTGTTGGAAAAATATCGTGTACAATTCATGCGGAAAATGGATATACTATTTTCGACACTACTTTCACAATATGTAATGTTTTGGTACAAATATGATAAGCGATCCCACAACGATCATAATGAAATTCTATACATAAACTATTGATATTACGAGAAATCGATTTATCATATCAATTTTATGCGGTTAACAGATATCGAACCATGGATGACTTAGATCAATAGATTTCATCAAGATCTATCTGTGTGTGAAAAGTCATGATTATTGACGCATGCGCAGAAGAGTTTCTATGGGAAAAGTATGCAAATGTATTATTTTCACGAAAAATCAATAGATAAAATGAAAATTCAGTAATTTTTCTAAGGTTAGGTTAGGTTAGTTTTTTGATGTCAAGTTTTATTTGTAAATGTTGTTTTTTGAAATTTTTTAGTCCATGCGTAATTTTCTTTATCCTCTGTATCAACCTTTATTCCTTGTATAATTACATTATATTCTCTTTTTCTTTCTCAAGTTTTTCAATTTTTATATAAGTTATTTTCAAGTGATTTTTCAACTCTTCTTTTGTTTTTTCATTTTCTTCTTTTGTATTTTTTTATTTCATCTCTACAGCTTTTCTGTTTAGCTCTTAGTTCTATGATTTCTTGTTTCAATGCTATCATGTCGTCACTGTTTTTATTTTGTTTTTCTTTGATATCTTTCAAATTCGCTGCCAATTGGGTCAACATTTCCATCATATTCTTCATCATTACTGTTACTGCATTTGTACCGACTTCTTTTTTTGGGGTTCTCGATGTCTTTTTACTGATGCCAACAATATCATCAACCTTTTTTTTTCTTTTTTTATCGTTGGTTAGGTTAGGCTTCTGAATCTGACATACCTAGGAACTATAACAGTTTTCTACCTAATCCGGTCCAGTTCTTTGTTCATACCTGTGTTCACACTCGGATCGTCGGATATGGTTATTCACTAAGAAATACAATTATTTTCCTCGTTATCACCAAGATTTTGGATTTAGTATCGGAGGGGTTTGTACTCAGTTTCGCATTCTCTTGCGTCGCAACCGAAATCCATCTTCATCCCTCAAATTATACCAAACCAAAACTTAATGTAATCATTGCATAGATTAAGTTCCTAGATACATACCGTTAGTGGAGAATAGTTGTAGCCAATAAATAAATCCCCAGATGTCTCTAGCATAAGTGATGTTGATATTTTATTCTAGTTTCTAACCAGTTTCTCCTTTTCTATGTAGTTCAGGGGTCTCCCTTATTTATCAGTTACTTTGTAATTCACACCCAAGCCCTAACTACAATTTAACAGCAAACATTTATTGGTCCAATCATTTCTAGTATTTTTTGAATAAAACATCTTCAAGAACTTTCCTTTAGTCTCCTTCATGGAACTTTACAAGGGGAAACAGATAGGCGTTACTTAAAAATATATGAACGGTATGTACTAGGGAGTCTTCAATCTATGATGTAATAGTTGTAGTGCTAATATTTCATTTGATTTATAATTGTTATTAATTACTCTGTTAATTTTTTGAAGGCAGTCGACGAGTGTCTTTCAAAGCCGTGCTTAAATAGCGGATTGTGTATCAGCCATGGGGGTAAATACGAATGTCGTTGCGTTAATGGTTACTTGGGAGATAACTGTGAGATCGAACCAGGCGGAAATCTACGTCAATGCGAGCAAAATACTTGTCCCTATTATGCAGAATGTAGAGAAATAGGCAGTGCTTCGATGTGTGTTTGCAAACCAGAAAACCCTGGAGAATATCCAGATTGCAATACATCTTCCGCATGCTCCAGAAACCCATGTTTGAATGGAGGTACTTGTACACCTTATAAAGGATCTTTCAATTGTACATGTTCCAATGGCTTCACTGGTAAGTTATTATGAAAAAATCAATCAATATTTGTTGTAAATACCTTTGGATACAAATGAATCACATTTAATGTCGATATTCAGTAGAACCTTGATAACTTAAACCTCGTAATAATCTATATAAATTCATAAAATGTTGTGCTCCCTTCCCCTTGGAGTCCAAAACCTCTTTTACTTAAAATACGAACCCCCCATTACTTCGCAGTAAGTCAAAGTTGTAACGACGATGACCTTTGAAACTTCACCTATCATGATTTTGAATGAATTTGCAACCAAAAAGATCTCCTGGTAAGTAACAGTAGCTTTTAGACTTGGTTCCGGAAACATCTCTGTGAAAAGTGGTATTCATATTAAAAAATGAAGCTGAATTATTGAAGAAGCAAGAATCGGAAAAAAGTCTTCTATGTAGAAGACGAAGAATTACGGAATGTAGTAATACAGAGGATGACAGGATGACGTTGTCTCTTTATTTAAGAATGAAGATAAAATTGATGTAGATAGTTTGTTTGAAACAAAATAAAAAATACTGACTTTCTAATGTAGAATAAAATAAACTTCAATAAATGTACCTTTAAATGTAAAATAAAGTATGATGTACTCGTACATTTTGAGATTTCAAAGTTTCATTTGTATTAAACGAAGCGTGTCTATATAAGTCCTAGTGAGTAAACACATTTTTCTTCTTCTTTCTTTAACCGGCAATACGATCCTTTGAAAACCAGAGCCTTCTCAACAATCGACTGCCAATTTTTTCTGTCCTGAGCATTGGTGCCTTCAACGTCTAACTCCTAGCGGGAATTAGAGCCACTTCAACGTCCTCCAACCAGCGAAGGCGCGGTTTTCCTCTCAGTCGCCGTCCTCCAAGAACTCCTTACATGGATCTGAACTGGTATCGATAAGAAGGTATCTTCGCCACGTGTTCCGGCCACCTTATACGCGCGCCCCTGGATGAACGCTATCAAATGTGAGTCGCCGTACATCT
Source organism: Diorhabda carinulata (assembly GCF_026250575.1). Classification (NCBI taxonomy): domain Eukaryota; kingdom Metazoa; phylum Arthropoda; class Insecta; order Coleoptera; family Chrysomelidae; genus Diorhabda; species Diorhabda carinulata. The sequence continues at coordinate 52,395,352 of NC_079472.1, read as the reverse complement.
GTCTCAGCTCAGCATTCCTCCGGATCCTTCTCGCGCTGTTCTCTCAAACAGGACCAAAAATCGTAGGATTTTACGTTTCGAGCAGCTCACTTGTCGTCATAGTCCATGTCTCGCATCTGTATGTGACTTCGAGATTATTGTCTTGTAGATTGAAATCTTTAACCTTCTTGAGAGCCCTCTAAACTTGAACGCTCTCTGGACTACCCAGAAGCATCTGTTCCCCGCAGCAACCCTTTCCTTGATCTCGGTTGTCACGTTATTATCTTCAGTTATCAAGGCCCCACGATATTTGAATTGGTGGCACATAGAGAAACGATGTTTTCTGACTTGGAACGTGGCTTGGGAGTTTGGGGTTTTACTTGAGGTTCTTATATACATGGTTTTCTGTTCATTGATTTTGAGTCCTCTTGCTTCAGTTGCTCGCTCGAACTGCTCAACCGCTCCTGGAAGAGCCAAAGTGGTTCATGCCATGATGTCAAACATCATCCGCATAGGCGAGGTGCTGTGTGAGCCTATTGCAAATAGTTCTTTCGGGATTCGTTCGGATGCTCCTTGCGGCATCAACCATACGCATCAGCTTCTTTGGGTTGCCAAACCCCACCCGGTCCTCATACAGCTGTTCTCTAAAAATACTGTCGTACGCCTGGCGGAAGTCAATGATGAGGTTGTGAAGATCGACAGCGTACTCGTAGGTTTTCTCTAGGGTCTGACAGAGCGTAAATATGTGATCAACAGTGGATCTGTTACGGCGGAAAACGCTCTATAACTCGAAATTATTTAACGTTTCCCTTGGTTTTTATTTTATCAAGGTTCTACTGTATATGTGTTTCCTGTCTGATCAATTGCATTTGAATCTTTTACTTCAAATATACAATGCTTCTTTTCACAATACAAAAGAAATCGATATGTTTGCCTAAAAATATTTAAAGAAAAGGACTAGCAACATTAAACTTTTACCTAATTTCTACATATATGATCTCAGCAACTTTCTCAATTATTTTTTCTCTCCTACTTTATTGTTATGTAGCATTTCCTTATATTTTTTACCAATGCTAGCAATTGGATATTTTTCTTTCCCCTTTAACTCGGTATATGCCTGTATGGTTACAATTATTGAATATTCTGTAAGATGTTGAGGAAAGAAGTATTTAGAAAATTAAGTACAAAGTTAGAATCATTGATTTTTGAAATAAATAATTGATTTACAATGTTTTACTTCATCTAATTTTGAGGATAAAATAAGACATTGGAAAATATCCTGTAAATGTTCAATATGTTAGAAAATTCAAACTTTCCATCGACTTTTTTTTATATCCACTTCTCAAAGATTATTTAAAGATGTAGCTCTTGTACATATATTTCTATCGCCGTGACAAATAATTTCCTGTACATTTTGTTTATTGCTTGTACTTAGTACTCTTTATACTTCATGTGCTTTTGTTTGTTTAAACCAATAATTTAACTTTTTTTGTACCGAACTGTGATTCTTGTATATCTACATTGTTATTGTCGCTTCTAATTCCCTTAATTGTTCTTTAGTTTTTTATTTCCAAAATTGATACTCCACTTTTCAAGTTGCTTCTAGGTACTAAATGTAAATAATTGTTATGAAAGTGGCTTATCTACAGGATGTTTCAAAAAACATGATCTGGTCTCTAGGATAGATAGAAAACTGAAAAATATTTGGAGTTCGTTCAGTAACAATTTTCACTAATACACATTTTTTACGGTTTTGCCGCAACTACTGGCAACGTTGTATTGAAATTTTTTACTTACGAATATGTTTTGGAAGCTGATACATTCAATGAATTTGTTTTTATGTCCGACTCTCATAGAGGGCGCTAGTTACACGGTTCGTACCAAGTATTATTCAACATAACTTTTTCAATATTAGATTTATTAAGAAACATTTCGAGTGACTTAAACATCATTTAATTTTACAAAAAAACGGTTTTTGGAATATTTTGATTTATGAAGTAATAACCGATGCTGGTATGAAGTAATAATAAATGTATTAATTAAACAAACAATCACAAGATGAAAATTTACAAAAAGGTTAATAAAAAAATAGAATTCAATTAGAGTAGGTGTAGTAAAGAATTCGTTGATTTTATAAAAGGTTTGGAGTCAGCTATGAGGTCATTAAAGTATACATAATTATTTAACTTTCAATTTTACACGGCAATAGCATTTTCTCTCAGTTTGCCATGAAAAACAGCTATTAATTGATAGTTATGACGTTGAATCAATAATAATTACATTTCTGAAACCTTGTTATTTATTTAATCTGCATATTGTTAATCAAAATGTACTCAAATTTTGAATAAACTTTAGGCTTGTGTTTAGGAAACTCTAGTGCAGCTGTTATGCGGAAAAATTTCCTCAAACAAACTTACCAAGTAAAAATTTGATAGTTTAGATGAATGATACTAATTATGTTCTGCTATAAACAAATGTTTATTGTATTATCTTAAATTAATAAATTGATTACGATATTTTATAATCAAATGAAATAAAAATTAACTCGAAAAAAATTTCTTATATTTCCTTCTGTTCTATTTATTCTTCTACAACTTCAAATTTAAGATACGAATAACATTTTGTATTGTTATATGGACGCTTATTACAGTGAGTGAAATGATGTAATTGAGGGCTTATTGCCATTGATGAGAATCGAGTCCGTATACAATAAAACTGGTATGCGTAATATTTCCGGCCGTTTTTAGGAACGCATCCCACGATATTTTTAAAATTTACATAAAAATAAGCAAATTAAAAAAAAGTAAACCGGGCCTTTCCGGTTGGAAAAATTGGTAAGCCGATTTTTTTTTTCATTAATTCACAAAATTTCCTATCGAAATTTTTGCTTTTTTTTGAATAATTATTTTTTTTTCATACTTGCGGCCAAATAAATCGACGCGTACCGAGTGCATTTTGTTCCTCTAGTTAATAACTGTGGATTTATATAAAAATTTAGCAATTCCGAGATCACGGGTCTTTTGAGAAAGCCGGCTACCGGTCTAAGAGAATATGATTTCAAATTTAGTGGATCAAAATCCAACAATTAGAGTAAGGAACAAACAAATACGTCTTTTCAAGTATTTGGAGGATACTTAAAGAGCAGCAACTACATCCTTATCATTACAGACAAGACCAAGAGCTTTTGCCAGACGATCTACCAGTTAGAGTGGATTTTAGTCAAATATTACAAGAAAGAACAACTCTCAATCCAAATTTTTAAAAATGTATTCGTTTTACGGACAAGGCCACTTTTACGCGGCAAGGTATGGTTAACTCCAATGATGCACACCACTGATGTAATAAGAATCCACATGTCAAAAGGGTGTCACATTACCAACACTCATTGAAAGCAATCACTTATTCGAGATACTAGAAGATTTAATCCTAAACGAGCGAAGCTTTCAATTTTTTATGCACGATGGAGCTTCACCGCACTTTGATAGAAGGTGTCGTAATTGATTGAGTAACCATTTTCCGTATGGATGGATTGGTAGAGGTGCAAAACCTACGATTCATTGGACTCCTCAGTCATGTGATTTTAATTCCTTGGATAACACAGTTTGGTCGTGTCTTGAAGAAAAAGTTTATGCTACAGAGGTAAATTCGCCTCAAGAATTGAAAGACAGAATTCAACGTCACTTTAATGACTTCATAGCTGACTCCCAACCGTTTAGAAGATTAAAGGATTCTTTAGAAAAAAGGGTCGACTTGTGTATTCTTCAAAACGGAGGACATTTTGAACGCCTACTCTATTTGAATTCTATTTTTTTATTAGCCTTTTTGTAAGTTTTCATCTTGTGATTTTAATTTTTTGTTTAATTATTACATTTATCATTACTTCATAGCAGCATTGGTTATTACTTTATAATTTTCTAATCAAAATATTCCAAAAATGGTAGATAGTATCGTGTTTTATCAAGAGTACCGTTTTGTTGTAAAATTGAATGATGACATTTTGCTCAATATATCTAATGTTCAATATTAGTTGGTACGAACCGTGGTAACTAGCGCCCGCTATGAGAGTCAGAGATAAAAACAATTTCATTGGATGTATCAGCTTCCAAAATAAATTTGTATAAAATTGCAATACAATTTTGCCAATAGTTACGGCAAAACCGTAAAAATCATGTATAATTTCGTTACGAAAATTTCTTATTGTATACCCCAAATATTTTTCAGTTTTCTTTCTATTCTAGAGATGGTATATTTTGAAATGGAAATAAAGTTCATATTGTAGTATTTTTTGTAAGACATAGAGGTAATTAATTTCACATCAACACATCCCATCACATATGAACACATGTATTTTTTGTATTACAAAAATGTAACAATTACAATAAAAAAACCTTCAAATTATATAAATGGAAAATGGTGATATCTATCAAATGATTATATCTTTTAACTTAGATATATGTAAGGAACTAATTTTTTGTTATTGCATTGCAAAATAAGAAAGATGATGTTATATTTCTCACAAGCATCATTTAAATCAGTGATGCGATGGCGAACCTTTTGGAGAAGTGGGTCAAGTTTTGATCATTATTTTTTTAGATCTAGATATTAATAGCTAATATATATATATATATATATATATATATATATATATATATATATATATATATATACGAGGATATATTGAAAAATTCTTAGAAGAAAATTTACGACCCTTTAAACTTTTTCTCAAATTGAGGAAAGAGATGATAGTCGGGCAGAGCCAAATCTAGTGAATAAGGGTGGTGCTCTAGTAATTCAAACCCCAAATCACGAATTTTTTGCATGGCAACATGAGATTGGTTTGTAGGGGAGTTGTTCTGCAAAAACAAAACACCTTTGGATAGCTTTCCGCGCTTTTTCTCTTCAATTTTTTCTCGAAGAGTTGTTAGTAATGTCGAATAATAATCTCCAGTTATTGTTCTACCCTTATCCAAAAAATCAATCATGATTACTTCATGGCAATCCCAAAAAACTGAAGCAAGAACTTTTCCAGCAGATTTTTTGACACGAAACTTCTTAGGACTTGGAGAACCAGATCGCCATTCCATCGATTTTTGCTTTGTTTCTGGATTTACAAAAATTTTACATGAGAAATTACACATGACAAAAGTCTGTGCGATGTTGGTGACAAGAAATCTCACACTTGACGAAAAGCTCTTGCGCCAACGGGTCTGGTCAGATTTCCTTGAAAGGTTAGAAAAAGATCTGTTTTGAAAGGGACCCGATTTGAGTCGATGTAAGCGATAAAGCAAAAAACGCCAGAAATCCTAAAGTTGCGCAGGTATTGATACGATAGAAATATAAAATTAGTTAGCCACTATTCAGCTAGAACTATTCTTTTATAAATTCGATTATTGATATAAATATTTCATTTTCTTTCACTATTTATCCTCTTTTTTGACATAAAAAATAAGTTTATAAGAACCATAGTGTGGGTCAGCTAAAAAACTTGGGGCGAGTTAGTATTTGACCCACGGGTCATAGGTTCGCCATCACTGATTTATATCCTTCACATATCTCATATATAGTCGAGAAAAATCATAAACTCTATAAAGAATAACTTGTTTCTTTGTATTTTTTATATTATTTCTTCAGTTGTTATTTCTTTTTGCATGCTGCTTGATATCAACTCAAGGCCCTGCATGTGAAAGGGTCGATAGTTGTAAGCCTGGAATGTGTAAAAACGGGGGCTTATGCATTGATTTATTAACTCATTTTGTGTGCGTTTGTGCTAAAGGTTGGGTAGGCACATTATGTGACATCGAATCTCTGTGCAGCAAAGATCCCTGTCAGCATGCCATTGCTTGTCAAGATTATGTGAGTATGGTATTCACACAAGTAAAAATGCCGTTAAGACTATTCCTCCATCTTATTATTATATTTTCACTCCAAAAATTATCTTTTTGTGGATATGTATGGAGTAACATCTTAACCGCTCTCCCATAAAATATAGTAATGGGGTACTAATTTGTTATATACTGCTGTTCTTCCAGTAAAATAAATTTACTAGTTTGCTTCAAGCAAATGCATAATTTTGTGTTATTGCTATAAGTGGAAATTCACAACTTATATCGCAATTGGCAATATTGGTTTATCACAAATCGCTATATAAAAAAATTATTAATAAAAGGTTCATATGATATAATTTAGAGCAACTATTTCAGATTTAACAATAAACGCTTTGTTTCATCATGGCAACGAGTCCTGCCACAAGTTGCTTTTTATTCGCGAAATTTTGACTTTCCTCTCTGTCTTCATCTGCGTTACCCACCAGATTTAGCACCAAGTGATTTCTGGCTCTTCTCATACATAAAAAAATGTGACAGAGCAGGACAAAGCTCTTCCGGAAGAAGACTTCCAGAAATGTATGGTGTTACTAGCGAAGGGCAGTATTTTGAAGAAGATTAATTCGTGTTATATGTTGCCTTTTTGCCAAAATTTTGCATTTACTGAAAATAACTTTCAAAGTCATATTATTTTTTCTAGTTAAGGTATATTGTTACAATTAGTACCTTCCATTGCATTCCTTTCATGGTTTAGCACTTACAGAAACACTTTTAAATCCACTTAATTTGATATATTCACAGTTGGGTGGCTACCTCTGCACTTGCTCACCTGGCTGGACTGGTAAAAATTGCGACCTCAAGTTGGGACTTTGTTCAAGCGAGCCCTGTCTAAATTCAGGGTGTTGCATTGAAAATGGGACCAATTTCACTTGTCTTTGTACTTCTGGGTTTCAAGGTAGTAGATTTAGTTTGCATTTTAGTGATAATTTTATTGGTGTGATTAATTGTAGTAGTTTTTTTTTGTCAAATTAACAAACTCATAAAAAGGTATTTTAATACTAACACAGATGGTTGAATATTCAATTAATCAGTTTGATGTTGAAACTAATAAAATGATTTAATAATTATTACTATGTTCCAGTTATATCTAGAAAAACCCAGTACTTTTAAAATTGAAACGTAGAAAGATTATATTTTGTAAACACTTATTCAGCATTAATTTTGATTTCTACTGATCTTAATTCTTTTTCAAAGACTCTTTTCGAAAATTTACGGTTTGATCACACAAGCATAAAAAAGTTGGGAGCTGTTTTAGTTTTTTTGGCGTAATTCTTACTTTTTGTTTTGCTGAATCCGAAGCTGACTTTCATTTGCTCGTAGAACATTTTCTGACAATATTTTTGTTAAGCAAGTTATCATCTTAGAATAAAAGATAAAATACTAAAAAAAATTTTATTCATAATTGCGTAACAAAACTTATTTTTTTGTCTAAAATTCATCCATTAGTAAGCAATAAACACATTTATTTTTCCCAGTGAGTCTCCTTTTGGTACATTTTCTGCTATATGTAGGAAGCATCTGAAACGTCCAACAGTTGTCTACCATTATTGAGTCGCCTCATCTTTCCTGGTATCTTTTTACTATCTCCTTAATATCTTGATGAAATCGTTCACCTTGCTCTTCACTCACATCTCTTAAATTATCTGGAAATTAGTCGAGGTAGAAATAAAGATAATGAACTTCTAAACTTGTTAGACGACCTAAAGCTTAAAATGCTTTAAACATTCTTTTGACGATTTGTTTGTAATTAGGATCTTTGTTATTGCCTAAAAGTTTCTCTATGACCTATTCAAAGACAATCCACCATTCTCTTTGAGGATCCGTCATGGTTGTGACGAATTGTGTATCAGCCATAAGTCGTCTAATATCTGGTCCAATAAAAAGAGCTTCCTTCAACTTTGCCACTGAGAAGCCCGGAAACTTTGATATTAAGTATTTGAAGTAATTTCCATCTGTTGGAAGTGACTTTTCAAATTGCTTCATCCAGCTTTAAGTGAAGCGTTAGTAGAAGAACCATAGATACAAAAAGTAAGGGAATTTGGTAAACCCAGATTGTTGTCCGACGAACATGCTCAAGATTTTAAAATCACCCTACGCTTGCCAACCGTGGTCTTCATATTTTAATTTACAAAGAACCAATTCCAAGTTCTTGTATGTTTCCTTGAGGTGTACGGAATGACCGACAGGAGTGGAAGCATAGAAACCGCCATTGTGAAGCAGAACTGCTTTAAGATTCTTTTTCAAGAATCTATGAAAATACGCTAATTTTGATCCTTGATCCAAGCAACTCAGCAGCGTTTTTGGGAAGATTCAAGTCCCTTACTAAATCATTTAGCTCCCCCTGGGAAAACAATTTCGGACTACTGTCATCTTAAAATTTAAAACTTGAATTGTCATAGGGTTCAGGTACAGCACCATCTTCGTCAGAATTTGGAATCTCTTCCAAGTCAGCAGGGACTAATTGTACTTAGTTATTCATGACTCAAGTTAGCCCAAAATTCCCTTTTTTTGCAATAAAATTTTGCGTTTTGCAAATTAACCTGGCAGAATGTTTTTTTTTCTTAATTTTCAAAACACCTAAATACATAGAAATCATTTAAAACCATCTAGGCAGCATTTTTGTTGCAGACCTGTGTTACTGTTGTTTTCTTTTAATTCGAGAAAATTTTCAAAATTAACTACTTTTTCTCATTTTCATCATCATAATCATTATTTATAATTCTTTTCATGTGAAATTTGATTATTGAGTTTGTCTTTGGAAATTACCTACTATTATTAATTTTCTTATTTCTATTGTCGTAGATATCGGCTCTGACTTAGGTAATTTATGTAAACGTTGGAAAACGTTTTTCTTTGGAAAACCTGTGCATTGATCGGATAATTATGACGTTGCTGTAGTGAAGGTTTTATATTGGTTGGTTGACTTTATTCCAGAGAAAAAGAACTTTATGAAACTTCACTATGTATAATTCTGATGTGTACTATTATCTGGACATGAGAATTGAATAAGCATTTGATCAAAAAACCTCTTCTTTTCGTATAAAAATTTAGTAAAAAGTATCAAGGCTTATACTAATACCAACTATGATTTAAAATTAAAAAATTCATTGGCTGAATGACCTAATAACTGTATAAATTCAAAAATGTTAAAAATTGCCTTATTTTCGCTTATCCAGCAGTGGAAATATATAATAATTGGTTTATTTTACTACATTCCACAATACTTTTATCCATTTTAATAATATTCTTATTTTATAAAGGTAAAATTTGTCAAACCAACATAGATGATTGTGCTAATTCTCCTTGTCAAAATGGTGGAACGTGCTACGACAAAGTGAATGGCTTTTACTGCAACTGTACTGAACACTGGATGGGGCCAATTTGCGAGAAGCCATATGACATTTGTGAGTTGAACCCATGTAAACACAATGGAACGTGCATATCTTCTCCAAACAAAAGAGACTTTACTTGCCTTTGCCCAATGGGATTCGAAGGCGAAACCTGTGATACTAACATTGACGATTGCCTGGGATCAAAGGTAATATCTTAGAACTTATTTTAAATTTCCTTTAATTCCAGATTAGTGACCAATGTTCAAGAGACAAAATTATTAATCGGTGCGAAATTGAATCTATTACAGTGTTATAAGCAATAGAGTTATCAAACTCAAAGAAATAACTTTTTAAGTATCAAGAGATAAAGGAATGAAACTTAAATTAGTTTTTCTACGCATTTTGTTAGATTTTTGAACTTCAATTTTTAAAATGTCATTTATAAAGATTAAAAATAATAGTGATCCAAGTACTGAGCTTTGGGATACTTCTGAAGATGCGGTAATTTCTATGGAGTTTAAAACTATGGTAAGTATATCTCTTCCAATATCAATTGCAGAAGACATTATGCGATAAACAATCAATATTTCATGAATACGCACGGCACTCATACCAAATTAAGGAATGAAAATTAATGTTTACTCCCAGTATAACATTCGGTAAACATCTAACAAACTGTCAGTCCACGTGAACTCATCATCTCGACTGTTTACCAATGAAAACATCGAATCGTAAACATAAATGCATTTCTATTGGCCAAAGCTGTATATACACAATTTTTTCAAAATATTCCTGCCATAGACAGTCTGCGATAAGCGGTGGTGCCGTTTGGTGAGATTTATTTAATTTATAAATTTCTTTAAATAAATAGAAATATGGCGTTCTTTAGACCATGGGTGAATGAAGACAATGAAATTGTACAGTGTAGTGAGAATAAATGTAGGTATGAATTTAATTATAAAGATTTAGATATGCAAACACAGCAAGTTATTTTAAATATATTCGAATGTTTGAAAAAGGAAAATATTCAGCAATCTGATAATAAGAACTGCTGAATTAACTAGAGTTAATAAATGTTTCATTTATCGAGTAGTCACGAAAGGGGTTGCTTGCAAAAACGGCTCAGTTCACATCTAGTACCAAACTCCCTTACAGGCAGGTACATTTTACTCGTCTATTTACGTTTTATAATTTAATAATGAGTTGTAGCAAGTTAACGAAGTATAATAATGATTTTTCTCAGTTCCAAGTAGGACTACAATTAAGAGCATCTGTCTAAATAACGCCTTATAATGCCGTCCAATTTATAATGATTCAACTACCTTTTAATGAATAATTTCTAGCATAAGATATACATATTTTTAAAAGTATTCATTTTATAAATATAATGAATTTATAAAATGAGATATCTACTCCTATGGTAGATAAAACAAAATTGTCGGCTAGGGTTTTTATAATCTGCAATTGATATTGGAAGAACTATAACTGTAAGTTTTCTATCCAAGAGGTATGATATAAAAAAGTTGGTAAATGAATCAGTTAAACCAATGTTGATCCAAGCTATTACAAGATACTACAAGATATTACAGGTAACACTATTTATGGTATGGTACAATGGTTTTGCAAGAGCAGTCGCACAGTCTTGTAATTGAAAAGCTGTGAACCTATCGGGACCAGATAAAGAGTTGGATTTTAATTATTTTGAGACTAGTTAAAACTTCAGACCCAGTAAAATTCATATTTGAATCAATATGGTCAAAATTAGGTGCAGATGAGATAATAAATATATCCTGATTGAAAATAATCAGCAAAAGCATTTACAATGTCATGTGGTTGGTTAAGAGGGTCATTTATAAAGAATATGTAATTAGATGTTCTAATAGTTTTCCTATTGTTTTTAAAAAGGACCAAAACTTTTTAGGATCACTTGTTAGCTGTTATTTTACAGTTCTCATGTAGTTATAATAACTCCAACTTATATCTCTCTTAATTTTGGCTCTCAAATTACTAAATTCAATGTAGTCATTTATTGGTATTCTTAAATTTTTGTAACAAACTATGTTTCACCCTAAGTTTTCGAATTGTTCAGCCATAAAAGGTATTTTTTTAATAATCTGGAAATTGTTTTGGGAAAGCATTTATATTTACAATGAGTAACTAGATAATTTCATCAGTACATTATCCAATTTCCATATTTTCACTTCTTTAATTGTTTGATTTACTGCCTTTTCCCCGTTTGGAGGCTTCATATTATTTATATCCTCTAAAAACAACTGCTTGACATCACTCCACCATATATCTCCACCATATGGTGGAGATATAACCACTGTCATTCTAAGATTTTCTGCTATTTCATTAATTTCATATGTATAAATTTTTCCCTATGAATCTTGAATCTTTAATTTGATTGTAAAAATATTCACAAGCTCTGACAACGTTGTTTTCAAACAATAATTGATTCCAGTTGATATTGAGCAAATCGCTGTAAAGTTAAGGAAAATTAGCCCTTCGAAAGTTGTATCTGCGATTCTCTGCTAATGACACATTTGTATGTTTTAGCATGATAATGATTTTAAGGGAAGGGTGAAATCCATCCTCATGAGTTAACATATCAACGCATCTACTTACTGAAATTTGATTCCGACTGAAATTGTGTAACATTAAGAAATTTAAGTTGGGATTTCTGGAACCGTTAGCGATAGTTATTATGAATACACTCACAATTACATTGAGGATATACAGTTTATCTTTAGTCCCTGAAGAAGATAACTTGGTTATCGAAACGTAGGTCAGATAGTGTAATTGTGAGTGCTGGTGTAGTGGTGGTGTAAACAATGTATTCGGTATTAATAAATGTGGAAGGAAAATTTGAGGTTAGGAAACAGGAGAGAATCTCTACGATAGATGGTCAAATAATTCGAAGTCAATTTCAGCAAAATCTTCCTTTTTCGATAGTCAAACAAATTTTAAAGTGATTTTCCTAATACTACGACTCATTTTAATGAGAATCTCTCTTAACTTTGGCTCATTCAATACTAGTTGAAACAGAAACATTCAAAAGACACTGTATAAATTAATAAATACCCAGAGGTCTTCTACAAGTTTCACAACATAAGATATCGAAGATACATTACAAAATGTATTGAAATGAACTTTACTGATTCTGGTCTATCAAATATTGTAAAGTTAATTTGAAACTTTTCATATTTCAGTGTCCACCTGATCAAATATGTGTTGATTTAATTAATAACTATGAATGCAGATGTCCTCCAGGTTTCGCTGGTGCTGATTGCAGTGTTGATATTGACCCATGTGCAAAAAAACCATGCTTGAATGGCACTTGCATTGTTGATAAAAGTACATACCAATTTAGTTGTAATTGCAATCCAGGGTATACAGGTGAGTTATTTGAAAAAATTTTTTTTTCAAATTGACAACGTATCTAACTATGAGTAATTTTCTTCTTCTTCATCTATTGCCTTATACAGTGTATTCTTATTCAAATTTGCTGTTAATTATTTCATATTATAGCAATAATATAGAGCGAATGTAGAAATATGAAATTATAATAAACTATTAGGTCACTTGGCTAATATTTGAATCCTCAATCAAAGTAGGAAGCTGAGATCAAGTAATGCTACCGTTTTATGTTTACCAGTTCAGAAGATTTGTTTTGAAAACGGAGATTAATATAAATCATTTCCTAGTAATGTAGAAGTGCGATTGAAGAATATATCAAGTAGCATTTTATGGTTCTGTTTTGTTCAAAAAAAAGTACACAAGTTTATGAGACACAAAATTGTAGCAGGGGCTTGTAATGATTCGCAAGGACAACGATATCCCTTCAAAAAATTTATGAATTTGTTGAGATCGTTGCAACACTGCCGATAAAACATTATAGTTCCCAACCAAACTGTGTCATTTCAACTTATTCTACATCAAGGTAGTGTCAAGTGTAAACTCGTTATTATTTGATAACATAAAATTATATAAAAATATCATTTTCAATTTTATAGTCTAAATATTATTATCATCAAACAGCCAGTAACATCCACTGCTGGAGATAAGCCTCCATTAATCTTTGCCACTGTCTAAGGTCCCCAGCAACTGTCATCCAACCGTTAACCATCCTTTTAATATTGTAAAAATATCAAATGGATTTTTATAAAAAAAACACTAGAATTCAGCCTCACACTTACGAAAATATAAATAAATTAAAAAATTTACAAATTAATCTAAACTAACTCCAGGTTCAAAGTTCTTCTTCATCGTACGTTAGGACTTAGTACTGTGTTTGCATCAATGGTTGCCTAGCTGCAGCTGGGATGATGAAGACCAGCTTTCATACCATCTTGTAGGTCGTCTTGGTGGTCGGGATTCATTCGGTTTTTCTTCCTTTGAAATTCATTTGTTCAAAGTTCTGTATGCATATGTTTGATAGTCACATCAGGGGCGTGTAAAGGGCCCCGAAGACGACCATACTCCAACTACTTCCATTTGACCATTTATCGGCCTTCCACTTTTCCTAATACGGACAAATAAACATTTGTATCGACATTTTTAAACAATACACTGTCGTCTCTTCGCCAATTCTCATCTGAAAAAATAACTATCCAATTATCTCCAGTGTCTTTTTCTCCATCATTTCTATAACAACTGATTTTTTTGTTACCACTCAAGGGACTCGTAAAGTGGTGTGAATGCAAATTATTTTTTTTATTTCTACATATTCTAAACTTACAGTAGATCCTCCACACTACCAGAACCATATTTCACATTGTGTGAATGAAGCCGTACTTTATAATCTGAGTTTTAAAAGTCTTGGCACCGAACCGCAAGCTACGAATTTCTGTGAAGAAGCTTGTATATAATGAATTAAGTAAATAATTAATATAAAGGAATCATATTTTGTACTAATAACTGATTATAGATTTATATTTGAAACTACTAACATGTTAACATTACATCGGCAAATCTTTTTATCGTCCCCCTCATCTGGGGGGACAGACAAGCGTGTCGATTTGTTTCCTCTACTTCTAGAGGTATTTTTCTCTTCATCTTCACTCAATATATCTTTTGGTCCACTGATTTTCTATTCTTCTGGTCATTCATGACCCGCTCAGCTACGTTTCAAGTCTTACTATTGCTTTCGTTAAACCTGTTATCTTGCATGATGTTATATTTGTCACTCTATTTAGCATCTATCGTTCCATTCTTTGCTGCCCTACCTCCATTTATTTCATGGTGGATTTTAAGGTTAGAGTTTCAGCACCGGTAGATTGCATTGTTCGAACACCTTTCTCTTAAAAGAAACAGATATTTCGGATCAGAAGACACGATTAAACTTACCAAAGGTGGTCCATGTTAAACCCTTCCTTCTGCTTATATTTGCTTATAGTTATCTCTACCGATACGGATTTCGTGTCCCAGGTATTTACAAGAGCTTACTTGTTCAAACTATCACCTTCTATACATAGGGTTTCACTTGTATTCTTTTTTTGCTTTATTTATATTCAACACTATCTTTTTAGGGGCTTTATTTAAATTGTCAAGCATTCTTTTGACATCGTCAACATGGTTTGCTATAAGTACAATGTCGTTGGATAATCTGAAGGGACTAAGTGTTTTCGTGGAGTCTCACGCATGCTTTTGCTAAATATTCTAATTTGATTTTTAGGTACTTTATGCAACGAAGATATAGATGAATGTAAACAATCCGATAATAAAATATGTAACCATGGAATTTGCGTTAATTTCGAAGGCAGCTTTCAGTGTTATTGTAAACCTGGTTATACTGGAGAACGGTGTAACTTAGATTTTGATGAATGTCTATCGATGCCTTGTAAGAACAACGCTACTTGCATTAATCTTGTGAATAATTTTGAATGCCACTGCCCTCCAGGTTAGTTTTACACCAAATATTATTATTGTTCAAAATATGATTATTCTTTTGATTTATACATAGAATACTAGGTATTTCAGTATAGAGGATTTTAGCAATAAATAGCGGCAATCCCAGCTCAACGTTGCTCCATTTACTAGTAGTTAAAACTAATTATCAATATTATTTGATTTAATAAATGTTTCTCTGATTTATAGTGTATCCAGTTGCACTGAAATCATTGTGTATTGATTAACTTTGTTGACATACGAACATAATATATCCAGTATTATAAAATTTCTGTTCATTGTTTTGCTATTAACTCTATAGTATTTTTTGTTATTGGCAATTAATTTCTTCAAAAATACTGAGGATAGTATATGAATGATAACATTTGAAATTTTATAATAGTTCTAACACGTTATTTCTTAGTTTTGCCATGAGCTTTTTAGTATTTGAGATATATAATAGTATAACTCAAATAATCATCTGAATTAGAAAACAAATGCTGCATAAAAGGTAATAGTTATAGCAGTACAACTATTTATAGAGTGTCTATAATATATCTAATACTCCTATATTGCTAGGCCTTATAATTTTAAGAGCAACCCTTGAAGTGAAATTAAATAATAGTAAATCTAATATTCATAATTACCTTTTCTATTCTTTTTTTAACCATTGTACCAAAACACTACGACTCTATTGGTTCAATTGGAGAAAAGCTAGCTACTTATTTTATAAATTGTACATTCCAAATAAGAATAATTAAGACACTTCAGACCAAAAGATAAGACCACCTTAATTAAAATACAGAGATTTAAAAAAAACTCCAATTAAATATTAATTGTTTAATTAAACTGTTAAATCATCTAATAAAACACTTTTTGACATTCAATACACTTGAAAAGTCGGTAAAGAAATATTCAGACCATGCTATAAAATGCTAAAGTTAGCCAAACTGATTTTTCATCAAAAAACCCTTCTTTACATTGTATGACTCTTTCACAAGTCTCGGCATACTGGCAGTCCATTTTTGTTGATAGTGTCTTGTGATATATTTCTCGCATAAAGCATTCTACATTTCTTCTCGCGAGGTTGGACCACAATTACGGACTTTCCTGTCAAGGTCTTCCCACAAAAAACAATGGGATTGAGATTCGGGCTTTCAGGAGGCCGAACCATTTTTACTTACACCTCTTGTACCTCTTTCTCTTCCAACTATTCAGAATTTGTATCTAAGCTTGGGATCTTTGTCTTGTTGGAAAATGAATCCATCTCCAATTAACCACAAACCCGAAAGAACGGCATTTTATTCTAAAATTTTTTGTAGGACGCGACGAGCCAAAAGTCATTTTAGATTTGAAAGGATTTGGTCCTCTAAAAATCTCCCTATCTGTTTACATCAGTATTACTCAAATGATTTAACACAATGCTATTTTTGGCTACAATGAAAAACATTTTGACACCATTTCTATCGTCGAGAAGACTACGACGTCGATGAAAACCTATTTTGAAGAATATTAATTCTGATTTTATGTTACCCTACAATGTCTTAAACATTTTTATTTTTTCATGATGCAGCATTGAAAAATATTTACAATTCCAAAGGTTTCACAATTCGCAAATAGGTAATCGAATATGATAACTCATGTATAGGTGTATCAATCAATCAATTATCCCCGCCAGGTGTCTTGTGTCACTCTCAACTTCCTTTCTTTCACAATGCAGTTTCCGTTCATTTTTTGTTTTGGTTTTATTTGTGTATAGATCGTAGTAGTTTTTAATGTGATATAAATCAACACGTGTTGACAACAACGGCCGTTACTTTACCGGCAGTACTGGTTCCAATATAATTTTTGGAATTCTAAAGAAACAAATAACGTCAAAAGAAAAACACCAAAATAGAATCTACTCAGTATAAACTCATTTCCAACTATTATTATAACTTTCCAATTTATATTTTATTAAAATAGTATTAGGCCTTGTTACCATTATATAATCATTACTAAAAATATATTGTAATATTTATCGTATTTATTTATACAATTTCTATTCGTGGAGTTAATTAATAAATACTGTCTCTTACGTTCTTAATTTATTTAAATACTATACACTACACTTAACTAACTTATAATAATTCACTTATTACTTTACTAACTTGAAAAATATATTTCAATTCTTATTAAATTGGTAATTCGTTCTGTTCACTACGAGTATTTACTATGAACTAAACTAAACTGCGCTACATAAACTCCTTATATATCCAAAAATAATTCTCCAGAGATTTAAAAAAATTATAAAACGAAACAAATAAATAAATATAATTTCCTAGAAATAATTCAAATGAAAAAATGTAAATACACCGGTTGCTTTAAAAACTGACATAAAAACAAATATCAAACGAATTCCGGTTATTTCATCAAAGGCGACAGCTTCGCCAAATTTTAGAATTCTACTATATCCAAGCAGGACCGGCTTCAGGGCGGAGATAAGTTCGTAACAATATGTTTCGAAGGGAACAAGAGAAGGCTCCATGTATTAACATTCGAAAAGTGCAGTAATGGTTATTTATGAGTAAAAAAAATTGAATTCTAAGATTACAAAAATACAATAGTTTTCTAAAAATAATGATATTTTCTAGGTTACGATGGAAAGGATTGTTCTGTGAATATCGACGAATGCGAACCGCAACCGTGTATGCACGGAGCGACTTGCATAGATGGTATTAATGAATTTACTTGCGTTTGTCCGGAAGGTTTGACCGGTAAAAGATGTGAAATAAATATTGATGATTGTGAATCTTCTCCTTGCTTACATGGATCTCAATGTATAGATGGGTTGAATAGTTATTCATGCAATTGTACCGATACAGGTTATGAGGGCTATCATTGTGAAAATAATATAGATGACTGTGAAGGCGATCCCTGTCAAAACGAAGCCCCCTGCATCGACTTAGTCAAAGATTATTCTTGTAAATGTTATCCAGGATATAAAGGTACGTTTTTGATATAAACTTTCTTTCCTTCATTTTATTTATTTATGACATTTACTGTCTTGGATTGGGAATATAGTACTGAATCTGAAACGTTCAATTTTATAAAACAAACTTTGGTACGTTTTAATTGATAGCAATGAGATTAAACATTAATAAAATCAAAACTAGTTATATATGTAAAATATATAAAGTGTAATTGTCAATTCTTGATTTTTTTAGGTAAAAACTGTGAGATAGATATCAACGAATGCGAAAGTAATCCATGCCAATACAACGGTACTTGCATAGAACGATCTAACATCACTCTCTATTCTCCCGTATATTCTTATAATTTGAATCTTCCTGAAATTTTTTCTAAACCGTTCAACTATTCGGAAGCCGCTGGTTACGAGTGTCTTTGTGTTCTTGGAGTAACAGGTCATAATTGTGAAACTAACATTAACGAATGTGAGAGTAATCCTTGTGTCTATGGTGCCTGTATCGATAAAATTGGAGGTTACATTTGTGAATGCGAAGATGGATACGAAGGAATACATTGCGAATTAGATATAGACGAGTGTAAAAAGTACAATCCGTGCGTTAATGGTACTTGTATTGATAAAATCGCAAACTATTTTTGTCAATGTACGAACGGATATGGTGGCAAAAACTGTTCTGTTGAACTTGCAGGGTGAGCATCAAATTTCATATAATTAAAAATTGTAGAATCAATTTCAAAATATTTTGTTAATATTCCACTTCTCACTCATAATCTCAATAACACTCATAATAAAATTTATATGTTATTGTTTCAGATGTAAAGATAATCCTTGTTTAAACGATGGTCAGTGTCGTCCATATTTGGTTCATGAAACCGAACACAAATTCAACTGTACTTGTCCCAATGGTTTTCACGGTCAAACGTGCGAACAAATAACCACAATGTCATTCCGCGACATATCATCAGTAACTGTTAATACTGTTAGAGAAGAGGGTTATGATATACAGTTTAGATTCAAAACTACTTTAGGTGACGGTTTATTAGCACTAGGTAAAGGATTGACGTTTTATATATTGGAATTATCGAAAGGGAGATTAAATTTGCATTCAAGCTTGCTGAACAAATGGGAAGGAGTTTTTATAGGTTCAAATTTAAATGATAGTACGTGGCAGAAAGTATTTGTTGCGATAAATTCCTCTCACTTTGTATTATCTTCTAATGAAGAACAAACTATTTATCCAATAAGCTACAACGAAAACAATAATGTGACTAGTACTAGTTTTCCTGTAACGTATATTGGAGGTATTCCAAATAACCTTAGGAAATTGACGCACGGCCAACCGTTTTTAGTAGGATGCACTGAAGACGTTTTGGTGAACGGACAGTGGGTTTTACCTCAACTTAAAAATACCCCTTGGTTAAATTTTCAGCACGTCGAAGAGAAATGTATAAGGGAACCTCAATGTGAGCCAAATCCATGTGAATCCGGAGGACGCTGTACTGATAGGTAAGTTATAGACACTAATTAATCATCATTAAACATCACTACATATGTATATATAAAAATATAATATCTATTTATACCTATTATTTCGAATTTCGTTATTCGAAATGTTGGCTTGCCTTTCCTCAAAAGAGAAAACAACTACTTTCCTGGTTAATACCTCGAAGAATATTCAATTAGATCTCTTCCAAAGATCGTGATGTCATCGACAATTCGCTGAATTTTTTTTAATTACTTAGTTTAATTACTTTAATTACCTCATATATCACCTAATAATTTAATTAACATATCGTCGTCTACGGCTAGGGATTCACTTGGCTAAGGTTCGTAGTTGGAAGTGAAGATGTCTCCTCAAGAGGTCTACTGAGAAATGTTTAACTGCATAAATCAAGTAGCAACGCCAGTTGGCTGTGTCTTTAGTTAGGATTAGAGACTCCGAACGAGAGGTTACGACCCTTTCCTTTTAATTGCGAGCCATTACGGATTCCAATTATAAAATTAGTTTTTTCAATAATTTTTAAAAGAGATAAAAATTTTGAAGTTTCGACTACTTTATTCATATTTTTATAAAGACTGAAAGTAGTCGAAACAGTCCACGTTAAACGGAAATTTTAAAAATTATTAGTTCTAAAAACCGGTAGTGTCCCTGTTTTCCTTTAATAATATTCAGCTTAGATATCGTCTGGACGCCAAGCCAATGCAAAAAAAATTGAAAAATCAAATCACAAATAACACCTTAAAATTACTGCATTCTTAATAAGGTAACAGCTTCTCTGTATCTTAAGTTTGGATAATACAATTAAAAAAATTAAAAACCTTTGTCGATACAGGCTTTAATATCCTGACAACGATGGTAAAACAAAACAACGTGCTGTAAAATGCTGCTGTAGCTTGGAGGGCAAAACTCGATCGGCGCTGGTGACGTAAGCAAGTGAGCGCTATTATAAGTGCGGTAAATTGCACAATT
Organism: Diorhabda carinulata; assembly: GCF_026250575.1. Classification (NCBI taxonomy): domain Eukaryota; kingdom Metazoa; phylum Arthropoda; class Insecta; order Coleoptera; family Chrysomelidae; genus Diorhabda; species Diorhabda carinulata. The sequence continues at coordinate 52,374,832 of NC_079472.1, read as the reverse complement.
TATGTTACGACGTGCCCGATCATTCAAACATTTAAACACGTCATGATTTTCAGACCCAATTGCTGTCGTGGTAGTATAAAAATATAAGACAAATTGATTTTTCCAACATTATTCTACATACCCTAGAACAAATGATAACAAAAACAAAAATGTTTGAAATATCTTATTAACTGATAAAATTCTTACAGGTGGAGGGAATTTAGCTGTACCTGCGAGCGTCCTTATTTGGGTCATACATGTCAGTATAATTACACCGCAGCTACATTCGGATATGAAAATATCACGGATTCATTAGTTACGGTAGATGTCGCTGATACTGCAAGAAGAGCGGTGCGCTCCATAGTTGATATAAGCATGTTTATAAGAACAAGACAATCCAGGGGGCAGATATTTTATTTAGGTAATTATGATGGACAGTTGTCAATGTACTATAATGATTGCTCTAATTTTTTGTATTTGTGATAACTAAGCTGCTTGATAAAGTTGAAGAAATTAATAAATACCGAGATAATGTTTTTCTATCACCACTTATTTTTATTTTTATATCCTTTTGTGCAATACATTTGCAGTTTTAAACAATAATCATATGAATTAATAAGAAATATACTTTTCTTTAGCATCAATTATTGAAAAGCAAAGCTCCTATCACCATGCATACTAGATATTTTTGAAAAAAATCTAAACTTTAAATAGCTGTTGATTGAATTCTAATAACTGATATAGAAATCTCAAGAATACAAAAATAAAACAATTTAAAAACAGGAAACTAGTCGTATGAAAAATATAACTGCATAAACATTATGTAATTAGTATTATGTATTTTTTCTTTTTCGATCTCTTGTCTTAGGGGTCATCTTTAAATTACGTCACACATTTTAAACTTGTTTCGTAAGTTAAAAATCACAAAATAGCAAAACTAAGAACGACATTATTTCCTAGGCAAAAGTCAGTGGTCAAATTAAATAGAAACAAAGGAATCACTGCGAGGCGCAATGCGTTTTGCGGTATTTATCAAAGGGCACCTGGGAGGTCGGAGCGTAACACTAGTGGAGCGAGTGGTTGACAAAACAATTGGTATCTTATATTTACACAGCTACAGCTGTATGCTTTTGAGGTTTTCGTAAAGTAATAGTTCAATGTTCCCGTTTTTACACTCAAATTATAACAGATTTTAAAATGTAACATCACGAAATTTAGGACCACTCCCACCCACTTGTCACACAATGTCACACTTCGTCGACCCCCTCCCATCTCCTTAACGTGTGACGTGCTTTATGGATGAGCCATTAGTACGGCAGTAGGCATTTTAATTATTTGGTTATATGCAGGTTCTGGTTTACTTCCAAATCCAAACGACGAAACTTATATAGCTGCTCAACTTGAAAGTGGTGAGTTATTAGTCAGAATTCAATTTGAAGGAAATCTAGAGAGCTACACAGTTGGAGGAGTGAAGTTGGATAATGGATGGAATCATCTGATCAAAGTAAGCATGGATTTAAAAAATTCTTATCATTAATTAAACACTTTATATATTATAAATCAATATATTAATATTTCTTCTAGAAGAAATACTTGTAACTTATCTTTTGATATTTATGTAATAAAAAGTTATATTTATATAGTTTATTTACACAAATTGAGGTATACTTTTTTCTATCGACTCCATTCCCTTCTATTGTGCAATATTTTTATGTGGAATCCGAGGTCCTTAATTAATCTAATAAGCTCTTGAAACAGACCCAGATCATTTTAGAACACTTGATAATACTAAAATATACTCGATAACTGAGAAAGACAAAGTTACCAGGAGAAAGAAGCTCAATCTACAATGCAGTCCATATGTATGGAATAAATTCATTTTTAGCGTTATTATGTGAAAAAAAACCTGAAACAGATCGGTTTTTAATCTTAAATTGACAATTTACAGTGTGAAAATATTATCCCCCTCTAGCAACCCCTGTGAATTAGAAGCATCCCCTAGAAAACTGTAAATAAGGGGGTCGTTTGGCACTTTGTTGGAAAGGGATTTTAGTCCTCTGTTCAGCAACATAACGTTTTTTTAATCTGGGCAATTATAACAGAAAATTAATTTTTAAGATGTAAAATTTTGATAAAGTCTCTATCACAAAACTTTACGTAAAATGAAGATAATAATGTCACATAATATTTAGAATGTATTTTTCAATGTACTTTACAATTTAAGAACTCAAAAGGAGGTTTGTAAAATTTTTAATAAGATATACCCTGGTCAACACGTTTCATAGTCTACAGTCTACGTACAAAATTGAAAAAAGTTTCGTGAAACTGGACATGTAACAAATAACGAAAAACTAAGTAGAAATGTTCAATTTACTGATGAAAAAAGTTAGATGTACTTCTAAAGATTGAGGAAAATTCGCATAAGAAAACTGGAGAACTTGCCGCCGCCAATGATCTAAGTAAATCATCTATTTTGAGAGTTTTGCATAAAGAAAGATACCACCCTTACGAAGTACAGTTGGTTTAGGAGTTAAATAAAGATGATCCTGATGACACAATAACCTTAAAATTGAATTTATTCCATACATAGGGACCGCATTGTATATAATCTCTTTCCACTCTCCCTCGTTAGACTCATTCCTTCAGAACCTGTCGCCGCTATTGTGATCCACACAACCGTAATAACTATAGTTAATTTTTCTGAAATCATGAAATCTTTGCCAATTATTGTCGATGAAGTCCGACGTCTATTAATTATGAATCTTCCACCTTTCCTTCTTGGAAAGTAATCACCACTTGCCTATTCTATATTTTTTCTGAAGAAGTTGTTACTGCTACCCTTTCTGGACGGTTCTGTCTATTGAGCTCTAATCACTTCAAAAATCGATATGAAGTAGCAATATTATCAATAAATCTCAAATAGTATCATGCCATATTTTGAATTTTGCCATTATCAATACGACAGACTTTCTTAGTGTCCATTGATACTTTCAATCTGCTCCTATCTCTTCTAGCTTTCTTCGGAAATCCAATATTAACAATTAACTTGTTTTCTTGCCGAATATACTTGAATCTTTTTAAAAATAAGCCCACTACTGACACTAATTTCCAACACACGAGGGCTTCAGCATAAATGAAGGATTTTACTGTAATCAAGGTTTATAACTTATGTTTTCTGATATTCTTCTGTTATCATCTGTCTCCTCCCTTAGTATGCTGCTTCTATAGCTAATCCGAGGCCCCAGATAGTTCTGGTTAGGTTCTGAACATATTAAAACACGTAATATTCGATAATGCGTGATAATGTAGTCAAAGGTCAAGTTACAGGGGAAAGAAGTGTAACCCATCTAGCTTCATTACATCAATCGTGTCTATGACAAAAAATATTTAAATATTATTCAGTATTAATACAACGACTTGCATAGGTTTCGAATTGAAATGTCTAAATGTTACATACATTCTTTTATAGGTAATTCGCAATGTGACATTGGTGCAAGTAAAACTGAACAACACGGAATATTTCCGTAAAACGATATCAGCCTCTGGTCCGTTAGACGTCCGAGTTCTTTATTTGGGTGGACAACCCCAATCTAGATCAATCAGACAAACCAATGAAAATTTGTCAGTTACAAAAATTGACATATCTCCAACATCCCCGGCAGCTATAACATCTGCTCTTAGCAGTGTACATTTCAAAGGAATTATACAGGATGTCCAGGTAAAAAATTTTGTGTGTAAAAAATGATCGTCATTCGTTCATTTGAATTTATCACACTAATATTTTTGCTTTAGGAATTTGTTAAAAGTTGAAAGTGATTAAGAAAATTTCAATAAAAAAATTCTTTATTCTACTTTATATTATGCTAAGGTTTAGGAATTTGTAGAAGTTTGAAAATAATTGAGAAAACTTTGATAGAAAAATTTTCCCTTGTACTTTTATTGATTCAGTATAATACTTGCTTGTTGTTATTCTTTAAGCTTGTGTGCAACAAAATCCAGTGCAAAATAATGGTATCAATTCAAAAAATATAAGATTAGATCTGTAGCACTACAACGTTCGACTCTCAGAAAGCATTTCAATTTTGAAAGCTGAAAGCTTTTGTGAGAACTATGAGCACAAAGTTCTCATTTATAAATCAATTTTTGAGCTGAAATGTGAGTAATGGGTTTTTATATTCAACCAAAGAGATAAACTTAATTTGTTAAGAGCTAATTTTTTTGTGTATATTTAGCGTCTATTATTGTGATTTATGTCGATTGTTGTCTATTGAAGCCGATTGTTGTCGATTGTCATTTAATGTTGATAGATCTCTTCTGATGTCTATTGACGTCGATGGTGTCGATTGACGTAGATTCGTTATAAAATTTTTGCTTGTTAATGTTATTGTTTATTAATTCTAAACTTCTGTTGTTTGCTATTACATTGAATAAAGTCATATCAGTCTAAAATTTTTTGCATATTAATCCACCTATTTATTCTTCAGAATAAATTTATTATCAATTTCAAATTGAATCAATCTTCCTTCAATGTAATTAGTAACACTACAAGCTCAAAAATTGTGCAAATAAATTATACAAATATAGAAATTCTGTAACATACTCTAAATTGTGGTTACAAGCATGACATTAGTAATTACTGAACTTGTTGTACAATTGTAGTTTATTTTCATAACTCAAAACCAAACCTTCTCAGTTATGTTATGTAAACAAATATCCATATATCTTTAGAGCAGGATAGATTGATTGCAGTGGAGTTTTATATTGTGAACATTTCAGTTCTCTATCGATACGTGGTCAAGTGATTCAGATAGTGATAACAAAAATTTTGCATTGAATACTACCTATAATATTGATGTTTCCAAATATGGTAGCTGCTCTATGTCACAGTGACATTTAAACCCACTCACTCACAGTTAGTTTCGTTTTTACATCTGGCTGGATGAAACGTCGGATCTCGCCTAACAGATTTTCCTCATTTCAAAATGCTAGACTATCGCAGAACAGTTCTTGTTTCGTTATATTGCAAATAACAGAGGTAACTCCTTAATGTGCCATGTTTATAATCGAACACAGGCAATCTCCCATTTCTACCTGTGTTGTGCTCTGCATTTATCAAATGTAGAACATTTGAAACCGGGACTATTTAGTTAGTAGATATTTATCACATATAGATCGGACAATTTAACGACTGACACGAACGTCCATATTAAGAGACTATCTATGCATTGTAGTATACTATATCGTCGCTGCGTGAGCGATTCCGCATAAGAGCAATTTGTAAAGACCGCGTATTTGCTTTTTAATGATTTTACAGGAGGAAGAAAAAACTTGCTGCCAACTTCAGGCCCCCTGCTGTTCCGCGCTATTGTTTCGATAGCACAACTGACGTTTCTCATTGGATAATTCAAATCAGATGAAGTCTGTTATAAGCCAATAGGCGTTTAGAATTGGCCAGCACGATATTTGAATTTTTCGCGTTTTGCTGTTACGCGGTATTTACAAACTGCTCTTACGCGGTTTCGAACGCGCAGCGACGATATGTAGTTTGTCATTTCCTTCCAACAAGTGGCACGCCGAATTTCGAAGTTTAAATGTTATCTGGTCTCGGGTTTAAACCCGGAACTATTTAGTTAGCAGACATTTATCACATATAGAACGGACTATTTAACGACTACTCGGGTTATCTGGCCTCGGTTTTAAACCCGGGACTATTTAGTTAGCAGACAGAGTACCCTCTTACAGCACTACGGCATCTACAGAGTAAACTTTGGCAGCCGAAAAGGCTACTACTATTCTCATATTATGTCACATTAGTTTTTCTATAACTTTTATTTTAGATAAGTAATGGATCTGCTGTAATGATCGTTGAATTTTACCCACTCCAAGCTCCAGATTTACGTATACCTGCTTCATTTGGTAACGTTACCTTTGATAGATCAACAGTATTAAAAGGCGTCCATTCTGATGATTTGTGCAGACTAGATCCCTGTCACAGAGGAGAATGTTCCATCACTTGGAATGACTATATGTAAGTTATGTTTTAAAATATAGTAATTTAAGAAGTTACAAGACTAGAAAACAGTATTTTTCATGAAGATTCCAAAGGGGTTTTAGAAACCTGCAAAACAAAAATTTACGAACGCGAGACGTACAAATATTTTTTTGAGACAGATACTCTGTTGTAAAATTAATTTCATATCAATGTTGATTTTATTGTCCTTCCTAGTATGTATATATTTTTAGCCTTGATAAAGATCAAATAAAAGATCGGTACGTTGGCATTTTAAAAAATAAAGGGACCATAGCTGTTGTCATAGTAACTAAACCATGTCTTATTAAATATGGGAAATATAAAAAAAACTGATATTGAACTGTTCATGTCAGCAAAATATTATACATTTTCGGGATAATTTTTCGTCGATAAAATATTATCCAGTGTCTAGTGTATTTCAAAAAGGTACATGTATTTAAAAACTCACATGCTATAAATTTTATTTTGATTTTTAGGTGTATCTGTCCTATCGGCTTCAAAGGGAAAGATTGTAATGAACTAGAATTCTGTAAATTGAGAGGTTGTCCAACTGGATCGGAATGTAAGAATTTAGAAGATGGTTACGAATGTATATCAAACAGTACTTTCGATGGCTTGCAAAAACCTTTGCAGTATCAACTAACAGCAGATGTAATTTCCGATAATTTCATTTTCGATTCTTTGGAATTGAATTATAGAACGCGATCATGGGGTACTATACTTTTTGCTAAATACAAAGAAAACTATTTTGAAGTTTTCGTTTATCACAATGAAGTAGTTATTGAATGGAATTTTAACGGAATGCCGGAGATAAAGAGGTTCAGAATAGATAGATTCAAGGGTCAGTGGATTTCTCTATTGTTTTTATATAAAAATTCGAAACTAAGAGGTGGATTCAAGGAGCACGTAATGGACGAGTCTTCGGACTTTGAAGTAAAGCAATTCGATATTTACGCATTTAGTGAAATATTTCAAAATGGTGAAATATATATAGCTGGTAGTGATAATTTATTCGATTATCAAACAATTATCAACAATACAGATACGAATTTGGCAGGTTATATACCTGTTACGGATACTACTACTGTAGAATCGCTTATTAGTAATTCTTTAGAAAGTAGTGAACTTTCTGAAGATGTATTATTGTACAAAGTGGATCAAGATAAAAAGACTGATAATTTTAAGGTAAGATTTTTTGAACGTACTCTAATTATACTGGGTGATATCAAAAATATTACAAAATGGATCATTTAACTAATTTACACAATACTTCGACAAACTATTTTACTTAAATCTTCCCCATGAATCATTTTATCTATTACTAAAAATCGCGATGAAACTCCTTCCTCTTATACCTAATGTACTAGCTGAATAGCCACAAGTTTCTGTCACTCGAATAATATAAATGAGAGATGAAAAATCACTTATATTAATTAAATAAAAATTGTGGCATTTCAATGCCACTACTTTTTGAAGTGGAATAAGTCCGTAACTTTTTTACAACTTAAAACTACTCCCCAATATTACAATCTTACACACGAAGAGTATACTACAGCTATTGCACAGATTGGAAGGCTTCTCACTAGAAGTGTCTAAAAGATTCCATGTGACACTATCCTCGATTTTGATAACATTGAGAATGTTCTAAGAGACTGGTAGAAATCAAAAAGACCAGGCCAGGGCCGTGGGCGTGTAAATTATGCAAATCAGGTCCGATTTTCGTTAAACAATGGTTTTTTGTATCTACTTCACTTCAACAAGAATTTTGTGTCATTGTATCAGCAGGATATTAGCAATTATATACGAAGGCCGTTTTTTTTCAACCTCTGATAGGCTATAAATAAAAGACAAGTTCATATAAAACAATAGTTTTATTACCAAAAGATTGGTACACTTACGGTTACTTTTCGATATAATCACCGAAGAGATTGAGACATTTGTCGTATCTGTGGACAAGCTTTCCAATACCCTCTTCAAAGAAAGTAACAATAGAGTACAAAACAGACCTTGAAACTTCTGGAAATTCCGCAGACAAAGCAGTAATGTTGAATCTGCGATTTTCTTTAACCATTTTATCAATTTGTTGAACCAAGTCATCTGAAACGACAGATTTGCGACCTTGGCCCCCTTCATCATGCACATCATTACGGCCATCTTTAAACTTTCGACACCATTCACGCATAACACCATCGCTCATGAAGTTTTCCCCATACACACGACTCATTCTCCGATGGATTTCTGCAGTACTATGGCCTTCAGCCTATCCTAAAAACCAGCAGACTAATCCCTAACCACCTATTGGATTTAGAAAGCAACATGCCCCCCTAGAGCAAGTTCATCGAGTCTCGAAAAAAGTGTACCAATCTTTTGAAGATACTGCTAGGCGGTCTTTTTAGATATCGCTCAGGGATTCGACAAGGTCTGGCACGATGGACTACCATACAAAATCCTGCCAGCAGAACAGAAACTTTCAAGTCAACATCCAAGATTACATCACCATTCTACATCCAATTATATCAGCAATTCCACAGGGAATTGTACTTGGCCTGATCCTCTATCTTATGTACACTGCTGATATTCCCATACACAACATACGCAGTTGACACTGTCGCGCTAGCATCTCACCAGAACCTAGCTATGGTCTCTTATTTATTGCAGTGTTTGCGTAGTGGTGGCATAAACAGTGTGCTCACTAACGGTTTCAGAAATTCCAACTTAGTAATTTTTTGGGCAAATAATTTTTAAATTAAAAAATTTAAATTATGAATTCATTTTACTTGGAAGCATATTTAAAATAATTCTGTATTGGTAAAATATTAGAAAAAATCTATTATATTCGAATTTTATTTCAAATTGATACAAGTTCCCTTAAAAAACATATTTAAATAATTCTATAAAGTGAATTATCGCTTCTACAATTTTTTAGCGATATTTGATGTTTGCTTATTAATTAATTTTCATAATTGTTATTTTAGGGTTGTTTAGGTGAAATAAGAGTAGGAGGCTTACTTCTTCCATATTTCCATACACAAGAAATTTATCCGAATAAAACGAATCTCAAGAAATTATATGAATTAAGTACCGATTCGACAATAGAACATGGTTGTATCTTATGCTATCCAACAGATTGTCTAAATAAGGGTGTCTGTATGAATAGTACAGAAACTTACAAATGTCATTGCCAGCCCGGTTTCACCGGTGTAGATTGTTCGTTTGACATAGATGAATGCGAAAATAACATGTGCCTAAATAACGCAACTTGTGTTAATCTAATCAACGAATATAAATGTGAATGTTTAGCCGGTTACACTGGGGAATATTGTGAGATCGATATTGATGAATGTCTTAGTAACCCTTGCAGGCATGGTGGTACATGTAACGATTTGATTGGTACGTTTAAATGCGACTGTCCAGAGGGATTTGTAGGTAAGTTAACACATCTACATGATCATTAAAGAAATACAGTGCTTTCAGTATTTATTGCGAAAGTAGAAAGTAAATCTTTGTTCAACTCACAATCATTTATTGATGGATCACGCTGTGACATTACTTATATTGCATTGGTTTTTTTACAACCCGCCCCCTTAGACATCTAGTAAATGGACTCAACACATGCTTTTGTATCATAACGATTGTGTTTTTGGATTTTGGATTACATATTCTGTCAACAATTCCATACTTTCATTTTTTATGTTCTTGCTTTAATGTATTTTTATGGGTTCTATACTGTAGGAAAATACCCTTATAAAAAATATTTTTGGATTAAGAAGGAAACCAATAGGGAAGCACTTCGGCTCTCTCTAAACTATGATAAATAGTATTTTGATGTCAGTTAAACTAAGCTACATCTGATCTTTAGCTTCCTTACAGGACACTGCCGGTCCTGAAAACAACTGATAAGATTTTAAGATCAGTTCCAAATAGCAGGGTGTGCAATAAAACATTCCTTCATCAAAGAACTAGACATGTTAATTTCTATAACTGATGAAGATTTCCAGTCTGTTAATAATTTGATTATGATATTCTTTGTCAATATTTAAGTAGGGTTTTATCGAGTTGGCTTCATAATTTTTATAAGTCCTTGCTCTTGTTAACTTGGCCAATCGATTAACCTCGGTCGATCGATTGGAGTGATCAGTATTTTTTTTCCTTGGTATTCAAGCCAATCTAATTTCTACCAATGGGCCTATTATCATACCAGAAATTACTTTCGGATTTACAGTGACATCAATTTTTCAAAAATTCTGACAGAAAAACGTTGCTGTCGTTAGTTTCTATTAAAAATTTGCTTTCAATATACATTCATGAACCACCTTAGCAAGTCTCTGCTGAATACAGGGTTATATTTAACTAGATTTGTTACAGAACCATCTTTGTTTGATTAGTTACAAAAAAGTCAGTCAAGCAAGCAGCAGCTCCCTACCTCGCCATACTAATTCTACCACGGCTATGTGATAGAATTTCCGTTGCCGTTCTTCAGGGATATTTTCATTCCATACATTTTCCATTTTCGTTATTTCTACGAAACTTAATGCTGTCAAACTTTTCCCTTTTTCAGGGATCTGATTGCAGTTTTCGTCGTATAGAATTGTGGGCCGATCGCGCTCACTGAAATACAACACTTTTGAATGTGTCAATAATAACTTTCATTTCTTTATAAGATTTACTTTGTAACAGCTTACTTGTTAGGTTCCACATGGTTTTGACCATAGTTTCTTTGAGCTCTGTACCATCTTTTCTTCTCATGTTCACAGACATGGGATGTAGCTTAACAAGTGTTTTCAAATTATACTCAGATTATATTTTTATGCAATTATCGAATATTCTGGTGTTTTCTCAAGTACTCTAGACACCCAAGAAAATCCAATCCAAGAAAACATCAAAATTTGAAGTAGAAAGTTGGAAATTTTTGTTTCTGAAATAAATAGGTTTGTTACAATATGAATCCGTTTCAATAATCAGTATTACTTGTTAGGTTTTTAATGTAATGTAGTGAATTCGTGAAATGAAATAACTTTTAATATTGATATTTGTAATAAATCTGAAATAATTTGATATTTTCAAAACAATTGAAGATAGGTATAGGACATTATTTATGCCTATAAACTTTTATTTCTGAAATAAATAGGTTTGTTACAATATGACTCCGTTTTTAAGACCAAAAATGTTTTTAGGTAAACAGTGTGAGGCTCCATTGCTGATTACTTGTGAGAACAAACCTTGTAAAGATGGATCTACATGTAAAACGGGTTCCAATGAAATAACTGGCAATAATTTCACTTGTATTTGTACAGAAGGTAAGGAAATATTGATTCAAGCTTTTTAATATAAAAACATGAAATTTTAAAACTTCTATCCTGTTTCTGTTTATTAAATATTTTTTAAATAACGTGTCAGGTGCAAAGATTAAATAAAACTAATTCAAAAAACAAGTGTACTCACTGCAGTAGTCGAACTTATGATTAAAAGGTTTTAGAAATAATAGTCCTAGCTACAGATCATACTCTAAGAAGATATGCAAATTTATAACAAAGATATCTACTTATGCCGTTATTCATTTCCACCCAGTTCAGATTGCGTAGTTTCCTAATAATATTCACAGATATTTTCAACCAAACCAAGGAAAATATTCTCACTTCTCTTAAATGATGCTTCCCTCGTCTGGGGCAAACTGCTTCTGTAGAACAGTTCATCCCATGCAAACCTGAAAAAATAAAAGATACAGCAGCCAATTATTTTTTTTTATTTTAATTGATATTAATACAAGTGAGGCAAAGAACATGAACATATAAATCAAGTTGAGAGGTCTATATGTGCACCAACGTAAGTCAAAAATGAGCAATATTGATACCAGAGATACATAAAATATCACAGTAATTTAGTAGTAAAATGAATAAACTATATCAATTTATCACAGTTATTTTATTTATTTATCAAAAGGTTGAAGAGGACCTTTTACAAAAAATATCACAGCACTTTGGTTGTATAACGAACAAAGCCAATCAATGTGAAGGACCTTGATATTTTTTTCATTCTTCAGAATTGAATATCCAATTTGCTTGTCTCTAATATATTTGCAAATAATTAGGCACACTGCTCTATCCAATGAAGGTCCCAGAATATTATGTTCCGAAGAAAATCTGTCCCAAGCAATGTAAATGGCATTTTGCTGCTTGAACAACTCAACTAGGTTACTTTCAAAACCTTTCTATTCAAGAAAGTTATATAACCTTCTTTTTTAAAACGCCAATGGCTCTTCTATAGGTAAATTGCTAGATGTTATCGTATGAACACACGAACTATCAACTTGATGCTCCTTGACAATCATATCAGTGTCTACTATATTTGAATTTATAGCATATGAGTGTTCTTGGTTTACTATACAGTCATAAACTTTGGCATATCTGTGATCTTCATAAATGGAAGTTGACAATGAAGGCAGATGAGAGGTAGAAATAGATGGGATAGCTTCATACTTCAAATGCTTTCTATTGCAATTTGTAAAATCACTTTCCAGAATATGATTTTCACACAAGCGATAATTTTATGTTGAGCATTGAATTTTACAAAATTTTTCCCATTTAGAAAAATAAATGGGAAATGGGAAATAAAAAAAATGTTTATTTATTTTTCCTTCCATATATTTACTATTGCAGCCTGGAAATTTACATATATATTTTACTCTGTCATCTACCTTCAAAATTACAGAAAAGAATACTTAGCTGTTCATTTTTTAGTTATTTCCAATAAGATCCTTCGTTATCTAGGGCTATGCTTCCTATCCGGCTCTAAAACAAATTCTTATTAATATAAAATTTCAATCTGACTGTATGCTGTATGTTCTATGGTCCTAGCTGTAGGATAAGCATATTTTTATAGATATTGGTTACATTAACAAATTTATCTTGATAAAACTATCTGTTTCAGGCATGGAAGGACCTTTGTGCGATACACCATTTTGCCAAATTGACCACTGTCTACATGGTAAATGTAACGATAGTTTTGCAGTGCCTTTTTGTGAATGTGAAAGGGGTTATGAAGGAAGACTCTGCGATATCGATATTAATGAATGTATATTACCTAACGGTGGCAGTCCTTGTCAAAATAAAGGAATATGTATAGATCAAGTAAATCGATATACTTGTAATTGTGAAAATACAGGTGAGAGTAATCCATTGAAATATATTTTCATATAGTTTATACCTTAACTACCAGTTGGTATACTTTGTGCAATTAAAATATAGTTAATATAACAAATATTACAGGTTGAATTATATAACAAAAGGTTATTCATTTTGCATACACAAGGTGTATATACACAAATGAGAGCTGGGACACGTCGATTTGTATTTTTAAATGCGCTTTTATTTCGAAAACACGAAATTATACAGGGTGTGCCATATGACAGTGGCCACTACCAACACGAGGCTGTAATATCTCGACACGGCACCGCCCACTATTTACAATAACTATGACAATTGTTGTTGACACTTCTCGTTAACCTAATCATTACAATTCACAATCATAAAAAAATTTTGTGTTTACAAGGGTAAGGGCAATGATTAATTAAAAATGGTCCTTGCTAAAAGGATGTATCACAATTAGGTTCTAAACACTTGAAACCGCACACTTCTTAAGCATATGAAACAGGTTCGATCTGTTGCAAATGAATTTCTCTAATGTGTCTATTAACACTGAACTGTCCTGAGAAGATTTAATTACAATATTTACTCGCTACAGACATTTAACAAGTTTTAGAATGATGAGATAATCCAACAGCAAAATGAAATAAATAAACAATAACGTTGGGTTAACCGAGAATTGTCAACTGTCACGTTATGTATATCATTAATTTTATTGATTCCTCAGAAAATTCTTGACATAATTGATGTAAAATGCCCAATATCTACCTTCAACTGTTTCCTTTTTGTTTATAAAAACTGAAAATATATATGAAAACGTTTTATTTTCATTTAAAATGCACATCCTTAGTAACTTGTCTACCTGCATCACAGAACTGATCAGTGTCAGTGCTATTGTCGTTTGAATTTTGTTAATTATACGTTATAAGATCAGAAAAATGGTTCGTTTAACAGAAATGCACAAAGTAACCATCCTAGAATTGATTGGTTATGGAGGTGACACAACAATGAAAGTTTCTCTTATATTTCCCGATAAATTTCCAAAGGAACAATTAGCAAAATAGAAAAGCAAATTCATGGACGTGGTCATGTAAGACAGATAAAAAAGGAGCTATCACTGTATTAAGTGATAATAGGTAATTGGATATTATGCTTTAGTTTCATGAAAGCCCACATAATTCTGGTCCAAAACTGTCAACGTTAACCACACATAACTTTTTGGAAGGTTAATGGAAAATAAAATGCATATCTGTAAAATAATACCAACTCATGAGCTCACGAAAAACGATAGGAGAACGTATTTTTGTGCACAAATGATGGCAATATTAGATAACAATATGATGCAATTAAAAGATGTTTTGTTATGATAGAATATAATGTGGTTTCAGCAAGATGAAGTATCGCCCCATTACCAAATCAATGTCAGGCTGGAAAAAAATAAAACATATATTTTGAAATTCCTTTCCTAAATTATTTAAATTTGGGAAACGAACGCTTCTGAATCTGTTAATGGTGGAGATTGCAGTTGTGTTATCAACTCTACATAGGACATTACAACCGCATAAATTTCGTGTAAAACATTTCAACGCAAAAAACACTGCTAATAGTTCTAATTCGTTAATGTGTCGATGTTTTTCCTGATTCAACTAGAACCCAAAAGTAGTTTTGTTCCCACAATAGCCACTCCAACCAGATTTTAAAGCGTCAGAGAAAATTTATAGCGAATTTATCATTCTGAATACTATTACTTGAAACCATTATGTTTTTTAACCATGACGAAAATTCAGGTAACAAATCCGTAGAGATATTCATTTTTGCATCGTAGTTATTATTAACTGGTATTATTAACCTGGTATAATGCATTAATTGTTTCACGTTCAAAAACCTTAGTGTAGAGAAAACTATATCTGACAGCTGGAGCTGCAGACACTAATTTGCCAACAAACTTTGAAAACTCTCTTATGGTATAAATTTTTAATTTAACTTTCATTAATTTATGTAATCTGATACGTAACGTGGGACTTATTCCTGTAGAGTTGGTTCAGAAACACTTTTCACCAGCGTCTCTTCTCCCAGAATGGAGTTAATGTTGATGTTGTCTGGTGTCTTGTTATCCATAACCTAGACAAAAAAGGTCATAAACTCTAGGCTTTACAAAAAAAATAATATAAAATAATATAATATAGGTTTATTTTTGAGCATGAGTTACTCTAAACTCAAGTTGATTTATTTTCTAGGATCTTTCCATTCTAGGAAATTCCGAGCTTGTGAACCCTTTCACTTTCCACTCTAGGAAATTCCAAGGTTGTGTCCTCATGTCACTCTAGTAGATATTTTAATTGAATATATTATGATCATTCTTGGTACATTTTTTTGCTCAACGTAGTTTGCTTACCTGCGATTACTGGTTTAGAGTTGATATTTTCGACTTCAAATACATCTTCGTTCGCTGAAGAACAATCAGAATTGAGCTCGTCTGTATAATCTGAGCGGCTACTGCTTTGTGAAACTTCCGAGGAATGGTTTGGTGAACGACGATAATGCTTTTGCTTTTGCTCAATCGCATTAACCTTCGCATTACTGATTTAAGCATTGTTTTTATGTCAGCACTATCCGATCCTCTATTTCCAGAACTTCCGGATCTCGTCTCTCGCCGCCCGCCATTTAACGTAATAATAAAAAGATTTAATTGTGAAAGACGATAATTACACTACAATTTATAAGCTTAATCGAAAAACCCGTGTGGTCTACAGAGCACAAAAACGAAGACTGAAGTAAGTGGGTGGCGAGGGGGCGAGGGTTCGGGTTGTAATAGATAAAAAAACGATTTCTTTGAATATTGTGGTCCAGGAGCGCCGAAGCGGAGGTACTACATAGTTATTATTTACAAGACGAGACCGTAATATAATAAGAAAGTTGGTATAATTTTTCATTTTTGAAGGAAATTCGGATTTAAAAATACAAATCGACGTGTCCAAGCGTTTATCCCTATATGCCCCCATTTATTTATTGATGAATTTCTCTTCCATTTGGTTATTCCACACTGTAGAGTGACATCAATACCTAATTTTGAATCATTAACAAAGACTGACATAAATACTTAATCATTGGTGACACATTTATGTTATACATATACAGTTACAATAAAAAGTAAAATTGTAATAGAGTTAATATACAATGGTTTTTCTTCCACTCGGCACAGGTGAGCTTTGGTCATCCTCAATATTCAAAATTCGCATACAGTGCCAATAAGTCTTGTTAGGGTGGTTAGAATTTGCAACCATTTTATCATCAACTCTACTTTGTTTACTTATATTTATTTTTATAGGTTATACGGGACTACTGTGTGAAATAGATATCAACGAGTGTGAAAATGAACCGATGACGTGCGGTCGTGACGGTACTTGCGAAAATATGCCTGGATTTTATCGTTGTATTTGTGACAGTATTAAAGGAAAATGTGGCCGTCAATGTAATCTCGATGATCCTTGCGAAAATGATCATCCCTGTGAGCACGGTACTTGCCAGTCTCAATGTACTGATAAACCTGACTACTTTTGTGAGTGTGAAGAGAACTATGTAGGAAAAAATTGTACGGAATTGAAGGTAATTTGTTTTATTTTATTAATTGCTTAACAAGAACTGCTAATTATGGTTAATTGGATGTGTAGAAATAGAATAAGAAATATAAACATTAGACTATTTAAAATGTTGAAAATATTGTTTGAAATGACGGATAAAAAATCCTGAAAAATTTAGAGCTCTTAATATTAATAGGTGCTGCGTCGAAAATTTCAATTTTTTTTCTAACTTTGGAATTGATTAAAAATTAAAAAGTCATCGGACTAGTTGCGTCAGAACATATTTTTGTAGAGAATTGAACGCTCTACAAAAAATTATAGAATTTTTTGATATATTCACTTTTTCAAAAATTATTTAACGCTAAAGATGGATTGATTTAAAATTTTTACATTTTTCTAATTTTCCGACGCCACCATCAACTCTATGATAAAATTTAATGGGACTAGTAGAACATTTAATTTCCTATAACTTATCTCTCAAAAATTTTTAATATTTTTTACATATCGTAAGTGATTTGCAAACTAAAGTAAAAATTTTTTTATAAAGTTGTCATTTTAATGCTTAAAATTAATTATCATATAAATTTTCAACCTAAAAATTAAATTTTTATCAAAATCAAAGCAATTTATATTGTTAAACTAAAAAATTTCTATTATAATTGGGCACGTTTTTTCTGTTTTCATTTATAACTAGTAATAAGTATTATAATCGCTCTTTATTTTTAGTGAATCACTGTATTGTATTGTTCAATTAATACTACTGCCACATCATTTACGACTGTTAATTTAATAAAAAACGCACAATCTTTAAAACTTCCATCACTAGCCCAAAAATTTACTCTTTCTTAATCTATCGTCACAAAATCACACTTATCTTTGTCTAATATTGCATTTAAATTGTCTTTTTTCACTTAAAATTTCCTTGCCTCAACTTTCTTTCCTTTACGACAGTTAATATTTACAATCATTTTTTTTCACTTCAACTTCTACTTCATTATCAAACAAGGGAATTATAGCTAGCGTTTCAGTTAAATACCATAGATGAGTAATCTTTTTTCAGTATCAGCTTTTGATGTTGTAGAATTATCGGCTTTGTAATGAATTAATTCTTGCAAAAAAGTGAGATCATGATTCGGAGCAAGAATAGCTTTCTGAAAATATTCAAATCGAAACCCATAAGAGTAAATATAGAGTTCTAGAACCATTGCAATTGTTATATTCCTACATCACTCTACAAGTCACTATAGGAATATTTAAAATTTTTCACTATGTGAAGAACGTTTTTTGTAAAAATGTCGTGTTCAGATACACAATGTGATCCGAAATTTTAGCATTATGTTATGAAACTTTTAGATTTTAAGTATTTACCAGCAAATTTAAATTCCATTAATGTTGCGACATTAGAATATTTATACCACTACCTCAGTTTAGTGAAAGTAAAAAAAATTGCTTGAAACGTATGAAACATTGGAAAATTAAATTTTTTATCTATCTAATATAGTAGAAATATTATCAACATACCTAGACCACCCCCTCTGAAATTAATAAATTAAATATTGAAAGAAAAATGTTTGTACCTGTGCTTTCAAATTAAAAATTTTAGATGGACATTAATCTTGTAATGATTACACACAAATTTTATATAAAATACTTGTAAATCTCAAGGCATCCCAAGATCTGAGATCTTGTACGAATTAAAGTGGTGGGTTAATATAACAGAAATTTAAACAATATGTATTACTGTAATTACATTTTAAGAAATTATTATTTTAGGTATCCGCTAGTCAAGCAGAAGGTGGAATCAATATTTTGTACATAGTAATTCCTATTATTCTGGCCCTAATACTGGCTTTGGTAGCTGGTTTAGTAATTTTAGTGAATGTAGCTCGTAGTAAAAGAGCTACCAGAGGTACTTATAGTCCGAGTGCACAAGAATTCTGTAATCCACGAGTAGAACTTGACCACGTGTTGAAACCACCACCTGAAGAAAGGTTAATTTAGACTATTAATTTATTTGAAATTAATTTTTGACAACGTTAAATGATCACTTATGTAAAAATTAACTTATAGTCGGATTTATTGTTACTCCATATATTATACCTTTGACATAAAACAGTTTATAAAAATATTTATATTAATATTTTTACACAATTGATCATTTATCGTATTTAATACTGTACTTAAGGGGCACTTCTACTTAGTTGTATATTAAGTATTTAAATTGACTTTCTTCCATATTTTCCGTATTGATTTCGTTTATTACCTATCGATAAATATACATCAATACATATATATACACGGTGTGTCATATAATTACAAATACCGAACATTTTTATTATCTGACAAAGTTTCGATTACTAAAATGAAATAAATTTGTATATAGCTTTTGTCAGACACAAAAAAAATTGAAACTAAGCTCCATTGGTCCATTAAACATTTACTTCTTATTCAAGATGTTGACAAATCTCTAAACACATAGGCTAGCACTGTGTTTAATAGTTATCATAAAATCGGGTACCCGTTTTCGAATGATTCTAGATATTACAGCCATTGTCTGCTATATAAAGTCAAATTATCTTACACCTAACATTATGACACACTCGGTATGATGTATGATTTATTATTATATATTAATCAGTTTCTGCAAGGTAACTTTCCCATGACAAAAGTATATTTTCTGATCTTTGTTTATCGTGGCTGGAATATGATTATTTTTTATACTTTCATCTAATTCAAAAATGGATTTTACTTAAGCATTCGTTAATATTTTGAATGTAGTTAAATTTAGATTTAAGGTATTGATAAAACAACGAATAAATTTATAACAGCCTTTCTTCAGTGCGTCATTAAATGTATTGGAATTATTTGCATTATAGGCAAATATTACACCATCGTATTCAGCTACATATGAAGAGTTCGGGACTTCAATTTGATAATATTTATATAATTTATTTATAAATTAGCAAAGCAATTACAGAGTTAGTTTCATCTAAAATACTAAATAAATAATCATTTTAAAAGAGGCAGTCCTATATCTGAAAGAAATTTCCAAAGGAAAAATATACAGTATGTAGAATCAGAATTCATCTCATTTTTAAATACCAAATTAGGGTGACGCCTCCATTCTCCATATATCTAGTTAACTGATTTCTGCCATTTGTTGTGACTTTTACCAGTGATATCGGGCGTCATGCTGGCAATTTCTTCTCGATTGTTCACAATGACAGGATTTTCAAAAAGTTCACAATGACGGGATTTTCAAAAACTCTTAAACGCTTTCAATTTAGATGAGAAACTCTTAGGAGTGTGAACCTCAGTTAATAATGCCAGTGAAGCAGAACTGTTTTAAGGCTATTTTTTCAAGAAAATACGCCAATGTGCTGAGTTGTATAAGATCTTAAATGTATTCATCAAGCCTTCAATATTGACACAATAAACCAACTCGTCCTCTGAGGCAAAACAGGAGGTGAACTGCTTCCCACAATATCAAAACCATGAGCAAAAAATAAGTTCTTGCTTTTGAGCCTTGATCCAAGCAACTCAGCAGTGTTTTGGCAAGATTCAAGTCTCTTACTAAATCCTTTAGCTCGTTCAGATACGGCACCATCTTCGTCAGAACTTGGAATCTGTTCCAAGGTAGTAGGGGCCTTGGAATGGCATTTCGGTCCTATAAGGGATGGGACATAAGGCTGATTTCAGATAGGGGTGTGAAATTGACTGTTTCCGTTTTGACGTATACCCTTTTACATTACACAAACAAAAGTAGCAATCATCACTATGATTATTTTGCTCGCGCCATACCATAGGAACCGCATATCGGAAAGCTTTTTTCTTACCGTTAAACCAATTTCGAAGGCCTTCAACACATCGTTTGCAAACTTCATGAGGTGCCCAAACTTTATCCTGATCTCTGAGTTTTAAGCCAAAATACGCGAAGTATACTTTTTTTACAAAGTTGGTAATATTAAGTTGTTGCTTTAATATCATATATGTCTAACAGATGACACTGCACTATACTCAACCAAGATCTATAAAACAATGAAGAGTAAACATGTCATGGTATCGCGCCACTTGTTACACTATACGAGCCTGCACGTTCAGGTTAAATGTTTATGTTTGTTAATTTAGCTCACACAAGGCGCTCTTTATTTAGAAAGTAATTAAACGTTATGGCCTGTATACATTTAAAAACAATAATCAAAATAAAATTGTGCTTATTTATTCATGACTTGAAGTTAGCCCAAAAATTTCCTTTTTTAAGAAAATTGTGTTTTTTAAAATAAAGGGAGGATCTGGAATTTTTTGAGTATTTCTTTAGTTTTCAAAACATAGAAATCAGTTAAAAACACCCAAGCATCATTTTTGTTGCAGACCTGTGTTATTTGATTTATAGAAATTGAGATAAATATTATGTTTTTCATTGAACTACCCTGTTTTATAGTTATTTTGAGATATTTCCGAGGATCATTCCATTTGCTGGAATCCGATTCTTCGAATATGTAATTAATCGTTTAGACAATATATACGCGCTGAAAGAAAGCTGATTTACCATAAATAAAATATTGAACAAATATTTAAAATTATTTTTTTTAATGGATCTGTTATTTATCTAATGTCGCTGAATTATAATTTTACTAATTTATACTTTATATTTAATTGTATTTTCTAATTGGAAATTAAGGTACCTTCCCAAATTATCAAATTAATTTAACCATTTTAGAGTAATTTATACAAGTACATCCACATAGCACGTTTTTTTCAAATATACATGACTGTCTTTTTAAAGAATGTGTTAGGCTTCATCCATTAGAGATTTCTTCAAATAAGACATCTTTTGTTTTATATCATCTTCTGAAGCATCAGTTGGACTAATTCTATTTCCTCTTTTATCGTGTGCCTAATTTTTCCCAAGACGTTGTGAAAATTATTTTAAGCATGAAAGAGTCACTGCGTTGACGAATATGTTTATGTTCAAAGTTATACAAGCAATGTTTCTTTCGATTTTCGCAGTCTTTTAAAGTAGTTGTAATGCTTACGCACTTAACACGGACTTCTTGCAATGCTTCAAACCCGCTTTTAAATTTGGAAAATTCTCTTTCAGCTATACAAGTGATCAAATTAGTTAGTACTTGAGGTAAGGTCATGGCCTAAGGGCAATTGCATTTAAAGGCAACTCGCTAGGATCCCTTGATCTAGAGCTACACCACTAGTTACTAGATTTTGTCTTAAGTTTCAAATAGAGAGGATTCTTATGACCATTTAATCTTTTTCAAAGTAGACCATATAATCAAATAAGCAAGGTGTAATATCCAACTACTTTTAATGAACTTCTATTTTACTGTCCAGTTGGGTCACTTGAGACAATTTTAAACATTATGCTTGTATTAAAAAGAAACTGTTCAAGCTAGATCATCCAAATCAACGCCATATTTTTGGTCGGTGTCTACACTACGATACACACTACATGAAACAAGCAGAAATGAAACACTTGAATATATATAATTTCTCAAGTCACCTCCACAAAGGCAGTTACTTGAGAAAGCCTAAATTGTATTGAAACTCAAATATGCCAATAGTGTTTCAGACTTAAGACATAAAAAATCATTGTTTAAAAATATATCGAGCATTTTGAAAAAGTAGTATTTTTTAAAGAAAAACTGCGTCTTTCAATACTACTGTTTTATTATGTAACAAAAGTACAAAAGTTTTGAAAAAGATGAACAAAAATCATTCTTTGGTAACATATCTAGATATAAAAACTAAATAAAAAAGAAAGTTTCCAAGGAACTGAAAAAAATCTAACGACTAAAATTCTATTGAAACAGTATATCTGCGATGAATAGATACAGGAAGTAGCTTTGATAATATTTGTGTTGTCCCGACATCTGTAATGTCTTCAACCTCAGGAAAAATAAATATTTTTTTGTAATTTGCTGACTGACGCATAAAGCTGCACGTGAATACAAAATTTGGCTTTGTTGCAGTTATTTTTCCTATAAACTTCTTTAAATGTTGGCTTGTGTGGAGTTTGGTATAAAAATTCCACCAAAACAAAGTCTATGATCTTTAGTTCTGCTGAATATACCTCATGAACATCATGAACGAATCATCAGGACCTTTGTAGGTCCTGACTCTTTTAGAAGTCTTTTTTTTTTCTCTTTGGAAGTTGATGGTGCTGGGTTTACATTCTGACTTAATTTTCTTGGATTTTCCGCTAATATTAGCATTTTCAATGCTTTTTCCTGGTTCTACTTGAATTTTTTTCTTCTTACAGTGGTAGTAAGATAAATTTTATCTTATATTATTTGCATAACTCTATAACGGAGTGTGAAATATGGCTAGCTAAATTATCACCAATAAGCGCCTTTGGGAAATCTTTGGGCAATTTTTTGAAATATGGTAAGGCAATAGTTATAAACCAATCCTCGTAAATAGCTTCATTAAACCAGGAAGATTTAGAGCTATTGTATCTAGTTCCTACTGGTCCATTTTGAGCTCAACTATCATACAGATTTTTGGACTAATAAACAATATAGGGTGATAAAAGGACACCAGAACCGCTATATATTATTTGAATGGTTAATTTTCAAACTATCCATTATCCTGTGCCAATGCTTGGAATCTCTTCTCATGAGAACCCTGTTCCTTCCCGGATCATCCGAAATATTTGTAGTTGACGATGGCAAAATACTTGTTTATAATCTCCCTTGTGACACCTTTTTCGCAGTGTCTTTTAAAAAAGGTTCTCATAAATTCTCTGCCTGGCATGTTATTTGTAAATTTTACTACATTTCTCCCAGAACTATCAAGATATGCCTTAATTAAATACCTCACATCTACTGAAGTTAGGGGACACCCCCATTCACTGCTCAGCTGGATATTTTCCACTAATTTAGCCTCTCCAGCTGCGGTTAAAACAGTTTGTTCACCTGGCCTCAACGAATAACGATTTTTCACCCTACGGTCTATAGCGTCCTTTGGTATTCGGTATTTTTCTTGTAGTTTGCTTAATGAAACTCCTTTTTGCCTTTATTAGTCCACTGCTTTTTCTAAATTTCCAATATCATATCTTCTGGAATTGGTCCCAATTTTCCAACTATATCGTCCCATTTTCAGCACCTGCAAAATATCTTTTTATATACTGAGTGACTTGAGACATGTCTCATGTCAGCATCTTATACGACCTATTTGGATTTTTTTGTGAAAAAAATACGTCCATTTCTTTTACAGAAATGCCACTAACTAATGCCTCAACGTGAACCATATATAGAAGCATTAAATAAATGTAAAAGAATTGCCATATTGAACTTAAGTTACGCTAAATAAACAGCTTAATGTTAAATGAAGCAAATGTTGTTAAAATATCCACAAAAAATATCCCAAACCAGGTCTGAACCGCTACTAAATTTGAGTAAAAACCTGTTCGAAGCCTGTCCTGCGCGATTGTCGGATGATATATCTGAGGGGCCGCGTGTCGTGAAGTTTTGTCACCAGTCACCAAGTGGTCTCAAGTGGCCCAACCTGATGGTACTTATATTTAATTTCTCTATAATAGTCGCTACATTCATAATACATTTCATTTTGTACAGATTCCTTCACACACGACGTAAACATAAGGCATTGTTGTGGATATCTTCAAATTTACTTTCCTATTCATTTCAGACTTGAGCTGATATGTATTACCATTGACAGATGATATAAAATATTGTTATCGAAATGAAGGAATGATTGAGGTTATTTTGAATTTATGAAAAGTTGCAATTAATTCATTAATCCAGTTTTTTGGACAAATTGGAATTTTTGGAACCGTTGGTGATATTCATACTGAACAAACTGTTTACGCTACTACTACATCAACTACATCATAGTTAACACTGTCTGATCCGCGATTCGATTCTCTTATTATTGTCTTCATAGATATTGTAACTGTGAGTGTTGTAGTAGTAGCGTAAACAGTGTGATCAGTACAAAGTTTTTAAAGTTTAGTACACTCCCAAATTTGAGAAAACGTGTGTATAGTAAAAAATGATTTAATAGCTTGAAAAAGTTATTGGATTTTATAAACAAATTATTTTTCATCTATAAGTACTTGTAAATATTTGGACTACAATGTATTTCAAAATTAAATATTTAGCTCATAGTCTTTAAGCAATAACTGATAAACCGTCCATGATATAAAATTGTGATACATGTTTGGAAACGTTTTACAATGTACTTAAGCCTTACTGGCGTAATACTATTTTCATTAAGCTAAACCAAAGTATTAAATATGTAAATATATATTTTTAATAATTATAATCTTTGATCAATTTATATTAAATTACTTTAAGAAACATTTAAATGTACTAAAAACAACTTGGATCGAGTACTGTTGAATTTGGAAAGAGCAACATATATTTGTATTTTGCTATCAATACATTCCCATATTTTAAACTTGAGTTTTCTTACTTTGAGTATATTTTGTATTGGAGTAATAACATGATTGTGGATTAATTCTACTTATACTCTATGTATTCTGTGTAAACAGAATCGTGGGTACTAAAACATCTGTGTGTCTGAAAATAAATCCTAATTAAATAATAACGGGGAAATATTTCTATGGTAGTGGTAATCGAACCAACAACTTCCCCAAAACACCCAATACCATAAGAATATTTTTTAATAATTAAAAAGCGTATTTATGTGTTCTCATAAACATTTTCAGTATGAGACTTTTTTCAATGAAGAGGTCTGACTTCTAAAGACCACCATATTTACAAATAGTTATATCTTTTTCTAATCTGAAAAAGTATCTCGTATACTTCTTTATATCAACTTATGCCATCTTAAGACGAATTTGATAGTTTATTTAAGCATTATAAATTGAGTCGATAATTTGATCAAATTTTTAAAGTAGCATTTGAGCTCCAATAAAATTAAAAAGAGTCAAATACTTGTAAAGTTTCATTTTCAATAGATTAGAATTATTTCCAGCTATCTCCAATCTGTAATAAAAAGAACTAAGTTTTATCAGTACCATCCTTATAAGTGTGTTTTTCAATTGTACAAAATATCTCTTAAAGTAAAATGGTGTATATATATTTTTTATTTTCCATCTTAATACATGTATGTTATAAATTGAAAAAAAAAAATCTTAAATTTGTTTATTGTTGTTTTATTTTGATTCTTTCCTATACCCATCTGATAAATACAGACAAAATCTTGATTCATCCGTGAATAAAATATTGGACCAATCTTGAATATTCCAATTTGGGTGTTCTCGAGCAAATTCCAAACTTGCTACTCGATGTTCTCTGGTAAGACGTGGACCTCTAGCTGGCTCTCTGGCTCGTATACCTGCATCTCTCAGCCTATTTTGAACTGTTTGTAGGCTTATTCGGACTATCACGAGCAGCCAACAGATCTATTTGCAGCCTTCGAGCGGTAGTATGCGTAATTCTTAACGCCGTTAACCTCAAATAATGATCATCTACTACCGAAGTTACCCTTCCGCGGCCTTGTCCGGGTCTTCTGGCTAGCTGCCCTGTTTCTTGGTAGCGAATAACAACTCTGGATATGGTACTTTGTTGAACTCCAATTACCCCGGCGACGTATCTTTGACGGCGGCCATCTTGTTTGAGCGCGATGATCATACAGTTCATACATACACAGATTGTCCCAAAAAACTAAAATTGAGAATTACAAATATCCTATAATACCAGTGATGCGATACAGTGGAGGGTCGATTATCCGAACGTCGCTCAACCGAACGACCGCTTATCCGAACGTAGTAACGCGCGGGTCAATGCCCACCCCCACCTCTGACCACGCGGGTCTCGCGCGCGCCACCCGCGCTTCAGTTTTAGCCCACTTGTCGCGACTCGTTCACTTGTTATTGTACTCGTGTGTCACTTCCTAGTAACCGCTAGACGATTAGCTAGAACTAAATTTTGTCGCGTGAAAGTAAACTCTTTAAAATGTCTAAATGTAAACATGTTGTCCTTTCTATGAAAGATAAATACGAGATTAATAAACGGTTAGAGGAAAGCGAATCTGCAACCAAGTTATCCATTGAATATCAAGTTGGTAAGTCTACCATTACGGATATAAAAAAAACGAATGACGAGCATAAGTAACTTATATCCCAGCTCGATTCTTCTGACCGATCCTCGAGTTGTAAAACGATGAAACTTGCTTCAAACACGAATTTAGATGCTGTATATAAGTGGTTTATTCAAAAAAGATGTCAAGGAGAACCTATTTCTGGCCCAATACTGTGTGAAAAAGCAGTTCAATTTAACGAAAAACTAGAAGGGCCGTCTAATTTTGAAGCAAGCTCAGGCTGGTTAAAACGATTTAAGTCAAGACATGGCATTCGTGAGCTTCAAATACAAGGAGAAAAACTATATGCTGATTTATTAGCAGCTGAATTATTCAAAATCAAACTAAGGGATATACTGAACCAAGAAAATTACGGTCTGGAAAACGTTTACAATGCAGACGAAACCGGGCTTAATTGGAAAGCTTTGCCGCGAAAAACTCTTGCTTCACGTCGTGAATTAGCAGTACTTGGTCCTAAAATAAGCAAGGATCGTATCACTGCCTTAGCATGCGCTAATGCTACTGGCAGCCATCGATTGCCCACGCTTGTAATTGGTAAAAGTAAGAAAACACGTTAATATGTCTGCCATGCCTATCATTTATACTTCGCAAAAGAGTGCTTGGATGGATAGTACAATTTTCGTGGAATGGTTTACAGAAACTTTTATATCCTCTGTAAAAGCCCACCAATCGAAAAATGGTAAAAGAAAGAAAACATTATTGCCTCTTGATAACGACCCAACTCATTCATCATGTGACATCCTAAATGAAAAAGACGAGTTTATAAAAGTCATGTTTCTTCCACCTAACGTGACTTCATTATTACAGCCCATGGATCAAGGCGTTATTGAGACTTTCAAACGGTATTATAGAAAAGAATTGTTACGTAAGTAACTTTTAGAAAAAGAAGAGGATGGAGAAGAACGCCTGATAAGAAATCATAAAAAGATTGATTTAAAAGATGTCCTATATCACATATGGGCAACCACCGGCCCGCGGGCCGGATCCGGCCCCGTGAAAGATATGATCTGGCCCGCGAGACATTTTGGAAAAACCCAATTAAAAAAATATTACACTAAACTAAGTACTTATACTTAGTACTAGTACATATACTTATACTAGTACATATCTTTAAAAGAAAACACTTGTTTGTGCTTTTTATCTTATCCGGCACCGGATATGATATGAATAGACTATAAAAATGTGGAGTCATCAACAGACTAATGAATCCCATAGCCTACACAAGTTTCCTTGTGTTTCCTTAGTTTACTCACGGGAGTGACGGTAAGGCGGCAAACATCAAAACTTTCGATGTTTGCCGCCTCACTCTTTGATAATCACCGCCACTCGGCTTGCTCGATCAAATTCTTTGAAGTTTGCCGCCTCACATCAAAAGATTTTATTTATTGCTTCTCGATTATTCTAAACTAGTTTATTCCAGATTATTCCTTCATTTTTTCTATATAAACGGGTGGATGGCCCGAAAGTTAGTTCAGTTCTATTTGAGCTACCGAGGTGATAACTCAGACAAGCGATATCCTAGCGAACGACTAGAGCCGTCAACTTGCTTTGTGAATTTGTGTGCATCTTGAGTGGTTACTAACTATAGTTTTTTATTAAGTTTATTGAACGAAAAGTAAAAAAAAATGATGTCTGGTGGAAAGAAACGAAAAGTAGATACAGAGGGTCGCCAGTTTCAAGAAAAATGGACTGAAGAATTCTTTTTTATCTTGCACAATGGTAAGCCTATTTGTTTGCTTTGTAATGAATCCATTTCAGTAATGAAAGAATTCAATATAAAGAAACTTAGAGCAAATATTGAAAAACAGCAACAAATGTTTCATAAACAAAGAACACAACTTGATAATGTTGTGAAAGCTAGTTTTATAGTTAGCTCAAAATTGGTTGGCAAAGGCATTAAAACCATTTGCCGAAGGAGAATTTATCAAGGAGTGTATGTTAGAAGTTTGCGGTGTTTTGTGTCCTGAAAAGAAAAATGAATTTGAAAAAATTAGTTTGTCAAGACGAACTGTTGTTCGACGTATAGAAATGATAGCTAATGATATAAAAACAACATTGACTGACCGTATGGCTGGTTTTGAATCATTTTCCATAGCATTAGACGAGAGCACCGATTTGTCTGACAAAGCTCAACTGGCTGTATTTATTCGAGGTATTGATAAGGAGTTCACTGTTACTGAGGAATTGCTAACTTTACAGCCGCTAAAAGCAACCACTACAGGAGAGGATATTTTTAATGAAGTTCAAAAGTTTTGGCCTACCATGGTCAAAATTAATTGGAGTATGAACTGATGGTGCACCTTCTATGGTCGGCTTACGAAAAAGTTTCATCGGAATTTTGTAAAAAGCAACAGAATTAAATGTGCAAAAAGATGATTCGATAGTCCTTCATTGCATTATCCACCAACAGAACTTGTGTTCTAAGTCCATTCGACTCCACAATGTTATGAATGTGGTAGTAAAAACCATCAATTTTATTCGATCCCGAGTGCTCAACCATCGTCAGTTCAAGACGTTTTTGGATGAAATATCAGCAAAGGAAAAATGTTGAAACGGTTTTACGAGCTTAGAAATGAGATAGCAGACTTTATGAAAATAACAGATAAGCCACTATTTGAATTGAGTGACCCAAAATGGATAAGTGATTTAGCATTTCTGGTCGATCTTACAGGCTATTTGAATGATTTAAATTTGAAACTTTAAAAACAAGGACAGTTAGTAAATGATTTGTACAGCCATTTGAAAGCGTTTCAGATCAAACTACGCTTGTGGGAGTCACAGATGCAGTCTGGTAACAGTTACCATTTCAACACGCTCTCTGCGTATGAAAATATTGCTTATGCTCAATATGCTGAAGAACTCAAGTTACTGTCGGAACAATTTTCGAACAGATTTAGCGACTTCAAAAACATGGAAGAATGTTTCAATTTATTTGCTACTCCTACAAAATGTAATGTACAAAATGCTCCAATACACTTACAAATGGAGTTAATCGAGATTCAAGAAAACTCACTTAGTGTTAATTGTAATTAGTAAAGACTAACTTGTTTTACTACAAATTGTCTGCACTTTTTTTTGTTTGTTTCCTATTTGTCATTAAAGATATTCATAAATGTAAATAATATGGTTTTCATTTACTTGTACATAAATTTGTATGGCTAAATCAATATACATACATACATATGTACATTAGTTCGATTATCCGAAAATACCGGTTTTCCGAACACCCATGTCCCCCATTTATATTATAGTTCGGATAATCGACGCTCTACTGTAATATGATCATTCTTAAAGTTGTGGTGCCTGCTAGGTTGAAGGCCAACAGAAGAATTAGGTATTGTAATGTAGTAGTACTAAAAAAGAAGAGTAGATTAACATCAATTTGATTTGATATATTACCAACGAGGTGATATACAAATCCATTTGCTAAACAAAATAAAAAATGGGGAAGGTAACTATTTTTTTTTCTCTCTTGCAATCCACTAATTTATATTTTTAGCCGGCTATTCGTTATTTTTCAACCAAAGATGAAAATGAAGTATCACAAGAAACTTCCAATGAAAAAATAAAAATCTACAATGTAACCAATATCAAAAAAACGCCATGGGGTAGAAGGTTTGCTGATAGAAAAATTGAAAAGGCTAAAAAAGTTCTGCAAAAGTCAAACCCCAATCCAAAATTTAAGGGTAAAGTAAGACCTTCGAAAAAATTAATAAAAAAATATAGTAAAGGTCCAAAAGTTAATGTAGAAGGGGTAAGAACTTCTATACACAAGAGAAAAATTTTAACAAAAGAAAAAAAAATTCAGTTTGCCATTGAACAAGCTGCTAAAACTGAAGTGTTGCTGACTGAGGACACAGGGTAAGATAAGAGTGAATATTTAGTTGTAATTAGGAGATCACGATAAATATTTTTCTTCAAATTTACAGTTATCTAGAAGCGGACAGTGGTGAAACAACTACACAGTTTACCCAAAAACAAATAGTACAAGCAGTAGACATAGCATCAGCAGCTAAACATTTTGATTTAAGACTAGATTTTGGTCCTTATAGAGCAAAATACACTAAAAATGGTAGACATTTACTGATAGGTGGTAAAATGGGTCATGTTGCTGCTTTTGATTGGGTAACAAAGAAATTACATTGTGAAATGAATGTTATGGAATCAGTACATGACATTTCATGGTTACATATAGAAACTATGTTTGCAGTTGCACAGAAAAATTGGGTTTATATATATGATAATCAAGGTATTGAGTTGCACTGCGTCAAAAGACTCAATAAAGTTTCAAGGATGGAGTTTTTACCTTATCACTTTCTATTGGCAAGCTGTGTAAGTTTTAAAATAAATTATGATATGCTTGAAATTTTTTTATGCAAAATTTTTTGTATTGTACAAAAATTATGATACACCTCTAATTTTTGTATACTTCTGTTCATTGAAAAAGCATACATGTCTTGGGACAGATTTTTGCAATTTTTTAGCTGTGTAAATTTATACAATTCTTGAATTTGGTGGTCTGTAAATGCCAATATGTCCGACATTGCACGACTTGAATGTTTTTTCATCTGTGAAGACAATTTGAAAAGTCTGTTGCATGTGCAGCGTAAGCAGTCGCTTCAAAGGAATCTTTTTTTAAAAAATGAATCAATGCAACATTTATGCATCATTTGAGCTTTTCCTTTCCTTTCTCCAGACTCAATATTTTGATGCAAGGTCTCGTCTTGTTCCCATTGCTTCTTTACTCTGGCTCTGATTCTCGCATCAAGACCTAGATGAGTTGTCAGTTTTCTGATGAACCAGTCATCTTTCAATTTGGTAATAATTATCTGTCACTGACATTGACAGTGGCATTAGGTAGAAACTCTGATTTTCGCAAAATGTATGTGTATACTTTTTCAGTAAACAGAAGTATACTTTTTTATATTTCATCTTAAAAAATAAAATGTTTTCAGAGTGATGAGGGCTTTATGAGCTGGTTAGATATTTCCATAGGGCAAATCGTGGGTCAATATAATACAGGACTGGGTAGACTTTCCATTTTGACACAAAATCCATGGAATGCCACTTTGTGTTTAGGTCATGCAAAGGGAGTAGTGTCATTTTGGTCTCCAACTTCAAGGGATCCCTTGGCTAAAATGCTTTGTCATAAAGCTCCCATTATTGGGTTGCATATAGATCCTTCTGGAAAGTAAGTTTTCAATATTGTTGATATGGTAATTGTGATTAAACTGAGTCATCTCTTAACTCAAATTTATTTAGGTACATGGCTACATCGGCAACAGATAGAGAACTTAAGATTTGGGATGTTAGGAAGTTGGAAGGACCTGTTCAACAATATAAACTTATACAATCTGCCAATAATTTAAATTTTTCTCAAAAGAGATTATTATCCATAGGTATGGGAAATGTGGTAGAAGTCTATAGGTAATTATATTAAAAGTTGAAAAAATATTTTCGTAATCTTATTCTAATTTTTTATTGATTATTTTTTTTTAATAATCAGTATGTCAGTAACCTATATAACATATAATTTAAATCAAACTTTATTGTGATAAGTTCTACAAACGATAATTTCTTTCCTATTTACATGGAGTATTCAGAAATCCTGCCAATTGTAAATTGTAGATCCTAGATATGATTTTATTTCCGTCTAATCTATCTTAATCCAAAAAGTACTAGTGTCATTTGAAGACGACACAGCTAAGATGGTTAAAAACTTAGTTTTATCATCTGGAGATTATTTCAGATACAATTATATCTTTTATTGTTTTTCACCCAATCTTATTCTTATTCCCGAATAATCAATTTTTATTATTGGTAACATCATTATATTATGAATAAATTAATATATTTTTTAGGGATTGTTGTGAAACTCCTGCAAAACGAGCATATTTAAGACATCGATTTGTAACACCAATTAGTAACCTTAGTTTTTGTCCATATGAAGATGTATTAGGTGTTGGTACAGCTAAAGGATTCACTAGTCTCTTAGTACCCGGTGCAGGCGAAGCAAACTTTGACTCTTTGGAAGCAAATCCAT
This sequence comes from Diorhabda carinulata, assembly GCF_026250575.1. NCBI lineage: Eukaryota > Metazoa > Arthropoda > Insecta > Coleoptera > Chrysomelidae > Diorhabda > Diorhabda carinulata. The sequence continues at coordinate 52,341,955 of NC_079472.1, read as the reverse complement.
TCCAATCGAAATCACAAAGAAGAGAAGCTGAAGTGAAAGCACTTTTAGAAAAGGTCAGTATCAAATTAATTTTTATTTTTTCGTCATGAATTATCTTAATTTTAGGTCTGTTTTGAAAATCAAGTAAAAATTGACGTTTCGACCTATTTTGATAAAATCCGAAATAGGCTGAATGATCAACATTATTTTAAACTAATTTTCTATCAAAAGAGACCTAAAATCAAGAAGATTTATCAAGAAAAATATATATAAAGGTCTAAGAAGTAGAAAGTAGAAGAATATTAATAATCAGAAACAAAATTCAATATTATGCGTTAAATTTCAAAATGCGATAGAAGTTCAAAGATTATTAAAATCATAATTTAAGTGCAACATATATTTTTCATGGACTAGAGTTTTTTAATTCATGTTTAAGTATAATTCAAAAATCAAGTCAAAGAATTTTTGTTAAATATTGATAAAGATTAACCTCCTAGTAGTGGCCTATCTGTCTTTGAAACAAATGAAAATGGATATCACCACTCTGTTTGTACCTACAGATTAAATGTACACGTTTCGATAACCAAGTTATCCTTTTCAGTATAGTGTAGTGGTAGTAACAGTGTGTTCAGTATATATGTTGCAAATATATGTTCGGGGTGCAAACAAACCTCATACTTTGGTTTCTTCAAAATCAATTATATCAAGTTTACTATGTGCTGGGTTTTCTATATTTCAATATATTAAGTTAACATCATTTCTATATTGATATACTTGTTTGTTTTTACTTAGTTTACATAGAAAATCTTTGAAGAATTAAAAATATTCACTAACTACTGACCGGGAAAATCAGCTAGTAAGATGATGATGACACAGTTCATAGTACCACTTGTTTAGTAACCAACTTCCTAACAAATAGAAATTATCTACTATTACTCTTCACTTAGATACAATTACGGATTTTTCATAGAACTTTGGTGATTACTTGCTATATTTCAATGAATACATATAATTATCATTATTGTAATGGTTTTCGTATTATTTACGCTTTCTATTCGAGGTAAATCAATAGACACTGTATCTTACGTTCTTAATTTATTTAAACACTATACAACACACTAACTTATAATAATTCACTTATCACTATCACTTAACTAACTTGAATAATTTATTTATATTCTTCAAGTACTTTGCAAATTCGTTCTGTTCACTACGAATATTTATTATAAACTGAACTAAATTGCGCTATGAAAATCCTTATTTATGAATAAATAATATCCCAAAAGAATCTCCAAACTTGTAGAACATAAAAAACAAAACAAACAAATAAATAAACCTTTGAACTTATTCCAAAGAAAAAATGCAAATAAACCGCTTGCTATAAAAAAAAACTTGAGATCAAACTAATTCCGCAATGTATAAAAAATATGTGCCTTCGCTTAAATTTAAAATTCTTTTGTAGCCAAGCAGGGAACTTGTTCGTAATATTATATTACATTTATTATTGCAAGCAATGGAGCTTACTTTTTGTTAAAATTTTTGAAAGGTTGTTGCTTGTAAATAGATAAATGTGGATGTATTTTTTTCAGATACAACCTGAAATGATAACATTGGATCCAACAGTAATTGCCGGTGTTGATTTACCGACGATAAATAATGGTAATTATGTTTGACCTAGTTAATAATTTTTTTTTATATTTAGGAGCATCTCTATCTAACCTAAAACCCAAATACCACACCTGTACATTTTATTTTTTAATTCCTTTGAAAATTCGAAAAAATTTGCATACTGAATTTAACTAAAACAATGAAGAATAAAAGGTTAATGAATTTTTCCATCCGTTTTTGATGTAAAGTTGAGATAAGAACTATGATACTGAAATATGTTCAGGAAGTGTCCATATTTAATTCAATAAAAGTCGTTAGCCTGACGTTGAGCAACAATTTGCAATCTAAGTCTCTAACTGGAAACTTTTCTACAATAATTGCTATTTGGTTTCAGTTGAAGTACATGAAAATAATATTGGGATGGGGTGAAAATAAAAAATTTCAAAAAAAAATAAAATTTACAAATAAAAAAAGTTGGAAATAACTTATATTTCAAATATTTCTGGACACACTCCTGCAAATTGAGATAAATTGGTGCAAATTAAAAAGTTTCAGCAATAAAATATTGAAAAAAAGTTCGTATTAACTGCGTAATTTAAAAAAAAACAAAACCCAAGGTGGCACAGATTCAAGTATAGTTAATAATACATGCAACATCACAAATGAAATATGAAGGAACCTTCAAACAAATTGCATATTGATGTGTCAGTAGTAACCTTCCTCGGGTGGTATTTGGCCCAGTTAAAGTAAATGTAATTGTTACTCAGATGGAATGGACAATTGATATAAAATTGGACACCACCAGGTTTTAAACGAAACGAAAATAATGAGAAAGGTGAAAAGCTGAGAACGTCTTTGAAATAATTAAAATGACTAAAACAAATAAACCTATCTCCAAACAAAATCTGTAAATTTATTAAAATCGTTGTAAACAATCAAAAAGTTTCAGCAATAATATATTTATTAACTTATTCATGAGAGAGCCAAGCAGTTATAAATTAAAAATAACTATACCAGATATTAGAACTGGAATTTATAGAGGGAGAGCTGGCACCAATTTTTGGGTAGGTATTTGAGGCAAGCTGAAAACTTTGTACATACCTCTCCTATTATACCACAACTCAGAACTGCAGACCTGGCTGGTGAGTAGCGAGTTAATTGAACTCTTAAATTTTTAAAAATATTATTTTTTCCCAAAAATATGTTTGAGGCAATATGCAATTTTTATATGTCGTAGTTTTATGTTTGAAAAATTAAGCCAGACGATTTAGTCGGAGTTTTTACATTGCCACACGCCTGTAAAAATATTTTTCAAAAAATATAAAAAATGTATTTTAGACAACTTGAAATTTTTATAACGTATTATTTATGACAAGATAATAACATTCTCAAAAAAACAGATCATTTTTGTGTGGCTTTCTACCTGTTAGGTGTTCTAACAAATTATGTATAGGTGCGAGTATATAAGATGAACCTTTTCAAAAAACATTGAAACATTGTGATCCCCTATTTTACCTCCATACAAGCTGAATTACAACATCTTTTAAGAACGCAATATACAACGAGTATTTGGATAAATGCATATTTGCGATTCCCCAGCCTTTGACACTGAACAGGATGGACACTTAATGAGGATACAAGAGATTTTCACTGGTTTGACTATCGACGCTATTCTTCATGAAAATTATGATGGAAATGTTACTGCAGGTGAATATAAATAGTTTTTCGTTAGTAACTACTGTATTCAAATTTCTTTGATTAACTAAATAAATAAATATATATTAGTTTTCGCAGATGATGCAAGGTAGCAAACCAAAAGAGAATCCACAAAAATTTCACTTTATTCCTGACGTGTAATAAACCAAGTTTATATTTTCATACTTATAATAATTCTTCTGATCTGATTTAGAGATTTTATGTAATCATTGCTTTCTTAAATATATTAGCGTTTATTAACTTGAACATTAATAAAATATTGAATTTCTGTATGAGTTTTGAGTTAGAATACTGTGACAAAAAAGTAATTTTTTCAAATTTTGTTTGTAACGGCAAAATAGGAATCCTATAAAAAATTTTTAAAAAAGAAATTTGTTAAAAAATGTCTCTTCTGATTTCTTAAAAAACCAATATTCTTACAGTAAAGACATATTTAAAGAATTTTATTACATTTAGAATTGTATTGAAATTGACTAAATAACAAATTTTTTATGATAAAAGAATAACACAAAACAATATGCCCATTTAAAACACACAAATCATCACAATCATTTAGCACAAACTCACAAAATTTTCTATGTTTCTACTCCGAAATATCGACTAGAAACCTCATGGCTATTGTAAGTCACGTGATATCGCCAGAACAATAGTAACGCGGCAAGCAAGAAGGTAGGCAACTGCCCAGAATTGCTCTCTGTCACACTACGGCTTTCCTATAGCGCTAGTTACTCGCACCTATACATAATTTGTTAGATCATCTAACAGGTAGAAAGCCCCACCAAAATGATTTGCCTTTTTGAGAATGTTATTTTCTTATCCATAAATAATACGTTATAAAAATTTCAAGTTGTCTCAAATACATTTGATTAATTTTTCAAACATAAAACTACGACATAAAAATTGCATATTGCCTCAAACATATTTTTAGAAAAACTAATATTTTTAAAAATTTAGGGATTCATTTAACCCACTACTCACCAGCCAGGTGTTCAGTTCCGAGATGGGATATAATAGGAGAGGTGCGGAGAAAGTTTGCCTCAAATACTTACTCAAAAATTAGTCCTAGCTCTCGGACTATTATATGAGGTGGTTGCAGCCCTCATGTCGTTGATGATGTAGTGTGGCTTGTTTTTTTTTCTTTCTGTGTACCCCCAACTTTGCAGCTGTATATATATTTACATTTCAGTTTCAGCATTGAAAGCTCCTAAAATTAATTATAACCCAAGAAAGAAAGCAAAAGGAAAAGGAGGATCAGTTAATATCGCACGAAATAAGAAAATACTACAAGAGAAAGCAACAAAAGATTTTGTTAAAAATCAGAGAAAACAATTTATTTCAGATGATTCCGATAAAGTGGAATCTGCTTCAAAACCGATTCATGTACTTGATAGATTTCTACCTAAGGTTAAGAAAAAATAATTTTAAATATATTATTTTTATTTTAAATTTGTGTGTTCTTCAATTTTCCATTCCTTGTTATTTTGAATCGTATTAGTTAATTTAGTTTTATTAACAATTTTTATAACCAGAAATTTATAATATCAAAATTTTTTAAGTAAGATATAAACATAAATTGAATTAATATGTTAAGAAGGAATCGACGGTCAAAAGACCGTACACCCGAAACTGTTGGTGGTGCAATCGAATCAAATACGAATACCAACCGGGAAAGAATTCCCCGAAATTTTTAACTTGAACGTTACCGGGAATACCAACACTATTAGGATGGTGAACGGGACTAACCTCAATTTGGGACATTTGGGTGGTGAACCGATTCTATTGGCCAGTAGTAAGGGTCGTACCATTCATAATATACAAGGGCAGAACGTTATTTTATAAACTCGTTCGACGCATTCGATAGTACTCCAAAACGCTTTGAAAAGTACCGGAAATAACGTCGACGGCCAGCGATCGGTTAGTAGTATTATTAATGAACCCAACATTGTTTTCAGGTATATATTTAATCCGATTATATAATAAATATATTTCCAGTTTAGGTGTGGTTATTCTAATATTTTAACATTTCAAAATTTACTAATTTTTTGCCTACATTGTTTATATAGGTAATGTAAATGAATGAATTCGTTAGGGTAATACGTAAACAAACTGCAGGACCGGACTGGCTAAGGATGCAAATATATATACCCAGTATGTATATGCTGCTGGCGAGAATATTGGAAAATAGATTGTAACCCTTCAAGCCAATTATGAATATTTTTACTAGAGAAAAAAAATTTGAATCCGCGCGAAAAAATTAGGAATGTGCCGGGTTTGTTACCAGTGATGTGTGGAAAGGTAAAATTAAATTGGGTATTTACCCAGTTAGGGTGTTTAGGAGCCACGAAAAAGACATGAATTTCGCAGAGCCGGCAAAAACCGGGGATTCGAAGGAAATTTTCTAATAAACGAGGAATGTTCAGTAATTTTGAATGAGCCAACTAAGCATAGCAAGTTAGTGTTGCTATAACTCAAAAACCTTTAGACTGATGTCGAAAATCGCATCAACATGTTGAACCTTCCTCGTAACTGTACTCTTGCAGTTTCATGTATCTATGGTTACCTAACTAACGCGTTCCGACATCGTCTGATATTGACACCAGTTTTAGGATTCCCCTGAAGCTATTATGGTCTCATGTTTTTTACAAAATACATTTTTAAAGTGAAACGTGAATTTGGTGCAAGGTTACCTACAATTTGTTTTATTTATTTAAGAAGTGCAATTAAGGTAGTTTTTAGGTCTGGGTCGTTTTGTATGAAACCCCTTTTAAAATTTAAAACACAAATAGGCGTTTTTTCAAAATTCTGTACTTTGAAAGATTTTAAATGAAATGATAGGCAATAAAAATTTTTCAAAAATTATGAGCATGTACGTACTCCGGGGTAATTTTTAGAAAGTTATTTAAAAGAATAAAAATTGTTTAAAACATTAAAAAAACACTATTTTATTTAAATATAATTTCTTACGATAAAAATGGCCTACATTACTGAATTACTGAACTTCATACTTTCGGTTTTGAATAACTGAATGAGGAGGTTTATCACAGGCAGAAGCCATCATGGAAAAGAAACCGTGCAAAAGTTTTTGGATAATAAAGTAATATTGGATGAACTAGCATCCTTCCAGACCTTATCCGAAAAACTAGAGCCATTCCTTAAAAATTTTCAAAGTGATTGGCTTCTAACTCCATTTCTTCATAAAGACCTGATTTTGATTTTGAATAACTGAATGAGGCGGTTCGTTACAGGTAGAAGTCATCATGTGGAAGTTTTAAAACTGTACCAAAGTCTTCGTTACTGGTGAAATTCTTCAAATCCATTCAATTAAATTTAAAATAGACATTTTCAAAACAGATACCAATGGTTTATTGTGTAACTTCAGAAAGGTGCAAGATATTGATTTAGGGATTGTAGAAAGTGTTTGATGTATGTGGTTTCTCAAATTTTGGAAAAATGCCCCTTAGCATTCAAATTGACAAAAGCAGTACGTTTCCTTAATCCCAATAACTGAACTGAACAATCCGTGCAAGAGATGTCTGAAGCATTTTACATTTTGTTGACTGCAAACATATGCAAAGCCACTACATTGGAAGAAGCAGACAATGCTTTTAGAGATATTATTCTGACGAATCAGATCATTCTAAATAAGTTGAATAACTATTAAAGATGTGATAGAGTGGATGATTTTTGGATGAAAAAAATCGAAAACAGTAGTTTAAAAAAGGTAGTGCAATTTCTAAGAATTCTCACGGCATTGCGACAGTAGAGAGAGGATTCTCTGTCAAGGAGATTTTGATTGAAAATTGAAAAGAATCACTTAAAGGCCAAATATTATTGTATGATACTCTAAAATAATTTGTGGACTAAAAAAGGCATAAGTATAAGTCACCCGACGACGATCATCATGAAAATCTATACATAGACTATTGATGATACAAGAAATTGATTTACGATGATGTATTGATATCTAGTTAGCCTAGACCAGTTCCATGCATAAACAAAATATTACGTTACCATAGCAACGAACAATAACTTATTAGAAGTGTCAGTGTGAAGTTTGACGTCAAAAAAGTAAAATAAAGTTACGCAATGAATTAAAAGAGAAAAGATGTCCACTGAAATTGTGAAAATTGAAAAATTGGAGTATCGAGCCATCATCAAGTACCTGTATTTAAAAGGGTTAAGAGGTAAGCATATTTACGAAGATATACCCTTGTTGATCAATGTCCTTTGTATGCGACCGTGACCAATCGGGAAGGACAGTTTCTGTGTCAGTCCCCGAAAATATCGATGCAGTTCATGACATGATTTTATCAGACCGTCGAATTGAGCTAAAACGGATAACTGAAGCACTGAATATTTCATACGAATGCGTTCATCATATAGTTCACGTCAATTTGGACATGAGAAAAATTGCTGCAAAATGGATCCCCAAATGTTTGAATGTTGACCAAAAGCGTGCAAGGGTAGAATAGTCCAAGACGCAGAGCCAAAAAAGTCTCTGAATTTATTAAGCCTGGTTTTTTCTCAGGTGATTATAATCATAATGTACAATAAAATGCTGCGGTCGGCCAAGCGGATATTAGAACAGGTGCGGGGTCAAATATGTCGTGACAACTGACATAATAAAATCAATTTTTTAAGGCTGAAACATTGTGAACTTTTGTTTTCTGTTATGTAAATCAAAATTATGATAGTCAGTCAACGTCCTACCGAACGTGTTCGTTGAGTATACTTTTGTATTAGAACGAATTTTATATCTCAGATTTTTAGGTACAACTGCGACACGGAAGTGCCTTATTAAAATAAATGTCGTACTTTAAATGATTATGTTAATGTTATTTTATTTTCACTTAATTATAAATAAAAGTCGAGCTGCTGCGTGTAATATCCATAGAGAAGGAAAAAATTTAATTTCTTATTCCCTGACTGACGAGCGTTGTTCTACGGAATGGTTGACTGACCATTTTATTTATTAATAATATATTCAGTAGTAGTTATAAAAAAATTTCACGCTTAATAAATGAATTGCAGCCGTATAAACCTCGCTACGTACATTGCAGCTGACTGACCAGCAATGTAGGACGTTGACTGACTATCATAATTTTGATTTGCATAACAGAAAAAAAAGTTCATAATGTTTCAGCCTTAAGAAATTTTATTATGACAGTTATCACGACATGTTTGATCGCGCACCTGAGGCACCTGTTCTAATATCCGCTTGACTGACCGCAGCATTGTATTGTATATTATGATTATAATCACATGAGAAAAAAACAGGTTTAATAAATTCAGAGACTTTTTTTGGCTCTGCCTCTCCGTCTAGACTTGTTAAACCGAATTGTTACTATGGATGAGACATTTCTACGATCCAGAAACAAAGCAACAATCAATGGAATGGTGACACTCTGGTTCTTCAAGACCTAAGGTGTTTTGTGTCTAAAAATCTACTGGAAAATTTCTTGCTTCAGTTTTTTGTATCAAAAGTGTTGATATTTCTGAAACTGGAAACTATTGTCAGGAGCTCAAATCGTATCAGTAGATGGAGGAGATAAAAATTTATAAGAACGATTTTATTGTGAGGACTGAAAAGCGAGTTTCTGATAGACGGCAACATTTTGAATTCTCAATAAAAAAGCTGTTTAATTGTCTTAAAACATTTTTATCTTATATAAAAGTATACTAATTTAAAAAATTATGATTAAAAATTTAAATGTAAGTGAATGTTACCAAATTAGTTTCAAACAGAAAACGTATATTCCATAACAAAATCCTGAATTAACATAAAACTGAAATTCAAATATCCTCTGATTTCGTATAAGTAGTTAATACTTAAAGTAGAGTTATAAAATTAAAAATGACGTTACAAAAATGAATATGAATTATTTATTTTTAGGAATAAATGACTGGTTTGCCCCTATTCGAATTCTTTGAACAATTTCTCCAATCGAATCTGGAGTAGCTTCTTCCAATGTTCTAGTACGTTCGGTTGCTGGTAACTCCTAAAAATCAGTAAATAAAAATGACTTTTTCAATAGAAATTACTTTTGACGTTTTGACCTAGTCTTTTTCAAAATATACTTTGACACTGAAACTTGTATAATTGCGTCAGATTCGTCATTATGCTGTCAAAACCAATATTATAATAAATATATAAATATTATTTATAAAACTTATATTTTGTGGGTAAAAGACTTAAAATGCCATTTCTTTGGGGGAGGACTCGTTCTAATACTAATGTCCCCCCTTTGTCAAGATCCTGGATCGGCCCTTGCTCAATTTTCAAATATCACTGAGCATATACCTTTAATTAGTTATGTGGCAAGTGAATTTCTGTTATTTATATAGTCGAGTGTCGTCGAAAAAAAAACTTAGTTAATACGGAAAATGCTTTTAATAATGAACTTTATCCAAAGAAAATGTACGAATTTTTTTTATATTTTTCTTTCCTGTTTCTTGACAAAAAACTGAACGAACATTCAAAACTTAAAAGTTACTAATAAATCATCGGTATAATAGATTATCTGAGAGAACTACTTGTATGCAACCATTAATACACGTTATGATATTATTCTTTTAACAGTATTGCTGACTATTTAATCTATATTTTTGATAGTGATGTGTGTTACAATTATGACAAGGAAACTCATATATAATATTACTTCTATTATGTTTTGCAGATTTAGATTATAGTTTGGTGAAGTATTTTCATGATATATTACAATCTTTATGATTTATTTGAATATATTTATTAAAATAATTTGATAATTGTTGAGAAAGTTATTTTATATTATTATTTATTTATAGTAAACAAAAGTCGCAAGCTAGTGACTGAGAAAATAAAGAGTACAGCAGTGATGATTTTTAGGAATTGAAGTGAGGGGGCCCTCTTTTGTCAAACTATTTTCAAAACAACAAAAGCTTTTCATTTATTCAAGCAATCCGTTAGGAAACTATGGTTGAAAAAATTTCTAAAGTAACGGGGGACCATAAGTTTATGCTCGGCAGTGTATTTATTGAAATATTGAAACAGTTGCTGGGAAAATCCCTGTACATATGGTAAGGAAAAATGTTTTAATTTTTGATGTTTACTTTCTGTTAAGAAAAAATAATTTTCTAAATAGACATTCTCTTTCATATTTTTAGAAGGATGATTCTAATCCTTCTATCTGGAACTTTTGAAGTTTGGCTTATGGGATAGATAAATTTAAATCTTGTACCAAATCATCAAGAACATTTAGTGAAAGTAAATTTATTTGTAAGAGCATACATTCAAAGATTGATCCAAGTTATTAATGAGCTCATTAATAATTGCAGGATTAGTTGATACAGGAACTTCTCCCCTACGAGGGAAATGCAGGTTTCAGCTCTTGCTAGTACGTTTCAATTTTGGAGCAATAATCTAAATGCTGATCGAATCAAGTTGCGGTCTGTTAGATTCATTCGACTATTTATGGGGCTCAATATTTTTTTATAATGATTCAATTATTTGAAATTTGCAATGTTAATTATTTTAGACAATAAAAAAAATACAGACCAAAGATTACTGGAAAATGTGAAACAAAGCTAATGGTGATACCAAAGTATTTCTATGGTCATTTCCTACATTGGCTCATTTGTGTAGATTATAGTAAACTAGAAGACACTTGACTGAATAACAAATACTTGCCTTTCCTGAAAAAGAACTTAAAGCTGCATTCCTTATAGGTCGAGATTGATTAACAACTTTTTTGTTTGCCCTCTCTTTTTGTACTTCAGAAACCCTTTGCCTCTCTCCTAAACGAAAATTACGTCTCTTTGCAGCTGATTGTACATCTATATGACGCAAAACTTCCCTAGTTTCGCAATATATATCAGGTTTATAGGTATCTACATTTTCCTAAAAAATAAATTGAATCTTAAACACATCAACTTCCATATCTTATTGTGTGAGTTATAGGATGAAATCTAATAAAGTGTATGAATTTGTAATAGAGAACTGAACTCATTTTTTTTGCAGAAAATGAAATGTTTTATTTTAATAATATATTGGTAATCTTACTTTCTTCATAAATAAAACAATACTTACAGTATCCCAATTATCTTCTGGTGATATATGTATGTTATGAATTGGAAACTTATTCAAATTGGTTTTATCTTCTTGGTAAATTGTAACTTCTATTTTCTTTCTATCTGGACAGTTATCATGATGATACTTAAAAAAGAATATACATAAATAAGATATATTTCTAGTAAAATTTAGTGAATAGATGCAGATATTGTAACAAACTTTCTGGTAAGGGTGAAACAAACCTGTAAGTGTGGAACCTTCTGGTAGGGGTGAAGCAAACTATCCAGCAAGACCCTATTTACTCCAGAGGGCTGGGTTAGGTTAGCCACAATAAGTGACGAAATTGTTTATTTCGAATCACTAAATGGGGGCATATCCATATGAAAATACTATGAGGGCGTCTCGTTGATCTTTTTTGAAGAAGAATTTTCTCAAAACTGTTTCAACCCACCAAATTTTTGTAGCAAGGGGAAGTGACAATCAGTGTTGTCAATAGTCGAAAAATTTAAATAATGTTTCACTCATTCACACGAGGTAAGAGTGAGACAGGTGCGATACAACAATAAATATTAAAGAATCCTGACTTCAATCCAAATAACCTGACAGTGAACGAAACGAATCTAGCTTTAGAAACGGCCCTATATTCGCTAGAAACAGCCGATAGTGTCACCAAACATTCGCCAAGTTACCCTATACTTTGTTGTTCCGTTCAGTACTATGATAAATTTCAACACATATGTCTATCCTTCAGAATGGTATAGGTTTAACGGAAAACTTGGATCGCTGAGCAAATAGGTGACAGTAAAAATATACAGTGAGTGCAAATTGATAGCTAATTTTATTTTAGGTTATGATGGACCTTTTCAAAGTTGTAATTAAAGATTGAATACTAAATAAGGAACTGGAAAATATCCATCAAACGAAATAGTGTTAAATAAGTCGTGTGGAGTATTATTTAGTTTTGTAATATCAAAAAGTAATTCAATATAGCCAGAAATAAAATGAATAAAGAACATTGTATCAATGACTCGAATAAATAATCATTCTGATCACCGAAAATGCAAATGAAATAATATTGTGCCCCGTTAAACACAACTTATACTGTTAAATTTGGATATTTAATTTATATTTCCTCACAAAGCCATACCATCCCTCATTTTATAATAAATAAAGTTTTAATTGGCTCATCATTTTACAATTCTGTGAGTTCTTCTTGATACTGCATATTTGATATATCTGACAAATCCTCTAACATTACTTGCATCATTCATGTTTATAAAACAATTGACCTAATTCAGAAAATCTTCCTTTTAAATCAGCAGATAGAATATTAAAATGATTGACAATGCTAAGTAAAGCGGTATGAGTCACTTCACATTTTTGTAGCCAAAAAACTGTTCAACTCAATAAAAGTAATAAAACCATTTGCATCAACAAGAGTTTATTTGTATTGAGTTTTTCAGAGATAAAGAAGTAAAATCAAGTAGTTTCTAATTATATATATATATATATATATATATATATATATATATATATATATATATATATATATATATATATATACAATGTAAATAATTATTAAATAAAGGAGTTTTTATGGACCCTTATTTCAAATAACACCAAACTGTAAGCTCTGAAGAGAGACAGAGAAGTCAGGGGTTTCCTGTGCAACCTGTTGTCTGCCACAGGGAAGTTTACTTGACAACAACAAACACTCAGTATGAAATGTATTTTATGCTACCTATCATCAATTCTTATAAGTTCTGCTACTTATATTTCTAATATATTCATATCTGTTTCCAATTTTTTATTTCAAATACCTATAAAGCATTATTGATACTTTTCTAATAACTCAACATATCTTATTTCTTATATAACAAATATTAAAATATTGTATGCATACCTGCAATTCAGGTTCTGGTATTTTGTGAGTAACATTAAAATCACATTCAACTAATTTAGCTTCAGGGTAATTTTTTTTGCATTTCACGAGATGAGTGTTCATGACTTTCCTCCTTATAAAATGAGCACTGTTATAAGGGCACATGATTTGTTCTTCTGGACTAAAAGAATATTTACATAAATTATTGAGAAAGAATTGATTTATCATAATTATACTGAAAAGGAAAACAAAATCGATTGCAATGATTCCAATAAAATTAATATATGAAAGATAGCTATGTAAAATGAACTTACTTTAAATATATCTCCATTTTTATTTAATTACTTCTATTTTTCCTAAAAAATAAAAAGAATTAAACAGCAGCAGTTATATTTCCATTTTTTTTAAAGTACACTACATCTGACTTTTATTGTATGATATTTGTGTCAAGTGATTTTTGTTAATGTAAACAGTTAAAAAAATTATGTATGAGATATATGTATTGGTGTTAGGTGAAATATGTCTACATATCTATATTTTTAATAGACTACAGCTTCTGCAAGTTCCGACTCACCTGAAATAAATTACATTAGATGACTAGTCCTTTTGTAAAAGTGTCGAACAATTGATTTAATGAAACTTTAAAAATGAGTAAAAAAAAAGAATCGTTAAAAAATGAAATTGAATTAATGTTAAGTAATTTATATAATTAATGTAAACAGTGAATGCAATTTTATGTCAGACATTTGACATTTAATTAAACAAAATCCTTTGAACTAGTAAATTGGTGTGCATTGATGTTATTGTTAAAAGGTCTTTATTCGGGACTGTTGTTTAATGTGACTTTTATAAGTCTGTTTGCTCCACCTTAATAATACCCATTAATCACTGCTGTCAGATCCTTGATTTAGCTATATTATATTTTTTTGTCACAAAAAATCGGTTTTTGAAATTATATCATGTTATATACTACTAAATATTTTCTGTATATTTATAAAAAAGTGAACTTTCTTAGACCAGATTCCTCCAGTTTGAAGGCATGGAGCATTAACACAGGGCGACATAAATGTGATTGTTGTATATCAGTTTCTTAATGTACCTTGATTTTTGGAACAATTTATAACTTGAAGTAGCTTTTGAAACAAAAGAAATTTGACTCAAACCTGTCAACATGAATGTTTGTATATGTAGATACCTCAGGGCTTTGATATTTTGTGTTAGAATAAAGAGCTAAAAATGGGCATAGAAAATGACTTTTACACCACTAGAAATTAGAAAAGCTGCTGAAGTTAACTCAATAAATTTATTCAAGGAAAAATCAAGGAAAGTATGAACTGTGTGTGTATTTTTTTAAACTGACAAAAGGAATTATTGATAATTATAAATAGATTCCATCATCTGGTAAGATTAATATATGTAATGTGTATAAATGAACAATAATATGTATGAAATATTTGTTAGAAAAAAATATTAGTGTTTCTAATAATGTAACACAATTTTCCAACAAAAAACTTGAAGAAAAATATTTAGTAGTCGTGGATAAGGTATAGTTTTCCACTCGCATATAATGAGTAATTATTCACTCGGAGATTTATTCCTATCGCTAGCGCTCGTAGCAGTAAACTTCAACTATGGAATAATAACCTTCAATATTCACTATGAATATTATATTTTCACATTAATCAAAGTGAGCATATGACTGATACAATAAAATAAAATAATTTTATAACTATATATAGGAAAATATAATAAAGTGTCAAATCTACATATTTTTGACTGATAGTATATTGTTTTGTTTTATTACCACAAACTTTGTTATTGATTTGTAATTTTAACAACATAGTTATCATGAAAAAGAGGCATTTTTTTGAAATAAGACAAAAAATTGTCCATATAAAAAATTATTTAGATTAAATATAAAAAATGTAAAACAAATCTTACTTTTCCAAAAATTGGAAGCACAGCCGAATTTTATTAGTCACTGTCTGCTTTAATTAATTTTCATCAGATGAAATCATAATCATATGTAACCAACCTTTTACAACAAATGAACTTCTTCAACCTGAAGTCATCTCTCACAACTTGCCAAAAACTCTTCTTCTTTCACTTAAAGTTGGATAAACATGGGGTAAACGATCATTATTATTATTAGGATAAAATCATTGAAGAAGACCAGAGAAAAGGCCATTGAAGATTTTTTTATGTTGATATTTTATTATTAATGTATTATTTGTCCAATGGGGTTTGTTCATAAGTGAAAAATATACCAAACTTTTAAAATGGCTCTTTACGATAATAAATATTGGTTATTATCCCATATAAGAAATTCATTTATGTCTACTGATGATACAGGTAACTGAAAATCGTTTGAAATGTAAGTTTTGAATAATATATTTTAGGAATGTGCGAGCTAGTAATGTCTGGAGAAGCTAAAGACATAAAAGATCATATAAAAAGTACAGAACCTTACCCAGATCCGGAGTCAAGTGATGACGAAGAAGATGAGTTCGAATCATTTGATTTCCAACTGGATATGGATTTTAATATTAGGGAACGATCAAATACTGCCACTCAAATAGAAAAATTAGAATTAATTCGCAAGAAAGCAGCGAAAATGAGGCATATTAAATGGGAAACTAATAAAGGACTGAATAAGGACGTGGATATAGATGAATTGTTTGCAAAGAAAGATATTAACGTGGCGTGTAAATCTGAGAAACCTATTTCCAAATTATCAGCTTTAATACAAAAGCATGCAGATGTACCAAAAAATCCATTCATAGAATATGCGAAATTTGATGGTACGGGACAAGTTAATATACCCACTAAAAAGTATAAAATATTTTTAACCATGTTACCACCACAACAGAGAAATTATCCAATGCCGGTTTGTTGTGTTGCTAATGCGAAAGTACAAGATTTGATTGGATTGATACTTCTCAAATTTAGGTGAGTACTATTCCCATTTACATTTCTTCATTGTTATAATAATATATGAAAACCTCAAAAATATAACTTACATAACATTACAATCAATTTTACTTCTTCACACGGAAATGTGACAGCAGAGAGAGGATTTTCTGTCAATAAAGAGATTTTGGTAGAAAATTTAAAAGAAGAATCACTCATAGGCCAAAGATTAATGTACTATTCTCTACAAAAAATTGGTAGACTAAAAAATGTAGATATTTCAAAATGTATGATACTCTCTATGAGAAATGTCTACACAAGATATGATGCAGCACAAAAAATCACAAGATTTGAAAACTGAACAAAGAGAACTAGAAAGACTGGAAACAAAAAATAAAAAATCCTTGAAGGCTGTCGAAAAACAGCAATGGAGCAAGAATTAGTTAAATTGGAAAAATAATTTTGTATTTTCTAAAATAAATATTCATCATCTTAAATGTGTAGTAAATTCAGAAAATTACAACTGGAAAAATTTGATAATTAATCTGGAAAAACCGCGAGAAAGACGTGAATTTTATTTTCAATTTTTACTAGACACCCTACCCTGTCTGAGGTAGCAATCCATTCTTGTTTAACACTTTTGGGTAGGTCTATATGTTTTGAGGTTGAGGAAGATTATGATTAAGGGTGTTCCTTGTGAAACTGAAAATTTTTGATTTTGTTTTAAAATTTTGAACACCCTATATCTCAGTAACTAGGCCCCATAATGGTTCATATTCCTATATTAAAATGAATCATTTATTGAGATCTCTCTGTGGTAGAGTTGTCGGTCGAATATAGAAACACCCTGTATAATGGTGCATGCTTAAGAATATCAACTCAGAAATACAATTTTTGTACAAGAAAAAATAATTCCATCAGTGATTTTTTTTTGGAGGGTATATATGTTACGTACTAGCTGACCCGGCAAAGTTGTTTTGCCATATAAATTTTATCTAGGAAATATTTTTTTAGTTCAATAAAAATAACTAACTTACTATAAGTGGATAGAGATGTACTTAAATCGAAAGCATTGTAGACAATGAAAGTATGCTTCATTTAGGTTAATAAATTAAGTAACATATATTTTTGAAATTACAATTCTTGATAGCTATCTAA
Organism: Diorhabda carinulata; assembly: GCF_026250575.1. Taxonomy (NCBI): domain Eukaryota; kingdom Metazoa; phylum Arthropoda; class Insecta; order Coleoptera; family Chrysomelidae; genus Diorhabda; species Diorhabda carinulata. Next base: position 52,324,655 of record NC_079472.1, on the reverse strand, counting down.
ACATCGAAAGTAATAATTTATATTTTTACTTCTAATTATGGCAGTGGAAAAAAGTAAAGATTAATCTCTCGATGCCATAGAGTGTACAATATTATTGGATAGTCTGTCTTTAGCCAATACTAACAAACTGGATGTTATCCCCACGTGAGAACATCCCATATATTGTCGGTGTCTCTAAATTTAAGCCACATATAGACAAAGTCTGGTCTTGTGACCTATTGATCGTCATTGCGAGTGCCATTGGGAATTGAATGCATTTGAATTCAATTAGCTCATCTGTAGTATAGGGATTCATATATCTTTCATTAATTCTTTAATGGCTAATCGTGTGCCATTATAGACCCATGGTGGGTTTAAAATACAGAGTAGAATAATCGGATATCCAACCTTCGATTGTAAAAGATGCAGTGGCATGCCTGGCGAATCCGATGAATTTAAAAATATTTGTTTGCCAGAAGTGTTCCAAAAATCAGGGAAACCAATCGCAGAAGACCAATCATTCTCCACCACGACAATGCGAGCTCTCACATATCATATCAAACAAAAACCTTGAACAGTCAAAACATCGAATTCGTGGGTTATTCACAGACAGTCCTTGTTTGGCACCTATAAATTTCGAGGTCAACGTTTTTCGACACCTGAAGAAGCTGTTGATGCATTCAAATCACATGTTTTGGAGATACCTCAAAACGCATGCAAAAATGTTATTGATCTCAATGAAGAGTATTTTGAAAAACAATCCAATTATAAATATTTGATTACATTCGCCTATTTCAAAACTTACTTAGCAACCCTCTTATTGAAAAAAATAATTAAGTCATAGGTACCAGTTATTATATCATTCCCCTGATGAATCTAGAGTATTGATAAGACCAAAAAAATCGTGGATATTTAGATCAAATTCAATCTCATTTACTTTGGTAAGTTCCTGGATGATTTTCCTAATAGATGTACAAATGTTGGACCAAGAAGTACACACATACGAGGATGGTCCCAGAAGTACCTGGCCCAACAAAGAACACTTTTCTCATCAATGTTCAATAAGTTCGATACCCTTTTTATAATAAGAATCGTTAAGCTCCTCAAAATATCCATTAACTGCCGACATCACGTCTTCATTGGTGTAAAATATTTGACCGCCGAGCCATTTCTGAGAACTGAAAATAATCCGAGAGGGCTAAATTTTTTTTTGCATTCTTTAAAGCCGGTTCTCCTTTTTTACTGTATTGTTTTGATTGTTCTTTTGTTTCGGGTGTGAAGCGATGGACCCACGTTTCATCCATGGTTATGAAACGGCGCAAAAATTCAGCTTTATTTCTGTGAAACACTCAATGGAAACATTTTCACGACGCTGTTTTTGTTCCATTGTGAGCAAACGCGGTACCCATCTTGCGCACAGCTTTCTCATATCCAAATTTTCAGTTAATATGCGATGTACCTCACTTTTTTAAGTGCCTAATATTTCTGAGTTCGTCACTTCACGTCACGTCATAGACAATGACGTAGTTGGTATAACCACCGATAGATCCAGCGTCATGAAAAAAGTCAGACTCTTGATTGAACCACTGCAACAGCTTCGCAAAAGATTTTTTTTAAGAAGTTATTTTCAAAATTACCCATTACCGTAACTACTTTCTGATCTCTTTTCAGTTTTGATTATGTGAATTTTTATCTGTGACCTGTGCGTGCAGTGTTGAATAAATGATTTCTATTCTATTAAAAAAACTGTTACCTAATTATTTACTTTAAGAATAAAGTTTTTTGTTTTCTTTCAAATGAAATTATTTTATTTTAAATAACCTAACTAACTCATAACAAGCATTTTGCGTCGTTTTCAGTCATCCGAATTTCACTTATTTTAAAAATAGACAAGATCCCGAAAATTCCGTGATCCCGGGGGATCTCGAATTTATAATCTCGAGTCGGGATTGTATTCCCTAGTTCACTAATGATGGCTGCCAAACAAATGCTAAACAACGTGGCGTCTTCAAACTTGAAACATATACTCTATAGCAGGGGTGCTCAAACTTGAACTGCTCGCGATCTACCTCAATATTTTTAGACTACTTACGATCGACTCTGAGAGGCTGCAAGTATGTGTGATGCAGGGTTGTCGTACATACACGATACACCCTACCTACCTAGGTAGGGTGTACCGTAGCATATATAGATATTAGCTTTCTGCACAATATAGGTACATTATTTTAGTCAAGGTTTGGGTTAGGTTTAGTTAGGTTCTTCTCTACAATATCAATGAAAAAACTCAGTTATTCAAAATTGCGAGTTTATTGGTTGTTACAAAACAAGAGTTACATATGGTGTTAAACCTAACTAAAGAGTGGTTTTGGATGTTGAAGCGTGGCACTGCATGTCCTCAGCATGATGACATATGATCGTCAGTTAGTCGATTGCGATATTTTGACTTAATTATCTTCATTTCAGAAAATGCAGACTCGCACAAGTAAGTTGACCCAAACAATGCCGTCAGTTGAAGGGCGATTTGCCTTAGATTCGGATATTTATCTTCAGATTTTCAACAGAACATGAGTTCATATTAAACTGACTTGCTATTTCAGTAGCTAATTCCTCAATGTTTTTACATGAAAAAGGATAACTCATAAATGATGCTATATTTTCCAATTTACTGCAATCATAAAAACGCATTTCGAATTGTCCCAAAATATTTGATAATTCAGCCTCATAGGTATCATAATTAAACTGAGGAATCCTTGCTTTCAAAGACGGAAAATGTTTCAGATCCTTTCTTTTCAGTTGATCTATCATAAGTTGCAATTTACTTTTGAATGCGTTTACTGAGCTAATCATCTCAATAATAGTTTTTCCTTTACCTTGAAGTTCCAAGTTAACGATGTTTAAGTGTATTGTGATGTCAGTCAAAAATGCCAAATCAGTCAGCCATTTTTCGTTTTTCAAAATCTGAGTGTCATCACCTCAATTGTCTAGAAAAGCTGTTATTTCGGGCAATAATTCTTAAAACCTTTGTAGGAACTTTCCGCGACTCAACCACCTGACGTCTGTGTGAAGAACTAAATCAGTGTGTTCAGCTGACTCCCTATTTTCCAACTGCAACTGAAAGAGCCGCCGTTGCAAGCTACGTGCACGGATGGAATTCACAATTTTTGTTGCAATGCCCATAATTTCCTCCGTGTTTAAAACTTTGGAACACAAAACTTGTTGATGTATAATACAATGGAATGAAAAAAATAAAGGGAATTCTTCATTAGCTCGACACAATGCCACAAAACTGTTTTTGTTTCCAGTCATTGCTGGTGCTCCATAGGTTGTAATGCACACTAATTTATATATTGGTAGCTCGTAGTTTTTTACAAAATTAAAGAAAACTTCATATATATCTTCGCCACGGGTCTTCCCCTTCAGAGGAATGATTGTCAAAAATTCTTCCTTAGCCGACATGTCATTGAATACCATCTGAATAAAAATACACAGCTGGGCAGTGTCTGTCTGTCGGTGGATTCGTCGAACTGTAAAGAAAAGTATGTACATTCCATGATATCATGTTTTAGTTTATCTGCGATGTCCTGACTCATGACTTCAATATGCCTTGTGACAGTCGGACGAGATAACTTAAGTTCTCTAATAGCAGACATGATTTCTGTTTTATTTTTAAAATCTCCAAATAAAGTCTCACCCGCTTCACTAAATGCTTCCTTCACCACCGATCCATCTTCGAATGGTTTCTTGTGTTTCGCCAATATATGAGATATTTTAAATGACGCGATCGTAGCAGCTTTTGATTGTTTGGCTAGTCTTGTGAACATGGTTTGTTCTTTTTTCAAACAAGATATAAAATCACTTACTTTTCGTTTTCTTAATTCACTCCGTGGCGGAAAATCCTTTTGATAGTTTTTATGAACCGTTTTATGATGCCTCTCTAAATTACCACGCTTAGGTATTGCAACTGACGCACGACAAATAACACAAATGCACTTATCTTTCACCATACAAAAGAAAAATTCTTCCTCCCAATCCTTATTAAAATGATACGTTTTAGATTTCTTCACTGCACTCATTTTCCACTATTTAATAATAAACTTTGTATCGACGTAGTATCGTTATCAAGTTACAATTCAGAATGACTCCAATTCATGCAGGCGCAACATTTATATCGGCGTGAAAGAAAGTCTCGAATGTTCCCGTCAAACGCGCCGCCCGAAACTAGACAGTACAGTCTAGTCTAGAAACAACGCGGCTTTTCTTTGACAAGTGCCGCGCGTTCCTTTGATAAAGCCGCCTTTTGCCGCAAGCAGTGTTATTTTATTACGTAATACATTTTTGTAGTTTAGTTACCTATCTACTTATTAAAAATTTTTTTCTTCTCGAAATCTACTCAAAAAGCACTCGCGATCGACCGTTTGAGCACCCCTGCTCTATAGATTGTATACTTTTTTAATACAGTGGTATTTTTCAAGCAGCTAACGCCATCTCTAAGTTAGGCCAGGTACTTCTGGGACCATCCTCGTATTTAGATTTGCATTTATATTTTGAGACTATAAAGGTTTTTAGGTTTTTAATTGAAATTTCAGTTATAATTATGGTACATCAAATCTTAAAAGTGTAAATCATTATGGACTTTATATAACAGAAGAGGATGGAGAGGTCGATAGTGATTTTCCATGTTTGGATTCCAAGGAACCAATTTCAAAATTTGGCTTTGGTTGTCTTGGTTTAGTTGAACATAAAGAAAGTATTAAAACAGTATCATTTCCAGATGATACATTATTTACCATCGAAGGAGTTGGAACAAGGCTCACAACAATATCAGACAAAAAAGCTGATGAGAATAAACAGATGGAAAATGTTATACAGGCAGTAAGTTTATTGGGTTTGGAAATCATTTTACTTACCTTGTTTAAATTTTTTTTCAAGTTTTGATTACTCTATATATTTTTGTTTCAGGTAGAAGATCATAATAAATTAATGGAGGCTCCGCTGTACCGTTCTTTTAGAGTTTATATGTTGAGTAAAGTAAAACCAAAAATAGAGGTAAATATAGGAGTGAGTGGGGAGAGAATAGAAATCGATCCAGTACCTCAAAAGGGTTCTAAGTTATTACCTTTTAAAGCAAAAGCCATCAGCCATCCAATTGATAGTATCGCTTGTTGTGAAATCATAGATGATAAAAATGGAAGAGTTACTTTTAGGATAACATATAAAACAAATACAGGTAGTAGCTTTAGTGGAGCAGCAGACACATCAGTTTCTGGAGGTAATGACGAATACAAAGATTTTTTTTGAGTGTTCTGGACTATTAAGTTAAGATAGTGAATATAACGGGTGACAAAAGGTCAGCAAACAATTTTTTACGAGTTATTATAAGACTTTATTTTCTATGGAAATTTACGAAACAGTTGCGATTTTTTACAAGGCAAAAGTGGACTTTACATTATTGACAAAAAATATGACTATGCTCTTTGCAGTGTTCTATTTTGCATCTAGCGGGTTCCTTGTTATTGTCATAGAGGGCATATGGTCAACATTATCAAACTGTACATCTGTACACCTCTTCTGACAGTTTTTGATGATGTTGGTGAATAATCACAAGCTGAGCTTTTCTTGCATTCTCAATAGGCCTACCTGCCATTATAAGACTATTAGTTACATCAAAGCGAAATTACTTTATTTTTGGGAATATTTCTTAGTTGACAGTCTCTTATATTCCAGTTGGATGAATGGATGAATAGCTGGAACAAAATCTATCATTGCATTATTAATTACCAATCACAAAATCCGATTTCGTGGTTTTATGAAAATTCTATAGGTGTTAATCATTTGATCTAATAAGTCAACATCTCCCATTGAGTGATTAGATTTTCCAATTACTTCAGACCTTGGTATATTCAAATATTTATTAGATTTCTTGTATCATCTTCTAGCAATATAATCCTTATATGTCTTTTTCCAGTGAAGTTGGAAGACATGCATACAGTTTAATTGTGTAACCATTTTACCTGTGAAATATTATCTGCACTCCTATTTTTGTCTGAAAACCCCTTTTTGTCATACAGCACAGGTACAGAGCCTTTAGAACATCATAGGATGAAAAGTAATTGTAGTTTATGATTATTTGGAGAAATTCTGTTTGCAAAATGTAAGAAGACACTGCCTCCTAGTCCATATTGGTTCAAATTTTGCCATCTCATTTCTTTTCCTTAGTAGACTAGGAAAACATAGGTGATTCCAATTTTTCCATACAAACGACAATTTTTTATGCCCCAAGGATATGGTTTGATATCAAGATTACCAGTAAAAGGAACCATTTGCTCCTTGATGCAGATGTTTTCCTCTAAAATCAGTTGGGAACATCTTTTCCTAACACTATTTAACAAAGGACGAACTCTATTAAACTTGTCTTTGCAATTTTCAGGATGACGAAAGAGATCAACAAAATGTAAACATGTTCGAAGCTGAAAAAACCTGTCCTTTGACAATATTCTAGAAATAAACCGATACCAAGAGTCGTATCCCAATATAATAAAAGTTTTGGACGGAAACTTGTGCTAAACATTTTTGATTTTATGTTGATTAGTTAGCTTAGGTATTCCTCTTTGCAGCGCATACATATTGGAATACTGAGCCATTTATTGAAATACATCACACAAAAAAATACTGCAACGATGAATCTAAACTTTGTGGTGGGCTGCAATTATTTGAATCTCCCAAAAAATCGCCTCTCGCATCTAAAAGATTGTTGACTTTGGTTTTTTTTCTTCATAGTACTTGAGTGATGACTTATTCATGGTTTCTTCAAGTTCTGATTGATTTTCTTCAGATTCAGACTCGCTGGGAGATTCTGATCAGAAGAATTTAGTGATTTCTTTTTTTCCAATTCTCTTGGTTTGTTGTGGAACATAGTCATCATCGCTGCTATAATCCCTCCAAATATCTATATCTGAAGTGTCATCTTGAATAAATTCTAAAAGATCTTGAATATATGTATCATTATTTAGGTTATAATGCTCTTTTGTTAGCCTTTTTTGTGGAGGTGCTTTTGATGGACCTTGAATATTAAAATTCCAAAGTCAACATAGCGTTCGTTTAAGACCTAATGTGCAGTATAATGTACATTAATTCAAAACGTAGATTTGAGCATCAAAGATAGTATTTCATGCTTTGTAGACTTATCTGAGAGTAGATATTCATCAATTAGTAACTTAAACAAAAATTCTAATGAAATTGCTTAAAATTTTAGCAAAAATATAAAATAAATGATCACTCACCAGGCAAATACAATGTCTCGTCGACCATGTTTAACAAGTGGCTAATTAGTTGTGTTCTTACCTACTAGATGTCGCCACTAGTCTCAGTATTTTAAAACACATGTACATGAGAAATGCCACATGGTCCCAAAATGTAAATAGCGAACAAAATAATAATGACAATAATCAATTAATAGTATCTACACCATAGTGTACTATAGGTCTAAAAGGTTTAATTTTCAACAGATACGAAAGTTTTTTTTTAAATGACAAAACCTGGCTAAGGATCGATTATTAAGTTGTTTTTGAAAACTATGAAAATTTTGTTCAATTGTAGATGAAGAAATATTAGAAATTCCTTTTCTAAAAGCTTCTCTCAAATCATCTTTGGACTTGGGTATTTCTGCATAACAGTAATCTTTCAGGAGCCCCATAAGAAGAAATCATATAGGTTTAAGTCCGGTGAATATGGGGGCCATTCTATACCTGCGTGTGTAAACTTAGATATCCTAAAACGATGACCCGTTTACCATAAACTTCGTGATAACATAAAGTCAAATGTAAATTTTTTTATTTTTACCTTCTAAGTGTATTTTTACTGACTACTCTTTTACTTTCAAACTTGATACAAAAACCTCTATATGATTACAGTTTTTATCTCTAGAATAAAAGCACACAATGAGATACACACCTTTTCTTCGGTTGTGAGGTTATTCGTTATAAAGTACACTTACTGCTCTTTATGTCGTCTCAATAGAAACTGACAACATTCTAGAATATACCTACGTGGGCCCAGCCTTATAGGTTAGAGTAAAGGCAAGCTTCCATTTGTCACCTTGTACATAATGGATTTATAACTAAAGTAGAACACTAAGCCTCTTCAAGCTCTCCAGATTCTATATTATTGGATGTATCAGTCTTGGTTAATAAGATTATGCTTTCAACAATAATTTTCTATCTTGTTCGATCCTTAGTTTTTCTTCGTCAATGTTTAACTTCTCGTCTTCTTCCACTTTCTGTGTACCTATATTAATCTGTCTTGTCTCTTTTTTCTACCTAGATTCAATAGTGACAATGAATATAAAATCATTTTTCCAATGTCTTTAACTGCTCTTTGGTATTCTTTAGACTATTTTTCAATTTTGATATTTTGGCTATTGCATTCCGATGAACACATAACCATTTCTCTATTCATTAAATTTTTCTTGCTACTTCCAGCTCCAATAAAAAACCCGATTTTTTGTCAAAACTACTAATTTTCTCTGTAACAAAAGAATCTGAAATCTCACTTGAAAACTCCAATGGCTCTTCTATAGGTAAATTTTCAAATGGTATGGTATGAACACTCGAAACTATCAACTTGATGCTCCTCGACAATCATATTAGTATCTACTATACCTACCTGTACTCACAGCATATGAATGCCCTTGGTTTACAATATAGTCATTAACTTTGATTTTCATAAATGTAAGAAGACAATGAAGGCAGATGAAAGGTAGGAATACATGGGATAGTTTTATACTTCAAATATTTTCTATTGCTATTTGTAAAATCACTTTCCAGATAATGATTTTCACACAAGCGATAATTTGGTGATGAGAATTGAATTTTACAAAATTTCTCCCATTTAGAAACACACACCCGGAAAGCTTTTGGGAAATCGAAAAAAATATTTATTTTTGTTTCCTTCCATATATTTACGCATTCTGAAGATTTACATCTATACTTTACTCTGTCACATACCGTCAAGTCCGTCCTGAAATATTCATGGAAAATTACAGAAAATAATACTTAGCTGTTAATTTATTATATATATAGATAAATTATAAAGTTACAATCTATTTGTATGTTGAGAAATATATATTGTCCATTCAAACCGATTTCAACAAGAAATCATAATTATAAATTCTGATAATATCACCTACCTGTGTACCGAAATCTGAAGAACATTGCGTGGGAATTCAGAAATTGATGACGAATGACATATTGACAGTAATGACACATTTTTATTACATTACCGTCACGATTGACCTTATTTTTGGTATGTTCTGTGCGATTCAGTATCTGAATTCCAGTTTTTTTGCCTTTTAATGAAATTTGTAGATTATGGGGAATATTTGAGAGATTATCATCAAGCATATTTATAGGCTTCACAAAACAAGAGATTTCATTAATGGAAAGAATACAAACCCAATATTGTTAGGTGGAGGGAATCTGGTGCAAATCGAAATTGCATGTAATTTTTTAAAAGGTCAAAACAGTACATACGATGAATCTTGTATACTGTTTCACACAATGCAAGGAACTTGCTACAGAATAATCGCTGCCATTAACCAAAACCAACGCTTACATGTGGTTTAAAGTGCTACCACTCAAAAATTAATAGCAATGTAAATAAATTACAGCAACGACAATCATGAACTAACAAGGTTAGACGTGTGAAAAAGTTTATATTACAGAAGTGCTCCAATAAATCAGTTGATGTAATGTTGTTAATAAAAGTAACAAGATTGCTTCCTAGATTTGGAACTCATTTGCAATACAATTCATATTAATAAAGCAAACTTTATAGTTGACATTACTTCATTGAAACTTCTACTGGAGGGCCAAATAGCTTTGAGCAGTTGTGTATATGTTATATTCTCATATTTGCAATGTTATATTTTATAAGCACTTCTGATTCTGAATTACTCTTAAAAAACATAATTAATTTTGTTTTAGTTTCAAGTCATTCGCTTTCTTCAAATATGACTTACAAAAATTACGATTTTGAAGGTAATACTTCAACCGCAATGGATTTGGTACAAAAAATAAATTTGATTCTAGAATTAAAGTCTAGTTATATAAGAGAAGAATATTTAGCAAATAAAGGAAAAAAGTTACAAAAAAAGAAAAGTTTTCATATTGTTAAGTGATTGTTATTATGTATATGTAGTTTTTATAACAAAGAACAGTATTAATACTTATATTTATGCAATCTTATTATATGAAAAATACCCATATATTAATAATTTTTGTATAGATTTGTTATATTTTAGAAAATAAACGTATTGTGATTTAGTCTGTCTTATAATCCCAAAAATAAAAAGTTGAATTATTAATTCTCCACTTCACCTCTACTTTATATATACTTGAAATATCTACTACTTTCTACATTAAATTCTACTATGGTCATGCTCAGTGCCACTGGATAAATGCTAGACCACCTCTATCACTATAAGGTTACTGTTACAGTTACTCCATGGTGCGGGAGGGGTAAATGAACCGTAGCGTCCTCTCTTGGTTCATGAGCATAGCTAATCCGTTTATAGATTTGACTATAGGTAACAATAGGGGTTATAATGTCGAGCCAATCACATGCGTTGTTGATCTAGGGTAGATGTCTACCAACAACAGCTTGTTAATTAAATTATAGCTCGTGTTCAGTCGAAAAGAAGCGTTTTTGTTTTATTCGCGTAGTTGATACTTGAAATGGGTGTGTAAAAGTGTTTAATCTCAAATTGTGGTCACACAACTAAAAAGTAAGGATATAAATGTTTACTAAACCATATTTCTATGTTATACGAGGATGTATTGATATCTAGTTAACCTAGACCAGTTCCATGCATAAACAAAATATTGCGTTACCATAGCAACGAACAATAACTTATTAGAAGTGTCAGTGTGAAGTTTGACGTCAAAAAAGTAAAATAAAGTTACGCAATGAATTAAAAGAAAAAAGATGTCCACCGAAATTGTGAAAATCGAAAAATTGGAGTATCGACCATCATCAAGTACCTGTATTTAAAAGGGTTAAAAGCAGATTTACGACGATATGCTTAATACCCTTGGTGATCAATATCCTTCGTATGCGACCTTGAAAAATTGGACTGCAAGGTTGAAAAGAGGTAAATTTTCCATTAAAGACGATGACCTATTGGGTAGGCCAGTTTCTGTATCAGTCACCGAAAATATCGATGCAGTTCATGACATTATTTTATCAGACCGTCGAATTGGGCTAAACGGATATCTGAAGCACTGAATATTTCATACGAACGCGTTTATCATATTAGTTCACGTCAATTTAGACATGAGAAAAATTGCTGCAAAATGTATCCCCAAATGTTTGAACGTTGTAGACTTTTTAAACCGAATTGTTACTATGGATGAGAGGGTTCATTTCTACGATCCAGAAACAAAGCAACAATTGATGGAATGGCGACACTCTGGTTCTCCAAGACCTGAGAAGTTTCGTGTTCAAAAATTTACTGGAAAAGTTCTTGCTTCAGTTTTTTCGGATTGCCATGGAGTAATCATGATTGATTTCTTGGATAAAGGTAGAACAATAACTGGAGATTACTATTCGACATTACTGACCACTCTACGGAAAAAAACATTAAAGAGAAAAGACGCGGAAAGCTATCCAAAGGTGTTTTGTTTTTGCAGGACAACGCCCCTGCACACAATTCTCGTGTTGCTATGCAAAAAATTTGTGATTTATGGTTTGAATTACTAGAACGCCCCCCTTATTCACCAGATCTGGCTCCGTCCGACATTATTCCTCAACTGAAAAAAAGTTTAAAAGGTCGTAAATTTTCTTCCAACGAGGAGGTAATAAAAGCTGTGGAGGTCTGGTTTGCAGAACAAGAAGAAACATTTTTTTTAAAGGTTTAGAGACGTTACAGGTTCGATATAATAAATGTGTCCAATTAAGAGGAGAATATGTTGAGTAATAAAATATTTTGACATTGAAATTTTGTTTGGTTCTATAGTAGGTTAAGAATTTTTTCAATATATCCTTGTATATACCAGGAAAGTGTTGGTTAATTATATTAAAGTTGTTCTTATTTTAGGTTTGCACTTCTTTCTGATGCCCTGTTAAAGACTGACTGTCTAACCCGGTTCGATTTAATATGCAACATAACAGGAAATTTGAAAGTATATCTAAAAAATGTCAGCTCTTTGTGTTTAAAACAAGGTGGCAAAGGTTTTGGGTTAGTAAAGGGTGCGGTCTCATCCTTAAATTTTCCTAGTAGGTATTTTTTTTCATGTTCAAAAATACGAAACCACAATTTATAGACTTCGTAGTTGCTGGAGACTCCTCTGATAATTTTTTGTTTCCACCACAAACACCCCTTCAACAATACATTCAAACACCAGAAAAAATTGAAGGTGGGTTTAATACTTACAAGATGTTCGTAATAAGTGTCAAAATAACTATCTTTAATAATATTTGTAGACATACTTGCTAAGAAGACATTTCTTCAAACACTTTAATCTAAACCTTTAAATTTCTACACATGTAACTGTTTTGTGAGAATCATACTGAATTTTTCTTTGTGTTACAGAAACTGCATTTGTGCCTCTGTCCTCAACGAAAGATGATGCTTTCTTGTTTATAATGGCATACAAAAACTCAAGAAAAAAGATATAGTAGTAGTTTTAAAATGATTATGTATTTATTTAGGGCGCTGTCGTCTCAACGGGCACCTGAAGATGATAGACTTAGCAGATAATACAGCCTGTAGATTCTGTTGCGCAGAGAACGAAACCTCTATCCACATTCTCTAGAAGTGTGACTATATGAAATACTCTTATATATACGTACGTACATGTATTTATCTATATGTAAATTTTGCACTTTTTAGAATGTAATAAAAAACTGTCGTTTGTCTAATTTTTTTTATTCCATTTCTAAAGCCCCATCCTCCCCATAATAAAAAATGGGAGTATATTTCTTTCGTCCAGTTCTTTATCGAAACAATTCAATGGAGTTGTATAAACCAAAATGATGGTGATCGTTTTTGTTAATACAATTCCATTGAACTATTTCGAAAAATAACTGGATGAAAGATTTGAATTTTAAGTATGCCACCAAAAGCAGAAATGAAACTGTTGTTCGATGAGCTAAGAGATGGCGCTGAACGAGAGCTCCAGTTGGGTATCTATAGAATGTGGTTCGTCTATGGTTTGTAGTGTATACGCCAGCTAACTATTCCGCTAGAGTTTTACAACAGTTTCGTCCGCTGCCATGTACATGCGACCAATGTCATTTTAGAAATGATTAAAATGTGAGAAAAATATATGTAAGTTAGTGTTCTTTAAAAATTGACAAGAGAAAAAAATTAGATAACATATTATTTTCATGTTGACTTAAGATTGATAAAGATTATTGAGTAATCACTGGAAAATAACTTGAAGGTTTCGAGATATTATACAAAAAAAACAAGTAATGGAAAAAATACGTTTTTTTTTCTTTTAAAAGTATACAAAAACCCAGATCAAATATATACAAAATACTTTGCCCCTTTTTGAAATAACTAAAAATGAAATCTAAAATAAAATTAACAACATTTTCAACTTAAATAATAAATTCTTAAATTCACTTAAAATGTCCGGATTTTTACAGCCTTTATAAAGATGCATTATATCTTACAAAACTTGTTAGATTGAATGATGATGGAGAGAATGATTTAATAAAATTAATCAGATGGTTTGTGGTTGGTAATTGTATAATTATTGTTAAGTTATAATGCACATTTTCATTTAATTTACCGTCTACGATGCAACTGTTGTGAAACAGAGGTTGCAAACCAGTTAACCTTGCAATAGTTTTCCAATCAAAATAAAACTTTTGAGCGTACACGGATACGACTTGTAATCAGTTGGTGCAGCAGTGAAAGGTAATTTCTCAATGTATTGAGACTCAGATAAGGAAGACGTCATCAATTATTATCAATACCGTAGGATACAGAGAGAATATTGGATCCATCTAGAACTCTAGACTGTTCATAGCAGTCCAAAAACTGTCTCAGACAGATAGAACATTTATAGCTTTATATGGATTGTCGATAAAAAGCTGTTTGTCCACTTTTTCCACAAATTTGAGGTTCAGTTCTTGATTACTCATATTGAAAAAAATTAAAAATAAACATACAATCAAACAACAACTGCAATGCAACTACGATCGCGGAATCATGGTTACGTACAGCCGATTGCAAACTAGTTTCATTAGAGTCACCAGCTCCCTGCTGTTATACGTTGCCAAACTGTTGCAAGATCAACTTGTTTGCAACCTTTGTTTCAAATTAGTTGCATCGTGGGCGGTCGACCTAAAACAATCAAATATTAGAAAAAAAAATGTCTTATTGCACAAAAAATGTCATATTTATAGAAGAGCGGGTTTTAAAATATTTAATACTAGACTGTCATATGATTAATTGTTTTTTTTTATAAAAAAATAGTGATTATTCGTCCAATACAAATTGGTAGAAATTTCGTTTTGTACTGCAAGAAAGTTTCAATAGTTGATATTACTAAAAGACGTGTGAGACTAAACCACATAAATAAGTTCAATTTACAACATTTAAAATTAACTCAGAGTTTATGGTATTAAGAGTTCTCTCTTGTCCCGTTTTAAAGAGATTTCTTGTTTTCAGTACCGATAGATATCTGTTGAAAGAAATTCCAGTTATATAAAATATAAATTGAACGAAAAACCACTACAAAATATAAAATAATTTTCCCCTATTGTTGAATTTACTTTGGATTTAACGGCTTAGATCCATGGCGCCGATATTCCACATAACTTATGAAACCGTCTTTATTTTTATCCATATCTGTTAAAACGTCATCGACGAAATTGGAAATTTCTTTATCAGTCAGAGATTTCACCTTATCATCACCAGCTAAAAATATAAATACATTTTATTAAGGCCATTAGGATATATTTTTAAAAAGTATATATTAAATTTTAGATTTCGGTTCAGTTAAAAACTTTACTCTTAAATTCTGATTTTCAAACAACTCTGTCAACTTTCTTCTTCAATAATCAAACGAATTTTCCCGAATATTTTCGTATTTTATTCAAACGTAGTTAGAAGTATAGGCAAAAAACAAGTTATAGGGGAAAAGTAATAACCTAACTAACTGAACAACTTATCTAACATCATTACAATAACTACAGACCAGTGTTTTCCAACCTTAGCCCTTCTAAAATTCTTATGCCTCTCTTATGTATCATACCCAATTTTTAATATTAAAAAATTGCTTTGTTCACTCATGAAACTTAAATGATAAGTGGCAACAATTTTCTTACACATTTGGATATGCACATACAATTTGGGTATGTGATTTGTATTTCTTCACAAAGCCATACTCCTTTTATATCAATAACTCAATAAGTCGTGTGATTTTACTAAGAAAAGCACATCAGTGTAATCTTCTTTAAGAGCAATACATTCATTCAATTGCTTCTTTAACTTCTCGATGCCATGGTTGTTGAAGGATTTGTCGGGCCAGATCTGTACTATACGGTGGATGAGGAAACAATTCGAAGTGTAATTCGTTCAATTTAACCATTGTTGCCATCGATTTGTGCATCAGCCCACTGTATTGGTGGAACAGTGGTTTTTTCTTCGACATATGAAGCCGTTTTTTGTTGATTTTTGTATTAAAAAAAAAACACGCTTTTGAAGCACATGAAACCGAAAAGCATTCGAATAATTTTCAAGATAAGCTCAAAACAATAATGAATGAAAAATTCTAGTATTATTGGGAAAATAAGGTGGGGCGCTTTGTTCCATATTTCTAGTAAATCAAGCGCCAAACGCTTTTTTCAATAGAATTTTCCATTCATTATAGTTTTAAGCTTATTTTACAATTTATTTTCAATTTTATGGTTTCATGTGCTTTAAAAGCGTGGTTTCTAGTTTGTTTATATTTACTAAAAACATTTTTTGAGATGAATAATGACAAATTAATGCGTTGTTGTCTCCCAACCTGTCTCATTTTTGAAACATTGATCTTCGGAGAGTAATATTGTATATGAGGAACAAAGTTGTTGTAACCCTCCCAAATTGTAGATTGTACATTCAATAGAAAAGAGCCACCTGATGGCTAACACTAACCAAAGCCTCAACCTCCAAGAATTTTGATAAAATTCCTAATTTCTAGATTTATTGCACCAGAAAAATTTTTAAATATTTGGGTCGAGTAAAATTTTAAACTGTTTATTTTTGATGTTGAAAGTTGAAAATTCTTTCAATATCATAACTATGATAATTACAGGGTAGCCATAAAAACATAGATTTTTTTAAAGAGAAATATCAGAAATACCGAAAAAACGATAAACAACAAATTAAAGGATCTGTCATAAATATGGGAACTAAGAAAATAAAGCAGATTGCAGAATTGCCCACTGTTTAACCCCTAAAAGCAAACCTGTTTTTTCAAAACATTCACGTTCCCCATTTCAACATAATAAATACACATGGAAATTTATTCTATCCACCAATAAAACAAAGAAGTAATTTTCTTATACATGAATTAGTTTCAATAGTTTTCCTCCAATTTATGAATAGCAAACATTCATCTTTTTCTCAATTATTGTTACATATATAGTAAAAAAATTATAAATATACCTATCAAATTAGATAACAGCATGTTATGATAAGGGAAATTATTTCTTTGTTTCTATTAACGGCACATAGTGTAAAGCGTATACAGATTGCAAGAAATTCTACAATTATTTAGAATAAACCAAAGAAGACATTAGTTAACCATAAAATCTATACATGAAATGGAACCAAGTCTTTGCCAGCTAATTTATGGGCGCTTTCGTAGTGATACTGTGGCGAAATTAAACACTAAAGTGTACGAACTCTAATATATTTCCGAGCTTTCGAATACTTATGTATGTATTCATCCTCAGGGAATTAATTAGTTAAAAATTGCGGTGTGTTAAATTTTGTAATATCTTTTAAAAACATTAGATTCATCAACTTCAATATTCAAATGGACGCTTGGTACAAATATTAAACGTAGTGATTCTATCTATCGAGCATAAATTTGAATATTGAATTTTCAAGTTGTTGAATCTAATGTTTTTTAAAAGCACGGGGGAAATATTTGACCACCGAGCCATTTTTTCAAGTCTGAGAACAGGAAATAATTCAAGGGGACTAAATCTGGCGAAAGGGTGCATGAGGTAGCAATTTAAACTTTAATTCATTGATTTTGGCCAATGCAACAACGGATGTGTGAGCTGGTGTATTGTCTTGATGAAATTACACTTTCTTCTTAGCCAAATGTGGCCGTTTTCGCTTGATTTCTTCGCTCAAACGTTGCAATAATACTCGCCGTTGATAGTTTTTTTCTATTTAAAGATAGACAATGAAACTAATCCCACGCTTATCCTCATAAAACCGACGCCTGGAGATGGAACGGTGTTTGTCTTCTTTGAAGCCGATTCTCCCTTTTCCCTCCATTCTTTTGATTGTTCTTTTGTTTCGGATGTGAAGGGATGGACCTACATTTCATCCATGGTTATGAAACGGCGTAAAAATTCGGCTTTGCCAAACACTCGATGGAAACATCTTCACCACGCTGTTTTTTTTCCATTGTGAGCACATCTTTCTCATGTCCAAATTTTCAGTTAATATGTAGCTCACTTTTTTAAATGCCTAATACGACTTTTAGCTCGCGCAGTTTCAGTCGATGATCATCCAGTAACGCTTTGTGGATTTTATATAATAATTTAATACTTAACAAAGTGGCGTCTTCAAACTTGGAACATATGCTGTATCAATTGTATACTTTCTAATACAGTGGTATTTTTCAAGCAACTGCCGCTATCTCTACGTCAGACCAGATACTTCTGGGATCATCCTCGTCTATACAGTGATACATTGAGCATGTCTCATCTCATAACTTGAGATTTTAGTCACCAACACATAATAATTCAGCCCAATATGCCTGTATGCACGTTCTCAGATGTGGATAATTATAGTTTCGTTTTGGTTTGTAAAATATTTTTCATATTCCAGTTCTAATTTAGGATTGCTCATTTAGGATGTCTATTGTTTCCATTGGAGTATGATTAAAATTTCAAAAATGTGAAAAATTCGTTTAATTAGCTCGGTTTTGGAATAGTCACAATTTTTTTTATTGTTGTTCATCCTATGGGTATCAAGGGTGGTTTTTTAATTTTTATGAATACATTTGAAACTTTCCTCTTCATTTGAACCTTGGCACATGCTTCATTCCACATAATACTTCTCTTTACTAGTTCTGCAACTGTATTATAACTAGTTTGCATTCGTTAACCTCTCTGTCTTCTCTTGGTTGTCCAGGAATATCAGATCTTCTAAATGAGCATATCATTTTCCATTCTTGTGACGTATCCAAACCACTCAAACTGTTCTCTCTGTATATTCTTTATTATCAGTTCTACTTTCAACTCCATGCTTATGATTACATTTCTCATTGTATCCTTTTACTTTAAATATTTCATCTCCGTTTCCTGCAATTTGCTCTTGGGTGATTTTATAAGATCCAAGCTTTAATTTGATAAAACATGAAACTCTTATTTTGAAGTAGATACTACAGTTGAATAAAAGGTTGTTACAAAATTAAAAACCAAATTTGAACTTGCACTTTTTATGATGTATTGGGGAAAATAAGACTGCACGTAATTTAAGGATGCTAACACTATCTGGCGAAACACGACCTAGTATTTCATTGTAAGAATAATGAAATTTATTGATTTACATAAACAGTTGAAATATTTTTGCAATCTGTATACAGACGAAACTTATTAGGCCAGGTACCAGCCGATTTCCCGTGGAATTTTGATAACCAAGGTCGATTTTCTTGAAAACTGATATTGAGGTAGTATTTATAACCTTCTTCAAAATCTACCCTGCGCCAAAGGGTTCTTTTGCACTTGGAGATAAAAATTTATTTTATCAAAATGATCTTGTAGGTAGATAGATCGACTAATTCTTACCAACTTTTACTCTACAAAGCATTTCTCTAAAGTTGGTACTTTTAAAGTTATTAACGATTAAAACTGCTCGAAAAAACGCATATTTTTTACCGTTTATCATAAATAACCTTAAAAAGTATTCATTTTAACAGTAAAATCATTGAGAGCAAAATATAGCTAATAAAAAAACAAAGAGATTCGTTTTTTAAAGACCTCTATAAATTCAATATTAACTGAGTTATAGCTCTTGTAGGATGGCTATTTTTGGGGAGCCCCGAAATTGAAAACCTTCAACGTCAAATAACTTGAAATTGATGAAATTTTTGGAAAAATCTCAATAGATTTTTTTCAAAGTACATAGAAAAATCTTTAAAATGACTCAAAAGTCTTTTGCATAAGAGTTGACTGAATTATATCAAAAATTAGGTTTCTTACTTTTTCTTTTTTGAAAAAATTTAATAACTATACTCTCGCTTTTACCACCCTAATTGAAATTAATCGTAATCCACTTGCAATTAACTTTATTTATGTATTATTAATATGAACTATATATGTGCTTTGGCTGGTTTTTAATGCTTATTTTAGAAAAAATAATTGATTAAATTGAACACTGCATTTCCGTAATCTTGAAAAAAAAAATGACTGTTTCTAAAATAAACCAAAAATTATTCTTTAAGCTGCACCCTTTTCGATTTGATGTTAAAGTTCTTAAAATGCCCTACAAAATGTTTTTTTCAAGTTTCTAGCTTGGGGAACCCCAAAATTGAAAGCCTTTAACCTTGAATAACTTGAAATTGATGAAATTTTTTAAAGAAACTCAATAGATATTTTCCAAAGCACATAGAAAAACCTTTAAATGAGCACTGTCGAAAGTCAGTTGTATAAGAGTTGACTGATTTATAACAAAAATAAGGATTCTTATTTTTTCTTTTTTGGAAAAATGTAATAATTATACCCTCGCTATTACCACCCTAATTGAAATTAATCGAAATCTACTCGCAATTAAGTTTATTTATGTATTATTGATATGAATCATGTGATTTGACCGGTTTTAGATTTAGATAAATATTTTAGAAAAAAGAATAGATTAAATTGAACACTGCATTTCCGTAATCTTGAAAAAAAATTAATATTTCTTGTATAAACTATTCAAGTCATGAGAAAATGTTTCAAATATTAATTGTAGGGTTTTTCTTGCCCAAAATTTTGAGCTTTTCAAAATCTATATTTCATAAAAATTGAAGGATACATTAGTTTGCATTCGCGCACTAAATGTGGATTATGCAACCCCTTTGAGCTGCATCCTTTTCGAAGTTTGAATTGATATGAAGTTGACTTACTTGAAATCCCTTACAAAATGCTTATTAAAAAAAATTCTAGCTTAAAAATTGAGCAAGTTATTTTGGAAAAAGCAACTGCTCTTTTTTCAAAATTTCGGAGCACGAATATTGGAGCATTGGAAAAAGAGAAGAGAAGGGGAAGAAGATATTCGTGATGATGAAATATAATTATTCAAAATTGTTTTTTATATTATTTTCTAAATAAGTTTTTTTATTGATTTTGAAAATATTCATAAAAATTCATAAGGGTTGATATATTGAAAAATAACTGACGAAATATTTTGAATTCAATATAAATACACTTTTTACTAATTTTTAACTATAAAAGAATCGTTGAGATTATTTTTCAATTTTTCATATGATTAGGGGATGATTTTGAGGTGTTGCATGAATCTGATTGATCATAAACGTGTTTGAGAATGTCAACAGATTTACGAATAATATATTTAAACTTTTCCTCAAACATGACTAAAATCTGAGATTTTAAATTGCAATAAGAGGTAGTTTACACCCCCCAAAATATAAAAAGCCCGGTTCGACACAGGGAATATTTTGTACGGGTAAGTAGAGCTTAAATTCAGATTTTCATGAAAATCGAGATTATAATAAGTGTCATTAAAAAAGCTTTCAATATTACTACCCTCAGAGGATGGTCTTTGGAGGGGTTGTATGAGTGGATTAATCATAAACTTGTTTGAGAATATCAATAGTTCTACGAATAATTTATTTAAACTGTATTTTACTCAAATACATGCTAAAACCGAAGATTTTTAAATTTTTTAAGATAAGTTTTCACCACTTAAAAATAAAAGGCACCCTTTGGCACAGGGTAGATTTTGAATAATGGGGGTAAGTAGAGCTAAAATCGACGTTGATTAACAAAATTCCACAGTTTTAACGTTTTTTACCGTTGGTTCCTTGCCTATATTACTATGAAGTGTCATCACCAAAAGTGGTTAATGAAAAGAAGTCTTCAATCAGCCCACTGAAAATCAAATTTTATTAATAATGACAATTTTTCAATCAAAACAATGTGGAAATAATATAACAGTTTTTAAGAGATAACACCAAGTTGGTAATGACACTGTATATCAATTGAAATAGAACAGCAATATCTCATTACATTAGTAGTAGTAGTAATGGGGATAAATAACATTTTTCTACGTCCGTTATAATCACGTTTTTTTCATTCATTTTCATTTATAGAGAATGTAATTTCTGAATGGGTCAAAAAGCGTGAAAAAAGGAACCGTAGCAGTTCATTTTTTCACGCTTTTGCGTTAAAAAAGTGCCGTAACGTGTCATTTTTTAACGCAATTATAAAATTGTTTATATTCATTCAAGAATATGTTTTGTGTCAAATTGAAAGGAGTGTAGTGTTATTATTAGCGATAGAGAGTAATAGTGAAGAAAGGTTAAACTGCACACCAGAAATATATTTCTTTTATTGAGTGGCGTACTAAAAAAGGCATAAACACCTTCACAGAAAGAGTGTTACTAGCTTACATTGAAACTAAATCCAAAATGTGGAAGTTTTCAACACTTTAGTTGACTTATTCAATACTGAAATACACCCTTATGGTAAATAACGACGTGGACATCAGTAAATACTCGAAACTCATTGCAGATTTGAAAAATAAATCGGTTGGCTATAGATTGAAAAAATCTAAAATATTTGCCCGTGAAGAAATTAATAACTTTCTGTTGTTGTTGCAAGCTTCAGACGATCATTATCTCATGCATAAGTTATTACAGCAAAAAATTTTAATGTAAGCTTAGATATTATTTGTAACATCTTTCAGGTTGCTTCAATATAACGATATTAATAATACCAGAAATGTTTTAATTATCACAGTACCTGATACAAAAACTCATGTTCAACGTCGATTTACTGTTATTGGTGAAATATCTGACAAAAGATTAAACATTTATAAAAAAATATAAAGACCAACGACCCACAAATGTCAAAACGGATCATTTCTTTTTGCTGTATGGATATCTTCTTTGGGTGCCCTCTTCTAACGAGGATTGGCGATAACCCCAGCAAAGTAATTTCTGTCTCTGGCCCTTCTTGAAGTGTCTGAGATTCTAAGCCGGTCTACTCGCGAATATTCTTCAGCCATGAAGCCTGTCGTCTGTCAGGGCCACGTTTTCCCTCGATTTTCTCTTCGATCAGAAGTTGCAAAAGTCTTTATTTATCATTTCTATATATGTGTCCCAGATACGAGTTTTTTCGGGATTTATTATTTCTATAAGTCTATAATTGTAAGGTCGAATGCTCGGGATGTAAACATTTTTAGAAAGATATTTCTACACCCCAGATATTAAAATTTCTCGACATTCCCTCATCGAAATATATTTGAATATACCTAATTCAAAAAACTACACTGGCCATACATTTCGACGCTCTTCAGCGTCTCTATTAGTGGATTCTGGTGGTGATATAATTCAACTAAAGAAACAAGGTGGGTGGAATTCAACACAGTTGTGGAGGGTTACGAAGACAACTCAATAAAAATGTTATTTCTTTGAACTAGTCAAATGTTGCCAATTCAAGTACCAATAGTAATTAAACTTCTTCTTCACTTCACATTAATAATGATCAAAGTTGTACTTTTAATATTACTATTACAAAATGAAAATTGATGAAAGTTTTGTCAATATTTTTCAAGTCTACGGACGTAGAAAAAAATTTTTGTATGAAACTCGTGAGTAAAGTAACTTTTTTACGAGAAGGACAGTTTGATAACAATTTCTAAGAGTACTCTACTCACTTGTTGCATAAATAACAAGTAAATATTATCAATTGAATAAATAAAACTGGTTATTATTAAAAATAAAAATTCCATGAAAAACCCCAATACAGTAGAATTCTAATAGTATTATATATTATCGCAAACAATATAATCAACTGTTATTTTAAGATTTGTTATCAATCTTTTTAATTGCTAATAATATCTAATGAATGCGATATCAAAATAAATTGATTTCACTGTATAAACTACTTAAAAATGTAATGCTGAGCTTGCCATTAAATAAAAATTGAAGCAAACAAATGACATACATTAAGCTTGCGGCTTAGCCTGACCACCGGCAGCTTTTTGTTGGGCTCTAATGAATTCCGGATAATCGATGTAACCATCTTTGTTGGCGTCATCAACGTTTAATATTGGGTCTATTAAATTGACCAGTTCGTCGTCTTGGAATATTTTCGCCTCGTGATCATCATGGTCTTTGTTGCCTTGTTCTGAATAGCGAATTGATATAGTACTCTCATCAAAATATAAGTGATCATATATAAATATATATATATATATATATATATATATATAGAATATGGCTTGAACATTTTATTACGGTTATTGATATTTTGGGAAACTTAATGACGTTAAAAATGTTTTCATAGTTAATAAATGAGAAAATAATTGATTCTATCGAAATTAATAACACTTAGGACTAATTACTTTTCCATAATTCAATATTAATGTCATTTAACGAGAAAGGTACCTTAAAAAGATTATAATTATAAAACACTAATAGATCCACTTATGTCTCAATCTGCAGAAACCAAAATGAGTCATTTCATCTAAAATCGTCTAATTAGCAAAGCCGACCCATTTATAATTTGGTGTAACTTTGAGAAATTTTTCTCTAGAGTCTCAAAGAACAAAATTTACAGGAGTTTCATTTTTACAAGCGCTTGTTTCCACCTATTTGAGTGAAAATCTTTAAAAATCGATATTTTCAAGATTTATCAACTTTTGCTGTAAAATTTGTCTTTTAGAAGATATCTATATGATCAAGACGGACTTCACAGTGGGAACGATAGTAGTTCAAGTGCAAATGAAGATAATTAGTTCGGAGATCCCTTCGAATAGTAGCAGTGAAAATGAACAAACTTTCAATCGGCTTCCAATGTCTAACAAAATTCAACCACATGTTGACTTGAACAGCACAAGCTTCAAAGAAGAAAACTTTGCTTGAAGTTTTGAAATTTAAAAAAATCTCAATTTTCAGGTTATGAAACTTCAACTAAATGACTATAACACTTGTTTTGTTATTTTCCTGTTTAATGCATGTACGATCCGTTTTTTACAGCAAACATCAACTCAATTTTTTCCCTAAATAACTAGTAGTTTTTATCTCAATTTTTGTCTATGAAAATTCCATCTTATCGATAGAATTTGTAAAAACTTCCAGATTTTTGCTGTAAAAAAGGCTCGTACATGTACTAAACAAATAACAAAACAAGTGATATAGTCATTTAGTTGAAGATGAAGGTAAGAACAGTAGATTCTGTGAGTATCAGATTTTTATCTCGCAGTCAACACGTTCGTTTCATAACCTGAAATTTGGGATTTTTATTTAAATTTCAAAACTTCAAGCAAAGTTTTCTGCTATGAAACATGGGCTGTTTTAAGTCAACTTGTGGCTGAATTTTGTCTGTGATATGTATACTTAATTGAATTTTTAATTCTCAACACTTAAGACGCTAGAGTCGATTAAAATTCACGAAAAATGACTTAAAAACCCTTATTTTCAGCACGCTGCTATTATTCAAAAGGGATCTCCGAGCCAATTATCTTCATTTGTACTTAAACTACTGTGAATTATGTCTTCATCATTACATATATCTTCTAGCAGAAAAAGTTTACAGCTTGAAAATATCGATTGATTTTTAAGTCTTCATTTAAATAGCCTGAAACAAGGGCTTGTAAAAATCAAATTCAAATAGATTTTGTGTAAAATGAATTAGAACGTTTTCACACTTGAATATTTGATATGCTATTGAATCTGATAACTGACTTTCAAAAGATAACTGAAAGATGGACCAGCTGCTGAATCAGGACACCCCCATTTCAATTGAGGCAACCAGAGCAGTGATCAAATGGACCCTCCGACAAGAGAGGAAATCTTTGACGACATCATAAAGCTGAAAAACAACAAGTACCCCCGGGATAGATGACATTCCTGCAGAGCTCTTCAATTAATAAATTCACAGAATTCAACATGATGTTACGAAATTTATTCAATATGCAACATTTTAAATGTCAAGCCAGATTTCTAATTTAATGTTTTAAGAATATGTAGCTTTTTTTACCAAAATTTTGGTTATCGTTAGAATATTGAAAAAATTATATGAGTGTGAAAACTATTTTCTATTTCTGGAAAATTCAAACAATTCTATTATTATGGTTTATCAGGACATACTTAATTTTTCAAATCAACTGCTTTATAATTTATTTTATAACAAAAATGCCACTAACTATCTATTACTGCATTAAATAAAAAAAACAATAAAAGTTTTCAATTGGAGCACATTTTGAATCTAGAAATATTTAAATATCCATGTTAAAATGAAGTGTTTTCTAAATTTTAAATATTCGAAAAAACATTGATTTAGGCTGAAAAGTATTAATATTGGAATAATAAGATATAAAATGAAAAATTTATTGAAGTGCCTTTATTACAGAAAACTATATAAAATTGGATAAGACCCAAAAGTTGTAAATTTATGGCTATTCATTATGCAAAGCCGCACTAATATTTATAATACCTGGCATTTTTCTTATAGTTCAAAGAGAAATTTGGATTTTATGAAATTATTTGATTTTAATCCAGGTATTTGTAGTGAGCACACTGTTTACACCACCACTACACCAATACTCTCAACAACCTCAGAGACTGAGGATAAACTAAAACCTAATGACTTGATTTACCTGTTTTATACCAGCAATAAACCTTTTCCCATGAAAATTAATTCCATAGGGGAAACCTCCTTGGCGGGAATCTTCACATTTATTCCTCGACTACTAAACTATAGTGGGCTGTAAGGAATTGGCCCTTTGTTCTTATTTAAACTTTTCTTACAGTTAGCAATTTCAATATTTTCAAATGCATCCAACAATTTATTATTATTAATGTATCCATTCTATAGTTTAGTAGTCAAAGAATAAATGTGAAGATTCCTACCAAAGAGGTTTTCCCGCTGGAATTAATTTTCGTGGGATTCTTCGAATTTATTCCTTAACTACTAAACCACCCCAACGGGTATACATCGGGTATGTTCTTTGTACTAAACTATAGAGTTC
This sequence comes from Diorhabda carinulata, assembly GCF_026250575.1. Classification (NCBI taxonomy): domain Eukaryota; kingdom Metazoa; phylum Arthropoda; class Insecta; order Coleoptera; family Chrysomelidae; genus Diorhabda; species Diorhabda carinulata. Next base: position 52,298,239 of record NC_079472.1, on the reverse strand, counting down.
TTATATAAACTGTTCTTACAGCTCACTCTATAGTTTGGTAGTTAAGGAATAAATGTGAAGATTTCCGCCAAGGAGGTTTTCCCGCTGAAATTAATTTTCAGAGAAGGTTTAAAGGTGGGAAAATTTAGTATAAAACAGGTAAGTCGTCATTAGATTTTTGTTATCGGAGCAGTGTGTTCAGTATGAATATCAGTATATTTGGTTTACATTGTTGTATCATTATTGGGTTTGAAATTTTAATATGATGGGACTGTTAAATGTTGTTCATAAATCTACTAAGTGGAACAAAATATATCAATCCAGAGATACATATATTACATTTTATTTATTACTTGATATTATCTAGTTCAATTTCGCTTTTACTACTATATTGCAAAAGTTTTTTATGGGGTCTGAACTATTAATATTTGTATACATATGTACATACATCCATATGAGTTCTAAATGTTTTTCAATTGTGAATACAGTTTCTTCAGTTTTAAACAGTTACATTTTTAACTTCCATCTTTATCAACTCGAGCAATGAAAATTCTATACATTATCAGAAGTAACTGATTTTTTTTTTCATGAAATGAAATAATTGATATTACATGATACATGACAATAATTGTAGCACATTTGCTTCATAATTTCAATTTTTTTTTCTAAATATTGACCCAAAATGAACTCCAAATTATAAACAAATTACCAAGAAGCAACAATTGAATATTACTCAAAATATGACTTACCGTGCCAATGTATCAGTGATTTGATCAGTTCACAACCATCCAACTTGTTATTGTTATCAGCGTCGTGCATTTTGAAATAGTGAAATTGTAATTCTTGTTCAGTCATTTTACTTGTATCAATTGGCACATCCATATGTTCTTGTATATGCCTGATAAGAAAAGTTTTACATCATATTAAGTATAGATTTCACAATTGAATGAATATTTAAAAGTTTTTAATCAAATGTGATTATTAAGAGAACAAAAGGTTGAAACTAGTGATGCATGTATAATAATAAGAGAGGGAAAATTCATGAAAAACGGATCACTTTTGTTAGATTTTTAGAAACGTTTCAAATTATTCTATATAGAGCTAACATATATCTATACAGAATTAATTTAAGAGGTTAATGGTTATTATAAATCGACTAAATTTGAGTTGTTTACAGATACTTGAAACATTCATTTCAATTTAAAAAGTCATCCAAAATAGGCTGTTATTCCAAAAACATCGATGCTGTGCGTAAACTGAGATTGCAAGATCGTCCTTGACATACCGTAAGATTGAGGCATACTTGGACATTAGCTACATTTGCGTACATTCAATTTTGCATAAACATTTGATTGTAAAAAATTTTTTCACGTTAGATATTGCATAATTTGATCATTAGCCAAAAGAAACTCGTGTCGATTGGTGTAAAGAACTGATGAAAAAATTTGTAATTTGTTAACAAACGAAGCACTTAGAAGCATATAGTTGCCTGTTTTTTCAGAATAACTGGACATGTCACCACTGTTCCATTAGAGCAATGTAGAACGTCAAGTGTGAATGATACAAGAGAATTTTGATGCCAGAAGTGTTTGTAAAAAACCAGGGAAGCCAATCCAGAAGACGAATCAGTCTCCACGACTATGCGAGTTTTCACACATCAGTTAAACAAAAACGTTTTTGAACAGTCAAAACATCAAATTGATGTGCCATTTGCCATAAAATCCTTATTTGGCACCCAATTATTTCTTCCTATTCCCACAAATCAATAATAAATTGCGAGGTCAACGTTTTTTTACACCTGAAGAAACAGTTGATGCATTCAAATCAATTTTTTGGAGGTACATCAATCGGAGTGGTAAAAATGCTTTGACCATTGTGTATTCATTTTAATGGAAAATATTTTGAAAAATTTTGATAAACATTTATTTTTATTTGTTTCTCTCAAGATTTGAGTAGTTACCCTTGTATAAGTCATTTTTTTTTTAAATTATCTATGTTCGATATCCCCACAGAATATTTTTCATTCTTACTCCTATGATCGCTTCTGTCAAAAAGAGTATTATATTGGTTTTTGTTTCATTTCAATCAATACTGATACTTACTGAGCTTCTTGGGCAACATTAGCTGCATTTAGCACTTTTTTGGGACCCGAATTATGATGATGACCTCTTTGATTGTCAGTGCCTCCCTGATGAGCAGGAACCTGATGTTGAGGTACTTGTTGAAACTGTTGTTGGGGTATTTGATGATTTTCTTGTTGATGTACTTGTTGGTATTGTTGCTGTGGTACTTGCTGTTGATACTGTTGTTGGGGTACTTGTTGATACTGTTGCTGTGGCACTTGCTGTTGATACTGTTGTTGTGGTACTTGTTGATACTGTTGAGGTGGTTGCTTGAAAAATCAAATTTAAAATAAAAATAATTCAAATAATCTACATCGTTTTATGAAAAACTTACAATTTGAATAAACTGATTCAAGTGGTAAAAAGTAAACAAATAATTATATGTAGATTCTACAGTTCTTAAAAAATAGTTCGTATTATTAATTACATTGAAAAGAATGATTGTAATAGAAAATAAAAACCTAGTATCCAATATTGGTTAAGATATAATTGAATACATATGGTATAAATACCTGATATCGTTGAGGTGGCACTCCAGGAGCCACTTGAGCACTAACAGAGAGCAGAAAAATACTATAAAATGTTAGTAAAATATAGTAATATACCATGTTGATTTCGTAATTCAAATATTAATTAAAATCTTAGAAATAGAAACACTGCATGTTCAAATATACCCTCGGTGTAAATACCACGTAATTGACAAGTAGACAATCGCAAACACCGGATTGTCACTCTTCGTTTTCATTTCATAAATTATATTGTTTGAAGTATGAAAGTGGATGTATATATACCTGTTATAAGTCCAGATTTATTTAGCAACAAATTTTGAAATGTCAAAAGTTGTACTATCAGTTGTGCAAAGAAAAGAAAGTGAAAAAGTTGGTTAAAAGAGTAGAGGAATAAAAATGAAGGATTGTTTTTATTGGGGTGTAACAGTTGAGAATCTTCTCTTTAAAGGATTCTCATCCAAGACAGTTGGTGGACTCATAGGCCAGTGCTTTTTTGTAGGTTCGCTAGCGTTTCTCTTTGAGTATTTGAGATACCTTCAAACCAAACAAAAACAAAAAGAATTGATATTGAGAGTAAAACAGCTAAAATTAGTATGTACCACTGAAAGTGCGGCATTAATAGCTCAAACAGTGACGAACCCAGAGAATCCTCTAAATATAACTTTATTTGACAGGTATTTCATCACAAAAATGTTACTCCATACCCTAATGAAAATTATGTTAAATATATTTAGTAAAAGCATTATAATGTTTTTTCCAAGTTTGTCAAGTTGTATATATATATATATATATATATATATATATATATATATATATATATATATATATATATATATATATATATATATATATATATATATATATATATATATATAATATGAATGTCACTTATTCTCATCTTTTTTCAGAGCCTTGTTATTTGGAACAGAAATCTCTCTATGGTTGTTATTACAAAATTTGGGATACTTCATAATGCTGGCTGTGATGGTTTATAATGCTTGGTTTCTTGTATCTGCTGTTATCGGCGGAGCATTGGGATATTTTATTTTTGGACAAATGTTTATGAAAATAAATCTCCAGAATTGTCAATTAATGAGAAGTACTTATTGCAGTCAGATATGTGGAGATCTGCCAGGTAAAAACATGATTAAAAAATAATATTTATTATGGAACTTTTTAATGTTGCCAATATTACTTCAGATATCAAATCAGTTTTAAAAATTTTTGTTCCTCAGAAAAGTTAGCAAATAGCATCGACATAAATTTACTGGCAAGTGTTAAATGTGAAGCAATCCCTCCCATCCTTATTCAATAACTTTTCCTGGTTTTATCTATCCATTCCATCAAAAACAAATTGAAATTAAATTCTTTACATGTAAACAAATCACTAACCTTGAAATGTGTTTGGTATGAATTTGAAGTAGATAACAATGAGCTTATAGATGACTAATGAATATCTTTATATACAAATGTTACTTATCATAATCAGTGGCCCCATGCTGAGCCTTATGTGATGTGATATTAGAGGGAAAATTTGGGTGTTAAAATTATGTATTCTAAGTCTCCCTAGAGTACTTTTTATCAGTGTTATATTTCTATATGATTTATCAGATCATAACATACCAACTCTCATATTTTCTGCTCATGCTTGAAAGCACTTATTCTTGTGTTTATGTGTGTGTTTATGTTTTGGTCGCCTGAAATTCCTTTTGGAGATAAGAGGAAGAGAAGCTTACCAATAAAATTAATAATACATTTGCTATTTGAATTCCTTTTAAATGATATTTATTTAATAGAATGGAAATTTATTTTCTACAGGGGCATTGTTGAATGTATTCAAGACCTGTGTGTGTCAGGAGAAGATTGTTTTTACAATAGCCATAAAATAGACCCTTGTAGAAAGTTTAGTTGTGTTATGGAATTTCCTGAATCAATTTTTAACTATGTATTTACAATTAAATCAAACACAGCTGGAAGTGATGGTCTTATGTTGTGGATGCTAAAACTCTTCTTGCCCAGTCTATTCTTAATTTTAATATGAGAAAAAGTGTAGTGTAATGTTGTTTAATATCCTTGTCTTGACATGACATTGAAAAATCTTGTGCAATATGTACAAAATGTGTGCTGTAGATTTATTTTCAACCGAAGAAAGTATGACCACATTTTGGCAAAAATATATGAATTAAATTGGTTAAAAATGTCGAATGTTGTGAACCTTCATTTTATGTTTCTTGTTAAGAAAGTTAGACACCTGTTTATTTGAGGGCAAAATTTGTTTTTAACTATATATGTTAACACTGCCTCAGCAGAAATATGCGCTTCTTCAAAGAAGTTTCACATATTTAGCTGTTAAGGTTATAATACAGAGCTATTTTGTTTAGTAAGCAAATATGTAACTAACTTTATCTTTTTTGGCTTTTTGTTATCATTTAATAACCTTATAGTGGAGACTGTATAAAGTTCCTTTGTATAGTTAAGCATCTGGAAGAGGTTAGGTGGAATAATAACATATATGATAACTCTTACCACTCCTGTTGCAGGATGTGTGTATATTATATACTTTGTTAGTTGTATTATTTTCACATATCAGATCAATAAAGATGATTTATTATTATTATTATTATTAAATTAAAAGACTTAATTCTAAATATTCTAAATAGCAGCAAACTTTGGGATATCATTCTATATTCAATTTGAAGAAATATGGCCACTTTCATATTTCAGAAAAATGTTTTTTTTAGCCCTGTGGCGCCATGTTGAAGTCTACGCTGTGAATACGCTATTTAAGCGTTTCAAGTATGCATTATTTACTCTAATTTCAGCTGGTGCTCCCAGAATTAACATTAAATTAAAAATTTTCCGGGAGATCAGGAAAAACTAAAAAATTACTTTTTGCAAGAATCAATTTCTCAAAAACCCCAGCCTTAATTTGCGCGAATTTTGGATATGTTTTTCAGGAACTCCTGACCTACCTTTTTGGCAAAAGGCAGTTTACCAAAATTTTACCTACCCAATCCTCACATATGTTATGTATTTCACTCCTAGCCCTTATAAAGTAGGTTTTACTGTAAAACTAACAACTCCATTCATATTATTTATTTCTTTCTATTAATTCTTTGCAAAATAAATGATCTAAAATATAAATTATTACAAACTTTGGAAATAATGTTGGATTTTTCCGAGGATTTGTAAATGAGTACCATCTGACAATTTTTATTTGTCGAATAAGTGTGCCATTAAAAATGTTTCTAAATAGTGTTATATGTTTTCCATTCATTTTTTCACGTAGAATATGATGGAGTTGTTAGGTTTGCGATAAAACTTACATTATAGGAGTGAAGTACATAACACATGTGAGGCTTGGATAGGTGAAAACCGACATTTTCGTTGCAGAGCCGTATTTTCCGAACGGGGAATTTTGGTTAACTACTGTTTGCCAAAAAGGTAGGTCAGGAGTTCCTGAAAAACATAATCATAATTTGCGCCAATTAAGGGTGGGGTTTTCGAGAAATCGATTTTTGCAAAAAAGTCATTTTTTCGTTTTTCAGGATTTCCCGGAAAATTTTTGATTCATTGTTAATTATGAGAACACCAGCTGAAAGTAAAGTAAATAACGCACATTTTAACCAAAGTTTGCTGCCGTTTAGAATGGACTTCTAGGAAATTGCAAACTTCGTTTTGTGTGGATATGTATGAAAGAAAATGGATTGGAAGCAAGTCCATCAGCCACAGAGTTTATCAATGATACTATTGAATATCAATTTTAATATACTTGATAAAATCTACTAATTGATCTAAAGTATGTCGGTTATCTATGCTCAAAAGGTGTGTGAGGTTTGGAGGTAGGGAGTAGATTTTTTTAACAAGTGACTGTAACAAATTTTTTGTTTTATGAATGTGATTGCTGCATTCGAAAATAATTTGATTGAGATCAGCATATGAATTATCATCGCAGGTACAGGCTGATGATTGTAGAATACCCAGCTTGGCAAGATGAGCAGTGTACCTGTCTTAAGAAATTCGCTTTGTGGCATGTATGCACTGAATACTGGTGTAATGATCAAATACTTAACTAATAATACAAATGCTTGAAATATGGACTCGTAGATATTTCTTGAGAGGCCCTAAATTATTTCTGGATGTGTTGTCTGTTGAATAACAATAGCATAGCAGTTTCGCGATTTTAAAAGTTTGATTTTATTCTTCAAAACTTGCTGGGTCCCGGACAATTTTAAGTCGTTACAAGTTCCGTCTCGCCAGAAACGCAAAGTTGGGAAATTGTATTTAGAAAATGTCAAAATTAGGTGCCAACTTCAAAAATTAGGTGCTCTGTAATTTTCACAGTAACGGAAACTCAAAGTTGCGGTGCTAGAAAAACATGATGCTAGCAACGCACTGAAAATAATTACAATACATTGATTGTTGAGGTAATAAAATAAGGTGCTTATTAGGTGCTGAAGAGTCAATTTCGTGCCCAAATAATTAATAAACAAGCTGATTTTTTTTATTTTTATTATATGTAATATATATCTTGTATGTTACACCACGGACAGCTTCTACTTTCATAACGCCTCTTTTCAATTCAATACCTCAACAATTAATGTTTTATAATTATTTTCTGTGCGATGGTTGCTAGCATCACGTTTTCCTAGCACCGCAACTTTGAGTATTCTGTTGCTATGAAAATTACATAGCACCTAATTTTTGAACTTGGAACATAATTTTGTCATTTTCTAAATACAATTTCCTAACTTTGCGTTGCTGGCAAGACGGAGCCCATTATAACCTGTGTAGACAATATTTTTGTACATATTTTTTATTTATATAATTTATTTTTAAGTATAACGTTACAATACCCTCAAACTTGGGGGAATATTACATTAAACCTTCACAACTTTTTTAAAACTACTAACATATTAATAGCCCGGAGCCCTGAGCTGTCGCATAGTTTGCACATGCCTGGCGCGGCCACTGATCTTACCCCTTAGTATGATAAATTCAGGTCAACAACTTTATAAATGACAATAATTTTCATATTATTGTTATAAATCATTTTTTAATTCAATTCAATTCAACAAATAAAGGATTTATTTTAAAATGGATATTAAATTTGGGTTAGGACAGATTTTAATAACACAAATATACAATTGATATAATTTCTGAATTTTAAGACGAGGTACAATTCACTCAAAAATAACTAATTATTTCCAGCCCAGCACTTTAGACATGAGAATAAATAAATCCTAGTTTAACCCTCCCCTATTCCCGTCCTTTAGTGGTAAGTATATATTTTGATTTGTTAGAAATGCAAACTAATTTTTAGATAATTGTGATTAATTAAATTAAGTATAACAATGTTGAAAATAAATTTTCTATTTGTTCATTTTTTCTACTGTACTTGATTTTATATCCACTGATTTTGGAACCGGTCCTGATTGGATATAGTAGAATTCTAAAATTCGGCGAAGGCGGCGATGAATTACCCAGAATTTGTTTTTAAATAATTTTTTATAGCAAGCAATTTATTCACATTTTTTCTTTTGAATAATTTCTAGGAAGGTCTATTTATTTATTTGCTTTGTTTCTTAACTTTTCTAGATCTTTTGAGAATTATTAAGGGATATAAACTCAACTGCAAAAAAACCGAAAACTTTGATTTGGTCTTATAATCTTGTTAAATATATCAATCTTTTTAATTTTTGGTAAGAATTGGTTAATTTATAGGTTTTCTAACAAATGTGATTCTAATAGCCGGTATTACTCCCTTTGCTACGGTGAGGGGCTCTAACCCTGTCAAGCATCGAAGAATAATTTGTAGCTGATTTAAATCATTAGGATGACGACGTCTAACACGCCTCCCTAAGTTATCTCACAAATGCTCTATGGGATTCATATCGGGAGATCGTGCAGGCCAGTCCAGAACGGGATTCCCACTTGCTCCAAGTATTCAGTAACAATTCTGGCGGTATGTGGACGAGTATGATCTTGCATTAAAATAAATTGTTCATATAGCAAATGGGATCACAACCTCTAGGAGGACTTCCTAGATGTACCACCGAGCAGTCACAGCCCCATTATTTATGAAAATCAGTTCAGTACGGCGTGGAAATTAATTCCGCCCCAAACTATAACTGATCTCCTTTCAGAAGGCCGTGATTCACGAATGGTGCATTAAGCAAATATCTACCTGGTCGTCTCCACACTCTGTCTCTATCGTCTATGTGGTATAGACCTAATCGAGACTCATACAGGAATAGTTCCCCATTGCTCCAGAGTCCATTGAGAATACTGATCGGCAAATAATCGTCTTTCTCTTCGATGCCTTTCCAGGGGGCCCTGTAGCGTGTCGCCTTGATACGATTTCATGTTTTCTCAGTATCTGCTGCAATGTGTCTGCTCTTACACGTGTATTTCGAGTTACATTGAACAATACGATTGATAATGTTCAGCGTGTTGCGCTAAGTTCATTATCTATCTCACCCTGTGTTGTCACACATCCACCATTCAAACGCTACTGTGCTCTTGTTTTTATATATGTGTTATGGTTCAGAACATGTGAGGAATATCTGTGCTGGAGATTTAAGGGTAAGGGAACTGCATTTCATTTTGGCATTCCAATGATATGGCGTGAATAGAAAAATCACAGAACCGATCTTAACCTTGATTCGGCTATTCGGCCAGTGTCCCATAGCCCTGAAATACTAGTTCCACGCCCGCCTCCTATTTTAGATGACATCCTGAGTGATGCATAGGACTTAGAAACGTTTGCACTCCGAAGAACGAATCTAGCTTAGCTTTTTCGGTTGACGAGGAACCTCATTTTTTTCTTAGATTGAACTCAATGACCTGGGTCTTTCAAAAGATACAGCCGAATTGTTAGGATCAAGGCTTAAAAAGAAAAACTTTCTATCATCTGGTACCTCATTTTCCTGTACAAACATCAAGAGAGGGATTGTACTCAGTATTTCACTAAAGAGTGCAATTTATCTTATTTTAATGATGTTCGTGAGCTCACGAAATGCTTGAAAATATAATACGATTCATCAGAATGGCGTTTATTCATTGATTTATCCAAAACTAGCCTCAAAGCAGTCTTGCTGCATAATGGAAATGTTTGTGCACCTCTTCCAATTGGACACTCATTTCATATGGAGTGTTTGAAATACTAACAGTGTTGTTGGCTCAATAGTTAAGTTATACAAACTTCCCTTGTTCCCTATGTTTGTAGGATAGTAGAGCCAAAGAATTACACTGGACAACAACTGAATGGCCTTCAGGACACGATTTAACTCCTAGTGAGAAAAAGATTTATTGCCACGTTTTCATATTAAATTTAGGTTAATTAGACAGTTTGTAAAGTCATTGCAAAAAGATGGGGATTATTTTAGATATATATGTTCCAAATTCTGTGACCAATATTCAAAATTTATAAAAATGTTTCCTTCTATACCGGTACGGGTGTGAATCAGATTGAACCGAATATTGCACGATTATAGATTTTGCACGTCCTTCAGATTTACCTTGATACCTGAGCCCTTTCGGTGTTTCTAATGTGATGTACGCACTTATGAAGTTTTTTTTGTAATATCATGTTTTCAGAAATTATCATGGAAAGCACATGTATTAGCAGCTATTGATTGTGTTGCTTTACATGCTTTACCATCATGTGAGAAAAAATATACGTGGTTCTTTCCTTGACGTACATTTGTACCGGTTTTTCGTGACAATCTTCTTTTTCAACTAACTTATCTATTTTCCGCTTTCTTGGACTTGAAGTATATTATACTGAACACCAATATTTCGTATTAACTTTAATTAATCTAAAAAATACTATTGTATCTTGTAAATAACAAATTGAGACATTTTGAAACAGGATATTGTTATAAGATATAATTGGTCTGTCTAAGAACATACGGTTTGTCGTGTACAACTGGTTTGTCTAGGGACATATGGTTTGCCGGATATAACTGGTCCCTCCAGGGGCATCAGGTTTGTGTCGTATACGACTGGTCTGTCTAGTGGCATATGGTTTGCCGGATATAAATGGTCTGTTTAGGGTCATATGGTTTGCCGGATATAAATGGTCTGTTTAGGGTCATATGGTTTGCCGGATATAAATGGTCTGTTTAGGGTCATATGGTTTGCCGGATATAACTGGTTTGTCATATAAAACTGGTATGTCTAGGGGCATAAGGTTTTTCGTATGCGACTTGTCTGTCTAGTGGCTTATGGTTCGCCTGATATAACCGGTCTGTTTAGGGACATATGGTTTGCTGGATATAAATGGTTTGTTGAGGGTCATATGGTTTGCCCGATATAACTGGTTTGTCATATAAAACTGGTATGTCTAGGTGCTAGGGGCATAAGGTATTTCGTATACGACTGGTCTGTCTAGTGGCATACGGTTTGCCGGATATAACTGGTCTGTTTAAGGGCATATGTTTTACCGGATATAACTGGTCATTCTTGACTTATTATTATGTAGGTGTTCTCTGAAATAGTTTGAAAGTACTAATATCGTTGTAAATATTACTAACACAACTTTCAAATTTTTAGATATTTTTAGATTTTATTAGCAAATCGAAAACTTTTCTAGATGCAATTATACCAAAAGAAGGAGAATCTACACCGGCGGCAACTACACCATCAACTTCAAACGACTGTTTAGAATATTCACACAAAATCCATACTGATGACGATGGAATAACAGTACACGCACCATGCCATTGACATATAATTTCATGAAAGTCGTTATTTTTGTTATTTTATATACATAGAGATAAAAAAATATTGCTTACCTTAAATTTAACTTGTTCAAATGTGGAAGTTACCTGTAGGTTAAAATTTGAAAAGTGACGTAATGAGTTAATTTTTTATTTACATTTATTACTTGATTTCGATTTAAAATGCTCAAATTGACATTGTGATGGACTTGTATAACTGAACTAAAATAATTTTCCTTCTAAACGACTAGAACAAGAATTTCAGTTAGGCCAGTTTTTACATATGCTATCTCTCTCACTCTCCCGGACGTCATACAAGCTATCTTCCTTTTTGCAATATAAATCTATCATTGCCAGATTTTTTTTTGTTAAACTCTGCCAGACGCTAATTTTGATAAAAAAAAATTTTTTTCCAAAATAGGATTTTAGTATGGTTGAAATGATGTTATTTAAGTATCAAAAAACCTAAAATTAACTTGCCAAACAATAAATCAATTATTAAATCTTTAGCCAGACCTAAAAATTGCATTAAAAGTGTCAATTTTTTGGATATTAACTTCTGAATGTGAATGTTGAGACGTATTAACTGGCCAGGGTTTTGCTAACATCTTTACGACAAATTAATTTCACATAAATTACAATATTTTTCATTAGAGCTGTAAATCTGCTATAACAATTTCTGTTATATCCATCAGTGTCATTAATTTGCAATTTTTTAATTTATATTCTACAAAACTTATTATTTCTGTCTTTACGAAAAACATTTCAACTGTTCACTAGCCATTCTAACACAATTTTTTCAAAAACAATAAAAATGACAGCAACGAATACACAAATGTGACTGAACTAACGCCATCCTGACTATAAACAGCTGCTGTCGTCTATCTCGCTTGCGTCACTACAACGTGATTGTCTGTACGAAGTCTGGCTATTAAATAACGAGACTGGTTACGAAAAATGGTTTTATTATAAAAATCATTCTACATTCGAATGCTCCTCTTCAATTTACTCCCCTCTCCTCGCCACCCACCTTTCCATACGTTTTGTCCATTGATCGAAGCAGTGCTGGAAGTCTTCTTTGGTGAGTGCCTTTAAGAGCTCTGCCGGTTTTGCTTTACCGCTTCCATCGACTCAAATCGGATCCCTTCCAAAGCAGATTGTATCTTCGGAATCAAAAAAAGTCGCACGGTGCCAAATCTGCTGAGTACGGCCGGTGTTCGAGCACCAGAGTACGCTTACTGGCCGATTACTGCTTCACAGATGGGCATTATGGGCAGGTGCGTTGTCCTGATAAAATCGGACCGTTTTTTACGAACTCGTTCTCGTAGTGTTGTCAAAACTGACAAATAGTTAGTCTGGTTAACAGTCTGACCCTCTGGAACCCATTCAGTCATCACGATACCGTTAATTTTTATTTGCTTTCTAGGCCCTCACTAAATCGTTTACACCATTCAAAAACACGCGCACGTGATAAAGAATTATCCCCATAGGCCTCTTGCAACAATTTATAGCACTCGGAGTTTTTTTCAATTTAACGAGAAATTTGAAATTGACACGTTACTCCTGTTTTCCGTCACACATAGTTTTCGGCACTAGAAAAAAACACGTTCGTTTCAAACCGCTACTGCACAAATCCTATAATAGTGACGAAAATGTGTTTTGGGACGTGCATAGACAAGATATCGAGATACCCAACGTAGTCTCGTTATTTAATAGCCAGACCTCGTATTCTTCCAATATGCCCATTCACTTTTCACTTTTAGATCGGTCTGGATGACTTTTAACAAACAGAATTAACAAACGAATTATTGTTTGGAAAATTAACTTTAGGTTTTTAGATACTTAAATAACATTATAGAAAATAGTCAGCCCTGATAAAATATTTTGAATAAATTTTTTTTTAATTCAAAATAAACGTCTGGAACAGTTTAAACAATAATAAAAATATCTGGCAAAAATAGATTCATGTAGCAAAAAGTTCGATGATAATAATAAAAAAGAAAAGAAACTTCTTAAAATGATTTGCAAAACGCAACCACTACCGCCGGTTAAAAACTGGCCTACATGAAATTCTCTCTCAAAAACGTTGCTGGCTCTTAGACTGAAAACATAGTATATGCAGTTTCTAAAAACAGGTGAATAAATTCCGGAGGTGATTGCCAGTTTGAAATTATAATACATCTTTCCTATACTGAACACACTGTTTACACCTAAACTCACAATTACACTGACACTCGTTTCGATAACCAAGTTATCGTCTTCAGAGACGATAAGGTATGTACATGTATACATAGATTTGGGGTCTCGTATATACTGCGACCCAAAGGTTTATTGTAACCCCCTTATAAGGTAAGTTTACCTTCGCCTCAGACAGTGTAATTGTGAGTGTTGATGTAGTATTAGTGTAAACAGTGTGTTCAATATGAATAACACTAACGGTTCCAAAAATTCCAACTTAGTTGTGGATTTTTCCTATAATAAACTTTCCTTTGCCCACCTCTGAAGAGTGATGTTAAAAAGTAAGTTTTAATTTATGTGCCTAAAAGTGAAAACTTTTGTATTTGTAAAGGACAAAGTAATCCGAAAATTAGCATCCCCTACCACATTTAATACCAAATATTATTCAATTTCGGAAATAAACATGTATCTTTGAATCCCTGTAAATTTTAAAACATTTCTCATTCTCAAATTTCCTCTCCTGGAACAAAAAGCTCTACAGGCCTTATATTTTTGTTCATGGCTGCTTCACGCCAGTTTTCTATTTCTTCGTGGACGCCCTCTTTTTCTTTTGGGTTCTTCTCCCCTTAACAAGGATCTTTTCATCCAACTGTCTTCGTCCATTCTTGTTATATGCCCCATCCAACGGAGTCTTTTTGCTCTGACCGCACATCCCATCTCAGCATGACCATACAATGCTTTGATCTCTGCGTTCGTTCTTCTCCTCCTCTCGTTTTGCTCTCGCACTCCTCAGAAAAACGTTTTGTTCCCTCTCGTAAGTTTTTTGTCGATTTCCCTGGTTTTGCCTCCTTCGTTAGTCATTGTCACTCCCGGGTATTCGAACTCCTGGAATTTATCAAATTTATACTCCTTGTTTTGCTCTGTCCTCACTTTCAATTGCTTCCAGTTATTCAAATCCCTTCCCATCTCCATATATTTGGTCTTTTGTTCATTATTGTTCATTAATAATCCACATTCTTATGCGTTTTTTCCAAATATTAACATTTTTTCTAGATCCTTTTTCGTTCTACTTATAAGTACCACATTATCTGCGTAGGCAAGAATTTGTGTTTTGTTATTATAAATCGTCCCCTGGGTTCGGATTCCACTACTTCTCAGGATTATTTCTAATACAAGGTTAAACTACATTTTTACCACATTTAATATTTTCTTAGATGTTCTGAGTGCTGCTAACATCGGGAATGAATGTTTTCTACTTATTTTAACATACACCTGCTTGAAATCCACAAGGAGGAACTTCAGGCTTAATCCTTGGTCATAGCTATTGTTCTGGAATGCCTAATCTATTCCTTATAATTCTGGCTAGGACTTTGTATACGACATCCAATAGAGTGATACCCCTATAATTCGCGCAGTCAGTCACATCCCCCTGGGTAAATGATTGCCTTATCCCATTGGCTTGGGATCTGCTCTTATTCACATATGTTTTTAATCAATTTATATATTCGCTCTCTTATATGTTCACCACCATACTTCATAAATTCTATTGGAATCCCATTCCTACCGGCACTTTTGACATTCTTCATATTATTTATTATTCCTCTACCGAGACTGGTTCATTCACTGTTTCCACTTCTTCAAGCTCGTTTTCCTTGTTCCCTCTTGTTTCATCGTTAAGCAGTTCATTGAAATATTCCCTCCACTTGTTCAATTTTTCTTTTTTTCCTCCTATAAGCCAGTCTTGTTTGGTATCTTACTTCTTTTTGTCTCTTGATAAAAATGTCTAATGCCCTTGTTTATGTAATGATCTTTAAATTTTTTTTCCTTTCCTGTGCGTAATTCTGTTTTAATTCATTCTTTGGGTCTTTCAACATTCTCTGTCTTGCTTGGTTTTTTCCTTCTAATACCTGTTTGCAGTATTCATCAAACCATTATTCCTTTATCTTTTGCCCTACTCTTCCTAGTTGTTACTGTGTCACATCCTTCATTGTTTTCTCAATCTCTGTCCACTCCATCTCGATTATCCTCTCATTTTTGTTTCTTCTCCAAATTTGTGGTCATTGCATTTTCAAATTTTTTCGCCACACTTTCATCCTAATTTAATAAAGAATGAAAATCATCATCACAATTTTTTTAAACTATAGCTTGTAATAACACAAGCGTATTTACTGTGCGTTACCGTAGGTCTGAATGGGCTTGAACAATAATTTTATTTCCATAATTTTTTAGATGAAAGATCAAATTCATTTTATTGATTAGTCGATACTAAAATAACCCGCGGAGCTTTTGTGTTAACGGAAACACATATCATTAATATGTAATTTCTTCCTAATTTTTTTCACCTGAATTAGAATCAGCATATATAAGTCGACCCATACGCCGAATTCCGAGTTTATGTCCACCATATAACAAGATAATTGTTGAAGTTTGAATCTATTTAGATATAAATTTTATCGAACGACAGTGCCTTTGCTTCGAAGAAGCCAATTTTTGTAAATACTGATTATCATGTGGAATCAAACTGATTCATTTTTTAAATTGTTAATACATTCCTAAAATTAGTCTTCTTTAACTTCTGTGTGAATATATTTACACAATAATTGTTACTATTTTTGATATTGATGTTAATGTGAGTTAAGTTTTGAATATTTTATGTTATTATGTTGAAGAATAGGGAAGACTGAGGTGGGTTGTGACAATTTTTACTTAGAGTAACATATTTCAATAAAGAAACATACCACAATTACAAACGTTATGTCATAATGTAGCTTAATTATTACTCTTTTGAAAATAGTCATCAAAGTAATTTGAAATTATATCGTGGCTGAGAAAATCCACCAAAACTGAAGCTACTCCCATTGTCGAAACTCTCCTAACACCGAGGTAAGTTGTGACAGGTACCAAGGTTAGTTGTGACAGCTGTGTACTGTGACTATAATTGACAGATAAATATATTTTTGTAATGTATTATAAACAAAACAAGTTTTTTGCATAAAAATACTTTAATTATCATTTAAAATAATATTAGACATCAAAATAACAAGTATTAATTCTTTTATCAGTATTTATGGTTGGGCTAGGTCATAACGAGATCAATCAAAAATCATAATCTAATCAGACAAACAGTTATCTCTTCATCAGACCAGTCTTTACATTCAAGGCACTGAACCTACTTCTCATTTAGTCTGCTGTAGAATGCAAGGCAGCACAAGAAATAATAACTATTTGGTGCATCTTTTTCGGCATATTCTGTAGTTCTCTTGTAAGTCTGTTTGTTTGTTCTTCTCTTCATTTAAAACACACTTTTTAACTTTCTATTGGCTCCTAGGGCAGCTATTCCATCCTTTATACGTGTGTCGGTAAGAATAGCTGATTAGATATTGCGTCTATTAGGTTAAGTCTCTCTTCTTGGTGGAGCTTTTGGCAACTGCCTTACTGATTCTGGCGAGAACACATTAGAAGTGGTAAGAAGAGAACGAGGTGGAGATGTGGAAGCAACGGGTTCATCGGCGTTACTGCTTGTCAAATTTGGATTGGTAGATGTGGCTTGATGTGTGGGTTTCACTGGAGTAAGGGCTGTTGTTTCATTATTTGGAAATGTAGCAATGGTACGATTTGGAGTAAGGGGGCTGTTTCCTACATTGACCGTAGTTTCTTGAACAGTTATGACAGATGTATTGCAGCTTGCCCCCAGTGCAATTTTCATCAGATCAGTCTTTACATTCAAGGTCCTGAACCCACTTCTCATTTAGTCTGCTGTAGAAAGCAAGGCAGAACAAGCAATAATAACCATTTTCTACATCTTCTTCAGCATATTCTGTACTTTTCTTATAAGTCTTCTTCATGGCTTTTTTCGATTTCTTCTTCTCATCATTTAAAACATATTTTCTAACTTTCTACTGGCTCCTAAGGCAGCTATTTTGTCCTTTGTACGTGTGTCGGTAAGAATAGCTGTTTAGATCTTACGTGTATTAGGTTGGGTCTTGGTGGATCTTTTGGCAACAGCTTTACTGATTCTGGCGAAAACACATTAGTAGTGACAAGAGGAGAAAGAGCTGGAGAAATGAATGCAAGGGATTAATTGGCGTTACTGCTTGTCAAATTTGGATTGGTAGATGTCGTGGCTTGACCTGTGGCCTTAACTGAAGTAAGGGCTGTTGCTTCATTATTTTGAACGCAAACGCAGTATTACGATTTGGAGTAAGGGGTTTTGATTACTTTCTTTAGAAGCCCAAATATAGCAATATCTAACGGTTCTAGCTTATGTGTGCAATGTGAAGGGAATGTCGACAATAAAATCCCATTATCTCTGCAGAATTCAATATTTTTCTAGGTTATATGTAAAGCGTGATTATCTAGAAGCAACAGTGCTCTTAGATCTTTTAATGGCCTGACGTAATTTTATTAAATTTTCAAGGAAAAAATGGAAATCATCTTTCGATCCGTTTGATTTGTGTTCACCAGCTGGGCCATCACGAATGAAATGTTCTTGGAATCTCTTTCGTTGAAATATAAATATATGTGGTATATATCCAACGAAATCCGGAGTAACCAAGGTTTCTCTTTCCATGTCATCGCACTGACTTTTTTATCTTCATGCAGTGCTTTTACTTTGTCAGGCTTTTGAACGTAGTCTCATCGACGTTCCAAATATCTTTTGCCTTAAGATTAGATTTTCTTAAAACACCTGTGTAGTTCTCAAAGAAGCAGTAACATTTGTTTTATTGAAGCTCGTTACGCGATCTATGCTCGTGGGTGGTGGTAATCTTAAAGATAAATTGGGATGTCGTGGCATAAACAGCTTAAACCACACTGCTTCCTCATTTTCTTCCCATGACGCCGGAATTTTTTATAGGCAATACTTTTTGTTTCTTTTGTTGTCAGTCCGTAATTAGATGCTGCCACACATCAACAAATACTCGTATAATATATTTTCTTCCTCTTTGGTAAATACCTTTGACTAGCATAACCTATAGATGGAGCTACATCAGTTGAATTGTCTTGAAATTTTTGTTTCTTCTCAATATAGGTATCTAGACAAAGAAATGTAGTCGAGTTTGTAAAAGGAAGCTCCATTTCGTAGACTTACACCTCTTAACGTAACTTCTTTAAGGCCAGTTTCTTAAATGGCGTCACTAGCCATGCCTCTATCAGTCTTTCGTTTGTAGTTATTAGTATTAGCATTATTAAACCACATACCCAAATAAGTTGCTGACAAGCATTAAATTCTTAAGATTAATTTTAATGCCGAAAACATTTATCTCTTAAGTTGTAAGACAAAAACGAACGTACATATTATATAAATTAAAATAAACTTAATTAGATAGAGTTGTAACAGCGTATCACAACTCTCATAGGTGCTAAAAATCGCGACTTGGTCAGAATAATAATTCGCAAATTCAAAACAAGGTTCCAACAAATCGTCATGTCACAACTCACCTCGGTCTTCCATATTATGACGTGCTAAAGAATCTTTATGCCAATATTCTAAAGTGGCCTGTACACACAAATATTATATTGATCAAGAAGTCTCGAAACTGCAGATTTTCACACTAGACTTTTCTGACGATTCACTCGAAATACTGTTGTATTTTCAGTGGGTTTGGGCTCTTTGTTGAGAAATGATGAAGTCCAAAGTTGACAAAACGTTCAGTTTATTAAACAGTTTCAAAAGGTACCTGTCAATGTGCACAAAAATCTAACTTTTTAAACAATTTTAATAAGAAAAATATTCAGGCCTATTTGTTTGTTTATAATTCTGTAAAAGAAAATTAATGAACAAAGTTTTGGCATGTGGCGACAAGATTTGATTTCAAAAATAAAGCTTAATTTGATACGAAATGAACATACCTTTTGAATCGTTTGACAATACTTGTTTTGATTAACAAAACTCTTACTAAACAATCGTCGGATTGTTGCTCAATACTTCTACAATAATTACAAATTGGAGCACGTTTGCCTGTCGTCATTTCATTTAGATTTTTCGCTGTTGCGTGAACATATCAAAAGTGCTCATCGCCTGCCAACTTAACTAAATTAAAAATTAACGTGAACATGGTTACCAACGTTGACTCTATATAAAACAAAATAGTGTGAGGTAAGGATAGGGTCAAGGTTGGGATAGGTCGGGTCAACTGTTAATTTGATCAATTCTCAACAAATACTCACTGGAATATAATTTGCATTCTGTGCTAGGTCCAAACGAAGTCCTTTTCCCCGATTTGAGCCTATCAAGGAGCAAAATTTCATTCCGAACTGGTGGAAATCGCGCTAGTTCGTGGAGCTATCAAGTATTTTGTGTTTGTTATTTGAAATCGATTCTTTCACATCACTTGTTATACATAATAGCTGTTTTCCATTTACATTCAAGTGAACCAAGATACTCAGGGTCAGTGGTCTGTGGATAACAGGAACACGTAATGTGAGTTAATATTCTCAATAACCACATAAAATTCGCCATTATCAATGGTGATTCAACCGTCTGTTACTCGCAACGATATTACTAAAATAATATTATTTATAAGATTATTTACATCAATAGTGCAGTCAGTGAAGCTTTTCACCTCCGAATATTTTGTAACAGAATCGATGTACTTGAAATTTGGCACACAGTTAGAGGTCAATAATAATTAGTGACATAGCGCCGGTTGACGTTTCCCCTTTCTCGGGGACGAAAAATCATTTTAACGAAATCTATAGACAATTAAATTCTGAATAAAAATATTTAAAGAATTTTTTCGAGAAATCAATAGTTGTTTAGTTACGATTCAGTGAAACAAAAACACGTTTTCAAATATAATTTTCGGTGTTAAATCGAGTACGTCTCTATTAATTTTTCACATCTATTGATAAATTTGTTTAAAGTATTTCTGTTACCGTCGTATCGTTTTATATTTTCCAGTTTTAGTTTAAATAATTCCCAATTAAGAGTTTTTGGATTAGCCGTTGCCATTTTATCGTAATCTGAACTATTTATCAAGTTTAAATTATCAAATGTATTTAACAACGTATCAAAATCGTTTATATGATTGATTAAAAGAAATTTATAAATTATCTCTTCCTTACTCAGAAAAAAAAGGGAGTAAAAATAAGGGAATTTGGAACTTACAATTATTTGAAGTCCTGTCCCTCGTAGAACGTGGGTTTAGTACTTCTGTATTAAAATACGTAGTCGAAACTACCGCACTATGCGTGAAAAATCGCGACCGCACTAATCCGAATGACTGCGCCATATATAATTTTCGGTGCACGGATATTATTTTTAAGAATTTATTTAACACAAAATTACAATTAATTTTATGTTATTGAATGATTACAATTAATATCTTAAGCGAACTAACTATAATACATTACCAAGGTGTTTACAATCTTTCGTTTATATAATAAAATTATTGCTGATAATGTGTTTACAATATTTGATACTATTACGTTTTAATAAAATGACCTTCTAGAATTTTCTCTCCATAACTTTTCAAAGTTATAGCTGTACCATTTCCACCAGAATGAAAATGAAACGTAGACCTTTCACAATAATTAGTTTCATTTTAGTGTTATTAATACGATCCTGAAGTTACACCGGTTTAGAATACGTATTTTTTGAAAATTATACGGTAAAAGTTGACTCTGAAACTATGAAAGACTAAGAAAAATTATACAGAACAAAAATGTAGCTTTTTTTCCAACGAATATATTGGTTTTTTTTTATTTTTGTAACTTGGAAAATGGAAATATTGTAGTTTAAAGTATCCACTTTAGGAGAAAAATGACCTGTCCCGAGCCCTTCAACCCTTTCTCGTTGAAAAATGAAGGGCTTAGAAGATTTTTCATATACATGAACATGCTTATAGCTCTTGAAACTTCCTTCAAAATGCTTTTTAAAGGATACTACAGCTTTAAAATTGTATGTGTATTTCAAATAACACTGTTGAAGCATTGCAATCTTTTAGAAAGCGTTCTTTTTTTCATTTTTCTCAATACAGGGGTGGTTTTTAGATGTTGAATGAAAAAATTTTTTTATCTTTTTATCTTTTACCTTCAAAGTCGCTTTTATTTTGAATAATTCCACGATTTAATTATATCATATCTTTAGAAAGTAATTTAGTAAATCTTTTTTTGCATTACGGTTGTTTTTAACGGTTACATAGGGCGTTGTAAACATCAAATATACGATAAAATACGTTCGAAAACATGAATCGCTATTTAATTTTTGTGCTTAAACAAGATTTTTGCCACTAAAATGATTGAAACTTAATTTTTTTCACTAAGGGGTAGTTTTTACCGCTAAAAAATTAAAACCGTCAATCGGACTTATGTCACTTTTGATATTAGATAGCCTAAGACGAAACTTATTATAAATTTTCATGCAAATCCACTCAGTTTAAAAAAATTCAGAAGTTACACCTGATTTTCAGCTTCACTGATTGTACTACAATGACTGTTTGCCATCATTTAGTATAACTTACTTGGATGACCATATCTGACAACCTCATCAACATGGTCTCACGCTTATGCAGTTGCTGGTAAAAACTCAGTTTGGTCTTAGTCTTAGGTAAGACTGAAAAGGAACGTGCATTGAACTAAGTTATGATGTCAAAAGTGAGAATAATCTGAGTGTTAATGTTTAATGGAAAGTAGCTAATATAGTTTATGCTAAAAGTAGAATAGATTTGATCACATCTTTTAAAAATTTGTTATAAAGCTAAATTGAAAATGTTAAAATCTGACTGAAAACTTTAAATTGTTTCAAATATTTGACTAGTTACACATTTTTAAAATAATTTTGTTATACTTATATTCTTAAATATATATCGTTTGTTTCAAAAACCGAGTTTCATTCCGTAAATCGGGTTAATATAGATAAAAAATTTCTAGTCTTAACCTAATCTGGCAACACATACTGACCCAACCATCTCTTCTAAATGTATAAAATTAAATGAAAATCATAAAAATAGAAGAAATAAGGAACGAGCATAAGTGAGCTAATGGGCGCGTGCAAGTGAAGCCTGTAGCGCGGTAAGATTTCAAATAAAAAAGAGATGATAAATTAAAAAAAACACCAAAAAAGTTAGGAGGAATCTAATAAACTTTATTCATGGGTTAGGTACTCAAATAATAGAACTTATAGATTCAAGAAAATATATTACTTACAAAAAAATTGCAGGAATCAAAACATAATCCAAGGAAAGTGTTTATTTTTTAGCATTTTTAAATTTTATAATTTTCTTGTTAAGTTTTCTTTGGCAGTTGAAATCATACTCTCTATGGTTCAAATGTTTCTTCCTTTCTTTCATACTTCCATGATAAAAATACATTTACCCGCGTTAATTATGGAATTCACAAAAAAAATATATTTATATAGACGGTTTATGCAGATGCAGTTATTTTTATATTTCGTTAAATACCCTAGATGTCTCTGTCAACGTAAAAAGAAATCTAGTAGTTGGCAAAAATTTAGGCAAAAGTAAACAAGACTCTATTTTATTTTGTTAATTATTGTGGATAAGTAGTCATTCCTGTCGTGAAGTCACCAGTTAAGAAATTAATTTGTTTTCGCATCGCATCAACATTGGAGTCAAATAACTATTTTTTTAAATGTCCGAATTTCAAACAAAAAAAACTTCGTTTAATGTTGATTTCCTAGAGGCGATTAGATCTCAGTTACATCGGTTTCATTGTATATTTACGTTGAAAAACCTTGTCCTGTTAGAAGATGGTTTTTGGAAAACTTCCTTAAAGCCTAATGATTATAAATGTTACACGATTCATTTCATACCTGCTTGTACGAATAATTTTGATATCATTCATTAACAAATATTTGATGAATCTAATTAAATAAATTATTATATTCTCTACTAGGCCATTGCTGAGAGCTGTGTCATCTTAGCCTTTATAAGATAAATTCCTTTATCTTATCTCTACTGTATATATTTATGTCTAGGGCTGGTGTTTTTAAATATAGCTATTTGCATTCGTATTGTCAGAAATACGTAATTCATACGACTTCTGCCTGAAAAATGTGTTTAAAGGAAGTTTTGACAACATTCTTTGCATTAAGAAAGCCGGAAGGGACCTTACAGAAATGATTCCATTCTAGAATGTCGCGATAAGTGTATTGCTAGCTAAGGGTAGTACTTTGAAGGTTATTTGATCAAATTTTATCTTACATTTGTCCTTTTAATTGTCACTACAAACCTATTTCAAATATGTGAAGAAATTAATGAAAATAAATGAGTATTTTCTATTGTCTAAGTAGCAGGTGAGTGAAATTAATTATTTCAGCTACTAGTTAACAAAATATAATATTTTGAGAAATTATCTCAATTCTATAAAATATAAACAATAAGTCTCATAATACAAAAATGATTTTTGGATTGAATGTTTGGTTGCATAAGTAATAGGTTACGTAAATACTCTTAGAATTATGCTTTCTAACGTCACTTTATAGAAAGAAGTAGATTCAGATTTGCCCATTTAAATAAGTAATTTTTAATTTTGGTATTGGTCATTCTACAATTTGACTATGTAATTGTTGATTAACATTTATCGAAAGTCATTCACTAAATCTACATACTATAGGTTAATTGGTCAAAATTTTGTGTGTAATAATATATTGCTATATTGAATACTGTTTCATAAAATTAGAAAGTATGTATGAAAAAAATAATTTTAAAGTACAAAATAAACATATTTTACACAGTAGTATATTTAATCCAACGTTAAGAGGCTGGCAAAGTATTAAATGTGAAATTACTCCAAAGAATTTAATGTATCCACTGTTTATTGTGTAAGTGACATACATTTATCATTTATTTAGATATATTTTAATATATTATTCTAGAGAAGACGATAATGCTGTTCAGCCAATCAATAGCATGCCGGGAATTTCTAGATATGGGATAAATAAACTAAAACAACACCTGGAAGGTATTATTAAGAATGGATTACAGTCTGTCCTACTTTTTGGGGTAATTGAAAATCTGCCTAAGGTAAGTACACGTAATTTTTATTATTAATTAGTGTTCTGAAATAAGTCATCTGAAAATTATTGTTTTCTAATCATTATGCTTGAGAAAATAGATATAGGATATATTACTTTGAACAAACAAACTTTTTTCTATTAGCATCCTATTCTTAATGAAAATTGAGAAATTTTCAGGTAACTCTCAACTATATATCTGAAACAATAATTTAATATCTTTTCAAAAAGTAGTAAATTTGTACTAAATAAAGTTTCTCATCAATTTTTTATAAATATTAGTTATCCGAATGCTGTTGATCTAGTACTGCATTGTCCTCATCACTTGCAAACGCTGATGAAAGTAATAACCTCTTCTGAATCTGATGATGATATTTTATATTTTCATAATAACATTAGTCAATCAGTAAATTCATCATTATCATTTCATTTAAAAAATTATGAAGAAATTTTAAATATACTTAAAAATGTTAAAACAAAAGCATGTGGTAGTGACGGCCTGAACCTACAGCTCATTATTCTGTATTGACCATACATACTTGACACATATATTAAATGAATGTATTCATCGATATTACTCCCTAAATATCTGGAAACATGCCTTAGTAGTTACCTAAATTTTCTAGACCTACTGTCAATGGTTTCTCCTCTGACAGCATTATTATCATAATTCATTAATTTTGAACAAGTTTTAAATTGAATATTCTTTATATAAAAATGTTTTTTATCATATATTTTCACAATAGTTAGTATTATTTTGTCTTCAAATGAACTAACTGAAAAAAATCTATAAAAAAAGATAACTAACAATTAAAACTGGTAAAAAAAGGTAACTAAAAAATAAAAAAACATAATTAAATAAAACAAAATATTTATTATAAAAGACAAGGACATCTAGGAGTCAGGTTCAGCATAGGAACTATATATTTCTCTATCAACAAAGAATGTATTTAAATACTGACATAAATTTCGAATGGTGTTGCGGGTAGAGGACTCAAAATAAAACTGTCCAAGAGTGTTTTTTAAATGCCAACGTTTCGATCTTTTATTTGATCATAATCAGAGCTAACAATGTATGATGCATTATAACTCAAACGTTGATGAAGATAAATATCTTCATTGTATAAACTAAAAATATGCAAGTTGGCTTAGTACATAAAATAGAAGAAAGCTACACAGTCTAAGTTTTCACTAAAAAATTTTAACAAACTAATTACCAGAATATTAATACATAAAATTTCCTGAGTCCTTCTACACTGCAGCCCAAGGATCTATCTATTGTGTCCCCTTTTCTTGCTAAGATACTGGAGAACTCAGTGTTTATAGCTGATCCATCAATCAAACTTCTCTTAAAAAATTTAGAATGTGGGATGCTTTAATTGCCAGAGATCTTCATCTTTTATTTCATACGCTCTCAGATATAGTGCTCTGGAGTTCCCTAGTGTTTCACACTTTGAGAGAATGTGGATAGAAGTTTGATTCTCTGTGTAAGAAAATCTGCACACCGTATTATCTGCTAGATCTAGCATCTTCAGTTGTTTGTTGAGGCTACAGTGCCCCGATAGAACTCCTGTTAGTTTTTCGTAGATTGTTCTTTCTAGGGTTGATACATTTGGCAGATCTACTCTGGTTATAGATTCCCAGAAGAGTCTTTGTCAGTCTCAGCCCCTGTTGATTTTCCCAATAATTGGTATTGCTCCTGCTCCTCCCTCTTTTCCAGTACTTTTTCCATGCAACTTCTCAAGACATGTTTCAGGGTTTGTTATTATTTAGGAACGGGGTTTCTTTGATGTTTTCGTCTCTTAGTGATGTTTTTTCTGCCACTCTTCCCAATACTATGTGGAGAGGTGGGAGATTTAGAATCACTTCTAGTGCAGTTGTTGGGCAAGATTTCATGGCCCCGGTTGTACATATGCAAGTCAGTTTTTGTACCCTTGACAGATTGTTCCTCATGGTATTCAGACTAGGTCTAGTACCCCATCAATCGACCTAATACAAACCTTTTATTTACCTATCTATGTTAAATATAAATATTTTGTTTTGATTTATTATTATTATTCTTTTCCACTTAGCGATTGAACTTAGGTTGCTTTGTTCTTGTAACACCGAGTGCACACCATGTACCTAGGGTGTTATTTGATTAGAGATTATTCTGAAATTTCAAAGCACTTTTCGTACTATGTGTGTCATACTCAGTATTACTGCTTTCTGCATTTGGAGGAAGTTGTATTTTTCTGAGACTTCTTTGATGGTGTTGGAAGTAACATTTGATATTAACCCAGTTGCTCCTACGATCTGTTGGTCCTTATATGTGAGTAACTTCTAGTATTCTTATTAAGTTGAGATTTGTTGGTATATTTTTACAAATAACCACTAGAAACCTTCTTATTCAGAAAATGTACAAACTTATTATTATTTAGACCACTATTTTATGTAAAATTTTACAGGATGATGTGGCAACACATGCAGATAGTCCTGATAATCCTGTAATGAGAGCGCTTCCCAAAATAAAAAGTTGGTTTCCAAATTTGACTATAGCTTGTGATGTATGCTTATGTCCTTACAGTTCCCATGGCCATTGTGGAATTCTTAAGCCTGATGGAACTTTAGACAATACTGCTAGTCTTAAGAGAATTTCTGATGTAGCTCTAGCTTATGCAAAAGCAGGTAACTTAATATTAAGTTAATATATCTGGAAGTTTTGGTGATATTCATATATAATACACTGTTTATTTCACTTGACTAACATGACAACACCATCTGGTACTTCGAGCTGGATACCAACCGGCAATTTATGGAAATGTGTAAAAACAAAACTGTCTAATTGAGAGTGTTGGAATAGTGGTAGTATATATAAAACCAAAAAAAATTTCAATGTCAAAATACTTTATTACTCAACATATTCTTCTCTTATTCGGATATATTTATTAAAGCGAACCTGCAACGTCTCTAGACCTTTCAAAAAATGTTTCTTCTGGCTCTGCAAACCAGACCTCCACACCTCCTCGTTGGAAGAACATTTAGTTAAGGAAAGAGATGTTAGTCGGACGGAGCCAAATATAGTGAATAAGGGGGGTGTTCTAATAATTCAAACCCTAAATCACTTATTTTTTGCATGGCTACATGAGATTTGTGTGCAGGAGCGTTGTCCTGCTAAAAAACAAAACATCTTTGGATAGCTTTCCGTGTCTTTTCCCTTTAATTGTTTCCCGTAGAGTGGTCAGTAAGGTTGATTAGTAATCTCCAGTTATTGTTCTACCCTTATCCAAAAAATCAATCATGATTACTCTATGGAAATCCCAAAAAACTGAAGCAAGAACCTTTCCAGCAGATTTTGGGGCACGAAACTTTATGTCTTGAAGTACCAGAGTGTCACCATTCCATCGATTGCTGCTTTGTTTCTGGATCGTAGAAATGTACCCAAGTACAAGTTTATGCATTGAACTGGTCTAAGCTAAATAGATATCAATACATCCTCGTACTTATGTTTAGGTATGAATATAAAACTAATTGCAAATGATTATAAGATGTTTGCTGTGCTCTTTTGTAATAATATTAACAATAGAGACCAAAATATATTTTATTATTTGAGTAGATATGGTTGTTGACAATCATGAATTATAATATTAGATAATGTCAAATTGGTACCAAAATAAGTGAATTGAATATATTATTAGAGGAAAAATCTTTTTGCTTTTGGAATAAGATTTTTCTTGTTATATTAGAAAGTTTTTAGTAAGTTGATTTGTCAATCTTTATATTAGGAGCAGACATCATAGCACCATCAGATATGATGGATGGAAGAATAGGAGCGATTAAGACAAAATTAGTAAACAGTGGATTACAAGAAAAAGTGGCAATTTTATCCTACACTGCCAAATTTGCATCCAGTTTTTATGGTCCATTTAGGTAAGAAAAACTATAACTGCAAATTCAAATAATCGATATACATATATTCAAATCTGACAACTTTTCTTAAATAATATTTTGTGAATAATCAATTTATACATAATAATATTAATGTATAATGCAGTAGAAGATATATCAGAGATTCAATCACTACTTTGGTTTTTTGATGTGTTTATATACAGTGACGTACCAAGGTCTATGGCAGCCGGGGCGGGTTATTATCTTGTCACCCCTTCAGAAATGAAATTGAGTATATTTTCCAGTAAAAAACAGTTCAAATTTCTCCCACAAAAAAAATTTAAAATTACGGACTTGTCACTGTTAAAACACGGTGTTAGGTTGTTTATAATTCATTCGTAAATATCCTGCAGCAAATACGAAGCGAGGTCCTTCTAGATTAATGGAAACGTAAATTGGCACAATCAATATCCCGAAAACTGAATGTGTGGGCTGGAATAATAAGCGACAAAATAATTGGCCTTTTTTCCTTTTCAGACAATAACAATATCCCAAATGACAATATTTGGCTACAAGTTTGTGCCCCCACCTCAATATGCGTGTGGGGTGAGGCAATACCTAAATAATGTGTTTCCCAGAAGATGGATTGGAAGGCGTAGTGGTATAGAATGGCCCTCGCGATCACCCGACGTGAATCCTTTAGACTCTTTCCTGTGGGGTCACTTAAAAAAGATCGTTTATCAAACAAAACCTGCCAATATTCAGGAATTAAACGATAAGATCACCACAGAGATAAGAAGAATTGAGCAGTCAGGGATGTATTGCAAAGGTTTAAAAATCGCATAGCTTGTTGTATTGAAGTAAATGGACAACATTTTGAGCATCTGCTGTAATCGCCTTTACTGTGTGTTTTTTTTAAATTCGTAATTTTTCTAATTCACAAATGTGGATTTACTTCTAACATGACATAAACATTTAAGGATTTGTCTTTGTCATAAATATTTTACTGCACTAGTTTCGTTAAGCTTTTTACTAACTTATTGACACTAGACCTTATTACGAGATTTGTATTAGCACATAAATTATTAAAGAGTATTCAAATCAAACGAGTTTATTAAATCGTAGCCATCTAAATGTACAATATCTATTGTAACTTTGGAGGAGATACTGTAAATGTATCTATAACTCGGAAATTATGGCATTTAAGTATAGAGAATATTACATGAAAAATAATCAGTATAAAAACACAAAATATATTGGGTGATCCATTTAAAATAATAAAGTTCTTAATTTTTCCAGAAAAAGGGGAGATCTGACAACAATGTATATACCACCATAATATTGGTCGTATCGCAAGACCCTTGCGCACAAAAATATATAAAAATCGTACAAGCCCTTTCCGAGATAATTGAGGCGTTCCATACATAAAACTCACTCTGTATAAATTATATAAAGAGAAACCCTAAGAATTAGACTTGAAAAATATCAAATCTTATATATGACACCGATTAAGGATAGAAATAAATATCTATGCTATTAAATCCAGAATAGCTATTAAAAAAAGCAAAAAGGCTAAAAATGTTACAACAGGTTAATTTCATAGTAAATGAGCAGCATTTGGGAGAACAAAAATGAAATTTTTTTCTCAATTTTGTCCATTTTTACATGTTAAAGAAATATATTCTCTACATAATGTAATTTTATTGATATAAAATATTTTTATTTTGCTAATTTTACAATTGTGCATATCACTTTTGCTTTTTTTTAGAGATGCCGCAAAGTCAAAACCAGCCCATGGAGATCGGAAATGCTATCAGTTACCCCCAACCAGTACAGGGCTGGCTATAAGAGCAGCAGAACGAGATATAACTGAAGGTTCTGATATGCTTATGGTGAAGCCCACTATGATATACATGGACATTTTGAAAGAACTAAAAGAAAAACACCCGGAATATCCAATGTTTGCATATCAAGTATCTGGGGAATATGCTATGATTTACCATGCGGCCTCAAAGGGAAATGCAGAATTAAAAATAGTACTAATGGAAGTTCTGGAGTCAATAAGAAGAGCAGGTACTTTTCACACTCTCCTATTTACTTCACTGTATACCCTTCCATTATGTTATTCAGTTCTAATATATTGGTTTCAACTTGAAGCTTAAGCTGTTGAATGAATTTACCCAACTTCCCTGTTAATATATGTCACAATAGTTTTGCAAAAGTTTCATTAAGATACTATGAAAATATATGCTCAAATCTTTTTTTGCCAAAACTTTTGGGTCATTTGTTAGCAGGAAAATTGCATAAGCTTCAAGCTGAAAACAACACATTAGTTATTGTTAGACTTAAGTTATGTCTCAGTTTTTTTATTTTGAATGAATTTATTACAAATGGAGTCTTTTAACTTTGTAAATCTCGACCTATTGATACTTAGGTGGAAAGGTCAAATAATACCTGATTGGAGTTGGAAACATAATTAGTTAAATAACGCATAACTAAATTATCAATAATTTATTTGCATATGTGGAAAATACAGGGTATTTCTATATTCGACCGACAACGCTCTACCACAGAGAGATCTCAATAAATCATTCATTTTGATATAGGAATACGAACCCTTACGGGGCCTAGTTGCTGAGATATAGGGAGCTCATAATTTTAAATCAAAATCAAAAATTTGCCATAAATCAAGGACGCCTTTAATTTTTTTTATTTCGAATTTGGTGACCAATATGCTCCTTAATAAAGTAATATTTTGACAAAAACAAACTTTGGAAAAATTTAACCGTGTCGTGCTGTCAGGGTTAGTTGTCACTTTTATCCCCCTATTTTTTACGCCACTGGAGTAAATTCTTTTAATTTTGTTTTAAATTGCTTGATTATTTTTAGATAAAAAACTAATAACCTTTTATGGAGCTGAAATGAACGGTGTTGTAGAAATTTGCCTCTAAACAAAAGTCTTCAAGCATGTAAGTAATTTACAAAATTATTCATAATTTCAATTTCAATGACAAAACGGTGTAATCAGTGTATTGAAGTAAGCAGTCAACAGTTTGAACAACTACTCTAACTTTGTCAATTTTATTATTGTTGCAATACAGCGTTATCTAATTTGTGCCATTATTATTTTTATTCTCATTACCAATTTTGTTATTATTATAATACATTTTAGTTTGAAATTGAGATTATGAATAATTTTTATTTTTTGTACTACTCACGCTTAATCATTATTCGAATTTAAACGAATAATTAATTAATTTGTAAATTACTTACGTGCTTGCAGACTTTTGTTTAGAGGCAAATTTCTACATCACCGTCCATAAAAGGTTATTAGTTTTTCAACTACAAATAATCAGGCAATTTAAAGCAAAATTAAAAAAGAATTTGCTCCAGTGGCGTAAAAAATAGGGGGATAAAGTTTGTTTATGTTAAAATATTACTTTATTAAGGAGCATATTGACTACCAAATTTGAAAAAAACTTTAAAGGCGTTCTTGATTTTCATTGACTATCTTGAAAAACGAAAAACTATCAAACTATGCGAATTTATTGTAACGTTTGAATGAAGAAATCAAGCAAAAACGGAAGCGTTTGGATAAGAAAAGAGTGTTGTTTCATGAAGACTATGTACCAGCCCACACATATGTTATTGCAATGGCTAAAATTAATGAATTGAAGTTTGAATTGCCACCTCATGCACCATATTCGCCAGATTTAGCTCCGTCGGATTATTTCCTATTCCCAAACTTGGGCTCGGTGGTCAAAGATTTTACAATAAAGAGGTGATGTTGTCAGTTAATGGCTATAAAAGGAGAAGACGTTGAAAAATAAATATATTTTTTTCTAAAATTTGTATGTTTTCTTTGCTGGACCAGGTACTTCTGGGACCATCCTCATATATACAATTTATATAATTTAAATATACTAAACTGATGTCATTAATATTTTTATATACCTTCTTGTTTTCTCCAATTACATTCACTTATCCAAATATAATACTTTTCTTCCTTTTCAATTATTTTCTGTGTTGCTCATTAAAAGTTAGTTTATTATTTTCCTCATTTTTCTTATATATAATTTGTTAATTAAAATGCAACGGTTTCTTTTCAACTCGATTTTATTAGATTCACCAATATGTTTGTAACCGATTATTTGGTTTCACTTTCGCACACTTGTCTAAGGCTGATGACAATACAATAATGCGATCAAAATATCTGGTTATCTTGATAAGATTCGCCTCAATTCATAAATTTCTTTTTGTATCCTTGCCATCGAAAAACTTGCTTTTCTTAATAATCGAACTAAAAAGAAAAAAAATTTCTGGCATAAGCATGAGAAAGTTGGTGTCACTATTATAAAAGCGTGGGGTGCTGTCTATGACAATCTTAAATTAGTTTTTTTGTTTCGGAATGATACTAGTAAAGAATTACGATTGACATCGAATCTTGAATCTATTGATTACGCGTTAGAAGCTTTACAAGCTATCCTAGAGATACAAAACTACATTAGAAACCCACCGAAAAACTCCGCCCATCTAACGGTAGAGAGCCAACTCGTGCTTATTAATAAAATGGGGAAAGAAAGTAATAATGTATTAAGTAATTGTCAGTAATCAAAAAAATAATTCGAAAAGTCTTTGGATTTGGAATCAAAACGCAAGGTTAGTTTTAAAATGTCAAAACACCCGATCCTTTGATATTAGTGAAATTAATTTTCTCATCAGTAATTTTATTCTCACGCCAAGAATTATGATTTCTTTTTAGTGTTACGAACTCGTTTAGGACACAGGCCGCGAAGCGGTCTTGTCCAATTATAATGGAATGTTGGCGAGTACACTGAATCGTTTGATGTTTGTCGGCGCCTTTTATATTGCCTTGGACGTTTTTTATAAACAGCGGCGAGTTTATTTTATTTTGTTAGAACTAATTTCTAGGAAGGTCTTTTTATTTGTTTGTTTATAGAAATATAGAAAAGTAACCAGTGAATTAAAATAAATTTTTTCAGTTTTTTTTTAATTATAATTTTTCCTAATTAATTGCTTTTCATTGTTAGTTTAAATTTTACTATAAATTTCTCAAAATATTGCATTTAATTATTGGATTGCATAATAAAATGATTTTTCTTTTATTAGGTGCTGATGTAATTATATCCTACTTCACCCCAGTTGTGTTAGAGTGGTTACAACCCAAAAATAAGTTATGAATGGCTGAAAGTAATAAATTAATTTAGAAAATTGTTATATTTTTTTGTTTAATAAAAATGTTTTAGCTCAATTATTTTTCTTCTAATAATTAATTAACAGGTTGGATGATGTTTTTGTCAGATTTGTTCTTAAATTGAATTATCTCCATCCCTACTGAAACACTGTTTACACCAACACACAGAATTACATTGTCTGATGCGTGTTTCGATAACCATGTTATCGTCTCCAAAGAATGAAGGTAAACTATACCTTCAGTTATGGTTAACTAAACGTGCATCAGACAGTGTAATTGTTAGTGCTGATGAAGTACTAGTGTAAACAGTGTGTTCAATGTAAATATCTCCAGGGTCTCCAAAAAATCCAATTAATTCCTATCCCTGGTAAAACGAAAAATACGAAAGTTGCCAATCCATCAATGAAATGTTATATGTATACAATATTATAAATCGAATTTTTTTAATGAATATATTAATGTTCACTCTCTGTCAAAAGTTTTTGCCCACCCCATAACCCATTCTTTAAATTTAAGTGCGACAAGTTAAAACTTGCAAGTACCGGCTGACTTGTTTATTATTCTGTAACTGTGTATTATTTCTTCGGTGTTCATGATTATAGTTTAGTACCAGTAAACCCTGTGAGACACAAGAACGAGCTATGATTTATACTTTTCGGGCCAAGATATCCTTTTGTGAAGTTCGTACATTAATTGTTTTCGTTCTCATAAATTAAGACTTGTAAGTTTTAAAATGGGTAGATCGAAGAAACCATCAGTTGAAACTAGTGCATTGATCTCAAGTCTAGGTAAAATTAACCGCGCCAATATCGCCGAAGTACAAATACCTCGACGTACCGTTGACTACAACGTGAAAAAATATGCATCCACGAGGAGCCTTCGTGATATAAAACGTTCAGAGCAGTTTCGAAACCACAACCGCTGAAGGTAAACGTATTGTATTAATCAGTAAACGTGATCAATGACTCACGGGCTCTTAGGTAGCAGCTCAGATAAATGAATCTAGAGATCGGTCTTTGAGTTCTTTTACCAGTTCTTTTAAGACGTCAAAATAAAATTAAAAGATTGCAGTGGGCTAAAGAACATGAAAATTTGGTATACAAAGAGTGGGAGAGAATTTTTTGGTCAAAGTTTTTGAATCTAATAGAAGTGTGTTTGTGCGCAGGTGCTTAGATGTTAGATCCATGTGTAATCCCCACTGTAAAACATGATGATAGTTTGGTACAAGTGTTTTAAATGATCGTGACCAAATCGCATATCCAACCTCTTCTTCATCAGTTCGAAGACATCAGTTTCTTCAAAAGATATCATCTGGAGTACATCTAAGGCGTCTCCTCGTGGTGTGATAGTGAACTTCAGTGCTTTCTCCTTATTGGAACGATTTTTCACTCTAGCTGCTGCCTCGAATTGTTTCATATAATTGGTAGACAAATGCAAAAGAAATGAGAAATATACGTGTTAAAATTAACTGTATACGGCAAAATACTTGTAGTAACATCATGAAAATTTCTACGTTTGAGTTTTCAAAGATGGCTGATTTCCGGTTCTACTGGAAGTCGACTGTAACTTTGTTATTTTAAATGATATTAATACATTCTATGTAAAATTTTAGTATACTTTTGTCTAAAAACTTTTTTCGAAAAATTTTTGAGTTATAAAATTTAGACCTGCATCTCATTAATTTTTTTGTAAAAAATTTTAACGTTGTAAACCCTTATAAATTATTATTTTACGAGGATACCCTCAAAGATATGAAAATTTGAATCTGTTGAAAAATTTTTCATTTTATACTGGATGTGTATAAAAAGTGTTCCAAAGTTTAACTTCATGATTATCAAATTTCTTTATTTTTTTAAATAGAACCATCCGGTTTTTTCTATTTCCATTTTTTCAGGGGTAAAAAATAAGAAAAATTCATGTATACTTTCCTATACCTAAACTTTACCGATACAGGTAAAGTTTAGGTATACATAAATTTTATAACTCAAAAAGTATGCATTTTTCGAAAAAAGTTTTTAGACAAAATTATACTAAAATTTTGCGTAGATTTAAAAATGTATTAATATACAGGGTGTTCCATTTAAAATAACAAAGTTACAGTCAACTTCCAATAGAACTGGAAGTCAACAATCTTAGAAAATATTTTAATTGAAAAAAAGATCGTATCCGAAAACTCAAACGTGGAAATAAATTTCCATGATTTTACTATAAGTATTTTAGATATACATAGTTTTAACTTGTCGTTAGACACCCTGTATAGAGAAGAGCTGAAGAGATAAATCCAGTTAGAGATATAATGTATGAAGTACAATTAAGATAGTTTGGACACATATGCCGAATGCTCAGAATACTAAAAAACTTTCGAATCCAAAAAAACAGGTGAAAATAATAAAGAAAGACCAAGAAAAACATGGATTAAGAATTTAAAAGAAGCAGCTGAAGCAATGGGGTTAAAAAGAGAAGGAATAAAAGAGCAAATAAAAGATAGGAACTTGGAGAAAAAAGTACATGTCGAAAATGTTTCATGGTAATTTAAAGAACAGAACAATTGTATTTTCGTTTTTTGTATGGTCGGTCTGCGTTGATATTCAATTGTTTTTTTCCCTGTTTGTGTTCTATTGCTAATATTTGTCTTATTCTTGACTTTATCATAAATGTCATTTGTTTAATACTCAGATCAGCTATTTCTTTTGATAACACTTCTATTGGTGGGTCGACTTAGGATTAAGTAAAAATTTTGAAAAAATTACTTAATCCCAAGAATATTTTCCCAATTTATTAGAGTGAATTATTATAACTCGTGTTGTTTGTTTATAGATACTAGTAATGGCACAAAAGCAAAATAATTAATATATAAATAAAAGAAGCAACACTACAAGATGGGAATTGCGATATGGAGATGACAGAAATGGAAACATTTATTCCAAGGTGGAATAAATGAATGATTTCGTTGAATTGTTAAGACATGACTTTCTAATTCAAATATTCTCTTGCAACGCTTCAGAAATATCTTCACCGTACTGTTGCAAGTAGATAATTAATTAGATAGATAGGACAGAATAAAACATAGAACAGAATAAAAAATAAATAAGAAACAAAATCATTGAACTTTGATTAATTTTGAATCGGATAGGGACGTTATTCATGTGAGATTAAGAATATTTTAGTTTCGCTCTGATATAGTAAAAATGTTCCTCTACAGGGCTGAAATTGTGGTGGATTTAGGAGGGTAGTGCGTTATAGACTGGAATAAAAGGAGCAAAAAACATTTGACGAACCAAACAACTTTTTAGAGACAGTAATAGATTATTTTTTATTTAAGTAAATGCTGGTACAGCTGCGGCTCTAGATAGTAAAATTCTCTGGAACAAAGACGAAAAAGAGAAAATCACTAAAGCCACAAAAGCTCTAATGGTGTGCCGAAACATTACAGGGAAGAATTGGGTTTGTAACCCAAAGATCCTACTATAGATGTACATAACCATTGTGAAACCAATAATCACATATGGGGCAGTGGTTTGGGGTACTACAACTAGTCTGAATACCACAAAGGTACAAAGACTGGCTTGCATATGTGCAAGTGGAGCCATGAAATTATGCCTAACAGCTGCACAAGAGAATTTCCGATAGCCAAGCAGCCAATAGAACTTTAAGCTCCAATACCATAATAATAATACCATAAAATCCAAGCTCGTTTGGGATTGCAGAAAAATTAAACGAACAAGGCAAGGAAAATAAAGTTGCCCTAAAGTGGATTCTGGGACACACCGGAATGAAATGAAAGGAAATAGCTCATAAGTTCGCTAAAGCGGATGCAGAAAGGCCCTTCATGAAACCTGATCCCTTTTGTCGTATCAGATACAGAACAATATAGTAAACATTAGACAAGAAGGTAGATATGAGCAATACCAATTATTGGGACAATACCAATAGACACCTAAAGACGCTAGACTTAGCAAATAATGCGGTGTGCAGATTTTATTGCACGGAGGACGTAACCTCTATTGTCTCGAAGTGTGAAACATTACGTAACTCCAGAACAATACACATGGAAGCATATGATAAAAAAAGATTTTTGACACCTACAGCCATCTCACGTTCTCGACTTTCTAAAAGGAGTGGGATTAACAGATTTATCAGCTGTAAACACTGGGTTCTCCAGTATCGCAGCAAGAAAAGGAGACACAATAGATCCTTTAGGTCACAATATCTGATACATACATGTTAGTACTCAACAACAACCACTGATACTTAATAAACTTCAAACACATTTTAACCAAATTAATACCAGCCTTTGGAAAAATTGAATTTAACAAAATACCTTCGGAAGGATTGACACCAATAGTTGAAGAAAAATTAAACCTCTATATTCCCAGCATTTGGACTGTATGTCTGTACTCTTGCACAGTATTGATTATTGTTTGGAAACGCAGAAGAAGAAGAAACTCCGGTGAAATTACAAGAAAATAAAGTTCAACTTCCAGGGGGTGCCTCGATCTAAAGGGGGAGGTGTTATACAGCTTAAATTCCTTTATACGCATTAAATAAATTACTTAATCATTATATTTTGTAATCACCAGACATTGTTATTTCCGTATTTAACTAGTTTTTGCTTATATTGTATCTTTGACCCTTGTCAGTTCTTATTGTTAGTCTAGAATTTACTTCAAATCTGAATAGTTGTAACTTTCTTAAATAAATAATTTTAAAAAAGCTTTTTCCGAGTGTGAAAAGTTAAGTTACATATACACAACTGCGGCTGTATTATTCCCCATCGTCGGCTATTTGAGATGAACGGGTTCACCAAGTTACAGAAATTGAATAATGGGTTTAAGGATTGGGTAGTAATCAATATCTATAAGCGTCAAACTTTAAAGATCGAATCGATCTAGTTTAATAGATTTATCCAATTATTAGCTTTATTCGGTAAAACTATTATCTGTGTTACCGAAGAATATAAGCGCTAACCGATTCTATATAATAATAATGAGTACTCATCATACTACTATCATTATTTTTCAGTTTCAGTATTATTTTCAAATTATATATATTTTTGCAAATTAAGATTATTTTTGGCAATCTAGAGAATAGCGCTAATTGGCTATTTCTATTCCTTTTCGGTCAATACCTAAATGAACTATTTCACTCAAATAACTGCCTTCTCTGACTTAAATAATAACGCCACTGTACATTCGGTTATCTTCGGAACATTGACAAATAGATTTCTAGATAGAATTCTAAATCTGTCGTTTATCAATACCAACTGCTCTCACTTCAGTTTTCTACAATATTTTAAAACTGTTTTAATGTTACAAATTACCAAACTCTATAAAACATTTCCTTAATATTAAAAATTTTGAGTTCCAAAAGCAATTTATAATCATAAAGGATTTAGAAATATTAAATTCTGTTTTTTCAATGTGACCACTACAAATAATTTTTCGTGGTATGGTAATGGATGGGAGTGCAAGTCGTTGGCATGCAGGAGGGCGGCCTTGTAGCAACGACGGCGGCCTTCCAAAGATTAGAAAGTTAACACTTTCTAATCTCTGCAACAGAAGTGTGTGATTTCGAGCGTATTGTCGTTCACTAGTGAAACTTTGTTATTGTGTTTTTGTATGTGCCTTACGTTATGTATAGACTGTGTTATTATTTCTTCGCAAAAATTAAACATATGTATTTTTGACACCCACTGCTTCGTTTGAAAAACATATTAGACTATCCTTACCAAATCCGCATCAAGAAATGGTATCTCGACGTAGAATTTTATCAAGGTCACGTGACGACCTCCATATGGACACTGTTTTTCAACCCCCTGATGATGAGGAAGATGTTTGGTACCAAAAAGACAAATTATATAGAGATCACATACAAGAAGTTCTTAATAAATGGACCCAAATTGATGACGAAATTTGGGCGAAAGTGATTGTGTTAGAAAGAAATAGAAGAGTTGCAAAAGCTTACGCAAGGGCCCCTGTACTGACAGTAAATGACTCTGACGATGGCTTTGATGGGTTCAGAATAGGTCTTTGTGGATTTGAAAATCCTATGAGAGATCAAAAAACAGAAGAATATAAAAGACACATTGGACATGGTGTTAAAATAAAAATGGATGATGCAGGTAACATTCTTATAAAGAGGGTATCTAAATGTAATGTATATATTAAAAACACAGCATTAGATACTGAAAATGCTATAGGGAACGAAGTGTTAAAACTACCAAATTGTGCATTAGAGCCAGACAAACCTGTGAAACTGTTTGATATGAAAAAATTTCAAACTAATGTTAACAGAGAATTAAGAAGAGCATATCCAGATAGAAGACGTTTAGAATGTCAATGTTTAAGTGCTATAGGCTTTGTAAAAGTTGAACCAGAAATATTGGAGTGTCCTATATGGGTATTAATTATAAATATTGTGGCTTTAGATATGCTAAAATCAAAATTACCACCAGTACAAAGAGTTATGGACATAAAAAATAGACCTAGAATACCTGTCCCTGATGAAGATCCATATAGTATTGCTGTGACAGATAATAATCACTTTGGAACTGGAAGTTTTACCGGCAGCACTGTTGCAGCTACAAGGGAGCATCTTTTAATGCAAAATCAACGTAGAAGTGATAAACCTCCAAAATTACCTCCTCGAGAAAATATGTACCCACAAGATATCCCCCAACCTGATTATGATGATTATATGTCGGGGAGACAACTAAAAACATATACTTCTTCTAGAGACAAAGAAAGACCAAATGATACCAAGAAATTTGAAGAAGATCCTTACTATTGTGGTTTACGTACCAGAT
Source organism: Diorhabda carinulata (assembly GCF_026250575.1). NCBI lineage: Eukaryota > Metazoa > Arthropoda > Insecta > Coleoptera > Chrysomelidae > Diorhabda > Diorhabda carinulata. The sequence continues at coordinate 52,257,865 of NC_079472.1, read as the reverse complement.
TGCCAAACTTTACGCAAAGAAGGAGTGACAAACCACCAAAATTACCACCCAGGGAAAATATGTACCCACAAATACCACACGAAATTCCTTCTCCAGATTATGATGATGGTGTGTCAAAAAGCTGGTTGAAACCTTTTGGATCATCTAGAGGAAAAGAGAAGTCTAAAGATGCCCAACAGTACGAAGATCCCTACTACTGTGGAATGAGGGCAAGGGTTCCAAATTTTGTAACCAAGTCAAAAGGTAAAGATTCATTACCATTAAAAAGATTTAGTGTAAGTCTGGGACCCCAACATTCCAAATAAGTAGCTTTTGTCAAAAGTTCGATTTGTATGTAGACATTTTTGTTTCATTCTTAAATAATTATTTGATTATGTGAAATTGTTACCTTTAGGTGCTCAATGTAGTTATCATTTGTATTTAAGTTTATAACATTTTCAATTTTTCTCAGTCTAAAGAACATTACATCTCCACTTTTTGAATCACTGCCTCAATTCCATCTTTAGATTATAATGTTTTTTCTGGTAAGGAAAATACAAGTCAAAGTATTTGGTATTTTTTATTATTCAAAGTTTTTGTCTAGTATTATACCATTTTAGTATTTTTTGCTGTTGGTATGTTTATAAACTAGAGAACCCAATTTTTTCATGTATTTAAAAAACATTTTCACTTTTTATATTTAATAGATTTAGGAAATACTTATATAGAAAAAATAATATGATATATCTGTGCCCAGTAAAATATATCATTAAATAGAAATATTTTGAACAAACAGTGCCAAAACCTTTGATATCTTTCAATTAGGGATATTACTAATAGTGGTCATAGAAAAGAATTCACTCTAATATTTGATATTAGGGAGTGTCCATAAACTACATTGCTCGGCTAAGATAAAATTTTGTTAAAGAAAATGATTTTATTTGGCACACAAATGCTAATTCAGGAAGAATCAAGAATACATTGTTAAAAAAATAATGAATATTTATTAACAGTTTAATAATATTTATTAGTAGCTAACAAATATTTATTGAAAGTTTATAGATTGTATTTTATGGATGATTTATCATTTATTACTAAATATTTATTAAGTCGTATGTTATGAGAGATATACAAATATAATATAATATATAAAACACAAATAAATGTTATCGATTTACAATAAAATATTTTCTTATTAAATATGGAATAGAAAACTTAAAATATTGTGAAACAAAACCATGTAAATCGGGCAGGGGTGAGAGGTCATGGAACAGCCTACATTGGACTATTTGCAGGGAGGGAAGGGTCCCAAAAGGACTATAATATGACTACGTCGTTTATGGATGTTCCCTTATTAAATATACTTTCAAGAAATGCTGAAGTGGTCATTTTTATTTTTATTGCATACTATTGATATATTCCAATCCTATTGCAATTTTTTATCTACTTCTGTTCAGACTTTATATTAAGGTATGCAGATTGTAGATTGTTTTGGAAAGTTGTTTTAGCTTCACAGCTACTCTGCACCTATACCTAGAAGATATTTTGTACAAAACTCTACATCTCACTGTTCTGCTTCCAAAATATATAAACTCCTCTTAAAGTTGGCTACTTTTTTGTGGGTTTTATGTCCTATTTCTCAAGGTGCAACTCTTTCTTAGGAATTCACTTCTTTATTCAATATTGTGTCTTCTACTAATATAACACTGGAAATTATTGAATTTTCACAGTTTTTTAATTTCATTGTTAGTTACAGGACAATGTTTGTTTAAAAAATAAAAAAAAATATTTTCCTGACATTAGTTGTTAGATTATGATGTCTGTCTTTTTTTAATTCAATTATATTAAACAACTATTTTAAGTTAACACAGCATTTAATGATAATTTTTAAATTTTTTTTAAATTCAATATTTATTTTTTTGGTTGTGAACTAAGGTTTATTTTTAAAATACACATCATGTGTATTCACATTATGATAAATTAAGAAGTGATTCATAATTTGAAGAAAAATATCAAATTTATACAGTAACATGCTGAAATAGGTACTAGTAGCATTTCTTGAAACATTCTTTAAATTATTTTATACTCAAGATGTGGTATTTAACATTTTATATACATAAAGAATTATTGATTGGAATTTAACAAGGTCAACACAAATAATTTCAGAATTTGATTGAATCAATACAGGATTTTTTGATATTATACTTTAATTATAAATATGTTTTTTTTTTTAAATTAAATTGATGATGAAATGGTTTCAAAATATGTGTTATATAAGTAATTAGCTCAATTCACTGAAGGCTATTTGAATATAAATGCACATGTTCAAGATTGGAATGTGGAGGTATCTAAAAAATATTGAAATTGCAATTATGCAAATTATACTCTGAATTTCTTCCATTTATTTAATATTTCGTAATAAAGATTTTAAAATCTTTTTAATCACATGACAAGTATATTTTATCACAATTTGGGGAATTCCAACGATTCACTTAAAGACTGAAATTTTTCAGCTAACAGAGGAAACCAAGTAGTAAAATAGATTAATAGTGCGTTTATACAGGCAAATAAAAATTAGAATATTTATATGTTATTATAGCATTCAAGTTTTCAGATAAAATTTAAAGTTAATCTTTTCAACTTTTATTTTCATATTATCTCATATATAGTGACACATGTGAAGTTAATTGTTTTTTTATTTGCCTGTATAAACCTACTTATAGCATTAGGTAATACAGTTCCCATGTATTTGTTGATATGTATTCAAATGATTGTATTGTGTTTTGGAAGATCAAATATCAAGTTAATTAACAGAATATTATTTTTTCTATATGATGAAAACATGTTTTAGTTAGGTATAGTTATCTATTGATATAAAAATTGTTAGATATTAAAAAAAGTATTATTAGACAAAAATCATAACCAATAATATAAAATATTATATGGTTGAATCTTTGTGAATATTTATGTACTTATTTTAATCCCGTGACTGTTTATGTTTTTATACAATAACCAATATTTTGTTAAGAATTAATAAAATTAATGTTTTTAGTCATGTACACTAATATTGTAGTATCCAATAATGACATATATAGAGGTTCAATAGTTTGTATATAAATGTCTACTTTTTATAACTTTTATAAAAATAATACTCATTTGAAATTGTATGCTTCTATCAAGCATATTTATAATATATTTACCTACACTTTTTTTACAAATTCCGTCCATTTTAAGTAATTGTGAATTTATATAGCGTCTCTCTAGACCACTTTGAATTTGTTATATAATCTGATTGTTAAATTTTTTATATATATGCTCTATTTACAATGTCTGAGATATGTGATGTAGGTGTTAAGTGTAATTTTTTTGTATTGTTGACATTTATATTTTGATAAATAAATTTGTATATTTATTTTTTTTCATTTCAAATTTTCAGAGAAACTAATATCAAACTGGAATATAATTTTACGTAAGAACTGCCTTGCCCTCCCAACTTCTACTATATAAGAGTGAGAGTGTTATAATCATCACCCACAAAGAACTATGAACTTCGAGAAGAGCTATTTTCCTGTTCATTTTCCATCTTATTTCCATGAGTTCAATAGAAGTGTGCCGATATCCTTTTATTCAGAGTTGTACCAGTTGCTGCTATTTGAGAACTTGCTGATATTCATGAATTGACAAAACCTCTAATAGCTCTGTTTCTTTTGGGTTCATATCTGATTTTGGTTGAGTCTGGTATAGCATGTCATCTCTCTTATCTTGTTGGGTTGAGTCCTCATCTCTGGAAATCTTGTTCTGATGGTGTCTTCCACGATTTCTCTTTCCACAACCTATTTTATAGACGTCTCAAATAGATGACTAAAAGTTAAATTAATTTTCTAATTAAAGTTCAGAAATTTCTGAATTAATTTTCGCATTGGGAATGGAGGGCGACTCTATTCTAAAAACTCAAAAGCCACCGTCTTCAAACATCCGAATTTCTTGCGCAAACATCAACCTCAAAACTTTCAGTTAGGCGGTCGATCTCATCAACGCGTTCGGAGGAAATTTTGGACGAATCCACCCTCTCACCTTACTTTAAACGTACAAAACATACATCCGCTCCATTATCGAATATAGAGCAAACTTCTATAGCACTACCCGACTATCTGGTTAAAAAATTCCTGACATATGAACAGTCCAGGCCGTCTAAATGTTCTCCAAGCTCGCTATGGAATTCGTACCATCGAATCAAAGGACTCCGCTACCAAAGAAACACTTCTTACTCCCTGGCTCGCCAATGAATGGCTCCTCGTCTCAAAGCCAAAGAGGTTTCCTACCCGCCCCTCCGGCTGCTAGCAACTGCATACGAAGACCTCCCTGAAATCTACCTTAACTTCCTAGTCAATTCTCCTATATTCATCAGACAAAACCCTTTCACACATACTTCGTCGTTTCCCTGAAACATGGTGAATAACGCGGCCGCTGCTGTATCCGCCTGCCCCCCAAACCGAAAAGAACTGTTTTTACTTAAACTACTGTTCTTTTTTCGTCTTCTTTTGGCCAATGGTCGTTCGCTTCTCCTCCTTTTCAGCCAGGACATCACAACCCCCGACCTGCAGAGGAGCAACTCCTATATCAGGGTCAACTCCAACAAACCTCCTTCTATCTAAAAATAATTCAACTAATCTCTCTCTCTCTCTCTCTCTCTCTCTCTCTCTCTCTCTCTCTCTCTCACTGTATTCAAAGCCCTGGTTGAATCTACTAGCGTAAGCCGAAAGACTTTTTCTAGCCAGAGGCAGAGTTTGGTTTCGAGCCCCCCTCCGTGACAAAATCGGAAATTGAAAATAACCTTGTTCTTTAACTGACCTAAAACTCATTTTTTCCAAAGTCCGTTTAAAAGTTAATAAAAATTCGTGGCATGAGCTGAGCTTTTCTGAAACATCTCTATCAATAGGTTAATAGGCTTACAGGGCTAAAAAAATGCAATGTAGTATGAAACTGTTTAATGCAAATACAAATTGTAATTGCTTTCACACATCATTTATTACCTAGCTATGTTCGAAATAAATAAATTTTGGTGCATGAAAAATTTTAATTTATAAATTATAAACATTTTGGTAAGTGCAATTTTCAATTGAACTTTTTTGATTGACTATTGTTTATAGTTCTTGTTAACAAAATATTTGAACTATTTTGAAACCAATTAATTAAAAACATTGAGGCTGAGGGATAACTAATCATTTCAAACTTTCTCTACATTTTTAATTTTTCAAATTGAATACCACTATATTTGGTTTAGAAATAACATCATATCTTTGAAAGCTTCGTAAAAGGTGTTTTAAAAAATAATAAGAAAAAGCAATTCTTAGACTTCATACCGTTACAAATTACACTGGAACTCAATGTGGCCCGAGAAAATGTAGAAATGAAAAAAATGAGGGCCTCTGGGCCTGTGACAATCTGCCCTTCTCTCTCGGGGTCCTAGATATCAAGTTGATAAATTTGACATAAAACTGAATGATCTTGCTCGTCTGTCTTTCTGATTTAGTGTCCGTTGTTTTAAAGTTTTTGAAATGCTTTTTAATAAATATTTTATATGATTTGCAAGTAATGATATTTATTAAAATTAGGTCTAAGTTTTTGATATTTTAATTGCTCAATTTTGTATGCATTGTTTTATGGAAGAAAGCGAAGTTTTATTTTCATTATACCTATAAATATTAATATTACAAGCGAACTTGTCTAGATTTCAATTAAGTGACAAAATAAGTTCACAACAACTTATATTTTCATCCTTATAACATTACAATTAATAAATTCCAAACTTTTCTGTTACAATACTATATCTGTATTAACCTTGCACAAATAACGAATGGAAAAAATGAAGGAGACCTACTTGTTACATGCTAAGATTGGGAATACCTCTAATTTTGCTTTACGATCATTAATGATCCGGCTTGAAGGATCATAAAATGTTGCGTTGATTCCTTTAGTAGACTGTATTTTACAATAATTTATACAAAATAAACCTAACAATATCCTTACCTATAAATTGTTACTGCATTTGAGATTCGATTCCATCTAAGGAAGATTTTCCAATTATTTCATTCCACCAATCTACAATTTACTGTTATGTTTCAATTAACAGTGTGGTCCTTAGAGACAGCAAGAAAATCTAAACATTTAATGTTGATGACATGGACTATTTACTAAACCACCAACCCTTAAAGTAAACTCTTAAAGTAGATATTTAATATCTTATCAACATATTGGTTATTCTATTGAAAATGGCTTGATGAGCACGACCTTTACCTACCTACTCCACGTTCAGAATTGGTTAAGGGTTCAATATTTTACAATGCAAAAAAATGCACAATCACTTGCCAATTGAAATCAAATCGATATATTCGATTCTTGCATTCTGCAATAATTTAAGGGCATATTTACTGGAAAGTGCCTTTTACTTTTTTACAAAGATTTCTATTTTAATAATAATATTTATTTCCAAGCATGCTACATACTAGTTTCATTAACTATAATTTTATTAATCATTGTGGTTTTCTTCTGTATATTGAAATTTTAGTTTATTTGTATCTTTATTTAGATATTTTGTTTACAAATTGTAACAATTAAGCATTTTCTACCCCCCCCTCTTTAAAGGTATATAGTAATGTACTATATCTAAGGACACTCTAAGTTACTAATACAACAGAAATAACAATTATAATACACACTATACATTTTGATAAACCTCATGTAAATCTGTTTACCAAATCGTCAGGTTTAAAACGTTTTTGTCTGAGCACTTCACCTTTATTGTAAAACAGTTCTTTCATGACAATATTAGGATGTGTACTTACACGATCACTGTACCTGCTGCTGCAACTTTTGATAACTTCCTTTACAGAAGGTCTTTCTCTATAGATGCCGATGTAACATACCATTGGGCATTTACTATAGATCGTAACACTTTATTTTGAAACCGCTGCAATATTTCTAGGTTAGATAGTGTTACTATCTATCCAGAATTGGGAAAAAAATGTGAGCAAATGGAGTGACATGGTGTGGACAACTGGAAACTAAAATTTTTGATTTTTCGATTTAAAATATCAGATTGCTAACATTTAATAAATTACAATTAGGAGTGTTTTTAAAAAATTCGTCAAACAATTTGATATTTCATGTCGACACCATTTTGTAGTTTTTTTTGGGCTAGTGTCATTACGATAGCAACAGCTTAAGAATTTTTCAAATTTTTTTTGTTCCAGATCATCACAAGGGGTGAAATCATGTAAACCAGGGTTCACCGTTTATTTCGTAGCCCCTATTTTACCAGCCTGTAATTTATTGAAATTCTGATATTTTTTACAAGTTTTTTTATAATCTAAAAAAGTTAATAAACATAACATAAAAAATGGATAATAAATATGTTTTAAATTTTTTTGTTAGTTTCAAAAATGCCTAAAATTTAGGCTTTTAGACCAGAACACCCCCCTTAAAGGAATATTTATTAGTTAATTTAATAATAATAATTGCTTATTAATAATACCATTTGAGTTATTCTTCAATTAGAAACAAAGTTATTGATTAATAATAATCACATCAAATGATTTAGTAAAATTCGAGGAAAGAGAATACATTAAAAAAAACTATTTTTATCTATTAAATTATTTATTCCATCAAGTTTAATAATTTAAAATTGAATTATTTTCGTTTACTGCTATTGATGTATTGGTCAAAATGATTTCTATTATTTATACATGATGAAATAACAAAAAGAGATATACTTCGCATTTTTTTTTATTATCTTCATCAAGTATTTTCGAACAGGCAAATTTTAGTTATAATAAAAGACAAATATACAATATATTCTTAATAAAACCCCAATATTTGTATGGAGGACAATAGTTGTTGTAATTTTTACAATTTTGGTCTGGTTTGAGTTAATTGATGGCAATCTAAATATATTAAATTTTGAGTGAAATGTATTGTCAGCTATTACAAAATAAGACTTAACCAGAAATATAAAATAAGATAAGACAAAAGTTCATATATAATTCCATTAAGCCAATCAAAACTTAACTTTCTTGATGACTCATGGCTCGTGCTTGAGCTCTTACTCTCTTTTCATATTCTAAACGATTCTGACAATAGATGGTATATGCTTCAGCCTGTGCGGGATCTTTTACATTTGGTTCATTTAACAAGTCTTGAATACCCAAAAGTATCTGTTTAATAGTTATAGCTGGTCTCCAGTCTTTTTCTTCATCGAGCAATGACAAACATACAGTCCCTGTAAAAGAAATGAACATGTATGTATAATGAATGTATGTTGAGCCTCTATGAATAAATCAGAAGTTGCTCTTTAAGGAAAAAATATGGAATGTTTTTTGTGTTGATTGTTCTAAAGTGGGGAACATAATTATTAATTTTTTAACCTTTATATGTATACTGTGGGAATCAAAATTAAATAAAATTGCATTCGAAACAGATTTATTAGGTCCATAAAGGTATAACCTATTCGTTCAAAATACTGTGAAATCCTTTAAGAATATTTTCTTATCAGAGCTTGAAAATATTAATTTATTGTAGCACACAATTTTTCCAAAAAAGGAACTTTAGGACAAAACATGAAATAAAATGATTTGTAGGAACCTTCAAATATCAATAATATATAAAGGAGTATTTTTTTTTGAAATTATTAAACCTTTTGTCTCATCAAAGTTTTTCTTCTTTTTTTTTAAATAAGGGTATTAAAATTCAGATTTGCATACCTTGATTCATTTAACAAAATAATTTTAAATGAATAAGATAAATATTTTAAATTATGTTATTCGAACACAAAAATATTTTGTAAGTTTTTCATTAAGAATTTCATGAAAATGGGTGAACGAACAGTATGTATCAAAATAAAGTTACGGTGATTGTGTCTCATAACTGGAAATGAAGCAAAGCAGGAAGAAAATAAACCTATTAAGAAAGTCTGTACAAATATACTTATGTAAAAGGAATAACAAATAGATATGAAGGCTGCCATAATTGAAGCCCGAAAACCAAAAAAGGGACTTAGGGACCAATTTGCAAAAAGGGACAAAAAGACATTTATTTGAACATATTGAATCAGATGTGTCGCAGGATCCATTGAAATTTTCTTTGGAAGCTATGTTATGTTTTTGCATAAATAATTAATTTAAAAAAACAATTTCATTTCATGTCCTTTATAATAAATAAACCACAATACTAGGAGGATTAGATAAGATTCAAGAATATATAATAATATAGTCTTCTATAAAACAGAAAATTGGTTTCATGTGAGAAAATTATTTTTCAGTTTTGTTTAATTTCGGAGCAACATAAAATAGAATGAAAAACAGTTTTCTCAATTAATAGATATTTGCTATTTCTTCAGCACTTTCGTTGTGAGCGGAAAAACTTAGTTTTATCTCACACACGGGAATCATTGGTTTATTTCTTATATGACTATGATATTTTTTCCCAATTCCCTTATATAGCTGAAATCTGTGGTGAATTTACCAGTAGGCTGTAGCCTAGGGTGGCATATTTCCATTTCATGCTGTTTGAACATTTTTCATTTCAATACAAAATAAAAAAAATAATGTTGAAACTGCTGCTGATATATATAAATCACTCCATTAAATTTTTCATAGCTGAGCAAAAGAACTTTAAGTACCTGTTTAGAAGTAAAAGCGATGGAATTGAATGTTTAAAAAGAATATACTAAAGAAATTGGAAAAAAGCAACAAAAAAGAGAATTTCATCAGGCAAATGATGACAGTATTGTATTGGCAGCGAGTGATTACTTCTGAGTTAAGATATTTCTCGTTATCATTAATAGACTAATAGACTTATAGATAAATTTTTATTTCTTGCGAAATTGAGTGAGTTGTCACCATCGGTTCTAGCGGGAGAAGCTAGTAGTAGTGGAAAAAATCTTTGTTTTCGCTAGAAAAAAAAATTAGAAACATTTATCCATACTTTAATATAGCACTTCATATTACTCTTTGTACACCAGAGAACAAATTATTGAGGTGAGAGAAACTTTTCTTGCTTGAAAATAGTGAATAACTGTTTACAATAAAGTCAAAATATGAACGTTGTTTCAGCTCATTTATGCACTGAGTCAGACCTAATGAATAAGCTTTCATTCAATGATATAATTAATGATTTTACGAGTTCGAAGGCTCAAAAATATACTATAATTTTTTCATAATTTAACTGAAACTTCAAACAAGAAAACATATTAATTTATTGTTTTTGAACTGTGAGTGTAATAAAAAATATGTATCAACGTTGTAAACTTTATTCATATTAAGAATAGTGTTGAATAGTTTTAAGACATATCTTCCTTACTTTAAAAGTAGTAGATGATTGAAATCTTTACTTAAACAAAAAAGTAATAACAATTTTATGGCGTGAAAATAATCAAGGACCTTACACGAAACCTCAATTATCAAATTGCAGTTGAATTTTTTTTATGAAAAATGTAACTTAAATAATTTTGAACATAGGTGTCAAATTTCATACGTCAGAAGAGGCAGCAAAAGAATATTAGTCTACAGACTTCAAATCTGTAAATCTGTCACTGGCTGAAATGATTTTGCAGTGAAATTTTACTTTCAATTTTTTGATATTATATATTATCTCCCTGTAATTGTGGTCAGGCTTAGTCTAAACTCGCAAGAGCCGGTACTTCTGATGGTGTCTCGTCCACGCCATTGAAAAATCCATTGCACTTTAACCTCAAGAATTCTATTACAAAACTAGAATAGGTTTCATCAAATGATTATTGTAAATAATATATATAAATTTACAAAAAACTGATATTTAAAGTATAAAAAAATAATCGAAATTAAAGTTAAATATTAATTTTTCATCTACTACTAATAAACATATTTACAATATATTTTTTGAAATTTTTTCACAATTATCTACCTATATCAAACTGAACCTTTTTCAATATAGAATTTAATAAATTTTTCAATTAACATTCTTTTATTAAATGTTACTTCCAACTGGAGATCACTTTATGAGAGCTTTGACCTTACTAAAGGGATACGTAAAGTGTTTGTTTCTTTGAACTTGAATTACTTGCATCAATGGCGTAATAGATGAGACATATTACCTCGTCCGTAGTTGAGAAAGGACAGCTAGAAGGTATATCTCTTCCACTACGAAGGTGTTAAGCTTAATAGGAGAAATGACATGTTTTAGCAATTATAATATAAAAGGGAGTCTATCAGAAACCACTGTATTGAACTAAAATATTTTTGCTTTGCCACTTTACCTGATGGATAAACATTTGGATGAAATAATGGCGGTTCAAATTTGCATTTTGGTGGACTTGTAGGGTAGTCTTCTTTAAATAACATTCTTAATTTATAATGTCCTTCTTCCCACGGAGTTCCCTTTTTGCCAGGAATAGAACACTCCCAATTCATTAAATTAAGAGTACCATCTGCATTTTTGGAAGGTCTGGCAACAAACCCAAATGGATGGTCTTTCCTCCATGCTTTTCTTTCTTCTGTTAACCGAGCACCTGCTATTCCTGACATTCTGATAAAAATAAAATATGGAATTATTTATATTTTCATCAACTTATAAATTTTTCTCACACTTTACATAACAATAAAAGGAAAAATGATTTATTTCAGATACTTAAGCAATAGTTAACTACGAAGTAAACAAAATTTTTGCAATTATTAGAAACAGTTCAGATATATCAACTATTAAATTCGTATTTATCATTAAAATTTATATAAAACAAAAACAAGTTAAACATGTAGACGCCAAGTATTTATTGGGGAAAAAACGGAGTTCCACAATATAAATCATAAAAATATATTTTACAGTAGAAATATTGACAGATGCATATAAAAATATTGGCTTCCTAAACATAAAATTCGTATTTAACAAGCTTGTAACGAGAAAACGCGGGCAAGGTCTTTGTGACGCTGAAGTAATTTTAGTATAATCATACTGTTATATCCTATTCATGCAAATATGGAAATACTTTTTAAACCATCATACCCAGATATGTTTTTAAATAATTTTATGAAGAAGAATTTCAGAAATATCAAAATATCGTTAGTAGAACCACAAATCACAGTAGACACACGTACCTATATATTCCGTAAATTTGGTTTGATTGAAAAGAAGAGGTAATGACATAAGTAATAACCGAATTTGAAGCGTGGTCTATAGATCTATGGAAACTTGTTACCACAGAACTATAGATGAAAAATCACAAAGCAATCAATTGTCTGCAGGATTTTTCTTGCTATTACTTTATAGGTCTTCTTCAAGTTAATGTAAGCGAGAGATTCTAGAGCAGAATATGAGGCAAATAATGGAGATAAGAGTGACTAACCACCTCGATACCCAGACCTTCTTTTCCAACATGCATCAGATAATTGATTCTGCTTTGTGTGTTTGAAAATTGCGCTTTAAACACAAACTTTTATGTAGGGATTTATCTCTTAGATTAGATTAAATTCATAATCCAAGATTTATCTAAATTTAAATATGTGTTTTTGAAATGGAATTACAACCGGGCTACTCAAAACCACAGAACATACCTCAAGGATGGGAATATTGTTTTGAGCACAAAACAATATTCTCTTACTGTATTTCCTAACCTAACCAATTCATTTTTCCTATCTTCATAAATGAATTCAATCATTTTTCTTCTAAGAAAGGTTACAACTTGACGTTTGATCACAGAACACAGTCAATTTAACAAATTTCACTTCTGCTACCTAGCACAAATTAAAAGAGCTCCAAAACATTGCGTCCGGTTCAGGACATGTTGAGTTGGTAATGTATTGATTGAAGTAATTATAGTAAATTAATTATATAAAATAAAATTATATGAAATTAAAATAATAATAATAAGGCTTTATTTCATTACAATCTAATTTGTTTCTGTAAAGATTATCATTTAGAGCGCACGTTACTTTTATCATTTCACCACTTTATCTGAGGGTGCAAATTAGTTAATGATTATTTATAGGTAGTTCAAATGAAAACATTCATTAATGTTTAACTTTTTTAAAAATTGATTTAATTTTCTATTAGAATCATGATTTTCTACCGCACATGCGCATAAGGCACGATCATTGGTGCAGTTGATCCACCCTCTTAAAAAGCAGATGAAAATAAAGCTATTTACTTCTTAACTTAAATAAAAGCTTCCCTTTTTTGCTAGAAGCTTACATTTTCCGCCAGCTTAGTATTTTCTTCGCTTTTTGCGAAGCAAATTATTAGTATTTTTATGGTGGTACAAATTAAATCGAAGCTCACCATCTGCTTGTTTTCTATAAAATCGATCTTAATTCTGCCAGGGTATTTTTCATAAAATTCAGATTTTTATTTAGACACTTCCGTAGACGTTAAATGCTACATGTTCAATGTAGTTATTAATTTTTTATAATCCCGTATGTCCCTGTTCTACATGAATTACGTAGTGGATGATTGTTAAAGTCTTCAAATGTACAGATATGTTTGACAATAGACACTGTAAGGCAACTTTTTATATCTGAGGTTCTAAGGCAAATATAATTAAATGCTAATTAATAATATGGCGAAGTCATATTGAAAAGCTGCTCACTTGAAATCACTCTTATGTATTCACATTTACAGTCACGGCTTGTAGAGTTATCTCTTACGAACAGACACAAAATGTAATTGTAATCACGGTAAAAATCCAAACGAAACATGATAGACATGTAGCCACTTGTCTCCGAAGCCTCGTGTCACAACCTATCCACACTCCCTCCGCTCCTCTTGTTTCGCACCGCTTGGAATCAACCCCTCTCTTCGTGGTAAACACAATGCGCTAATCTCGGTGCAGACTGAGCGACATACGTTGCGTATGTACAGAGATGCCAGATTTCATATTTATGTCATACGTATGACATAAATACATAAAAAATATATTATCTGTAAAAGGAGAAAAATTCAGTGTGCGAGGGTCCATGGGTCTTATTCATGGGTGGATGAAGCGAGCTGTCGCCAAATTATCTGGCAGAGAACAAATAATGCAGATAATACAGGGAATGCCATTCTTCGATTCAATAATAAGTGTAGGACCCCATAACATCATAACATTTTCCAAAATGTGAATATTATTTAAATAGGACGGTGTGAACTATTGATGATTGCCAGAAGTCAATAACGAAAAAGTGTTTTCACAAGTAAATCTTAACTAAACCCAGTTGAGAAATTGCCTTAAAACCAACATTGGAAGGGTTCTAAAAAAAACGCTAATTGCTACAACTTCACTGTGTCCACAGATATAACAAATAAATTAAATTCTGAGGCAATTTATTTCCAAACAAAAAAGTAATTCAGATTCGAACTGAATTTCATAAAATCTCTTTAATTTTATTATGTGCTTTAGTTGATTTTACTTAGGCACTTGATGTAAAAGTAAGTAAATAAAGAAAATATCTACTTGTATTTTCTACTTTTATTCCCAATACAAGAGCTTTATTTCGGAATCTTACAGTTCCTCACGATTTTCTTGCTAAAGACCTTACGATTTTTGCTTCTAATCATCTGGCATCCTTGCACATGTATCCTGAAGAATAGTAGAGCAGCATACAAGTAAAAACAGATTTTAAAACGTATATGTAAGCTCTGATTGGTCTGTGAGATTAAATAAAGTTTTGATAACTCTAGATATAAATTCTGTCGTGCGATTTTTCTAATTTTGTGTTTTCTGAAAGAGCATGAAATTTTAAACAATCCCTGTAACTTTTTCCATCTTGCAGTAGTATATTAGCTGAAATTGCTGGGCTAGTAGTTGTCTCTCTTGTTATTGTTTTATTATTAAAGGAAAATATTTCTGCTAGAGTTAGTCAATTTGAATACTACACTATTTTATTTGCTCTTTTCACTGTTATTATCTCACTATCTTTATACTTTCTCTAAATAGTGTGCTTACTATTTACACTACCACTACATCAACACTCACAATTACACTGTGACTAAATGTAAACTGTTTACCTTCAGTCTCTGAAGACGATAACTATTCAGTTCAGTATGAACCAATGGTTCCAAAAATTCCATCATAGTTCCAGGCTTCTTTCTTTCTAAAAATTGTAATTAAAAAATGTCAATCTTTCGATATCTTGTGAACAACTTATATCCTCATTTCCCCAGCAGGAGGAAATATTCAATTGTACGCCACCATCTTTTTAACAAACGACGTTAAATTGAATAAAAAAGATGGAAAAGCTGGAAAAACCTTTTGAATTTAATTAATAATAAAAATTAAACCAACCATCCCTGAACACGATTATCCAAACTAATATTTATAATAAATAATAAAAGAAGTTTGGCAACAAATCAAAGAGCACAAGGAATAAAAGCACTTATAAATTGAAAACAACTTAGATTTTTATACATTAAACATAAGGTTGGGACTTATATATGGAAATCCGGGATGGTTGTAGCCCTCAACTGGATTCCTAGATGTTCGAGTTGTTGAATTTGTTGCTTGTGATGCACCAGTTGGATCCTTATGTGAAGTTGAAACTTCCAACCTGATAGCTGTAGAACTGCGGGAATAAAAAATAAAATAAGGAAGAAAACGGGTACACAGATGGAAATTACTGAAGAAGGAACGAGTGAATAGAACATATTTGAATTAAAAGGAGCTAATGCTCTAACACATGAAAGAAATTGAATTTATATTTTCTTAAAATTTAACCAAACAGGAATCTGTTCCATTCTATTCGTTCTGTTTCCCAAATAAATAGAAAATATGAATTTACACTAAAATAGAAAGTTTTTCTGAGCACGATAATAAAAAAAAAGTTAAAAACATATTTGAAAAAACTTACCAGCGAATATAAAAAATACAATCACCACAAATTTACTTTGATATAAACACTGGAGTGTTTAATTTAATTATATTTAGTTAGTAGCTTGGATAATGTGCATTTTGAAAGCAAAATATCATCTAATGAATTATACTATTCCTTTATTCATCTAAATAAACACACATATGGTTATTGTTGAATGTTATACTCTTTATACAACTCTCTACCAAGCAATTACTATAGTAATCTAATAAATACCATGTACAAAAAATTATATTTCATCCAAATGCCTTGTATGAATCAGTTTATCCTTAAATTTTTATAGAAAGTAGAATAAAAATATGCATGATTACAAAAAGAAGTTTATTAAAAACAAAAGAATAATAAATTTATTTATTGGACCAAAATCAATGGTGAAACAAACGTAAGTTTGTGTGAGCTAAAACAATCTTGTGTTCATTGCATGCTTTAATTACTTCTTCGTCATTAGTAGATCCAGAGGGACTACCGATGTACGAGACTCCACTCTGAAACAAGATATATGTTTCAAAAATGTATAACGAAAATAAATATTAATGTCTCATGAAGAAAAGAAATTATTTTTATTTTTTATAAAGTATTTTGCAATAGTTGCTTCATCAACCCTTATGTAACCTTTTTCAAATTATTTCTGTCTTGAACGAATTGTTGATAATGTTTTTTATCCCTACACAAAACACCTTCAATACCATAGGATTTTACAGGATTATACTCCGTTGAAATTAGCTATACAATGAGACAAACTGGAGCAACTAACCATGCGAAAATCTGAATGCAGGCTGCAGGTAAATGCCCAATCAAATTAACGGGCAGTGACACAATGGCTCCTGTGACCGTTAATAATAAGAGCTTGGAGGCACACATTACTGACAGAAAACAATGGGCGGGTGGCTCTAAGATTGTAATACTGAATGATGGAGAAATAATGAGTGAATTTTTCGAGCTTGGGGAACATGCTATCGTCCTCCAAACTGTAGGATTCGATTGAATGTATACGTAAGAAGCCTTAAAAATACAGTAATCCAAATCGGCTTGGTCATACAAGCCATAAAAAATAAATGGCATGCTCTGAGCTTGTGTTGGAGCGTAAAAAAGTGATACAAGAACTGGTGGTGATGACAGCCAGGTTCAGTTCGTTTGGGGTGTTTGGGGAAGGGAAACAAGGAATCGATGAGGCTGACTGGATCGTCAGATTGGAATCAGCAAATTCACCAATGGGTCTAAAACCAAAACTGTGGCAATTACATCTCTCAGAAGTTTGCTTGCAAAACGTCGAGCCTGACACTAATTAATCACCTATTGAAGACTCAAAGGACCAAATCATGTAATAGTGAGAGTTGTTGCAGCGGTAGTAAACAGTGTGTTCAGTATATATCATCAAAGTTCTAACTTAAATGACAAAAGTTGTGAAAAACTAAATTTAAAGTACAATTTTTATCATAAAAACTTCTTAATTGTAAATAAAATTATTTTTTCTCTTGGGAAAAGTGTACAGTGGATATAAATAAATTGATCTTACTTGTCTTGCTCTATCAACGTTATCCCTAAATGGAAAGAAGGCATCGGAAGCTACAACAACTCCAGTCAAATTACTAAGCCATGTATGCCTTTCAGTTGGTGTTAGTTCTATAGGTACTTCATCATACATTGCTTCAAATGTAGCTCTATCCATATCTTTACCTACAAGTTTGATAGAATTTTTATTTGTTCGTGTAGAATCATATATTTGGAGTTGTCTTCTTATATTGTGTAAAGTAAACACTAGATTAAATTTCTTGCCTTCAGTTTAAGTTCTATATTAACCAGCTCGGTGAGATTTCATTTTATATATTTTGATGCCAATTTTAGACATACTTAATGTTGTAAGTGTGATTTTAACTTCTTCAATCAATGCTACCATACAACATAGCTATCAATTGTATTCTATTACTTGACACCTGACTACCTTTGTACATACCATTGGAGTGTAATTTATTTGACAAATTAAAACAAGTCATTAGTAGTGATTTCCGACAATTATGGATTAATGTTGCCAAACAAATAAAGATATTCAACTAGCGCTTTTAGTGACAAATTCAAACGCCTTATTGACTTACTGTTGTTTCCGTATTAAAATGAAGCAATTTTGAAAAAGTAACAAAATAAGTAGTATAACAATGAAAATTAGCCTGTTAAGTTTTTCGTCAAACATTTACCTAGTTTCATTAATTATTGAGACAGTGGTCACTTCTGTTGTATGGCTACTTCCAATAGAAAAAAAAAATGGTTGACTTTCTACTCATCATTATCATCATCAAGCCTTTCAATCTCATGTGGATTATGGCTATCGCTTTTGGCACTTTAAATACTTTTTTTTGAGGTGGATTACTCCTCGTCTTTGCCCGGTGGAGACTCTGACTTCAGTTTCATCATTCACCACCACCAAATACTAATAGGTTATCACCACGACTTGCAACTAGGGATGTCGTGTATTTTCATTAACTTTTTCGTAGGTTTTTAATAACCAGACACCATGTTATGTTATGATGAACTATTGTAGAATAACATAATTAGACATTATTAATTATTTATCACTTTAATTATTTGAATTAAATACAGTAACAAAAGTTAAGCAAGATCTCACATCGTGACGACAGATTACAATGGACCAATTACCCAGTCCCCTCTACACAGCACTGATATGTACATATATAAAAATAGCCAGGTTTACACTGCTCTATAAAAGTATTACTAGTTGCCTTTTACTACGAAGCTAGACATATACACCCTCAACGGCCAACCACCCAATTACACACTTCCTATTTTATCTCTGATAATGGATGGATGTGCTAACTATGAATCAATTTTGTGTATATCCGAATAACTCTGGGGATAGATCAAATGTTTTATTTTAAATTCCACCACATCATTCTTCTCTCATGAAAATGTAGTGTTTGTTGAGTTATATTTACTATTAATAAAAGGAGAGCCGAGATCTCCGACTTCTTATAAATACCTGAGGTTTTCTCTTATACTATTTTATCATAGTATTAGCTGGCAATACTATGACCACCTGAGACTGACCCCTATATTATGTACATTTCCATCTTCCCCAGTTATTTTTGCTTTAAAGTAGTCCAATATTCACTTTGTTATATTAACATATTTTCTTCGGATTCTCTTGGATATTGATTAAATTTTCTTTTGAAAAATAAACTGACTTACATCTTTTTTTAAATTTTTTTCGAAATCTTTCTTGTCTATCTCACTTTTTAGATTAACTTTGGTTAGAACTTTAAAACCTCTACTACCAAGAAAAAGTAGATTAAATGATCCTGATATGACAATAACTGTTAATAGGAACTTCCCAAATGAGCTATTGATTGACAATCTCAAAAGAATGTATTTTTATATGAAAATTTTGGTTATGACTAACAAATTATTGAAAAAATGTATTAAAAGAATCTTACCTACAGTTCCATTAACGAAATTATCTATTGCATTAGAAATATCTGCCCTTTTAACACTTTTCTTGAATTTCATGTTAAGCACTTTAGGATGTTGTCTTAACCACCAATTATCAGCTTTATCGCCAGCCAATCTTGTGCAATGTATTCTAGATTGTTGACCAGCACCAATACCGATAACTTGTCCATCTTTAGCGTAACACACTGAGTTACTTTGTGTATATTTGAGGGCTATGGTGGCGACAATAAGATCTCTAATAGCAGAATCGGGAAGAGTCTTATTTTCGGATACGATATTTGAAAATAACGTTTTATTTATTTCGGCGTTATTTCTTTGTTGTTCTAAAGTTAGTCCGAAAAGGATCTTTTTTTCTGTTGGATTTGGAACATAATTCGGATCAATCTGGAAATTAAAATAAATTTAACAGGGTTTAAAAAATAATTGTATTTGAAACTCTACAATGTTCCCCTTCCAAACAATTTCAATTCTTTTAATAATTCCTTTTACTTATTAGATAATATTTTAGTATAATAAACAGTATGGTACAAAATAAAGGAATAAATTCGTTATTTTAAAATCCTGACACCCGTCGATTTTTATTTTTAAACAGATTATTTGTAAGGTTCCCTTTTTATTTATTCATCGCTAAAATTTTTAAATATAAAAGTGGGTGTTTTAATACTTTATTTGGTAGGTATTCTTATAACTATTCAGCTATATCAATATGTCGGAGTAATTGATGTTTGTATTTATCTAAAAAATTAATAAACATTTAATATTAGAATAAATTGTATTATTAATTAAATACAAGGAAACCTAAACTAAGTGCTCCAATTGTTTACTTATAAGTTTCAGAATTATTTGTGCAACCTCGATACATATCCTTTCTTTGAGTTCAATAATATTTTGTGGGATATGTTGGTACACTTTTCAAGCACTCCCATAAAAAGAAATCAAGAGGAGTCAAATAAGGTAACCTAGGCGGCCATTCTATTGTTCCTGTTCAACCTCTCCACCGATTTGTAAAGACGTTGTTAAAGTAGTTACTCTAAATAATATACGTCCTATGACATTTTTTCATCAAGTGAACAACAAATGAAAAAGCAAGTTCTTTTTTAAAGATTTTATTTAGTGTTACCGGTCCCATTATCTGTTATCAAATCTTGTAAGTTAAATTTGATCCACTTCCTGGTTTTGATTGAGTTGAAGTTTTGCACACTTGTATAAATTGGTGGACGGTGCAATATTATTATGACAGAGCTGATCTGACGATGGAACTGGAAGGCGGCCATAGCAAATCCGTAATCAAACGACGCAATCCCATCGAGTTATTACTCGTTTGATTCGTCGTTAAAGTATCTTGGTTGGCGTGAATTACAACTCCAACAAATTAGAGAAAAAAAGTTCGTGGCGTTTATTATGAATGTGGATTATATATGATCGATTAGATGGATGTCCCAATGCCAAGGAGCACGTGCCTAGGGCTGAATGGTATGAGGGTGTATAAACATTTCATATCGCTAGCGTTGCGCCTCAGGCTACCAGGGCGAACACTGTTGTAACGAAGCCGTTATCCCTCTTCAATCGACCTCAGGGTGGTTGGACGGTTTTTGTTCCTATACTTGTGGGAACAACAAGAATAAAGAAAAACTACCACACAAATAAAACAACGTTTAGCAGTAGCTAAATATAAAGAAAACGAATTGTTAGATCAACGCAAATTAGGTAAGATACCATTAGAATACATCCATAAGAGAGAAGAAAAAATTAATTACAAGAAGAATACTTGGCCAGGCTTGAGAGGAAAAAGACTAACCAGAGGAATTTGCAACGTGGTAGCGTTGAGTACTTTAATAACGCGATAATTACATTTGTACTTCCTTCTAAGGCATATTGGAGCAGTGTAGAGCCTGCGCCTATACCTCACGTTATACTACGATTGTCGCAAACTGAAAAACCCCTCATTTTTCGAAAAATATAGTTTTTAAAAATCATAAAGTTTGACAGCTTATTTGGACAATATGGAATTCGAAAAATACATAAACTTCAAGCGCACAAAGCAGCACATATTATGTGAAGTAACTACGGACTATATAACGAAATAAAATGTTGTGAAAATGCTGCAACGTGCTACAAACTATGTTGTGGTAACTACTAAAAAGTTAAAAATGAAATCAAAGAAAAATAAGGTTATACTGACTGTTTTTATGAATTTCTGTAATCCGAAACATATTAATTATTTGTTGTTATTTCTAGGGAAATACTTAGGTGTATTTGGAATTCATATTTTTTTAAGTAAAAAAACTTTTAGTGCATTCAAAGAATAGATGGTTTAGATCAGTAATTAGTGGGAAAACCCAAATACACAAATTTAATCAAAATATACACAAAAATGTTGAATATATGAAAAAAAATTCTAAGATCTACATCAATTTATTAATTTACGCATAAATATGCAAATCATTTAATTTAAATATGAACAAAAAATGTTGAATATATTAAAAAAAATTCTCATACCTTTTTCAATTTATTGATTAACTTCAAATAACACAGACATTTCAATATTTTTTACATATGTGCTAAACTAAACCTAAAGATACATTTAAAACCAAAAGCAAATCGTCATTATAAGATGGAACATGCCTTTTGGCGTGTTACGTTTTGCTTCAAACATTTTGAATATTCTTTTACTCCACTGACTTCAGTAGTCACATCTGATTTATTTATTCTAGCATTCAAGTTTTTGGAGAAATTATTTACCACTCCAAATAAAAGTAAATTTTAGTAAATTTGTGGTGATTTTATTCATTATATTCGGTGGTAAATTTTTCCTTGCTTTTTTTATTATTATGCTCACAAAAATTCCAGTTATTAATTTCCTTTTAGTTTTAAGTAAATTTTGAATTAAGTATCCGCGTAAATTCGTATTTTCTATTTATTTGGGGAACAGAACGGTTATGGTTATATATATATATATATATATATATATATATATATATATATATATATATATATATATATATATATATATATATATATGTTAGAGGCATAAGCTCCTTCCATTCAAATCTGTTCTTTCTACTTGTTCCTTCTTCTGTAATTCCATCTGTGCTCCTGTTTTGCGCAAAATTGTTGGAGTTGCATATTCACGCCAACCAAGATACTTTCAATACTAATCAAACGAGCTCAAATTCAATGACATCTAATATCAAAGTACTCGTCAAGATGAATTAAACGAGCCCAAATTCGATGGGGTTGCGTTGCTTTATTTATTTGGATTTTGCAATAATCAATAATTATAAAAACGCCCCTATTACATCAGTTGAGGAGGGAAAAAATTTTCCATTTATGAATTTTTTCCCATTTTTAATGAGAATTTCGAAAAATATTTAGTGGTTTACTGTTTTTATAATAACAATTTGCTTTATGTATTGATTACATATTTAGGTTTAATTTAGTACCTATATAAAAATTATTAAAATGTCTGTTATTTTGAAGTGAATCAATAAATAGAAAAGGATATGAGAATTTTTTTTTAAATATTTTCAACATTATTGGGCATAATTGTAAGAAGATACAAATAACTTTCAAAATAAAATAGTAATACTGGTTGCTTTGTAGAAATTCATACTAGAAACAAGCTACTTCTCGATAAAACTCAAATCACTCCTCCTAAAGTTAGTTTTGTTTAAGAAGTCATAACAGAACATAGAAAACATTCCAAACGTAGGTTAAACATGAGAATACGTTTCTATATCCACTTTTGCAAGCACAAAAGATTTAAATGAAATTAATCATCAGGCCTACATTATGGTTAAAAAGAACTTGTTGAAGAAATCCTTCTCACCCTAAAGAAGAGTCCATAAAGATCGAAACCCACTAGCAACACGCCACGCCACCCCACGCCATGTAACGTTGGTTCTCGTAATACATTAATACGTAATACACAAAAATTTTCAATAGCTTTGAGTACTTTATGGAGAGCACTAGTAATTCGTCTAGCGACCTAGATTTTTTAGGAGAATGTGTTTTGCACAGCAAGAAAAAAGAAAATTTTGGGTCCATAAAATAAAAAAGAAATCGTGAAAAACATGGTGCTTCAGGTGTATTAATCCAAGAACTGGAAGCAGATCCTAATCGGTATCATATGTTCTTCCTTATGGATAAAGAATAATTTGATTATTTACACAATCTTGTTAAAGATAAAATTAAAAAGAAAATCACATTTATAAAAAATTTATTACCACGTTTTTCTATTAACAATTATTGTTGCATTTCGAGTCAATCTTTAATATAAACCCAATGCGATAAAACTTTTCTATATACTGGCATACAAAGGCAAGAGGGGGACATTCACATGTCATAACACGCGTTGGTTACATCTGAGAATTTTGATTCGTTCCCCTGGGATGGCGTGGCGTGTGGTGGTCTGAGTGTGTAAGCAAACATTTGATTCAAATGGAAAAACATGCACATATATTCGACACGTGGCGTGTTGTTAGTAAGTTTTAATCGTAAGATTCGAAGCAATCTCCCATTAGCTCATAGAACCTAAATGGCAAATTTATGTAAACACTAAACGATGCCTATAATGAGTTTTTGATAGTAGAATTGTTTACCTTACAAAATAAAAAAATAACTTCAGTTTGTCTTTTTACCTGCAAAACACAGTAGTTTCCATTTTTCTTTTTTCTTAATAATTCGAGGGCTTCTGGTGTATAACCCGGAGCAATGATTCCATCTGATACTTCTCTGGATATTAAACGTGCTGTAGGCTGATCACAAATATCTGAAAGAGCTACAAAGTCACCGAAAGAAGACATTCTATCGGCTCCTCTTGCTCTAGCATAAGCAATAGCTAGTGGCGATAGTTTTTCTAGAAGATCATCAACCATGCAAACTTTAGCCTAGAACAAAAATTGCATTGAAGTAATCGCTTAATCAAATCCATCAACGCAGGGAGTATAAAAGAATTTTGTTCTTCTGATCATGTTTTATTTTCTATTGTATTTAATAGAAGCCCATTTGTATTTTTGCATCCATACAAAATCAGTATATTAATTATTGTTTAGACGTGAAAATTAATATCACTTGTGATATTGTTGGCCAGTGACGGAATTAGTTTCCAGACTTTCGTAAAGAAAAGTAAAGTGTATCCATACTAATGTTGGCCAGTGAAGGAAAAGTAAGTACCTACCTGCCTATTTGTTATATAAATATAGTTATATATATTGTTTATTTTATAATAGAGTACTTGCATGGAATAAGAAAAAAAAATAGTTTTGGATAGTTTATATACAACTTTTATTATATATTTTTCTAATTCTTTGATTAATATTGATAGAGAAAAAAAATTATAGAAAATTCAAAAATTTTGTAGGTAGTTTAAACATTTCAATAAGGCCGCCATATTGCGTTACGTCATAGGTGTAAAATAACCACTGAACATATGATACAAAGTAAATACGACAGTTATTCTCTGAGTTATTTTAAAATATTTATTTATTATTAAACTTCTATTAATCTGAAAAATGCTATATAAATCGTGTTTTGTGCCAGAATGTAAAAATGCCACGATCAAGTTTTTTTATGATGCCAAGAAATTCGAATGACAAAAATGGTTTGTATGGGAATATTGAATTTTGGAAGTAAAGTTTTCCATTTTAAAACATCTGCTAAAAACAATGTTAACTTTGTTAAAGAATATATTTTGGTATTTTCTAAAATAAAGAAAAAAAGGTTTTCGAGTTATAGGTCATGAAAATGATATAAGTTTAAATATAAAATCAATAATACAAAACCAAAATATATAAAGTTTAGATAATAGGTAGTTAGTTCTCTCCGATCCTCAGCATTGTAACATCTCCGAAAGTCTAATAGAAATAAAATAATCCCCCAATTGATAACGTATTTAGTTTTTTTTATAAATACACCTTTACCTAATCCATAATTCCACTATAAAGTGTTGGTTGTTTTGACGATCCTGCGAGATGTAATTATTTTTTAATATAAGTAAGATTCAAATTAAGCTTACTTTAATATTTTATAGTAATTAAGTTTATCATGCTTTTAATTTTTAACGTAATGTAAGAACTTAACCTATAAAAGGTTTATTTACTTTATTATTATATATAGAAAAATTTTTCATTTATACGTAACTATTCAATAAAAACTGTATTATAACAACACACGCTAAGTTGCCGGCAACGATAACCTCGTGATCATCAAGCAGACAACTGCTCAATGTTTTTCTTACACCGATGACGTCACAAATGAAAACCAATGATAATAGTTTTCTTATGTAGTTAAAAATTTGGAATTTTTGCGATTTTCAATTAAATATTTTACTTTTTGACATTATTTCATATAAAAAACTTATAAAATAAATACTTTTTAAAATGCAAGTATCCTATTTGCTTTAAACAAAAAATGGAATTGATCATAAATCCATTTGATAAAACGGAAGTGTAGACTGATATATAAGAAAAGAAGCTAATCATGGTTAGTACTAATAAGGAGCTGAAGTGACATTTAAAAGAAGGTATAAAAAATTTTGGCTGCAGGTAGAAATACCAGAAAAACATCCGGGACTGTGGGGAATTGTGCAAAAGCTTCTGATCGCGTTTCCCTCGTAATATCTTGTGGCAAAATGTTTTAGTGCCATTACAAACTTATTAATAATAAAAAAGGAGCAGATTGAATAACACAAAACGAGGAGATTTACAGTTATTCCTTACAAAACTTAAATTCTGATAATTTGCTATCAATCCTTCAAGTACATCCCTCTAATTAAAATTATATTTTTTTTTGTAATTATCATTGTAGAAGTTACTTTACGTTATGAATGTTTGATTATACATATTACGACTGTTATAACAATAATAATTAATAGGGCAATCATTTATATAATTTGAATAAATACCTACAACACAAGAAGGATACTATATTTCTTTTTACCACTTTTACCACACAGAAAAGTTTTGAAAGTGGCCTGTGAATGAAAAAAGGTTTGAGAACTAATAATTTGAACGAAAAAATCGTTCCCTATTCTTTTGTAGCCTTTGAGCACTCCTGTGCAAATATTTTACATCCTTTATGTGAGAGAATTAAAAATAAAAATTTATCATATCATTATTAAACAACAAAAAATAATTGATTACTAACTTGACTCTGATCCAAAGGAACACCTACAGCAGCACCCGCAGGAGAAACATGTTTGAAGCTGGTAGCTGCTGGTAGACCTAAAGAAGCTTTTAGTTCTTTTACTAATTGCCAACCGTTAAGTGCATCACATAAATTAATGTAGCCTGGTGATCCATTGACGACAGTTAATGGTAGTTTTTCAAGTGTTGTATAAAGTTGTGCGGGTTTCTGATGAGGGTTCATACCATATCTTAATGTTAATTGAGATATACCGCTAGAAAATTCTTTTCTAAAATAATCTGAAATAGCGGCATCATATTCAGCAGTATGTGTGAAAGCTTTTAATGCCAAAGTTTGTCTAAAATATTAAATAAAGTTTTATTAAAATCATTTACTATTCTATGATATAAAACAAAGGGATCAAGTAATTACCTAGTTTGTAAAGAAGTATCTTTTCCTGGATTATTCTTAAGCTCTTGTATAACAAGAGAGTAATCATTAGGATCTGTTACTACTGTAACTCTTTGGTGATTTTTGGCTGCTGCTCGTAATAATGTTACTCCACCAATATCAATATTTTCAACTGCATCATCTAATGTTACTTGTGGATTCGAAACTGTTTCTACAAATGGATATAAATTGCATACTACTATTCTTATCATTTCAATTTTTTGTTTTTTTAGATCTTCTTGATCTGAAGGTGAAAGTCTAAAAATTATTTACTGTAAAAACAAAGCAACAGGAATCTTATTTCTTTAAAACCTTGCTAGAATTCCTCCATGTACTACAGGGTGTAATGTTTTCACTCTGCCACCAAGAATTTCTGGTGCCCCAGAAATATCAGAAACATCCTTGATTGTAAGACCAGCATCTCTTAAAATAGCAGCAGTACCACCGCTTCCCACTAAAGTGAATCCAAGATTGTGTAAATTCTTACCAAATTCTACTAATCCCAATTTGTTTGAGACTGATAATAATGCTGAAAATTGTATAATTAAAGGGAATCATTAGTATTATTCAAAATATCATTTTGGTAAAAACAAAATTATATATGTTGTATTCCTTCCGCAAATACTTTCAGTTTGTTCCATATAAACATAAATATTCATAAGAATCCCACAAGGATACCAATGAGAGATTTGGTTTTAGAATATTTCAAAATAATTACTGGATTATTTGTTTCTTAAATAAATACTGGGATAAGGCAGGGTGATGGACTCTCAGCGGTATTGTTTAACATTGCAATTGAAGGTATAACAAGAGAATGTAATTTCGATGGAAGTATCATTAATAAATCAATAAAAGTAATAGCATTTGCTGATAATTTAACTCTATTAACAAGGGACCGAAAGAGTCTTGAGACCACATTAGAAAAAATTGTAAGAAAGACAGTAAAAAGAGGATTGAAAATAAATCAGGAAAAAAACTAAATATATGGGAATTGATATAAATAAGGAAGTACACAAACAAGAAAAAGTAAAGATAAATGACCTCTTCTTCAAAAAGGTTGACACCTTTAAGTACTTAGGAACAATGATAAGCAGCAAAAATAACCCAAAATGAGACAAGACAAAGAAAAACCGGGCAACCAAATTAAGAGTATATAATACTGCGATAAAACCAGTAGTTACATACAGTTACACACAATGAGGTGTGCAAAATGTATCAAAATAAAGGATTTCTACTATTCACCTCTGAAATAATTTCGAAAATGTTCGTTTTTACTGAACTGAAGACAAATTCAAAGAGCGTCGCTATTTGGTACATGAAGTTAAACATTTCTACAATTCAATTTAATTTAATAGTAGTTCACCTCTTCAGAGAGGTTGTAATTCAATATTCGCGAGGCCAGGAAAGTAGTTATATTCTCCTTGGAAGAATATAGCGAAATACATTTTCGGAATATTGATTTCCAAAGTGAATAGTATATATATATATATATATATATATATATATATATATATATATATATATATATATATATATATATATATATATATAGAGGGTATAAGGTATAATAAAACATTCAAATAGATACTACATTAAAAAACATTACTTATAAGTCTAAAGAGTTCCCATAGTATTTTATTAACTTTCGAAATTGTTGCATCATGTGTTTTTGAAATATTTTTAATTGCATCATTATTGTTTTATAAAGCTTTGGTATAACAGTTTTGATAAAATATGGTAACAAAACAAGTATTTACAAAACAATTATCAGTATTTCGAAATCCTTATGATAAAAAGCTGTACCACAAAACTATGACACATTTCAAGCGTACAATTTTTTCAGTAATTTATTAAAATATTTTTATTGAAGATCCAGTTTTTGTTGCAGTACACATCTTTGGAAAATCAAAATGATGTTATTCTTGTGTAAGAAAAAGTATCTATTTCTAACTGAATGTAAGTTTCTGATAGTGAGATAACCTTGGAATGAATTTTCAATAAATTAGATGATTAAATTCAATAACAACAATATGGGGAGTATTATTATTTTATTAAATAAGCTTTTCATAAATTGTTACTAAGCTAATTCAATTATTTTATCTTAGTAAAAAATGAAATATCTATTCAATTACTTTCAATTCATTCCATAACTCACACATCTTGAAGAATTAAAAAAAAAATAAATGCCAGTCTAATACTTCTATGTAATGTTATATTTAAAGGTTAGCAAAACTCGTAAACAAATATCTTGTTTTTATACATTTTCACACTAGATAATAATTTTCTACACAAAATTTCAAAATTGCAACCCTTTAGTTTAGAAGCACATTTAAAATCAAATAAAAAAATATCTCCAACTTTCAGTAAAGGTAACGTGGTTTCATAGATACGCCTGCTTTAATTTGACTCTAAAATAAACGGAGATGTGTTTTGAAATGAACTAGTTACTTCAATTCAAAAACTACTTTTGATTATAAGTATTTATATTATAATTTATTTGTATTAAAATATTTCAAGAGGTACAAACACATTAAGTTTTAGGTTAAGTTATTCTATGTGTTCGCTTACCTATTTTACCACCTGTTGCCATTGCAACCCAAGTTTATAATTACTAGTGTATAACTCAATGATAAATGTACGAAATTAAACTACTCTTGAATGATTATGCTTTTATAAAATATAAAAAGGTCACAAGCGATAAACTTGGATAACAAAACATACAGAATACAGAAGTAAATTAAGAAATAACTACTAAACCGTTATGACGTTAGTTATTCTAATCTTATGATATCGAGTATGGATACTATAGCTCGTTCGATTATCTTAACAAAAATTATTAATCAGACAAAAGTATGAGGTCACAGTAAATAGGACTCTGATATATTGAGCGAGAGAATAATTAACAAAATATATAACGTTATAATATAGTGTAAATTTGATTGTTCATTCAGTAATTAGGTTATGAAGAATAGATCATATTTCAAATTTTCAGATTATGAGAACCAAAAATAACGTGAGATGGTTATTTGTCAATTTTTTCATCATATTGTTTTAATAACAGTATACGAGGTATGATTAGAAATATCTGTAACAATACTTCGATATCCATATATTTTTATCATCTTACACAATGTTTATTTCACAACCTCTTATCTATCCCTTCGACTCTTCCAAGTCTTGTTCTTCGTTATACAAGTTTTTCCTAATAAAACATGAAATGGTACGGCGAAAGATCTGGTCAAACCATCTGTCAGATGGTTTAACACTGGAGCATTGTATTCGTTGGCTAAAGACCTTTTGACAGATAATGCAAAATGAGACATCTAAAGTTTCGTTATTTGATGAATGCACTTCGTACTTAAGAATTGAAAATGAATAATCAACTTTGATTTATAGATACTAATTA
Source organism: Diorhabda carinulata (assembly GCF_026250575.1). Taxonomy (NCBI): domain Eukaryota; kingdom Metazoa; phylum Arthropoda; class Insecta; order Coleoptera; family Chrysomelidae; genus Diorhabda; species Diorhabda carinulata. The sequence goes on along the minus strand of NC_079472.1, from coordinate 52,227,571 downwards.
TTTTTAACAAAATAGGAATTTTTAATGGAAATTAGGGGAAAACCTAACTTACTTACAGGTCAACTTATTTGGTAAATTTGCACTGATTACCCTGTTGATCCCTGCTCTACCAGTTAACCTTAAGGATAGATAAGATATACCTATGTTCCTCTTTGAAAATTTGAATCGCGAAAAATACATTTTTTCTACGACCGAGCGTTTTAACCCACTTTCCCGCACGCATTTTAGTTTTGAAAGTGTCACTTTCCCGCACTAGTGCGGGAAAGTAAAATGATGCACATTTTGACCATATTAGATAGTTTTTTACTACTGAGATTATAACTATTGTTACTACAGGTAAATAAATATTTACGAAATAGTCCATCAAACAAAATTTAAACCTTTTCTAGCTTTTTGTAGCATTTTTAATTTTTTGAAAATATAAAATAATACAGATATTTTTTATATAACCATGTAATTGTTACTAAAACGTCAAAGTTGTTCAAAACGTCTTGGAAGTGACCGAATAAGTGCAATCTTTTTCTAAATTAAACCACATTAAACCGAATCCGATACAATAATATTAATTCATCATCAACCGAGGAAGAACTTCCCGAAGCCATTTTGAAGGCTGCAAATGAAACTAATTCCGAGCTGTTACCTGCCAACTGACTTAAAACCGTTGCCGTCACCGTCATCGTCATCTTTATGCGACCTGCAACCGATGCCATCCATCCTCATCGACGTCATCTACCCTCCAGTTCAAACCAAATAACTCCACTGGATCGGCAATTCTTACTAGTCTACAGAATGCAAAAAATTGTGTTTTCAATATTAATATTTATAATAATTAGTAGTTTTTAGTTACAGTTTTTTATATTGTTATGTTTGTTGGATTAAAATAATTTTTGAAAAATGGGTTGGTATACTTTTTTGTATATACGGTCGTAGAAAAAATAATGTTCCTAACACATGCGTAAAGTGTCTTTCCCGCACTTGACCGCTAGCCCGAACTCCGCTCCGCGTCGTTCTGGACAACTGCAGTCGCGTGAGGGAAAGCATCACTTTCCGCACTTGTTAGGAAAATAACTATTTTTGTTTTAAGGCTGTCATGTACGTTGTATACTGTTTAATCAGATCAAAGTCTTCTAATTTAAACGAACAATGGTCTGAGACAGGTTTGTTACAAATCCCGAATTTTCCCGAATTGTCAGTTTAGATGGAATTTTCTAAAAAAAATTTTCACAAACTTTCAACCAACGTATTGACATGAAATTTCGCAAACTTTCTCGTTGTTGATGACAATGTATGTTTCAATATAAATATTTATTTCTATTGAAATAATGTGTTATCTAATATTGAAATCAAACTTTAAGATTGTACTAATAGATGAAGCTACGAGAAATATAGAAGTTTTATAATTTCACCAAAAGATAGTGATACTAATATTAAATAGTTATAAAATCTGACTAGGAAATGTGCAAGTTTGCATTTTTGTCATTCTATAATAGTATTTTTAATCAAATTAACTAGATTTCAAAAATTCTATCAATTTTTTTGTAAAATAAATCATTCATATATGAGGTTTTTAATGTAAAATAGCATCGATAGTTAAATGGTTCGTCAACACGGCCTACAATCCTATGGCTGGTAGATAGAATACGGACGTTAGTAGAAGAGCTAATTTTTCTAAAAAAAATTATAAGTTTTTAATAGGTGTATCAACAATGAAAGCTCAATTTCTTTTTTTTAACAGCTGCAGCGCTGCGATCACAGTTCCGGCATAGGCGGAAATTACTATGACTACAGAAGCAATGCACTCCATTTTAAGATTGCTGCTACCGACGTATTATTTGTAGTACTTCTTTATGATGCCAACCTTAATTAAACATGCCATCATCAACAAATCAGCGAAGTTTACGGATATGATGCCATGAGTGAGTCAATGATTAAAAAATGGGTCAGATAGTACGATAAAGGACGTGATCAAGTGCACGATGAAGAACGATGTTGACCTCTGTCTTTGGTTATTGAAGAACTGGTTTACGAAATTGAACAGAAGCTTAAGCAAAATCTTCTCTTGATAGTTAACATTTGAACAATGATGACGAGCTAAAAGAGCATGTAATCATATGGTTGAAAACACAAGCGGAATACTTCTAGGAAGAAAGCATGCAAAAACTTGAGCCACGCATACAAAATTTTGGAAACATGTAGAAATTTTTTTCAACAATTGTAGATTGTTTTTGTCCACCCTATAGTTTGCGTGATAAACAACAAATAATAACAATACGATCGATTATGGTATTTTTATTTTGAACAATATTATATAGATGAAAATATAGTAATAATAAAACTAGTCTGTAATTGTTAAATATTTAAATTTTTGATTGATCTATGTAACCCCCTTTTGCTTTTATTATTTCGGTACACAATTTTGGCATTCTCTGTAACAATTTGACAAATAATCGTCGTCTATTCAGTTTAATTCGTTGTTCAGGATATTCCAAAGATGTGAAATGGATTAGGGCACTGCTTTCTGTCCAATTTGTCTTTGCTCAGCTTCGAGATTGCTTGGAATAGTTGTCAAGCTGAAAGATAAATTTTCTGCCGATCAGATGCCGGCCAGAACGTACTACATTTTCCTTTAATATTTATTTATAAGTTCATCGTCGGATGAATCCATTAATATTATCGTGTCGGATTCGGTTTAATGTGGTTTAATTTAGAAGAAGATTGCACTTATTCGGTCACTTCCAAGTCGTTTTGAACAACTTTGACGTTTTAGTAACAATTACATGGTTATATAAAAAATATCTGTATTATTTTATATTTTCAAAAAATTAAAAATGCTACAAAAAGCTAGAAAAGGTTTAAATTTTGTTTGATGGACTATTTCGTAAATATTTATTTACCTGTAATAAAAATAGTTATAATCTCAGAAGTAAAAAACTATCTAATAAGGTCAAAATTTGCATAATTTTTCTTTTCCGCACTAGTGCGGGAAAGTGACACTTTCATAACTAAAATGCGTACGGGAGAGTGGGTTAAAACGCAAGGTCGTAGAAAAATAACTATTTCTTGTATAAAACTAATTTTTTTTGCTTTCCGTTACCCATTTCCTGGTTAACAAATTTTTTCTGCAAATATTTATCATCATGAAAATGTTTGCCAATTTTGAGCTTGCTCAACACTTTCCAGCCCCAAAATCTTCTTTTACTACTTTGATTGTATTCTATGTACAAATTCACACTCAGCAGAGGTAGAAATTGAAAGAAAAAAAATTGTATGAATAAAATAATTTATTAAATAACTAATCAATCATACAGTTATGTATATAAAAACATTTGACAAATTGTAGAGTGTTGTTAAGGCCATTAAACGATATTTTTATCATAATTAGGGAAAGTCGGGCACAATGGTACAAGAGGCACATAGATACACAAGCATTTATTCCAATAATCGATTTATAAGATGACATTTCTAGAACGCTCCTATAAATGTTTAAGCGCATCCGATATACAGATTGTTAGTATTGGAGAGGGAAAAGCGGAAAAGGGATGATACAATTAGAAGAGAGAGATAGAGCATCGGTTTACCATTTTTTATAACTCTCTACTACTCATCTTAGGATGGCGTCACAATTAACCGTCATATCGTCTTGAAGGATAAACATTTCTTCTTATGATATAAAATACTCATTTATATGAAAATATATATATTTATATAAAAAAGCACTCGAAATTATTTCTTTTCTATACAATGAAACAAAACCTTTGTGCACCACGACAAAATGGCCAACGTTACTCGAAATGATCTATTAAAATCAAACTTGTTATTTTCCTCCTTTGCCGTTCGACGTCATGGCGATGAAATCAGAATAGATTAAAGAGATAAAGAGTGGTATATCGATGTTTTTTCTCTCTTTATCAGTAGTTCAGGCTCACTTGAACAAGCTCCTATACCTCGCTCTCTCTATCTTTTATATTAATTCTATTATTCGATGTGATCGCATCGACAGGCAGTCAGCTGATAGTATTGGATATGTTGTACTAGGTGTTCACGATCTTCTGTAACATCCTGTGAATATCCTCATATACAGGGTGTTTCAAATTAGGTGCGCACCATTGCTAACTTTTTTAATATTCTAGATACGAAGTCGGTTGAATTAGCAAAGTAGTAGTATTTTTCTCGCTGATTAAGATGCCGAAACAGAAAAAAATTGCTTATACCGTTTTCCAGTAAATCGGACAAATAGAATATTTTTTAATAGAACTCCTTGTATGTTTTTGGCTCAAAACTTTCTAAATTATTTGCAGAATATAAAAGCTCCTATACAACATACATGATACTACTACTTTGCGATTTAACCGACTTCGTATCTAGACTATTAAAAAAGTTAGCAATAGTGCGCACTTAATTCGAAACACCCTGTATATCAAAGGCAAGTTAAGGGTTTTAAATGGATTTAGTACATTTTTTTAATTAATTATTTGGTTTATTTCGTGTTGATAAAACTTCTTTATTTTACCTCCCTTCTGATTGACAATAATCTTTATTAGGAGATACGAGATCGAAATAGGCCGAAACGTTATATTTTTATCAGGGCCGACCTAAGGCGTGTACGACGTGTGCGTGTACATATTATTAAGGAATTAAGTGTTGAGTTTTAAATTGTCGATAACCCTATTTATGTTAATAATAAAAAACTTAATTTGATTAATGCATTATTTTCAATATATATATATATATATATATATATATATATATATATATATATATATATATATATATATATATATATATACGTTCATATACTTAAAGTCAAAAGTTTACAGCGGGCCGATTTCTATGGCCGCAAGTATATAAATAAAATAAACGAACAAGTACAAATTAATGAAGTATAAATAAAAATAATAGATAGCAGACAGTAATCTAATTTTACATTATAGAAGTCTTCTCAAAGTGTCACTGCTTTAAAACAACGCTAGATGTCTTTATTTTCGCCTGGCATAAATTTTCACGCGTTCCTCGATGTTTGTAACCACATGATTTTCAATGGCTAGTATAGCCAAATGTGATAAACGTTGTTGGAGCATAGAATTCCTCAAATAGTTTTGCAAGATCTTACTGCCGTTTCAGTGGAAACAGGGATAGTCTAAAACAGTTGCAGAAGCTAACCTAACCAAATTTGGCACAAGATGACGATCGAGTTGGTTTTCATTTCTGAAAATTCATCAATTTTTGAAGCTACAATATAATTTTCCAAACCAAACGCGGAACTCACAACTAAAAATGCTTTTTTGATACGGTATTTACAAACTAAATTGTTTTTCGCCAATGCAGTCAGCCATAATTTCATGTTGCAGAGTAGAGTCTGTTGTTTTTTTAAATCGTAAACTATTGCTCTCACTAAGTGTATCAAACAAAGAAGTAGAACTTTCCAAAAAATAGGATAGTGGTGAATCATATTCAAGATGAACACCTCCTCCTCCTATTTTAGGTGTTAGTTTTCTTTTGCGTTCAACTGTTGGCCTCTCAAAGCCATGTCTTTCACAAAATCAAGTGCTTCAGTAAAAAACTTTTGGAATTCTTCTTCGTGTATTTTACCATTTATGGACATAACTACGCTGACAACCACCTGGACTACTTCATGAATAGATCCATTATGATTCTGTTTGTACTTTGAAAAAATTTAATTTTTTCAAAAAAGTGGTTCAATATTCAATACAAAAATGAACTCAATTTTGGTAATACATGTGATCAATCCGTGAGCATATCTGCCAGTTTATGAGTCAGTTGCTTCAATATTGCCCAGAGTGTGCAGTATATCTACTAAGTGTTGTTGAAGAGCTCGCAAGTTTTTATATCTGCTGCTAAACCTTGTGTCACTTAGTGCTCCCAAAGACAAATCCTTATTTGTTACCTCCTTGAATGCATATGCTGCACTATTTACTGTGGTAATTACTGCATGTCTTGGGCGTGTGAAAGGTGTCATAAAAAAGGCATAGATTAACAAATGACCAAAAATACGACAAAATCTGGAGATCATGTTTCTCATTAAATTCATTGAGCCAATGCAGTTAAGTTGGTCGGGTCATTTACAAAGAATGGAAGATTTAAGACTAGTGAAGAGAGTTTGGGTAGTAAAATCAGGCAAAAACAAAAAAAAAGAAGACCTAAAGCGACATGAGACAAAGTAATAGGAACTATACTTGAGAAAAAAGGGACAACGTGGTGAGGAACAAAAATAACAGTATTTAATAAAAATAATGAACAAAATTTGATGATAGTACTTAAATGTAAACTTAGATTGTTTTGTTTCTATTTTTTTTAGTTTTATTTGTAATTCAAGGAAAGAAAGTTTTAGCAATTTCGTTCTAAAGACTAAAAATATTACACTTGCCAATTTGGTAAAGTAACAAGTAATTTGTAAGAGTGATTATAAATAAAAATTATAATTTAAACAATTTCATTCAACTTTACCCCAACATATGTATCTAAGTGCCCTGTTGGTAGAGTAAAATGATTCAAAATCATTAAAATTACGACTAATACATTTGTCCAAACTTTTAGTGGAAAATAAATTAAAAATATTCTGTTTCTCCACATATTATTACATTTAAAACTTTCATGATTTAATATGCCCTACATCCCTAGTCGAGGTTTGTACGAACATGTTGTAGTTTCATTGCCTATAACTATTTCAAACTATAAAGTAGATGAATTTATATACGTCAAATTATAATTTTTTAAAAAATGCAAAGATCGTAAATTACATTAATCAAAAATATGAACTCGGTATCGTAAGTACGAACAAGCCACAGCTTAACTGTTATATTATTATACTCAGATAATGACTTCACTGCTTAGTGAATAAAAGGAATGCGTAATGCGAGTTGATATTCTTAATAATCACATAAAATTTTCCAATATCATTGGTCTATCGTCTGATACTCGCAGCGAAAGAAACGACACCATTTAATATTTAGTACTTTCTTGCTTATTTTAATGGCACGTCACTTTCAATCTGAGTTCACAAAAATCATTAAAGCACACGGACTGAAACTTATACAGATTGCTAATAAAAACTCAGTTAAGTCTCACTTGTGAGACTGAAAAGAAAATTGCATTGAACTGAGTTAAGACGTCACAAGTGAGAATAATCTGAAATTTCATGTAAATGGAAAGCAGCTATTATATTAATCTGGTTGAAAACTGCATCTTTGGACTATCGAATTCAAGCACTGAAAATCTTGTATACATTGTATGATGTTGTCAAGTTTGTCTTGTTCGTAATCCCACCTCTCTCCGCTCAGTTTTTCATAATTTGTTGTCTAACACCTTCAATTTCATTAATTATTGTGGATCAGAAGTCGTTTCTGTTGCATATTCAATCCTAAAACCAAAAATGAATTTGTGCATTCCCTTTCCCTTTCTTATTAACAAAAGTTTATACCCTTTTCTTCGCTCTAGGCGCAAATGAAATTAGAATTTGTTTATAAAACACATTCAACAAAAGACACGAAATGATAAGTTAAACAATTTTAATATAACACTAAAATATGTCCATGATTTTAAATCAAAATAACCTCAAATTCCATGCTATTTACAAAGGTTGGCAGCGTTGTTCGAATGTGAATTTATATTCGCTCTTTATGTAACCTTGTCGCATGTGGCAAGTTGAGTTTTTATTTTGACCAGAGTCGTCAAATATTTAGTTCAGGACGTTTTTCGTTCTTATTTAAGTCTAAAAACATAAATTAAAAACAACAAAGCTATTTACATATGTACCACAGTCGTTATAAATACTATTCGATATTACTAATCGATTATCATTCCCCATGGGTGTTCTATGTGGCCGTATTGAATAGCCGAAAGGTAACTCCTCAATTTTCGGTAGATGGGATTCTCCTGTTGCATGGTGGGTATGGTGATGGTATCGCCTAGAAATTCGATAGATGCTACAGGGGTGATTATACAAGCAGTACCCGCACCAAACATCTCTAAAAGCTGCAAAAAATAACAAATTAGAATACAGTAGAATCTTACGAATCCGTCCCTAAGAAAATCGAAGGGTGTCGGAAAGTTCGTTTTAAGGTACATTTCTAATTCATTTCGCGGACGATTTTCACATAAAATTGGCTCATTTCTAATAAACCGACGACTTTGTGTACAACGTTTGCACATGCGCCTTTACCACTAGTTTTTTGTTTTTTGAGATTTTTGATCGGGTCCTCTTTTGATTTAATATGGATACAATAATGAACGACGAATTCCATCTCTAGTGTGTATCTAATTAAAAAAAACTTTACGATCAATCAGATAGAGGGTATAAATCTGTATTACAAAGAGAAAAATTGGTCAATTAGCGCATGTGTCATACAGGTCACGAAATGCACAATCTTGGAGTTTGCTACCTCTGTGGACCGTGTCAGCATGGTTTTTACTCTTAATTGTATTAGAAATGCACCCTTATTGAATCATATAGGAAAAAATAATAAATCGAATAAGTTATTTCATAGAGGGAATAAAATATATTTATATTCTTCTTTTTTTTGATAATTGTTACATGTATAACTAAAAATAATGGAATGAACATAAAAGTTGTACAGTCAATAGAATGTCAAACGGATCTTCAACAAAAATCTATATTTATAGTTTACTTGGCATTTAGCGGTCGCGTAGAGAGTAATTTTGTAATTTCGAAAATAGTTGTCCAGATGAGAGCTCTACATGGCCGAAGTTTGGAGACTTTGAGATGAATCAACATTGCTGATTTCGGTTGATTGTAAGAAGATCTACCTAATAGCATCACAGAATTTCACAATAATCCTTAATTGATGTTCATTTTTTGCACCTGTAGTTTATGTTAACAAATTTATCCTCATGCTTCCTAGAAGTATAATGTCTTTGCTAATTTTTTTCGGTGCGTGTATGGCAGTTATAAACTTGGATTTGAAATTGGCGCAGTCAACATTATCAAACATATATGGGGAAAAATAGAGACAAATCGGTCAATATTCATGATTTTAGTAGTTTGGAAAGTTTGTCTAGACATCGCCAAAATTTGGAGAAGCCAACACTGCAGAGTCCGGTTAATTTTAAGACCAGCCAATTTAAGAAGAACAAACTGTATTAGTTCACCCTTTTTCGAACTAGGTCTATAAATCAGTCCATATACTGTGAAAAGGAAATTTGTTTCTTTTACTAAGTGGGGGACGGTATTCTGGAAATCGCTACTTAGAGCACGGGTAGTAGTAGTTGATAATACTTTGTGCATTATTAGTGAGAGAATTTCGAATTTTCGGAGAAATGCTTCATTGACAAAAAAATCTTACAATTTGTATCAAATACAGAATAAAACCACAATGAGTAACAAAATTATAGGTAATAGTAATAGGTAATAATTATTATATAAGTCCATGCATAGCAAAATGAAATCAGTATGCAGCAGGCCCGAAATTAAATATTATTATTTATTAGAATAGAAGTCGTTTACAAAGTAGAAGGTACTTTCCAGTAAATATGCATTGCATTTCAAAATATTGAGCCATTAACTAATTCTGAACGTGGAGTAGGTAAGTAAAGGTCGTACTTCGCGTTCCTAAGTGGATACCCTTGCAACGATCTTTCTGAAATTGGATAAGCGTGTTTACGAATTAGGCAATTAGGCAAAGAGGAATAAAGAAGGAAGAGTCAGAATTTTTAATCTTTTAAAGAAGTACCTGTAGTGTCCCTACTATTTAGTCCAAGTAAATATCTAACAGCTCTCTTTTGTAGTTTAAAGATTCACTCAAATTGAGTCGCCCACACGTACCCCAGAAGGGAAGGGCAAATCGGAGATGCGACTCATCATAAACTGTTAAGGAGGTGGATAAGTTCTTTGGAAACAGATCTCCGCGCTAAACAGGAGGAACTTAATTTCTTAGATAAGGCGGTAATATGTAACTCCCATTTCAAGGCATTGTCTACAACAAGCCCCAAGAATTTTACAGATTCAACGACGTCAAGGGTGGTGTTTTTAACTAACTAAATAACTAACTAACTTCAGTTTTAGAAACGTTGTGTCACAGAAGATTAGAATCGCATGATTTAAGGGTGATAAGGTCACTAGATAAGATCCTATGAAGTGCCGTGAGATCAGGGTTGCTCCAAGTGAAACTGTCGTCTGCAAACAGATATATTTTACCACTCATGTCTAGATAGGCTAAATCATTTATAAACAGGAGAAACAAAATAGGACCTTGTACTGAGCCTTGAGGCACTCCACATTATATTTGCTTGCAAGAACACATCGTTGTATCAACCCTTACAAGCTGACTTCTGTTTGTAAGGTATAACTTAAACCATGCGAGAGGGGTTCCTGAAACCGTAGTACTGCGATTTGTTAATTAAAATATTATAATTGACACAATCGAAAGCCTTAGAAAAATAAAAAAAAGTTGTTGTAGTGGAGTGATGGCTGTTTAGGCTGGAGTAGACATTATTTAGGAGGGAGACTATAACATCATCTGTGCATGTGTTATTTAAAAAACCATCAAATTGATGGGTAGTACGTATTTTAAATTTAAACCAAAATGATAAAAGCCTCTTTTTGACCAAACTTTCTATGATTTTAGACTTGGGAAAGAGTGCAATTGAGCGATAATTCGATGCTTGAGTTTCATCTCCTCCTTTATGCATTTATGCAGAGATATAATTATAGCTGTCTTAAAGCAATTGGGAAAAGTGTCATTTTGCAATGAAACGTTAGTTAAAGTGGCGAGGAGATTTAATAATTTAAAACAACGAAAATAAAGAAAAAAGTATGTAAGTTAGCATTTCAAGAAACTCTGAAGTTTGCTAATAGTTTGCTAACAAGAAAGTAAAGTAATATTTTTTTCACGAGTAGGACGGTTCGACGGGCCGAAGGCGAGTCCGACAATTTCTAAGAGTGAAAAAAGTTACTTACGTAGGAGTTTCATACAAATTTTTTTCTACGTCCCTAGACATAAAAAAAATCGACAAAACTTTTATCAATTTTTATTTTGTAATAATAATATGAAAAGTACAACTGTGAGCATAACATCGTCTATAGTTGTATTAGTACTTATTGGATTGTTGGTTGGATAGTAAACATTTACAATGTTGCTTGAAGTCGAATTATTTGTTCACGTTAAAATTTTCACTGTGGAATCTATTTTGTTTTTTATTGTGTCGTCTACGTAACCGTGCTTTTTTAGTTGAAATATATCACCACCAGAATCCACTAAAAGAGACGCGAAAGAGTGTCGAAATGTTCAGTGCAGTTTTTTGGATTAGGTAAATTCAAATATGTTGCGAGAAATGAGGGAATTTTTGAAAAGGTATTGATACCTACAACTAGGATTTTGCATTTTCCATTTATATACTGCAAAAAGGAATGATTGGTTTTGACATTTGTGGGTCATTGGTTTTTATATTTTTTAGTTTAGTTTAATTTATTGTCACATATCACACACATATCAGAAACTGTGGTAATTAAAACATTTCCGGTATTATTAATATCGTCATATTTCATTTTATATAATTGCTACGTTCGCAGAGCTCCTGAGATTCCGAATATTAAAGCAACTTGAAAGATGTTATGAATAATATCTAAGCTTAAATTAATATTTTTTGCTGTCATACCTTATGTATGAGATAATGATCGTCTGGAGCTTGTAACAGAAACTTAGATTTTTGAGTCTATAGATAACTGATTTATTTTTCAAATATACAATGAGTTTCGAGTATTTACTGATGTCTACGTCTTTATTTATTATTAGGGTGCCTTTTAGTTTTGAATAAGTCGACCAAAGTGTTGAAGACTTTCACATTTTGGATTTAGTTTCAAAGTAAGCTCTTTCTGTGAAGCTGTTTATGTCTTTTTTAGTACGCCTCTCCATAAAACTATTTTATAATTATATTCCTTCAAACACTGTTCCCTGGATTTCTCAAGAAGATTCATAGTCGCTGCAGTTGCCGATTCAACAACATCATCTGGTGTGCAGTTTAAACTTTCTTCACAATTTTATAATTGCTTAAAAAAATGACACGTTACGGCACCTTTTTTTAACGCAAAAGCGAGAAAAAATGAGCCAATACGGTACCTTTTTTCACGTTCTTTTGACCGATTCAGAAATTATATTCTTTATGAATGCACATAAATGAAAAAATATGTTATATCGCATGTAGAAAAAATGAATTTTATCGTTTTTCAGTTCATCAAAGTACTAATACGCTTCTAAAATGCGTAGTTTATTTTAAATTGTTTCGAATTTGTATTGCACAAATTTGGTTATACTTGAAAATATACTCTGAATGTAAATTTCAGAACGTTTATTTAAATCCGGGCATATTGTTGCTCAAATACCAAGCACACTCTTCTAAGCATCAACTCGCCCACTATTAAGAAACGTGCGAGCCTTGAGTCGAAGCGAGTTTTCGTCTGTTTTCTCGAGCTCAGTGCTTTTCTTTCGTTTCAAAAAACTGAGAGCAAGGTAAGTTCTATTTACATATCTTAATGCACATTCACTGGAATGCAAATAAGTTAAATTTTTCCTATGTTTATTGTTTAATGATATGAAGCCTATTAATATTAATTTCGAAATAAATGAGTGTGGATTTTGTAAACAAAAGTTTATTCGACAAATTGAACGCGCACTATTTGTTTTCTTATTTTGGTAATATTGTAACAATTGCGAATTCATAAATCCCTAAATTGAATCCAAACCGATTTGAATTAGTGCGTGAACTTTTTGAAAACAAATGAATTAATTATCTAATTGGAAACAATGAAAATTTACTTACTCGTCCTTGTTTTTGGAGATTTACTAATTCCCTCATCGTTACCATCCGTTCTTCTACTCTAAATTCCTTCCATTGCCTTCCCAATGCAAGTATGGAGTCTCTTATTACTCCAGGAAGAATCAATTCGTTTAATGGCGGAGTTGCCAAAACTTTTTCTGGAAAAGATATGAATATTAACTAAACTATGGACCACAGCAATTAATTTTCCTACGGTGCCGGCAAATCCGAGGGTAGTTTTCAGTTATTTAAAAACAATTATTATGTACGAATAAAAAACCTAGAAATCAGTAAGCTCTACTTCTTATTTACATAATAGGTTTGCTTCCCAATTTTCTTTTTAGAATTCTCTTCGGCGTTCCATTGTTCTGAGTTTTAAATGTCTAAATCTTGCTAAATGACTATGAGTACCGAGACCCAATATAGTGACAAATTGGGGTAAGTTATTTCAGGCTATAAAGGTACAAAAACCCTGTAATGTATCTTCGGGCTAACCAATGATGGTTTACCATATTCGTTGTTTTAAAACATCAAAATTACTTTCAAATAAATTATTTATTAAATAATAAAATAAGTAGTTAGACGTGGTTTCAATAATCGTACTCGAACGAACGCCTGAATATTAAGACATCTATCTATTTACAGACCGCTCTTAAATACTAAAAAATCCTATTGTATAAAAGGTTATAATTATCTATGGTCGTTTAAGTCACATTTATGTAAAATAAAGTACGTAATTTGATTCCTTAATGGTACTCAAATATCCAAGGGACACCTGGAATAAATCATCTATGATGTGGGTCCCAATTAAGATCGTGTACCATAAATCTTAACAAATACAATAGTAAGTACAAGTTAAATAGGTAGATTTATGAGAAATTGGAGGGTAAAAATAAGGAACGTTATTGTATCCTTCAACTAAATGACTGACAGATTTACACACAAGAGATTGTATCTCTGTCTGGGTTACATTTGTACAATGTTTTTATATTGAAATAATTTTTAATGTATGTTCAATGCTACATATTCAATTTTCGAGAATTGATAAGTTTATATATCATTATAAACGTGTTGCTAGTTTAGTTTAGATTTTTTTAAGTTAGATTAAGTAGAGTTAAGTAGAGATAGATTATAATTGCTCATAATGCTAACCTAACCTAACTTTAGCTTATCTGACCTAACCAATCAATACAATTGGAAGAGCTTCATTACGATACTATTTGGAGTTATTTGAAGTAGGATTTTCGCGGATTCACAACCTGCAATAACTTCGAAACTCTACGCTAATTCGTCACAATTTATGACCAAAACGAAATAAGGTTTCAAGCAGTTTCCTGACAAAAAGTCCTATTTTAGTTCGATAAATATGTCAAAGGTAATATTACAAGTAAAGTTTCAGATGGATACTACCCGAATATTTGCGATTGCACCCTGATCGTCATTTATTATAATGACTTATACTACTTATACTCACTAATAAAATTCGCGTCCTTGTACTTAGAGATATATAGAGGCAAAAGTACTAGAGATAAATAGATAGAAATTACATATGAAAGTGCTATATCCGAAGTGATTGCCGAATAGCTCTTCAGTAACTCGATCCTGGCTCAGAAACCTCAGCCCTTGTATCTGTCATATACAAGGCATATACTGGAGTGTTAAAGGGAATATCTCTATGGTTCGAAAAAAATTTCGACCCTAGAGTTAAGAGCAACACCGAAACCAGTCTCGCTCATCACTAGATGTATTGGACTAAGTCAGTTATAGTTCATCTCCTTATAGATTACTTTCACATAGTAATAATTCACCATTGTTAAATACTTCTTACCTCCATTAGAATCTTTATAATAAAGGAAAATGTTCATCGTTCCCACTTCTGTAATGTAGTTCTCCGGTCCATATAACCACAAAACTTGCTGCAAGCCTCTTTTCTGAGCATCACTTTGAACTCTAATTGTCGGTGCGTAATTTGAACCTAATTTACTGTTTCCACAACCACCGGGCCAAGCTCGAGCGTATCTTGGGTCGGCATACAAAGCGACGGAATCATTTTGCCCTTCTGCCCAGTAAGATCCCACAGGGCACATTATGACGTAAAGCAATGAAGACTCACTTTTCGCTACTCCGAGAGTTCCCTGAAATCAAATTATTATATTATATAAAAATAAAGTTTCTATTAATATATTTTGTTTGGTCTTTTGTGTACACCTTTTACTAATAGAGAATTTTAACGTGGTTTTCGTTGTGCATACTGCTTCACGAAAATACTAGCAGGAAACCGATTGTGCAATTATGTCAAAGATGATCAGTAATTCAATTCAATAATTTTTTGGACTTGAATTTCTTAAACTTATTATCATTAAATAACAAGATATTGGAAAAATTCGCCTTTTTTGAGCTAAAGCCCCCCAATTTAGAGCAAAAATAGGGATTGCCTAGAAAAATTGAACGAGCTAGGCAAGAAAAACAAAATTACTCTACAATGGATTCCAGGACACACCGGAGAGAAGGGAAATGAAATAACTTATAAGCTCGTTAAAGCGGCAAGCCCTCTATAAGACCTGAACCTTTCTGCGGTATCAGCTACAGAACAATGGAAAAAGCACTAGAAAAGAAGGTGGATAGAAGCGAAAGCAATTATTGGGACAACCCACAGGGGCTGAGACGGGCAAAGACTCTTCTGGGAAACTATAATCAGAGTAGATCTGCAGAATGTATCAACCTAAGTAAGAACAATCTACGAAAACTAACAGAAGTTCTATCGGGGCACTGTCGCCTCAACAAACACCTAAAGACGCTAGACCTAGCAGATAATGCGGCGTGCAGATTTTCTTTTCACATAGGGCGAAACCTCTATCCACATTCTCTCGAAGTGTGAAACTCCAGAGCACTACACCTGGGTGCGTATGAAATAGAAGACGAAGCT
The DNA here is from genome assembly GCF_026250575.1 of Diorhabda carinulata. NCBI lineage: Eukaryota > Metazoa > Arthropoda > Insecta > Coleoptera > Chrysomelidae > Diorhabda > Diorhabda carinulata. Next base: position 52,211,856 of record NC_079472.1, on the reverse strand, counting down.
CTAAACACTGGGTTCTCCAGTATCGCAGCGAGAAAGGGGGATACAATGGATTCTTTGGGTCGCAGCATATATTAAACGCCAAATCTAAACATACATACATACATACAGGGATTATAATATACTTAATATGTGCAAAAGCCACCTGCTATCGGATTATTAGTTTACTTAGAATCAGTATTCAGTTTACAGTACGTTTTTTGTTTTGGGAGGCCTACATGCGTAACTGTAAGTCGGACTATATATTAGGGAAAAGTTTAGTAAAGTGTACAAAAATTTTAACACCAATTATATTGGTCTCCATTCAGATATCCTTGTCTTCTTTGTTGTAATTTTTTCAGGTGTTCCAAGTTAACCAAAGCATCATCTATAAGTTTTTCATTGAATATTTCTGTCACCCATATATAGTTTCGCCTCTTAAAGTAATTCGAATAAGTTACCCCTAAAAACAACCCAAAAATTCGAACGGGTAAATTAGTTTTCGAGAAAACAATATGTTTGATTTGAAAGTAATGCTCGGTAGGGGTAGTACAGATTTATCGATGAGATGGGGTTGAATTTACCACTGGTTCGAACTTGATGGGGTATTGAGATTTAAGAAGCGTGTTATGTGAGAGATAAATACAGATGTCCGCACTCACTATCGTGGCAAATTTCTTTGTGGTTAACAGGTCTAAGGTCTTTTGACATATTTAATTGAAAAAATACCGTAGCAAGAATATTTGATTGTCATACATAAGCACTTGTTTTGTACCACCAGCAGAGTTGAAGTTGTGTGAAGTAGACTGAGGCTCCGCATATTAATTTGGATATTATAATATGAGCTTATTTCGTATAGAAAGTATGCTATTTTCCATATTTATTGGCTTCTCATCTATTGCGGATGATAGCGTCCTTCCGACCTCTGTGGTGAATCACTCTGCTTTTTTTGTTCACTCCCCAGCCTATCATCTTCTCCGTCGCTTCTCTAACTATCCCGTTCCACTTGCTGCAAGAAGATAATTGGATACAATGATACGTAGAGCTTGCTACTTTTGAGTTTTGATCGAGGGCAATTCAACTTTATCCAAAGTTGCATCCCTGAGAAGTTATAGGGCCAACAAATTTTTAAAAAAATCAATTTCTTTGCAGCCTTGATATATAAATTCATATCCTATTCTTGACTTTTTGTGAGTTTTTAAATAATATTGTTAAAAACATGTCTTAGGGCAGTAGTTTCCAGTCTGCATAATTCATAGACAATCACTTGTTTCAAGAGATATGGGTAAAGATATACTAACAGTATTTGAAGTTATTACAAGAGTTGTAAATTTTATTAAAAATAGCCCATTGAGAGGAAGGCATTTCGCAAAATTTGTGATGACATGGTTTCTATATTATTGTGAGGCCCGTTGACTGCCTCCTGCTCAAAGTATTTCAAAGGGTGTTTGAGCTAAATACTTTAAGTACTTTAAATAAATCAATGCAAGTGCCTTAAATTCATACTTTTACGCAGAAAGACAAGATTACTACATTTATGAAAAAATTGGAACTGTGGATAATGAGTTTGAAAAATAATAACTTTGACATGTTTCCCACTTTTAAAATTGCTTTGCTGATAAAATAGAAGAAAGTAAAGTTGTTAATAATAATCATTTGACCAGTCTATGGAAGCAATGCTCTTTTTTACTTAAAAGATCTTGATATGTCCACATAAGAATGGATTTGAAACCCGCTTGTGATTGAAAAATTTAATGATTTTAGCCTTACGACAATAGAGCAGGAAATGATGATTTACTGATTTAGTGATAGCACATTAAAGCAGATGTTTCACGACGAAAATAATATTGTTACGTTTTCCTACTATGACAAACAAAGCTTTAGAAAATTTATTGCCATCTTACATCTTACCTATGTGAAACTGCTTTTTCTACAGTAGCTGTCTTGAAAATAAAGTATGGATCTGATCGAAAAGGAACTGAGAACCGCGATTTCTTCAATCATACAAAGGGTTAAGAAAATTCGTTTTGAAAAACAACCTCAACCGTCGCATTAAATTTTTATAATGTTGTATTAATTATATTTTTTTTATATTATTCTAAGATTTGTTTTTATTACATTTAAAATTATTATTTCTGATAATAAATTTTTTTAAGTTTATTTTTACATAATAAATTATATTATGAGTTGATTATTTATGAAATTACATTGTTAGATAAATTAAGGAGGCAACATTTTTTTAAAGGGGGGCGCAGGTACAAAAAGGTTGGAAATCACCGTCTTAGGGTATTCCACTTTTCCTTTAAAGGACTAAGTTCTATGGAAAATTGAAAAAGTACAATAAATTTATAATTCAACTATCCGTGGTACGAGAATAAAACTTTTAAAATCAACTAATAGATAAAAAACTTCTGTGAAATATTAATGTTAGGTTACCCCTAATTAACTTGCCAGAATGGTTCGATCGCCTCATACCATGTACCAGCTTTGGTATTTTTTATTTAAAGGGTTGTAGAGAAATTTTTTTTTTCGAAATTTCAGTCCCCTCTTTGAGGCTCTCTAGATCCCCGGGTATGCAGTTTAATATTGAGAAAAATTTCGTCAAAACAAAGCTTGGCTTGGCCCCAAATTAACTTGCCAGAATGGTTCGAAATTTTGGTCCCCTCTTTGAGACTCTCTAGATCCCCGGGGATGCATTTTAGTATTGAGAAAAATTTCCCTTAATCGTCACAAGACACCCTCTATATTACAATGATCACGTTTTACGACGGGGTCAAATCAGAGCTCTAAACAATCTACGTTCATGTTCTCATTTTTTGTTTGTTAGACTCCAGTTGATTGTGTTATGAAAAACTGAAAAATTTGTACTCACATCAATGGCGATGAACGTAGGTCTTATGTACAAACTGGCCTTCTCACTATGCGGTACCCATTCTTGATCTATTTGTATTAATCTGGTAATACATTTAATCAGTTCGTCACAGTTGAAAGTTGGTAATCCGACCATTTCGGCGGATTTATTCATCCGTATCATATTTAGGTCCGGTCGAAACCATCTCAATTTGCCATCTACACCTCTATACACTTTTGTTCCTTCAAATAGCTGAAACAAAGTTACTTCTGAAAATAGAAATGTACTCCTAAAAACTAGAAAGTAGATTTTTAAAGTAAAATAATAAGTTTCTTAGTGGGTTGGAATTTTTGGTACAAAACTTTTAATCTCCATCAGAAATAAATAAAAAATATGTGTGTCCTGATGTTCAGATTATGAAATTTCGTTTAAGAATGCGGGCGCTTTCAATGTCATAGTTTTTCTAAAATAATTCCAATAAAATCAATTTTTCAATTATTAAGAAGTATTGTTTACTGCTGAAAAAACTCATGATTTTCCAATTCCATGTGATTTGAAACGATCAACTCGAGATTATAAATTCTTAATTCATATAGTAAATCGCCAGTGTGAAGAGGATTAATACAATGGTCTAATATACCAAGCTAGTCGATACAGGAGAGAGTTCCGAGGGGTGAAAGTGATCAATTTGTCGGGAAGATAAGCGATCGATAATATGCCTGACAATTTTTCAAGATATAGTACTTTGCATAACTAAAAAGAGTACCAAAGGGCTGTCATGTCAGTGGATACAAAGGGGTGGCAGACAAGGGTAATTTTCGGTGGTTTTGAATTGTATTAATTCTTGTAGAAATTTTTAAATTCATGTGAATCAAAATTCAATATTCAAAGTGACTACAAGAATTAATAAAATTAAAAACCACCGAAAATCTTAATTAATTATTTCCCAGACGATAAATACATAAATATTTGAAAGCTCAGAAAATATACTAAAATTAGTCTACTTTGGTGTTTTATTGCCACGTTCCCAATAACAAAAAGGGCAATAATATAGCTGGCAAAGATTCCGTTTTATATATGCATCTAAATGTTCTTGATTTTAGGTCTCTTCTGTTTTAAAATTAGTTTTATAGTTCTTAATAGAAAGATAAATTTTGACATTTCGACTTTTCTTTAAGTCTTTATCAAAATATGATATGGACACTGACAATTTGCTTATTTATATCAATCTATAGATCACCTTCATCATGAATATCAAAATAAGGATAAAATCAACTGAGAACTTTGTTCCAATAAGAAAAATTAGATTTTCCTTGGTTTTCACAACTCAAATTGGTTGGAATTGTATACGAAACCAACTTGGTCCTCAAGATATTTAAAATTCAATTCGTGTCATCCTATGTGACAAAAAAGATCAATGATAATAAATTTGGTTGATAGATCTATCCAGCTATCAGATCCTGAATTTAGATGCTTAGCTATTCAAAAAGCAAAAACTGCATTGAAAGAAAATAATTAACCAAAAAAAAAATGGTGAACAACAAATTCAAGAAAAGGATAAACAGATACTACAATCAATTTAAAAACAAAACAGAAACGAAACAATTGTACAAAGACAAATATGATATTAGTATAAGTCATGAAGGACATAATACATTATCCAAATATTTCACTAAATTAAAATCTAAAACACCAAAAAACAAAAGAAGTAATATTATATAGCAAGTGCCTTGTACTAATTGTGACGCTGAGTACATAGGGCAGACACCTCAGTATTTAGAAAATAGACTAAGAGGTCATCAATACGATAAAAAAATAGAACATAAATTCAATTATAAAGATTCAAAAATTCTTGGAACGGAATGTAATACACGAAAAAGAGAATTTTTAGAAATGGTTCACATTCATAAGAACGAAAAAGCTATAAATGATAAAAAAGTTCAAAATAATTTAAGTAAAATTTATAGCTCTATTTTGTAAATTCTAATAAATTTAATATATTTGAGATGTGAAAACCAAGGAAAAATTAATTTTTCTTAGTGGAACAAAGTTCTAAGTTGATTTTATCCTTATTTATTATGGGTATATCGAAGCATTGTTTATATAAATATGAAAAAACAAACAAATGCAGACCATATAAGTCAAAATCGAACGAGTAGTACCGAAGTACGAGAGCCCTGTACGATGTGAAGGCTCTAGGTAAGTGAAACATTTTGACCCCGTATACCAGTCCTTTGTATCTACCAGGGTGTCAGCCCTACTACTAAGAGATCAACCATTCTTTAGTAAAAAAGGCTGACATATTACTGATCGTTTTTTTATCAAAATTTGACCCTCTTTACCCTTGTCTGCCACTCTCCATGTATCCACTGACGTGTCCGCCCTTTGGTATTCTTTTTAGTTATTCCAAGTACTATATCTTGACAAATTGTCAGGCATATTATCGATCGTTTAGTTATCAGGAAAAATTGACCACTTTCACTCCTCAGAACTACCCCTTGTATCCACTAGGGTGTCAGCCGGCTTCGGAATTAACTAACGACAGTGATGGTGAAACTCCATATTACCGATTTTTGTGAAATTCCGGCTCTAGTTCTTCTACTATAAGGTGGCAACCATCTTAGAAATCGTAAGATATGCACACGCGTGTCATTTGTTACTTTAGTGGTATTACAATATTATTATTTGAAAGCTTCAAAAAAATCGAAATTTTTGTGAAATTCAGTATTTGAACTCTACTTTAACATTTATAAAATGTCCTATATCCATTTTTTCGGGACATTCTGTATGATATTAAAGTGATATAATTATAAAGAAGATAAAAACTAGCCAATAATCTAGCTACTATATACTACTGGTATATATTGAAAATCGGTTTCTCAATAAGTTCATTGTACTGACCTTGAGTGCAATAAGAAAAGTACATAAAAACAATTAATTGTAGTATAAAATCGAAAACAATTTAGAAATATATAAATGCAACAGTCGTTTGTAGTCAAATAATCAATATTATTTCGAATAAACTTTTCCAGTTCAATTGCACTCTAAGTTTAACTACAATAAACAAGATTTGATTTAATTTATCGATTAAAATGTGTACATATGTATCTCTTATTTATGTAAAATAGATGAAGACAATATTTTTCTACCAAACCGTTCGTAAACAGACAATATTGGAGACTAATTTTATCAGCAAAAAGTACATAATTTTCTTACACTATAAAATTTCATACACATTACAGATTTGTTCCAACCTGCTAGTTTGGACCGTTCTTGGAACGGTAATTATTCTTCTCGTGTCGTCTTTTTATTGAAAGTTGTCGACCACGTTTTTAAATGCGTCTCTGACTCTCGCAACATGAAACAATTCTCCGACACTGAGATTTGTCCACTCTCTTATGTTTCGGAGCCAGGATTTCTTCTTCCTGTCGATGCCTTTCATTCTCTCTATTCTGTCCTGTTCTATAGCAGTAGTTATTTGTCTTTGCTTAAGATGTGTCCTATGTAAGATGTTTTTTTATCTTAATAATTGTCAACAGCTTTCTTTTGCGACCAATACGTCTTAGTACTTTGTCGTTGGTGATTCTGTCAGTCCAGGGTATCTTTAGCGTCTATAGAGCCATTTCTCAAATGCCTCAAGTTTTTTGATCATTTGAGCTTTCAAGGTTCAAGTTTTCGCATTATTTACAGCAGTAATGACCACACATAAAATTCCACGAATCCTATTCTGATGTGGAGGTTAAGATTTCTGTTTACAAACATTGAGGAGTACTTGACAAATGCCTTTCGAGCCATTTCAATTCTGATCTTGATTTCTTTGTCTGGATTCATTCGAGCGTTTATGACTGAACCAAGATACTTAAATTTTTGCACCTATTCTATTTGTTTTCCATTCAGTGTGAGAATAGGGTTAATATTAATATTTTGGTTTTCACTTATAAACATGAATTTAGTTTTATCAATATTTATAGTGAGTCCTACATTTTCACATTCTCGGTTGATTTTTTCTAATAGGATTTGAAGATCTTCTTAGCTTTGAGTCATTATAGCAGTATCATCGACGAATTTTGAGGTGTTCCTCCGAAGTTTACCCCCTCATGTCTCTCCTCCAGCACTTTCTGAAATACAACTAATACAACAAATACATCTGTGGTTTTATCAATCTCTTCTAATCTTGATTAAAATGTTCAAAATATTAATAAACATATATTTTATTAGGAAAATCAACATTAAACTTCTGTATTGTGATAAAATTTTCGCTAGTAGAAAAAATATTGTATGCAATTCGTGTATAAACGCCTTTTTTTCGACGAATTTGTCTATTGTGAATATATGAGTTGCAGGCGAATGCGACAATTGGCTACCTTACACACCTGTTACATAAGTAACTATTTTATGTTCAAACAGATTTCTATTTTGATTCTATTTTTATTCTGATAATCATGATGTAGGTGATCGATTGATTAATATAAATACGCAATTGTTCATAAAATCATATTTTCATAAAGACCACATCAGAAATGTAAAATTTTTCTTAAAAAAATCTAATTTTAAATCAGAAGGGACCTAAAATAAAAACGATTTAGAAACATAAATAATGATAACTTGATATAAATAGACCAAAAACTTATGTTCAATGGGTATGGTGACATGGAATGTGATGTTGGTCATGGTAACATCGAGAAATAACGTATTACCTTGAGATTAAATTTGACCCTGACTGAAATAAAACATTTTCACTCAATTAAATCCAAGTCTTTATTATTTTCTTCAAAATAGGCTCCCATCGAACCAATACAAGCATACCAAAGCTTAATCCAATTTTTCATACATTTATTGTAATCCTCGGTTGTGATGGCCTTCAGTACCTTGGGCGAAGAGAGTCACAGAGAGCCAAATCTTACACACGTTTCGTGTTTGACCAAAAAATCAGTCACAATTGTGCTGGCGTGTAATCGAAGTGAAAAATAAATTGTCTGTCTACAAATCTGGAAGAATTTTTTCAGATAAACGCCTCAAAATGGCCTAGTACTATTTCTTATTGACCGTTTGACCCTCTGGAACGAATGCATGTTCATGTCATATTCATAAGCCCGCGTCTTCTCACAAGAAATGATGCCTTTGATTAATGTAGGGTCGTCAGCTATATTGTGAAGCATCTTCTTTGCTTATCGACGATGCTTTTGCACAAGATTCGGGTGTTGTTGAGTCGATCCATAAGAGATGTTGACAGCCGCTATCTCTCGAATGTCGATAAGACGATTTTAAAGCACCATTCGCATGAGGTTTCTAAGACTTTACATACTTCACTGAGTTCTTTATACCACTTCAAGACTTGCCCGCACTTATGCATATTTTCAACGTTTCCGTAGCCGTAGTTCTATTGAAAACACAAATTTCACGCAAACTTTACATTAACAATAAAAAGGTTGTAGGCTGTATATCAATTTAAGAAAAAAGCTTAAGACTATAGGTATGACAGAAAACGGCAACTGCATATTGCGCGAGCTAGTCATGGAAACAGCAGAGCATCTACTCTGCGAATGTCCTGCCGATGTATTCAAATTGTTAAGTACCTCGAAGGAGTATAACTAACATCTTAGGAAATGGGACAAAAATCCAGTAAAATAGCCTACTTTGGGAGGAGCATACGCGTATTTTGAAAGCAAATGTAGAGGCAAAATTCTTGTAGAGCAGAGTAGCTGGGAAGCCAAAACGTCTCATTCACCAAACTATGATCTATGAAAATGTTACCGATTCAATTTGAATACCCAAGTGCCGTTAAAATTTGATCAGATTATGTATAATACCCTAACCCAATAAGACAAGTCAAATAAATACATTCGAGCAAGCAGAATAGATAATGAGTTTATTTGTAGAAAAAAAGTGGAGTTGAAATCTTGCTAACCAATGATGGTTGATATGATGATTATAAAATAATAAAATCTGTAGTTAAACGTGGTTTCAATAATTCGATAACCGTACTCGAACAAACGCCAGAATATTAAGACATCTATCTGTTTACTGACCGCCCTTAAATACTGAAAAATTGTATTGTATGAAAGGTTATAATTATCTATGGTCACATCTATACAAAATAAAGTACGTAATTTGATACCTTAATGGAACTCAATTGTTCAAGGGACACCCGGAATCAATCATCTATGATGTGGGTCCCCATTAAGATCATGTACCATAAATTTCAATGAATACAATAAACCTTGGAATTTAATAGCTAAATTTATTTATTCTTCACAGTTACATTAATATAAAACATATAAAACAGAAATTTGGTAATCCGTGAGGATACGTCAATGGAGGCTAAAAATAAGGAACATTATTATATCCTTCAACTGAATGTGACTAACAGATCCCAATGGTTCTCACTGGGGGGAGAATTAAATTACACACAAGAGGTTGTACGTTTGTTTGGATTACATTTTTGCAATGTTTTTAAATTTAAATAAATTTTAATGGGAAATTATTATGTCAAAATAGAGCATAACACGTTAGTTTATACAGACATTTCAAATTGCTGTCCACTACAAGTTATCCCAGATTATGGAAATTATTTTGGGGGTAAATATGATGGTGACAAATTTTCAAACCAGATGTGATAAGGTATGCGTATATATTCCTTGCAGAAATTGTAATTATAACAGGAATCGTCGCCAGGAAGGATCAGAGTGATGAAGAAAAAAAAAAGCTCTACTCCAGATGTTCACACTAAACTTTTTCTACGAGTATTAAATTTCATAGAAATTAAATTTTTTTTCTTTATTGTTAAGGAGAATATGGAAAGGAGATACTTCATGTTTATCACTACTTTTTGTGAATGCTTAAGTTGGCGTTTGAATTTCATTTGAATATATCTTACCTCAATAGCGTAATGTAGTGCTCTAGCTGCAGGATGCAGTGAAAGATTTCCAAATGGTACTATTTTGGGTTTCTGCCAGCCTCCCAATTTTTCGTAATAGTTTATTTTCAGCATATGGTCACTAAAGAAATGCCCAAATTTTAATTCACTAACATCAGGTTTTGGTCGAAGTTTTCCCGGATCGGCGAGTTTTGTAGTGAGATCACTAGCCTGCAATAAAGTGTAAAACATTGTTATGATTTTTTAGCTGTATAAGAATACTGAGATAATATTAAAAAAAATTGAGCCTCACAATTCATGACATACTGTTTTTTATCTATAGTGGTTTTATATTTGAACTATTTTCCATACCAATTTGAAAGTTCCATTTATTTAACCAACTTCAACACATTTCTCGTTTCTATATAAGAAAATAAAAAAAGAAATCTTTCACTAGTTTTGGGAGTGTTTTGTCCAAACTGACCTATCCCTGAGAATTTTTGATGTAAAGTTGTGGCTCTCTAGCTAAGCAGACATAGAAACAAGTCCCAAACCCAGCATCATCATCTTGAGACAAGCAGTCAACTACTCTTATTGATATACTTTAAATAGAGTGGTACGAAGATTCAAGAGAACATAGCTAGGAGGATAACTAAGGACCTACTCTAACATCCAGATGAGTGAACTGACGTAATACATCGGAGAAAACAATGCCAAATATTTAAGGCCAAAATAACATCTAAACCACGCACAGCAGTGAGAAAACGAAGAAGAAGGATCTCAAAAAGCGTCGAAAGATACAAAGAAGAAAGAAAGACTGAATTGAGCCTGATACCGAAAAAACTAGTATATTTGATAAGTATCAAGATATTTCGTTAAATCATACTTTCTCCAGCTTTTTTTTCTTCGCGCAACTGTGTGGCATCGTTCACGTCAATATTTTCATATTAATTCTATTCAGTTACGGTTTGTTAAGAATGGTTTGGAATAGTCGCGATGCTTCTGCTGATGATTTTCCATACTTCCGATCTCTCATTTCTATATTGTGAATTGTAAAGTGTCAATGGTACTTGAGTACAAGAGGCAGGTAAGTATTCGAAAACAGAAAAGGGGCAAATTTACATTTTAATGCTTGGTTAGGTTACGTTAGAAACTAGAAAATTTTATCGGTATGAATTAGTAAATTTTTGAAAATATTAGTTTATATATATCTATCTGACAGTTGTATACTTCAATTTACTTAACTCAAATGAAATATTTTTATATCTAATTCACTTTTTTGGTTTTCAAATGGCACCCTAAAATCTGGCCAAGTTTACATGTACAAATATTGCATCTCAAATTTATTTGGTCGAGTTTATCACAATAAAAGGTCATCTAACTGCTATCTGGCCGAATTTACTACCTCCCGAACGCACATACGACGCGAACCTAACCTCAAAAAAGTCTTTCCAATCCTGGCCATACAGAGAAGTTATTCCTATATCAGGGCCATCTCTAAAGAAAACCATATCCCTCATAAAATAACTCTTATCTACAATATGTTATATAAAAAGTGTCCACCGATTATTTAATAAGTAGCAAGTATCGTGTTGTTCAATCATTTGATTAAAACTAAGTAGATTTTGCTCACTGGATTTGTACTTAAGTTTTAGTGTTAATCTCTCGTGTATGTGGTTCCAAAAAGTAGCATAAAATGTCAAATTTATATAAACAATTAGTTTTTATAATCTCGCTTTAATGCACAAAGGTATGTATGTAGATAAAACAAATTGAAAAGTTACAAAAATATATAAAAAACAATTTACCTTGAATGTTATTTCCGAATCAGTTTCATAACGTTCATTTGCAATATCATCTATTTGAGGAGCTTCTTTAACTTGCAAGGAACAGGATCTAACAGTTTGTTTTAATTTATGTTGATGCTTTAGTATCCATCTGTAGACGCTCTACAATTAAAATAGATAATGAAAGAATATCATGAATGAACGAAAAATGTTTTTGATATAATAATAATGTTACGAACAAGTCCACGATATGGGCCGGTCCTGTCCGGTTATAATAGAACTCTAAAATTTGGCACAAACGTTGGAGGTTTGTTTTTATATATGTTTTTATCATAGCAGTCGATTTTTTTACATTGTTTTTTTTAACAAATACCTAGAAAGATCTTTTTATTCATATGTTTTGTTTGTTTATTGGAGGAACGCCCGGTAAGAAGGGCGAATTAGTATAAAGACTCAAAGTGGCACTGGTAAGTGACGAATTGGATCCAAAAACTCATTCCTTCAAAGACAAGTCTTTCACCTTAATCTGGTTAATTTCTGGAATGAAGAATGATATTTCTACTAAAATGAACGAGAAGATTTCGACCACGAAGAGCGATATTCCTGCGGATATTTTATCACTGAAAACTGACATTCCAGCTGACGTCGAAAATAAAATTTTATCCCCGAATATAGAGAATAAAATAACAATGATGGACGAGAAAACCAAGGAGCCAGAAAGCAATTGCAAATTCGAGAACAAAAGATATTCTAATAATGGATTAAACAAATGAAATCCTGCAATCCACAAGCACAATTCAAGACTGAAGATAATGGCAGTTTTACCCGAGTCAAAGCCCCAACGTTTGGACCAATTACGTTGAATAATTTGAGGCAGTCATTAGAGTGGATAAATGGTCCGATGAAGAAAAGGCAGAGAGCTTAACTATTGCACTACAAGGAGACGCCTTAGATATACTCCAGACGATACCTCTTGAAAAAACTGACGACTTCAACGGCTGAAGAAGAGGCTGGACATGCGATATAGTCACGAACATCTAGAATACTTGTAAAAATCGCAGCTGAAAAAGGCAGAAGCTAGAAAAATCTTTAAGAGTACGAGGTAGACATTGCCCGACTTCAGCCCCAAGGAACATGACAAAATGTTTGGGTATCTAGGCATTTATTGATGGCCTGCGAGACCATGATATGAAGACGCTTCGGTTAACCTATCTTAAAACCTTAGTAGTTGCCCTGAATGCTTCTCTTGAATATGACGCAGTTGAAAGTTATGGTTAACAAGAAGCCAAGAAAGGGCAAATGTCGGAATTTTAGTAAGCCAGGGCATGTACTCATATCCTGCAAGCAGCCCGGGACTTCCGCAAAAACATAGGGAAAACTGAAACGGGTCGCCTACAAGGAGGCAGCTCCGACCCAGGATTGTAGCCTTGCCTTTTATTTCTGTGGTCATCGAAAAGTCAATACCTTGACTGGGCGGGCGTACCCAACAGACAGCGCCCAGAACAATAAAGTCAAATTTGAGGAAGCCCTAGTTTCGAGAACTACAGTGTCAACGATGAATGGTCACCCACAACGATCAAAGAAGATCAGAAAAATAATCCTTACCTGAAAATATTTCGGCAATGAAAAAAAGAAAATTGGTGACATACCTAGCAAGAAGTAGCACCGGCACTAAAGGTAATGAGATTTCCTTGTCCTGGGAGAGGGCCTTTTAAAGAGAATCCTTGAGAACGATAATGGTATAATGGTCCCGAAAAGAGGAGATAGCTAGTCATTCCAAGAACGAACGAGAGTAGCCAGGGTACTGAAGAAGTTACACGACTGTCCATCGGGAGGTCATATAGGAGTGGAAAATTTCAAGAGCCATGTGCTCCAGGAAATATGTGACCAGCTAATGATAAAGAAGAACAGAACAACCGCATTATATCCACAATCAGATGAAATGGTCGAGAGATCGAATAGGACCATTGGCAGTTATCTGTCCCAAGAAGTATCAAATCAAATCTTCAAGTTGCCAGTGACAGAATTAAAAAACGATACGACACGGAAGCCTCAGGCGGCAGTTTTAAAGATGATGAAGTATGGCTGCACAACTAGACGAGGAGAAAGGAATTTTCTCCAAAATTACAAAAGTCCTGGGAAGGTCTATCATCTTTAATCAAAAAGGAAGAAATGATGTCATTCATCTATTGCATGAGCAAGATTTCCATTGGAAAACCGAAAGTAGTCCACCAAAATCGACTAGCGCCGTTCGAAGAAGACCATGAGCAAAGCTAGATATGGAGTCACTTCAGAACAACAACAGGATTTGTTTTGTTTGTTTGATCAATAAGAAAAACTTGAGGACAGACCCCAGCCCCCGGCAAGAAACTGAGAATCAAACACATCTTCTACCTGGTAATCAAAAATGAATTTGAAGATCGATCCTCCACCTGCTATTTGTGGGAAATGCTTCAAAGCCTCCGCGAACATGCGTTGGATGTGATATTCCATGATACCGGGGTTCACATATTAATTTGGCAGTTATCAACCTCGTCATCGGTAAAGACGGTGTCCTGCTATTTTTATATGACGTGTAAAGAAAAGGAATGGGTCCAGTTGCCTATTTAAACATCCAGTCCCCGTTATACATGAGTTCCAGGAGGAGCTTCCATCTAAGAAGGACTTAATGTTTTGAACAAGTCCAGTATATGGTCCGTGAAGCCGATCCGGTGATAATAAAACTCTAAAATTTGGCGAAAGAGGAATTCCTTTGAGGTTTGTTTACAAAGTAGACGATTTGTTTACATTGTTTATTTTCAACTAATTTCTAGGAAGGTCTTTTTATTTATTTGTTTTGTTTGTTTATTTTCTAGAATATTTGAGGAATTCGTTTTGGATATAAAAACGAGTTTGTTTAGCGGAGTCAGTTAGTTTATAATTAAAAGTCATAATGAACGGAACGACACACAAATGTATAAGTTAGTTAAGTCTAGTGTAAGTGTTTAAATAAATCAAATAAGTTTATAACTTCAAGGCACCTATAGAAAAAAATTATGAGTAAATAAGAAAACCAATACAATAATAATACATTATAATGTGACATCTGTTTCTGGACAGGCATATTTCATACAAAAGCTCTTAGCAAACCAACTAAATTTTTAAACTAATATAAAGTAAGTGCCATCCTATATGGCAAATAGTGATCATTTAGTTTGCAGTCTTCTCGTCATGCAATAAACCAGATCTTGACCCTTGTTCTATCCCAAAAATTGGTAATTTAAAGAATGCAAGAAAGTCTGAAGCCGATTTTAAGCAAAAGAAGTAAACACCAGATTTACACATTTTAATTAGAAAAACTATATAGTTACATAACAAAAACAATATGTAAGCATACCTTAACCGAAATGGAAAAAATACTTCGACAATTGGTTCCAACGCATGAAATAGTGTGTCGATCTTAATTGAGAATATTTTAAAAACGATAAAGCCATATCCAATTATAAATATTTGTTTCTATTTGTTTATCTCGAAACTTAAGTAGCTACCCTGGTATGTATGTGTAAATATTTAAAAATATATTATTACTTGAAGTTAAACGTCATATATTCTTTTTCTGCAACTTTTTATGTTGCTCTTCAAAGAAAATATGTTCCGAACTATGCATACTGAATACACTGCCACTGCATCAACACTCACAATTACACCTTCGTAAGTGTTGATGTAGTGGTAGTGTAAACAGTGTTTTTAGTATGAATATTATGGTTCCAAACTTAACCAAACGAAGCATATTTTATACATATTTATCGAATATCATATGGTAAAGAAGGTAGTTAGTAGATTACTGACACCCACCAAAGATTCCTACAGGTGGTGCTTAATATTTGATACACGAAATAGAAAAGATAAGATGACATGCAACTACATATTTTCGAAATCAGAAGAAAAAAAGCACCATATTTAACTGTGCCAAATATAAAGCACAACAGCAACTTCGGCAGAAATAAAAGAATCGTTGAAAATTTCGAAAAGATTGATAATTTGCTATAAGTGGAGATAAAAAATACTGTATACGATTCATACAAACAAAATGTTGTTCCTACTATTGGAGAACTTCGGAAGGAATATATAGATAACAATTACTCTGAATCAATGTTTAGAGTTATCCAATAACATATATTATGGAAGAATTTGCAAGAACCACAGGACACATAGTGCTGATTATTATAATATATTCTCGAATATATAAAACGTGATTTGAACGCATCAACCGCTTTTTCAGGTATAGAAAAACGTTGACCTCGCAATTTATTTTTTTTTCTGCGGGAATAAGAAGAAATCATTGGGTGATGGATGACCCATCAATTTCATGTTCAAAAACGTTTTTGTTTGAACTGATGGGGAGAGCTCACATTGTCGGGGTGGAGATGATTCGTCTTCTGCGATTGGTTTCCCTGATTTTTTCAGACATATTTGGTAAGCAAATGCTGGTACTATCCGAGAAAACAGACGACCATTTGCTTCGAAGTGATTTGCGCGCGAACAACTTTTGTTGGATTTGGCTCGAGCTCAGAGACCCATACAGTCGATTTTTGTTTATTTTCTCGTTCATATGCAAAGATCCATGATTCGTCACATGTCACGATCTTATAGACGTCTTTTGAAGCTCCGCTATCGAATTTTTTCAGCATTTATTCGCACCAATCAACACGAGCTTTTTTTGAGCGAAACTATGCGATATCCAACGACGACAAATATTTTTGACAGGCTAATGTTCATATAATATTGAATGTATGCGAGTGGAACTAATGCCTAAGTATGTCTCAACCTCATGGTATGTCACATGAGGATCTTACAATATCAGTTTACCCTCAGCATCGAAATGGATTTAATTCTATTTTCTGACCAAGATTAATTTCAAATATCCGGAGTACGTTCGCCTTTAGAAATGTCAAACTTTATGATGACAATGTCAAATTTGACATATTCACATCAGTGCTATATCTCAAAACTTAAGTAGCAACCGTCGTATAAATATACAACAGAGTGAGAGTCTCTATAAGTTGTAAAATAAAGTAACGAAACGTATTTGGGATTAAGGAACTCTATTTACTTATAGCTTTATTTGAATAAAGAAATAAGCGTTATTTCATTTGAATACAATCGCACAAGTTCATAAAAATTGTTTTAGAAAATCCGGAAATTGGATTAAAATATGCATTCCCTGAACTTGAACTAAGTTATACAAGGATTTATTGAGTACGGAAACATAAACTGTTATAAGCCATATACATTATCACCAGTAGATCTCAAAGAAGTCAGTAGTATTGAAATGCGCTACTAATAGTTTTGTGGTCTTCTTCTTCTTTTCATATCATTGAAGGTTGGCGACCACGTTTTTAAATGCGTCTCTGTCCCTCGCAACATGAAACAATTCTCCGACGCTGAAATTTGTACAGTCTCTTATGTTACGGAACCAGGATTTCTTCTTCCTGTCGATGCCTTCCATTCTCTCTACTCTGCCCTGTTATGTAACAGTAGGTATTTGTCTTTGCGTAAGATGTGTCCTATGTAAGATGTTTTTCTCATCTTAACAATTGTCAACAGCTTTCTTTTGCGACCAATGCGTGTTAATACTTAGTACTTTGTGGTCTAGCAGTTGTTTATTTCAAAATGACAGTGGAGTGAGTCCGTTTTTGTTGTTGTTTTACTCTATGCTCAGTTTTCTATACTATCTTTAAGACAATTTTGAGTGCATTTGTAAATAGTTTTCATTAAAAGTGTGTGATAATGCTGTTTGAACAGTGAAAGTCATGGATTTTATTATTAAACATTGTTATAAACAATACTCGGATTGGAGGATAATGGAGTGTTTTGGTGAGTTTTATATTAACTGTCAAAAAAATCGAAGAAAATTTGGCAGATAATTTCATTTAGACAATGGTAGATGAAACAACGGATGCTCGTGGCTTGTATATATGCTCCTTGATAGCAGGCATTCTTGACCTCAACTAACTTCTAACACCCCATTTAATATCGTGCATAATTTTAGAAAAAACCAATCATGAAACAGTTTCTGTTTCTGTTTCATGAAACAGATAAAAACGGGGCAACATTTGGTATATTATATTATGGTATATTACCCAAAATTGGCCTAGGTGTTTTGTGCGGCTCATTCATTAAAACGAGCTGCAGAAAAAATTCGAGAAGTGTTCCTTGAAGTAAATAAACTGATCCAAATTTTCCTAAAATCTCCTTATATCCAGTGCTAATATTAAAGCATAATGGATTACCCACTTCCGCCTGAATTTGTGATCAAATGCACAATCAATTATCAAATTAAGAATCATAATAGTGAGTTCGACAATTGGCTTTTATTAGATCCCATTTAGAAGGTTTGCCGGTTACTATGAAGAAAATCTTTCTCTCTCTGTCCAAATAAAAATCGTTGAGGATGTTGGAAAATTGTTGTGAGCAATTAAAAGCGGAAAAGGGATCTTTATCTATGGAAAACCTCAAATTATTAAATAAAAACACTGGATACCAACTATTAAAATATTTTAATGACTGCCTGAATGGTGATTCAGCCACAAACGAAAGAAGTTCCAAATTGCTGAGTTGCTACAAAATTGCCCTGTGTAGAGTACAAAGATCATTATCCCAATTGACTTAATTATTAATTTTAATTCAGACTATCAAAAGTATACAATTCATTGATTAAAAAGATCATTATCCTACAAAAATGTATAACATAAAACAAATATTGTGAACATAATTTATCCCAATTTATTCTGCGTATTAATTTTTTTTCCAAAATATCCATTTTTTTGTTCACAAAAATAATAAAACGCACGATTTTCAAGCATAAAAAATTTTCAATACACAAAATTCCGAGCATTAGTTACAACTTATTTAACTAGCAAGGAAATACTGGAGTTTTAGATCTATTTCAATAAGTTTCAGGTAAAGTATAGGTTTAATAATATTAAATAAATAAATAAACATGCGAAGATACTCCAGGAGAAGTATAAATAAAGAGATGGACACCTTGAGTACTTCTTATTATTTTTGTTGTAGGTAGTGCATTTAATTGGAAAACTGAAAAACTTTGTAACTGGAAAAATAGATTTCAGATTCTTACGAATAGGTTGATAATGATATTGAAGATCCTTATAGGCCAAACAATTTTATAAACCAAACGTTACCTCATGATCAATGTCAGTGATGCTTTAAACAACACTGCCATGCACTTTTTGCATATTCATATAGTTTAGAATCGATTGATATGGAAAAAAAAAACGTTAGAAAATGAGCCTCTCAACAATAGAATAAGAAAAACTGGAAATCCTGATCCACACAACCAGAATCAAACAAACATTTGGGCCAGCAATATGTTACCAAGCAGACTGTCGTAATTGGATATAAGTCATTGTCTTAATCTGACGAGTGACGCTACTGGTATGGAAGACATTGCATCTCGTGCATTAAAATAATGAACTTAATGAATATAGTGTACCTACTTTTTATCAGTTTTTTATATAAAATAGAAATAATTCTGTTATTTTAAGTCATTCTAACTTCTACGTACAGACTTGGGAAGAAAGTGGCATAAAATAGCTTAGGCCCATTGGTATGCATGACTACAGTATAAATTTCAAAAATATAACTTCTATATGAGATGGATGATTATGTTTGAGAAAAAATCGTTTATAAATTTTTGTATTTATTTACTAAATTTTCAAACAATACTTTATGATAACCATTAAAAATGACAATTTAATCAGTCGCAAAAACATCTCAGTATTTTCGCAAAATTCGAGAGTTCAGTGACCCTTAAAGTCAGTTTCTTGCAATGCCACACTGAACTAAATTTTTAACATTTTTCGAGGTGAAGTGTTGAATGAATGCAAATACATTCTATAGAGTCTTTTATCTGCCTTTGTTGTAGTATTTAGAGGTGGTTAGATTAGGTTTAGTTTGAAAAATAATAAAATTTTACTCTAATACGACTAGTAGAGCTTCATAATCAGTTCGGTTCGACAACTTTTTTTAAATCTTTATAATATACTTAAACACGAAATTTCATGAAAATAGTAGTTTTGTGGGTTACATCAAATTTTTTTAACGAAAGTTCTCCATTTTCTTCTGTTTTAGCTATTTCTGTATCCTATTTCTATGTTGAGTTTATTTGTTGCAGTTCTTCCTCGATAGTTCTCCATGTTTGTACAGGTCTGCCTCTTTTTCTTTTGCCTATTGTATTATAATTTAATGCTTGTCTGTTTTCATTTCCTCTTCGTAATCTGTACGTTTGTTTTATTTTCTTCAGTTAAGTTTCAGAGGTGTTTTTTACTTATCCTGTTTGGCCAAAAAATTTTCCTTATAATTCGTAGGTATCTGTTGATATAAAGCAGACTTAGTTTTATTCTTGAAATACTTTCTGAAGACCATATTTTAAGTAGTGACTTGAAAGTCTTTTGCGCCGGCCTATTCTTCCTTCGATAATAGTTTCATTATCTTCATTTATACTTTCTATGCTGCCTAAATAGCAAAATTGTTCAATTTGCTCTATATCTGTTCCTTCCAAATAATAGCGCTTTTTGTTTCGGTTTTGCTATTCCTAATATCTTTGTTATTTTACTGTTCATTTTTAAACTAAATGGCCATGAGTTATTCTGTAGATTGTTAGTTTTCTCTTGCATGTGATTTCTATAAGTTGTTAATAGACATCTGACATCCGCGAATTCAAGGTCTCTAGTTTTTCAAATAACTCCTGTTGATGCCTCACCTTCTATCCTCAGTTTTCCTCAACAACCAATCTATTACAATGGTAAAGAAGATTGGAGATTCTGCATCAGTCTCTTTTCAATTTTGACTTGCTGGGATAATTTACTTTGCGTTTTACCCTGGCTGTACAATTGTTATAAAAAAGTACTACTCTGGAATCTGATGGTTCGTGCGTTTTGAGGATGTTCCACATTACTTTTCTGTTTATTGTGCCAAAGTCTACAAAAATCAGATACCTTCAGTTTGCTCTTTTGTTTCCTCCAATATTATTCTTACTGACGCAATAATTTAAAAGTTACTATTTCTGAATCCAACTTGGCTTTTTCGCTACTCTCATTATGATTTTCAAATAGAAACATTACTGTTATTAAAAAATGTCTAGAGCATAATGGAGCATTTTCGTTCCACAGAACGAAAATGCTCCATTATGGCTTCGCTATTCTAAAAGAAGATAAGAGGTAGATTCTCTTCTCGTGCCTGATGGCAGATTCGGTGGAAAAATGGAGAAAAAATGTCTATCAGAATTTGGTGGCCGCATTAAAGTATATTTTCCAAACCAGTGATTTCCAAAGTCACCCAATCTACATTCTACATCGTTAAATCTAATCTCCACATTTTTTACAAATTTGGAAGTTCCACCAAAGCCAAATGTATTTTGAGTTTCATCGAGTTATTACGAGTATATAAATATTTTTATTTCCATTTGTACACCTATGAAACTCACTAATTGCTGCTTTGATATGGCCCCCATGTTCATAATAGAAAGAAAAATTTTTCTTGTAACCCAAAATATTATGTTAAAATTTAATTTATACGATAAAATGTAACTGATTTAGTTTACACAAATATATTTGAAAAAATCGATGTGGTAATATTGGTTACTTATTATCGCTACCAGCTTTTGCAATATACAATGTTATTTAGTAAGTTGTTTTGAATCTTGGAACGATTATTTTTAAACGTTGTATTACACACCCTAATGTCAAAAGTTCATTGATATCTATTTACGTAAATCCATTATTTTTTTTTTATTTACAATAAAACAAATATTAGCATCCCTTCTCTTAATATTAATAATAAATTGAAAACTTGACAGTTATAAACAGCGGAAGTTGCTGAATGTATGTGCACCTACACTGTCATTATTTTGATAATTGTTTTTATTTAAAAAACCCGTTAATTCATTGATAAACAGAAACCCAAATCGAAAGTAGCTGATGCTTAGCGCGAAAAATCCAGCGATTCAATTTGCTCGGCGTTAGTCACGTTCACTGCATATCTGAATGTTAGATTTAATTGATCATTCCATGGCTCCGCTTACCTCTGCAATCTAGAGCGAAGTTCGAGCTTCATGTTGGTCCATGGGCACATGAGATCGGTGCACTCGCAGCTCACGATTGTAAAAATCGGTTTCGAAACGGAAATAATAGATAAAATGACGGAAATTAGCAATATTGGAGGACAATTCATTTTTTTCCTTCCTTTAGAAGAAAAAATAAAAACTCAATGTGTTTAAGAGAAACTTAAGGGAAAATTGACTGGTTGTATTTATTATTTGAAACAGTCGAGGCCTCAGAATCAGTTGATCTCAATACTACTTCTGAAATATATTTCACCCGTTTCATTTTCTTGGTCCCCTCAGTCTAGTTAGCGAATATATGTAATACATTAAAGTAAGTATAAGTGGTTATTAAGATCCTTAAAACAGACTTAAATTAGTTTTCTATATTCCAATATTCATGCTATTTTTCATCGATACATTGAAATCAGGAATACTGATATTAATACGAGGGTAGTTTGATGGAAGAGCGACAATTAACAGGTTGTTAGTTTCCTCCATAATTCTGATGTCATCTTTCAAAATTTTAGATAAATTCTACATATTAGATTAGTTTTAATACTCATGTGAAGAATTTTGTTTCCGTAGTTGGGTAAATGTGAACAAAAAGAATTTGGAGAGTTCATTGACATTATTTGTTATTTCCTTAATGTTAACCAAAACATATTCCAAATATCAGAATATGAGAAATGATTAATGTTAAGAAAACGTGAATAAGAAAGGCGGAACATCACCTGGTTAAAAGGAATAATCACGATAATGTCCCAAACCAAGGGACTATGAGGACTGAGAGAAATGGAGATTGGGCAGCACCGCAGGACGTAGATCGCTATAGATCAGAGAATTTTATCAAATGATTCTAAGTAATTACTGTAAGTAATGTTTATTATTGTTATACTTTATGGTCAAGTACAATATAAAAATATGTATAAAAGTGTAATTTGGTGTTTAATTTAGTCCCATTAAGATAACGCTCATAATCTAGCTGACAAAGACTTCGTTCCAATTGATTCCAAATACTCAAAGTAGTCAAAATGTCAAATTTTTATCTCTCTTACAAAGATATTATAAGATATATTATAAATCAGAAGAACTTAAAATCAAGACGATTTAAAAATCTAAATCTATCATTAGTCTAAGACCATTATACCCCAAGAAAAAATGGAACAAGGAACGTTTTAGTTCTCATAAAATCTTGGCCACAGTCTTTTTGATGACACCTGACACATTGTAACTGCTCATAATTTGCTTGAAAATGTGATAACATTGATTATCTATAAAGGAAATCAGAATCACGGATTCTCAAAAATCGGGATAAAAATCGGAAAATAATACAATTTCTTCAAATGGATGGAAAAATTGATAAATTTGGAGGCGTAGATTTTGATTTGCACTTACATGATTATTAGGGGATTCTCGGGGTGGCCAAATATTCAAAACAAAATAAATTGAGCACTCTGATTGAAGAAATGGGTGTAATGGCGGCTTAACTTTTCGCATTTTATATAAAATTTCTTTTTCGTGTATATATAACGGGTTGAATGTCTATTTGTACTTTCTTCTGAACTAGGGAATATGATAGTGAATCAGCATTTGAACATCTTCGGACCACACGTATCATTTTCATAGCTTTGGTTATTAATGTTGTAAGTATATTTTAGATTATTTGTAATAGTCTTAACTAGTTCGTGGTATTCCTGTCTCGGTTTTACTTTATGTATGAATAGTGCAGTCCAATCAAAAACGCTTTATTTGACACCAGCATCTTGAATTCGAAAGATGATGAAAATCGAATTTTATGTCTGGGGGACATGGCCATTTAACGATTGTTTGAGTACTATGATAACATAGCATCTCACACAGCCATTGTGGACAAATTTTCTGTTAGAACACATTTCGGACAATAACCGTTATGTCCTGATACAGCATCAGATGACTTTCCAAAATTTGAAACCCGCTTGTTTTCAAGCTTAAGAATATAAGATAAAAGTTTTAAAACTGTTTTTTAATTCGTTGGCATTATTTGGACGATTTGAACATATTTAGTGTTTTATTACTACATCCTCAGTGGTTTTTATGATAAAAAGATAAATAAATGTAAAAATTGAAGAAAAGAATACATTCAATTTGAATTGAGTTGAAAAGAAGCGTAGTTTAATATATGTTCACCATTTTTCTAATGAATTTTCATCATTTTGATCTTTGTGTCATTATTGGAATTTTTCTTACATCATTGCTGTTAATGTTTAGTTTTTCAAATACTGTGGCGCTCTAAAGGAATTGTTTGTATAATCAGGTATTGTTTTTGAAAACAATTTCACTTGCAAATGAATCTTTGTTATTTAAACATATATAATAACAATTTTTTATGCAAAGGGATATTTTGGAAATGTTTTCATTACTTTGACTACGTTTCGCAAACGTCAAATATTCAAAATTTTGACGAAATTAGAAAATACACTGAGTTAGAATTATTAATTCGGTTATTGTATATACTTATGAAATGCCACAATACGTCAAATTTAAATTATAATGTTTTAAATAGGAAGTACAGGTTTGTGACATCGTTTGAAAGGTCCCTTCACTGTCTATCCAAAAATTTTATGGTATACATTTTCTATTGCAAAAATGAAAAAAACTAAAAATGTCAATGAAGTAAATATCAAAATGTTCGTTGCGACGTCTTGGCAATATGTTAATCGTAAATAAAACTCTTTTTCTTCTAACCTATCAGGCGTGCTCGATCGGATCTCAAGAGTAACTCGTTATCTCACGTCCTGTACTTAATACCGTTCACATATTCCCATAGGAATAATTTTAATAATGTAAGGTCAGTTGATCGCGTCGGCCAATGTATCGATCCTCGCCTCCCTACCCAACGGTTGGTAAGTATTGCATTGAGGAACTTCCGGACATTGCTCTGATAATGTGGTGGAGCTCTACCTTGTTGAAACCATACCGCATTCACTGGAAATTAAGGGTTTTCTGGATCAGGATATAAATGTGACAGAAACGGAAGGACATGAAATTATTCAAAATTACGTTCGTCATTCAAATAGCTCTAATGAAAAAGAAACCAATGATATAGCTTTCAGCAATCCTTGCTCAAACATTAACATATTAAGATCTGTTGGGTAACTCTTTATTTTACGTCCTGTACTCAATACCGTTCACATATTCCTTTAGAAATTATTCTAATCATATAAGATCAGGTTATCGCGCTGGCTAATCTGTCGATTCTCGTCTCTCTTACCAACGATTGATAAGTATTGCATTGAGGAACTTCCGGATATTGCTCTGATAATGTGGTGCAGCTCTACCTTGCTGAAACCACACCGCATTCACAAGAAATTAAGGGTTTTCTGGATCAGGATAAAAACTAGTCAGAAATAAAATGATATGAAATCACTTCAAATTATGTTCTCCATTCAAATTGTTCTCAAATAAAAAGAAACTAATGATATATCCCTTAGCATTCCCTGCTCAAATATTAATATTTTAAGAGTGTTCGATCTGATCTCAAGAGAAACTCTTTGTTTTGCGTCCTGTAGTCAATACCGTTCACATATTCCCTCAAAAATAATTCTAATAATGTAAGATCAGGTTATCGCGCTGACCATTCTATCGATCCTCGCCTACCTACGCAACGATTTATAAGTATTGTATTGAA
This sequence comes from Diorhabda carinulata, assembly GCF_026250575.1. Classification (NCBI taxonomy): domain Eukaryota; kingdom Metazoa; phylum Arthropoda; class Insecta; order Coleoptera; family Chrysomelidae; genus Diorhabda; species Diorhabda carinulata. Next base: position 52,186,614 of record NC_079472.1, on the reverse strand, counting down.
GAACTTTCGGACATTTTTCTGGTAACGTGGTGGTGTTTCATCTTGCTGAAACTATGCCGCAATCACTGGAAATTAAGGATTTTCTGGATCAGGATATAAACTGGCCGGAGCCATGAATGGAGTTGCCCAAATTATGTTCTTCTCTTATCCATTGAGGGTTTTCCGTTAAGCTGTAGCACAATATTGCCGATTAGGATTACCGTTAAGTGAAAAATGGGATTCTTCATAAAACATAACGTTTTTAATTGAATAATAATACTATTATCCCACATGTACATCATTCGTTCATAAGAATAATTTTTATCAAAATCGCATTCCATGAGCTCCTGACCAGGTATCATATTATAGGGATGCATTTTATTTTCTTTCATTATGTTTACTATTGATGTATAGCTAACATTAATGACGCGGTTGCCTGTCTACTCAATGTATATGGGTTTTATTCAAACTCATTTCGACCGTTCATCGTCCTTAACTGACTCATTTCCACTTTTAAAGTTAATACATTATCACCATAGACAGATTTGAATATTTAGTATGCGTCATTCGAAATCCAAGTTTTAGAATAGACACGATCTCACTATCAGACTTGAAAACCGAAGCCGGTTCCAACTTGTCTTGACACACTAGATGCAACGTAAATAACATTTTTTAAAGATGTTGTCAATATGATTGTTAAGTATTTATTGACAACATGACAATAAGAATTTATTTCAATCAAGTTTCTTTTAATCGAAAAGTTGACGGGATGAATTTCTAGTAGAATATGTAAAATAAGTTAAACCTCACTTGGGTGAGTTTCTAATTACGTTTTAGGTGATTTCCTTTATGAAATGAAGCTTTGATATTTTATTCGCTTTGATTTTTGATCTTTTTTCTGGCATTTCCTGCAATCCTGTTTATGTTCAAAATCTAAGTTTTGGTTTTACTGTTTTTGTATTGCATCCTATAGACTTGATAAATCACTTTCTTTTATATTCACTCTTGGCATTGTTCAATTGGCACCTAGTACTATTAAAATGCTTTATTTTGTTATATTAAATGATTTTTGTAGGACATTATGGGTCAAAAATGTTATCTCCAAAGCTATTTTTGTATTTTTCGGACATATGGGTATTTAAGACCATTACATTCAAAAACGTTCAAATAATATAAACTTCTAGTAGAAAATCAGAGGAAAATTTGTTCAAACGCTCTAAAAATATGCCACCTTATTCGTTTTAATTTATATGGGGCTAATTTTGAGACTGATAACAACTTCAAGAGGAGCTCCAATATCTTTAAGGGTTCATCAGGTTGAAAAACTGAGAGCCAACAGAATGGGAAAACCACAAAAAAGCGAAAAGAATAAACGAAGAAGCTAAGATGCAGATAAGACAATTCGGATTCAGAGCGAAGACTTTACGAACGGGAACATACCAGTACTATAGAAGCTCACCTAGATTCCGAGAGAGATTGGAAGAAAGATCTCACCATTATTATTAGTCAACGTACTAGCCCATAAGGAAGAGGAAAAGCTTTTAGAAGAGTTATGGACCACCAATTCACCCTGAATAAGGTCCCGAATGAACATTTGGATTTCTCAGTTAGAGTCGAAGAAGAAATCCGATATCAAGACGACCAGAACGGAAATAAAGGCTACACCGTACCTGAATACGAACCAGAAGACAAAGTGACATCTGATTCACTAAAATCAAATACCTGGAAGACAATCTAACATTCAAAAACTACGTCGAATCTAGTGGATCAGACGAGGAAAGTAAAAAGACGACTGAAAGATGATCCAAGCTGGGAACCCAAGCTTCACTCATCCGGACCATCATTACGCGTCTAAAGCGTGGGGATACAATACCATAAATCAGCTGATCTACTGATACTTGGACCGAAAGAAGATACGAGATATTATGGAAGAAACCGTCAGAAGATTCCAAGAGCTGAGGATATGTCCCAACATCCAACCGAGGGAGCTGACGGATTACATCAGAGAGAACTACGCCAGGAAACCAGCTGGATCAAGACCAGTAGAAAAAATAACGAAAAATGAAAAGGGACTACCGTATGTAAACAAATCTTTAGTCTAATGACAATCATAGATTTTCAGTTTTTTTGAATTGCTAATAATATATAATAATGTTTTTTTGTGATAATTTGTCTTGATTTTAGGTCTCTTTTCTATAAAAATCAGTTTAAAATAACATGTAAAAATAAACGTTTCGACGTACTTTGTTCTTTTGAGTTAATGAAAATGTTTTTTTTATATTCTCCTATATTCGTTTAATTGAATGCTAATTATAAAACGAAATTATTCCCTAGTTAATTTTAAGTAGTAATCATCAACTTTTTTATTGAATCAACAAAAAATGTATAAGTAATGTATAAGTACCTAATCATTTGAATTTAGATTGAGGCATTTGTCCCCCTTATATATTGAGTTGGTTGCTAAGGATTAGTAACATACATATTGCTCTTTGGTTGAGAAAAAAATCTTTTGAGGGGATCATCAAAGTGGTGTATCGTAGACTTCCCTTAATGTTAAAAGTAGTTACAACGACCTCGTCATTGACACGGCACTCATTTCAAATTAAGAAAAAAAAATGTTTATTCCCCATATAAAATTCGATAAATATCTAACAAACCGTCAGTCCTCGTGGACTCATCATCTCCACTGTTTACCAATGAAAACATCGAATCGTAAACATAAATGCATTTCTATTGGCCGAAGCTGAATGTACACAATTTCTTCGAAATTTTCCTGCCAGACGTTTACGATAAGCATTGGCGTTCATAAATTTCTTTAAATAAACAGAAATATGAAAGATAGATTATCCAGAATACAATTATACCAGTTTATAAACATTGCGAAAAGTTTTGTCAGCATGTGGTTTTAAATACAAACAACTGAATAAACGGATAGCAATAACCGAATCGTCAAAGATCGTTCTATGGCCACAAGATTATTTACGTCAGATAAAAGACTACCGAAATTCTAATTTATCTAGAAGAAACATACTAAAGTGGTTTAGTGAACAGCTTTTACCTAACATTCCAGCACAGTCAGTATTGTTATGGACAACGCATCCTACCACTCGGGGCAACTCCTTAAGATACCAAATAGTAGTATTTTTATCAAATTTTAGCATTTAAGTCTGAAAAAAATATTTCTATTTCCGTCAGGGCTCGTAAAAAAGGCCCAACAAACAAAGAATTGCTTATTGTTGTTAAAGGTCTAAAGTTAGAGGTATTGACAAGATGTGCAAAGAACAGGGTCATACTCTTCTCAGACTACCTCCTTACTATTGCATATTTAACTCTATAGAGTTAATATGGGCAAACGTAAAATCAGAATTACGAAAATGTAATCAGTTTCCAGAACTGAGTAAAGGGGTTGTAGAAGTCGTAAAGAAAGTTCTAGCAACAGACCGCCAAGAGCTTTGGAAAAACTGTGTTGAACATGTTATCAAAGAAGAAAATGAGTATGTGGTATCACCCTCTTTACAACCCATCATAATTCAATCAAATGATCAGACGATTCTAACTACCATGAGTATTTATAAGGATACTTTGGAAATAAAATGTTTTTTTCTTTTGTTTTATTTGAAAAGAATTTATTTTCCTTCATGGTTTACGCTTTGAAATTTCTTTTTCCAGAAAAAAACACGAATGGGGTACAAAAAGGGCTAAGTTCACGTCTGGTACCGTATTTAAGCCAAACTCCCTAACAGGCAGGTACATTTTACTCGCCTATTTACCTTTTAAAATCTAATATTCAGCTGTAACAAGTTAACGAAGTAAAATAATGATTTTTTTCCAAGTTCCAAGTAGGACTACATTTAAGTGCATATGTTTAAAAAATGGCGTATAATGCCGTCCAATTTATAATGATTCGATTGCCTTAAACGATTACTTTCTCGCATAACAAATACGTATTTTTAAAAGTATTCATAAAAATAATAAATTTATTATCGGCAAGTTTTTATAATCTGCAATTGATATTCGAAGAACTATAGTTGCGCCCGTTGAAGTATTCATATAATTTACGATCAGAATTGTCAAAAACAAGTTGTTGCAAATCTTCATATAGAAATAAACATATTACTTTGAGTAATGCTCCATGAGAAAGAAAAATAAAAGTATTTATATATTAAATTATTAGCTTCAGCTAATTTCTAACATGACAATGTTTTACAGGCAATTCTGTCGGACAAATTAATTGCCTTTACATATTTTAATCAGTAGTATTTTTGATAAATTCTAAATATTTTCAATATATAAAATTCACGTATTTTCTATCCTATATTTACTAAGGAACACCGGAAACATACTTAATAAATAAAAAGAAGAGAGAAATGAGTTTCTTATCTGCTGATATTACGTCTCTTGCCAATAATTTCATAGTTATGTTTCATATTTATTAGGAGTTTTTAAAATTCTTCTTCATCCATTCCCGAATGTATGTTTTCTCATCTAATCTATTTCTGTGCATGGGACTGAAATGCAAGGTAGCAGCAGATATAATTATTACGAGTAATGCACTTTTCCTTATTCACTTTACTTTGTTATTTTCTTTTTTAAACCGATCACAAAATATTGGATAAAATTTGAGGTTAGAAAATTGCTTACTTTTTCTTATGGAATTTTGATTACTGGTAATCATGTCGCGATGACATAATATAAAATGACGTGCAATATTCGTCCATTGAATTGATCCTGCAAGTGATTGCATGCAATGACTTGCTCATTGTCTGATAATACAACGTGCAATGCAATGCAAGACGCAATATTTTTTGATCAAAAGCATACGCAGATGAAGTCCATCTGATTATTTCATGCTATGTCTTGGCATTATCGGTTTTGTGCCATTTTTATTGCGTGCAAGTTGCAATCTAGTTACTTTTGGCTTAACAGATCAGCTAACTTTCGTAAAACTTAGTTTTGTTATTTTCATTATTAAGCTAAGTACAAAATAGTAGATAAAATTTGAGGTTAGGAATTTATTTACTCTTACAGTTTACAGAGACTTGCATGCAATTTCTTGCACGTTATATATATTAACACACAACATTGTAGAGATATTTGGCAACTCATCTGTGATTGAATGTAGAGTTTTATGGCAAATTACGCACAATTGGTTGATTTCGTACGTCGCAATAGAAAATTTAAATAATTTAATTGTCAAACATATTTGATGCTTAATTATTTCACATTGTGTTGTTTAAAAGTTCAAAAACAGAAATGAGTAGGTAACTAACTAATATCAGATTATTCTTGTCGATTTTTATGGGGCTATATTCTTTTGAAATATGGATATCGCTCCAAGTGACGATGAATTATTAGTAGAAAATACACTCCCAAATATCCCAGAAGAGGCTAAAAATGCCACTTTTCATTTTTATCTCATATCAAAAGAGGTATCAAATCTGCTATACGAAGATGGTCCCGGAAGTATCTGGTCCAACAAAGAAATCACAAATATTTTTGAAAAAAATATACATTTATTCTTCATCGTAATCTCTTTTTAGCTCCATACACTTTTCCCATCGAAATTCGATACCCTTTTTATAATAAGAATCGTCAAGCTCCTCAAAATAGACATTAACTGCCAACAACACCTCTTTATTGTTGGAAAATCTTTGACCACCGAGACATTTTTTCAAGTTTTGGAACAAAACATAATCCGAGGGGGCTGAATCTGGAGAGTAGAGTTCAAGAGGTAGCAATGCAAATTCATTAATATCGACAATTGCAACAACAGGTGTGTGAGCTGGTGCATTGTCTTGATAAAACAACACTTTTTTCTTAGCCAAATGCAGCCGTTTTTGCTTGATTTCTTAGCTCAAGCGTTGCAATAAGTCTGCATAATACTCACCGTTGATAGTTTTTCCTTTTTCAAGATACTCGATGAAAATTATCCCAAGCGCTTCCCAAAACACCAACGCCACGACCTTGCCTGCAGATGGAACAGTCTTTGCCTTCTTTGGATTCGGTTCTCCCTTTTCAGTCCATTGTTTTGATTTTTCTTTTGTTTTGGCACCCAACTTGCGCACAGCTTTCTCATGTGTAAATTTTCAGAAATTTTCAGTTAATATGCGATGTACCGCACTTTTTGGAATGCCTACTAAGCCTGCTAGCTCGGGCACTTTTAGTCAACGATCATACAGTACCGCTTTTTGGACGTTTTTCAGCATTTCTGAAGTCGTCTCTTCATTTGGTCAACCGCTGCGATGCTGGTCCTCATAGGTCGTAAGGCAACGTTTAAACTCCGCAACCCAATATTTTACTGTTGATAAAGGAGGAGCAATCTCACCCAGAGTAGAATCTAGCCCAGCCTTTATATTGGTTGTGCTAATGCATTTCAAATAAAAGTATTGTATCACATAACGATGACCAATTTGTTCCATGTTTTCAAATTCTCTGAAAACGTTCACTTTTGATGGCTTCCAAACAAATACTAAACAACATGGATTCTTCAAACTTAAAACATATGCTGTATTGATTGTGTAGTTTCTAATTCTTCAAGCAGCTACCACCATTTCTAGGTCAGACCAGGTACTTCTGGGACCATCCTCGTACTCAGTTCAAGAAATGGCGGAAAGAAAAAGGAATCAATTATTGTTTTTCCTGAAATGTGTTAATGTTCTAAGTAGAAGAACTTTCTAGGAAAATTAAACCAAATAGTCTTTGGACACATCACTCGATTTTATGCACCACACTTAATATATATCATGATTTAAATATTACCAAGTATTCAAAACTTGAAGTACTACTAAAGCGCAAGTCCAATGGTTACACACCAAATACAATAAAGATTAAACAAATTCATGTATTAATTTATGATGTACCGAGAGTAATTGCTAACTATCTGTGTTTACCAAATGTTCCGAAAGTCATTCGCGACAATCCTGGTGGATGCAGGAAGCGATATTAGGACCCTCAAGAGAAAGGGAAACTACAGTAGTAAAAGGTTATATAGATGGATTTAGGGATTTATTGGAATCAGAAACATTATTGGCGAACCAGGAAACCTGAAATCTGCCCAAGAAATATCGCAAACTATAAATCACCAAAAACGTTCTTTTCATTTTAAAAATAATAATATTACTATAAATTTTTGTAATCATTTCAAATAAAAAAGATTATAGCTGTGGGGATCGTAGGAAAAATATTGTATATAACTCGTTCGATAGTGATAAACACACTCGCGTTTGCTAAATGTCACTTTCTGCGGTTGTTATGTGATATACTATAAATTAACCCATCATCAACTCATTGAATTTGTATCATTTAAAGATATTTTTTGTTATTAAACTGAAACATTTAAAATTTAAAATCATGGCGTGAATTCTAAACAAACATTTAAAAGACATTCTAGTAAATTCTACTTAGGAAATAAAGCGAATTATTCTACTGCCGGATAAAGTGATACTTTCACTGTTTATAAGTGTAGATAAAATTTCAATAATTTCAAATCAATTTCTCACGTACCTGTTTTGAAGAAATGACAGCCATTATACTTATAAAAAATATGTATGCACAAAACAATTTCCACTCTTCGAATCACAATCGGAACTTGCAAATGTCGTTCACGTCGATGGAATATTTAATTTAATTTTTATCAAGTCGTCCGAACAACAAACTAAACTACAAAATTTAGTAATTAGTTCGTTTTATATATAAATAGAGTTATCTTTTTTTGGAAAACTTGTGTATATATTTATTAATTAACTGACGCAACGTGAAATGGCGAAAACTCGAGGACAAGTAATATTGTAAGACAGAAACAGCAGTAATGTATTCGAAGCAATGTTCGTTGTCAAACTAAATCAGTGTTATGTCGAAATATGATAATAAGAGATCATGACCTTACCGATACATTATTCTTATCATTATTCTATATTATCCGTATTATCAATGAACGTTTAAAATCGGTAGGTAAGACATGGTCAGTAATACATTTTTACCATTCAACAACAGATATTTATTATAAATATTTATAGTTTCTGTAATGGAAATCTATATTTATTAAAATATTTATTATTATGTCCCATACTAGGTAGATGTATGTAAGGTCATTATCGAATTCAAATTGATAACATTTTCTTAAGCTTTTTGTATGAAGTTATACCACCACTATGGAGGGTAGAGTTAAGGAGAACCATCTCGGTGTCTGTTGAAAGGAAGCAAATTAAGGTGACGCTATAGTAGCAAGTGGACGAATTTTAAAAAGAGCGCCACAAACTATTAGAGTAGGATAGTAAATTAAATTCTTTTTTAAAAGTCAAAACTATTTCAAAGGAACTATTAATATACAAATTTATTCGAAAATTGTACATAAAATATATAACTGCTAAATTCACATCATTTCCACTTGCTACACTAGCGCTATTTTGGTAAGTATTCGTATTATAATTTGCTGTTTGGACATTTATTCAATTAATCCCCCATACAAAACGGTTCTTCTTACCTCTACCCTCTATAACCACCACATATTAATATTCGGTGGTAGTACGGAGTAGTTTAAGTGTATGGTGTATCGATACGTTTATCAACGCTCTATACCACACTGAGCCACCTAACCTAACCAAAAGCCAGTGACCAATTTTAGGTGGTCATTTCAAAAGTCAGACTTATTTCTGTTAAACAATAAGTGATGAAATTCTAGGAAATTACTTTCGACAGTATTGTTACTTCATAAAATTTTTGCCAGAACATTTACATCCCTCCTAATTGTTGACAGAACATTGTAAATATTTATAAAAAAAACCCAATTTTGTCATTGGTCGATTTGGATTGTACGAAACGTTAATGCTAATCAAGTCATCGGTTCACATTTCTTGTTTTGCTAGAATTTACGTTGCAGTCCGTTCACACGGCGAGGATCCCGCTTTTTTCAGGATTATTATTTTTAACGAATGTCACCGAAATATTCACACAATCCCACGGAATCTGCATGCGAAATACACTTTTGTCAACAAATCAAAAACACAGAATAGCATATCAGTTTTTAAAAGCTTACACAGTACATGGATAGTCAACAGCTAGTCTATTCGGAGGCGTTGCACGTGGATTATGGTTGGCAATGCTAAAGAATAGACTTTTGAAGTAATTGTTTATTATGATCATAACAGAGACCAGTATTGAGAGACAAGCTCTCAGATAGTTACGACGAAAATACAAAAACAGCAGAATATGTGTGATTTTGAATGAGCATTCCAGCAAAATGGAGTAAAAGTAAAGACAACCGTTTGGTAAGTCTTATTTATTTTTAGCAAGAATAGGGTTTAATTTCCACACCAAGTGATAGGTTACTGAAAGCGTTTGTTGATCAAATATTAGAATTCCACACCATTATAAATTCACAAATCTACAGATATAGAATATGAAAGGCAAAAGGACATAGTTTCGAGCTTTCATAACTGCACTCATAATAATCACAACTCATAATAAACAGAAGGCATATTTTACTCAACTTTCTAAACAGTCACCGTCCGTATAATCTATCTCCTAATAACCTCTTACATAGTGTACATCACAGAAATGCAATACTCTAAGAAGAAATGCAAACTTAGTTGTTATTCAGCGGAAACAACATGGCGGATTTTCGATGCCAATGCCCTCCATGGTAGTTGGCAGAACTAATTTTTTTTGGAGGTCAGTTTAAATTTATAACAAAGAATATCTACTGTATCCTATTATTCATTTCCAGTTCCTATTTCGTAGTTTCCCGAATTCATGATAAAAAAACACCTTAGAACTTGGACACGTTTATTTACAAAATAAGATTTACGTATATTTTTAAAAAAACCAAGGAAAATAAGTAGACATGATTACAATCACAATCCCAATTACAATCACTTTGAAATTGAAAAGTGTAATATGTAAAGAAACACTAACCATAATCAAAATAGTAAAATAATAATATGATCACAATGAAGAATAATTTGCTTCAAATCAGATGTCTGTATTCTAAGTAATGTAAAATAATAGGTAATGACTCGCTTCCAACTCCTCCTTATTCCACTATCTAGAAAAATTAGTGATCAGCCAACTGATTTTCCGTTCCAAGGTTTCCAATATCTACTTAACCTGAAACAGAACTTTCATGCTTTTCATAATGAAGGCCTGTAGTAATAATACACAGTGGCGGTCAATTTCATTCATTTTATTAATTTGGAGCTTCAATTGCTATTCTTGCCAACATTCCTTCCAGTGGTGAAACTGAAGGCAGCTGAAAATAATTTGATAAATACCTATTTAACCTACGACTTCTACGTCAAAGAGCAAAAGTTTTATAGTCCATCGAAGTACCTTGTCTACGAATATTTATTAACTGTAAATAAATAAATTATTTCTTTACTTTATTTAAACTTTCTTCTATACACTCAAATGTTCCAATTTCACGAATCTTCTTCAATGTCTTTAACTTGTTATTCTTTAGACTGTTTTTCAATTTTGATATTTTGGTTATTATATTCAGATGAACTTAACACATAACCATTTCCCTAGGTGTTGAATTATTCCTGTTAGTTCCAGCTACAGTCAAAAAACCCGGTTTTTCTTTGTCAAAACTAATAATTTCCTCTATAACAATGAAATATGAAAATTTACAAACTCCAATGTCTGCTATACCTGTATTTATAGCATAAGAATGTTGTTGGTTTAGTATACAGTCATGAACTTTGGCATAATTTTGATCTTCATAAATGGTAGTAGACAATGAGGGCACATGAGAGATAGGAAGCTTTATACATCAAATGTTTTCTATTGCAATTTGCAAAATTTCCAAAAAATGATTTCCACACCAGCGATAATTTGGTGTTGATCATTTGATTTTACAAAATTTTTCCCATTTAGAACACGCAAGCATTTGGGAAGTCGTAAAAAATGTTTATTTATCTTTCCTTTCATATATTTACTATTGCAGCCTGGAAATTTACATCTATACTTTACTCTGTCCTACTTTGAAGTCCACCCTGAAATATTCAATGGAAAGGAGTACTTAACTAAAAATTTTTCAGTTATTTCCAATAAGATCTCTCGTCGTCTAGGGTTATGCTACCTACCTGGCTTTATAACATATTCTCATTAATATAAAATTAAAAGCTGACTACATGCTGAGAAATATATATTCTCCATTCAAACCGATTTCAACAAGAAATCATTTCTGATAATATCACCTACCTGTGTACCGAAGTCTGAAGGAAATTTGGCGGGAATTCATAAATTGATGACGAATAACATATTGACGTTGACAGTGCCCGTCAATAGCATCCACCCCCTCACAATCTAAGCCTGCTATATCATCGCCAACTGCATACACCTATCAATCTGATCGGCGGGTGTAATTTGGGCGCTAACCATCCTTCTTTACCTGTCTGATCAAGAAGGGTAGATAATCCGACATGTATTTTCGGCGCTAAGAAGTGCAGGTAGGTCGAGTCATAAAATAACCCAATAGAGGGAAAGTTGATAGATTTTTAAGTAGGTTAGGTTAGGTTAGGTTATGTAAGTCTCTTATTTTATATGTAATATGTACTTAAGTACTAAATAAAAATATAAAGAAATATAAAATTTACTTTGTTCTGTAGAGTGTTACAAAAATGTTGTGAGGAAACTTAAGGGCAAATTTTTCATTTAAAAAAAGTGCAAAGTAGCGCCCTCTAACGGTAAATTTTTTCAGACCTTAAGTGATAATAGGTCATTTCTCTTATAGGAAAATCTAAAAATACAAAAATACACATAAGATTAAAATGACCCTTCGGTCTTGGCGCCTAGTTTACATGTTGTAAAAAGTGCATTAATCCTTTAGCGCCCAAATTACTTCCGCCCAATCTGATGACTCGGAATATTATGTTTTGGACTTAGATCTATGTAAGTTTTCAGTTAGTGAAAGAATTTGATAAATATATAGATTCAAAAATGAACATATCGTTTACCATTTTTTTTACTTCGAGCCTATCGTCAATTTCTCTTTGGAGGTATTGGCTTCTCTAAAGTTCGTATTATGTATTTTGAAAAAGATCGTTAAATGTAGCTATGGACATCCGAAAATAATTTTTAAAAAATGTCTCCTTCTATCAAATGAGGTCGTTGTGGATGTACCCAGTATTTATTTAAGAACATACAGAGAGTGATTGTCGCTAGGCTTGGCGATACTGCCCTTCCACATAAAGCAGAGCAAAAACAAAACTACATCACTACTTCGGTTAAGAATAAACGAACTAGTGCCGAGCTACTAGCATTTGTTTCCATAATTGAAGAGGCATCTGGCGTAGCGGCGCAAAAGCGATGATGACGAAGTTTAAACGATGCAAATGTTATTAAAATAATGTTCTTTGATGATGGAATACACAAGCTGGTCCCAATATACGATAAGTGCATTAATACCAATTGAGATTATGCAGAAGAATAATATGTTGTCTTTCGAGTGAATACATTATTTTAGGAGTATATAAACCTCTTTTTTATTTTAAGACGATACTTTGAAAACACGCCTTGTAATCCAAATGTCGTCTCAACCATTAAGTGCCAATGGAGGTGGCCATTAAATGATTATAGCTGATAACATGATAGAACCATACTTCACGTTCTCCAAAATTATCTGCCAGTTTTATTACAAAACATACGGCAACAAATATGGTGCTTACATGATTGGGTGCTTATATGAGATCATTTCAATATCAAATTTGAAAAAGATGGATTGAAAAAGGGGTTCAGAAAATTGGCGAAATACTAATCAGCGGTATTTCGATCTATTAACGATAGTATTCTGATAAACAATTGAACTTAGACACCAGTATTACATTGAATTGAATTCTATTCTAAAAAATGCTTAATCAAAATGATATGAGTTATATAACCCAAGATTCTATTAGTGCTATAAGATACGGAGAATTCCGCTTGGAGAAATAGAAGAGAAGTTTCCGTCCACCCTGTATACAAAAGAGAAAAAGACAATATAATTGAATATGGAGATATTTCATCATATCAGGAAAGTCTGTGCCTCGAATTCGGTGTTCATGAGTCACGTCTGCCTGTCGAGTAGGACTTACAAATACTGCTCTAGGTGGAACTATATTAGACAGCTTGAAAGATCATTTGCCGTGGTAGAATCGGTAAAACAGAGACAGAGTAATATTTTTAAAATGGACGAATCTGACGAATTAAAGAGGGCTTCAAGCTTTCTTGAAGCTGCTTTAGCTAATCCGGCCACGTAACTATGCATTGACATATTACTTCTAATCTCAACACCCAACAAGCGGATTTGCGATGATGGTGATATTTTATGTCCAGACAGGACCAAATCCGGAGCTGCGGTGCCAGCCTTCTTTGCAAATATAGCAGCCTGGGTGTTGATTAACATACGATTTTAACGTAAACGTGTTCATACCTATAAAGTACTCTGTATAACGGAATGAAGCCCTATATAAAAACCATACATTTCATTTAACAAATTATATGTTTTGTTCGAGATTTCAAAATATAGACCTCATAAATTATTATTCATATTTTATATCAGTTATGATAAATTAATTCACAGAATTAATGTACGTTTACTTTAGTTAAAAAAACAAAAACACGTCACATAAGAAAAAACTGACAGAATTATTAAATAAAAAACAAAATAAATTTGATTTTGAATTAATCAAAAAAAGTACATAATTAAAAGAATTAACTTTTGAAAAAAATCTCGTGAGAACACATTTTCAGCCTTACAATTAGCGTCATACCAATTTTATAAGTGAAAAACAGTCTTAACCAGCAACAAGAAAGGATATTCAGAGATTACTAAAGAGGTTACAAGAAAGGAAGAGGAACAACTGATCATTATTTACTCTTAAGACGACCAAGGATTAAAGCTAAAGCTAAAGCGAAATTCACACTTTTATATTGTGTTTATAGATTTTAATCAGGCTTATGACACAGTAGACAGTAATAAAATGTATGCTGTATCTAATCTACTAAAAATCGTCAAAAAAATTGTTAAGCTAGTCAAGATTACATTAGATAACTCGCACAGCAGAGTAACGACTGATGGAATTGTATCAGATAAATTTAGGATTGAGAAGGAGATCCAATTTCCACAGTGGCTTTTAATCTGGTGTTGAAAAATATTTTACGAGATAACAAGATCAAACAACAGGGCTGATTTATCACCATAAACAGCAAATAATTGCATACGCAGACGATTTATCTTCAATAACCAAAAAAAAAGAAATGGAAAGAACAATTTGTAACTAGAAGAGGCTGCAAAAATTTATGGATTAAGAAAACCCAAAAGAAAAAGTATATGGTGTCGAGACAAAATTTAATTGGTAGATAGGGATATATAGAAATTAAAGCAAGAAAGGACAGAAAATATAAGATAGAAAAAGTTCGTGAATTCGAATACCTCGGAGCAACACTGACAAATAAAAATGAAGAGCGGACAGAAATAAATAGTCAAAGGAAGTGAAGCCATTGAGTCAAATGACAAAATCAAAGGATTTATCTAGAGCAGCCAAAATTAAAATATACCGACCAATAGTTACGTACGGAAGTGAAACTTGGGTTTTATCAAAGGCTGAATATACAATACTGGTTATATGGGAAATGATGGTGAAGAACTAGGAGAGGAGATGAAGAACTAATGAAGTACTAAAGGATTTGTATAAATACCCATAAATAACAAGATACATAAAAGCCCCATAAATAATAAGATACATAAAAGCCCCATATATAACAAGATACATAAAAGCCCCATAAATAACAAGATACATAATAATCGGGATAATAACAAGATATATAAAAGCCCAAAGAGTAAGGTGGCTGGGGCATAAGTAGTTGGGAAATAATAATTTGCAAAAAGGCCATTGAAGAATGGGTAGGAGGTACAAGAAGAAAGGGGAGACCAAAGGACAATGGTTTGAACCAGTTTTCAAGTATATTAGAGAGGTCGAACCGGAATGAACTCTGGAACGCAAAAGTACAGAATCGCAATCTGTGAAGAAGAATTGTGAAATCGGTTGAAAACCGATGAGAAAAAAATATATATAATATATCAAATTCATGGAGCGTTGTACGTTCATTTTGGTTAAAAATACAAAATTATGTCGCAAAAGAAGAAACTGAGAGAATTAATAAAAGAAAAACTGAATAAACTTGATTTGATTCAATTATCTATAATTTATGGAAGAAACTACAATGATAAAAAAAGTAACTTTTTAGAAAATCTAGAAAGATCATCAATATTTCCAATTGTTTTGATTAAACAACTATTGTCAGTATCAATCTTACAATTAGCATCATACCAATTTTATTATTATGGTATCTTTAACCGAAAGAAAAAGAATATAAATTCTAAAAATGGTGAATTACGGAGAAAGAGACCTCGAAGTTATTAAGAAGCATGTGTTTTATTTAACGAAAGACATTTTGAGAGACCTTCAATTGCTAGAAGCACAGTAAGCAGAATTGTTGCATAATTTAATGAAACGGTAAACGTGTGCAAATTACAAGGTAGATACAAAAGCAGGTAGATTATATGGAGAAAGAAGTAGGTGAGTATCAGTGCGGTTCCAGCCGTAACCTTTCCACATATTTACGCTCCGTCAGACCCTAGAGAAAACCTACGAGTACATTGTCGATCTTCACCATCTCGTCATTGATTTGGTGGGGTTTGTCGCTCCAAAGAAGGTGGTGCATATGGTTAGAATGACACTGAGGAACGCCTCTAACAGAGTGAAGGTATTGGGGTCTCTAGGAACACATGCTTGCGTCAAGGAGACCCACTAGCCTCAAACCTGTTCAGTATTTTCCTGGAAGGTGCCGCAAGGAGCATTCGGACGAATCCCAGAGGAACTATTTGTAATAGGCTAGCACAGCACCTCGCCTATGCTGTTAATGTTGATATCATGGCACGAATCACTTCGGCTCTTTCAGGAGCGGTTGAGAAGTTCGAGCGAGCAGCTGAAGCAAGAGGACTTCAAAGAGAACCTCGGCATTCCAAACTGAAGATAATGACGTGGCAACAACAACCAAGGCAATATTTGCTACGAAAAGCAGATGTTCCTGGCAGTCCAGAGAGCGATCAAGTTAAGAGGGCTTTCACGAAGGTCGAAGCTCACAATTTACAAAACAATAATCCGCCTGTAGTCACATACGAATGCGAGACATAGACTATGACGAAGGCAAGTGAGCGGTTGTTGAACTGCTGGGAACGTAGACTACGAAAGATTTTTTACGAGAATAGTGCGTGGAGGATTCGGAAAAATTCTGGGCTGAGACAGTATGGCGAGCCAGATTTGGTGACGTTCATCCTGGAAGCACGTTTGAAGTGGCTGAGAGAGTGGAGAGGATGCCTTCTGATAGATACCCCATAGAGCCAACCATGTACGGAGTTCCTGGAGGACGGCGACTGAGAAGAAGATAGCGCCTTTGCTGGTTGGAGGACGTTGAGGCGGACCGGTTCCAACTAGGGATTCGATGCTGGAGGCATTATGCTCAGGACAGAAAGGATTGGCAGTCGATTCCTGAGAAGGTCCTGGTTCTGAATGGACCGTAGCGCTGTTTGAAGAAAAAAGAAAAGAAGGGAAGCGTGGGGGGTATTCTAAAATATAGAAGACCAGAAATAAACTACGATGCAAAGTTATTTATTTTTCTGTCATTAGTACGCAACTGTAACAGAAATTGCCTTACACCAAAATAGTGATCCGTTGTTTGTAGCAATGTTGTTAAAGAAAGTAAAACTATACCCATACAAAGGTCAACTTGTTCACGAACTCTCAGGAGATGATCAAGTCAGACATTTGGAATTTTTTGATATGTGATAAAAATCTATATTATTTTAATAGTGTACGAGACAACGTTTTGTTTAAGTGGTACAATAAATCGTCACAGTTTAGACAAAACACTCTCAGTCTCCTCAAAAATATTTTTGGGTAGTAATCGGTAAAGAAAGATTCATCAGTCCTTATTTCTTTCGTGAGAATTTAACAGCGGAACATCTTCGTATTGCAGTGCTTCCTAAACTAATTGAGGCATTTCCGGATGTAAATAATAGGGAGAAGCATGATATATTAAATATATAAATAAAAAAATATTTTTCATAGTGAATAGTTTTATTAAAGCCTTAAAATAAACTAAAGATTTTTTTAAAAAGTACACGGGTTAGGTTCGTATGGAATCCAAAAAACAATCTCAAGTGATATCATAATCTTATCTCTGGAGTAGAAAAGAATTTTATATTAATGAAACTAAGACAATTTTTTTTCGGTATAATATAAATATACTTAGTTCTCATTTGCGACACTTAGTATAGGTTCTCATGAAAAAACTTGACAAATTTGTCGGTTTTTCTGCCACTATGGTTCAATATTATCAGTCCGCACTGAGACGAAGAGTAAGTCCTCTTCTGGAACTATTCTCATTTTTACGCAAAAGACCACACTGAGTTAGTTATACTTGTAATTTTTGACTGTTGTATCCAATTATCAAAAAGTGTTTTGTGATTCTTGTGCTTTGGTACGGACTGCATTAAACGAGCCAAAACATTGCCAATAACTCTAAGGTCCTTGTTGCTTTGTTCGCCCGCAAACAACTCAAAGTCCTAGTTGAAACTTGAATGCTCCCTCAGAACTTGGTTGTTATGTCCCCTCTTATCCGATTTTGCTCGGTTATACTGTTTGAGTTCGTGTCTTCTTTTGGTAGACCAAATATTCTTCACTAGGAACTATCAAAAGGCGCTGTCCAATTCTGTATTCTGGATCTAAATGGATTAAATTGTGAGTTATCGTTGACATTTAAGAAACGCTTTATTGTTTCCCATCTGTTGCACGTCATTACATCATTTACTTGAGGCTGTCCTCTTTCCAAATTCCAGCAAAGTCTTAATACCAGTAGTTTCACGAATGACATAAAAATTACTATACTAATAAATTGTTTTAACTCTTCTTTAGTAATCTTGAATATCTACATCTAATTGGATTGTTCTACATCATTGCTATCAACTCGTCTGACGAATCTATCCGTTTTATATCGTCAGGAACTTCAACATCTTCAGTGAAAATACACGATCCGGATCATAATGAGGTAGATGTTCAGTTGACCAGTTCATTCTGACGGTAGGCTTTTCACGACGATGTTTTTATTTGATGTTGAGGGTAAATTCACCAAAGGTACGTCGTCGTCTTAAAATCCATCGTCCGTATCGGGTACAATAACAGGATGTAGGAATGTCGGTGTCGGAATCAGAAGACAAATCATCATCACTAACGCAATGCTTAGGGATTGCGGGATTGCGTTAGTAAGCCCTATAAAGAAAAATAATAGCTAAGCATGAAGAGAACATTAAAGAAATTGAAACAATCTTCGTACATAACCAATTATCCATACTGAGTGCATATGAACCCAAATATGTATAAGCAAAAGAAGCGAAGAATGCGTACAAACCCAGATATAATTTCGAAAAAATTGTGTTGAAAATGAGTGAAATCAAATAGAAAGTGGGGATCTTTGACTGTGTATACAAACTAGAGGATAAGGCAAACAATAAAGCATGTTTTTAGCTCGAAAATTATTAATTTAAGGTTATATCCACATTTCAAATGATAATAGACAAAATAGTTGTGTTTTGTTATTGCTAATAATTCGATAAGCAAACCCCATTGGGCAATCCAAGAAAACAGCTGATCTACGTCAAAATTACGGCCGTGGGGTAAACAATTGATTTGGTAAGAACTCTTGATCGCTTTTCTTGGTTTTTCCGATAGTGAGAGTTGTTTTTTGAAGATTTTTTGTTTTATGGTGTTAAAAGGACTCCATAGATACGTGTAAGTTTATCAAACATGAGTGAATAATTCAAGATTGCAAAGTTATAATCCAGTAGCAGCTGGAAGGTGCAAGGACAAAATTAAAGCTTTAGGTTGAGTTAACCATTTTTCATAAGATGATAAAAAGAGCTTTAATAAGAATCCTACTAATTTTCCCCAAGATTCCAATATACTTGCGTTTTAGACTATATTTACCGCTTATCTACAGTAAACACAGCACTGCATAGTGGGAAAACGGCCAAAGCTACGTTTATGGGAAGAAATTTCTCATATCTTTAAGTAGCAACTATTTAGGACGCTATTTCACAGTCTAAAATTCAATAAATAATCTCACAAAATCACACGGAAACTTGTAGCAAAAACATTTGCTTATCCCTCGGCGGCCATTTTAAAATGGATTTTGACAATTCGTTAGATTGCTCAATAGGGGTTTAAACGTAATCTTTTTTTTAGAATTAATTATGAAGGGTTCCGTATGCAGTAACGGATTAGAAGATTTGATGGAAAGAAGTAAACATGAAATGACTCGTGTAACTCCGCAGATGAACGAAAACTCTCCAAATTATGTACACCAGCGTCACGATTTTTCAGATTGTGAATGGCACACGTTTTTTTTTAATTTTCTCGTATTTTTATAATTTAAACTCTTCTTAAATTAGTTTTTATTTATGCAGAAAAACAATCTTTATTAAATAATGTAAAAAACCTAGTTTCTATTTAAGAAAATATTGATGACGTTATAATTTTGACAAGTTTGACGTTTTATTTTTTGACTTATGTCAAAGGACTCAATATAACATAAACCGTTTAACGTATTTTTACATTTTTTTAAATAAACATTGTACGTTTAATGAATTTTGTACATTACTTTATCATAACCCTATATATTATGTATATTAAAACCCATATAACAAACTGTCGTGGGATTGGTATAACACTATCGCGATAAACACGTATCATATTTCGATCCTGCACAAATTGGCAATTAGGGATTTGTGGAGGTGAATATTTTATTAAACATTTAAGAGGTGTGTAAGTACATAAGTTTGGTGTATGGTAAAAAAATGCAATTTAAAACGATAATTATTTATAAATTGAGTCAAAATGTAATAGAAAACAGAAATTAATTGATAACTAACAATACACGGTAATTAGAGAAGATGTCACGTTTAATTTTTATAAAATGTTGTTAAGTGTGTGACGTAAGTTCCTCATAGGATTTTTATAATATTGGTAACAGCGTTGAGGTAGACCAAATGCGATATTCGAAGGATCTTTCCGATATTTTTTAACGGAATAATATTATTAGTATTGAACCAGTGACTTAAAAGAACAGTAGATTACTTGAATTGATTTTATGTTGAACATACGAGGTCTGACAATTGAATAATGAAACTAATATTCAGCCGCGCTTGTGGTACCGAAGCTTATACCACATAATGTTCTATTTATAAAGCTGCATGCGATCATTAGGTCTCTCTTAGCTATGTGTTTATACATGTGTTAGTAGTGCTCTTCACAAAAAAGAAAAATCAAAATCTCGAGCAACGTGTCGCGATAAAATTTTATACGAACTTGGACAATTCGGTCATTGAAGCTTATGATAACCTATTGAAAGTGTTTGGTGGTAATTCTATGAGCCGAGCACAAGATTTTCGTGGCATGGAATGTTCAAGGAAAGCCGTGAAAGTGTAGAAGACGAAACACGAGAAGGTAGATCGTTCGAGGTGCACACTACAGATCATACTCTTAGAAGAAATGCAAACTTAGTTGTTATTCAGTCTAAACCATATACGTAACACTTCTATATGGACAGTTTCTACATGTGGAAGCTGTTTGGACTAAAGAAGACAGAATGACAACGATTTCTCTATCCTCCGAGGCTCCAGCTCGGTTCTGCTTATTCTCAAGCATGCACAACCTGTACGGGGTGTCTGGAACGAGAATATGGTATATTGTCGGCTTCTTAATAGTGGGACATTCCTTCCCGTTTAAACTTTATGCATGGAACACATCAATTATCTAGGAAACGGCTTGTACGATTTTTATGAGTTTTTGTGATACGGCCGGTATTATGGTGATATAAACATTGTTTTGTTTGTTTCTTTTTCCGGAAAAATAATGTACTTTGTTGTTTCAAATAAATAACCCTGTATATTTTTAGCTTTTCGAAATCCTTAAGAAATACTAATATTATTTTTCATCTATGTTTCCTATACCTAAATGCCATAATTTCGGAGTTATAGCCACATTTGCGTTATCTCCGCCGTAGTTAAAATAATACATTTAGGTGGCTGTGACTGCTACAATAACAAATTTGATGTTTCAATCGTTTATCTGGAAAGACCGGATAGGCGTAGAAATCAAAAAGAAATGTGAAGCATCTTCAATAATTTATATCCTAACCGAAATCTCATAACAAGATCTACTGTCAGTGAATTAGTAAAAAAGCTTAACGAAACAGGTTCAGTAAAAGATTTAACCAAATCAGAACGCAGAAAAAATGCATACAGCAAATCCTCAGATGTTTGTGACCTGTTAGAAGACGATCTACACTTGAGTATCAGACAAATATCAAGGGAACTTGATATTTCCCAAACATCTGTGATGCAAGTTTCACGTGATAATAAATTCCAAAACGAACTCTGTAGCTATATCAGAACATGAGATATAGATCTTTGAATTTAGAAAAATTGCCAAAAACCTACAAAAATCCATAATTCCACATTGAATGTCCGCGCCTAGCTCCTCTCCAACTCAACCGATTTAAATGGTCAAAAGCTCAAAAGAAAGAAGGTGTTTCAGCGATTGTTCTTAAACCAAAACGAAGTTTCTATCTTGAATAGAACCTGAGATATTGAGGATAGAACGTGTGTATGTGAAAAACTCCCATAAGTAATGTACAGGGGAAAATCGCATTTGAGTATAACTTGAGAATGGTGAAAATTAGATGAAATCCGATGGTTGATGGCTGATCTGTGCATCAATACCTTTCATTGAAAAAAAATTAAGCAAATCGGTTGGGTAGAACGCCTGAACGGACTCGGAATGGAAATCATCAATTTTTTTAATATATAAGAATATGTTTATTACCTCTATAACATAGACTTTCATTTATTTCACCTTTTTAACTAAATATTAGTAAGAATGAATATTAACCTCTACAAATCGAAAACTCGAAACTTTATGGCATCTATTTTGATATTCGACATATAGGTGGCATTACATGTTGCACATGTGTATACGAAGCCTTACAAATTCACATCGAAATGCGTAAAATAGAAAATAGATAGGAATATATCATCAATGCTATTATATAAAAATTTGTATATAATAAAATATAAAAAAAAGATGACAGCGGTGGGATTCGAACCCACGCCCTTTCGGACTGGTGCCTAAAACCAGCGCCTTAGACCGCTCGGCCACGCTGCCGTTATAATTTCGTAATTCAATATTATATCTTAATATTCACATATTTCATATGATTGTATTGAATATAGATACTAAAACTTTTTGTTATGCTCTTTTCTTATGCAACGTGTTTACGTTTTTCTTTTTTTAAATTTGAACTGGGAACAGAAAAACTCATTTTATTTTTTAATTTGTGTAACGGGTCAACCGCGCAGTTATTAACGTATAACGTACGCATTATAGTCTAATTTTGTTGAATTATTTATAAAGAAATGTAAGTTTTTTGTTTATTCACTGGATGCTTATTTTATTGATTGGGTCATTAAATGTTTAGCAGTTTATACACATGAAATCCAGGGATGTGGCTTGCCATAGATGGATCCCAAATGAAAGTTTGTTGAGGTTTCTGACTTATAGGCCTTTAAACTTGCGGAATCAGAGCTTATATCTAATATATAAAATTCTCATGTTTGTAGTTAAACTCCTTCGAAGCGGCTTGATTCTCATGAAATTTTTTGTGCATATCGGTTTTTACTCTCATGTAAATAAACACGTTTTGTGAGCTTCCGCTAACAAAAGCCATTATCGTACCTGTACATATTGTACTTAACATTTTTTGCAAATAGTTTTAAATCAAAACAGAAACGTGTACGTTTTTAATAAATATACGTGTTCTATGATTGGGAAAAGTAAATCAAATAATAAGTAAACGAATAATATGTTTTTCACAAATAAGTATTTTAACTTTATTTATTTACAAGTTATAGGTACAGTCAGCAATGCCAGCAAGACGTAAAAGGACCGATTTGAGTCCTCGAACCATCAATTTTCATTCATATAAGAGCTCTAAGATAAGGCGAACAAATCCAACAAAACAATGCAGATGTGCGTGTGAGCACGGCATAATTACGCGAATCACAATCGCAAGTGGTACGAGATGAGCGAGATCAACAGAGACAATTAGAACGAAGAGAAACGCGCGTATTCATAGTAAACAGATGTAGAGAATTGACCAACAATGCCAACAAGTTCTTCGAGCATTAAAATCATATTTATTTCTTCGACTAGCATTCTCACACAATTAATAGTAAAAATATGAATAATTATTTTTGATGTCTAGACAGCTATCAATAATTTTAATTTGAAATACGAGGATTTATTGATATCTAGTTAGCCTAGACCAGTTCCATGTGTAAACAAAATATTGCGTTACCATAGCAACGAACAATAACTTATTAGAGTGTAAAGTTTGACGTCAAAAAAGTAAATAAAA
Source organism: Diorhabda carinulata (assembly GCF_026250575.1). Classification (NCBI taxonomy): domain Eukaryota; kingdom Metazoa; phylum Arthropoda; class Insecta; order Coleoptera; family Chrysomelidae; genus Diorhabda; species Diorhabda carinulata. The sequence continues at coordinate 52,163,124 of NC_079472.1, read as the reverse complement.
GCGAAATTGTGAAAATCGAAAAATTGAAGTATCGAGCCATCATCAAGTACCTGTATTTAAAAGGGTTAAGAGGTAAGCAGATTTACGAAGATATGCTTAATACCCTTGGTGATCAATGTCCTTCGTACGCGACCGTGAAAAATTGGACTGCGACCTTCAAAAGAGGTGAATTTTCCATTGAATATGATGACCGACCGGGAAGGCCATCTATCCAAAGGTGTTTTGTTGGATAGCTTTCCTTGTATTTTCTCTTTTAATTTTTTCCCGAAGAGTGGTCAGTAATGTTGAATAGTAATCTCCAGTTATTGTTCTACCCTTATCCATAAAATCAATCATGATTACTCCATGGCAATCCCAAAAAACTAAAGCAATAACTTTTCCAGCAGATTTTTGGACACGAAACTTCTTAGGTCTTGGAGAACCAGAGTGTCGCCATTCCATCGATTGTTGCTTTGTTTCTGGATCGTAGAAGCAGCATTATTTTCAAGTCATCTACTTCTTCCGAATTTTTTGCATCAAGTCCCGTAGTGTTACAATTTTGGAACCACATTCCTAAGAAAATTTAATCTATTATTCATTTTTTGTTATGAGAAAAATACAAATGAAGAGTGAAAGGTACAGAAATATAAATTCAATGGGTGAAAGGGTATTATTAATTCTTTAATAGATAAGTGACAATTTTAATTGTTAATGAAATTACACTACTGACCCCTTATTCAAACCCCATCATTCCTACGTCAGTACCTCAAACAATATGTAAACAAATAGAATGTTTGAATAATTATCAATTTCTTTTGTATTACCTACATGTACTGATTATTCTCAAGATTATCATTTCATTACCACTATACAAAGTATGATCAAAAATTTGGTGAACGTATTACGTGGGAAAAAATTGAAGAAACCGAAGAACAGTCACCTAAATATTATCCTGAACGTCCAAGAACGTAAATTACAGTAATTATTCCGTCTTTTCCGTCAAAAGGACTGGAATATATTGATTTGAATGCGTTTTAGGCCCGAAGTGAACACGCGGAATTCTTCAGTCAATAAATGGCAAATGCAATGATATTAAGATAGCCTCTTCTATCTCTCTAAGCTTAAACCGACAAAAGTCCAGTATAATTTGGGTGCACTTTTTTCATAATATCGTTGGTTGTCGCAGTTTTTGGCCGTTGTGAGTAAAGCTGATAGACCACTTTGGAATAACGGTCATGAATGATGTTGCCGAATCTTTTACACAGTGTCTAACTCCTCTTTTTTGTGTGTAGGCATATTGCATAATATTGTTGGCTGTCAAAATTTTTGGCCGTTGTGATTCAAGCAAATAAACCATTTTGGAATTCAACTGCTCAAAATTTTACTATCATAAATGATGTTGCAGAATCTTGGTACTCAGTGTCTAACTCCTCTTTTATTTGTGTAGGCATATTGCATAATATTGTTGGTTGTCGCAGTTTTTGGCCGTTGTGATTCAAGCAAATAAACCATTTTGGAATTCAGCTACTCAAAATTTTAAGGTCATAAATGATGTTGCAGAATCTTGGTACTCAGTGTCTAACTCCTCTTTTTTTATGTAGGCATATTACCTTTAAAAAATATTTAATGAATATGAAAGCATATCGGACAACCCTCCTACTTCTATACAGATGTTATAATGGAACCAAAAATAGGGTGTAATGATGTTCTGGGCGACTATGTCAATAAAACTTTTCTCCCAAATAAAATTCTTAGAAAACATTTTCGAGAGTGTGTAGAGAAAACAACGCAGATTGAGGATGAAAAAGGTCCTGTTTCTGATGATGGAGGTTGAGGCTTGAATATATGTTAATAGTTTCGTGATAATGAAATATGATATTGAGATTGGATGACGTGAAATAAACTTTGATTATTGTTTACAAGTTATATGAACGATTTAAAAGTGGGGATGAGTCGGACGAGAAATGGTCAGGACTTCCTTCGACCTTAAAAATATATGTTCGTTTGTGATGGAGCGTTTGCGAAACGATATACGAAGTAATATGCACACACTTTTTTCATTTCTTTGACTCGCGAGTTTTTGGCCGCTAAAAGTCTTGCAACATACCCGTATTCATATTACTCAGTTTAGCATCATGCAACTTCTCGTTCTATTCAAGAATTAAAAAAGAATCGAAAGGCCACAATTCTCTATATTGAAAAACCTATTACGGGGTAAATAAGATCCAATCCAATAAAAGGTTCTATAAAATACTTTCAGCAATGGGAGTCAACGTCGGGTTTAGATTACTGTTTACTGATTTTAGTAATTTTATATTTTTGTGGTCTCCTCGTTTTTTGGCATTAGAAATCGAAAAATCATCCGATTTCGATGAATTAGGTTAGGTTAGGTTAGGTTAGATTAGTCGGGGTGTACTAAAAGTGATTTTAAGAATGTTTTTGTTCATATAACTTTAATGATTACTCAATAAAAAAAACGATTATATGTGAGAAAAGGTAAATTTAAGAAAAATTGTTATTATTTTTAATTTTAAAAACATGATAAATCAACATTTTTTAAATAATTTTTTTAATTTGTCCGTTTTATTCTGAAGGTTTTTAAAGAAATATAACAACTTAATTTAATTATTTTGAAAAAAGTTATCAACAATTATACGTGAATGATTGCATTTTTATTTTTTTAACTCAAAGTTAGTCACTATTATTTTCAGTAATGGAATAAAGAAATAAACCATTATTATTTACTAGTTAATTTACTAGAAGTGAAAAAATCATTATAATAAAACGATCAATATTATTATCATTTATTATAATGAGAATTTAATAACCCCACATATTTCATGCTGACGCTAGAGTCGAATGTCAAATGCGGTTACATGGAATTATACTAAAACGCGATTTGAAATAAATGCAACCTCGAATGAAAAGAGCGTCAAGCTTTTTTACCGTGTAACGATTTTTTTACATATTCAAGGATCATCTAACACAAGGTTCGAATTGATTCGTTGACGTTGTAATAAAATTTCTAACAATTTGAATATGAACACAAAATAGTTGATGAGTTAATTTTTGATACATTTGATCTCGTTAGGTTTCACCTTTGCTTATATTTGTAATTTAATAAATTATGAAATACTGAAATGAGAGGGAATATTAAATAATTTTTTTTTATTGAAATATTAGCAAGTTAGCACTTAAAAACACATTTTAGATGGTATGTGTAGAGATATTTGGCAAAAGACATGACGGGAAACAACAAGAAAAAAGAACACTGTTATGAAAACTTATGAATTCTTGTAATTGGAACGCGCCATTAAGTTTATAAATTAACATTAGTAAGCAAATCGCACGTAAAAATCCTTGTTTGTGAGTTTTTGAAGTGTAATCTATCGTTGAGTTTCAAGTGTAACGTACTCAATTAAATGGAATGTAAAAAATGGCGTTTCTGGACGTGATTTTTGTGAGTGGAACGCACCACTGAGTTTATAATTATAACATTCGCACAAAAATTAAACGTGAAAAAAATTCGATTATGAGCGTGAGTCTTGAATTTGCTCATTGGAACCTAATATCGAGTTTGATTGTAACGTTTGCAAGTTAGTGAAAACGTGAAAATCCGCAGTTCCGAACGTAAGTTTGGCAGTACTAAGGGGATGCAATCTTAAGTTTCTAGTTGGAAATTACCTGTAAGAATATAGAACGTAAAAATCCGCGGTTGTAAGCGTGAGTCTTGTAAGAGGAGCCTTGATTATGGACGTGTCTCAGGCGCGCTTAGTGGAACTTGTTCTCAACTTTACGGTTGTAACGCTCTTAATCAAGTGGTACGTAAAAAATAGTTATGGCCATTAGTGTTTATTTGAATCACCCTACAGTTTGCTTGTTACGTTTGCAAATAAGTGAAAAACTTGTGAGTGGAACGCAGTTTATATCAAAGCTCACAAACAAGTGGAACGTAAAAAACCAGTTTTGAGCGTAAGTCTTGGGACTGCTTACTAGAGGTTTTATTGTAACTCCTGCTAATGATTGAAACATGACAACTAGCGATTGTGAGCATGTTTTGAGAGTGATTAGCAAAACATGAACTTGAATTTATGTATGTATCGCTCGTAAACAAATTGAGGATAAAAAAGCTCACAGTTGTGAGTATGGAATACAACAAAATCTACATATCGGATTTTATATTTCAAATGATCGTTTGCAGGTAATTTTTTTCACACATCCATGATTGTTACGGTAAATATATTTTTATATAAAAACACACTGTAATATCAAACGAATATTTTTATTTTAATAATTTTACAAAATATAGTTGGATATAATTATTTTGAATTCTTTAGTAAAAACGCCATTCCATGTGTTCTGAAATGTTTATTTAACGCAACCGAATCGTCAAATTCATCTAAACACACTCTACATTGATTGTCTTTGACGGGTCCTTTCGATTCACCAGGTGCTAATCGCATCACATTTTCCAATTCTTTCACAGCCTCTACATCGAAACAATCGTTATCTTTCAAATAAGACTCATAATTATGGATATTGTGGAAATGTAGTAAATGTTTATAAAGAGACGGTTTAACCACAAAACATTCGCCGCATTCCATACACTGATACGCCGTTGAAATATTTCTGTGAATCCGAATGTGATCGTGAAATTCATTTCGTTCTCTAGACTGATAATCACATAATTTACAATAATATGTGCCGTCGAATTCGATTGGTTTTTCCGCTATCAAATCCGGTTCTTGTACTTTTTCAGGTTTCCTTCGTCTACTGATATCAGTGAGATATCGTTTCCTTTTCTTTTTACAATTTTCTTCAGATTTAGGAGATTCGCTCGATCTACTATTCTCCTGAGATATATTCAAATGAATATCGTTCGATATATCACTAATGTCTAATTTGTTAACGTAAACAACCGGACGGGCATATTTACATAATCTCATATGGGACACTTTCTTTTCCAACGGTATTTGATCGTTGCATAAAATACAAAAATATTTTTTCGTTATCAACACTTTAGGTTTATTTTTTAAACGTAATTTAGTGTCCGATATCATTTTACTCGTACATTTTAAAAGGTGAGTCGCGAATGTAAAAGTCGATCGAAAAGTATTACGACAATATTTGCATAAATAAACGTACATTATATTATCAATTTTCGAATGTATCTCGATATGTTTATCGAATTCGTTATCGCCAATTGTTCCGAAGTCCGTACAAACGCCGCATTGGTAAACTTTTGAAAACGTACAATCGCCATCGTGAAATTCGATATGTTTTTGTAATTCGGATACCGAGTACGAAGTACACTTACATACCGAACAAGTATAAACGCATTTGAAATGCTGTTGGGAAAAATGCGAGGAAAAATTGGCCAACGAAGCGAATAATTTACTACATCTCTTGCCGGGACAACGATATTTTACGTGTTTCGCTAAATGGAAACAAACTTCTTCCATATGTTGGTGTAATAATTCGGAAGTTTCGAAATCTTTACCGCAATCGGGGCAAACATGAGGAGCTTCATTCTTATGTATCCTTTCGTGCGCTTTGAAAGAACATTTTGTTGGGGCGACGAACTTACAAATCGAACACGTTAAATTTAAATCGTTGGGTTTATTACTACCCTTGTAATGTTCCAACATGGTAGCACTTACGGCAGATTTACATTCCAAGCATCGTGGTACGTTGTAAGATTTTTCGTGTAAAGATTCTACTTTAGATATAATCGGCATAGTAAATCGATCTGCGTAATCGAATAATTCGATTTTAACATTTGTATCAAGTTCTGGTTCGTTTGGTTTTGTCAATAAAGCTCTTTCCGTCAATCTTTTTTGATCGTATAAAGTGATAAACCGACATTTCGGTATATTGTTGCAAACTTGTTTAAGACATAAGGGTTGGTTCGGATCTCTGAATATAAAATCGCTAGGGCTTAAAACAACAACCGCTTTGCCTTTTTGATCTTCACCGGGCCAATAAAACTGCACGTTTACGTAGATATTATCGGGGACGTCTTCTTCTTCATCATTTTCGTAAATTAACGGAATGTTAGGAACTGGTAAAAAGCCTGCTAAATCTATAGGCAAAGTAGAAGTATCTAGATCAGCCAAATTGATCTGACCCTCTTTGAGAGTATAATGATGACGGGTATGTAATAATAGAGTACATCTATTGTAGAATCGCAATATTCTACCTGAACATCGGGAGCATTTATATCTTAGTATAATAATTCTTCTATGGACATGATCTTGTAATGATGAAAACGATGAAAACCTAAAAAAAAATTCAACATTAATATTGCAACACCAAGTTTTTTATAAAACATAAGAAATTCAACTTCAAGTTGGATTTTTCTGACATTTAAAGTAAAAAAGTTTCTCTTTCGCTCCAAAATTTGTCGTTCATCTATTGCATTCATCTTACCTAATGAAAATCTCGGATAGTGTCTTCTTCAAAAATTACAGAAAAATTTATCATAAGACAATAAAAGCTGCCAAATATATTTATTACAATAGGAGACTCGCCAATTCTCGTAATATTTCTAAAGAGACATGGTCAATTGTGAATGATCTGAGAAATAAGGCTTTATCATCGATAACCACAATAATTACTTTGTGACTGTAGTCAAAAATTTATCAAATTCTATAACTCCTTCTCATGATCCGCTTTCATATCTCCCACTGCCAATGCTAATTTACACAGTTTCTTCTTTATGCCCGTAGTTTTAGCAGAGCTTCGCAATGACACCAAACATAAATACTCATCTGGAACGGATGGACTTACATTAAAAATGGTTTCGAGTCTGGCCGATTTCACATTAAATCACTTTTCCACTTTAATTAACGTTTCATTTCAAAATGGCACTTTTCCCAAATCTCCTTAAGACGGCTATAATTGTATCTCTGCATAAAAGAGGAGATAAAAATCAACCATCGAGTTATAGCCCAATTGCACTCCTTCCCACGTTATCTAAGATCATAGGATCATTGGTCAAAAAAGGCGTTTATCATTTCTGTTTAAATATAAAATACTTACTACCCATCAATTTGGGTTTTTAAGTAACAAATGCAAAAATGATGCGATATTCTCTCCTAAATATTGTCTACTCCAGCCTAAACAGCCATAACTCTACTGCAACAACTTTTTGTGAATTTCTAAGGCTTTCGATTGTGTTGATCATAATATTTAAATTAAGAAATTGCAGTACTACGGGGGAAATCAGCTTCTAAGGATTGATACAACATCAGTGGTAAAATATGTCTTTTTGCAGACGACACTAGTTTCTCTTGAAGCAACTCTGATATCAGGGCACTTCATAGGACCATATCTAGTGACCCAATCACCCTTAAATCATGGTGCGATTCAAATCTTCTGTGTCTCAACGTTTTTAAAATTAAAGTTTTATCATATAAAAATATATTGCTGCCATTTTTTAAATAACACCACCATTGACGTCGTTGAATTTGTAAAATTCTTAGGGATTGTCGTGGACAATTCCTTGAAATGGGAATAACTATCGGCGCCTTATCTAAATAATTAAGTTCCTCCTGGTTTGTGCTGAAATCGTGATGTGACTAGAAATAGAAAATTTCTCAAGATTTTTTTACTATATACAAATATCTTCAAGAACTATCAAATCTTTTAATCACCTATTAATGTTGAGCGCTTGAATTTATTTTAAAGCCCGATCCAGAGTCTCCATGAGGCTATACGAGGGAATGCGAGTATGAGAGTGTGGACGGTTCTCTCGTGTCCGCCACGCCTCTCTGTCGATACAATCCGTATCGATTTTTCTGGCGTTAATGAAAGAATATTAAAATTAAAATAAAGTGAATGACAAATGAGATCAGAGATCGGAGTAGAGGCACTCCTGCCGGATCCAATCACCAAGACTCTTGTCCGGAACCTCTAGGAGGGAGAATTTTATTAAACATAATAGTGTCCGCAATATCAAAAGAAAAAAATTATTAATATAATTTTAGTATAGAATGCGGAAAGTGTAATTGTAAATCGTGCAGCGTTACGTGATCCAGAGAAAACGTCCGCTAGATTCATTAATTATTCTAAGCGTCATTAACAGAGTGAAGACAGACGACAATTATCGATTTTTAGTAAGTAAAGCAATTGCTTTATGTAAATGAAAGACTAAGACATCAAATCAAGGTTATAGTAAGACATTGTTGCCGATTTAAAACATCATGAGTTTCATAACAGACCTATCGTTTTTGGATTCATGAATGAATTGTTTTCTATATTTTAGATGATGTCTTTGGAAAATAATCTGCTTTTCAAAGTAACTCATGAATAGTTCTGCCAAAATTAGTTTATAAACCCATCAATACATTAAAACAATTGTTAGATAATCTCAAGGATACAATGCCAGATTTGGAAAAGAGTGGTGTCTATGAAATTAGCTGTAACGATTATAACAGGAAGTATATTGGACAGACTAAGAGATCCAGAGTTTTCCCGCTGGAATTATTTTTCGCGCTAGGAAATTCATTGGTGGGAAAATTGAGTATAAAATTGGTATGTCAAGCAAATAGGTTTTAGTTTAGCTTTGGTCTCTGAAAAAGATAACTTGATTATCAAAACGCGCGTTGGAGTGTGTAGTGTTGGAGTACTGGTAATGTAAACAGTGCATTCAGTATTTACATGTGGTTAGTACGTATTTACTTATTTATCATTTATGAATACCAACTTTTTTTTCTACTTGTTTTTACACGAATATCCCTTTACATTTTATAAATGTCTCTAGTAAAGTATATCTTTGTTTCTTGATAAAATATACATAACATATTAGAAGGAGAGTCAAGATAAAAATGAGTTTCATTGAAGGCAACTTCTAATTTTTTGGCTAAATTTTAAAACGCTTTATTTAGAAGATTGTTAACCAAAAAAGTCAGGTTATCATCGAAAAGACAATCAATTTCCTATGAAAATGAGCTACTACGAATATCATCTACTCTTAATAATCAATTCAAAGTGTTCCATTTGGAAAGAAGGAAGATAGCTTCATGTAGAAGACAAAAGATTTAGTGTTGTGAGTCAGTTTAAATACTTTGAAGAAAATGTTAACAATGCAGTTACTTCTGTACCTACTGAATAAATGTAAACATGAACCGAAACAAATCAGAGACTACTATATCAAAAAAATTTTACAAGAAACGAAAACTATAGCAGTATCTTTCAGAAAAATTGTTATAAGAAGAATTTAAAGATCCATAAAAATAAATGAAATATGTACATTTGATACAACCTGAACATTCACGACCAATTCAATAGAAAAGACATTGTCAAATTTATTAGAGAGCAGATCCTATCTCAGACAGTACAACATCGAAGAATTTATTTTTTTTTCAACTTTTTACTTCTTAGACCTTTTTGTTTTTCGACATGAATCGTCTTGATTTTAGGTATTTTTCATAGAAAATCAGTTTAAAATAACAGATAAAAATTTACGTTTGGACCTATACGTGTCTTTATCAAAATATGACTTGACATTAACAAGGGTGGGAAAAAAGGAAAAAAAATATTCCTGAGTTAAAATAGCCTCCCGTTTGGATCTCCGGATGGATACTGGTCTGAAAAGTCTATCAGGAAAAAAATTTTTAAGGTAGATTTCTGCAATATACGCAGACGAACATAAACGTTGTACACCAACATTTGCAGTCGAAGAAACCTCATATTCTGGCTCTGGCAGAAACAAAGGTGAGCTCATCAACGTTCACCTTGTATATCCTGGATACGACTTAGGTATAACTCGTCTCATCTTCGTTAGAAACGACATATCTTGCCAGCGGGAAGAGAATCTTGAACCTTCAAAATTCGATGTTATTTTGTTTAAAATAAATGACTCGAATAACAACATAATTATTTTGCTTTAATACAGACCTCATAGCTATAACTGCTAGAGGCAGATATTCTCAAACTTTGTCGATAAAACCGTTTACCTGCAATCAAACCATCCAAACGCAGATATTGTTATCTTCGATGACTTTAATGTTGGTCGCATTAGCTGGTTGAATTTTACCAGTACTGACGATGAAGGGCGAGAAGCTAATGATTTTGCTAACAGTCAACAACTTATAAATGAACCAACCAGAGTCCCCGATCGAGATGGTGATTTTGCTAGCCTCTTAGAGTTGTTTCTAACAATAGACCCTGATCTGTATAACGCGACCGAACATGCACCACTAGGAACATCAGATCACAAACTAATTACAGCAACGTATGAACTAGAATCCAAACTCAGGATCCACCTAGATCACGTAAAGTTTGGAAATACAGATCGACCAAATGGAAACATCTAAACGACTTTCTTTTTCCTTGAAATGATGTTTGCTTCAATTCCAATGACCTTTCAGTGTGTGGAATGGATTCAACCCACAAAACAAAAAAAAAAGACGGTTCCTAACAACTATCGTCCGATTGCTTTAGTTCCAGCCATTGCTAAGATCATGGAGAAAATCTTTAACCAGTCTTGAGATATATTGAGTCTGTTAACATTATTAGCGACCAAAAATACGGCGTTTGTAAACATATATCAACCGGGGATCTCTTGGTTTATGTCACCAGCGTATGGGCTGGAGGTATATAGAAATATTGGGAATCCAGAGTAATCGCAGAGCAAGGCATTTAACAGTATTTGGTATGCCAACCTTCTAAATAAATTAAGATCGTACGGTTTGTTGTCCTCACTTATCGACTAGCTTAGTAGCTTTCTCAAAGACTGATCTATCCAGGTCGCTATCGATGGATACGCCTCAGAAAGTTTGAGGTCAAAGCTTGTGTTCTTCACATTTTGTCACCCACTCTTGTTCTCCTGTACACCAACGATCTACTCGACAAAACTACAAAACCGATATATAGCTTTACCGACGATAGCACCCCGAGTGGGGTGGAAGCAATCAAATTAAGTTTAATGTAGCAAAGACCCAGGTTAATGTTTTTACAAATAAGGCGGGCACTGCAGCCTAGGATTTGGCCTTATCTGGACATAAAATATCACCAACACCGCAAATTCGCTTGTTGAATGTTGAGGTTGGGAGCAATATGTCTTGGCATAGTCACATGCCCGAATTAGCTAATATAGCTTCACAAAAACTTAAGACCAAAAAGCGGTATACTCCGCAACAGCTTCTAATCCTCTATAAGGCCCAGATTTGTCCATCTTTGGAATATTGCTCGCACATTTGGAGCTCTGCTTCCAATCATACTCGGAGGATGCTCTACTTTGTTTTATCAATACCACCACGGCAGATGCTCTTCCGAGCTGTCCAACATAATCCCGGCTAGAGCAGTTTTGCAAGACCTAATCACCAGGCGTGGTTCATAAACACGGAGATGATCAGAATGTCAATTTATCGGAATTCAATTCTTTGGAGAAGTGCCTGCTGAATCTGCTACCAAGGCACGTATTTCCCGAAGGCTACAGCCTACAGCAGTTCAAGATCAATATCCACAGGCATCTCCACACGGTAGGCACCACTCGAACCACTCGAGTATAATAAGATTTGCCCTCTTATGGTTGCTGTTTACATAAAAAAATTTACAGCATGATTATCAAAACAAAAATAAAATCAAGATAAAAATCTGTTTTAACCAGAAAACTTAATTTTTCATTAGTTGTTACATTTAAAAATAATAAATTGTTCAGGTCTTTTTATAACTGATAGCTTTCTCGTTCCTATGTATAGCAATCATTTCTAAAAATTCTCTTTTCTTTATATATTCATAATTGAATGTATGTTTCTTTGATATTTGATGGTTGGTTAATGCTGTTTTATTTTTTTCATCGTATTGTGAACCTTAAATTCTATTTTTTAATCACTAAGATTTCTGTCCTATGTAAACAGCGTAATATACATTACAAGGTACTTGGTAATAATAATATTACTTTTGTTTTTGGGTATTTTTTGATTTAGTGGAATATATAATCTATTATGTCCTTTATGACTTATACTAATATAACATTTATGGAACTAATTCAATAGTTGGGAAAGTCCTTGTACATATAGTAAGGAAAAATGTTTTATGTTTAGTTTATGCTTTGTGACAATAAAATAAAAAGGAACCATTTTTGTCTTAGTATTATTAACGTTTGAGGTACACAGACTTTAATTCATTATTTCTAAGCCAATCTTTGATTTTTGTAAGCAAGTATATTTTGTAATATTTATGCCACAGAACATTAAAATGTATACAGATTGTTTCTAATTTCATACGACCAAATTCAGCATTTGATTTCTCATATAAAATTATGATAGGTCTTTCCTATAACAAAATGTATTCGATAAACCCTCTTCTGAGATATCAACCCTACTTTTTTCATACTTAAATAAAAATAGAAACTCAAAATTTTGTATATTACGTGCGATCGCAATGGCCCAACCACCGATATTTTTTCAACATTCCTGTAAAAATATAAGAGGATGACATTAGCAACCCTCAACTTATTCATAAAAATTTTTTTTAACATTTAGTTTTGTTCTCTAAAACCAATCGATTCGGAAATACCTATCCACATATTTAGTTTTTTCCTCTCTCAATTTGTGGCTCACTATTTAATGAAGAATAAAAATCATGATTTAGGTATTTTTTTCTGAATAGGTATATTGGTTCTGGAAAAAAGCTTCATGAATAAGAAACGTCTTCAGAAGAACAATTCTGAAAGTAATATTTTGACTTTATAAAACTAAATCTAGAAAAATACATACAAACAAAACATACCGGTGGTTGTTATTTTTTGGTGGGGTAAAGTGGTGAGGAACGTTTGCTGTAGAAAAGACTCATTAAAATTTTAACCAAGTAATCAACTGAAATTATGTTTCATAAATAAGAATTACCCTGTATATCACCTGAAAACATAAATATACATTCAAATAAATAGATGACGTTGAAAGCAACCTAGATAATTGTTGAGTAACGAATTTCCATAATAAAATAGTAATGCAATTTAATCAGCCAGAACTCTAGATAATTTTTCGAAAATTTATTATTCAAAACTGAATTAGTACAGCTGTGCTTTTGGAAAATGAGCCAACTACTATTTTTATTGTGTTCATTAATACTTTACATATTCATGAACATACAATTGGAAACATATCTTGATCACTCAATGGATTACGACTGAGAATAGTAGTTTTGTTGACTACTTTTATAAACTTGACAAAACACCTAAGCAGATTACTTCTAGGGGATATTACTTTGAAAAACTTCACAAGAAATTTCAGAAGATTACTTGGAAGGAGTTCAACTTTTGAGCCATTACAAGAACTCTAAGCCAGATACTTCTATAAACCTAACAAAAAATAAAATCATATCACTTTCTAAAGGATTCTACTTTGCAAACTACTTGTAAAGGGTTCAACTTTAAAAGATATTACAAAAAGTCTAAACGATCTTCTTCTAGAGACCTAAAAAAATATATAAGCAGATTACTTGTAGAGAATCAAACTTTCAAGACAAAAAACAAAAAATCTAAGCAGATAACTTATAAAGTTGAACTATTAAGATATTACAATAAGTCTAAACAAGCCACTTCTATAAACTTAACAAAACATCCTAGCAGATTACTTCTAGAGGTTCATATTTTCAAAAACTTTACAATAAATATAAGCAAAGGATTCAACTTTCAAGATATTATAAGAAATCTAAGCAAATTACTTGTAAAGGTTCCTATTTTGAAGTCCCCAGAACATATCTAATTGGATTACGTCTGACATATATACTACTTTGAGGACTTCTCACAAAATATAAGAGAATTATAACAATTATGAGAAGTTCTAATTTGAAATCCATATAACAAATCTATATGAAATATGAAAGTCTAAATAGGCTATAAACTTAAGAAGAAATCTTAGCAAATTACTTCTAAAGATTTCTACTTTTAAAAACTTTACAAGAAATCTAAGAAAACTACTTAGGGTCCAAGTTTTAAGATATTGTAAGAAATCTAAACAGATTACTTCTAAAGGTTCCTACTTTGAAGACCCCAGAACATAACTAATAGGTTTACGTTTGAAGTATATAATACTTTGAATGCCTCTTAAAAAATATAAAGGAATTATAAAAATTATTAGAGAGTCTAATTTGAAAATTCTATAACACATCTATATGAAATAAATTTTAGAGCATTTTCCAATGTTTTGTGACAACGCAATATATCTATTACTATTTTCTTGATATTAAAATAACTCTAGAAAAGCCATCTTTCTATAACACACTCAAGTTTACAATTCATATCTAATCATATTCTAAGTACAATTAATATAACAACATAGCTCATTATTTTCTTTACTATCCCTACAATTTTCTTGATTAACTTTACAAGTAATTTTTTTTCAAAATAACATCATTAAAGGTTGGTTTCAAATGCATAAGAATTAATATTAATCATTCTTATAGAAAATCATTATTATATATACTCACAAAGTTTGGCAGGCGTAACAAGGATAAACATAAGCACCTAAAGTTGGCTTAAAGCTTATCCACTGCTTAGGCTCATCTCCAAATAGAATATCCCACATTGATTTGATCCGATTGCGACATTCCTAAAAAATTATATTTTTTTATTCGCTTAAATTCCACGTCAAACTTTAGGGTAATTAGGGAAGTTACATTAAAATATTATTTTTCAATGGTAATAGTGAGATTTTTATTTCTGATAAACTATCATAGATGAAAAGAAAGTTTTGAGAAAAAAAAATGATATTGAACGAATTAATTAAGATTTATTTGCATTGAAATAGAAGATTAAAATTTTATATTTAATTAGATTTGCTTTTGATTTCATAAAGAAAAAAATCTTCTACTTAGATATAAAATAGATTAAAATAATAAATTATTTTTTTAGAGCTGACAACACCGCTAATTTAATAAAGAGTAATCGCATATCACAAAACAAAACATATTTGTTACATTTACTCACTAATTACTTCTATATAATTATTACTAATGTATATAGTAGTTATATGAATTAAATATACTCTCATTTTCATTAACACTAAGTCAAAGCTACATTGAGGTTATGTAATAGGAAAGAAAATCAATTGAACAACTATACGTAGAATCGGTGAAAACTTCTTATACTGTTAATTATATTAAAAGAGCATATCAGAATTTGAACCTACACAATTTTAAGATCTACTACAAATTAGTTTTTGAATACACTGTATCTTTCAACACAGATCTAAATCTGTAATCTACTTCTTAGCATACAATAGTATAACTCCACTGTTATATTAATATAAAACTCCATACATTAGTGGAACTCGTTGTAACTGAATTTACATACCTCAGGTAACTTAGCTACTACATGGTAAAACTGTCAGATTTATTTGACATTTTCAGTATATAGTTACTTCTCGTTATACTTTGGATACTAGTTCTAAATTTAATTTTTTATTTACTAAGGTATGGTAAAAAAATATACTTACTCCAAATATTGAGATTCTATCATAAGTGAACCCATTGGCCATTGGTGCAGTCATTTCCATATACTCTTAATGTAACACACCTCACACAAAATATTTATATTTGTGCCAGTTAGAAATTAAGAGCGTTTTACGGCATATAAATAATCCCATATCACATTTAAGCAATAATTACTTTAAACTGTCTGCATACAATTTATGTGTACTCTTGAGTGATACACAATAATCTGTCAGAAATATTTAAGACATGCACGCATTGACAGTATACTTGTCAATCTTTTTCAGTGTTGCCAAGTTGTAACATGCTTATTATCCACTTTGACTAGATTAAAGCAGCAACAGTTAATTTTAAAAATGTATTTTTTTCGAAGCAGCAGGAGAAAAGTAGCAGTGTTTAAGAACAAAGAAAAAAATTACGTTTGTTGATTTTATATTTGTCAGATGTAAGATTTAACATTTACAAAAGAACCAAATCGAAAATAAAATAATCTTTTTAGGTGCTTATAAATTATTAAATGGTTACAATTTAGATATATTTGGCGATAATTACAATAAGATGTATATATATAAAGTGAAAACTATGAAATTCTGTTTAAATTTCATCGAAGTTTCTTTTGCCATTGGAATGTCAGTATTTATAAAATTCATAGGTAAAAGAAACTCTTAACATATTTTCTTATTTATTTTATACAATAGACAATTTTTTGAATCATATGTAAATACACTTAGTAATAACTAACAAATCTATTTTGCTTTCTGCAGCATTTTAAACTGTTCCTATCAATATAGTACAACTCTTCTAAATAATATTTACAATACTTCATCCGGATTGAACATGCCCTGAAAAAATAGATTAATATAAATAAAAATTACAATTAACATACATAATTAACAATGATATTCTGTATAACAGACCTCCATATTAAAAAGATAATAGCATTTAAAGTGAATTATTACTTTTATTAGAATACTAGCAACCCCTTTGACAAATACAGAGTGTTCCGGAACTGGATTTTAAAAATTCGGGAGTAAGTTGATGACGTGAAAATAATGCTGTGATATAAAAAAATATGTCATACGATCCCTCGTTTCTGAGTTATAGGGCTTTAGAGTTGCGAAATCAGAGAGCATTCCAAAAAATGGCTAACTTCAAGCTTTGAAATTATGTGGAAAGTGCAATGATGTAGATAAAAATTACTTTAACGCAAATAAAAACATTTTACTAAAAAAACTTTAAGTTTTCTTGATTCGAGAATGAGTAGATGACGTGAGAATAATAATGTGACAAGAAAAAAAAATTTCATAGGATATCTCGTTTCCGAGTTATGGTACTTTAAAGTTGCGAAATCAGATATTTAAGTATATTTTCTAAATTATACATTCGAATATTATAAATCTACACTACTATCTGAAGTACAATATAAAGATAGCAATAATGAATTTTTCATTTCGATTTTTTAGAAAAATATACTCTGTGAAACTCGATAAAATTTATAGTTCAGGAAATATGTAAATTTTTAGATCGTTACACATACCAAAGAAACCGTTCGCCATAAAGAGACATTCTAAGGAAAATTATCTTTAATTGTAATTATTTATTGAAAATACTTACTTATTAAAACACAATCAAACATTTCTAATTGAACTGATTACTGTCGATTATCGAGTTACTTACATTAGGAAAAAATTGAAATGTAGCCTACAACTTATCAATTAAAAACAAAAAAAAACTATACTAAATGTTCGAAGTGGGCAACTTGCATTTCTACAGACTTTCGGAGTGTATAGAGGATATTTCTTAGAACTTGGAAGACAATTCCAAGATTCTGATTATAGCGTTTAGTTCCTTGTGTTAAGTGATGTTGCACTTACAAAGCTTCATTTACAAAGTGGGCATGAACCACAGGTCTCTGCGAATTTTTAGAAAAATATGACATGGGTGGAAAATCATTTTAAGAAAATTCAAAGTATCGCTGACCATTCAGGTTATTATCAAAAAAAATATGGACCTACTATTTGATACTTTATAGGCTAACCAACTAAATTTGTCTACATTTGAATTCTACAATACAATGTTCGACTGTATGCAGTCCAATTAGAAATATTTGATTGTATTTTAATTCGTCCTATATATATTTTCAATAAATAATTACAATTTATGATAATTTTCTTCAGATTGTCTCTTTATAGCAAACGGTTTCCTTGGCATGTACAGGGATTTAAAAATCTACATATTACCTGGACCATGAATTTTATTGAGATAAACCTTATTTTTGAAAATTCATTTTTGTTATCACTAGATTGTACAGGTTGTACCCGTAAAATTGACGGATTGTTATTAAAGAAAGGTCACCTGCATTTGCTATATCCATTTTTAGTTGGATTTACAACATAATTTAACATGAAGTATTTAAACACTGAGAATTTTGGCAGTTTTGATTAAAATTTATATTGTGTTAAAAGGTATTTCAATTTATAAATTGTTTCAAAACTCACAATATGTTAAAAAACAGATATACGACAGATTCATTCAATGTCGTTGATAGCTCAGTGTTAATGCTCCGTGCTTCCAAACTGCAGATTCCGGGTTCGAAACTCGTCTAGGAAAATTTAATTGTTTTTATGTTTACAGAACTAAATTGAAATAGTTAGTGTTTCACATGATAAAATGATAAGAACCTATTTTTTGTAGCAAGACAATATAATATAGTTGAATCAAAAAAGCATTTGATACGGAAGTGATTGATGGATTCATTAATCATTGCAGTGATTAATGGATTCTTTATGGGTACATTATGTACAATAGTCATGTATATTAGTTATTTAACCAACAATTACATTAATGAAGGCGATTAATGATAGAGATATTTTTAATGTTAATGTTCTAGATCATTATTCTCATTTAGATTAAGTTGGTTAAAATACTGTTCCGTCTATCTTATATTTTTCTAAAGTGGAAGAAAACAGTTTGGAACTTTTATTTGAGGCGTTGAGAATTATAGTGGCCTAACCCCAATATGGAACAAATGAGAAAATGGATGTTTTTGTAAAGAAGCACATGTTAGTGAGACATTTTTTTCCTTTAATCATTTTATTTTTAGTTATTTATTAGTAATATACTAGAAGATTTCAATGACAATCAAAAAAGTTTGTTTTGATGTGGGTTATACCACTATAAGGTATTAATTTAAAGGGATTTAAGGCCTATTTTACAACCTAGGGTTAAACTGGAAATTAAACTATGATTTGAACTCCATTTTAAAAGAAGAGTAAACAGGATTGGTATCTTTTAAAGGTCACAGTAAAACAAACATTTTTCTGCCAGTTGTCACAAATATAACCAACATCTTTCTGATATTTGTTTCAAAGTTGAATTGTTTAAGAAAGTTATAAAACAAAAATGAACAAAGAATAAAAAAATCCTGCAATTTCTGTAAAGTGCTGCTTGTGGTTAATCTTGTTAAGAAATACAAAGAAACGGTCGAATTGGTAGCAGATAATATTCTCGTCTTTTTCTTATTCTTCTCTATAGCTCTTTATGCCTTTTTGAGCGATATTGGGATTTTAGTTTTCATTCTCCTTTCATCCATATTTTCTGATTCTTTGCTACTTCATTCGAATGTTGTCTGTTTTCCCTTGTCTTCCCCTTCCTGTGCTATTTGTTGCAGCCAAGTTTTCCTGGGTCTTCCTTTCTTAGTTTTGGGGTTTTGTACTCATCAAGATTTTCATCAGCTGGCTTCAAACTATTATGTTGTTAAGTTTCAGAAAGCTCGGTTGAAACCCATTTTCCATAGAGATTGAGCTAGGTCCTTTTTCCCATTTCTCTTAAAAGATATTCTCTTCATTTCTTCACATGAAAATTTCATTGTGAACTGATATACACCACATTGTTATTTAGCATTATCAATATTTAAAACTGAGAATTAGCATAATTAAATGTGATAGAATCGCTAGGGATATGTTCCAATAATGTAAAATATTTGTTGAACAATTGTATAGTGAAAAAACTAGAAAATTTCATATCAAAAATGATTTACCTTTGCACGTCTCAAAATAGAATCTTTGCTTGCATCATATGGATGATCTTTTGAAGGGATTTCTAATACTGCTGGAATAGGTGAATTATGAGAATCAATAATATGTCTAATAATTTCAGCAATATTTTGATTTATCAAAATAATATCAATATCATCTCTCTTCAAAAAACGTTTGAAACAATCTTCAATTTCACTTACTGCAGTATCTACAAAATGAGAAGGCATAATAATTAATTTTGAATAATATTGAGTAAATTTTTCTACATACAAGAAATCAAATACATTGCTTATAAATCTCAATACACATAGTAAGAAATGAGCTCATAAAATGAAGATATGTAGTTGTTTTATAAATATAACTTTAACTTAAAAAAATTAACTTACTTTTATCAACTACCAAAAAGTTCGAGTGTCTATTTTTATTTATTTCGCCAACTCCACCCAGAAGGAACCCAACACAAGTATCCTAGAAATAAAGCTGTGTCAGCTAACATTACATATATATATTACTATCTTAGCAACTTACCTCATCTCCTATAACTGATATCAATTTACCTTTAACTGCTGCATGTAGAGCCATATTTTACTTTTTCAATTCAAAATTTTTCAGAAGAAATTACTAAAGTCACCTGATGACCCTACTTTACTAATAAGCAGCTGACTTTGACACATGAATATGTGACAATCAATCATTTTGACCAACATAAAGATTTCAAATCAATGGTAACTGTACTCAACGTTCAAATAAACATTTTTTAATCGTTTCGCCATATATTACACAACAAATATTATGCAACGTTAGTAAGCAGTTTTGAATTTTAGCTTTAGGACAATATAACTATAAAACGTTCACTTCGCACATTGTCAACTTTAACAACATATTGCCAACTGAATAAAAGTGATTTGATTAAACATTGGATTTTGCTATTTTTTACTATCTATTATAATTATATTAGTGTAAACCGGCTTATTACTAAAACTGAAATAGTAGACAATAGTATACAAGATTAATATTAGTTTCTTTTGAGTTTTAAACTTCTACATAAGTTTAATTTCGATACCGAACATGATTAAGTTTGTTATGTTATATTTAATGTGTTGTAACATATATTTAGTATTAGGAAAGAAACACAAAGAAAATGAAAAACCAGACTGGGCAAAAAAAGATATTAGGGATTACACAGATGCAGATATGGAGCGGTTACTAGAACAATGGGAGGTAACTACTGAATATAAATTATTATTATACATTTATTATTACACTTCCAGCTTCTGAAATTTTAATTTAATTAATAATTAGAATAAAACACAAACTTAATTTTCCGCTTGTAGGAAGATGATGAACCACTAGAACCAGATGAATTACCAGAACACCTTCGACCAGCACCTCCATTAGATCTAAGTAAAATGAATCCAAATGATCCAGAAGGTATGTTACAAGCAACAAAGAAAGGCAGGACTCTCATGACATTTGTACAAGTAGCTGGTACTCTTTCAAAAGATGAGACTGAAGAGTTGACTAAATTGTGGCAAACTAGTTTATGGAATAATCATATACAAGCAGAAAGGTAGATTAAAAACAAATAACTAGGTCAGAAATTTAACAGATTTAGAAAATTCAGAAAATTATAAATGTTTTCTCCATCTAACAGTATATAACTATTCTTCACTTACATTCACTTGACACTAAACTCATATTAAAGAAAAAAAAAGACAAATATGAGATCAGAGTAACTTTTATAAAAATAGAAACACTGAAAAATCAACATTTCTTACAGATAAAATAATTAAATATTGGCGTTGAATAGTAGTAAATTTCTACCAGACATTAAGTGCTGTTACCTAGAAATAGAAGGAGGTTTTTAAGGGAGGGTCTTTTTAAAAGATGAGAGAATATCCAGATACAACTAAATTTTTGATGAGAATTTGAAAAGCAATGAAACGCTATGCTCATTTTTTTGTAATTATTACTTAGTAATTTTTACTTCCAAAAACTGAGCACCCTACTAATATAATAAATTTTCCACAGTAATTTATTTCACTTCCTTTACTATCATCAAAACAGAATGGTGTACAACAACTCAGTCTTAAAGATATTTAAACTCAATTAAAAATATGTGTTTTTTGGCCAAGAGAATTATCCTACTATGTGCACTAGACTTAGGGCCGAGGATTGTGAAGAGTCAGCACAATAATCAAAGTTTGATAACTACTTAAACTTACTATTTATACATAAATACCAAAAAAGACAAAGACAAGTCGCGCGTGCCAATTCTCTAGGAGCACCAGCCCAGCTGAGATCTACCTGTTTGAGAGCTGCTCGCTTCACTGTCTTGAGACAGAATGAGTTTCTCTTGGGTCTCGCTTGGATTCTTGTAAGTGTATTGGTTCTTCCTAAAACTTATACCAGATATATAGAAGAGGATTAAGTTAATTGCATGCTATTAGGTCCTTAAAAAGGCTATAAATGAAAGACTTGGAATTTCCTGGGTCAGATATCAGTCAATCAGAGTTGGAAGGATTACTGTTTCATTGAGGAAATTGTTCAGGGAAATGTATACCTGTATTAAGTATTTTTAAAAGCGAGGGTACATGGCATGGTCCCTCCTTCCTGTGATGAAGTCACAAAATTGTGTTTGTAACGTGTGCGTTTGTGTGTATGTGTATCATAGGGATACCTACTGACCAACGAGAAAATCCATCTGTGCAGGTGAAGGAGTGACATCTGGCGACCTCCACTGATTTAGGCGATTTTGGAAGTTCGTCTCCACTCTTCTCAGCATATCAATATCAATGGCATCAAAAATGTTCTTCAGGTGAGAATGGTCTGTGGTCTATCGTCAGATATTTGAAGATACTGAAATATTAGTCGAAAAACCATATAAAGTATTGATAAGAATGATTGGTTGTGGTAATAAAACAAGAACTTAAAAGGAGTTTTGTGAAATTTTTAATAATAAATACTCTGGTCAACACGTTTAGCACTTTACAGTTAGCAAAATTGGAAAAAAAATCCCGCAAAACAGGAATGTTAAAAATATTGAAAAACCAGGTATAATTGTTCAATTTACTGATGAAGAAAAGTTAGATGTACTCGTACTTCTAGAGATTGAGTAAAATCCGCATAAGACAACTCGAGAACTTGCCGCCATCAATGTTGTAAGTAAATCATCAATTTCGAGTGTTTTGCTTAAAGAAAAATACTACCCTTACAAAGTTGATGCTTTAGAACTGAAAATGGAGATGATACTGATAGAAGGCAAGAATTCTGTGAATTGATTATGGACAGAATGAACACAAATTTGCAGTTCATAAACAAAATATCATTAACAGTAAAATTATTGACCATTCTTCTTTTTAGTGCACAGTTAATGGTGAGGTTGATCTAGATTTTGTGATTAACTTGTTAGTGTCTACATTTCAAAGACTTTTTCCTAATCATCCAAATGATAAAAATCGATCTATTTACTACCAACAAGACGGAACACCACCGCATTTTGCACGTACATGTACAGTTAGAAATTATTTAAACGAGATTTGTTTTTCCTAATAGGTGGATTGGAAGACATGGAACGATCGATTGGCGACTAGATCCCCCAATTTGAATCCTCTCGATTACTTGTTATGGGTTATTTAAAATCTAAAGTATATTTAAATAGACCAGACAATATTGCTGATTTAAAAGTTAGGAAGAAATTAACAAAATAACTCCTGAGGTCATACAAAATTCCAAAATCGTCTTCGGTTATTGTTAAGAAGTGAATGGTGGCCATTTTAAACATTTAATTCAATTGTAAAGTACATTGAGAAATATATTCTAAATATCATGCGACATTTTCTTCATTCTAAGTAAAGTTTTGTGACATTATGAAAATGTTAAATACTTATTTTCTCAGTTATGATTGCAGCAAATTTAAAAAAACTGAATTGCTGAACAGAGGACTAAAATCCCTTTCCAACAAGTTCCACTCGATCCCTTTCTTGTTTAAAATTTTCGAGGGGGTACTTCTAATTCAGAGGGGGTGCTGGACTGCTGGGGGTATAATATTTTCATACTGTAAATTGAATGTATTCCATACATATGGACCGCATTGTATATTACAACTCCAGAGATGTATATACGTGACATACTCATGCATATTATGACTATTACAACCTTTTAAATCGTTATATCTCAGAAACGGTGGCTCTTAGGAAAGAAATTATTGATACGTTTTATGATGTACAATTTTTATCTGCTGTATTTTTAGTATAAAACTTACCTGGAAATTGCAAAAAACCCATTTTTTGACCTTTGGCCTTGAACAAAATTCTTTCCGGTAATTTTATACTTTCGCAGTAACCTGGATTTTTGGCTTTATAAAATCGAAAAATCATCTGATTTCGATGAATTTTTTTTAATCTTCGTTTTTAGGGCAGATTTACGAGAAAAATTATGGGAATAAAAAAATGAAAACTTAATTGGTTGAAGGACTTTAAAGTGTTCATAAAAATGAAATCATTCACGTATAATTGTTATATTTTTTTCATGATCTATAAAAAAACCAACAAATTGAAAAAAAATTCATACAAAAATATTGATTTCTCTAAAAATTGACCTTTTTTCACATTTAAACATTTGTACCTTTTTTATTAAGTAATCATTAAAAATATATAAACAAAAACATTCTTAAAATGACTTATGGTAATAAAGTGTACAATATTAAAATTAACTTTGAAAAATTAAAAATTTTCACCATTATAAAAATGGTATCTTACTAAGGTTGACTATTAAAGAGAATTGAAAGGGGGCGAAGGGCAAGGGTTGTTTGAAAAGCAGACCAAATGTGAACATTTGTTTTGAATTTTT
The DNA here is from genome assembly GCF_026250575.1 of Diorhabda carinulata. NCBI lineage: Eukaryota > Metazoa > Arthropoda > Insecta > Coleoptera > Chrysomelidae > Diorhabda > Diorhabda carinulata. The sequence goes on along the minus strand of NC_079472.1, from coordinate 52,138,816 downwards.
AGCACATCTTCCCCCTAACCTAACCTAATCTATATAAGTTTTAATTTATTTTATTCTGATCCTGAAACCGAGACTTTTTTTTCAGATATTTAGTAGGTGATAACAGAGCTATATTCCTGTTTAAAGATGGATCCCAAGCATGGGTAGCAAAAGATTACCTGATTGAACAAGAGAAATGTGAAAGTGTTACAATTGAATCGAAAGTGTATCCAGGAAAATTCTCAAAAAATACGAACAAGGAAGAACTATAATTATATTTTTTATTAAATATATTTTTTTTATTTTTTACAAAGTATTATTAGTAGTTTTCATACCATTCTTGAAATGCTTTATATTCTAGAACTAATTTTTTCAAATAATGATGCGTAAGTATTGAAAGCAGCTTGGGGTTTTTGGCATTATACAGTCCAAAAAAAATCAAGACAAAAGAGAGGTCAAGAAAGAAAGTCAATTAACCCCTGTTACTACAAATTATGTGAAATACTTGATCCGATAATTACAAGAGATTTCTCCAAATGAATCAAAACAGTTTTGATACATTAATAGCTAGCTAGATATAAAAAAAAAGATACTGTATACGTCTTGTTAGTCAGGAACTTTCTGTAAGATTAAGATATCTATCTTAAATTGACAACTGCAATTGATATGGGTTAAATAAACACTTCAATGTTTCATCGATCGTCAGTTGCTCAATGAATCTCTTTAGTTACAGTACCATAATATAGGCGCTCCTGAATTTCATCACTAAATGCACCCGATCCCTTTTTTTTCTGTTTATTCTGGAACTCTTTATTAAAATTGGTTCATTAGATATTTTCTTTCTTTTACTTGTCCTCTTAACTGATTTATACTTTTGTAAATCGATACTTTTTATTATTTTTATTTAGTTTAGATTTTACTCTTTGGGTTATTACACTTATAGAAGCACCACAATCTTCTGCGGTAAACAGAATGAACTTGAGCATACCGCGCTCTAGACGTTCTTAAATGTCAAAGATAGTTGTTGAGAAACAGTAACGCATACAATGATCGCGCTCTTAACTTCGAAGTTATCCAACTTTTTCCGTGCTGATCCTGATTCGAAAAAATAACCTCACTTTTCTAGTGTAGTTTGTAGTTGCAGAAACCATAAAAATTGACTTCTTTGAGTGAAAGTCTGCTAGATTTTATACGTGTTCATAAGTGTTTATATAACAGTCGACGGGATAGAAGAAAACTAAAATTTGGCAGAACATAGGAAAAATTTTCCCATTTTAAAATCCCATGATAATAAGAATTCCAACTGTACAGTTATTTTTGTATCGGCTGTCTACGATCTCTCATTATAAATGGTTGGCGGCCCTGCTAATTAAATTTTTACGTGCTGTCATCTTGACTTTTATTTTTTACTTCATGATTTCCGATTTGCTTCTAATTTGAATTTATTTTGTCAAATAATTAAAAACTGAACTAAAAAGGTGTGTTTATCGCATCAGACAAAACTGGTGATTAATCTCATTTTAAAACGTCATATTTCAGACGCATGACTTCAGCACTTCTATGAGACACTCCTAAAAGAATATTAAATATACTATATTAAGTACTTGATATTACCTAAACGAGCATTAATTTTATGTTCAGTTGAATTCCACACAACTTTCTTTTCAAAGCGACAATAGATGCGAATACCTCTTCTACATTTTAAAGAGGAGCGCTGATTGGATGTTTCTATTACGTTCGGTCTTTTCTTTTCCATGTGATTGCACCATAACCAATAAAAAATCTGGATAAATGACATCTATCAACGTTACGTAAAATGTAAATAATTGTCATTTTGTATTTTGTTCATTAATCAAAGAATGACTTCCAGTTTCCTTAGACGGTTTGGTAATGTAAGTATTATTATTATCAATTTTTCTTTGAAGGAACATTTATTTAATTGTAGAAAAAATGTTTGAACTTGTTTTCAATTGGTCAAATAAGACTGTCAAGTTCAACTCAGTGTGTAGATCCTCCTGATGATTTATTTACAATTCCTAGACCACCTTCAAGAGAAAATGAACCTATTGAACAACGTCGAGCCAGGTGCTATTTGAAATAATAAAATAATAATCCATTTATATTTGTGTTTTTATTGTTTAGATTAGTCTATCAGTCAAGAAAACGAGGTATGTTGGAAAATGACTTGCTTCTCAGCACATTTGTTGCAAAGTATTTGAAATCTTTTGATGAAACCCAGTTGGAGAAATATGATAGGTGAGTTTTCCAAAAAATGTTTCTTATCAATCAAATATGGTTAGGACTAAATTTGTTTATAAATTTACTTCAATTATGAAATGACAAAGTGAAATATTGAACATCAGTAGCTCTTTATACTGCTCTTCTTTACCTAATAACATTAATTATGAATTGAGTATTGATTAATTTTATATTTGATTCTCATATGGCGTATCAAAATACCCTTCTTCGAAACATTAACACATAACTTTAGATTCTCTTTACTGGTTTAATTTTGTCGCTATTCAATACTTTTACATGAAATAGAGTTTCTTTTTTAATATTGATAAGGGACTATCTATATTTTTTATTGCTGTGAAAAACATGTAAATTTACTGAAGTTTTAGAATTTCTTTAACTTAACAACTTTATTTCTAAGTATTTGATTTCGTTTTGCAAATTGCATTGATTAGGGAAGGTTTTTCACAAGTACATGTGGCACAAAGATTACATTTGCCACAATCTATTATTTCTAGAAAATTAATCAAATTCCAAGAGATGGGAAGATATTGAAGATCAGATCAGAGCCAAGAGAGTGTAACCGATTCTAATCGGGACCACTTTCCAAATTCAAGTGCTGATCAATTATTTGTTACATCTATTTTGCATCACCAAGATTCTGTGTAATCAATCAACACAAAATTAACAATGATACAATATGGAGAAGACTTTGATTTGAGGCCCAAAGTATATGTAACTGGATGTGTGTCAATCTTAATCTTAAAGGAGGGCAACTGCAGATTATTATATATCATTTGAACTGGGAAGACCTCCAGTGGTTCAATGTAATATATTCAGATGAGAACAGATTTTGCCAACTATGTGTCTCAGTATACAGAAGAAAGAATGAAATATGCATATGAGCATGGTGATGTATAGTGTTCATTGAAAGAGGTAATCTTTCAGATACTTTATTAAAGTATTAGAATTACAAGTTATATCTTTTGGTCTCTTTGTCTTGTAAGAGAAACAAGCTATGGTATAGTCAATTAAATCTATCATAGCCTCTGTGTGATGTAATAGATAGCTACTCACAAGCTGTATTTAATCTGCCATACAATTTATATGAGTTATATCTTAAGGCTTATTGATTGGAATGCTTTTCATCAAAATGAAATCAGAAATATGTCTCTGACTTGCCCAGAAGTGCTATCGCGCACTAATTGGTGTTAGAGAATGAATACTCCAGTAAGAATTAAAGTGAAATTGAGGAACCATTAAAAGTAATCTTATTCTTTACTATGATTGGCTGTGTAATAATAAATTTAATGTAAATGTGGGGAAAAAAGTGTACTTGGTAATCCGTCAAAGATGCAAGGGACAGTGTAACCCCACTATTAAACTGAACAACTTAATGCTTAAAAGAGTACAGGAATACAGATACCTAGGTCTGGTGATATCTGATAAATTAATGAGGTATGGACATGCAGATAATGTGACTGAAAAAATTACTCAATTTATTGGACTAATGAAACCACCAGCTATAGTTTATTTCAGAAAGGTATAGAGCAATAACATCTCATTAGGTATGCAAAGGGACCCAAAGAATATTTAAGCCACTTTCATAGTTTGGCATTGATTTCATTGTAAAATTTATCCTTTTTATCAAGTGCAGGTAGTACCACACGGATTGGGGGTTTAGCCTATTGTTATCTATTTACAAACACTGAAAATAGTGTCCCAAAGGCGTGCCATAGGATACTCGTAAAAAGAAAAGAATTTTATTTCAATAGAATCAAAATATTAGGCATTATGTACATAGTATTAGGTACACTTATTTTTTATTGAACAATATACAAAAAATACATTATACAGAAATTAAATTATAAAAAATCATAATATTCTTCGTCATCTGATCAACTGTCATCTCCTCTTGACGTTATAATTAACGGGTAGACGGTCTGATCGATCAAGTAGTCAAGATCCCACATTTTCTCCTCTTCTTTAATGACATGCTGGGCTGCTTTTCGCCAGTTCTCTGGTGTCACCTCCTTGATGGCTTGATCAAACAGTAGCTTAACATCTTTCATTTTGAATGTCGTGTTGTGTCTTGCTACAAATCCTTTCACTTGCGCCTATATAAGTTCTATAGAATTTAGTTCGCAATGATATGGCGGTGTGTGCAGCACAGTTACACTATGTTTTTCTGCTATATCTTCCACGGCGTATTTCATAAAACGATGTTTATGTAAATTTGCTATAGCTAATAGTTCTTTTTTTATCAAATTATATTCAAATTCAATACTTTTGGTGGTTAACCAGTCAATAATTTCTTTTTTTCTCCAAGATGAAATTGGAGTCTTCTATATGCTTCGAGAATGATAACTTGCGTTAACCATAACTATTACTGAATCAGCCGGAATGTATTTTATCATTTCACCAAAATAGTGTTCAATAACATCCGAATCCATGTCCTCGTGGTAATCTCCCCTATGGCACGACTGAAAGGTCAGTAAACCTTCTTTTAAAAATCCCTCTTCGCTTCCAATATGGACGATTATTAGTCTTTAGCAGCTTGGCGAGCACCGGTTACATTTTTGTCTTGCCACATTTTTGGTACTGTATAACTTTCATTAATCCACGTGTCACTTATTTATACTTCTTAAGTATTTTCGTCGCCAACAAACAATTTCATCGCTTTCCAGTTATGCTTTTCCCAAGCAAAATCCATAGTTCTCAAAGCGGTTCATAAAAGTTTTTTACTTACCAACGAAATACTGTCATCCTAGCCAAGCTCCATTGGTCGATAAGCCATTTCAATGATTTTGTTTAAAATGACTTTTTGTACATTTTGGTTAAATTTTTATATTTCTTACAATGGGGATTGAAATCAAAGAAATATTAATTTAATATTTGTAAATTTTTAGTTCCACCTCCTCTGTATAGTAGATTTCTACTAAAATTTATAGCAATATTTTTAGGATAAAAGTTATTTGTTATTATTGTTAGGACAAAGGTTTATAACATTTTCAAAGCTACAAAAGTAAGGAAGCACCACTATTCAAAAATTTATGAACAATAATTGGCTACAAATATATTAATAATTGATAAATGAAAATTTTCAACTTACATAAGAATTCGAGGAATATGTCTCAAAAAGTATTGGTAATACATAATTTCTCTAATTACTCATATCACATATTGATGAAGCAATCAAATGATTATATTTCTGTTAAAGATTTAAGTAGATCTTTGTATATATAAAAACCTTTTTCCGAAAAACTTTTTCAAAAAGCTGAATTAAATTCTGACCAGAATAAACTTATAAACACATCAAGTGATCAGTTAATGAAACTTACTTTTGACGATATTTGTCTGAACAAGTTTTGGCTAAGTATAAAGAAGGAAAACCCATAATTGACCAAAGTAGTTTTGAAGTTTTTTACACATTTCTCTACCTCTTGTAATCGCGAAAAAATATTTTTCATAATGGTTATTTAAAAAGAAATCAAGAAATTTAGCACTTGAAAATGATATTATTTTGTGTTAAACAAAAATCAACCCAGACATTCAACTATTATTAAAATCCAATCAACCTCAAGTTTATCATTAAATCATTCTACTAGATTTTATAAAATAGTATTTTTTGCAATTTCACTAATTATTTTCTCCTGAGTAAACAACTTTTGTCTTACAATAATGCTTACGCTATAACTCCACTTGATACTTTTTGTTACTCATAGATATGTTTAAACGTACTATTGCATTGGTTACAATTGATAATAATCCATCAGACTCAATATTAAACAATTAAACACTCAGGTCGCTTCATTTATTATCCGCCGATAGAATGATTTTTGTGGCCTGAATGTTTTTTATTTGTCAGCTTCCCTCGCGATCCCCTCAGACTGATCACGCTACCCCATGGGGGTTACGGCCCACCGGTTGAGAATCTTTGTGCTAAGAAATTGAAAAATACTCTTTTTTCAGAATATACAAAAAACTTTTAAATTTTTCATACATTCCAACATTGATAATGTAAATAATTTTTATATTACAGATTAATTAACGGTCCTTCAAATGATTGGGAACTTTATTACTGGGCAACCAATCTTAAGGAAACACCCATTGAGCACAATCATGATGTCATGGATTTATTGAAATATCACTGTAAAAACTTGAATAAGGAACCGAGAATTCGACAACCAGATCTTTAAGTATAGGTCCGTTGTAGTGGCTGTAAATTATTGTAGTATTTATTATCAATAAAATATATTATGTAACAAAATTATATTTGAATATATCAGGGTTTTTTTGAAATAAATGGATAACCCATTTTTGAATTATTTAATGAAAAAGTAAAGATAATGAAGACAAAAAGGGATTCATAATTTGGATCAAGGAAGAATATGAGTACGAAGGAAGCTCAACTGAATGGTATTGGTAATCTAACTCTATATGAATTGTTCGAAGTCAGTTTTGTCCAAAAAGTCACAAGGGTATATAACTGTGAGTTTTTATTTTCAGTGAAGGAATGAAAATAAAAGTGAATTAATATTCTTCAAGTAATAATTTAAATAGAATGGTGATACTTATCGAATTATAACAAGACCAAGGAAAGAAATTATAGAATAAGTTTTCCTTATGAATAAAAATATAAAATAGGATATATTAACTTATTCTTCAATGCCACACGGCCTTCATATGGGAGAGGCACATTGTAAATTATTTATTATTCTAATGATTTATATCCACGCAAAGAGTATGAACAACACCTGTAATGTATATAATCCACCTTGTATTAATTTTCTTTTTATTCAGATTTATATATGGTTCTGTCTGAAATTATCTAGAGATCTTTTAAGCCTTTTTTGTACTATTAACAGCAATTAGAAGTACATTTTCTACAAGCTGTTGGCTATCAACCTATAGGTTGGTTTTGGGAATGTCCTGATGAGACTTCTCCATTGAGAAAGTCTCTTGCACTTTATTTGAGATCAATTAGCCAGCTTCATTTCAGTCTTCTGTTGTTTGGTTCTTGGGCTAGCGGTTGTAGTAGTAGATTAGGATGGCTGTCCAGTTTTAGATAGTGGTTACGACTTCTTTCTTTGTACTGTCCCTTGTATTGTTGGAGTAAGGAGGTCTTGATGGATCAATTTGTTTGTGATATACCATGTTGCATTGACTAGTGATTGAAGGATTTTAGATTGTCCTCATTGTATGAGAGCAATTCCCTCCAATTGAGTTTAGAGTCTAAGTGTAATCCCAGGTATTTGACACAAGAAGTTACTAGTATCACTATTTTGTTAATAGTAACTGGAGACATTGGTTTTTTCTTATGGTAAAAGTTATGTACTAGGATTTGGAATAAGTGGTCTTGGAGATTGGCAGAAGCTATTATTGGATCCTCATGTATAACCAGTATCACTGTGTCACTAGCAAATATGCCTGTCATAGTGTAGTTTGAGGTTGGAATGTCAAGTATATATCAGCTACAGTACTGGCCCTAGGACGCTGCCTTGTGGAACTCCAGTTTTAATAGATTGAAATTCAGAGGTCTCATCACTAACTTTTGTTCTGAAGGTTTTGTTTGACAGATATGACTGAAGCACAGTGTAGTATGATATATATATATATATATATATATATATATATATATATATATATATATATATATATATATATATATATATATATATATATATATATATGTTGAAATTACTAAAGCTTTAGTGGGTAGTTCTTCTAGCATTATCAGAGTTATCATGTCTATTCCTTGTGCCTTTTTATTGTTTAAGGATTTAATTTTTAATTTTCTTTTATGTCTTTCGGGCTTGTGAGTTTTATTGATGTTTGGCTCTCTTCTGGATTGTAGAGTGGAGTATTAATTAGATTGTTATGTATAGGGAGGTCATTGTTTGGAGTGAAAACATTCTTCAAATGTTGAGCAAAGAGGTTGGCTTTTTCTTTACTGCTTCTAACCCAAGTGTTTGGCAATTTTTTAGAGAAAAGGTTAGTGTTATTGGTTTTCTAGAGTATTTGATTGGTTTCCAGATGGAGTGATCATATCGGTTAAGGTTTGTTAAGTATTGTCTTGTAACTCTCTAATTTTTAGCTTGAATATGTGTCTTGCGTGATTGAACTCTCTTTTATCATTTGGAGTATGACTCCGCTGCCATTTTGCTTTTGCTCTAAGCCTTTTATTCGTCTCATCTTGTAAATAACACTTGTAGTGAAAAAAAAATATATTTAGAAGCGCTTTCTTAGGCCTGTTTTGTTTTATTATTTCGAGTTGAGATAACAGCTGTTAAATTTGAAATAAATTAAAATAAATATGGATTATGGATAGATGCTATTCCGTAAGTTATGTATTACGAATAACTTATTACGTCTTTATCTTCTGTTATCTTTACAAAAATACAAACAGAAAAGGGCCAAGTGCGAAAGGTAAAAAGTACAAGTAGTGTACAATAAATTATTTAACGAAAAACATGCAAAATCTTTTTTTTGATCTGAATCTGAGAAAGTGATAATATATTGTCATCAGAAAATTTTACAATTTTATGGATAAAGCGACACATTTTTTTATTAAATAATATAAAATAATAATGTGTTTCAATAATAATAATTATAATATCTTACTTCTTACTAAATTGACGTATGCCAGTCTATTGAGTATACGGTAGATTGTAGAATTCTTCCACAGAATAATAATGTCTTTTCAGCAGAATTGTCTTTGTAAATCTTCGGAATTTATTAAATGTATTTGCCATTTTTAATTCTAAAGGTAGCTGATTGTATCATCGAAAATTGGATGCATTGGATACCAGCGTTTGACAACAATATATACAAAAAAAAATAATTACATTTCATCAATCTATTCCTGCAATCTAGATATTTTTTCACCTGATATTGGTAGAACTGATTTTAAAAATTGAAGAAATAAACATAACCTTGATTAATAGATGTCATGTTGAAAGAGACATGTAATGTCTAAAATTAGAAAATAGGGAGTTGATAAAGTTTTTCACCCTTAAGAAAATCGAAATGGTTTTCCAAAGTGTACTTTCCTATGTTCTGAATAAATATCTTGGAGAATTTGTCGAAAACTTGGATGAAAATCAATTAAATGTTGGAATATGGGGAGGTATAAGTAAAATAAACTGAAAGTTTTTTTTATATTTTTTTTTAATTTTCTTTTTAGGAGACGTTGAGTTGAAAGATTTAGTCCTAAAACCGGCTGCCCTAGCAGAGTTAGATTTACCTGTACAGTCTGTTTATGGAAAAATAGGTTTGTAGTCTTTAATACTCAATTAAAGTAGGTTTGGTGAACTACTGACCTTTATAGGATGAGGTAATAGTTATTTAATAAGAAACCTTCACTGTTTATTTTAAATAACATGCTTAAATTAGGAATACATGCTAGTTTTAATACATAAATTTTATATGGACGCTAAAATTTCCTCATTAAAATTCAAATATAGATACCAAATTTTAACTAAATGCATACAAATTAGCAAATCTTCAATTAAAATATACAGACAGAATACCCTAGAATAAATTTAAGGAGATTCCAATAAAAAATTATTCCTAGTATAGCTACTCAATATATGAATCTGTGACATTCAATTATTATTTTTTTATTGTTACTAATTTCATTATTATCAATAACTTCCTTTAACCTTGGCAATATTGAATGTGTGAATGGATATTATTCAGATTTGGTTAAATCTTGCAAAATATTAAAAAACTGTTTATTTAATATGAATTTTATCATAATTTCCAATATTGCTATTTGGTTAATTTTCTTCTAAAATTTATAATACCTTTCTAAGAATTTAAAATTACACAATCTTATGTAATTTAAATTTGGTGTTTTTGATTGATATCACAGCTGAAAATTGTTCTCTGGTTTTAGAAAAATTTATTCATTTTAAAGGGCAAAAATGGATATAATAGTAAAAAATAAATTTCTATTTATAGTGTTGAATTGGCAATAAGCTAACAAGTTTTTGTGGCAAATTATTGCTCTTCAAAGTATTTAAATTCTCGTTTTATCATCTCGTTTTTAGGAAAAACTTGAATATTTATGTAAGAAATGACACTTTCATTCTTATCTGTTAAGGAAGACATTTTTCCATTAACAATAGAAGGTTTTCACACCAAAAATCTTTAATAACTTTCTGGTACTAATTCTGCACCTATAAACACTTCTTTAACCCTTTTTTATTTATAATATTGACAATTAGGGGGTAATTAAATCCACTCACAATGGGGTACTTGTAATATAAACGACCTCTTTTCCAAGTATTTGTAATTTTCAGGAAAGCTTGTTTTGAAAATACCATGGAAATCTCTATACACATCCAGTACTATAATCACTGTTGAAGATATATATTTGTTAGTACAACCAAATCAACAAGTTAAATTTGATCCAGTAAAAGAAGAACGAAGACTTTATGATTTCAAATTGAAGGAGATTCATCGAATTGAAGAAGCAAAAAGGCTCGAAGAAGAAAAGTGTAAGTATTAAAAATATTTTCAAATCTAGAAAACATATATTTTTTAATAAAAAAGTTTGTTAACTGGGCACAATTTAGAAATTTTGAGTTGGAATTACTGGAAATGTTATCACTATTTACTACCAACGCATCAAATTCATAATTACACTGTACTGTGTGTTTAAATAACCAGAGACCAAAGGTAAATTTCCTTGGGTTTCTGATTGATTGATGAACAATGTGATTTATGCAACGATACTCGAGAGAAATTTTCGAAGTATTTCTGAGTATCCCGATGATTTACTTTCTTTCCATGGTCAATTATATGTAGCATATCTATGTTTTTGATTTTAATCTATTATCCCACTTTTCCCAGTTTCCCATTCTATATTAGTGGATCAACTTATTTATATTACCCTACCACAATGTCTCACCAATGGTGTATCCTTTATTCCTTCTAATTGACTTTCCATTGTTGTACTGGATTTTCAATATAAATTGACTCTTAAATGTGTTACAAGATGTTAACATGGTAGAAGATAATCTTTATATTAATTTCAAACCAAAGTTATGTGGTTATTCTAATAAGAAAAAAATTGTAGAAAAGTAATTGCCCAACTTTCAAAATATTTATGAGTTACTTGTATATGTTCTAATCTATATTTGAACTAGAAATTAATTTATTGCTCTTTAAAATACTCTAAATCAATATCAGTGGGCTATTCTTAAAAATAAGTAATGAGCAATAGAAAAAATGCTTTCAATATTAATCACTATATGTAATAATGTTTATTGCACTAAACTTGATAAGTAGCTACTTAACATTCAGTAAATAATTTATTTCTTATCTGAACAACAATTTTTTTTTTCTAATCAGTGTTAATTGATCTTATCATTTTCCTTCGTTTGCATTAGTCGTTCCTACATAATAAATTACATATTTAACTTTCAAAACTTTATTTTGAAAAATTTCATTCACAACAAGTTACAATTATACAAAATATTGAATGAACTTAATTAATCTCATCAGTCGAATTACCAAATTTATTTGATGAATGAATAAACAAGATTCATTAAAAGGTGTTTGCAACAATTCCTATTTATAATAAAATAAATAATGATAAAGTATTTATGAAATATAATCCGTTTGCCTTTTAATTAGTCTAGATATAACTAATATGCCTTTTTTCATTCTTGAAAATAAATTTTTATGTCACTCTTTGATATAAATGTAATGTTATTGTAAGGTTATTTGATTAATTGGTTTTTTATGGAAATTATATTTGGGTTTTATGTCACCACTAACATCTGATAAGTCGCCAAATAATTTTATCAGTGGCGGAGATACACTAATTTGTAACATTTTTTGATAATTTTTTATTGATATATATACACATATATTTTGTTGAGCAAAATAATAAAAAAATAGGTAGTCATAACACCTGATGTCTATTATACTATTCAGCTAATATATCAGTCAATAAGTCTCCAGTTTAATGGACAATAGTTTGTTCATTAAAGTTTTATATAGTGAGTTTTTAAATAGTAGAAAAGAATAATTCCAAGCGTTGATTAAATATTACTTTTAAATCATAAAAAATACCGTTGAGACAAGTAGTTTGGTCATAAAGGCACCAACGATCCGGATGTATAAAAGATAAAAAAGTCCTGAAAAGTGTATACATGACCACGGATTCGCCATTACACACTGTTACTCATTCGAGTGAGGTGGACTCGTTTAGAATGAGTAAAATCGCCATAACAGACTGGAAAGTTTATGGTATTTTTTAATACATATTGTTCATTGATTATTTGATGAGGGGAAAAAACTTTTACAGTGACTTCTTACCGTATCTTATTGAACAGATTGAAGTGGCCTCTTATTCAGAGCAAAATCTCTTTTACCATGACAAGTTGTTAAAAACGATGGTCAGATTCATGAATTGAACTCCGAATTGCTTCCACACCCACTACACTCTCCAGATCTGCCCCCAATAACTACTGGCTGTTTTTAGACCCGATAAAAAGTTTAAGGAAAAAATTGCAAACAAATGAGGAAGTCATCATTGATAGAGAAGCCTATTTTCAGAAAATTGTACTATAAAAATGGCATATGAAGATTGAAAATAGATAGCACAGAGAAGTTGGTGAAAATGGTTCAGCAAGATTGAAAAGTCGAAAGATTGAGTGTATAACTCTTAAAAGAAAATATCTTGATCTATAAAACGAAATTTGGCTAAAAAACTTGTTTTTTCTTTACTGGACCAAGTCCTTTTGAACGATGATTATTAATTAGTGTCATTTCAACGACTTGAAAAAAGAGCTCCAACCAAACAAATATTGATAAAATGAGGCAGCCATTTTACTACCAATTAAATCCCATCAGTACGTTCTAATACCTCTAACGAGTTGAATAAATACATTCCTGTGATGTATAAGTAAAAAAGCTTGAAGAATTTATTTATTGAATTTAAATTGAAAGCATTATACTAGAAAAAGAAGAAAAAAGTTCTTTATTGTCAAAACATTTACAATTTGTAGACAATAGCTTGTAAATAACTATAGAACAAACACAAATAACTAAATAATTACAAAAATGAAATCAAATCTAAATATGAAGTATACACAACAAAAATACAATAAATAACGATATTACTCTTTAAAATGTACATTGTGAGAATTTTATAATGTAATATATACAACAATCCTAAAACATGTAATAATTTAAATTAAAAATAAGTATGTAGAATGCTCAGTAGGTACTTTCCAGGAAATATGCCTTTAAATTCTTACGAAATGCGGGAAAAGATGTTATAGATTTGATTTCGATTGGCAAATGATTGTGCATTTTTTCGCGTTGTACAATATCGAGCCTTTGATTAATTCTGAGCATGAAGTAGGCAGATAAAGATCGTGCTTCACAGTCTCACAGTTGATAGAACAATAATCTTTTTAAAATAGGAGAAGCGTACTTACGGATTCAGATGTGAATAAGGAAGGGAGAGTCAATATTTTGAATCTTCTAAAGAATTCCCGGCAGTGAGTACTACTGTTTAATCTGAGTAAATAACTAAAAACTCTCTTCTGTAGTTTGAAGATTAGCTCAAATTCAGTTTCACAATACATATCCCAGATATGTAGATGTGATTCAAAAAGGGCATTATAAACTGTAGAGGTTGATAAGTCCTTGGAACCCGATTTTAGCGTAAAACAAGTAGAAATTAATTTTATCAATAAAGCGACAATATGTAACTACCATTTCAAAGAATTGTCCTCAACATACCCTGAAAATTTTACAGATTCCACAAAGTCAATGGTGATATTATTTAGTACAAAAAGCTGTGACGACAAAACTTTAGTTTTAGAAACGTTGAGATTCAGAAATATTATATATTTTTATTGTAGTGGCAGGTAAAGCACCAGCAAAATCAGGATGGACTCAAGAATTTGCGGAAAAATTAGTTGCTTCCATCATCAAGAATATCCAACTTAACATTAAACATATTCATATTAGATATGAAGATAAAGTAACTAATTCAAAATTTCCATTTGCATTTGGTGTCACTTTAGATCAGCTCATCGTGGAAAGTACTGATTCTAATTGGAAAAAAACAATTTCTGATGATATTGTTAAAATTTATAAGGTAAAGAGTATTAGTTAGATACCAGATTTAAACAATAGATATCAATTCAATTTTTGTATCAACAAAATTTTTAATAGAAAAAGTGTAGTTAAATTTGTTTTGTCCTAAAATTGTGTGAAAATATTGTACAACATTTATGTAGTTCCAATAATATGGAAATTATGATTTTTTAAAACAAGTTTGTTCATCGATTATTTCTTGTTTAACCTGCAAAATGTAGTACTTTTTTATTACATATCGTTTCAGTATATTCACATTTCTATATTATATTAAAAGAATCCCAATAATATCTTTCTTGACATACTTGATCTATGCGCTGTAACTCATAGCAAGGTTTACTACATTTTATGTATATTAAGTATTCTAAACTCAAATGCAGGATTCATAACACTGGAGGAATTAATGACCATTGGTCACGCTTCTTATTTTTTTTCATTGTTTACTTATACTATCATCCTTTGCCAGATAATCACTACTTCTTATCCTTTTCTTATCTCTTGAATGGTGTTTATTCAAGCTTGAGACTAACACCATGGATTTGAAATTTGAAAAAAATACACTTCATAGAAAAAAAAATAAACTCAGTTTTGATGATTTTTAGATCCTTTACTTGGAAAGTTTGTCTGTCTATCTAAATTGTAAGACCTCTCTATATGGAGATCTTCCCGTTGTTCAGATGTTGAAAAAGTTGGAACTTGGAATTGCCACCAAATCACATATGCCAGAAGGGTTTACATATAGTAAGTCTTCTAAATTGTTGTCGCCTATCTACTGTTGTTTGATATTAATTTAAATAAATGTCTTCACTTCCTAAATTTTTTTATTGAGTGACATAAATTGAATAGAAGATAAGTTAGACATTTTTTGGGCTAATCAGTTATTTATTTAGTTCTGGGACCAATTAACTCTTCTGCTCGTTTAATCATGAATCAAAAACCGGAATTAGATGATCCGTCTTACTCAATACCGAAGTTCCATTTTAATTTGCAAATGGAAACTCTTTACGTCGGCATAAATAAATGTCAATACCGAGATATAATATCATTGGTGGATTCTATGGGTAGAATGACGAAAGGTTTGCCATATCGCAAATATAGGCCAAATATAACGGAATATAAAGGTCATTACCACGAATGGTGGAAATTTGCAATCACAGCTGTTTTAGAAGGTGATGTTAGAAGAAAAAGAAGAGATTGGAATTGGGATCACATTTTAAATTATAGGCAGATGTGTAAGGAATATCATACTTTATTTACCGCAAAGCAACAGAAAAAGCAGGTGAGTTTCTATATTATACAAACTTACTAATCACTTGAAATGATTTGTATTACATTTGTGTTTATTATTTTTAGTTAAAACCGGATGAAACGGATAGGCTCATTACATGTGAAAAGACATTAGATTTAACTAATCTCATCATAATTAGACAACAGGTGAAAGCTGAAGCAGTGAAAGAAGCTCAGACACAGGGAAAACAATCTTGGTGGGATTGGGCGTGGGGTTCTAAATCAAAAGGCAGTATAGATAGTTCAAAAATTGATATTAGTGAGTATTCACAACTCAACTATTAACTATTACATATTGAAAATATTTAAAACGAATTGTTCCATTTACAGTTGACCAATTTAAGAAGGAAATGACACCCGAAGAAAAAGAGAACTTATATAAAGCCATTGGATATCAAGAAAACGCAGCCCCCACTGAATATCCAGAAGAGTACGTCGATTTATCATGTGCGTTCCTGTTGAAATCACTTATAGTCGAATTATCTGATATAACTCGAGAAGAAAGTTTCATTAGAGTTCTCAAAATTGATCTCAATACAGTCAGATGTAAATTAGAAACAAGACCCGCTGCTTCAGCTGTAAAGTAAGTTGCACTAAATAGAAAAAAAGTTATTCATTCAATTAAATATTCTATTTACTATTGATGTACACCATCATCATGCTGTTTAATCCCTTGGATTATGGCTAGCGTTTGGGGCGCCTACATATCCCTTTATTGGGGTGGATGACTCCCCTTGTTCTTTTGTTGTAGTTTTTTCTTGGTCCTAGCTTGTTTGTCAGCTTTCTCCATTCTTTTCTGTTTTGGGTTTGGCTTTCCAGTCTACTATTTCTAGGATTTTGGTATCTTCTTCAATTTGGTTTCTTGATCAGCCTCTACCTCTTGGCGATAGAGGTATCTATTGTGTTATCCTCCTCACCATTTCTGTAGGTTACATACCTTACATACATATCTGATTATATTTTCTACTCCCAGTTCTTCTATTTCTTTATTTTTCTTCAATCTTCTGTCCATCTCCTGTAATATTTGATCCGAGTATAGTTCTCAGTATTTTTCGATTATCTTCAGGTCTTCTTCTTTCTTTTTATCTATGACAGTTGTTTACATGGCTTACACAATCACTGGTCTTTTTAAAGTTTTATATATTTTTATTTTGCTCTTTTTACTAATATTTCTGCTTTTGAGTAAGTTTTTATTTTTTCCAGATGTTCGATATCCTTTTTGTATTCTCTCTATTGTTAATCCTAGATAATTGAATGAGGAAACAGTTTCAATTACGTATTTCTGTGTCCTTCATGTTTTTGGTTTTTGATTGGTTTATTTCTAGACCGACTTTTCTTGCTTCTGTTTCCAATTTGTTGATTGCCTTTATTAGATCTTCTCTTGTATTAGCCAATATTGTTATATTGTCTGCGTATGCTACTGCTTGTATTTGGTTTGTTATAATGTTTTTATTTTAATTCTGCTTTTCTCATTACGTTCTCAAAAATCATATTAAACCAGGTTGGAGAGATCGAGTCGCCTTGTTTGACTCCTTTGATTATTTTTATTCTGTTAGTGTTTCCAGATATCTTACTTTGGCTTTCGTGTTTTGTAATACAACTTTTATTAATATCTTTAATTTTCTGGAGATAATGTACATGGTTTCATCAAATTAGACAAAATCCATGGTTTTTTTCATTAACCTACCCATTTTGTTGTTACTATTGTTTTCATTTTGTTACATGATTCTCGACAATTTCGCATTAACTAGTGATTTGAATCAATGTGCTTCTTCTCTGAGATCATGATTCATCATAGATGTACAGATAAAGCAATCTTGGAATGAGAAATTTAATTGGGGTTTGGATGAATAAAAGATTGATATTAACGCCGAAAAAACCCCATTTTTTATATATACTCGCACTCACGGGAGTATTATAGACAAATGAATGTAACGATATAGATATATTACTCTAGAAGTACGATATAAGGGGTCCTTAGTCTCTTTCAGACTTGATATAATTGCAGTATTATGGCATGCCTTACGTATTTGTTTTGGTTTGTCGGTTATTTATTTTAAATATACTATAATTCGGAAAGGAAACAGCGAAAACAAGTGGAGGTACAAATAGTAATTGACACAAAGAAAATAGAGAAAATATTATAAATATAAGAATATAACAAAGAAAACCACAAGTAAAAAAGGTCAAAAGGTAGACTAAAATCTAAATCGAAGGAACAAGTAAAAGAGGACATCAGAAAGATTATGGTAACAAATTGGAGAGATAGTATATAAAATCAGCTAACAAATTTGCATTAAGAGAAAACGAGCAGCGTCAAAATGAATTCATTAAAAAAATACAAAAGGAATTAGAAAGAAGGTTCAAGATGCCCTTGATCAATGCAATTACGGCAACGTATCTCAACGGAGAGGCAGATCCGGCAAAGCATGTCAAGCTGTCCTTAAAGAGTTTTAAATTCTTTTTCAATTGCAGTTTGGAGGTCGGGAAGGGTGGTCCTCTTGCAAAAACGCGGTCCTTGAGAAGGTCCCTCAGGAAGATATCACAAGATGTCACATGGCCGTGCGGGCCACTCAACGAATCCTCGTCTACCTCCCCATTGTCCAAAATGAATATTAAGATACTAAATAAGGCGTAAGTGTGGTATCCATCCTGTTTGAAATGATGGATGCTCGCGAGTGTTTAATCGTTGTCTATCTGCCCAAGTAAATCTTCGAGCATTTCCAGAAAACTTTTTGTCGTGTCACTTGACCTTCAAAAAGTATGGACCCACGAGACTTTCCGCGTAGACACCTGCCAATTTTTCGAGAGCGTTACCTGACTTATGCCGCCCTCAGGTCGACCTGATGGCGGCACAAGTCAGGTAATATAGTATGCTCATTAAGCAAAATATTTCCTATTATATTTCGACAATAATTTGTCTGAAATTGGGTTCAATAGTCTGCTTTTTCTTAACCTGAAATTTCTACAAAATAATCTAAACGATTAGACCTCACAATGTTGTACAATTAACAGAATTTTCGCGTGAAATTATTCTTATGTTAAACGTTTCTTTGAGGAAAATAATGGTATCCCGTGTTTTGTGGCTTGTAGGATTAATACTAATAATAATAATACTAATAAAACTAATAATAATAAATAATGTAAAATAGAGAGTGTTAACCTTAAAAAAATATTAAACTACAAAAAAATAACCTTTTACAGGATTAATAGACAAAACTCTATACCTACCATGATTTTTTAGGGTTCAGGTGAAGGTAGATGATTTAACCGGAGAAGGTTATCATCAAGAAGATTTCATACCTTATTTGATAATATCTGAAACTAAGAATCGTCAAGGTCTTCTTGAAGTTTTATTTGAAAAAAATCCTTTGGATAAGACTTGTGATCAACGAATACACGTAACAGCGTTACCTCTTAAAATTGTCTATGATGCCACTACAATAAATAGAGCAGTGAAGATTTTCGAGATTCCTCCAGATTCAAATTTAGAACAGTAAGTACACTTATTATTCTATAATTTCAAATTATAAAGCTGATTATATATTCATTAATCCTTCATAATTAATAGGACTAATACTGTACGTTTCTTGGCCTTCAATAAATATTTTTATTTTCAGGATAACAGATGTAGCTGCACATAAATTAACTGATATAAAGGAAATGTCATCTTTGGGCCTTCAATATGCTGTTGAAAAACGACCTCTTATAGATCTTAATATCGATTTACAAGCGCCATTGTTAATTTTACCTTATGGTGGAAAATATACTGGTAGTGAAAATGTTTTATTGGCAAATTTGGGAAGAGTGAAAATATTTTCTTTTGGCCAAAGGTTAGTCCGATTGTTTGCTCAACTTTTTATATGTGACATAATTCACAATTCAATATCATTTTATTTAACTGAAATTAGAAATTTAGATTCGACTTAATTCTACAATTTCCAAGTACTAAGGGTGATATAAAAATACAGTGAATTATTTCAATCAAACAAAGTGAAAACGTGAAAACTTTCAATTAATCCCAAATTACTGCCTATGCTAGCAATGCATTTATTTCAAGATCGAATCCATGACTGCAAGATTTTTGAAAGGCTTCTTTGAAATGACGAATCAAATGCCACTTGTGGCACGGCACGTTTCAGCTCAACTTTCACCAAGGTTCTAGTACCGCAATCACATTTTTGCATGTTATCATTTGTTATTAAGATCGAAGAATATCCTGACAATACCTCATCCTTAGCTGCTTCGTTTTCAATATTAAATCACTTATATCTCTTTAAAGCAATATCCAAACATTGCTATAGATAAAGTTTTACCTTTAATGAGCTTTTTGGTACTTTTCTCTAACCAGAAACAAAACTGCATTGTTTAAGATCCCTATTTTCGGGCAGACACTGCTGGTTCTAACTAATCTCTGCTTATCTCAACACACGAAGACACATTCGTTGAAAAAAATGTATCGTA
Source organism: Diorhabda carinulata (assembly GCF_026250575.1). Taxonomy (NCBI): domain Eukaryota; kingdom Metazoa; phylum Arthropoda; class Insecta; order Coleoptera; family Chrysomelidae; genus Diorhabda; species Diorhabda carinulata. Next base: position 52,118,725 of record NC_079472.1, on the reverse strand, counting down.
AGTAATTGTTGTTATAAAAATGTTTTCCCCATATTTTTTGAGGAAATCGATATTCCTTACATTATCTTCGATTGAAAGTGAAAACCTTTTCAGGCATAAAACTGTCTTCTCTTCTACCCATACTTACCAAGCTATTCTGTCTCTGGCAAAACCTTTCATATTCTTCAAAGACTTCTTACTCATCCTTCTATAATCATAACAATAGTTCTCTTAAAATGTTTTTTTAGAACTTTTCCATTATTTATCAAAATTTTCTCAACTTCTATCATATTTTTTGACCTAGCCTAGCATCCATTCCAAAAATATGTTACTGCGTCTGATTGTTTTATTTATAATTTGGTTGTGAATTTCCTTATATTTTTTAAGCAATGAATAGATGACTCTTATTCTACTATCTATTTTTTACATTTTTATAAATTTTTCTTTTTTTTATTTCTTGTTAATTTCGGTTCTTGTGCTAGCTACACAGTAAACTCTTTAGGTGTCATTAAACCTCCTTCGGATTAAATGATCAATCTATTAAAGCTTGTTTTTTTAAGGATTTCATCTGAAAAAGTTAAACTTTTAAGTGACGAAGGAAAATCGAAAACGGAAATTTTAGAATATATGCAAAAGAACTGTTACGACAATTTCAAATTGGAATTGACTAACGTACAAATATTAGCTGCTCAAAGTGATGAAAATTGGAAAGAAGCATTGGTAACAGGCATATCTAAGATGCATTTACTTAAACCTGTTTCTGTATCTGTCACATTTTCTTCATGTATTATTACAGACGATCCGAGTTTACCTTTGAATAAAATAAATGGAGTAATTCCTTCTATTGACGTTGTTGTGTCTGATGCTAGGTTATTGTTGCTAGTAGATTTAGTTACAAGCATTCAGTTTCCTGGCGGAGATATTCCAGAAACTCAGCCTTTGGTAAGTTATGCTTTTTATTATGTATAACAATCTATGACTTACTGTTGAAAACGTTTCACATTTATGGAAAGTTTAGCCTCTAGAAGTATTCAAATTCAGCAATTTGTCCTTTGTTTCATATGATTGCAATTACATGGAATTCTATGTTTATTATTTAAAGTACAGTTTTTTAATGGTAATTGATTATATTTGAAGTAGTTATAGTTCAGAATTATTGAAATATATTTATTGATAGGCTTTAATAATTTATTTGCTAGTTACTAGCAAACTTGGTGCAATTTCGACAATTATTATTCATTAACTATTTGATTTGTTAGCTCCATAGAACATACCCTTAGAAGAAAAGCAAACTTAATTGTTATTCATTTTCATCTAGTTCTGATATCACAGTTTCCTGAATTAACGATAAAAAAACATCTTAGACCTGGGACACTTTTATTTACAAACTTATATTTACTTACATTTTCAACTAAATCAAGGAAAATTAATAGTCATGATTACAATATAACTTTTAAAATAAGAACTAACAAAATACAGATTTTTCTAACAAATTGAATAGTATAATATGTAAATAAATACTAACCAGAAATGAAACAGTAAAATAATATCATTACAACAATATAGTACTTTCATTTTGGGTTTTAACAAACAAGTGTCGAAAATTCTTAACCAAATCATAAACGTGTCTCAAAATCAAACCAAGAACATAAACCAATTAAACATAATGCAATCTTTTAAAGAAAAATAAACATAAAAATTTTGAAAATCAAAAATAAATATTCTCCCTGTAAACAAACCAATAAAATTGTAAAATAAATCAGCTTTCTTTTATAAACAACTAAATAATTTGATCCCACATGATTCCATCAGATAACATCTCTCTGTCCTCCATTTCCATTAAGCGATTAAACTGCTTATGAAGTTCATATAGTTCACTCCATACAAACCGGAAAAAATAAAGGATACAGCAGCCAAATATTTTTCTTCTAATAAACTATATCAATTTGTCACAGTCGAAGTAATAAGTAGTAGCACCGAAGTAAAGAATTTCTGGTGTTTTTTAATAGATGAGGAACATAATATATCTTCATAAATGGAAGTAGACAATGAAGATGCAGATGAGAGGTAGGATTAGAAGGGACTGCTTTATACTTCAAATGTTTCCTATTGCAATTTGTAAAATTACTTTCCAGAAAATTATTTCCACACAAGCAATAACTTGGTGTTGAGCTTTGAATTTTACAAATTTTCTTCCATTTAGTATACACACCAGGAAAGAATTTGAGAAATCTAAAAAAACCCTTCTCGTCTAGGGCCATGCTCCCTACCTGGCTCTAAAACAAATAAGAAATTGTATTGAAATTGACAGAAATGTGGCGGGAATTCAGATATTCAGTAATGACACATTTTTATTACAATAGCATCATTATTGGCATGTGGCAAAACTAAATTTGTGTTGCCGAGATTAAAATACAAGTTGACCTTGTTTTTGGTATGTTCTGTAGTTAACACTATCATGTTATTAGTCACTTGAATCAGGTGCTTGTTTAGGTTTTTATTAGACCAGTTCTATTGTTTTGGGGGGTTCCTCTCCTCCAAAATTATTAGATGAACTAAATTTTATAATAGAATATAATCTTATCTTTGACAGGTTTAATTTAGGTTCGTGGAATAATATCATGTCAGTTATATTTCTCTTTAAAAGGTTGATGAACATGACCACAACAACAAAATATATTATCATAATATATTAAGTATACATGTATATTTCAGAAAAAAGCTGCTTCAAGTACATTATTGTTGAAATACAAAGAAATGCAAGCCACTGGAAAACAAACCAAACAACTTATAGATAATTTAGAACATCATGAATCCAATGTGCAATTTATTACTCTGCAAGCTGAATTTGAAATGTCTAGTAAGTTTTTTTTGTTTAATTCTTTAACTACAATATTGTTTTACGAATTTGCGACATATTGATTTATGTTATTTTTACAGAAGTTTCCTTACTTGTTATACATCAAGTGACAACCGTATCAGAAAAACAGCTTGCTACTTTCAGAGTAGACAGTATAAAATGTAATTTACAACAACAAACCTACGTTACGAATATTTCCATGATGTTAGGGGGTGTTGAATTGGTAATGGATCGAGGGTTTGAAAAAATCAAAATTATTGAAACTCCTATTGGCAAAAACGAAAAAAATCATTCTCTGTTTAAAGTTCATTTTATACAGGTAAACATTCTATCATTAGTATACATATTTTATGATTAATTTCTTCCAATAATGTTATGAAATGATACATAATTTAATATTGCTGTTTGTTACTACTTTTTATAGTCCTTTGCTTCTTACCACAAAGAGCACAATTTATTCTTAACCTTTTACTGTTTTTGTTGGCTTATGGCTACCGAATATTACTCACGAATTTATCACTTTGTTTAGGAATTATTTCTCACAATTGTTTAGAATTATCCTGTTTTCGTGGAAGTAGTCTGTAATGATACTGATTACTCACATTTCAAACTTTAATTATAATAAAACGACAAATAATAAAAAATGTTAGCAATTGCAATAAAATCATATACTCTTTGTAGGTTGATAAATAGTAGATGTGTTGATATATGACTTGTGGGGCAGCTAAACCAAATTATCTGTACTTAAATATCAACTAACTCAACCCTCTTCATTGACTCGGGGTCTTATTGCTACTTTACTGGCTCTATAGAACTTAATTCTGTAGAAAAAATCCCAAAAAGTAGGGCTCTTCTTTAGAAAGCTATCCACTTTGCATTATGCACTTTTTGAAATCCTTTGGTATCATCAATCAACAAGAGAAATCTAATTATTCACCCATTCTTTTAGGTGGATCCAAAATATTGCGATTTCCATTCCACTTACAAATCGTGCGAGTCCAGTCTTCTTTTAGATTTTGATGTTTTGAACATCATACTTCATCAAGAAGGATTGTTATCATTAATGAATTTTGCTACCGATATCCAAAATCAAATAGCGGCTTCTACCACAGAAAAACAAAACAGTCTGCAAGATAGGATTGCAACAACCCAAGATGACTTTGGATTTGTATCCAAACTTGCTTCTATAGGTGAAGAGTTTGTTGAAATTCCAGCCAAGGAAATCAAAAGTGAGTAATTGAACATTATATGAATGTTATTCAAATAATAAATGACTGGAAGTTGTTATATCATTGTTTTGTTACAGAACGATCAAAAAAGAAGAAAAAAATGGTCGAAACTATCAAAATTAAAATAAATTCTGCTTTGAAAGAGGTATCTGTAAAGTTTTGCTCTGATACCACAGACATTTCTAGTGTAGCTATAAGCGGTGCAAATGCCACAGTCATTGTGAAAGACAATTATACACAAGTAAATGCTACATTACAAGATATTACAGTTCTGGATTTAAACCATAAAAGTGTACATAAGTTGGTGAGTTTATGTAAAGATAATTTGATTATCCATTATTTTGATATAATAGAACAATGCTTTGATGAAGGGTAGAAAATAATTAGATTTTTTGTGGTGCTTATAGTGTTGTCAACAAAAAACTCACCTGAACCAAAAATCTTAGAAGCTGTACATTCTTATGATCTCTTATACTTGTTTCACTGCTGATCACAACTGTAAATTTGTGTAGTTGTGACACAACATTATAAACATATCATTATCTGTATTCAAACTGATTGTTTCAGCATAAGTGGTATTTCCTATGTTGTTTACATTATAATTACATTTTATTTGCGGTAATTTAATTATCGGTAACTGGTTGTCATGCAGTTTTACAAAAAATTAGTGACCTCCTTTTTATGATTAAGCATGCGCAATATTTCCGTAAATCAGCTCTTTATACAGGGTGATTCATTAAGATTGTCCAATCTCTGAACTGTAGATTCTAGACCTCAAAATATGATGATTCTGCTCAACATGCCTTATGCAAATATTGCTAGTTTCCGAGATACGGGTGTGTTCAAAGTTTAAATTTTGATTTTCGCACTAATTTTTTATGTTTTCACAATTTCTCTTTGAAAATTGGCAATTTTACGTTTTTTGGCATGAAAAATAATAATTTGCACTCCAATTTAACTTTGCTAATAAAGGGCACTTGTTTGTGTTAATTAAATCAAAGTAAACTTTTTTTGGGCTAAAATTACAACTAAAATAATAAAATCGTTATGCCTAGGCATTACTTGATAAATAACTATTACCCTTGTTAATTACTAAATTGTTAATAAATGGTATACTAATGTATTACTTATTCGTACTTTTAGACAGTTTGTGTAAAAGCAAAAATTGGATTATAATACTATAATATACATTTTGAGGTCTAGAATCTACAGTTCAGAGATAGGACATTCTTAATGAATCACCCTGTATATTACAAAGAAACTTATGACATTGTTTATCGATCTTATCTCTACAACACCCTGCGTTTTTTGCATTACTCCGAAACTTATTCGCCTGGTGCGAATGACCTAGCTGAGACCAAGAGCAAAGTGAAGATAGCGGGTGAGATTTCATGAAAGTTCCAAATAGCATGAGGTCTTAGGCAAGGAGACGCCTTCTCGTGTACCCTCTTTAACCTGACACTAAAACGAGTCATCAGATATATCGAAGTTAATAGAAGAGCAACTCTGCACAACAGAACAGTGTAGTACCTGGCATTGATCTATTCAGTCGAAGGGAGCGTGAACTGAAGGAAAGCTTGAGGATCTGGATGAGGATTCCTGTAGAGAGAGACTCGCCAATACATGGTTATGTCAAGGAACCGAAGAACTCCCCAGGGTGTTTCGAAGTAGGCTTGTATAAGTTTGAAAATGTACGGTCGCTTAAAAACTAGTGACTAGTGACCGAAAATAATAACTCGATGGAAACGTGTGAAAACGGGAAAAATAGCATACTTCAATCTACAATGACTACTTAAGTCAAGTTTGGAGAAGGAAAAACTGGATCTATTGCAGAATTCTTGGCCCGGTTGTCATGTACGCTAGCGAGATTTGAGCCGGAATTTTTAGATTCTCATGTACACTTCAGCTCGCAAATTTGTTACACGAGCGATAATTTTGTGAATACATCGGCTCACTGATGATTCGGAGATACTGAAACAATAATTATTACCTACATCTTACTGGTAACTATCAGTACATTAAACAACTTTCAACAGTCTATCAATTTTATATTAAATACCTAGAATCTACATATTTGTAATAAGTTTATATAAATCAAAATCAAATAAAAAGTATAACAGTTCTTACTACTGCAGTTTTTACAGGTTCATTGTGTCAAAACATATCTAAAATTTTCATTGGTTAGCCGAAATATTTTTTTAAATTGGTCATCACTGAGATGTATTAGAGGATCTCTTAAAACAACTCAATGGAGCTCTGCAAAAATTTCTTCAGCTTCTTCTAGATCTTCCAGCAGTCCAATATATAGATCATCCATTAATACAATCCCTCACATATGACTATAATTATAAATTATTCATTCACAATTATAATTTTTAAAATACAGTTTTAATAAAAAATTAGAGGTTAGAATTGTCTATTTAAATGCGAATGCGACTGTAATGAAGCACTCCTCTTTGGTGAGAGCGTTCCTATTGCGAGGAGAAGGCATGTCTGGGCCACTTGGAGCGTATGTCTCAGGAGCGGGGAGTGCGCAAAGCGTACCGACAGAGGGCCGGGGACTGCCTGGCCGACCGCGCAAACGATGGATGGATGATGTCGAAGAGAATCTTCGGGAGCTGGGTGTGAGGAGGTGGAGACTTCGAGTGTTGAACCGTGATGACTGGAAGAATGTGGTGGACGAGGTCAAGGCTCTTGCATGCACTTGCTTGGACAAGTGATCCTAACAAAAAATTACATTTTTTGGATTCCAGTGTTATTGAATCAACATAAAATGATGATTGGTTGTCAACTGATCATATACCTTTTGTAATTCTATGGTAACCAGAAGTACTTTCAAAAACAACAAATAAATTTGGTAATAAAGTTAGTCTCAAAGCACTTGAAAAAATGGAAAAAGTTACCAATACAATAGTCAAAGTGAAACAAGAATATAGAAGCTTGAGTACAAAAGTCTAATATACTAATAGAATTTTAAAATAAAAATGAAATCGGGAAAAACCGGACATCAAAATAATTTCGAGTAAAAAATAATTAACAATTGATAAAGCAATATGCTTCTGACAATATTAAGTAGAATGATGAAGATTAACTTTTCAAATACTTCATAAACTTATTTGAATATTCCAATAACAATTCATTGAGGAAATAAATGATCACACTGATTCAGAAGTAATTGAAAAAAATCAGAATTATTAACACCTACCCTTGTTATTCCCTCGCCTGATTGATAATGCTCCATTAGATTATATGGCTATATATTGTTACCTCCACCAGTTTGCAAAACTATTTTAACCGACAAAAACTTCATTTACAACTTAGGACTATCTATGATGCTCACAACACAAGCATATACCTTGGGAATCCGAAAATATTTCCAGAACTACAAAAATTTTAATTGAGATCATCATTAAATTTTGGGTGTGTCAAGTTTCGGATGATAGTAATAATAATTCAATTTAGTTTCAATAGATCAGTAATAATTGATAGTCGATGTTACTTTGATACCCATACTAAACAATTTCATTGATATAAACTTCTAAATTGGCTATATATCTGATTGAGTAGGATAATATTTTGTTCATATTTTTTATACATTTTAGATTATGTCACGCTTAGATGGTGAAACTATAACAGCCCAAGTAGTATTAAATAATAATGAAGATACAGAGAGTGATTTACCAGATATAGATGTCAAAGTTCAATTGGGACGTTCCAGAATTGTATTCATGAACTGGTTCGTTTCAAATATGTTGGTAAGTTTATTATTATTCTAATAAAACAAGTTTGTAATCAATATATCTGAGACAAATATATCTATTTTTTTAGAACTTCCTAAATCAATTCCAATCGGCACAAGAAGCTGTTGTTGAAGCTTCACATAGAGCTGCTGAGGCTGCTAAAGAAAACATGAAGGAAGTATATGATAAGGCAACAAAAATAGCTTTAAATATTGTAGTTAAAGCTCCAATAATTATGGTTCCTATCAATTCCCATAGTTATGACAGTTTGCTGCTGGATATGGGTATTATAACATTAGAAAATAAATTTTTAACTTTGGATGTCAAAAACGAAGAAGATAACCCCGCAGTTATAGATGATTTGAAAATCGGTTTCAAAGAGTTAAAAGTGTCCAGAGTCTTACTAGATCAGCATTATTCTCTTCTTCAAGAACATATTATGTTAAATCCTTTTAATTTTAATTTAACAGTTAAAAGAAACCTTTCTACATCTTGGTACACATCTATACCTGACATTGATTTATCTGGCAACATTGCTTCTATACATGTATGTACTCCTTTTTTATTTCATAACAAAAGATAAGTAATTCACTAATTATAATGCTTCCATTGTTGTGGTTAATACCAACTATCCGATAACTGCTAAATTTAAGTGAAATTACATTATATTCTATTGTTATTGGGTTGGCGACAAAGTAATTTATAGTATAAAATAAAACATTTTTTTTAACAAAGAATAATTTTTAATATATAATTTTCATTTTGCTCAATGACCTTTTGCCATCTTTATTTCATTTCATGATTCCGCGCTCATAAAACTTCTCGTCCTTATTAGCGTAAAATTTAACAAAGTCGATTGAAGGTCATCATTTGTGAAAGTTTGACCATTAAAAAAAATCTGCGAACTTCGAAGTAAATGGTAATCAAATGGTGCGATATTAAGGCTGTATGGGGGATGTGCTTCATTTCCTAACGAAACTTCAATAGTTTCCCACTTGTTGCTAAAGATGTGTGAGGTCTTGCATTATCATGGTGGAAAACTAAACCTTTTCGATTTGATAATTACGGTTGTTTTTCTATGATTACTTCATCCAGTTTCATTAATTGTTGCCAGTAAACATCATAATTGATCAGTTGGTTCCTTGGAAGCAGCTCAAAAAACACAACACCTTTGTAACCATCAAACTGATAGCATGAGCTTTTTTTGTTATTTTTCAGCTTTCGATTTTGATTGTGCTGGTTCATCGTGCTTCATGATCATTTTCGAACTATGTTACTGTACAGGACCCATTTTTCATCACCAGTGATGATTCTTTTTAAAAAAGGGTCGATTACATTTCGTTTAAGGTGCATATCGCAAATGTTGATTCTTTGTGTTAAATGAATTTCTTTCAATTTGTGAGATGCCTAAATATCAAGCTTCCCAACTAGCCAAAGACATTTTAAGTATTTTTCAATTGTTGTGTATGATACACGTTGCCGTAACCTCTCAAACAGTTATATGACGATCCTTTTCAATTATGACTTTGATTTGGTCATCAACTTCAGTAGGCCGACCAGAACGTTATTCATCTTTGAGGGAAAAATCTCTAGAACGGAATTTTTTATACCAAAAGTAACTTCACATATTTATTTGTGAGCTGCAGCAGCTTTCTTTCCTTTACAGAAATAAAAAAGTATAATACGCCGAAAATGTTCGTTTCTGCACTCCATTTAAAATTAATCCACAACTAATAGCTTTAATAAAAATCACACTCTACCTACTTCTAAAGTTACGATGTGACCAGTATCACGTGACAAACGGCAAAGTACAGCACTAACGTAATTTATTAAAAAATAATGCGAGGCTCTCTATCAGTAAAAAGCGAAAGTAATTAGTTGCCAACTTTATATATGTAATCAATTTATACAACAGTTTCATTAATTTATTTTTCTCTTTAGATTATGATGGGAAATATTGATTACCAAAGAATCATGGCAATTCTTTCTGGAAATTTATCTGAAGGTAAAGTTGAAGTAACTAATAAAGAATTTGAGGAGGAAGTAAAAGAAGAAGTTCTCAATACTGTTACACCACAAACAGAACATGTTGAAATTGAACATGCAGATGTAGCTACAGAAGCATTAACAAAAATTAAACCTCATGTATTTTTGAAATTTACTTTTACAATGGAAAAGTTTATAATTTCGCTTTATCATAATGCGGATAAGGTAGAGGTCAGTAGTTTCATATTCACGGTTTGTGCATTTTTTAATTTCATTAATTTTCTGTAATATTTCCCCTTCCATAATTGTCTATATTCCATTATCGTCATTACATTTTTTATAGTATTATATTCTTTAGAAATTTTATTTCCACTTAGGCTTAAGATTTTCGAGCACCATATAAATATAGGCGATCTGTAGCTATTACACTTTCTTAATAAATTTCATTCTGTCTACTTTTTAGACCGAAGGATTGTTTTGTGTGGATAAGAATCATCAATTTGCTAAATTTTCGTTAGAGGGACTTTCTTTAAAAGGCAGGATATTAACAGATGGCTCATTAGTTACATCAATACTATTAATGAATTGTTTAATGGATGATAAAAGACCGGGCCGAGAAGATAAATTAAATAGAATGATAGACAGATCCAGCAAAAATGAATCATACGAATTTGTTGACGCATCCAGTGCGCCTAAAAGTATGATTGATGTTACTTTCCAACAGAAAGATAACGCAATGTTTGGTAAGTACTTCTGCCGTTTTCCAAATAACAACTGAAACAGTAGCCAAGGTTTGAAATATATTGCCGAATAAATCTTAGTGTCTTTGTATTAAAACTAAAGAGATGTTACATTGCCATTATTTTAACACTCACTTCAATATTTTGCAACAGATGTGAGTATTAGCGTGATAAAATGTAACTTGTGTTTGACACATATTTACAGTCTATATTAATTATATGCATATGTTACAATCAAAATAATAAATTGGTGATTATATGAAATTACCTGTGATTATATATAATTTGGAAGATATGATGAATCATTTCATATTTATCAAATTTACCAGTTAGTTTAGAAAATATCCAACTCGTAATGGGGAATGTGATTCGGATTATTTTGTAGAAACAAACCAAACTCATATTCTATGGGGGAGAAATCATTCATTTGCATTTACTTCTTTAGACGTATTAGACTGTTTTATACCTACAAAGCTTGTCAGATTTTTTACATTTGCACTTATCATAATCATCACTAAATTTGGGAAATATCCAACTCGTAATGGTAAATGTGATAAAAATCATTACTTATTAGCAGTGTTCGTGATTTTTTTTATTTAAATTGGATTTTTTTAACAAGGCCTCAAATTTATAGTTATATAATTGAAGTAAATTTCATGCCAGAAGCTACGCCTTTTATATGTACAACATCATTTTCAACACTGATGGATGATTACATTTATTTATAATCAGATTTAAATGAACGAACCTCGCTTATTGGGCCAGTAGAATAGAGGGCAAGTTTTTTTTGAGTAGTTACAACCAAACCTAATCTAACCACTGTTTGTTTTCTTAGTATCTATAATATCAAGTAATTTGGAGTTAAAACGCTCAAGCAAACTGCACGAATTTTTGTAAAGTTAGGGGCTTTTATCACATTCTCCATTACGAGTTGGGGATTTTATAAACTAACCAGTAAATATGAAATAATTTATTATATTTACCAAATTCAGTGGTCATTATGTATAATATATAATATATAAATAACTATTACCGTAAATTTTATATCTTTTTCAGCTGATGTTCGAGTTTTTAGTTTTAACATAATTTTATCAATGGAATTCCTTATGAAACTAGCAGATTTTTTCAAATTGCCTGAACATGAGAACGAGATAGGCACTAGTCACGAGAATACAGTCTCTCATATGTCCAAACAAAATTCTGGATTATCTACCAAATCACATGGATATGCAATGAAAACTAAATCCAAAGCTAAATCAACTACTAATGATGTACAAATGACAGTCAATGTCAAATTGGAGAAACCTGATATAGTTCTTGTCGAACATATGGATAGTATTGACACAAGAGCTCTAATTCTTAATGTTAGTATAAATAAACTAACTTTGCATATTTTTTCTGTCATAATGTTAAAATGACTTTTTCTAGGCGGAAATATTGTTGAAATATCGCGCAGCAGGGACACATCAGGTAGTAAACGGTATAATCAAGGAATTAGAATTATACAGATGTGTATATAACCCTGCTCAACGTTCTCAAACCAGAAGCAATGTACTCCATCCCTTAGATATAAGTTTAGCAGGATCAACACCCCCAGAAAAAGGATTACATTTGGAGGTAAGAATTATATATAACAATTTTTGGGTTGTTATAACTAGTATGGAAAAAATCACCTTTTATATCATTGTAAATATTCTTTTTTCATAATATTGCCGAGATATTTCAGTTTATTATGAATCTCTAGTGTCTCATGTCTCAATATTGAAAAATTCCTAGCCTACTATAGAACCAAACAAAATTTCAATGTCAAAATATTTTATTACTCAATACATTCTCCTCATAATTGTATACATTTATTACAGCGAACCTGTAACGTCTCTAGACCTTTCAAAAAAAAATGTTTCTTCTTGCTCTCCACAGCTTTTATTGGAAGAAAATTTACGACCTTTAAAACTTTTTTTCAGTTGAGGAAAGAAACGATAGTCGGATGGAGCCAAATCTGGTGAATAAGGGGGGTGTTCTAGTAATTCAAACCCTAAATCACGATTTTTTTGTATGGCAACATGAGATTTGTGTGCAGTGGCGTTGTCCTGCAAAAACAAAACACCTTTGATAGCTTTCCGCGTCTTTTCTCTTTAATTTTTTCCCCTAGAGTGGTCAGTAATGTCGAATGAAAAATCAATCATGATTACTCCATGGCAATCCAAAAAAACTGAAGCAAGAACTTTTCCAGTAGATGTTTGGACATGAAACTTCTTAGGTCTTGGAACCAGAGTGTCGCCATTCCATCGATTGTTGTTTTGTTTCTGGATCGTAGAAATGTACCCAAGTCTCATCCATACTAACAATTCGGTTTAAGAAGTCTACATCGTTTTCAAATCGAGCACAGATCGAACGCGTTGCTTTTACACTTGCGCGCTTTTGGTCAACATTCAAACATTTGGGGATCCATTTAGCTGCAATTTTTCTCATGTCCGAATTGACATGAACTATATGATGAACGCGTTCGTATGAAATATTTAGTGCTTCAGATATCCGCTTTAGCCCAACTCGACAGTCTAATAAAATAATATTTTACGGGACTGACACAGAAACTGGCCTTCCCGATTGGTCATTATCTTCAATGGAAAATGTACCTCTTTTGAAGCTTGCAGTCCAATTTTTCACGGTCGCATACGAAGAACATTGATCACCAAAAGTATTAAGCATATTTTCGTACATCTGTTTACCTCTTAACCCTTTTAAATACAGGTACTTGATGATAGCTCAATACTCCTATTTTTCGATTTTCTCAATTTCGGTGGACATATTTTATCTTTTAATTTATTGTTTAACTCTTATTTACTTTTTTGCCGTCAAACTTTATACTGACACTTCTAATAAGTTATTGTTCGTAGATATGGTAACGCAATATTTTGTTTATTCATGGAACTGGTCTAAGCTAACTAAATATCAATACATCCTCGTATACAAAACTATACAATGTTTGAAACATTCTAAATTCAATCGTTGCTGGCAACACACAAGTTCTCAATATTCCAAGGATATTTCTATTTTTCCACATTTTAAATACTCCAATTATATTATGTACAAAATAATTATAATTAAATTTATTTTTTGGTATTTACAATTAATAAATAAACTTTTGCAGCTATTGATAACAAATGTATACCTGAGTGTTTCACCTGCAACAATAGAATTGTTAAATAAGGCCTTAGCCACTATGACTGCCGATGCAAGTAAAATAAACAAAGAAGAAGAACATATTTACAACTACGAAAACTTATGGAAAGATCAAGAGTTTACAGAAGACCGATTCTGGTTTTTAAATACTGGTAAGATGTAATTTGTGATAAAATCAAAATTATCAATTTCCTTCTACAAGTACCAAATTTTAAGAAACTTTATGTTGAATTTTGAGATTAGGTTAGGTTATTATGATATTAAAATTTTTATTCCAGATTTTCAAATACACTCCTTAGTTGGAATTTCTGGAACCATTGGTGATATTCATACTGAATAATACTGTTTACATCAGCATTACACCAACACTCAAAATTATACTGTCTGACTCGAGTTTCGATAACCAAGTTATCGTCTAAATTTCAGTTTACCTTCAGTCTCTGAAGACGATAACTTCGTTATCGAAAAGCGCAGTGTAATTGTGAATGATGGTGTGTACAGAGTATTGATATTTCACTTTATAATTAACATATCAGGAGATTTACCAGTAATTAGAAATCTTATTTGCTTCCAGAATTTGGTACTGACGTCCTTGTTCTCGATAATTTAATGGAAATGGATAAGCCAGTGTTGCAAGAATTATGTATAATTTCAATACCATCCATAACAGTAACTATTGAAGCTGGGGTTGGTACCAAAACTTTACCATTATTGATGTTAGAAACTGGTTTTACAGGCAGTGTTCGAAATTGGAGCTCACAGGTAATTTGTGCAGTTCTTTTGTTCAGTATTATTATACTCTTGTTATATTAGAGTTGGTATATAGTGTAATGTTTTTGTTTTCTTATCTATTTATACGATTTCTATATTTCTATTCATGGGGTGAATTTATAAAAACTGTCTCTTACGTTATTAATTTATTTAAACACTATACACACTTAACTAACTATAATTATTCACTTATCACTAACATTTAACTGACTTAAATAATTTATATAAATTTTCCGATTACTTTCTATTTCGGTCTGTTCACTACGACTATTTATTATAAACTAACTAAACTGCGCTACACAAACTCCGCTTGCTATAATAAAAGTAATGTAAGAAAATAATCATCAAGCACCTGTCGAATTTTAGAATTCCACTAAATCCAAGCAGTGCCGGCACCAGGGCTGGGACGTGTTTGTAACAATATGTATTAAAATTTGAAAGGATAAATGGATAGTACAAAAATGCTATTCTTGTTTTTCAAAATATTCGCAAGTGATTTGAGTTATCAGAGGATGATAGCTTTCAAAAAGGCTTGTTGAGTCCTGCTTCTGCAGGTGACGAAAATCGGTGTCGATGTAGTTTATATATCAATTAAGAAGACATTATTGGGTTCTAAGTGGGAGTATTGGGCGAATAAACTATCAATTATTTTTTTGTCCAAATGCTCATTTGTGACATGTAGTCAATTTCGTTTAGTTTCTCTCAGATTAATAAAAAAAAGAAGCAAATAAGTATTTCATTATTATTGCTTCAAGATTGAGAAATTTTTGTCGATTTTTTCGAAACTGAAATATCCAAACTGCCGACTCACCATTTCTGGCTCATTTGCATAAATACATCTATAAATAAATAAATCCAATGCGTCTATAAAATTAAGCAAAATATTATGTATGCTAATTATATTATCTTAAAAATGTCTAGACATTACAAAACAATTTTCCTCAGTTATTTTTCTCACAGCATTGATACTTTCTGACATATTGGCGTTGAACTACCTTCATTAACGTGTCCACTAAAGAATGACAGTCATCTTGATAGATGCTTAATCGCCACAAGTTGATCGATGAATTTAAGTTATATGAATTTAATTGCCTAGAATTTCCTTCACAGATAGTTTTTTTTCCGGAATGTCATCTCCATAAACCTGGATAAACACAAACTAGACGAAAGTCTTCAGCTTCAACAAGGATTAGCAGTGAACCAAATCGGAAAAGGAATAAATGTGTAGTGCATAGGTTGCCTTTACACCTTTAATTTAAGCTGTATGAAGGCATATTCGATAGCAGACAAAACCTTTTATAAACATTTTATAACCTTCTTGGAAAGTGAAATAAGTTGAACAGTAAAAGTTCACATTATTGCCTGTAAACACCTCTCTGGAGCTAGTCACACGTATCATCTAAAAATAACCAATTTCTTAATATATTTTTTTAGTTAAACATGGAAGCTGTTTTGACCATGCAAATGGGTTATTACAATAGCAAACTAGCCTTATGGGAGCCTTTAATAGAGCCAGAAGTTGTCAACAACAAACATATACCTTGGGAATTGAAACTAGGGGTGAGTATAAAATTTTAGGTTGCAATAGTTCAAATATTTTCTATTACATGCTTTAGAAATATTCCTAAACATAATAATTATTAGTTATTATAATTATATATCCAAAATCTGCTGTGAATAGTTACAATCAATAAATTTACAAATTTTAATGGGCTGCGCCTGTGGGATTTTGCCACCGAAAGAGATCTAAGAATCTGCAGCACGCTGTTCCCACACAAAAAAATTCATAAGAGCGCATATGTGTCAGCGTATGGTCACACTGAAAATCAAATCAACTAAGTGTTAACGGACAGTAGGCAGGCTGGCCCCCAGGATAAAGAATACTACCAATAAATTAGTTAAGTACAAGGTGGATAAGCAGTGAGCCAAAAACTCAGATACCTCACGAAGAGTAATGAACAGGAAAATCCAAGCAGTACTGAAGTCAACGCAAAATAGGACACCTTAAAGACGGCACTGAAGGCAGAGGAAACCCTTTGTGTTCAAGAGGGTAAACCAAAGAAGGTCTGGTTTGACACTGACTGTGAAGCAGTCCTTATCAAAAGGAACGAAACAAGATTCAAGAAATTAAACAAGCAGTCAAGGAGCACAATACAAGCGCATAGGGAAAAGCTTTCGCATCGTAATCCGCCTGTCTTTTTCAATGGATCAAATACATAATAGTCGCATGGCAACAAATCAATACTATAAGTGTTTCCAGTGTTTCTCAACCCAAATCGTGGAGACACGTGCAATGAGAATGAATTTCTGCTCATAATTTGGAATTCTTGACACCTATCTGACTTAAATTTTGAGGTAACCTAGCCAATCATGAATTATTTGCTCAATATTATCTACGCTGATTTCCAATTCTTCAGCAATTTCGCGTACAGTACCGCGTTCCAAAATGAGCTTTTCTACAGCGCTGACGTTTTCATCGATAACACTTGTTCTGGAACGCCGCGCATATGGCAAGTTTGTTACCACTTCTTAACCTTTTTGGTAAGCGGGACACCCATTCATACACTTGAGCCTTGGAGAGGCACTCATCCCCGAATTGTTGGAGTAACTTTCAATTAATTTCTGCGTATTTTACATGGCTATAAGGACACTAAAAAGCGAGGTTACACGGTCCCGGCTGTTCTCTACGCTTCATAACAGACCAGTCTAACATCTAGTTTCATGACACTAAATTTTTCACGCGTTTACTAAAAAATTCCGGTTTTTATTAAAAGAAACATGGATGTACTGAATTTGTACAATAGACGCTTTTAAATTGGAATAAAGGAACAATGTACATTTTTATAAAAAAAATCCATATAAAAAATAATTAATCATTTAAACATTCATATTTAGGTAACGATGAACAATGAATCAACAAATGGTGATTCCAGCTCTACTCTTAGTCCAACAGAATCAGAAATAGAGAAAACGGAGATTGAAATTCCTCAAGCGCTAATGGAAATAGATCTAGAGTCGGAGAAGAACCTTGAAATAACAGTAACCAAAACGTTGTTGGAGAATCTTCAATATTTAGGAAAGGCATTTGCTTCTGCTTTGGATACTGAAAAAATTAAATTCCAGGTTTGTACCTGTCGATTTAAGTAATTTCTGCTAAAATTAAGCAAAAAAGTATTTGTACTTTTCAGGTTTTTCCTCAATTTTCATGTATTCCTGAGTACTTTATATACAGGGGTTTTCAAAATTCATATGACAAATTTCAGGAGGTGATTTTGAAGATCCGTCTTTCATATAACAAATTTTCCTCATCCCACCCCTTTCCGAAATATCACACTTGAAAGGTGGTGGTTAAAATTGAGTTTATATTTTTTTTTCTAATGGTATAGTTTTCGTACACTCGCAAAGGACTCATTACGGGTATTTTGTTCAATATTCCTGTTACATTATTCGGGGCTGAAATAAGCGACTCTTACTTCATTTCATATCAAAACTTTTTCATAAGTTTCGTGAAATAAAATTATAAATTGAAATCCTTGTTTTTTTTTAATATTTTTTATCCCTCTTTTTTTCCAAAACTAATAGCTACAGAAAAAATAATTAACACCATGATTTATATATTTTTTTTAATAAATTGAGAGGTGAACAGATTTAAAATGTAATACGATTCATAATAAATGCTGGAAATAACCACCTCTAGCCGAAATACATGAACGTCTCCTAGTGTCATAGAACGTTTAGAAAAAAAACACCCTATATGTTCATCCCTGAATTATACCTAATTGTGAAAATAATTTTGATATATTATCTTTAGATACTTTATTTATCATTCAAATGTATTCTTTGGAGTCATGTTAAGCTTATCAGCAGAATCCTGAGTAAGAATATGATAAAATTATTTACAAATTGGCGTTCAAATATCACAGCTATGAATTTATTTTAGACATATGTACCACCATTTAAAGTATTAAACGAATTAGGTGAAGATATAACGTTATTATTAGAAGAAAGTTCTTTTGTTGGCGTTGCATCCGGTGTGGGTGATGTTAATAAACTTGAAGCTGTTCCTTTAGAGCTTAAAGAGGACTACAAAATGAATGAAAAGTTGCATTTGGGAAAGGAGCTCTTAGCTAGTAATAATAAGAAGTCACTTATATTGAAAGTTCAGGTAATTCATAATAAATTTATACTTAATAACTTGCTTTTATAAATTGATTATTGCCTGATAATAGTTTGTTAGGACATTATATTTGCAAAAGACATAGTCTCACACAATTTAAAATATTTATACAGGTTTGTTTTTTAGATCAGTGATTTAGATTCTACCTTCACACTTCCTGTAAATAGAGCAGACAAAAGATATTTCCCGTTAAATTACAGAAGCTCCATTCATGATAATTGGGGTTTGATATCAGATATTAGAGTTGATGAAGCAGTAACAATAATTACATTACGAAGTATTGTACAGGTAAGTGATGTACAAATATTTATTATCATTATTTATTTATTCGCAATAAGTAATATTTTATAAAGTAACGGTATGGTCACAAGTAAGTAAGGACACAACTATAGTATGATGAAGTCTTCTTGAAAAATTCTTCAAAAATTTTGTAAGTCTCTTAGTTAATTTTTGTTTAGTCTTCCATTGTGAAATTTACAAATCTCTTTTTACCTTTTTATATAGTTGCTACTTGAACTGTTGTTTTCTAGACGTAATTTTTAGATTCACAACGATATTCTAATTAATTTAATAGTTTTTTGGTTTTTAGGTACATAATCATTTCAATGAATATATCGATGTTTATTATATGACATCAAAAGGAAATCAATTGGAGCTGGTGAATACAGTAAAACCCAATGAAAAATTGAATGTTCCTTTAAAAGCCGTTTATACTCCAACTACTGAATTATTTTTTGCGGTATCAAATTACTCAGTTACAGTATCGCCATTTACTTGGAAGGACTTGCAGACTAACTTGAAAGTAACTAGAATTCTCCAGAGTTTCCCTAAAATACAAGAAAGGGAGAATATACCTTTTGTTATAAAAGTAGTTGGTGAAATGGAACAAGTCTATTACGAAAATACCAATCGTCATACTATGGCAAGTACATGTTTCAATATACATTTAAGACCAGCGGTGATTTTTAAAAATGGCTTGCCTTACAATGTTATTTGTTGTGTGGATGAATCACCCGATGAATTTGTGGTTGAACCTGGCGATACTCTACAACTGCCCACAGTGGATCCTGGAAAGAATTCATTGGTGTTTAGGGTGAGTTGTAATTATTTAATCTATTTTTTTATTATCTTTCTTTAATAAAGATTATAATATACTTTATATGATGGTTTATTAATTCATGATAAAATCATAAACTGTGTTGAGAACTTGAAATGAGTATCACTACATATTATAAAACAAAGTGCGTCACCGCGTCTGTCTGTCTGTTTGCGATAAACTCAAAAACTACTTAATATATAATATGTATTAAAGTTTAACAATAATATAAATTTATTTACATTGATTATTAAAGAATTGCGGCGTTTTAAATTTCGTTGATTCTTCTAAAAAACATTAAATTCATCGATTTCAAATAGGAATAGTCAAATTAACGCTCGATACAAATATTGAGGTTATTGATTTTTGGTTGTTATAGAATATTGCTATTTGAAATCGACGCATTTAATGTTTTTTATAAGAATCTTGTTGTTAACTAATTAATGTAAGTAATATTATTGTTATGCATTTAAACATATTAAAACATATAAAAAAAAGTATATAATCATTTTTGTAGAAAATAACATAATCTACAATTTTTGTTTGATTTATTTTTATCATGAGCTAACATTTTCGATTTTTTACTGCCTAACATTTTTTACGACGAAACTTTTTAAAATTTCATTATATGATTCTGAAAATTTTCAGCTTGTTGGGAATTCATGTGAGTCTGAATATCTATTTTGACAGGCCTCTGTGCTGTCTGCCCTCTCTGTTTCGTTATTGCCTAAACCTGAAAAGATATAATCAAATGAAATAAACTAGGTGGTATATTGGAAAACTATTCTCAAAGAAACTACCTATTGCGATCAAAATAAATAATTCCCACTATTCACCTCTGAAATGATTTCGAAATTCAATATTTAGAAAATGTATTCTATCGTTCTTCCAAAGAGAAAACTACTTTCCCGGCTAATGCCTAGACGAATATTGAATTACATCTCCTCTGTCAATCGACCTTTTTGTCCATAACATCCCAATGGCTCGTAATTGCACGGAGAGGTTTATAACCACTGACTAATTTCCACGTTATTACGTCTCATCAGAGTGATTTAACAATGTAATTAAACATTTTCCAGCGAACGCTAACTGCCGCCAACCTCACTTCCAATTGCGAACCACTGAACAGGTAGAAATCTAGCGTAGTCGTCGATAATATAGATTCCGATAGTAAATGAGTTGTGTAAAATATATAAAAATAAATTACTCCTACTAGGAGATGTAATTTAATATTCGTCGATGCTTTAGCCAGGAAAAATTCTCGACGTTCCGGCTCCCACTTTGGAGCCATTAACTAGAGTAGGGTGGGATATGGTGGTTATTCGTTCATTGGTAAGAAGTGATCCGATTCCGTGGTCTCAATCTGCTTACTCCACGCAACGAATCATCCCTTTTTTTGTTGATTCCAAGGCCTCAATCTGCCTACTCCTTGGAATTTCACTGAGGAAATGAAAAGCATTAAGAACACTGTTGACACTAACACACTCACTGTTGGTCTTGAGCTGAACTGAACATTGATATTTTCTATTTTAGATTCCGGATTATTTGGAAAAGGAATGGTCGTGTAGGAAACCTTTAGCCGGCGATCCTGATGAATTTTCCGTTTGGACTTTTGAAAGCTTTGACAGTTCAACTAAAATGTCTCTGGAACTAGGAATGTATATTGTGAAGAGGAATGAATCGCTGGAGCTAACTTTGTATTGTCCGTTCTGGATGCTTAATAAAACTGGATTAATGCTCGGATATAGAGTAAGTCTTTAACATTATTTGAATAACTGCTGGTGATATATTTGAAAAAATTATTTATCCGGTTTCAAATTAATTCAGAGATACATACGTGACAATTTATCATTTTTCAGAAGTCTAAAAAACATGAAAGAGCAGATTCTACTAGTAGTCTAAAGGTATCAGAAGTTATATCTTTATGTACCTTCTTTCTTTTAGTTAAATCGTAGAGTTAGTTATTTTAAAAAGGACAATTCCTAGTTTAGTTATTCAAGAAATAATGTTGAAATATCTGCATGTTTATTGCTATAATTATTTTTCAGAAGCATAAAAAATGCGAAAGAGCCGATTCTACTGATAGTCCTAAGGTATCAATTAACTACAATACTTTTCGGTTTTATTTTTGGTTTGTTTTCGTTGCTGCAACTCCAATTTGATCACTTCCCTTTTGATAAATTTATTTAATTTTCAGATAAAAATCACTATCGTTTAGCACATTATTTTTACAATCAAAAGTTTGCATGAACGAGCTAAGTAAATTATTAATATAGATTTTAAATCAATTGTGATAATACTGTAACGCACCGGGTGCCTTTAATGTATTTATTAGATAGATAGATTATTGACACCATTCATATCTATTGAGTACATTAAAAGTCAGCTCTGTATCTAAATATTATGATTGTCCTAATTATAATATACGAGTATAATTCATAAATAATCGCAATATATAACTAATACTCTTACTCGTCGTACATTTAAATATCGATAGCCTAGAAGCAATACCCCATATATGTTTTTCTTGCTACCATACCAAAGAGTTCAGTATCCTGCATCTTCTGACAAATACTCATATATGCATGACCAATAGAAATATTTCGAACAGCAATGTGACAGTACCTTGCATAAAATTTCTAAATGCAATACCTCTCATTAGCTTTTTATTTGTCGAGAAACAATTACTAGAGCATAGAGAATCTTTTGCATGCAATACCTCGTGTTTTACGGCATACTAATAGCGAGCCGAATGGTGTCCCGCTTGCTCAAGTCTAGAATAGTAGCAATAACACGTATCTGTTCATTTTCAAGTAAGGCATAACATGTGAATTTCATGTATCTTTTCGAATAATTGTGTAGGAAAATTTTACTTACTTGTATTACAAACTTGACATGAATCCTGTTTATAATTGAAACTCCAAAAGGAAACGAAGCAAAAAGTATAACATATATAGAAATAAGTGGAAGAGAAAACCAGTTAAAAAAAATGAAATGGGACGCATACCTGAGATTCACAAAAAAGAGAAATGATAAATAGAAACATGACAAACCAAGACAAAAAAGACAGATCAAGGAAAGATGCAATGGTGGACATTGTGAAAGAACAAAAGTTTATTTTTGCGACCAAATAACAGAGGATAAAGAAAAGAAATATTTTCTAGATTCTGGGAACATATGAATTGGCATCAGAAAAATTTATATTTATATTACTTGAATATAGGAGAATGTTCATATAGTTGAAGTATCGTGAATATTCGTCTATATTTTTATTATTTATCGGCTACAAAAACATATCCATTTTCTAAAACTTACCTCTGAGCTCTATTATAAATATATAATCGTTTTGTGTAATTTTCCACTTCTTGACGCTCTAAATTTGTGGACAAAACTATCGACCACAAAAACATATCCAGTTCCTAAAGCTGATAAAATACTTTAAGCTTTATTGGGGTGTAATTAGGTACAACTCATTTTTAGTTTTCTTTAATCCTTCAAAAGAAAATGCGACAATGTATTTTCATGGTTAACAATCGTTATGTGTAGTTTTCCACTTCTTGACGTTCTAAATTTGTGGACAAAACTATCGACTACAAAAACATATCCATTTCCTAAAGCTGATAAGATACTCTGAACTAACTTTCATATATTTGTGTTTATATAAATTACTCAAAGTATGATCTTTATAATCTCTATCATATTATACTATGAAAATGCTGCAGTAAGACTCTAGAGTGAAATGGTGAAACTTCTGTTATACTTATAAAGTAGCTCAATGAATTTTTAAATTTATGACACAACTTTCCTGTCCAGTTTTAAAATCTTATCTAAAATTAATAAATATCGTAATCCAGAACTGTTACTACTTTTTAAATAATCCCCTTCAACTGCTTTTATTTGGAAGTTAGCGACAAAGGTAACATAAACATAGATTTCGAATATAGTTTATAATTTTTGATATAATCTGTGGATCATTGCATTTCATGCTGCCATTGTGCAATCCTTTAGTAATACCCTTCAAAGTATTCCTCAAATTATTTGTTCTAACATGAAATATCTCCTTCTGTATTTTTTTGTCATTATATGCAGCCAAATCTTCTCTATATATACGGTGTACCTAAATTCGATTGCCAACGCTATATGGGAAATTCCTTGGGTCAAATTGGCATATCGGGATGGGGAACTCATGTCCACAAACGCATTCTTTCCAAGATAAAGGGTGTTAGAGTTTTAAAAATAAAACAATTTTTTGTCGATAAATTTCAAATGGTGTGATCGATTGTTGTTGAAACTTTTTGACAATTGGAAAAGTAATAACATTTGACTACGCTAAAATTGACCGTTTGCGAGAAAAACATAATTTTGTGGCAGCTCTTAAATGAAATTGTTCAAGTTGATTTATGTAACGTTCATGTGAAAGTGTGCATAACAAGATAAATTATTTAAAAATATACAAAATGGATTACACTTTTGAGGAATTATCAGATTCAGAGGAACCGGAAGTGTAAATATTAGAAAGAATAACGCCGGACTACCTCGAACTACCCGTACGTAATACATACAGTTAATTTTAAAAACAACGTTTTGAATAATATAGATAATTAACCATCTTTAAGTATGAGTCACATATTAAATACAAATAGGGACAAGATACAAGATGTTTTATAAAGAGATTCGCATGGGATTTTCTAATTGGTAACTTCAACAACATAGGAATAATGACGAATTTTTTAAATTAATATCATTTACAGATGAGGCAATGTTTACTAGAGAAGGCAAGTTTAATTTCCGAAACAGTCACGTATGGACGGATGAAAACCCGTATGTGTCCTTAAAAATTAAACGGAGAAATTTATTTAACATTCTTAAGGGACGTTTTACCAGAACTTTTGGAAGATGTTCTTCTATATACCCGACAAAATATGATATTTCAGCATGATGAAACTCCTGTACATTTTTCAACAAATGACTAAATTTAAATACCACTTATGGATAGAACTGGATAGGTCGAGGTGGGCCAATTGGTTTACCAGCTGGTCTGCGGACCTTACTCCCCATGATTTTTTTCAATTTGAGCTGTTGCTTTAATTTATTGTGCTTAAGATGTGTTAATTAAATATTATATTTTTATTCTGCATGATTTATTTGTAAAATTATCATCTGAATGGCTTCCGTGTTAATTAAAAATTTCTGGAAAACATGTTTAGGTTAGTAAAAACATTTTTTTTTTCGAAGAAAACGTGTAGTTTAACGAACAAATATCATTTTATAGCATACCATTAACCTATCGATGTTAGTTGATTCGGAAGAAACTATTTTGTATTTTTCTAAATAATCACAAGTGAGCGGTTACAAAATGATGTTTTTCTCGAAAACGGTCAATTTTAGCGTAGTCAAACGTTATTACTTTTTTATTAAGGAATTATTGTAGAATTCAAAAAATAGAAAAAAAATACTATTCATATTTAACACCTAGTTTATCAACCTGATAATCGTCACAAAGTTTCAATAACAATCGATCACACCATTTAAAATTTATCGAAAAAAATAGTTTTATTTTTAAAACTTTAACATCCTGTATCTTGAAAAGGATGCGTTTGCCGACATAAGTTCCATATCCCGATAGGCATACTTTGTCCAAAGGAATTTCCCCTAGAGCATTGGCATTCGAACTTAGGGACATCCTGTATTAGTCATACGGTCTGATTTTGTTTAAAGTTCTATATTCCCAATGTTCTTTTTTAAACTTTTCTATGAAATATAATTTGGCAAAAAAATGAGAAAATGATTCTAATTATATTAAAGCTGATAAATTTTGAAGTTTTATGACCTTGTCTGCTCAATTATACTTTATAAATACATTATAATATTTTGTTTCACTGTTACAAGTATTCTAATATGTGTGCATGCTGTCTAAAATGTTATGGAATGTTTATGCTTTATAACAGTGTTTCCCAACGTTCCACAGGGGGGCAATTTGATTTTTAAGAAAGAGGGGCAATTCGAAAATTGCTTCTACACGAGTTTATCCCTTTCGCATGAGGTCATTCAAATGCAATTCTAGATTTCAGTACCAAATTAAACTATTAGATATAATATGGCTTGACGAGACCAAAATATCAACTGGATGTTTGGTGTCGTCAAGTTAACTTCCTCTTGGCTGACAACGGGCTCCGCGGGAAACTCCCGGACTTCTAGCTGTAGTATTGTAGAGCTTAAAGTTGTGAATGTTTCTTTTTCTTGGAAAAATTAATTATATTGAATGAAGGAAGAAATAAAACTCTTGTCGATGCAAAAGCGAAGATATTTGGTTTCATAACCTTTCTTCCTACTGAACACAATGTTTACACCAACACTCACAATTACCCTGTCTGACGCGCGATTCAAATAACCAAGTTATCGTTTTCAGAGACTGAAGGTAAACTGAAACCTTATAACTTGACTTACCTGTTTTATAATGAATTTTCCCACCAATGAACCTTCTCTCGCGAAAATTAATTCCAGCGGGAAAACCTCCTTGGCGGGAATCTTCACATGCATTCCTTGACTACTAAACTATAGAGTGCGCTGTAAGAAATCGGCCCTTTGTCCCTATTTAAGCTTTTCTTACATTTAGCAATTTCAATGCTTTTAAATGCATCTAACAATTTATTGTTGGGTACATTTTTTAACAATTTTACATTATTAATATTTATGTCATGGTTATGAGTGGCGGCGTTGTTGACAATACTATCCTAAGGATAAAATACCAAATTTGGAAAGAGAGGTGTATATTAACTTAGCTGTGGTGATTGAGACAGGAAGTATATTGGGCAGACTAAGAGATCCGTTATTGTCCGGTTTAAAGAGCACATTTAAAATATGGAAGGACCGGAAAATCGATTATTGCCGATCACGCTGCTAATCATGACATAAATATTAATAAAGTAAAATTGTTATGAAATGTATTTAATAATAAATTGTTGAATGAATTTAAAATCATTAAAATTGCTAAATGTAGAAAAAGCTTAAATAGGAACAAAGTGCCAATTCCTATTACAGCTCACTCTATAGTGCAGTAGTTAAATGTGAAGATTCCCGCCAAGGAGGTTTTCCCGCTGAAATTTATTTTCGCGAGAAGAGGTTTGTTGGAGAAAAAAATATGTATAAAACTGGTAAGTGAAGTCATTAGATTTTAATTTACCTTTAGTCTATGGCAATGATAACTTGTTTATTGAAACACGCATCGGACAGTGTAGTTGTGAGTGTCTCTTGGATCCAAAAATGTGAAGTGACTCATACCGCTTTACTTATTATTGTCAATCATTTGAAAATTCTATCTGCTGATTTAAAAGAAATATTTTTAAACAAATTGATTTAACAACATGGATAATGAAATCAGTGTTAGTGGATTTGTCTGATATATAAAATATGTAGCATCAAGAAAGTGAGTCCGTTAAAAATTCATTTAATATAAAAGGAGGGATGTTATGGTTTTATAATGAAACAGAAATCAAATACCCAAATTCTACAAAATGTGAAATAAAACTATTGCTACCGCTTCCATCTTCATATTTAGCTGAATGTGGATTTGGTACTGTAAATTATTTACTGGTAAAAAAAGAAATAATAAGTTTTTATCTATTTTTGAATTATCATTCAGGTGTAGATTTCTTTTTATTTCCAAATACCTGTTTCGTGGCATACATTTCCTTACACAGGGTAAATTTATGTCTTCATCCTCGCACCAATACATTTGCTACTGTGGGAAAGAATGGTATCCTGTCAGTATCAGAAACCCAATGAACTTTTGAAGACAGTTCACCGACAATGTGAATGAGTGACGAGCATACGAGACACTTTGCTTTACTATATACAGCAATATATCTTCCGTAAGTAATGTCTCAAATATTTGAACCTCAGACATTTCTTTCAAATAATTTTTCATTTTTTCCTACTTCTTTGATATTTCTTGATCATCCCTCAAGATTTTGGTGAAATCACGTTTGGTTTTCTTCCAACTTGATACAAGTTCCTTCTTTCAACTGGTTTGAGGAGCTTTCTGAACTGGGCTTGAAGGACCTATTTTGTTCATCTCTTCCTCCAAGAGATTGGACTGAATTTCAAGAGTTCCAAGAACATCTTGAGGTATTGTGTCTTCCAATTCGTTTCATCGAAATCTTCTTCATTGGAAACGACATCGACTTTGTCTGGAGGTAGCTCAATAATATCAATCACATTACATTCTTCGTCATCGAATTGCCCAAGAAAATTAGAATCATTATCAAGTGCTTCTCTTAGCTCCGCTAAAGTGAAAAATTTCTTGGAGTCCATCTCTAAAAAATGGAAAAAAAATTGAGATTGGAAGGTAAAGGTATATAGAAACTTAAGTGAAAAAATCAAATTCCCAGCAAAATAAAAAATAAATCTTTTTAAATTACGAATATTATTGCATAAATTGTACTCACTTGCTCCGGACTTGAAGATTTCAAAATTAAATTTCAAATATTCAAAGTAAAAAAGTAGAATCAACAGGTGCACTAATTCTTCACAAACCGTATGTGTGTTAATATGAGAGGTTACGGTAACCGAATAAATAATGCTGCCAACTGTTAATCACTAAAACACCCGCGATCTCCAAATGGGGCCCACGGCAGGGAATGGGAATTATTTGGAATTTGAATTCCAGTTTTACATTATATATTTTGAAAATTTACTTATTACTTACTGTGCTTTGAAGAAACAATAGATCCTTCGCAGTGTATATGACACTCCCATCTTGCTTTGTTAACATTTTCTTTTCCTATTTTAATTCAAGTTTCTTTAGTAAATAATTACATTACATTTTGTTTGTGTGTTACATAGGGGGGAAAATAAAAATTTTAGAAAGACCAAAGTGGGACATGGTACAAAAAATATTGGGAAACACTGCTATATATATATATATATATATATATATATATATATATATATATATATAAAAATAAGAAAAGAACAAAATTACACTGGAACATTTTTGGTCAAAAAAGTCTCTTTATAGCGTTTAAAGCAAAATTTACAATAATAGCATGTGATCATTTTTCATGTTTATTTTACATTTTTATTATTATTATACAGTATTTGTTTCATATTTCAAATTGTTGCGTACAGAGTGGAGATGAAAACCTTAATATACTGTATCATCCGAGCGATTTTAAAGGGCCAATTTTATTCTCATTCAACGCGAAAAATTTCTTTGGAAAGAAAAAAGCTTCCGTTAGGGTGGAAAATGGAGATTGGTCTAATAAATTTTCAGTAGACGTAGCTGGCTCTTCTGGATTTGTAAATTGTAAATGGAATGAACAAATCTATCAGGTAAAGAAAAATTTATTAATATACTTATCACGAAGTTTATTTTCTTGAGGAGGATATGATTAAAATCAACTTCACATTTTTTTGGCATAATGGTAGATCAAATTAAGAATATTAAATATTATATATACATATTTTATTACTTCCTAATATGCCAAAATAACGTAAACCAATATTTAAGAATATTAGTACAATAGGTTTTAACCCATATTATTTATGTAGATTGGAGTCCAGAATAGGCTAACGCACAACGGTTTAACAAAACAAATAACATTCACACCTTATTACATTATTATAAATGAAGCCACTTATGAAATTGAATGCCAAGAGCACAACAGACCTGCAGATCATTGGGTCGTTGTTGAACCAAAATCATGCGCAGCCTTATGGCCGAAAAGTGAAGCACAAGATAAATTGATGAGATTGCGAGTAAAAGGAACAACGGAATCTTCAGCACCATTTTTGTATACAGAGAGTCATAATACACTACTTCGATTGAATAATAAAGTAAGTATATCAATAAATTTTTTAAATAAAATATGGTTATCACGGTTCAATATTTTTTTATTCGAATATAATATATTTTAATATATAGAATAATTTATATGAATCAATATTTGATTCTTGTCTTCAAAACATATATTTTTTTCAAACATACAGTTTACAGCATTAAAATTACTCGATGCATCACAATAAACAAACAAAACACATTCCTTGGCTAAAACTAGGTACTCCTCTTAAAGTCAATCAATAATATCTTCAGAGCTTCAGAGTTTCTACTATCCAGTGTTTCATTCTATTATTGGTATGTCACTCAGTCACTATTCTCTGCTTTTTGGTCCTCCTCCAGCAGCTGAAGCTGAATATATGAATCATAATTTGGTTTTAAATGGCAATAGGGAGGTCTTCTACCCAGGTATATGAAATCTGCTACTCTTTCCAGATTATAAAAACATAACATATAAAACTATTTCATAACTATTTATTTATTTGAACTTGCGACAGACCTAGCTTAAATTCACGAAATATGGTCGTGTGTATCTATGATAACTGGGAAACTATAATCAGAGTAGATCTAGTGAATGTATCAACCTAAGTAAAAACATTCTACGAATATTAACAGGAGATCTACTGGGGCACTGTCGCCTCAACAAACACCTGAAGACTCTTTGACCTAGCAGATGATGTGGCGTGCAGATTTTGTTGCCCAGAGGACGAAACCTCCTATTTACATTCTCTCGAAGTGTGAAACACTAAGGAACTTCATAACACTACATTTGAGAGCATATGAAATTGAAGACGAAGATCTCTGGCAATTAACGTCAGCCCACATTCTAGACTTTTTAAAAGGAGAGGGATTAATGGATCAGCTGTAAACACTGGGTGCTCCAGCATCTCAGCAAGAAAGGGGACACAATAGATCCTTTGGGTCGCAGTGCATACGAGACTTTAAATCTATATATACATCTGTGGTAAAACTTTCGCCACTGATACTGGGCTTCAGACCCATTTAAGACGGCTACGCTGTCCCCGGCTGACGGCAATGTTTGTTCCGCATGTAGACAAACTTAACAAATCTTAGGCTGGAATGAGAAAACATATGCGAAGAGCACACCCCGTAGAGTATATATTCACTTATTTTATTCCTTTATCTATGATAAACTTCTCTGATGTTTGTCCCATTGTTATACTTATCTTATTTGTGCTTCCTGTATCCTATAAGTAATATCTATTCAAGTATTTTTATTTTTCCTAGTATTTCTTTAACAGAATTAAATGAATAACAAATAGGCATATAAAATTGTAAACTAGTTTATAAAGAGATCATTCAGAGATTTGGAAGTGAACAGTGTTATTCATTACAAATTACACAATTCTCTTAACATCTCATTAGTATCGAATCTGTAAAATAGCTGTAAACGGCTCGAATAAATTAAGAAGTAACAAAATCGAATAAAATTTGACTATCTAGACTATCTAGATAATGATTAAAACTGAAAAATGTTTCTCCAATAAGTTTCTATTGATTTATTTTTAGTATGGTGGTGTGAACGTTGACATTCAATTAACTGAAGGAGCAGTTTACATCAATTTAGCTGCTTATCAAGACGGCTGTGCACCTGCTTTGTTGGTAAATCATTCGACTTATCCAATAAGTTACTGGGAAAAAGAGGCGGTTCAAAAAAGGTTACCAATCATTTTAATAATAACAATATTTTGAATAATGTGAATTTTGATTATTTGATATCTATTTTATGTTTTTGTAGAACGTTGGCTCCTTTCGCCTACTGCCTTTATACCTGGGAAAATCCTTCGGGACCAAGAGCAATAGCGTGGGACAGAGGAAACAACAAAGAAATAATTAATGACCTACGAAAGGATATGTATGGGCAATTCTCTCCAAAAGATGAAATATTTATAAGCTGGGCTTCCTTTTTGGATGGTATGCAAAGAGTTCTTCTTTTCACAGAAGATAACCAATTGGCAGAAGGAGCACAGGCTAGTAATATATTGGAAGTTATTCAACAAGACATAACTGTTTCAATACATGGAATTGGTTTGTCGTTGGTTAATAATGCTACGAGACAGGAACTTATGTATCTTGGAATTGCTAGTTCAGGTAAATATTTGAAAGTGTATTATTTAATGTTTACTTATACAATATATCTTTTAATAGGTGTTATATGGGAATCATCTAAAATGAACAATAACCGATTTAAATTCCTCGATCCAAAACAGTCTATGCAATTGGAAAATGCTTACCAACAATGCTTACAAGAATCTGAAGTAAACCCCAAAGTCAGTTGGCACGTTCATATAGATGGAAAAACCGAAGTTGATTTTAAAAACAATATGATGTACAAACCTCACAAAAAACGAATAAGACGCACTTTCATCACAGGTCTATGGTTTAATATGAAGACAAGCCCTAGTCAAATGCAAATACATGCTAAGATTAATCGCTTACAAATTGATAATCAGCTATATGATTGTATATTCCCAGTGATTTTAGCACCAGTTCCACCACCTAAAAGTGTTACAGTAAACGACGGTAAGTTCTCACACCATAATTTTTAAATTTCAACAAAAATATTTTCTTCAGTTCAAATAAACTAGAACCTCGCTAATCCGAACTAATTGGTACCGGGGCCGGTTCGAGTTATCCTAAAAATCGGATTAACGGGGTTCTAGTGTATGTCGCAATCTTGTGTTCAAGCCAACCTTTGCATATAAATGAAGGTTATTTTATAGAAACAAAGTTTATACAGGTCTTCTATTTTTTAAATAAAGGTTATTACACTTGATTTTAGAAATTTGATCTATTAAATTTTACTTGGGCGAAGTTACGGTGGACGAGTCTGACTCGTCATCTGAATTTGAGAAGCAGGTGTTGATCTTTGCGGTACCTCATCCAGTTGACGTTGATCGCAAATATTGCATGTACTTTGTTTTTGAAATCTTACAGTTTCAAATAAGGTTAATTCGCTTATTAGGGATAAAAAATTTTTGGTACGCTATTTAAGATGATTAGATAATGAAAATGATGAAAACAACAATGAAAGTGGAATGTGATACTGACGATAGAGAAGTAATTCCAGTACGTCGAAAACGCATGCCGCTTTTATAGAGCGATAGCGTATCTTGTATCGAACAATTGCAAGAACAATGGATTTGGGACGAAAAAGAAAATCTTGCTGATATAAAACAATTTCAAGAAATAGCTATAATCAATTTTTTATACCTCCACAGATTAGGTAATAATCCTACACCATGGAAAGTGCTACACTTTCTTATAAAGAAACAAAAGTTCATTAACATACAGTAGAAGCATATCCAAGTGCTGCCCTAAATTCTTATCTTATTTCTGTGAAATTCACTTTAAGAGACACTCTTAATAATAATACCTAATCGAACCATTTATTAGCAACTTCTCCGTTTCTCATGTTCTTTGTATTTTCGAGCAATTTATGGTGCACACAGTCAAATGCCTTTGATAAATCTAAAAATACACTAAATGCAATTTTCCCATGGTCAAATGGAACAACTTTGTGAATATACCCAAAAACAGCTGTTGTGATGATTTTTCAGTTTTGTTATCCTTAGAAAATAGAAGTTACAATATTGGCCTATAACTTATCCACTTCTCAGAAAAGCATAGAGGATGAAAGTAAGAAGCTTTGAACCATGTGGTGAAAGTTGCTTTGG
Source organism: Diorhabda carinulata (assembly GCF_026250575.1). Lineage (NCBI taxonomy): Eukaryota > Metazoa > Arthropoda > Insecta > Coleoptera > Chrysomelidae > Diorhabda > Diorhabda carinulata. Next base: position 52,085,428 of record NC_079472.1, on the reverse strand, counting down.
CGATGTGATATATCGTATTGTCTATAATCCTGGGATAATATAGATTTTTGCACACATAACAAATTTTCGAAAAAAAAAAGTTGTTTAAATGAAAAATCCACAATTAATTGATTGTTTCATTGGCCCAATGATAAATTTAAATCTCACATATAGGTGAAGTTAGAATGATAACTACTTGATATAATAATTAAATGGCAAGATCTATAATTTATAACTCGTCGAATTTCATTTGGTAATAAATATATCTATTAATTTTTAGGTATCAAGCCATTTATAGAAGTCAGTATAGTTCAGTTACTAATGAAAAACAGTCAAATTCGGCAATTCAAGTATTTCAAAGTTTTAGTACAAGAATTCCATATTAAATTGGATATGGGATTTGTAAATAGTATTTTAGAAATGATGCAAGAGGATGAAGCCTCAGCAGAAACAGAGGTAGTAAGCATCATTCCATAATTTTTTTTTAAATTAATTTATGTCTTTTATACTGTTTTAGAAACAACAATTTTTAATAGACAAGCAACAAGTTGAGGAAACGTTATATGCACTTGCTTCTAACCAAGCCATTCAGGAGCAGAAAAGTTTCTACGATTTATTACACTTTTCCCCTTTAAAAATCCACATAAGTTTCTCTTTAGCGGCAGGAACAAGCTCGTCTTCCCAGAATATTTCAACGCCACCTATCGTTAACGCTTTGCTTCAAGGAATAGGAGTCACTCTTACAGATTTGAATGATGTTGTATTCAAGTAAGTAAATGACTTAACATTTATGTAGAACTAATATAGAAAGGGTTCCATCGTTATATAACGTATTTCATTGCTAGACAATGATTTAAGTTATTGCAAATAAAATGGAAATACGAGGATGGTCCTAGAAGTATCTGGCTTTACCTACAGATGGCGGTAGTTGCTTGAAGAATACTACTTGTATTAGAAAGTATACAATCTACACAGTATATGTCTCAAGTTTGAAGGAGCCACGTTGTTTAATATTTGTTTGGTAGCCATTAATAGTGAATGTAAACATGGAAAAAATTGGTCATCGTTATATGATAACAATATTTTTATTTGAAAATCCTTAGCCCAACCAGTATAGAAGCTGAACAAGATTCTACTATAGGTGAGACTGTTCCTTCGTTATCAACAGTAAAATACTGGGTAGCAAAGTTTAAACCAGGTTGTAGGACCTGCGAAGACTAGCATCGCAGAGGTCGACCAAATGAAGTGACGACTCCAGAAAGATTGAAAAAAATCCACAAAGCGGTACTGGATAATCGTCGACTGAAAGTGCGAAAGCTAGTAGACATAGCAGAAAATTTGGACATGAGAACTGTGCGCAAATTGGATGCCGCATTTGCTCATAATGGAACAAAAACAGAGTCGTGAAGATGTTACCATCAAGTGTTTGGCAATGTTTGACATAGATAAAGCCGAATTTTTGCACACATAATCATGAATGAAACATGGGTCATCACTTCACACTCAAAACAATGGACTGAAAAGGGAAAACCGGCTCCAAAGAAGTCAAAGATCGTTCCATCTGCAAGCAAAGTTATGGCGTCAGTTTTTTGGGATAATTTTCATTGACTATATTGAACTATCAACGGCGAGTAATGTGTGAACTTATTGCAATGTTGGAGATAAGAAATCAAGCAAAACGGCCATATTTGGCTAAGAAGAAAGTGTTGTTTCATCAAAACAATGCACCACCTTACACATCCGTTATTCTAATGACCAAAATTAATGAATTAAAGTTTGAATAGTTACCTCATGCACCCTATTTGCCAAATTTAGCCCTCTGGGATTATTTTCTGTTCCCAGACTTAAAAAATGGCTCAGCGGTCTAAGATGTTTCAACAAAGAAGAGGTGATGTTGGCAGTTAATGGCTATTTTGAGGAACTTGATGATTTTATTATAAAAAGGGGATTAAACTTATTGAACATCACTGGGAAAAGTGTATGGAGCTTACGTTGAAAAATAAATATGTTTCTGTGTTTTCTTTATTGGGCCAATATTTAATGTTTAATCATAATGATTTACACATCTATATATAGAGCCGTGATGAAATGTAAATGTAAATTATGTACAAATATAAAAATATTGTAATAAAATGGGGAAATAAGATTTCTGGTGTTACCTTCTCACTAGCTCACCATTTTAAGGTACATTTGTACATTGTTTAGTTAGGTTAGGTTAGGTTACATTGTTTAGTATCACAGCGATTAAAATAGAATAATTATTTCTAAAATTTAATATTGTGTATGGAGTATGCATTTACTAAAATTGGTTACTTATCGAATAATGGCATACAAATTTTAATTTTTAGATTAGCGTTCTTTGAAAGAAACTTCACCTTCCTTACCCAGAAGCAATTAATTAATGAAGCTGCTAGTCATTATGCGGGACAAGCTATAAAACAATTTTATGTACTTGTCTTAGGCCTAGATGTCTTGGGTAATCCGTATGGTCTCGTTTTGGGAATTACAAAAGGTGTTGAAGATCTTTTCTACGAACCATTCCAGGTTATTTTCCACGATTCTATTTGGAAACATTTTTTCAACGTAAATTACCATATTTTAGGGTGCTATTCAAGGTCCAGGGGAGTTTGTAGAAGGTTTAGCATTAGGTGTTAAAAGTTTATTTGGTCACACAGTTGGAGGCGCTGCAGGTGCTGTGTCGAAAATTACAGGAGCTATGGGCAAAGGAATAGCAGCATTAACATTGGATGACGATTTTCAACGGAAACGAAGAGAAAAAATGAATAGAAAACCACAAAATGTTCAAGAAGGTTTGGCTAGGAGTGGAAAAGGATTAGTTATGGTAATAAAATTTATTATTTAAATAACACTGTTTACCTATAATTTTAAATATTCATATAATAACACAAAAAATGCATAATTGGCGAAAGCCTACCACCAAATGTTACAGGTGAAGTGGGTGCGAAGTGATCGAGAATATTCGCATCTATATGTCAAACGATAGTTGAAAACAGAGGAATGATACAATTATTGTTAACTTAACGCACCCATAATGGGAGTACAATGAGCAAATGCTATTAGGAATCCTAAAAATTTTATGGATAGAAACATAGCAAATATAAGGCAAAAATAGAACTGTTTCTAGAACAAACTCCAAGGGAACATGCATATATAATCTTTACCTTTTCCAAAACAACTTTATGCATTAAAATATCCTTATATACATTGGAGAGATGATAAAATACTTTTTTTTATTTACCCATGCTAATTTTCGAGACTAATTGAAAATTTTATTCCTTGTTTTTTTAGATACCTCAACTAATTATCAGTTTGAAAATGAATTAATGTTATTTGAATAAAATGTTCAAATATTTCAATTTATAGATTATTGACAGCAGTAGCTTCAGCATGTAGTTATGACGGTCATTCTTGGCGTCTCCTTTCTAGAGAATAATAATCAGAAAATTTTGTTAAACTCGTAGATATTACTTTTTTATCTGAATTTGTATTTCCAGGTATACAAGCTTGATTCGCATCACTAAACTTGTATTTACCATAGACATTTTTGTTGAACTGTTTTGCAAAATTTTTTTTATTGTAATATAAATTTTTTGCAGGGTGTTTATTCCGGTGTAACTGGAGTTTTTACAAAACCCGTCGAAGGAGCTAGAGAAGAGGGCGTTGAAGGTTTTTTCAAAGGTTTAGGAAAGGGAGCAGTTGGTCTCGTTACTCGTCCAGTTGCTGGAGTAGTTGATTTTGCTAGTGATTCTTTAGATGTCGTTAAACGAGCTGCCGAAGGTAAAAAACTATGCTTAATAACTATTCAAAATATCATAATGTCATAAAGGGTCCAGACTTTTGGCAGACGCTCCCTTTAAAAAAAAATATTTTAAGAATAAGACCAAAAACCATCAAAACTTACTTAAATAAATCCCGAAGCTTCTTATATTTTTGAAAATTTTTCATAAAAACAACAGGTCCACTGTATCCGTTAAAAAGTCTCACGAAGGCGACTGAAAGTATTGATAGAACTATTATAAGCTGCTCCTGGTAAAACCATCTATTTAAAACAACTTGGGATAGACACTAATAAGTAAAAAAAGAAACACTGTGAAGTGAAAACGAACGGGTCCATAAACAGTAAAAATAAATAACAAAGAGGTCCTAAACTTTAATGGCAGGAATGCTAGTGACATTTGCGGATTTTTTGGGGATAACGTGTTTACCAGATCTAAGGAGTCTTCAATCTATGCTCAAAAACCATAATTTATGATGAGATACATTTCGTTGCAACTCCCGCAATTTGCTCAACCCTCAGTGAATATTTTATACATTATTAATAAAATGTATGATAGAAGTTTTCATTTAATTTATGGACTAAATTGATTTGTTTTTTTTTTAATTAATTTATATTGATGATTTTCAAAACTAAAGGTAACCCTATCTCCATGATAATCAAGAATAATGATTGCTACCATATGATGAGAATTTAATATATATTATTATTTGGTGTAACTGAAATTTAAACTTTGTATTTGTTGAAGAAAACTTGAAAATGGCAAAGGAAAGAGCATAAGAGAATAAAAATGATCTTAAGACAAAACATCATGTATAGGAATTAAGATATTAAATTTAAAACTAATATTTTTTTATGTTATTTACGACTGAATAATGTAACAGGGAACGAAGATACTTTACGATTACGGGCTCCAAGATTTTTACATTCTGATGGATTGGTGAGACCTTACAATCAACACGAAGCTAACGGTAATAGATACCTTAATCATGTTTCTAAAGGGAAATATGCGAAGACAGATACCTACGTAGCTCATTATATCATAATACAGAACAAAGAAGTGCTCTTATTAACCGATCGGAGAGTGGCTTATATCACACACAACGACATTTTTGGGGGATGGCAGGTGAGTGTTATATATTGGAAATGGTTGAATGTTGAAGCTTAATAATTATAATACAGAGATTTCACAAAAATATTAGAAGATGAGGCAAAATCTAAAAAACAATGATAAGGCTTATTTTCATAGTATATATTTCCTACTTTGGAATTAATTATATTTTTGATTTCACTTTGATCAAGAACATTCCATATTTTAATGGGTCTAAGAGGTGGCTCATGTAAAGAGGCCTTGTTGGATCAAAGTCAGGGCTTTTAAATGGCCATAACATGGATTGTATTTCGTTATCATCAAGGTAATTTTAGAAAATTTTTACGATATGTGATTGAGTATTATCTACGAAGATAAACTTTTCTCCTTCAAAGGGAAATAAAGGAACGACTTGGTGTATTATTTCCACAACGTATCTGTGAACTTGAAACAAATACTTTCAAAGAACACCATGTGAACTAATGCCTCCATTTATGTATACTTTGGTTGTATGCAGCATTGTGCAAATCGTTTGTATATATGGACAAACTGCATCGATTATTGCGAAATAGGCAAAATATAGACTCATTTGAGAACATTGCGTTCGAATATTAGTTGGTTTCCCAGTCTTAATGAGCCCTACGAATAGTATTCATACTCTTTGAACTACTAATAGTGACTGAGGTCCAGTTGTAGGAATTCTGTGTCTCCAATCGATCATCCTAGGTTGTCTCCTTATCGTATCTTTGCTTACTTCTTCTTGATGGAGCCATAGAAAACCTTCGCGAATCACAGTAGAGGTAACAAATCTTTAGGGACGGAAATTGACTTAGTTACGTCAATTACATTTCCTCGGACCCGAAAGTGTCATCTTTGATTTTTTCCATCTATTGAAACTTCCTTAATGCTTCCAGGAGTCGACAATTGTGCCACTTGTATTTGTGAAAAACCTCTAATCAACGCAATGTCTAAAGCACACTATTCGGAGGCAAATATTCTGGTTTCCACTAACCGTAGCGTTCAGTAGTGAGTTACATAGTTAAATCGCATACGTTTTTTTATTGAGACAATATTTTCATGAAACCATTCATGACGTGTGTCTGTTTTCAGAGTCATAAGTAGTAAGAACTATATTTATTTACACATCTTATTGCTCAGAGTTCATCTACCTAACCTAACCAATAAGCACAAATGTGCCAAATTCGGTTCATCAAAACCAAAGTTATAACGAATTTAGTAATAATACCTTCCCTCAGTTATTTATCTTTAATTTGGAGTAAAAAAGGCCTGACGAAATTCTACATTATATAGTTTTAATATTAACCTTCTACAAATTATCTGATTTTATAAATATTTTTAGATTGATTGGTCTTATACTTGGGAAGAAGTTACGATGCCAGCCAAAGTAACCCCTAAAGGTATCCTAATCGCTACATCAGAAAAGAAGAAAAAGCTATTTGGTTCGAACTCTAATAGCAAAATAATACTTGTATCAAGTTCACAAACTAGAGAGGAGATATGTGAAAAAATCGAGTCTTTAAGATCTGTCTAAATTATATGCTATCAAATATTTTTACAAAATTCTTGTTTCTCTCGCTTTAATTAAAATCAAATACTGAAACTTTTTACATATTTGTAAAGTTGATAGGGAAAATGCGATGTTGGAATTCTTTTAAGAGACAATTAACAAAATTAAATATTAATTGACCTAAATTAGTTCAAATTAATTAAATATTGAATATAGGTTATCGTTTTTTGTATTCACTAATTCACACCATTCACACACAATTCAACTCATTGTTTAACACAGATAATTGGTGGCTTTGATTACATTATCGATTCCTTATTATCGAGTTCCATTTTATAAATAAGTAAAAAATTCAGATTATTTGGGTTTTTCATTTGTTGGCGTAAGCACTAAGAAAAATCACTTCAATTTTTGTTATTTAACATAATATGAGTACAATGACAAATCTTCCATTATATAATCGCTTTTTTCAATTTTAAAAATTGTTGTTGAGACTAAACTAATTTTTTTGCACGTTTGTACACTTAATGTTATTGTTTTCTCAAAATTTTATATTTTGTTTTTTTATATATATATGTTTGAGATGCAAACCTGTGTTTTATTTATTTTACTACATTCTTATTTTGAAAGTTTTGGTTTTTTATGGATGATTTTGGGTTAAAGTACTGCTGGTAACATGACTCAGGAATGAAAAACTTCAATAATGATATAGTTTGAAAATATTAATATAATTTAGTAAAAAATATATGAGATTTAATCAGTACAATATATAAAACACAAATATATAATATTTAGTAACAATACAAATAAATATCAATAAACAGTTGAACAAAAGAAACAAGTGTAATGTTAACATTAAAAACATTTCAATTTATTTTTTAACAATATATTTTAATATATGGTTAAAGAAATAAAAAAATAATAGTATATTATATTATAAGGTTTAAAAGTGCATATTTTTTTTGTGAATGTGAATGCAAAATTACGAGTAAAAATAGGCACTTTTAGTCCGTATGATATATACCATTTTTTCTCCAACCAAGTTAAAATTAAAATAAAGTTAGTTTTATTCACAAATCGTTAATAATTTGGTAATAAATTTGAGCACCTATTAATTAAAGACATGAGTTGATAAAGGTGCTATGTCCACTTTTTTCAAATAATTAGGTTTTGGTTTATTTGGTTCTCTAATAACCCAATGCAACCCCTGAATAAACCTAGATTGTCAGATTTTCAATAATATGGGATATTTTTATTGATAAAGGTGCTATGTCAGTCACGCATTCGCCATATATTAGTAGATAAAGGTGCTATGTCCAATTTGGTGACATAGCACCTTTATCCACTAAACTATTGGAAAGTTCTGTTCACATGTTCGGGTGCTATGTGATATTTTAAGGTTATGTTTATAATATTTATACTGTTTCTGTGACCAAATCTGGGATTTCTAAAGAAGGAATAGGTTTTAAAACTACATAATAATAGTTCATCATGAGTTCCAGAACAAAGAGAATGTTGGCATTGATAACAGATAAGAATTTATGTCTTCCTAGTGAAGGTAAGTTGTTTTAGTTTACTATTATTATTTTTGCTCTCCCCATTTACCATTAAATTTATTCTAAAAAGGTAAATTTGGAATATTTTTAATATTATTCGTTTTTCGGTACTTTTCAGAGGATAAAAGTTATTCGAACTCCTGTCCAAGTACAGAGAAAATTGTTGAAGAAAACAATATAATGCAAGACATCGCCCAACAAAAGTCTCTTCAAAATGTGAATAGTGTTGGGCAACCAAGCACTAGCGGACTTCAAAAGCAGTGCAGCTCTGAAACAGGTAAGCATAAAATAACATTTTTCTAATTTTGACATATAATGTGACACTTTTTAAAACTGATTGACGTTATGAAAGGTCTTACTTTGTGTAACTAGTTACACAAAGTAAAATATTATGTAACTGGTTACGAAAAATGGAATATTATGTAACGTCAAACTGACATGAAGTGACAACTGTCAACAGACTTGATTTCTGTTTTCACAATTTTTATCAATAATATTCTATATTTACTATTACTTATTCAAAATTAGAAAAAAATCTTGTATGTAATACGTTAAGAAATGCAATTTTGTGTAACTTGTGAGATGTTTGCGGAACTCACACAAAAATCTCACGCGTTACACAAAATTAGGCATTTCGTAACTGATTACATAAATAGCTATTGGAAGCTCCCTATTAAATATATGCAATTTTTTCCAGAGTCTATAGAAAATTGTGATGAAGAGAGCGTCACATCAGGCAGCGAATATTTACCTTCCAGTGATGGAGGATATTCTGACTCATTTATTTTCCCCAATAGGCACAAACATGAAAATGTTCATAGAATTAAACGTGAAGTGTTTTTTGATGACAAGGAAAATGACAAAGAGGCCGAAAACCTAGACAAAAAAACCATTGGAAATTCAAAAAACGTTGCAAGCTTAGGATTACTTGACGAAGATATTCTGGAAGTTGAAGGTGATGGAGGAACACAAGACGAAATGCATAACAGTAGACAAAAATTTCATGTTACTGCTGATGGGATAAGAAACAGTGCGACGGTTAAACCAGATTTCAAAGTAGCTAAAAAGAGAGCACGGAATCCCGAGAAATGGAAAAGAAACAAAGCTGCAAAGTTAAGACAACAAGGTGAAGCATATGTATCTCAAAAAACTGGTAAAGTCGTGGAAAAAAAAGTAATAAAAGACGGAATACTATGTAAAGAAAGTTGTCGCCTGAAGTGTAGTGAGAGATTTAGCATTCAAAGCAGAGAAAAAATTTTGGAAAAATTTTATAAACTGGATATTAATTCCAAAAATGTCTTGATTTTCAAAAGTATCAAAATGTACGAAGTTAATCGTCATCGGTCTCGTAAAAATTTGAAAACCAAATCTTACTCTTTTAAATATACAGTAACATGTGACAAAGAAACCGTACTGGTGTGCAAAAATGCCTTCTGCTCTCTGTACAGAATTGGAAGGAAAAAAGTGTTTCGGGCTCAACAAGAGCTAAAAGCTGGTCAGGTAGCCCCCTCGCCGCATAAGCAGGGTCATCACACAAATCCTAAAAAGATGTAATTACCTGTATTGAAAACCACATCAAGCAGTTTCCTTCTGAAGAATCGCATTATTCTAGGAACAAAAATCAATATAAAAAATACATTTCTCCTTTACTTAATATTAATAAACTCCACCAACTTTATATAGAGCAATGCGAAGAGAGAAAACTCGAAAATAAATATATGGTTAAGGCCTCCTTCTATCGGCATATTTTCGAAACAAAGTTTAATTTGTCTTTTGGTGCCCCGAAAAGCGATACTTGCAGTATATGCGATGCTGGGGAAAATACCTCAGAGCACACCGAAAATTTCCAATTTGCCTTCGCCTTGCAGAAAGTTGACCGAGAAGTTATAGTTGTTGATAAAGAAAAATGTTACATTACAATGGACCTCCAACAAACAATGCCACTACCAAAGTTATCAACGTCTAAATCATTTTATTTGAGGCAAATTTGGCTGTACAGCTTTGGCATCCACTGTATAACTAGTTCAGGACACAAATCCTATTTTTTCACATGGACTGAAGACATCGCCACTAGAGGCAGCAATGAAATTGCAAGTTGTTTACTTCGATTTTGCAAGTTACTTAAAGAAGAAAATGCAGAGATAGAGCATTTGATAATTTGGTCAGATCAATGTGGGGGACAAAACAAAAACTTTTCTGTTATAAGCCTCTACGAATACTTGATATTGAATAATGTCTTCAAAATTATCGATCACAAATTTCCTGAGGTTGACCACAGCTACCTAAATTCAGATAGAAACTTTGGACGAATTGAGAAAGTTCTTCGGAAACACCAAAATATTTATATACCAGACCAATATCGGGAAATAATAAAATCTGCCAGTACCAGACAGAGTTTGTGTTTCAATATGGAACATTTTTTCTATGATTTTGAAACACTTCCAGCCAAACTCCATTTATACAAAAAAGTGACCAATACGCTTAATCAAAAAATATACTTCCGCGATAAGGTCAAATGGATTAGAGTGAATGAATTTGGCAAATACTCTTACAAAACTAATTTAGACCCATTCGGTCCATTTATGGAAGTCGATTTGCAGAAAAAAAGGGAAACCGTAGTACAAGCTGAAAAAGTGGTTTTACAGAAGTTACCTAAATGCGGTGGTCTCACTAGTGAAAAGATATCGAATCTGCAAGATCAACTGAAATTCATCCCAACAGATTACAGATGGTACTTTGATATTGTTTTGGAAGAAACTAAAAAAAAACCTAAGAAAAATCGGAAGACCTATTAGGCTTTAAGTTTCTTTGTGTCAACTTGTGTTTTGTTTAGTTTCATAAGAAATAAAAATTTATTTCAATATACCTGAGTGATTTTCCAAGTTATTTCAAATCAACATAGTTCCTCTATCCACTAAAATAAATAGTATAACTCGCTTTAGATGTTAGTTGATAAAAGTGCTATGTCCATCAAAATCAAAATAACTATAAATCATTAAAGTTTATTTGATTATAAAATACAAGCTAAGTAGTACAAACAAATACCGACCTTATGAGATACTGTTTGTATTGATTGAAAATTTTGTAAAAAAGTTCCGAGTTGAAACGCGTTTTCCTCATTTACTCAAAACTTTAAAAAGTGGACATAGCATCTTTATCAACTCATGTCTTCAATTATAACAGCGATATCAAGTCGGTAGTCATGGATATCTGGTATTGTTGGTAAATATCGATTGTCAAGTAGACATACTAATCATATAATTTTTGTAGTAGTTTAGTAGTACTTTTAGTCCTAGGATTAAAAGTGTTGCTAAGCAACGAGCAAATTTTTGTACTGTAAGGGAATTGATGGCTTTTGCACCAGAAAATAGTACAAAAATGTCAAAATTTTTTGATGGTTGGAGAAAAAAAGATTTTTGATATTCTTGCCCTTTAATCAGTGTAATGTATAAATTCAGATTGTCAACAGGGATTTTAAATGGTACAATTTCAGTTTGAATAAGGTCAATAAGAGAAAAAAATAGCTAGCATCTAGAATTCAAAAAGCCAGTATAATCAACAAAACCCATACTATCTGAGGTTCTGACTTATCGTTATGAAAGGGGAATGTTTGTTTGGTCTCATGATGCTGTAAATGGCTGGCTGATATTTTTTGATTCATTATAGGAATGAAATATAAACTCAATAACATTGAAACATATCTAATAGAATCAAGTATGGTATAAAGAAGGCTTAATGTAGAGAAATGAATGAAAAAGTCCGCAAAAACCCATATTTGAGAGAAAAAGTATTTTGAATAAAAGATAAAAACTTTGAAAAAATTTGATAAAGAAAATAATTCTTACATAATGGGCGTCAAATATATATGACGATTTTACTTTTAAAAATAAAAATATTAAAAAATATATATTTTAGTATGATTTGTTAACGTTAATACTGTAAATACTCTAACTCAAATCTCAAGATATATTTTTAATGTAAATGAGTTTTAGTGCATATTTTTTTATATTTATCGTTTGTTACTAATTTTGTTTGATAGTAAATATAAACAGCAAAAGAAGTGATCACTAATACTTATCTTCTAGTCAGAGTCTTATTATTAGAAATTCAATACATTATTAAATCCGCAATTTTGTACTTTTGAGATTTAGTCTATTAGATTAGTAGTTACAGTAAGAAAACATTTATCATTAGTTAATAGAAGGAAAATCATATTCAGTGGGTATAACTGAGAATATTGAGTTGACGAGGCTCCATTATACTGTTAAGGCAGTGTTACAGGCACTTCAATAATATTCAATGAAACATTAAGTACACCTTATGTTCACTTTGTTTAGGCATGAAGAATAGATATGCTTTATATAGATTGATTAAGTTTATCAAAACATTATCAACAGTAAATAATTAACAGTATAAGGTACATACAGATTATGAGATGTGAAGTTCAACTAGAAATATTGGAAAAATTTTATGAAAACTTTGAATATTTTTCGGTGCATTGTGCACAAAACAATGTGAACATTTAATATCAATTGACAAATTGAATGATTTACTCTATGGCACTTCACAGGTGTATTCTTGTATCAAATTAACGTATTCGAGATATTTTTTTGGCTTTATCAACACATGGTGGAGGTATTGTTGGTTTGTTTGTTGCAAATCTGCTATATAATCTGAAAAATAAAATCAATAGTGAGGTATTACAAATAGTTATAGCCTGCTATTTTTTGTAGAATATCTTTCAAATTTTGTTAATTCTCGTGACTCAGTAGTAAGGTCCATATTTTTTTATTTCAAATCCGGGACGGGAAATTTAAAGGGGAAAGGGGTAGTTAAGTTGAATAACTTAAATATAATTTTTTTAATTATTTTTTTGATAAAAATTATACATAACAAATAATATTTAAAGATATAATAAAAATCAGTATTCTTTTTAAATTAATAAAATTTTCATCAAAATTTCTGAATAAAAAACTTTTTATATTTTTCTGAACTACGGATCTTTTTCGCTTTAAAGCATTATTTTTCTTCATTTATTAGTTAACTTTAGTAAGTAATATTGCTATTAGTGTATCTATTTCAAGTCGAGTCATGTCACTTGTTTGTCCAAAAGCTATTTACTCTGCAGAACTCTGCTAATTTTTGTAAATTTGAAAATGGAAGTTCACAATTATTCAACCCATTTTTGGATTGATGTTGTTCAGTTATTTTTCCATTTGGCAAATTTCTCATCAGTAATGTATAATTTTATTTACAAGTAATAACGAAGATTCAATTTCAACCCATATTGGTATTTTGTTCAAAGTCACTTAGTTAAATGATTCCAGGTCCTGAAAAATTATCTTTGTCAATTTCTACAAATAACTTGAGTGCAATCTGCTTTTAAGAGACGTTTTCTTCAAGTTTATTTAATTTAGTACAAACTGCTTTAGGAATAAGCATAATTTGAATGTTTTCAAATTATAAATGGCTGCAATAAAATCAAAGACACTTACTGTCTCTTTTTATATTTGAATTATTGCTGTATGGAATCCTATTGCATGACTATGTATGAAGTGCAGCCAAGCTTCAGAAAAAGGATTATCAAAAAATTTAGAAAGAAAAACAGGATATTTTTCTTGCGATTTGAAATAAGATTGTAAGGGCGCAAACATTTGTAGTACTATTTCAATGGCTGACAGTAATGCTAGCCACCTTGTTTAGGAGTAGACAATAACTTTGAAAATTCTGTTTCAATGAAGCTACAAAAATGTTTTAGAGATTCCATTCTAAAAGTGTAAGACTTGAAATATAAATATAATTTCGAATCAATTTCAAAAATATGACCCACACACCCAACACCTACTATCCACCTTGCGCCCCGGAAAAAATTTGGGAGGCAAGGTGGAAATCCGGGACTGTCCCGGCCAATCCGGAACATATAGTCACCTTACTCAGTAGTCACTTCCTATCTTATTATCTTCGAGTTGCTGCTATATTACTGTTATATGATCATTATCAATTTAAGACCAACTGACACCATTGTTATTCAATCACTATATCACATCTACAACAACCTAGCTTTTACTAGAAAATGTTTCATTTCACTAGCATATACTATCAGTTGGCATTTACAATTTTTTATATTTTTAAATTTCATTTTATAACAAAGCTGGTGGGTTTCAAATTTATATTACCAATATTATCCCAATATTTTACACAACAAATATTATTCCTTAAATAGTAGGGAGTGATACTTACACTCTGTATGTTTCACTTCTTAAGTAATCTTGTAAATGACTTATTCCTAACTGTAATTGCTCAGCTATTGGAGCAACCCACTCATTTCCTTCAAATCTAAAAGCTGATTTATTGGAAGACATATCCAGGTTACCTATTTCAGGAGGTAATATGGTAAGTCTATTTCCTTGAAGATGGAGTTCTCTAAGTCTGGTAAGTTCGCCAATCTCTCTTGGTAATTCTATTAGATCATTTTCTCGAAGAACCAACTAAAAAAATAAATGATGAAAAACAGGACAATTGAGATGATAAAGATATGCATTATTGGTAATGTCATTTAAGTAATTAATTCCAAATTATTTTATCTGTGATTTCAAAGTAGATTTCATCATATTCTAATCATTTCAATTATTTAAATAAATAAAATCATTTCATTACTTTTGCATTTGGATGAAATTTGAGAACTAACCAGAATGTGTTCAATATTGGTTATTGTCTGTAATGAAACTTGAGCTTAGTATTTTTAGTAATAAAGTGATTATTAAATGGTTTAACTTGATGAATGTTTTAAATCAGTTCCAACTTATTATTATATACTTACTATCTGCAAATTTTTAAGATTCTTTATATCAGGTGAAAGGTATTCAAAATCATTATCACCCATATATAAGGCACGTAGTGTTTCTAAAAAAGAAGAAATGTACTTGATGTATCTCTATTCCTTTGTTTTAAAAGTATCCCTCAACACACACAACTATTTACATTTCAGATTTTCAATAGAAAGCAGTGACAAAAAAAACAGAACAATGGAAGCACATAAGTTCCAGAACTTATTTTGATGTTTTCTTCTTCTTTCTTTAATTTAATCTCCTTCTGTTATAACTTCCTAATTATATAGGCAAAGAGCAAGATACTGGGGAAATAAGAATACCATAATCAACTAAACAACCTTTCGAAAATATTTAAACTGCCCCCCATAGAATCATTCCACCTGGAATAACTGTACACAAACAGTACTCCAATTAGTTGTTATTATCGTTATACCTTCTAATTTTCTTGGACACTTCTCAGCCACTTGCTTATTCTATACTATTTCTGGGACTATCATCACTGTTCTTTTTTGAACCCCTACTGTCCATAATGAATCCTTTGTCCGTATAGCTTTTACTTTTCCTGGACACCTCTTAACCACTTGCTTATTCTATACCATTTCTGGGATTATCACCACTGTTGTTCTTTTTTGAACATTGACTCTGACTGTTCAATATCAATATTCAATATCACTTGCTCAGTTCTCATTTTTTTTTTAATTTTTGGTGTTTCAATACTTAACAATTAGCAATTTTATTTGACAATTGTTTGTACTTATGAGCTGGGTGTTGCTTTTGTATTTACATTTACAGTTAAATTCGAAAAATTGGAAAAGCTCCAGTTTCTGTGTTTATAGATTTTTTTGAAAATGAAAAAGACTAAGTGGAAATATGCAGAAGAGGTTATCCCAAGATTTAGTGAAACTAATTTAAGTAACATTTTCGAATGAATCTGGAAACATTTGAATACCATTATCCAAACATGGATTTATAACAGTGCATGATTATGATGCTTTGGTGGTAGCAAATAAACATTTAAAAAGTCCATTTTTCTACTTTCATAAGATTTCATACTTCACTGTTCTTACCAGCTGACTTCAATTATGTTGGTTAAGCCTTTTTTTATTCATTTACTGCTCAGCAATTACTTATTTTCAGTTTTTGATAAATAATAAAATCATCCCAAAATGCTGCTATTTTACTTATTGTATTTTTATTTCTGTAACATAAAAAACATCTCATACCCATCATAAAGAAATTTCCAGGTAAGGCATCCTCTTTTAAATTGTTGTATGTCAAATCTAAAACTTCTAAAACTGGAAATGCACCAAAACCTCTTGGTAAAGTATACAAACGATTTATCGACAAATTCAAGATTCTTAATTTTGGCATGGATGATAATGACAAAGGTAATTCCTCAATAAAATTGTTGGAAAAATTTATTATTTCTAGATTTGTTAAATTTGCTAAGCCTGGTGGTACAGCTACAATTATAAAACATATAACAGTAATATTGAGAAAAAAATTAATATAACAATTACTTACATTTAATTTTGTTGTGGCTTAATGTCAGCCGTGTTATGTTCGTCATGCTTACTAAAAAATTAAAGAAAAAATGAAAATATTAGGATATAAAAATTTCATATTTAGGAAAGTAAACATAACTCGGAGAATTTTTATTTGACGAAATAATAATGTAGGTTTGATATTATGATTGTTTACATTAAATCGTTAACTTATTGTTATATTTTTGGAAAAAGACCCCACCCAAATATAATTTAGAACATACCTTAAAAGGCGATTAAAATTGTACTTACATAATCCAGGAAGTTCCTCAAAAGAAGTTATCCCTTTATCAAATAAATCAAGTTCGGGGTTTTGAAATTCCCGTGCTTCCTCTAAAACCTTCTTTGGTTTGGCCATTTCGAGTTTACTTTAATCAGGAAACACCTCAACCTTCTAAAACAATTTGACAACTACTCTCTAAGATTATATACTCTATAGATAACCTTCATAGACAGAGAAAATAAATAGGAGATTATTTTTTTGAAGGAGGACAGCCTAGGCATTTTTTCGCGACTTATTATTTCTGGCAAAAGATCTAATTATTTACCTTTTTTTAACTTTCATTTCACTAGTTTGTAAGGAAAAAAAAATGTTAATTGCATATGTGTGGTAAAACTAGAAGCAGTCTGTCTGAATTCTTTAGATATACATTTTTTTTGCTTACAAACTAGTTAGGTGAAAGTTGATTGAAAAGAGCTACTTATTTAGCTCTTTAAATATATATATATATATATATATATATATATATATAAATGTCCATATTATTGTATTTTGCGTTATCAGTTTGAATCAAATTCCTCTAGCTTTCAAGTGAAGAATATTTCTAGGAGAAGTTTGATATACTGTCAAATAACATTCAAATCTCACGTGATTAATAAAATTGAAATTCCACATTATATAAGCTGCTTTCCATTTACATTCAAGTTAACTGAGACACTCAGTTATGTGAGTATCTCATACTCAGATAATGTCGTAACTGCTCAGTGAACAAAAGGAATGCGTAATGTTAACATTCTCAATAACCACATAAAATTCACCATTTCATTGGTGATTCAACCGTCTGCTATTCGCAGCGACGTAACTAAAATAATATTATTTATAAGTTTATTTATATCAATTACTGTATGCCATTATTTAGTACAGTGTACTTACTTGCTTATTATGTTGATAAGATCTGACAACGTGATGTCCTCAACCTCACTTTCAACCTCATTTCACAAAACTCACGGTCTCAAGCTTGTGCAGATTGCTAAAAAATTTCAGTTAGGTCTCACTTGTGAGTATAGACCTAATAACACACTAATAAGGAATCTGTTTTTATGTTTAGGACTTCTTTCTCGTTTACTAATTATTTCAACTTAAAACAAAAATATTCAAGAAACGAGTACTAATAGTTAAATAGAAATGTGAGGCAACAAAATATTCCAATAATAATAACAAAGAAAATGGCCCGCCACTGGCAATAAACAAATTTGTTTTCCTGACATAAAACTTACCTGTGAAAAATTAAATCAGGAAATAAATGATCCACTTCTCCACAAACCACACAACCACGAACCATAATTGTTTGATTATTTAAATCAAGGATTTTTACCAAAATAGCCAAATATTTAAAAAATAATCACAGATGCCCAGTTTCTGGAAGGCAACGCCGCAAGAAATAAATTCATTCATTATCTTGTATCCATTCACCACCTAGCTAAAATTCTAAACGGCGTTGTCATGTTTGTTTTTATCTTAGTATAGAAATCTCATACGAATAATTCATAAGATGAAATTATTATTTTATAATGAGCAGTTTGATTTTATTATCAAATGTCGTAAATAATGTTAGGCAGTCAAAAATCGCAAAAATTGTATTGGAAATAGTTAGTTTCATGATAAAAATAACCCAAGCAAAAATTGTAGATTATGTTCTACAAAAATGATTATATACTTTTTTTATCTTACATTCATCATTTGTTAGAAACAATATTATTAAAGAATTGAAGATTGCATTCGCCGTACTGCACACATATTTTCACACCTTAAATAGAGTTTTTGGCGTATTTTTAATGTAATTTTTGCTGTAGATAAGTCTCTCTAGAATGAGAAGATTTGTTTTTATGGAAAAAAGACCTTTAAGGAAGTTTTGAATAGATTGGAAGAAAGAAATAACTGCTTCTAGGGAAAAAGTATATGGATAATTTTTGCAGATAATTAAATAAGTTTTATCGTGAACTTGCTTCACTAGAATACCAAAAAAAAATTGATATGATCGAAAGGGACTTCGACCATTTCATTATAATAATATCACTAACGTATATGCAAACTTCTAGCTTGTTGGGAATGGGTATGCAAGGGTAATCCCATTGGACGGAAATAAAAAATGAAAATCATTGCTAAATATGTCACTGCCCATTTATCTGTTGAGCAATGGAATGCAAATCATTTTTAGATATTTATAATCCCAAAATTATCAAATCAAAACGAATGGTCATATTCTGAACACACTGTTTACACCACCACTACACCAACATTCACAATTACACTGTCTGCCGCGCGTTTTGATAACCAAGTTATCGCTTTCGGAGGCTGAAGGTAAAGCAATTTACCAGATATTCCAACTTAGAATGGTCGTATAATTCTAAACTGTATGCACTGTGTTATTCAGACTAGAATTTTATAGGAGAGGAATATATTTAAAAAAATGTATAAGCCACATTAATAAAAAATTATTTAATTTGGTTGCCTTTCACTAAGCAGATATAAAGGACTTTTAAAGCAGTCTTAGTAGCATTTTTGAAAATATGTACACAATACACCATAATACCATACAATTATTATTGTTAACATTTTTTTCTGGTGCTCTTTAGAAATCAGAAAACAAGCGTTATACCATTTTTCATTTTCAAGCAAGAAAAATCAAAATAGCATAGTGCACATATTTCTAACATCTTTATTCTTTGAGAAATTCTTTAAATATGAAATTGTTTTTAATAATTACGTATTCAAGAGACATGAGAGAACTGAAACTAGCTTTGCTTCTACATCATTTTTTTTTGACATCACCAAAGTGTGACTAAACGAGATAATAATCTTGTGTATTTTCTTCGATGCTTGTATTTATTATTTGATATAATCTTTTTCTCACACATAAAAAGAGATTTAGAAAACCATTTATTCAGTTTCTCATAGAAATGCATGTAGTCCAGATGGTTTTTAACTTGAATATGTAATATTTCTAAATCACAATTCATATTGATGAACATTTTTCAATTATTACTCTAAATAAATTGCAATCTATATTTAAAGAGAATTTACTAGTTCAGCCAGACTTGTAAAGGTTTATACTAGTTGCGTCCGGGTTAATTAGGTTAGGTTAAGCTAGATTATGATTGTGATCTAAAACGTCGTCCACAATTATACCATTTTGTTTTCTAATATAAGCTTTACACGATGCTTTCACTACTTGAAATTTTTTGATATCTAAATTTAAAACCGTATACAATTTACAAGACTTTTCCTTTTTCACATTTAGAAACTACGGACTCTGACTACATTTTTACAATACAATTAAAACTTTTCAAAGGTAAGGCGAAAACTAAAATGTTGGGAATGAAATTTGCAAAAATATTTTTGGTCATAAAATTTAAACCAATTACTTTAAATTTATCCCCAATAAGTTGGTAATATGTATTTTACTCAAGCTCCAGGTAAGAAAATGGTTAACCAGAATTCTATATTCATATATAGATAATCCTGAGAAGTAAAATTAGTTCACAGAAGTATTTAGTACTACATTTGTTGGAAAGGACACAATTGATATACGACCCTTACAGTAACCCGGATTAAAATTTGACCACGGAACGCAACTCGTATGCAACCACCAATAGATTACATATGTATAGAAAATCGATTAAACTCAAACCTATTGAGCTAATCAGTTGATATTCTTCTTTGATCAGATTCCAAATTCCAAGTTCACATACAATACAGTTACAACCATCTAAAATATGTAACACAACATTATTTTAAAGCTTCAAAATTTTTGGTTTTCAAGTTTCTCATGTCAATTATATAATTTTTGGATGAAACAGTCTTACTTTTATACTAGGAGCATAAATCATTTAGCACCATTGACAAAAATTAAATCATACCGGGCATCCCAAAATTCTGTCCTCACATTCCTGTTCAGTGAAGGAAGGAAATAATATATGAGTGGTTGCTAGAATTCACGTAGAAACATTTTATATTATTTTACAAAAAGTAATTGTTGAATGTTCAACTTTACATCTAAAGCAATATTCGAAGATCAGAACTAAGGGACATTCTGTATTAAAAAATATTACATCAAAAATACTACTAATAAAATAAAATTTTACATATGAATCATATTGTATGTAGATTCTCAACAAGTGTACATATTACAAACATTTAAAAGATTTTCTTGGCAATAAATAAAATACATTCTGGGTACAATAAATATAAAATAAATATAAGCTCTCCATTAGATGTACCCATTGTCTTTAGAGTACAAAATATTCAAATGACTCCTATATTAGAATTAATAAAAAGGAAAAATGTTAAATATGAACTGGTAAACTTAATTATATTATGGTGGTTAGGGACAACATTTGTAATTCAGCTTGTTTTATTCAACAGCAGTTCCAATTCACACACTTGAGTATATGGGCATACATTTTAAGAAGCGATGCCTAACTGGGTCCGCTTGCAGGGCTAAGCTGTATCGGTTGTCTATCTTCTTCCACTTCACTCCTTTTCATAATGTAATAACAACTCTGTATTTTATCCAATAGGGAATAAAAATGAATGGAATGCTGTGAACCTTATATCGGATGCGATTTTACGGTTCCGAAACTTAATAGATGTTAGTGAGCCCGTATATTTTTTAGGCTTGTTTGACGCGTCTTTATTGTCACAAGACAACTCAACATTCCACAGCAATAAATTCTCTCGCTATCTGGGACAGGAAAAATGTTTTTACAGAAGACTTCGTCTCATTATAACCATTCTCCTTCGCGAGATTCCTTTAAGTGCGATACCCCTAGACTCTACCAGAAATAGCTAGATTAGATGACTATTGCACTATGTTGAAAAAAGATTGATTCACTTAAGAAAATTTGTATAATTGGTTAGATAACTTAAGCTAGACAAATACAACAAGAAAAAGAAAACCTTGAATAACTTGTCTGTGATTAAATTAGCATTTATTCCGAGAAATGAAACAACGATAGATGGGCAGTGAAGATGACCGGGACATATTATAAGAACTAGTAAATTTATTTAAGTCTTTAGCGTCACAGTTTTTGCCTGGTATTGGTTTGAAGTAACAATACCAGGCAAAAACTATGTACATGAATTGGCCACGAGTCTAAGAGACCTACAAGGAGCAGTGATGGTTATTTGTTTATATAGTAACAAGCGCGGTCGAGGCGTAAACGCCTCTATTGGCGTCTACTGGCTGTTGCTAGATCGAGCTGTCATGTCGTGGAAAGGGGAAGATGACTCATTATAGACTCAGTTGGCTCTGAACACGCGCTGTACTCTTTTGGTGTTAGCCGCACTCGCGCTAATTGTGGTTGTGTTGGTGTGCTTATTTTTGCCATTTTTATTGATATCTTTGTTGCTACTGTATGAGTGGGAAACGGAAGAGAGTTGTAGTTTCTCTTGAAACAAAATTTAATGCTATTGAACTATTGGACAATGGTGAATCAATTAAAAAGGTGGTTGTTGATTTGGGGGTTGAGAAAGTGACTGTTGGGGGTTGAGAAAGTGACTGTTGGCGATTGGAGACGAAACGTGAAGAAATCGAAAAATATATTAACAAAAAAACTTTAAAGACGGCGAGGAAACATTAAACGCGATTGAAGGATGGCTGGACCGATGGAAGAAGAGGTATTGAGTAAGACAGCTAAATATTAGTGGTGAGAAGCTATCAGCAGACTCATCTGAAACCGTGGAAATGGAAAAAAATGTGCTCAAGGAAGGATTAAGTTCTGATTAAATAACGGTCCTTAATTTTCGAATGCTACCTTCTAAAACCTTAGCAGTAAAATCCGGCACGACTACTCCTGAATTTTAAAAAAGGTAACGATACTGGCTATAGCTAATGCTTCTGGCTCATTGAAGCTAATACCGCTGATTATTAGAAAGGCGAAAAATCCTAGAGCCTTTAAAAATGTAAAAGTCGACTCCCTTTCAACAATGTACCAAAACCAAAGTAGTGCATGTATAGACGGCCCGATATTTATTGATTAGATTTACAACAAATTTGTACCAGTCTATGAGGAGTTTTTTTATCAAAAAGAAGCTTTCCAGAAAAGCTATTCTACTCTCACCCTGATGTCTAAAAACTGGCATTGATGGTATGAAGGCAATCTTTCAATCCACTAATGTAACCTCGCTTATATAAACTCTCGACGAAGGGTTCAACAAGCGATGAAGAGGATCTACCGGCAAAGGCTTCTTCAGATATTGATTTTGGAGTTAGACGAAGGAATGACTGTTAAGGATGCCTTAAATCAAGTCACATTAAAACATTATGTCGTACTGAATTGCGTCAGCGTGGGATGAGGTAAAAACAACCACCGTTCAATAGTCGTGGAAAAATTTATTTGACAGAGATGGACCATGCAAATAAACGCCAGAGCCCGAGAACGTGATCGAACTAGTCAAACTAGCGAATGAGTTTTGTGATTGGTGCAATCAAGATGTTTAGATTGAGATTACCAACGAGGAAATCATCGATATGGTAACCGGTGGTAAGGATAGTGAAGAATATGACAATATGGACGATATAACTCCCAAAATCTCATACACCGACGGGCTGAAACACTAGTTTATGGCAGGAAATTATCACCTAGAAAATCATCTATTAGAGTAATTGAAAAATTCTTTCATAGCTAAAATCTCATATAGTGTCAGTCTTGAAGTAGAAATAAGTTTGGGCTAAAATAAAATTGCAAGTAAAGTAAGTAAATTATAACAAAGGTTCTAAACAAATTACCAAAATCAATTATCTAAATAAAATTATCTAATCGACACAGTCCAAAGTCCTTTGTATATATATACTTTCAATGACTTTCAATGACTTAGTAATAACTGTCAGTCATAAGCTAGTGTTTTCATATTGGTAACAATTGTTACTTGTTTGCATGCAATAAATCATTTTTCTACGTCGGGTTTAATGCATGGCACTCAAATGGTTTAGCAACTTCTACATGTATGTAAGATTTAAATGTTTCAAGAGGCCAACTAAACCATATGAGTATCACATAGAGTTGCCAACTATACTGTTTTAAACAATACTGTTTTTAACTAGGTTATATTTTTTACTGTGGAACAAAAATAAAATACGGTTTAACCATCAAAATGCAATCATTATGTCTTATACTTAGACACACAAATTTTTTTATTTATTCAGAGGGGGCTCACTGCTCAGTGCAGCGCTTAAAACATAGAGTAGTACTACTTTATTTAGACACACAAATTTTTTTATTTATTCAGAGGGGGCTCACTGCTCAGTGCAGCGCTTAGAACATAGAGTAGTACTACTTTATTTAGACACACAAATTTTTTTATTAATTCAGAGGGGGCTCACTACTCAGTGCAGCGCTTAGAACATAGAGTAGTACTACTTTATGTTCTAAGGTGCAGCGCAGCCACAAATAAATCACATTGGGTTTCTGTCACTGTCAAATATTCAACGAGTACATTTTATTTGTCAAAGTGTTACAAATGTTGACAAAATTATACAAGTTTACACAACACTCATTCAATAATGTTAGTGTACTTAAATAAAAATTTTGATAAAGATTAAAAGAAGTCGAAACGTTAAATTTTCACCTGTCTTTAAAAAATTGTAAAAGGGACTAATTTTAAATTAGAAAAGACCTAAAATCAAGAACATTCAGAAGCATAGACCGATCAAAAGGTCTAAGAAATTTAATTGTTTAAATATATGATTTAGTGTGAATAAAAATTTAAATATATGATTGTTTATTTCTATATTACTAACTTTAATGTCTGTAATGTCTTTACAATAATGTTTTGATAAATTATTCACTCGTGAAAATTTTCAATTTTTATTGGAAATATTATTTTCATTTTATGGAAATACTTTTATGAAATCTTTAGGTACAACGCCTCTGATTATAGTCGATTCCATATATGTAATACTCTTATATGGACAGTTGGTATGGGAAAAAGCGTCCCTATGTTATGGTGCCGACAATATTAATTTTCTCTCTCGTTCGAGATACTTTATCTAGACTGCGCATGCTTGAGAATGCGTAGGAGCGAGCCGGAGCCTCGGAGGATAGAGAAATCGTTGCCATTCTGTTTTCCTTAGTTGGAACCGCTTCCACTTATAGAAGCTGGTCATATAGGAGTATTACATATATGGTCTATTCTGCGGCAGCCATTTTGGATAAATATCCTTCCTTACTACTTTATGTTCTAAGATGCCACGCAGCCACCAACAAATCAAATTGGGTTTCTGAACGAATCTGTCACTGTCAAATATTCAAGACTGTCACTCACTGACAGACATGCGAGTGTGTGCGTTCTCAAAACATAACCTCTATTTGCGTAGACCTTATTTTTGTTTTACAACTTTAGTAAAATTAAAGTAACTAGGTATGTCAGTTATAAGTTTAGTGTACAAAAGATGGAGAGTGTTAACGAATTACCTTCTTCTCATACAACGCCAAGAAAGAAAGCCAAACTATCGAAGGGACAACAAAAATATAAGCATTAATAGGAATACCAAAATGACTGGTAAACGAGTGATCCTCTATGCGAATTTAATGTTAAATGCAAAATATGTGCTTTAACATTTATTATTTCTCACGCGGGTGTTGGGTAGGTTTGGTATTTTTGTTTGCGTCTTGCTTTGATCTCCTCTTGTCTTCTGATATGCATAAATTAGATATTTAGGAAACTATTTTGCATAAAATATATATTTCGTTTCCGTGTTTCTAGGTTAAACCGTATTTGATCAGCAAAAAGCACAAAGCAAAAACGGAAAAGAGAAAATCTAGTGGATTGTAACAAAAGTTTTTTTCTAAAATTTCCGTTTCTACATCAGGCTTGTCTTCCCCTTCTAATGAAGATACCAAGTTAACAACGGTAGAGTTACCGATGACATACCATACTGTCAAGCATAATTTAGCCAGAACGGTAGTATCAAATTAAATAACATTATCTATGTTGATTCCAAAACAGTCATTAACAACAACAACAATTGGCTAGGAAAAAAATTGAGACATTAGTGACCGAAGTTCTTGGCCTACACTACTTGCAGTCTGTCATTGACCATTTAAATAAAGACAATGTATTTTATGTCTACAAAATGATCCCTCCAATAAAAAAATAATAAATTGTTTCTACTGGTAGGTCAATATTTTACCACTAAAAATGGAATACAAATGTAAATCCAGATAAATTAGCCAATGGGATGTTTTCACCCAATGAAATGAATTATCTGGTCTTAGCGCTTACAATACACATTCAAATTTTGGATATAAACATTCCTTATTCACAAACGTGTTAGAGGTTGTGCCAGACTTAATAAAAGGAAATTGTTATACCATATTGTGCACAATTCAGTAGAACTTGCTATGAAGTGTTTCGATTATGACATCGAGAACATTATATTAAAAATCTATAGCCACTTTTCTGTTTCTGCTTGCAGCACAGAAGAATTAAAAATATTTGAAGCTTGCTGATGGAGAGTTTCATGAAATAATACGACACATAGGAACCTCGTTAGCCATCTCCATTGATTGATTGATTGATTGATACAATTTTACTTAATTGGACACAAAGTTGTAACTACTTTGTTAGTTTGGATCTTGGCTGTCCAATGGTTACACAAAATTTATTAATGTTGGATAATAATGTAGGAAATAATGTAGTTCATAGTCACCTTCTTTATGCTAGTCATATATTAAATGTTTTCAATAAAACAATAAAAAAATTATAAGAGAATAGTGTAATTATTTTAGATATTTATAAAATTTTGACTGGCTTAAAGACTGATCTAATTCAAAGAAAAAATGATAAGTGTTGTAGCCATGAAACAAAAAAAAGATTAAATATTATTATAGAGTCTTCCCAGGAAGTTTTTAATAGAACTATTAATAAATTAATACTTTTTATTGATAAGGCTAATTTGTATTAAGAGAAATGGTTCGAACTGGCTCGATATTGGTATGGATGATTTATATTCAAAATTAATAAATTTCAAAGTAACCTATGAAAAAATATGAGAGGGCAAATATTTTCTTTAAATGAATACTGGCCAAAAGTGGAGCCATTTATCAGTAAACACTTTAGAAGAATTTATAAACATTACCAAAATTATCTCATATCTACTTTCTTTTCCCGCCACTTCAGCATTTGCCAAAAGATTTTTTTCAGTAATTAATGCTAAGTGGCGGGGGGATAGAAATAAAGCACCTATTAATTTAATAAATAATGAGCTCCTCATTTATTTTAATATCAGTTATAATTGTGGTGAGCCGTATGAAGTTTTTAAAAAAGATTATAAATTAGTAAGTTGTGTGAGAAGGTCTAAAAATATGTATATAAAACAGTAAATAAATGTTCATGTTTCTAAAATACTGTTTAATATTCTTCATAGTCCTGAATATACTTTATTTCTTGTAAAAAAGTTGGCAACCCTAGTACCACAGTTCTTAGTTAAAGGAAAGTCTATTACATTCATTCATTGGTGTCCATTAAAAAGACCTATAATACAGAGTGTCTCAAAACGATCCAACTATTTCAAGAGTGCGTGAAAAACAAACAAGGTGCGAAAGAGGGGCAGCGCTGGGATAGTTACCTAACCTAACCTAACGCGTTTCTAAAATTTTTAGTTGCTATTATACCGTACACATGGCATGATATTCAATACTACTGGAAACATTATTGGCGAAATTCATAACGGCCGCCTAAGGATAGCAAGAACGCCTGGCATTATCAAAAGCAACCATTCGCCGCATAATGCTATCTTATTTACACCTAAAGGCCTTTAAAATCCAGATTGTGCAAATGAAAAAGATTATGTTATAAGATTGAATTTTGCAAATGCAATGTTAGAGAGAAGTAACAATTTCCATAACATGTTCCTTAACGATGAGGCAGATTTTTATTTTGATGGATACGTAAATCGCCAAAATTGTTGTTTTTGGGAAGAAAAGAATCTACAGACCTTACATAAACGCCCGTTACATAGTCCATAAGTCACCGTGTGGGTCGCTCTGTCGGCGAACTGCACTATTGGGCTCTACTTATGAAGGTAACCGAGGACATGCAGTGACTGTAACTTCTGCACGCTATGTCGACATAATACGCAATTTTTTCGGGACTCAACTGGAACAATGTGAGCATTGTAACCGGCTGACATGACAGGATGGGGCCACATTGTACACCACTAATAACTCTTTAGCTGTATTGTACGGTTTATTCCCAGAAAAGGTGGTTTCACGAAGAGGTGATATTGAATGGCCTGACTTGACCCCACCTGATTTTTTCTTGTGGGGTTATCTTTATAGCATGGTCTACGAGAATTATCCAAGAAATTTGACGGATTTAAGGAACAATATTAAAGAAAAGATCAGGAGTATTCCTCGACCACTTAGTATAACGTATTTTTTTCAACTAAAGTAGTTGGATCGTTATGAGACACCCAATATATTATATACCATGATATTTGTAGAACCTAACTATACAAATATGTGTCCATAAAATTATGTTATAACGGAATAGTAAACACCATGAATAGTTAATACTTCATCAACTTTAGATAGAGCCCCAAGATAGAAGAAGAATAAAAATAATTGGGTTACAGACCTAGCAAAAGGTTAAGTGAATGATTTTACATTTTAGATAATATGACATATTAATCATAATTGTATATTATGAACAAATATCTTAAAACTCTAAAACCAGCAATAAGAAATATTCTAAAACCAGTTTTTTGTGTGATAAATATTTGGAATGATAATTATATTTAACAATATACAGCTTAGTATTTTACAACAGTACCAACGAGAGGCAGTAGTAGTTCTTTTGTCCTAAAATAATTGTACTTATGTGAACAATTCTAAAACATTTGTTATTTATATATGTATATATTTGGACTCGGATAACGCTTAAAGTGATGACCCCACTTTTGAAAATACTTCCCACGAAAAACTGTTTTTATTATTCTATTAAACAAGTAATAATTGGAAGAGTTTTGATATATCATCGGTGATAGTGTGAAAAAACAGTGTGAAAGTAGTTAATATCTATTGTTTCCGTTGCTCTAAGCCAAACAGTGCTACAAACAATACAACAAGAGTAGTTATTTCTGTTTTGATCAAAATGGAAAAATTTCTGATGTGAAATAAAGTTCAAGCAAATATTCTTTTTACATTGGTCTTAGAAACTATTTTTTAAGACAAATAGGCAAAGAACCAGAAACGTCATTGACCAACATGTATACATAAACTGAATAGGGAACTAAAAACAGCATTTAGAGAGGCACAAAACGATTCATTTGATCACTACTTGACCAACTTATCCATAAATGATCAAACTCTATGGAAGGCTACAAAAAAACTAAAAAGACCTCAAGCACCCGTACCTCCTAGTCGTAAACCAAACGGAAAGGGGCCTTGATCAGATAAAGAGAAGGCTGATACATTTGCTGCCCATCTGACTAAGATTTTCAATACTGAACCAGAAGAAGTAGATCAAGAAGTTGAAGAAGTCATTAATGCTTCCTGTTAAATGTAACTTCCCAAAAAACCATTCTCTCCAACAAGAACAAGAAATAAAACAAGAAATAGATATACTTAATAACCATAAAGCACCTGGATATGACTTTATCAATGGACAAATAGTATTTAATCGTATCCTAAGCTTGTCTGGAAATATGCAGAGATTACCATGGTGCAAAAACCAAAACACCTCATCCTAAAATTTGTTGCATACAGTATGCAAAGTCCTCGAACGGCTACTAAGAAGGATAAACACGGATCATGATCTCATGGAGTTACTATCTAATCATCAATTTGGATTTCGAGATTACCATTCTACAACCCAGCAAGTTCACAGGTTGATAAATGAAATCTCCAAGGGTCTTGAAGACAAAAAGTATTGTAATGCGGTATTCCTAGAAATATCTCAGATCTTCGATAAGTTGTGGCACAGAGGTCTACTCTTTATATTAAAAAACTGTCTTTCAAATAATTACTACCTTTTCCTCAAATCATACTTATCGAATAGAACCTTTTCTGAAAGATTCTCAGACCAGAAATCTAATTTCTTTCCTATTAAATCTGGAGTTCCCCAAGGTAGTGTCTTAGGGC
Organism: Diorhabda carinulata; assembly: GCF_026250575.1. Taxonomy (NCBI): domain Eukaryota; kingdom Metazoa; phylum Arthropoda; class Insecta; order Coleoptera; family Chrysomelidae; genus Diorhabda; species Diorhabda carinulata. The sequence goes on along the minus strand of NC_079472.1, from coordinate 52,055,740 downwards.
CACTGAGCTTCCTTATGTTTACGTCCTATATACCAGTAACACTAAAATGGCTTCATTCGCTGATGATGTAGCCATTTTAGCTACAAACGAAGTCCCACTAACAGCTACTGAAGATTTACAAAATCATATCGACCTGCTTAATGAGTGGTACATCAAATGGCGAAATAAGATCATCCCAGCTAAATCAGTACAAATCACACGAATACGCGTAGCAACTAAAACCAAATACATCGGCCTTAATCTAGATCAGCGACTTACCTGGAAAAAATATATTGAGGCTAAAAGAAGACAACTAGATATCAATGCTCGTCAAATGTGCTGGCCTCTCGGACGGAAATCAATAACCAACAAATTGCTAATATACAAATAAATCTTAAAGTCGATATGGCTTTACGGGATCCAACTCTGAGAATATACTAAACCTATTGCGATCAACATAATACAAAAGTTTCAATCCAAAACACTAAGAAACCTGGGGGATGCTCCGTGATATGTCAGAATAATACCCTCCACATTGATTTCAGCATTCCCTAGGTCAAAAATGAGATTAAGCGTATGACCGTAGCATACAATCAACATGTGGCAAACCATGACAACGAGCTAATAGAAGATCTATCCACTAACGCTTCACGCACGAGAAGACTACGTACAACTTGGCCCCAAGACCTACTACAACTTTGAAGTAGGAGTAGCATTAATGAATGCTTCCCTTTCAAGTCAAATACAGGCAACTAATTTTCTTAATACTCACATGTGATGTAGATTGTAAATATGCAAATATATTAAAAAAAATAGATGTTTTCTGAAGATATCTGGCTTGTGGAGACACGTGCAACTGATTTGGAAGACATAAAATTAAGACAGGAAGCAATGGTGTTTCATAGTAATATTCTTAGCGAACATATGTGTCTCTTAGATTATCTTGAATTATAAGGTAATAACGATACACAGAAGGTCTTCTAGGTTCGGATGAGTTGGTAAAATTTTGAGAGAAAACAGATTTTTCTATTTGTATTAAATTGTTTGGAACTAATGCGGGAAAAACTGAAAGAAATATCAAGATTGTTATATTTACTGATTTAGTCTGGATCAAATGGAGTATACAGTAATTGGAATCTTCAAATAAAACTTATTTTGCGGACATTATAAAACAAAAGAAACGATCACGTCTATCATTTTTAGAGAAGCATTACCAATAAAATCATCACTTCATATATTGGCCCATCATTTTAGAATAGCAGCAGAATTCATTCTGTTTTAGTGACAAAAGGACATTTCATACTTATAAAAATAGCTGCACGATTACACACCCAATATAAAAATAAGCATTTTTTTCATTTTGCGAGTTTAAAACACACACCTTACGTATTATTCGTTCCGAAAGTATACTATATTATTTACAAAGAATTATTGACTTAAATATTCAAGATAAATATTGTAAAGATAAACAAGGTTCAAGCCGTAATTGAAACATTTACTTAATACTTTCAATTTGCCCAAATCAGATTTAAATATTTTAACTGTAATTTTAACAGCATTTTAAGTAAATACTAAAATTTTTACAAATACTACCGCAATTCTGGTAATAAACTTCTTTATTTTGAAGAAAAACATGCATTTTTCAGATTGAAATCAAGTTGAATTGAAAACGTTTTCACCGTTTCCAACCGAAAAGTTTTTAGATAAAATATGAATTTAATCGGTAATTTGAAAAACCTCTAAGTCACATTTTTTCCCACTTTTTTGCTGAAAATGGTTTCTTGAAAGAAGATGCGTATTCTGTGTTAAAACCACGTAAGTCAATACACTCCTTCCCCTTTCAATAATACCGCGTGAAAGACGTTGCATAAACAACATTAGTCAGTGACTTAAGAGGTGGAAGATGGAAGAAGTTTATAACTGAGTTGGACATTTTTATATTTGCTTTGTTTCTTTCGTAAACCCTCGCCGTTAATGGCAAATTTGTTGTTCACTCGTCTTTTACTAAATTATGTAATCCTGCAAAGTATAAAAGGAATTTTATGAAAAATTCTGATGTTAAAAGAAAGGCATATAGTCATTATCAATGAAAACAAATCGCGTTTTCGGTGCAAATAACAGGCAAGTTTACCATAAACCTTAATTCAGTTGAATTTTTTTTATCGGAGCCTATATAGACCTAATATATCGCTTATTTAATGCAGATGTATGAAGGAATGTTTTACGAATTTCTACCAAGATAATTTTTGACTGACTGATGACTTTTGAATTTCCAATTTTTTTCAACTAAGAATGAGTAGGATAAATTTTTTCAAATACTTATTGATAAGTTTCGTTTAAAACAGAGGCGTCCTCGAAAAAAAATGGTACACAGAGGCAAAATCTTTTCAATTCTATGCCTGAAAGCAAACTGATAAAGTTAAAGTCTGCAAGAGGGCATTTATCAGCCTATGAAGCCAGAGTTCGCAAACTTTGTGATTTGCTTAATGAAAGGAAGAGTCTTACAGATAACAGAGGCTATCACCCAAAAACAAATACAGTTCTTGAATAATGCCAATGAACACATCCTCTGCTTTCCTAGTAAAAAGACACATTATGCAGGAAAAAAATTGAATATCTTGATGCACGATTGTATGTCAAAAAAATGCATTCAATGTTTAATGAAAAATATCTAGATCGGTCTGAGTCTGAATACATTGAAAAATTACTTTTCATTGCTACACCAACTGATTTAATACTGATTAAGAGTTGTATCCATGTGTGCCCAAAAGTTTTATTTTGATTGCAAAACTGTTGCAAGATTAACTGGTTTGCAACCTCTGTTTAAAACAGTTGAATCGTGGTCGGTCGGCCTTACTAGTTACTTGGTCATAGACAATTTTTGACTCGGTCTGTTTGGGTTGTAAGCCCCAATATAAATTATGGTGAAACAATCCATGTTTTGGAGTCAAATAGATATAAAATAAAAATACATAATGTTGAATCAATAACAGATTGATATGAATAGTTTAATCATGGGTGCCACTTGTACATGCTGTTAAAAGTCTTGAAGAAAAGACAAATATGTGCAAGTGAAGACAGAAGATGAGTAGTGTTTCGACCTTTCTGGTCGTCCTCACAATGTTATGATCAAAATTTGCAGTTTTTTAATCAACACATAACTTGATATTTATTTTACCTTACTAAGCTTTTTTTGCAAAATATACACCAGAGCCCTGACAGGTAGTAATATTGTCATGAGATGCTATAATTTAGAGTTAGAAAAGTGTGACTTATATATTAGATCATAGGAAATCTTAGAATGCAAATGACTATTTTGTCAAGTAAAAATTGTATATTTTGTGAATTCCTTCTTTGTCATTTTCGAATATATAAACAACATATTATCACCACAATTGCTAGAGTTGTATGTCAAAAATGACACGGTTTTCTTAATAGCTAACATATCTATTCTTTTGATCTAGATTGAAATTTTTCGATATTATATTTATATATTTATAAGCCAGTGAATTCTATATACTCTTTTTGAATATATTTCAACATCTAGAGCATAAACGTAGTAAACACGAACACTATTCTAAATATGATGCAAATATAAAACGTAAATGCGCTGATCACTACATTTGGGAACAAATCAATAGTATAGCATGAAATGACAATTACCACTGATTACGGTACTGCTGGATTTGTCAGAATAAAAGCTAAGCATGCTTTATTTTGGTCTCTTTTTTTGTTTCTAATCTGTATTACTAACCAATAGTTAACCACTCGGAATACTGCAATGAGATTATCTTCAACTTTTAACATTGGATCAAACCAATTGTTGATCTCTACAACATTTATTTTACAACACGTAACAGTGTATAGCCCTTTTCAAAACACTTATTTATATGAAGCGTTTAAAAAAGCACATAACAAAGTAAAATACATTAACAAAAGGGTAAGCAATCGAAGATGATTTAACCGATTTCCAAATGGCATGCCTTTAATAAGAGCCGCCGTTAAAAGATTTAGTACATTAAATTTAAAAAAAAGAAAATAACTTTATTATATCGAGATTCAACAATTTCATATTTAGTTTACATAATCTTAACCTACAATGCTCTTCAAATAAGAGAAAATATTAATTGAGGGATTCACGGCGATGATATTGATACATATTATGGTATCTCTTGACTACCATTGTAGGTGAAAGGAGAGAGCTGAGGTTTGCAGACGGAGGGTTACTAATACTAAAATATTTCTGTGTTAAAGGTGATTGCAGGTGCCTGTGTTTGATCACATCACGTTCTGCCGACCCTGTGCCGGAGTCCTGTAAAAACATCAACATATTCCCAATGAGTGAAGGTGTGCTTGATGCTTCAAAAAATGAAAAAAGTTCCAGTTTCCTTCCCAAATTAGAATCTTTGTATAATATACAGATATGAAAAGCAAGATGATTAATTGAAAAAACATTTCGGTTATATTTTTATTATATATTATATATATTATATATATTATATATATTATATATTAATATTGAAATTAATAGTTGCGTTCTTTTTGCATGAAATCTCAGATAATTTGAACTCATTTAAGCGTAGCTAATTCAATTCTACGTCCCATTTAATTTTACTCAAATCAGATGAATTGAAATATTTACCTTCCTTCTTACCGATGCAGCACCAACTTTTGTTTTACGGAAATAACTCAATTCAAAATTCAAAATAAAAATAAAATCAAAATAGAATATAGTGTATTATGTTATTAGAAGTAGAAGGCTATCATTGAGTCCAGATTCTTGTACTGCCGAGGCGTTAGCTTAGCAAAACATAATATAACGGGTCTTCTGCTCCGAGTGACATTTTTCTTCAAGGTGGTGTACATTGAAATTCTTCTTCATGAGACATTTTTACAATACACTTTTCAAAACTGACAAACATCAAATTAAATAAAAATTAAGTGACAGTTCCTGCCTACTTGGTTACAACGCCCATAATAAGACGTTGCTATCGTTTCTCATTATTTTGTTACTAGTACAATAATGAGAGTTATTCCTACGATCTGTGTTGCCGAAAATAATATAGATATTATTATATGCTTGAAGAAAAATCTATTTCTATTTTGATCTTATTTCGGATTTGAAAACATAAATATATATGAAAGGTCTAAGAAATAAGAAATTAAAGAGATTTACGTGTTTACTGATTAGTGCCTGGTGATTAAAATTTGCGAATTTATTTTATTTTTTATTGACAAGTGCATTTTAGGAAAGAATACAATGAACTGAATGAATATCTCAGTTTATCATTCCATTTGACCTACCATCTCAAAGTGAGAACAAGTAAGCTGATATTACCAGCTCGATTTGGAAAAAACCAGATCATAATAATAATAAATGCCATAGAAAGGTTAATCGGAGGATAACCGCATATGCCGTAAACAAATAATCAAATAAAATAGTACACTAAAGAGAGTCTATTGAAGCCAGTAAATGGAAAGAAAAAAACAGGACGGCCACGTCAAAAACGGGAAGACCAAGTTTAAGTAGAGGTAGAAGGAATCCAGTAGAAAGAAGCTGGATTATTTGGATTGAATAGAAATGTTGAGAAAAGATAAGTAAAATATAATAAAGAAAAATTGTAATTTGAAACTGGATGATATTTCTACATATTATGAAATTTGTCCAAAGCCTACTGGTAACTGAAACATATTAAATAAATAAATTAAACCGATGATGTAGATCAAAAACCAAAAATGAAATGACTCATCAATGATTTTAAAAACTATCCAATGTTATAATTTATTCTATAACTGACCTGAATAAATATTATTTTTTCTCAAGATTCTGCACTCTTGCTCTTTCGTCCTCGAAGTGATCCTACAATTGATTTTAAAGCTGCTCCAATACTGCTGCCGGGTGTATGTACATTAGTACTCGGATTTCCCAATCCTTGAGGGTGAGCATCAAGGCATTTCTGATACCTTAGCTGTAATTTATATAAATTAACACAAATTGCAAAGTAACATATTGAACCAAATATTTTAAATGTTTCATATAAAATAAGATATAAGAATGAAGTTTTTGATTTTTTCAAAGAGACATTTATATAAAATTTGACAAAATATTTATATGAATGCATGAAGTGATACTAATAAAATGTCAATGGATACTTTTATTACTCAGGACACCTCTACTATCTAAAATCTTGTTCACGAAAATCTTTTCATAACAATAAGATGTAAGCTGAAAACCCTAAATAGGAACCTGATTGTTATGTAACTTTTTGCCAATTTAATACATTACACGTTGAAAACAGTGTAAAGGTACAAAATTCTAAGGTAGATTAGCAAAATATTGTGAATAATAATAAAATAAGTCTTTCCATAGACCGAAGCCTTAATGATGGCTATCCAAGATCAAGTTATTAACACAAATAACTACAAGAAAAATGTAATTAAAAAAATGAACACTCAATCTGACAAATGCAGAAAGTGCCAACAAACATCAGAGACCATTCAACACATAACATCTGCTTGTAGCAAATACCGACTATCTACACCGGCATAACTAAATGTGCCAAATCATCCACCAGAAACTAACTAACAAGAGTGGGGGGAGGGTTCCCCTTACCCCCTATCAAGTCTATTCAATAATTGTATTAAAGTTTCTTACCTTGCACGCGGCTTCTATAGTTTTACATAAAGCGCCTGACGAAGGTTCACAATAAAAGACATGCGACATGAAAGTATCTTGTGCTGTGTGCATGATAAATGCACAATGCTTAATTATTTTGCCTATACCCAAAAATGATAAATATCTAACCCTGCATTCTGCCAAAACACGTTCATCCTGAAATTTAAAAATAATATTAATATATAATAACTTAATAATAATAATGAAAACTGAAATAATCACTGTTGAACTTGTAATTATGTACTTGGTTTTAGGAGGTAACCACTAAAACTTTCTATTTCACAATTACGTGAGTGTTTAGTGCATTTAAAAACAGAAAAATCAACATTTGCGATTAACTAAACAGAGCTTTCCACACCCGACTCAGGTGAATGTGGATCACCTTCACCTTCAGAAACCTTAATGTTTGATTTACTCTGCTTGAAGTATTTACAAAAGTATAGAAATGCATTTTGTGGTGAATTGAGCCGTGAAGTCTAATATTAAAAATAAGAGTCGGTTTCCAATGTTCCATTGATACAACACTGTTGTCAGATACAAAATTTTAGTTCAAGTATTTATGGTATTAAAAGCATTTATGAAATTGACACTTAATATTCGAAGTACAACCCATCGTATTCTAAGGTTTTAACTCAACGTCAGCAAGTTATTTGAGATCTTGGTAAAACCATTGTTTGGGCATTCAATATCTCCTTTGTATTTCAATGTTCGGACTAAATGATGGATATGGTAGGAGTTCAATAGCACAGATTTCTTCTATCTTATTCCATGGAACTTTCGTAATATGTGGTTTAGCATTGTCTTGTTGTAAGAGAACCCGTTTTCGGTTAACTAAACCTGGATATTTCTCCAAAAAATCTTATACATTCGTATCAACTGTCCACGACATATCCCCCCATTAATGGCTCGACCATCTCGAATGATTAAAAAAAAACACCAAACCTTCATAATTCCACCAGACACACAACAAGACTTTTTACGCTCGAATCAACCTCTGTTTGCGACAGGTTCTGATAATTGTCCTTTGTCTAACCACCAGTTTTCTCTTTTCTGGTTTTTTAGAGAAACCCAACTAATAATGAAACAAGCATCTTTCAGCAGGGCAAAGAGGTGTTCTCTACTCGACTCTACACATACACGTGTACAGTAACAACTAATGAAAATATGAAAACAGTGGCGCTTGCGTTATTTGATCAGCTGAACCAATCCGCGTCTTCTCCACGCACTTCACGAAGATGATTTCGATCGCGGATTGGAATTTTACGAGTGGTACCTTGGATGCAGACAGGATGATCCGCAGTTCGAGCATTCCATTTTGTGGTCGGATGAAGCAGCTTTGAAGCTCAAGGGTTACAACCAATCGGCATAACTGCGTGTATGGGAATGACCAGAATCCTCACGTCTTCATTTAAAAAGAATTAAAATTGCCTGGGGTGTGTGTGTGCGGGCAGGTATCCATGCAGGAGGTCCTGTGGGTCTGTACTTTATTAAGGGTTAGGTGAGGGGCCAAATTTTTCTGGAAATGCTCGAAGATTTATTTGGGCGGATAGACAACGATCAAACACTCGCGAACATCCATCATTTCAAGCAGGATAGATGCCAGACTTACGCCTTATTCAGTATCTCAATATTCATTTTGGAGAATGGATAGGCAGACGAAGATTCATTTACTGGCCCGCACGGTCATGTAACCTGACACACTGTGATTTCTTCCTGTGGGACCTTCTCAAAGACAGCGATTTTGCAAGAGGACCATGCACTCTTTCCGTCCTCCGAACTGCAATTGAAGAAGAATTTGAAAATGTTCGCGGATATGCTTCGCCGGACCTGCCTCTCCGTTGAGATACGTTGTCGTAAATGAATTGATCAATATGGATATCAATTTGAACACTGTCAGTAACCATTTGTCGAATCCCTTTTGTGATTTCTTTTAATAAATTTATTTTTATGCTGCATTTTTTCTCTTAATGCAAATTTGTTGCCTGAGTTATGCCGACCTCTGTATGATAGTTTGTACTGTTCAACCGAAAAGCATAAAATTATAATATTGGCACTAGATAAAATGACTTACATTAGGATGATGAATACTGATCATAGATGGAGCTATCGAGATATTAACAGGTTGCCACTGTTCTGGAGGTACTGTAGTCATCAACCTATCAATAGATTCGTTCAGGACATCCATACCTGTGGCAGCTGCTACTTGCGTACAACCTAAATACTGGGCTCGGAGAATCTTTTTTGGTTCTTCCATTGGAGTTGGAAAAGATTGAGCTGAAAAAAATTGGTTGGGAAGAACTTGATTAATTTGAAAATTAAAAACAATATCTAATACATTTTTGCTTTCTTATAAATGTGATAATTAAATTAGAGAAAAATATACATACAAACAAAGATTTGTGAATTTCTAGCTGGACGTCTGTGTTCTGTTGGTAAGTTATTTGGTCGAGTCGCTAAAGATTTTCCATTAACATCAATAGCCTTTCCTAAATTCTGTTGCAAACTTCTTTCTATCATAATTTTTTTGCATATGTCCCTAAGAGTATTTGCAATTGTTCTAGCTGGCATGTCGCATCTAAATACGTGGCACATGTGCTTGCGAGTGGTCCTATCTCTAGCTACGTATGCAAAATCCCTAAAATGTTCAAAAATGGATTGAGTGAAACAAATTAAGAGCATAATGACGTAGATATATATTATTTCTTAGTATCTAAATAATTCAAGGGAATATCAAATTGTATAATCACAATAAATTTTTCTTTAATTTCTTATTTCTTAGACCTTTTGATATATTAATGCATCTAAATGTTCTTGGAACAGAAGAGACCTAAAATCAAGAACATTAATAATTTTTTCTTGATTTATATGCACAATTAAATATCCTTTCAACATTTGCAGCACCAGATATTTTTATTTTGCCCAAAAAACTTAGTTCTTCATATCATCGGTATACAAAAGAAAGTGACAAGTTCATAATTCTAGATGTTTAGTCTTTAATGCTCATAATTGGAATTTAATATTATGTTCAAGAAAAAAATTAACAAGTCTAAAAACATTGTAGGTACCTAATGCTTATAATTTTGTACAAACATGTACAGGAGAAAATAATAAGTGGACTTAGTCATTGTTTCGTGTTAATATCTTAATTTGTTCAGGACGTGACTCTTGAATCATCAAGATAACCATACATTATACACAACTCAGTTTGCTAGTAATTCTCGTAATAGCAGTGCCTACCACTTGAATAACAAATGAACCTACTCGTATTCTAAATGCCACACAAGTTACAGAAAAACACAGATGGGTAATAAACATTACTGAAGAAACAAAACGTGACAGGAACAAGTTTCAAAAAAATTATGTTTGTCGTATATTAATACCAAAGACAAACGTCCGCAAAATCCTTAGAAATGTAAATTGTGATAATTGCCGCTACAAATGTATTGGGTTGGCGGAAAAGTAATTTCGGTTTCGTAGTATAAAATAAAATATTTCTTTCTAACAAAGAATAGTTTTTAATCAATTATATATTTTCCATTTTGCTCAATGACTTTTCCATCTTTCTTTCAGCTACATGTTTCCGCTCATAAAATTTCTGGACCTTATCATCAAAAAACTGAACCTGGTGCGATTGAGGTCATCGTCATTTGTGAAAGTTTGCTCATCAAAAAATTCTGCAAGTCTCGAAATAAATGGTAATCAGATGGTGAAAAATTAGTGCTGTATAGGGGATGTGGAATCACTTCCCAGTCAAGGTACAATAGTTTCCCAGAGTTGCCAAAGATTTGTGTTGCTTTGCATTATCATGGTGAAACACTAAACCTTTCCGATTTGACAATTCTGGCCGTTTTTATTTGATTGTTTTATCCTTTCATTAATTGTTGACACTAAACATCAGAAGTAATCGTTTGGTTCCTTGGATACAGCTCAAAAATACAACACCTTTGCTTTCCCACCAAACTGACTGCAAGAGTTTTTTTTTGTTGTTTTTCAGCTTTAGATGTGGTTTGTGCTGGTTCATCGTGTTTGCTCCGTGATCGTTTTAGAGCTATGTTACTGTACAGGTACCATTTTTCATTAATAGTGATTATTCTTTTCAAGAAAGGGACCAGAGCAAAGAACACCATAACTAAGCGGTTTTTAAGAACTACTGAAATACGAATGCTGAGATCAATAGCGGAACACACATTATTTGACCAGAAGAGAAATGATGAAATAAGGAAAATATGTGATATTCAAGAGTAGTGAGATAGGCGAGAAATCGGCGAAGGGAATGAAGAGACCGCGTGGTCTCGAACAATTTCGGAGACGTATTTCATACTACGCAGATATAAGATATAATGAATGGAGCCTAACCTTTAATCCAAGGTTTTCAACTTTCATTTAATTATCACTAATTAGTATCAAGTCAGTTGTAATAAGCCAATAGTGATTTTTTTATTATAAAAAAATTGACAATGATAGTTGACAACTGATTTCGAAATTTGGTATATAACTGATTTCCGGGTATAAAAGTATATTGTAAATTGAATTTACGAACCTGCACGATTATTTTCAAAGATTTGATAGCTGATCGGTTTAAAAGGAAATGGAAAATATTAGAAAATGCATTTTCTTGAGAATTGAGTCATCTACCTCTAGGTGGGAAGTCATAATTGCAAGGCAATCACACTTTTTATAAACATTTATTAAAATATTTATAAAAATAATACATCATCTGTAAATGAAATGTAGAAACAGTCTTAGAAGAGTAGTTCAATTAATTACCACTAAATGATCCATCTTTTTATGGATTTTTCATTTGATTCAAGTCTTGACATAGAAATTAAGTATTTATGCGAAATTGGAAATCAATACACGAAGAAAGTTGGATAAATATTATGGATAAAAAGCAGTTCTGATAAAATATTCCCGAAAAATTGATTATTTAGTATTATTGAAGTTAAAAAGAAAAATTATATTTTCAAAAGATTTACCTTTCTCTATTTTTCCCATCGCAGCATAAAATGGAAAGTATAAGTTACTTTTAAACATTTTAAACTATTACTACCTACCTTCCATTGTCTCTTCCTACACCCCAAACTCTTATGGTATGAATTGGTTGCGTGTTTAACACAGTTAGATTTTCCGGATCAAACAATTTCAATGATCCTTCATCCAAATCCATAAATAAATCTTTACCCTTAAAAAAGAGAATAGCAGTTTGATTAATAAAATATATTCAATGAATCTTGACATTTTTCTTTAATTAGACGTATTTAAAAAATGATACTTACATCACCCCATCTTCCTACAACATCCAACAGATCATTCCTTCCTAAGGACAGATCAACAATACACTTATTTACAGCTTTACTGCTTCGTTCCGGAGTTAGATCATCCTCTGATATTTCTACCCATCCCAGAGATCTTACTGCAAATCTTATAGGACGTTCTTTGCAATCTTGGTCGGGTTTTGAAGGAAAACTCCTTCTCCTATAGTAGAATAAACATATGTATGACCAATTATACTTTTAACAACTTCCAATTGAGGTACTGCCACCGCAATTTAATGCTACCACACTCAAACTGAATGACACGTGTTTTTACATGGTGTTTCTAAATTCATGCGACAAAATTCGGGAGGTGATTACTCGTATAAAATTAAGATGGATCTTTCCTATAACAAATTTCCTCAGCCCACCCCTTCCCTAGACATCATCCTTAAAAGGTGGTGGTGACTAAAATTGAGATTGAATTTTTTTCTAAAATATCATTTATGCTAGAAGCCTGAAATTCTGTTCACACAGTTATTTTTTCAATATTCCTGTTACATTATACGGGGGTGAAATTAGACACCCTTACTTTTGAGAATTTATTATGAATCGTCTTACATTTTACATCTTCACTGCTTTTCACTCAATTTATTAAAAAACATTATAAATTATGGTGTTTTATTATTTTTTCACTGCAGCTATAGGTTTTGGGACAAAAATTTAGGAATAAAAAATATTTTTAAATAAAACAAGGATTTTAAGTGGGTCATTTCATGTGATGGGCTCAAAATATCAATTTGTTTTTCATAAATTGCAAATTCTTAACATGTCTATAATAGGGTAATAGAGTAATGTTTAAGAATTCGAGGTTGTTTTAAAGATACGGTAGTTTGAAGAAGGAGCTATTTGGAGCGCTGAGTTGGCAGTCTGTGTCTGCGCCCATTGTGTACAGATGGATAGATACCTGGAACCCTTTTATACACATATACGTTTAGACAAGTTTCTACATCCTTGAAAAGGAATGTCTATATTTATTGAATATTCTAGCAAAGTTATTTTACTATTGGTTTAACTTCCAAGAGCGCAACAACTATATTTCTTTTCATAATGAGTGGATCGAAAGGAAGTACGAGTGGAAATATTCATCCTAGTCGTAGTAAAAAAGAAAGTTTAGTGGAAACCGTTTTACCACCCAAAATGAAACAGCATTTACATTCGGCGGAAAAACTTCAAAATAGCAGGAAAATGGACGTTTCCTTCCATCGCTTTGAATTTCGCGTATTGCATTTTAGAGTTTGTTTCTGTACTCGCTGCATTTTCTTTGAATGGTAATATGCAAAACTTGTGTAAGTGATATATCTGTTTCGCAATCCAGTTTCCGAGGCTTAGGTTTTAAAATTATTCTATCGTGTGAGTGTGAAAAACGATTGAGAATGCATGTTAATCGCCGGTTTGTATTTGTAATGCGACTATCAGGAGTTGGTCACGAAGGAATAAATCTTTTCTGCAATTTCATGAACATACGTTCGGTTATTGGAAATTCAATTGAGGCGTTTCTTACAAAAACGAACTAAAATTTGGATTTCACGGTTTAAATTGACACTTATAAATCAGGGGACACTTTGCCCATTTAGCCCATTGATCTTTCATCATTCTGTCAACGTGGTCACTCCAATATAGTTGTCTCAGATCTTCTCTTATAACTTTGCTTTTTATTTGATCTCTTAGGCGCACTCCTTTAACGGTTCTCAATATTTTCATCTTTGCTGCCCTTACTTATCATGTTCTTCGTTTTTGTTGTGTTCGCTCGATTTTCCCTTGCATATGTAAGTAAAAGTTTTAAGACTGTTTTGTATATGCGGACTTTCCTATCGGTGGACATAAGAGGATGTATTGATATCTAGTTAACCTAGACCAGTTCCATGCATAAAAAAAATATTGCGTTACCATAGCAACGAATAATAACATTAGAAGTGTTAGTGTAAAGATGGACGTCAAAAAAGTAAACCAGAGTTACGCAATAAGCGAGCCATCATCAAGTACGTATATTTAAAAGGGTTAAGAGGTAAGCAGATTTACGAAGATTTGCTTAATACCCTTGGTGATCAATTTCCTTCGTATGCGGCCGTGAAAAATTGGACTGCAAGCCTCAAAAGAGGTAAATTTTTTATTGAAGATAATGACCGATCGAGAAGGCCATTTTCTGTGTCAGTTCCCAAAAATATCGATGCAGTTCATTACATGATTTTATCAGACCGTCGAATTGGGCTAAAATGGATATTTGAAGCACTGAATATTTCATACGAACGCGTTCATTATATAGTTCCCGTCCATTTGGACATGAGAAAATTTGCTTCAAAACAACAACAAATGTTTGAATGTTGACCAAAAGGGTGCAAGGGTAGAAGTATCGCGTCCCATCTGTGCTCGATTTGAAAACGATGTAGACTTCTTAAACCGAATTGTTACTTGGGTACATTTCTACGATCCAGAAAGAAAGCAACAATTGATAGAATGGCGACACTCTGGTTCTCCAAGACATAAAAAGTTTTGTGTCCAGAAATCTGCTGGAAAAGTTCTTGCTTTATTTTTTTGGGATTGCCATGTTTGATTATTTGGATAAGGGTAGAACAATAACTGGAGATTACTATTCGACATTACTGACCACTCTACAGGAAAAAATCAAAGATGAAAGACGCGGAAAACTATCCAAAGGTGTTTTGTTTTTGCAGAACAACGCCCCTGCTCACAAATCTCATGCAAAAAATTCGTGATTTAGGGTTTGAATTATTAGAACACGCCCCTTATTAACTACATTTGGCTCCGTCCGACTAACATCTCTTTCCTTAACTTAAAAAAAGTTTAAAAGGTCGTAAATTTTCTTCCAACGAGGAGTTAATAAAAACTGTGGAGGTCTGGTTTGCAGAGCAAGAAGAAATATTTTTTTTTGAAAGATCTAGAGACGTTGCAGGTTCGCTGTAATAAATGTATCCAATTAAGAGAATATGTTGAGTAATAAAATATTTTGACATTGTAATTTTGTTTGGTTCTATAGTAGGCTAAGAATTTTTCAATATATCCTCGTATATTCGTTTTTCATTTGAGGTTCCACAGAGATTTATGAGACATTAGTTACTTGGGTTTGTACCTCATGCTGTAAGTTTTTGGCGCTTGAAATCTCGACTTCTAAGCATGATAATATTTTAAATTTAAATAACTAATAAATTCTTATTTATGAATATAAGCACTTACTTTAAAGCTATTTCTTCTTTTCTTTTCCTATCGTCACTTTCTAAATTTAAAGCGGAACTAGTGCAGCTTCTAGTAACTGATAAGTTATTTTCGAAAGATGATATTAGAGCACTCTCTTTAAGGTTCAATTTTGAATTCGATTTTTCTAATTTATGATTTTCTATAATCGGGATTTCCCTCTGAATAGTGCCACTCTTTATGTGCCAATAATACGGACCGTCGTTATCTAAAATATTGAAATGAATATGTGTCAGTCAATACTAAATACAAATACATGTTGCCTTTTTAGGCTTCAAGGGAATATTTGGATAAAAAACTGCATTCCTAATTTTTTTATCAAATTATTATAATAAGATATAACTCAAGAAAAAATGGGATGATTGCAATGAAACAAAGAATAGTCGATTTTTGATTTTGATGTTAACTCTTTTATGAAAATTCTCTACATATTAGAAAACGTAAATGGCTAAGGAAGTTTGAAACGCATTCCAAATTACAAGATTACTGATTATAAAATAAAAAAATGTTTTGGTTTGCATTACCTTCGTGTTTTTCCCAACCAGGAGGCAACTCATTCTGACTATCCCATTCTTTTTCTGGATCTGGTGAATTAAGTTTATCTATTTGGTCTAGACTTTTAGGACATTTTCTCATTGGTACTGCATACAAATCATTCGTTATACTACCTACAATATGTTGAATACCGTTTTCGTCTTCCTTGGTCATAACAGTTTTATCGAACAAGCTAAAATAATAAACAGTTCAATAGGATGAAAATGTTGATAATAATGAAAAAATTTTGTAATTAACATAATTATACTAATCTACTAATGGTGTGTGGACATGACATACGGAAATGGTGCAGTAACCTAAACTGGGATCACTATTTTAAATTCAGATTATTGGACTCTAAACATTATATTTATAAAAAAATGTATTTCTTTGAAAGGAGAGCATTCCTTAGTCTAATAAAATTCATTTGAAGAATATAACAACAATTAAGTCCAGAGAAGATTAAAAACAAACTAAATAAATTAAGTTTGAAACCCATTAATACTAGGGCTCCAAATTCCTAGTCGTGTGGTTTGAATTTGTTTAGTAAAAACTTACGAGGATGGTACCGGATGTACCTGGACTGAGATGGCGGTAGTTGCTTAAAAAATACCATTGTATTAGAAAAGTTACAATATATACAGCATATGTTTCAGGTTTGAAGACGTTGTTTAGTATTTGTTTCGCAGCCATCAATAATAAACGTTTTCAATGAATTTGTTCATCGTTATGTGATAGAATAATTTTATTTGAAAGGCATTAGCCCAACGAATATAAAATCTGAAATATGTTCCTTCGTTATTATTAGTAAAATATTTGGTAGAAGAGTTTAAACGAGACCAGCAACTCAGTGGTCGATCAAATGAGGTAACGACTAAATAAATCCACAAAGCGGTAATGGAGATTGTCCACTGGAAGTGCGCGAGCCAGCAGACATATTAGGCGTTTAAAAAAGTGTATAGCATCGTATATTAACTGAAAATTAGGACATGAGAAAGCTGTGCGCACAATAGAACAAAACCAGCGTCGTGAAGATGTTTCCATCGAGTGTTTAGCAATGTTTCACAGAAATAAAGCCGAATTTTTGCGCTGTTTCATAGCCATGGATGAAACGTGGGCCCATCACTTCATACCCGAAACAAGAGAATCGTCAAAACAATGGACTGAAAGGGAAGAACCGGATCTAAAGAAAGCAAACACCGTTCCATCTGCAGGTAAGGTCACGGCGTCGGTTTTTTGGGATTCGCGTGGAATAATTCTCATTGACCAACTTGAAAAAGGAAAAACTATCAATGGCGAATATTATGCGAACTTATTGCAAGTAATGAAGCAAAAATGGCCGCATTTGGCTAAGAAGAAAGACCATGCACCAGCTCACACATCCGTTATTGCAATGGTCAAAATTAATGAACAAAAGTTTGAATTGCTACTTCATGCATGCATATAAATATATATTTGTTTCCAAAATTTCTGTGTTTTCATTATTGGGCCAGGTACTTCTGGGACCATCCTCGTATAAGTAATCAGAAAATTAATTACCAAGAATTATCTAGGAGAACTAAATGTTGTAAAGGTAGCTGACATTACAGTTAGTTGTAGCTGAAAAATAATTTTTTCCAAAGCTTATTGTTCTATATTCATAGTACTACATGATTGCAAGTACTTAATAGTTTATTTAGATGATTTTGATCTTTATCGGAGTAACAAATATTCACATTGCTATATCCTCTTAATATCAATCATAATAAATGAAATTCAAAATATACCAATTGCAGTCAATCAATGTTTAGTTTGTATTGTGGTAACCCATTGGGTTTTCATTAAATATGTTGAAGGACATCCCAATTTATGGTCTATAAAAAAAATAATAGATACAGGAAAAGCAGGATATCGATTTTATAATCTATGTAGAGATTATCTAATATCTAATTTAATGACTAAAACTCACAATGGATTAAATATTAAGTATAATTGGAAAATAATATCCATTTAAATGGTTATTTATTCATATTATATCGAATAGTAGTTTGTTTCAAGTTGCGACCAATTGTGTATCAAAAATATAAGAAAGCGAATGCACAAGACAATAACATAACTCACCAAACAATAATAAATAAAAGCGGTATTCCTTCGAAGAACTGTAATTTCTGTAGATTATGAAGTACTATTAATTTTATAAACAATGAGAATAGATGATATATTAGAAAATAAATCATTGGATACACCAAATACGAGGTTTTGCGATAGACAAATCAAAACAAATATTTAAAATTAGTACAGGTGAAATAGGATTAAAACCGAAATTAAATTGGGCGCTTCTGATTTTATAGATTCTCAGAGGTTTTCGGTTATTAAATAAGCCTAGCAACTTTTAACAAAATTACGGGCACGAGTTTTAGAAATTTTGGAATTTGTAACTCAAAAATCTCCCTCTACGCCGAAAGTCAGAGCATCCGTTCGCGAATTCCCGACAATGCGAATTCAAGCCAATTTACGTTCCAGGCGCACATGGAAACTGCTCCAACTCTTGGAAAATCAAAATGCATCATGATGGTTAAGATCTCTATTCTTTACTCGGGCAAACTACTATAATTTTCTACTCAGGAAATTTTTGGAAATCTTGCGAGCTGGAGCACTTAAAGTTTCAATGGATCTATTTCCTCACTGGCCACTTAAACAAGTAAACGAGATATTTGTCGTTCGTGTTATTATCAATATTTTCATGTATATAACACACATGAACTACTTCTTGGTTTCAAATGATCTAACTTTTGAAAAACGCGTCATGAACACTATCTTCGTTCTCGGTTGATTATTATTTCAATATTCACAGACTTCTTAATAGTTTCTCTTTCACAAAAATGTGGGTACTCATTTTGTGCTCTACAGTTTTGGCTCCGGTTTTTAAGGTGAAAAATTTCCAGGTTAGGAACAAATACTTGGGATTTGTAGAATTTTGTACTCTGCATTTTTTTTCGATTTCCTCATAGTTTTCGAGTTATTCGCGTTTCAAATTTTTTTTGAGTTATTAGTCCCAAAATTTTGAAAATCCGTGCCCGTAATTTTGTTAAGAGTTGCTAGACTTATTCAGTATCCCATAACTCCGCAGAATCTAGAAAATCAAAGCCGTCCAATTTGATTTAAGGTTTTAGCTCAAAACCGCCTAATTTGCCTGTACTGTACATCGGATATGGCTTTATTGATGTTCAAAATGTTCTCCATTAAGAACAATCCACTTCTGCATTCGCTTTAACCAATTTCCATTCCGATTGAGGTACCTCCAAAACGCTCTTCAGGTGTAGAAAAACTTTGACCTCGCAATTAATTTTTGATCTGTGAGAATATTTTTCTTGAAGCTGATTGTCGTGGTGGAGAATGATTCGTCTTCTTCGATTGGTTTCCCTGATTTTTTCGCACACTTCCGACCAGCAAATACTGGTGTACCATTCAGAATTGACCAGGCGACCATTTGTTTCGAAGTGCTACATGCGCGAACAACTTTTGTTGGATTTGGATCGTCTAGAAAGACCCATACGCTCGATTGTTGTTCAGTTTAGGGTTCATATGCATAGATCCATGACTCGTCGCCTGTGACGATCTTATTGACGTCTTCTGAAGCACCGCGATTGAATTTTTTCAGCATTTTTTTGCACTAATCGACACGAGCTTTTTTGAGCGATTGTTAATTTATCGGTATCCAACGCGAGTGAATTTTTTTGACAGCCAATGATCTTGCAATATCAGTTTACGCACAGCATCCTTTTTTTCTGGCATAACAGTAGATTTTGGAAGTCATTCACGAAATTAATTCTGTAGCGAAGTACGACGACGATTGAATTCGGAAAACCAACAAAACACGGTGACTGGAGATGGCGCTTCATTACCAAAAATCGAAGAGAGTTGATCGACACACTGCAGTTGTTTTAATTCCTGTCAAAAGTCATAGAAAATCATCGCACGACAATTTAATTTGTGTATCAAGTATCTGTAAACAACTCAGATAGCACTCGTATGACAACACGTTCTGAGTACGTTCACCATTAGAAATGTCAAACTTTATGATGGCAATGTCATATTTTATAGAATCTCATCAGTGTTGCCATATCTCAAAACTTAAGTAGCAGCCCTCGTATAACATAAAAAATTCTTTGGAAACTAGAGCTGGTAAAAGACAATCGAAATTTCGTTGATATTGATTGGATCGAATTATTTAGATTCGCAGTACATCTTCCTTCCATTCACATTTCTGCATTTCTCCAATCTCTTTGACCATCTGTTATTGTTGAATTATTGTGGATATGTCTGATTCAAATTTGTATAGGGTGATCAAATAATAATGCAAAGAATTATACCTTAGAAACTATTTTTTGTAGACTTGCGGTAAAAAAAGCTTTGCTCCCAAGCACCCACGAATACCGTGGAAAATATATTAGATTTCCACTGAGTAGTAGTAGAGAATTTTTGTTCAATAAGATGGTGAGAGGTTTTTATAAAATAAGCATCTGTACCTCTAAAGTTGCAATTTCATGTTGACGCTCGGCGCTGAGCTCGAGCGTCTAATGCGGTGGTAAGAATTTAAGTGCAATTTCATGGTGAAGCTCGACGCTGGATTAGAGCGTCAAATGAGGTCACGTGATATATTTTCGACTGGAATGCAGTCTAATATAAGAGCGTCAAGCCTGAAAACGCTGAAAAAAATAATAAAATATACACTTCCGTCAATATATAATTTATTCAATAATTGTTTGAATAAATTCTTAGCTTAAATAGGTGAATTATTCTAATTGATGAATATATGTAATATCGTTGAAGTTATTGATAAAATATATACCTTGCACTATGAAGAACAATTAACAGTTGATGATACGGGTTGAGGTTTTTTGCTACAATACCCGATTTCAAAAGCTAAACAATATTTAGTTTTGGCGTTGCGTTAATATTAGATGATGCTCAAGTTGGAATTATACCACATGAACTCATTAGACGCTGTAAGCCTGCGTTGAGCTTCACCATGAAATTGCATCTTTAGATTATAACGCCATTTGAAATAGTTGTAATGCTATAGAGCGTTACACACAAGGCAAAAAAATATGAAGTAATCAGTCATTGATTTTAGGCTTCATTCAAAAAATAATAATTTTATTTCAAGTGAACTGTGAATAATGCATTATTACCCTTTTCAGAACACGAGTAAACAGTTACTAATATAACTTTTTTCAGTACATTAATCGATTTTTATAAATCAATTATTCAAACTGATTCACCATAATGATACCCAGAAAACATGCCAAGCAAAGTTTAGCTTTGATGTTTGACACTCTTTACATCTGACGCTACATTTATTTCAGATGGCGCTCTAGTCGAATTCTTTTTACGAGCGTCTGCAACAAATTACATACTGAACGACTAAATGAATTTTAACAATCTTGATCTTGGTGAAAATAGTTATTTATTTAGTAAGTACGGAAAAGCGAGTTTTTGAGTATTAACACGTGCATGAAAAGAGATTTTCATGCGAATTCAGCACAATTTTTTTCTATGATAATGCAACAAATCTCTAATCAAGTGAATCATTTCATATATGTAGTACCTATTTATAATAATTATTGATATTAATTGTGTTTCGACAATTATTAAATTTTAAGTTTGGAGCAACCAAGTAAGGTTGTTAGTCATTACTGTAGCAGAACAAAGGTTTTCAAGACTTTTGGAACAAGGAATAAATTACTATTAACAATTCCATTATTGCTTTCAATTTCTGTTTAGATATTGCACCATTTGAAGAGATTTCTTGAAACGTTGCCCTTGAAGTTGAAATATGAAAAGAGTTTTCAGCAGGTTAATAGGAAGTTGTAGCTCTGTGACCAGTTTTTCTCTAGCGATTATGTAACACGAAATACAATTTGTTGTTTTCTCATAAAACTGTCATTTTTGTACACCTGTGAAATCTCTACATCTCTATTGATGCGTAAATGTTAACTTTTTTCGCCGTGAAAAAAGTCTTTCGTTACCAAAATATTTCACAAAACAAGCATGGAATATCACTGTTTGAAGGATTTATGGACAAATTTATAGGCATTAATTTGCCACAGCGCTTCAATTTGGAAGGGCCACCTCTAGTACGCCCTATTTCGATCTATATATCTAGATAGTTTACTAGTTCCACGCCCTTATTAGGGATGGCGATTCTTTCCAAAAAATATCGATTGTTGAATCGATTCGAATCGCAACCTCATGAATCGATTCATAAAAAATTGAGTCTGAAGTCTAAAAGATCGATTTCCAAAAAATTTACAATGTAAATATGAATCCATTTTATGAGAAATACCATGACAATCTCTTATCCGTGAAATCTGGGATTTTATAGTTCACGAATTCGATAATAACAAGTACTGGAATCCGAGCGGTTCTAATCATCAATTGCGATGTTTCCGGCAAATGAAAAAATGATCCCACTATACTCATATATATCATGACTATTGAGTGAACATGGTGATGTACCTATAGAGTTTTTGCCAGTAAAGTATAAGATCAAAATTTAGTGCACATGCTGTCTGAATTTTTAATTTCTTCGTTTAAGCCCTTTCCAATGCAAGTGTATTACATGTAGAAAGTTCCTTTTTGCAAGCATCGGAAGCTCGTGAGTTTTTAATCATTCACCGTAATATTACAAGTACATTCAGCCAACTGTAAATAATTTCATGGTTTTTACCAACAGAGAAAAAATCGGAGGTCGATTTTCAAGGGTGAAATATCGATACACGGACTAGATTTAGTACAACATATTGATTTAAGAAATCGATTTATTTGATTCGAGGAATTGATTCTTGGTTTAATCGATTCCAGATCGCCATGCCTAGTTCTAATAAAATCAGTATATTTATGGTATTCATGGTGTTAACTATCGCTATCGCAACCGATCAAATACCCAAAACGCCGAATAATCTTATTCCATTCAAGATCACTTTTTCCATATTTTGCAAATAAATTAAACCCTATTGTTTCGGGACGAATATAAATACTTGTATTTTTATTAGTAACTGTATTTAATAGTGCCGGGATTGAAGTGATAAGAAGATACTGAAGATCAATACGGGTTACTAAAAATCATCACAAACAGAAGATGAAAGTCTGAGACTTTGGCTTGGAGTTTTATTTTTCTTCTTTATTAATAGTAATTTTCAAGTTGCCTCTGTATTTTTTCTTAAGATTCCAATTGTACGTCCAACTTTTGCTGATTTTCTTTTAAAAGAGGTGAAGCATGATACTTAGATTTTTCATTTTTCCTACTCTCAACATTATTTTTATTTGTCTCCTTTCAGACCTCCATTCCCCTCCTCCCTTAATAATTTTTATATATATATATATATATATATATATATATAACAATTTTGTTAAAAGACGTATAGGAGCAAAATATAATGACAACTGGAGAAAGAAGAAAGCAATTAGTAGGAAGTAAAGGATGGAGTACCTCAATAGTATAGGTAACAATAAATAAATCAGATAAAATATTTAAATTTAGAAAATGGGAAGATTGGATATTACATTCAATGGATATGTCACACCTACTTTTCCTGTATGCGAAACAATACAATACTGTATAGAAATTCTATTACATACTTTTCCCAGACAGTAGAACTTTCACTCAAGTCCTTATCAGACAAAGAATTTCCATTCCATTCATTACCCCTACAACAAATAACATATACTACTATTTCTTACATTTCTCAAATAATTACCGTTTCTAACTGATACTATTGAAAATTGGACCAATTAGAGATTATTCTTTAAGATTTGATGGAAAAATTTCAGGATTAAGTAGATGACTTGAAAATAATGCTGTGACATAAAAAATTTCACATACAACCCCTCGTTTCTGAGTTATAAATCTCTAAATTTTACAAGGAGAACTTGTACAATCTATAGATATCAAAAATGAGTGTTTCAATCGTTTTTTTAACAAAAAGGCACTCTTTGTTTAACTCGATAAAATGTATGGTTTAAGAGATATGTAGATTTTTAGATCATTGTACATGCCAAGGAAACCGTTCGCCATAAAGAGACATTCTGAAGAAAATTATCATAAATTGTAATTATTCATTGAAATTACTTACAGGAAATAATAAAACACAAACAATCATTTCTTTGAGAATTAATGATAAAATAAACAAACATTGTCCTACATACTATCGAAAATCATATGACTGGCATAAGGAAAAACTTGAAAGAGATTAATAATTATTTTTCATCTATTAGGCTACTGTCATATTCAATTAAAAATTACAAGCGACTTAATTTGTTATGTCAGTTTACTGTCAATCTTTTCAAAATCTGTCATCAATTATTATCACATCGCATTTAAAGTTTCAATATTGTAGAATTTACTTTAAATGAATATGCCGACATGCATTTGATGTACGGTTTGACTTCTGGTAACTCGTCAAAAGCCAGATGGTTGTATACTAAACGCTTTCCTGGCAGAATTGTACCCCACTGTAGAACTTTTGTTAGGTTGTAATCGCAGCTCGCGGGAAATAGGTTTGTCTACATAAATCAAGTAAACTAGTTTCTATTACATATTTAAAAAAGGTTTTGAAAGTCTACAACGAACTGTACAAATACCAGCTTTAGAGCAAAATGCATTAGATACAGTTGATGCTGATTCCACAACTAGCGTACACAAAATGTCAGTACAATTTAACGTATCAACGACAACTATTCGTAGGATTCTCTAGAGGCAACTCCTGGAAGTAGAGGATTATCTAACAAGACTGACTTACGCTCGTTGGTTTATAGATAAACAATGAGTTGATAATGCAATTGTTGGAAACGTACTATTTACTGATGAAGCTGGTTACACACAAGGCGGTTCTATTAATTCAAATAATTTACATTTGTGGACAGATGAAAATCCTAACGGTACAATCAGACAAAGAATCAACACGATTTTTTATCGACGGGAATAGTGGGTATTAATTTAGTAAGTCCATATTTTTTGGATAATAACCTGAATAGTCAGCGATAATTAGAATTACTCCAAAACGATTTCCCACCCATGTTATGTGATATTATTCTTAACATTCGCAGAGACAATTGGTTCATTCACGATGGACCCCTGACCACTTCATAAATGATGTAACAAATGCAGTTCAATTAGAAATGTTTGATTGTGTTTAAATACCTCTCATTAGTATTTTCAATAAATAATTACAATTTATGACAATTTTCTTCAGAATGTCTCTTTATGACGAACGGTTTCCTCGGTGATCTAAAACTCTACATATCTCCTAAACCATACATTTTATCGAGTTAAACAAACAGTAACTTTTTGTTGAACAACCGATTGAAAAATTCATTTTTGATATATTTATATTGTACAAGTTACTGATTATTATTCATTGGGCATGAGCCGTCCCCGGCCTTTAGATAGTAGTGTGGAATTATTTATTCCGTCACACATAAGTAATAATCTATTAAAAATTCATAATGTTCAAATGTATAATTTAGAAAATATACTTAAATATGAGTTCTGATTTCGCAAATTTTAAGTTCTATAACTCAGAAACGAGGGGCCGCATGAGAAAATGTTTTTTAGGTCACAGCATTATTTTCACGTCATCTACTCCTGAATTTTTTGCATCTAGTCCCGGAACACTCTGTATACAAAAATATAAAAATATTTTCTATTTTCTCTCATACTTTCGTAATTTTAATAAGTTGAAATATCAAAAACATGTTAATGGCATACATTTGATATAATAATGAAGAAACTATCTTACAAGGTGTGTGAGAAAAGCAACGATACTGAGTTTTCATCTACCAAAGTTTTTTTTTAAATAACAATTCAATGTAAGTACTTCGCTTATGTTGAGTATAAACCGACGGACCTGTTAGTCCCATTCTCGGTTCCACTACTGGAAGCCTTCAAATGGTGTGGATCTTAACTTATTTAACTTAATAATCACCATATGTCCAAAATGATGTTCTACATAAGACATGCAGCATTGATTTAAATCAGCATTTTGTTCAATTGTGAGGTGATGTGGGGTTGTGGGTAAATTTTATGATGTAATGTTTATGGTGCTGATTACTTAACAGCGCTAACTACCGATGTTGACGTTGACCGAATCATAATTGAAGAGGATCATCATGTAACTGCTCGAGAGGTTGCGAAGAGGCTACATATATCGTACACAATTGAAAAACACTTAAAATATCTTGGGCTAGTTAAGAAGCTTGATAATTGGGTATCTCACGAATTGAAAGAAATTCATCTAACACAAAGGATGAACATTTGCGATATGCACCTTAAACGAAATGGAACCGACCCTTTCTTTAAAAGGATTATCAGTGGTGATGAAAAATGGTGCCTGTACAGTAACATACTTCGCAAACGATAATGGAGCAAACTCGATGAACCAGCACAAACAACATGGAAAGCTGAAAAACAACAAAAAAGTTGATTCCGTCAGTTTGGTGGGATTACAAAGGTGTTTTTTGAACTGCTTCCAAGGAATCAAACAATTAATTCTGATGTTTACTGTCAACAATGAATGAAAGTGGATTAAGCAATCAAAGAAAAACTACCAGAATTGTCAAATAGGAAAGGTTTAGTTTTCCACCATAATAATGCAAAGCCTCACATTTATTTGGCAACTCATGGAAAACTATTGGAGCTTGGCTGGGAGGTGATGCCATGTCCCTCATACAGCTCTTTTCTGGCACCATCTAATTACCATTTATTTCGAACTTTCGAAAGGAGATTTCTTTGAATGGTCAAATTTTCACAAATGACGATGACCTCCTATCGCACCTGGTTCAGTTTTTTGCTGATAAGAATCAGACATTTTATGAGCACGGAATCATGAAGCTGAACGAAAGATGGAGGTCTGCCTGATCGAGGTTCATTTTCAAGGTTTCCTAAAAATGAATTGAGCGGAAAACTAGCGCTGTGCTGTAGGTAAGCGATTTTTCCAAAGGCATTCAGATGCTCCAATTTTTGTGAAATCAACATAATTTCAACAAACAAAACTCTTTCTTTCAACAAGTGCGATCATTTTTTAATTTAGTATTAAAGCGTGTCAGCAAATGAGCATAATATTGGGCAATTCCCGTTTTTTTTTCTAACAAATCAATAAATATTTGGAATCGTAAAACAGTGGTTATCACCTCATTAGCTGGAAAAACAGCTTTTTTGTTTTTTTGGCAATAAGTTCCTCGGATGACGTACATAATATGGACTGTATTATCTGGAGGGTATAATTATATGCCCAAGTTTCTTTGACTGTGACAAATCGGCAGAAAAATTCTTTTGAATTATGAACGAGCCTTTGATCAGCATATTACAATCACAGCACCCACATTACAGATATTTTTTTTATATGTAAACGTTCACGCCAAATATTGCATAAGCGTTCGGTCGAAATATTTTCTTCATTAGCTAAGTTACTTACTTTTATTCTAGGATCGTTAATCAGAAAGACACATATTTTATTAACCATTTTTGGAGCAGTTTCAGTGAATGACGGTCCCGAACTTTAGGCATTATTCATCTTCAGATGGTTTCTTTTAGGAGCAGAGAACTAATTACAAATTATTCCTTGTGACGGAACACTTTCAAGAAAATATTAATTCTTCGTCGATTTCATTAGCTGCTTTATCATTTATAAAATCATGTTTAATTGACGCTCAAAATTCTTTTCCTCAATATTTAGCCAACACAAAAATATTTTTCTCAATATAAGTATTGAAATGTCATATGTCAAATTAATATAAAATTTTGGCATATGACATTAGACATATGACAGAAACTAACAATATAATCACCATAGGGTTAGTTTTTCGTCAAACTCCCCTCGTACCACTGTCACAAATAACGCGTAAGTTGTAGGGTAGGGTAAACAAACAACTTTAGAATATGCTATGACAATAACGTTGTCAGATCGACCACAGTGTTGCTAGTCTTATTATTTCTAATTATTTTTCTCACACTCCTTGGAGATCCAGTGTAGTGTAATTGTAAAATATGATAGTTAAACGTACAGTTCTTATTAGAAAGTGACATCTTCCAGTTGATGAGTTTGCGAACATTTATAATCATTATTTTTAAATTTATTCTTCATATTATTTAGTATCGTACGAGGCATATCCATAATGTAGGTTTCGTTTCTATTTCTATCAGTCGCAGCGCTGCGATCACAGTTGCAAGCATGCGCGGCAATTACTCTGAATCCATTTTCAAATCGCTGTTGCTGTCGTGTACTTTGTATTGCTTCTTTATGATGTCAGTCTTAATCGAAAATGTCGTCACTTGTGAAATCAGATTTGTGATTCGTTTTCTAAATACAAAGAAAGTTAAACCAAATCTGCTTACGGACAAAATTCTTTAAATGATTCAACGATTGAAAGATATGCCAGACAGTTCAATGAAGGATACACGATGATGAACGTCGCGGACGGCCTTCTTTGGATACTGATGATTTGGTTCACGCAATCGAAAAGAAGTTTAAGCAGAAGTTTACAATTAGTGCTCTTGCTATGGAATTCCGAAAATCTTACGATCACTAGTTACTGGAAAACTGAAATTTCGAAAATTTTGCTCACGTTGGGTACCCAAAATTCGTACACAAAACAACGAATGAACAGTTCACTACAGTTTTTGAAACAATGAAGACGGTGATGACACCCCAGATAATAAACGGCAATAAATGGAATGGGGGCATACCTCGACCCCAACAAAAGTTGAGCCTAAGTAAATCTTAAGACCTCGAAAACTCATGTGTAACGTTTTTTTTGGGACCGAAAAGGCATTTTACTGATTGATTTCTTACCACGAGATCAAACAATCATTTGTTTATTACCATTCTATGAAGTGCACCGCACACGGATTACTGTCGAAAGGTGTTGTTTTTTTCACAAGAGAATTTCCACAGGAATTTGGCTGGGAAGAGTTTAATCATCCTCCGTACAGACCGAACTTCGCTCCCAGCAGTTTTTATTTCTTTATATACCGAAAATCTTTCCTTGGTGGTCAACACTTCAACGATAATAATGAGACACAAAACATGTTACCCGATGGCTTAAAACATATTCTATGAAGAAGGCATACAAAAATTTGTGTCACGCTATGAAATTGCTTACAAAGTTTTGAAGTCTATGTAGAAAATAATTGAACGTTGCAGATTTTTGTGCAATAAATATATTTTCTGTATTTGTAAACGTTTTATATAACGAAACGAAACTTACTTTACGGATATACCTCGTATTTATGTTTTTTTCATTAACTTGTCCATATCCTATTGTTATAAGAGAGGTTGAAACTTTTAATGTACTTTCATTTGAAAGAAGCACTTTTAGTATCAGAGAGAAACAATGAAAAAACAAAAAGACTGGACAAACGACATTAAAATATATCACAAAATAAAAATCTCCGAGCTTACCTTCTATTGTCCATATAATTCTGAGTGACAGGTCCTTTATTAATATCTACACCCATTGAAGTAATATCTAAAGCGGCGTAAGCTTTTCTACTGGCGTTCGTAGCAATAGAGCCCTTCCCTCCGTGACCCATGTTACAAATATCGTCTAGTTCCTGATAGATGTCTTCATATATATTCTCTGTGTTTGAATTCAAAGCATCGTCCAAACGAGTTGAGGGACCCAGTCGATAATTCGGATTTTCGTAACTTAAGAGGCCATTTTCTAGAAAAAATTTAATAACTTATTTAAATCAATATAAGACATGTAATGTACGATCTAGTGATATCAACTCGTGTTCGATGTTAGCGCACCAATCAATATATTTAATCCACACTTATTTTACTTTTATTTTGGATCAATACCATCGTTTGTGCCAGTCTGGTCCGAAGGTTTGTTTACATTTCCGAGCGAACCTGTTAAGAATTTAGTCAATGCTTGGCCTCTAAGGATTGGAAAAATCTGGAGAGTTCGATTTGAAATGTGTAGGGTAATTTTATCATGTTAATTCACGAGGTGTGGCTATTAAATAACGTGACGGTGTTAAACATTTTATTTAGAATCTACACATTTGTTTTTATTATCACCTTCAGTATACAGGAACATCTAATGTGTGGGTTAATCACAAGGGTCAACAAAAAAAATTTTAGCATATACATAAAAAGAAATTTGATTAGAATTTAAAAATATTTGCTTTTTAAGAATTTACAGTGATTTGATAATGTTTGATTTTTATGCCCGATCAATGTCGGTTTTCGCGCGCCATTGGTGTAGAAAGAGAACTAAGAGGGCGTGTGAGCAGTATTTCTTGCATCGCTCGTTGTGTACGACAGTTGGTGCCAAATGGCTGCAAGAAATTGTAAGCGAGATGTTGACTCGTTTTGTTATATTTGCGGTCAATTTATCAAAGGGAGAGAGAAAAAGTATGATTTAAGTACAAATTCAAAGATTTGCTAGGCATATCAAGCTTACATTGACCTACCAGTCAAATATCAAGGCCAAAAATAGGCTCCACATGTATCATGTAACTCTTGCAGATACAATCATGACAGTAAGTTCATTTTCTCTTTTTTATTCTATTGACTATCTTATAATATCATGAACTTGGTTTACGTTACGTAACGTTTTATTGTAGGTTGGTACCGAGGTGAGAAAAGAGCAATAAAGTTTGCAGTAACGAAAATTTGGACGAATCATTACACTGATTGTTATTTTTGTATTGTGTATCCACTAAGAGGTGATAATTCAAAGAATACAACTTATCCTGACTTATCATCCACTTCTGCTCCAATATCGCATACAGAAGAAAATCCTGTACCTGCTTCGTCATTGTTGGAAAAGCAACTACTCTCTCAAGGCAGCCCTCAATCACCAAGTTCTCTGTATCCGTACATTCTGAATTCGTTTTTGAATCTGAACCAAAAATACCACACCTCATCAACTTTTGAGATCTCAATGACTTAATAAGAAACTTAAATCTTTCAAAAAGTAAGGCCGAAATACTAGCATCGCGGTTAAAACAATGGAATCCGATATTCGAATATCCCGTCAAAGAAAATGAAGAATTTCCTTGTTTCTCCAGTAAAGAAGATGGCCTCGGTTTTTGCCATGACGTGAAAGATCTATTTGAAGAAATTGGTATTCCATGTCATACATCTACATGTTTTTAATGACAGTTCAATTAAAAGTCTGAAAGCTGTTCTACTACACAATGGGAACAAATTTCCATTGATTCCCTTAACTTATTCTGTACATCTCAAAGAAAATTACGATAGTATTAAAATACAATTAAAAATATGGAATACAAGTGGGTGTCAAACAGGTAGGCAATTGTCAATCTAAAAACTATATTAATGCCACCATTGCATATTAAATTGGGTTTTATTAAACAATATGTAAAGGCTCTCAATCATGGGCTTAAAGCTTCCAAATATTTGAAAAGTTTTTTTCCAAAGCTCTCAGATGCGAAAATTGAAGCTGGAAGCTTTGTTGTCCCTCAAATAAAAAATTATTAATTATGATATTTTTGTAGTTACTCAGCAATAAAGAGAAAAAAGTCTGGATCAGTTTTAAGACAGTAGTTGATAGTTTTCTTGGAAACCATAGAAGAACTGATCGCTGATATGATCACGAATTTTTCTATCATGGGATGTAGAATGTCTCTAAAAATGCATATGTTACATTCTCATCTAGATAAAGTTGAAGATGATATGGTGGCTTATTCGGAAGAACAAGGGGAACACTTCCATCAAGACATAATGGAATTTGAGAGACGTTACCAAGGCCAATATACTAAAAGCATGATGGGAGGATATATTTGGGGGTTAATGAGAGAAACTTCTACCGAACATGACAAAAAAAGTGGAAAAAATCATTTTGAAATTACTTAACTCCAGTTTAAAACTTTTGATTTTTGATATATTTCAATAAATCATCTCTTTGTGGATTTTTTATGTACTTTCATTGATTTTATACTCATGAAAACAAATTCAGAAGAATTTTTTGGTCTAATTGTTATTTCTAGGTATAAAAGCAATAAAAATAAATATAACGTATACGCCCTTACGTAAAAATGTAGACCAGTGTTATGACTCTTATGAAAAATTATCGGATATAAATTTTTTTTTATACTATGTTATGGATTTTGTAGATTTTTTGTCTATGTCACATTTTTTGAGATATGACGTCTTCGGTTGGTATTTTCAGTTCTAAACCCTGAATTTATAATTAGAAAGGTTTTTCTCAAATCACGAATACAAGGTATAGTGGGCCTATGACTTATGGATTACGGTTTAAAAACATTAAATTCAATTGTAAGTATTAATAATAAAAACCTAAGTAATTATCGCTGTAAGCCGAACAATGTTTACCCATTTTGATGTTTTTGTCGAATTACATTTATTTCAAATTTGTAATTCTAAAAACGTTCGTTCTAATGATACAATTAAGTTGGTAAATCCAGTTTATTTTAGTTGTTTTGTCAGATTTGATTTTACAAGATCTTTGAATTTAAACAGAACTAAGTGACCGTGAAACTTTTTTGATAACTGTTGATTTTAAATATAGAAAGAGATCGTTACAAGAAGAGCTGATTTGTTTGATGATAGATATCCTGATAGAATTTCTCATATTTCTAAGTCTACTGTGTCTCGAAAATCAAAGGAATAAAACTGTAGGTCAGGTACCAACCGATTTCCCGTAGAATTTTGATAATCAAAGTCGATTTTCTTGAAAATCGGTATGAAGGTAGTAAGGTAGTGTTTATAACCTTCTTCGAAATCTACCCTGTGCTGAAAGGTGCTTCTTATAGATGAAAATTTATTTCATCAAAATAATCTCGTAGGGCGATTGATTGATTAATTCTAAGCAACTTTCACAATACGACGTTTTTATCTAAGTTGATACTTTTATAGTTATTAACGAATGAAACTGCTCACTTTTTACCGCTTTTCATGAATAACATTGAATACGTTTTCATTTTATCAGCAAAATCATTAATAATATAGTAGCTACTAAAAAAACAAACAGATTTGTTTTTAAGAGTTACTGTAAATTCTATTATAACTGAGTTATTGCTCCATGAAGGATGTCTATTTTTGGGGAACACCGAAATTGAAAACCTTAAACATCAAATAACTTGAAATTGATAAAATTTTTGAAAAAAACTCAATAGATCTTTTTCAAAGCACATAGAAAAACCTCTACAATGAGCACTGTCAAAAGTCTTTTGCAGAAGATTTGACTAATTTATAACAAAAATAAGGTTTCTTTTTTTTCTTTTTTGAAAAAAATGTATTAATTATAGCCTCGCCATTACCACTCTAATTGAAATTAATCGTAATCCACTTGCAATTAACTATATTTATGTATTATTAATATGATCCATGTGATTTATTCGGTTTTTAATGCTTATTTTAGAAAAAAAAAATAATTGATTAAATTGAACATTGCATTTCCGAAATCTTGAAAAAAATTCTTGTTATTAAATTTATTTTCAAATAAACTATTCATGTTACGAGAAAATGTTTCAAATATTGATTGTTTTTCATGCCAAAAATGTTGGGCTTTTTTGAATCTATGAAAATTTAAGGAGATACATTAGTTCAAAGTTTGCATTCGCGTACCAAATGTGGCTCATGTAACCCCTTTGAGCTGCACCTTTTTCGAAACCGGGGGTTGAAAAAGGTTTTAATTGATATGAAGTTGAGGTACTTGATATCCCCTACAAAATTCTTTTCTAAAAAAGTTACTAGTTTGAAAATTGGACGAGTTATTATTGAAAAACCAACTGTTTTTTTTTAAATTTCGGAGCACGAATTTTAGAGCATTGGAAACAGAGAAACGTAGAGCTTACCAACAGCTGACACGAACGAGAAGAGGAAGAAGATATTAGTGATGATGAAATATAATTATACAAAATTGTTTTTGATATTTTCTAAATAAAAAATTTTATAGATTTGAAAAATGTTTTTTTAATTTTTTTCATCAAAAAAATTTTAACTGTAGTTTTGAAATTTTTGGTCATTGAATTCCATATAAATATATTTTTGAATAATTTTTAATTATAAAAGAATCGTTGAGAGAAACTTTTCATATGATTAGGGAATGATTTGGACGGGTTGCATGAATCTGATTGATGAAAAACGTGTTTGAGAATGTCAACAGATTTACGAATAATATATTTAAACTTCGCATAAAATCCTCCAAAATATAAAAATCCCGGTTCAACACGGGGAAGAGGAAGAGGGTAAGTAGAGCTTTAATTCAAATTTTAACCTAAAT
This sequence comes from Diorhabda carinulata, assembly GCF_026250575.1. NCBI lineage: Eukaryota > Metazoa > Arthropoda > Insecta > Coleoptera > Chrysomelidae > Diorhabda > Diorhabda carinulata. Next base: position 52,021,765 of record NC_079472.1, on the reverse strand, counting down.
ACATGCTAAAATCGACAATTTTCTAATTTTTTACCATAAGGGGTATTTTTCACCGCTAAAAAATAAAAGGCACCATTCGACACAGGATAGATTTTAAATAAGGGGGTAAGTAGAGTTTGAATCCAAATTTACATAAAAATCCACGTTGATAAACAAAATTCCACAGTTTTAACGTTATTCACCGCTGGTTCCTGGCCTTTGGCAGTGTGAATACCCGGTTGTGAACGAAAAAGAACGACCACACAGAAGATAATGAACTAAATGTACTTTTGACTAAAAATTCAATATTAAAATTTGCCACAAATAACTATAAAGTTCAATTACACCAAGCATGAAATGAAGATATTATATTTCTACAAAACAATTATGAATGAAATAAATGAAATAACAAATTTATGAATAACATTGTGTTTTCCTCTAGGGCTTTTTTTACCCTTTATACCACTCCCTTACCGCTGCAACTTCAATGCGATCTTTAAATTGTTTAAAATAGTGCCTGGAAGCTTCAAAGAGTGACATTAGAATTCTAGAGCGCTTCATACTATCTTGAGGCAAAATAACAACACTCGATGCGAATTAAGGATACGGCTATTCTGTTTTGTTTACAACAACGAGATATTCCATTCGTAAGACAATGTTTCACGGTATCACCTGTCGGTTGGTGTGTGTACATGTTTTTCTTCTGTAGTACCGTTATAATATCCAGTTTGTGTATATGAATGGCGTCAGTACATGATTGAGATAAATTAATTTAGATTTTTTGTTTTATAAATAGTGTTTTTTAGTGAATATAAATTGGAAAAACCTGCTTAAAAAAATATATGATTACAGCAAACGTAGCAAATTATCAATTCGTTCGTTACTGATAGAAACCTCTGGTTTTCAACAACCACATTGAAAATTTAAATTAAAAGGGTTAGTATGTGGATTTTCAATTATCTGTTCAACAGTAGATTTTGTGACGTTAATAATAAGAATTATTTGAGGTTTCGATGTGTGATTTCAAATAGCAGCAATCTTTGTTAACGTAAGAATGAAATGGACAAAATCATATTGAAAATTAACAACTAAAGATATTTGTTAAGTATATATGTTGGCGAAGGAATTAAATTGTTGTTATAAAAAAATTTTAAACAGCAGACATACGCTTTTACGAGTAGTGTATTTTTTTCAGTTTTGAAAACAGGAAACAGTACCTGCGTGAAATTAGGAACAAAAGGAATGGTAACCAGAGAATTTATTATTTAGATGAGACTTAACGCAGACCATACTGTAAATAAGCTAAGCCACTGGTCTAAAATATCCTTCCGATAAAGGTGGACGTTTTATTATCCTATACATAGGATGATCGAAAGACGATTTTGTAGCTGATGGTTTCTTGCTCTTTGAAACAAAATAGGTTGGCGATTAAGTTGGAATTTCTAGAAATGTTTGTGATATTCATAATATTTACATTATCAATTCACCAACACTCACAATTATAAAACGGGCGTCAGATAGTGTTATTGAGAGTGTTGGGGTCGTGGTAGTATAAATAGTGTGTTCAGCAGTTTCACGATTACCATCACGACATAATTTTTGCAGATTGGTTACCCTAGTAGGTGATTGAATAAATGTCCAACATCGGCGGATGAAAAAATTATTATTCATGAATAGCTTACTTTGAATAATATAGAACTTTATTTGGAATTATCGAAAGCAGAACTATTAATTTGAATTAAATTCAATGAGGCAGTAGAGAAACATGTTGTAGATGATACAGCGTCACTTACAAAATGAACAGTATTACGTTTGCGAACTTACCAATGTAAATTAAACCCAAGAGAATTAATTTGCGAAGAAAAATTGGATACGAGCAATAGAGCATGTAAAAAGGGAAAAAATTCAAGCATTAATTGGGATTATGGACGATGTAGAATCCCCGATAATTAATTATGTAGATTGTGAGTTATACGCTTCAATCAACCGCGATTGTCAATTTATAAAAATATGTTCCTAAAAATAAATCTTAATCTATTTTGATTCGCTTGAATACCTAAATAAGATTCTGACTTCCACAATAAATTGTTGATTTTTTTATGAAATCATCGATGGGAATTTCAAACTGTGAATTATCTACATAATATTTTTTAACTGCTGAACCAAAATTGTGCCGTAAACAATATTAACTGGGTAAATAATATAAAATCCTGATAATTACTTGAATTTCTCATTTTGTCGAAATAAAATGATATAAAGTGTAAAGGGAAAAAACCGGACATGTCACTTTTTATTCAAAATTTAGGTATTTATTCTCCAAATAAACATGCTTAGTTTAGAATACTCAAATAGTAAATAAATCAGCTTAGTTCTGAGGTAATTAATATTCAATCTATAGCGTACAGGGAAAGAAACAGCTTTGTCCAAGTGTTCAAGTAAAAAACCAGCGATGTCAAATAAAATGATTATTTTGAACGTGTTTCAACAATTCATTCAGTATTCTGATGGTCGGTAAACGTTTGGATTGTTGTTTTTGTACGTGGGTGCGATAATATTCAGCTAACGGTTATGGCTAGCAGTGAGCCAGATGAGTCCATCAAACACAAAATTATAGACACAAAAAAAGAAAGAATATTGAGCGCTTATCTTATTCTGAACATGAAGTAGGTAGGTAAAGGTCGTGCTCCGCGTTCCTAAGTGGATAGCCGTGCATCGACCTTTCTAAAAGATTCCTTATTCAAAGATGAATAAGGAAGAAAGAGTCAGAATTTTTAATCTTTTAAAGAAGCCCTGCCTGTCGTGAGCCCTGCTGTTTAGTCCGAGTAAATATCTGGTGGACTGTTAAGGAGGTGGATACGTTCACTTCTTTGGAAACTGATCTTAACGCAAAGCAGCTGGAGCTTATTTTTTAGATAAGGCGGTAATATGTAATTCCCATTTCAAGGAATTATCCACAACAAGCACTAAGAATTTTACAGATTTAACGACGTCAATGGTAGTGTTATTCAATAAAAAAGGCTGGAATGTATATGTATATGATAAAACTTTCGTTTTAGAATCGTTGAGATAGAGAAGATTAGAGTCACACCATGATTTAATGGTGATTAGGTCACTAGATATGGTCCTATGAAGTGCTGTGAGATCAGATTGGCTCCAAGAGGAACTAATGTCTGCAAATAGACATATTTTACCACTGATGTCTAGATAGGCGATGTCGTTTATAAACAGAAGAAACAAAATAAGGCCTAGTACTGAGTCATGGGGCACTCCAAATTCTATTGGCTTGCAAGAAGACATCGTTGTATGAACCCTTACAAGCTGACTTCTGTTTGTAAGGTATGACTTGAACCATACGAGAGGTGTTCCTCTAAAACCGTAGTACTACAATTTGTTGATTAAAATATTATGATTAACACAATCGAAAGCCTTAGAAAAATCACAAAGAGTTGTTGCAGTGGAGGGATAGTTATTTAGGCTAGAGTACATATTATTTAGGAGGGAGACCTTAGCATCATTTGTGCATTTGTTATTTAAAAACCAAAATTGATGGGTAGTAAGTGTTTTATATTTAAACAGGTATGATAAAAACCTCTTTTTGACCCATATTTCCATGATCTTAGATAACGTAGGAAGGAGTGCAATTGGGAAAAGTACCATTTTGAAATGAAACGTTAATTAAAGTGGTAAGGTGATTTAATTTGCAATCGGGCAGACTCGAAATCATTTTTAATGAAAGTTTCAGATGAGTATTATATTTAATTACGATGTCATTAATTGTACTGCGAAGCTCTGCTAAAACTACGGGAATAAAGAAGAAACTGTGTAAATTAGCATTAGCATCAGGTAGATATGAAAGCGGATCATGAGAAGAGAAGAATTTGATAAATTTTTGGCTACATTCATAAAGTAATTATTGTGGATATCAGTGCTGGTTATGCTACATTCCTACATGCGTCAAAGTATTTTGTTCGATTCATGGAATAACAAAAAATAAGATGATTTACATAAGAGAAAGTCTAAAACGCACTGGTGCAGCTCCTAAGGATAAATGGGGAAAGCATAATTAAATCCATAGAAAAATGGACGTTTGGTATGTGAAAAGTTCTAAGGGTTTTAAGGGTTGTCGGAGCCATAGTTTATTAAAGGTTACAAAAAAGACCTATTTACCAGAAGAACTGAAAAAAATGTTAAACCTCTTTGAGCAAAAGCATCCAAATAATGATAAAATCTCATACAGAACCATTTTTAACACCTAGTTTAATATAGTATTTGGATAACCCCGAACTGATACTTGTGCAACATGTGTCGAATTTCAGATTAAAATTAAAAGCATGTCTGCTGAAAAGGATACGGATGAGATTAGAAAATTAACTATAATGAATGATCTACATAAGAGAAAGGCTGAGGCATTCTATTGTCGAAAGAGGGGAGCAAAAGAGCTGCAAAAAAAACTAATAAAAAGAAGCCATCTGCATTGATTTTGCATAAAATATACCAGTCTACGAAGGTAAGTACCTAGAGCAACAAGATTGTGGTTTAGCAACAAGAAAGTTTAGTAGTGCTCACATATTGAAGAGACTAAATGAAAGAATAGTAAAAAAATAGTAATAACAAAAAGAGCATAGATGTTAACGAGAAACTGTTTTTTTTACATCAAAGCTACCACTCTAAAGTTATCGATATAATAATATTCTAAATGTTGATATATTTATAGCAAAATGCCGCAAATCGGATATAAAGTCGTTACTAAAGAAAATAAAGTGTTTACGGAAAGTAAAGGAATCTTATCTAGAGAATTTTCGAGCAAGCTCGGGCAATCCTAACCCAGCGTAATGTAGAAACTCCATAACTAAAGCGGAGAACGTCAAAAGATAAAAATGACTGGATCTCTAGATATATAACACCGTGGTACAATCCCCATGTGACACATCCATTCGTTGTGCTATCATGATAAGTCATCAAACCATCCTCTCAGACAACGGTGCTCTGTAGGTACGATACATTCATGGAATTATGATCGATCATGTTACTCTGCCGAAATTTTGTTTTCCACTTGAGGATGTCACAAGAATAGTATTTCGCCTGTCACAAAACTAGGTCTTGACAAAAAAAACTCATGGTAAGCATTTTTTTAACAGGAAAGCGAAAACCCAATCGTACCGAGTGCGCGTCCTAGATCGTGTTATTACTGTATGCGCCAAAGCATTTTATTCGATTCGAGCGCACAGATTATATAAGAGGGTGCATCTAGGGTACATATTATATAAGAGGGTGCATCGAGTGCACAGATTATATAAGAGGGTGCATCGAGCGCACAAATTATATAAGAGGGTGCATCGAACGCACAGATTATATAAGAGGGTGCATCGAGCGCACAGATTATATAAGAGGGTGCATCGAGCGCACAAATTATATAAGAGGGTGCATCGAGCGCACAGATTATATAAGAAGGTGCATCGAGCGCCCAGATTATATAAGAGGGTGCATCGAGCGCACAGATTATATAAGAGGGTGCATCGAGCGCATAGATTATATAAGAGGGTGCATCAAGCGCACATTTGCAGGTATAAAGACGGTATCTAAACCTAATCTAGCCTAACTTAACCTAACCTAACCTAATCTAACATAACCTAACCATTCTTAAATTAAAAGGCTTTTTTAGTGAAAAATTCTAAATACGTAATTTTTAATTATTTTGAACCTTCTAACAAAAATGCTTTCATTCTCAAAAAAATTGATTTTTTCTATCAATTTTTGTTCAATATTTTATATATTGAACATTTGTCCAATTTGGAAAATCTTAGATGTTGCTGATAGTTTTTCGTTTTGTCTTAATGATAATAATTATTCAAAAAGTTCGTATGTTTGCCCATCTCTAGCACTCGTCGCATTTGACACAGGCAGTGTGCGCTAGATGCACGAAATATTTTCTAAATGTGCCTCTGCGCTCGATGCACGTACACTTCTCGCACTATGGAAATTCTATTGTGAGGTATGGTTGAGATAGAAACACGGTAAAGGAAAAAATAATAAAATTTCTTACGTGACTTAAAGAAATAAATGTGTGCTTACACATAATACATAAAGAAATATAAGAAAAAACAATAGAAATATAAGAAGGCTGAGTCGCATAAGATTTCCAGTTCTTCTATGTCGTCTTCTCAGTAAGTATTTTGTAACATGCCATTCGGCGTGTTACGTTTTTCTTAAACATTTCGAATATTCCTTTGTTCACGGATTGTGGCACAGTAGTCACTTCGAATTTATTTATTCTAACATTCAAGTTTTTGAAAAAATCAATCATTAGATAAATTCAATAAGAAATTAAAAAAAAAAACGTATCAAGCCGGATGTCATGTTACACAAATTTTGTCATTTTTCGATTCATCCTTGGCTTATGGCTTAAGAGAAATTAAAATTACTCTTCCTGTAAGAGGACACTCCTTTTTGGAATGTGACAAGAATGTAGGACTTTGGAATTTGAGAACTTCCTTCGAGATCCCAGAAGAATTTAAGAAGTTATTAGAAATTATAGTAAGTGTGTCACAAAATATTATTTTGAATCGGAAGTCTTCCTTGAACTCAATATACATACCAAAATATCCATTTAAAATCCAAGACTTAAAGGAAATAGTGGTAACATCTGGACATGACCGTTTTGACACAAACACAGGTCTGCCTCCTCCCGTATACGATGGTAATAGGTCAGATTTACAAAGACGAAATTCAAAAATTTTGAAATCTTTTGTTACTTTACAGGTACTTTACCGCTCGCAAAGCCTAAGCTTGTAGACCTGATGAGCCTCATGCGGTTTTGTAGTCCAAAAGCGGTGACATATTTCAAATTACTCAAATTTCAATTACTCCTATATTTTCTGTTATAAATATAATTGTGACATGGATGGTTCTTGTTTGTTTTAGATGAGGTAGCTACTTTATTCCGTGGAAAACATGAACTTCGTTTGTTTTTTGGCAACAAATTCGTTAAAAGATCTTTTTAAAGCTTTAGAACTGTATCATAAGATTTTGCTATAATGTAACTTTAGTTTTCTGGAAAAATTTGAATTATTTCTAATTTTAGAATAAAAATATTTCCTTTTCAACATTAAATTGGTATTTACTTAGTTTGAGAATAAAGCGACATGTCTGCTTTTTTCCCTGAACCCTTCATATAAATTCTCTATGAAACATTATCTTTATACCTAAACTTAATTACAATTATGGTTGTCGAATGATTTTGGTATTTCCAAACTGGTTAAAACAGGTTATCGATTATGATTTATTACTCCACGTACTTCTTGAAAGAAATTTAGTTTATTAGCAAACTTCGCTCATACGATAAAAATAGATATATGGAGTAGCTTTCTTTGTTTTGGATGAATTAATGGAAATATAATAATACTGCGCAGATATAAACTTTATTTGAGGAGGAACATTTAATAATTGTATTTGATTGAGTTAATAAAATCGATATTTGATTAAAAATAAAGAATGAAAGAATTGTATATTTTTTAAATTCTTAAACGTTACGTCAGCATTGCTATAACAAGTTGTGTGGCATTGAATCCGCAACCAATAATAAAATAAGCGGCTACTTCATGTTGCTAATTGAAATAAACATTTTACCTCCTTCTTCTACCCTGAGAAAGTGGGTTAAATTTTAATAAGTAAATTGCTCTATCCAAAGTTACAAAATTACGTATTTGTGTAGCACTGGAAGCTGCCTCTGTCTAATAGGACAGTGTGAAATGTTCACATTTTGGCGAATGTGCTGTGAATTAAAGGGAAATGAAATTTTGGAGACGACTATAGAGTTAGTTTAATTCAGAAGTGGTTTTAACTGCTGCAACAAACGAAAAATCGAATCTGAGCCGTGAATATAAATCAATCGTTAGTATATTTGAAATATGAATTATTTGTAGACCGTGTCATTAATCTGTACGAAGCAAGTAAAAATAAATTATAATTTTCTACGTTTTAAGGAGGCCCTACACTATCAAGCGGCTTGATCAATTGCTTGAGGCTCCGATTGATGGGCGCTTCAAGTATACTTCAATCAACACTTCAATCTTTTGATCAAAACCCTCAGTCGAAGCTGAGAAGTGAAGGAGTGTGAAGCATATAATGGTGTAAAATGTAGATTTGGGCTTGTTGGCCTAAACATTGGTTGATGTGAAGGGGAGAAACCACAAAAAGAAAAAAAAACGGTTGTTTTTATCAATCACGCTTGATACAATCAAATTGCTCTAGCCTTTGATCAGGGCGCTTGATAGTCTAGAGCCTACTTTATATCCTTAATACTTGAGTGACTCAGCTTTGCTCGGCATTTTGTATTTTTTAAAAATTATATTTAAATACGAATTCCATACTGATGAAATATGCACAATATTTTTCGATCTTGCCGACATAATTATAAAAAATATGAAATGGTTATTTCAATAGAAAATCACGAGTGCAATTAGTTTAATATTGTTGTCACCACAGTTTTAATTTTGAAATCGGGTCTTAATATACTACTTCCTTCCACACTATATTGCGGGCATGTCGAGGATTTTCATTTGGAAGATAAACTTTTAACGTTATTTGCATAACTCTTGAAAATGTTGACTCCAAGTTAACCCCAATAGATTGAAAAGTGTAAATGCGGACGGGAAATTGGTGACGCTACATGGTGCATCCCAGTTGTCCTTTTGATGAGTCCAAGGTTATTGTTGGTATATATACTTCTTTGCCAAATTTTCTCATTTCTTATGTGAATACACATACTTGTTACCATGAGTCTTACACCATTGCATAGCCTTCTGAAAGGTCTAAATTACGCATTATTAACGCATTTTTTTTTCAATTTTAGTTATGTGTTGGCAAGTCTGAAATGTTGACACTTTTGGGATATTCTGCTCCTTCAGGTTTTTCCTTCATTGAATCATAGCTATGGGTAGTTTAGCAACTATACCATCATTAATTTTTTCAAAAAACTTTGTTAAGTGGAGCGAATATTGCTTTGCCTTACACCCCGACCTAATTTTCATTGGCTAATCAGTTACCAAATACTTTATCAATATTATTGTTGCTTTAAATTATATTCTGTGGCAATTCAATTTCTTCTGTGGTATTTAGGATCACTTCGCCGTTGCCTAATTTTAGTAAATAATCAGCAAATTGTCGTTCCTGTATATCAACGCGCATATTTTCTTCCAGTTTATAAGTCTTGAAAATGGATCATGAGGAACATCGTGGATGCATAGGCAGAAAATGATGATTGGAACTACTCAAACGCCATCCTTTTCTTGTTGTTCTACTTCCAATACTGTTATTTTTATTCCAAAAAAGTTTATGTTTAAGTTGATTATCAAAAACCCGAATAAAACCACATTTTCTAAAAATGAATCCTAACTGGATCAATTTATCACCTCCGAAGCCATTTGTATACTAAATTTTATTTCGCGAGTTGAACCGCGTTGGAATTTCGAAAATTTTCGACGTTTCGGCTTCCACTTTGAAGCAACTATCAAGTGTAGGGATAGGGTGGTTATTCGTTCATTGTTAAGAAGTGATCCGATTCCGTGGACTCCTTATTACTTATTACTCCTTATTAATTTCACCGAGGAAATGAAAAGCTCACACAAAATAATTCAAAATTATTAAAATAGAAATGAAAAATGATATGCTCAATATCGAGAACACCGTTGAGACTAACACAATCACTGCTGGTCTTGAGCTAACTGCCATTTCCTCGGTGAAATTCCAAGGAGTAGGCAGATTGAGGCCTTGGAATCAACAAAAAAATGAGTGATTCGTTGCGTTGAGTACGTACGCAGATTGAGACCACGGAATTGGATCACTTCTTACCAATGAACGAGTATTCGCGTTTTCTTATTGGGAACGTGGGAATGTACACTAAAGTAGACTATATTCATAAGGACCTAGTCTATTAAAACTTAATGTCATCCTTTAATTAACCAATCAATATTGAACATCATTCACTAGAACATATCTTTATCTAACCTATAAAAATTCAACGTCATTCATAATCTAACCAATTAAAAATTCCTATAGTAACCAGAATCAAAATTTCGATCACACGTCATTTTGAATATTGAATCCGACGAATTCAAGTTTTTATAAGAATTAATACAACTTGAAGCCCCGCAAATCTTAATTAATTATTGTAAGTAAATGTTATTATTGTTATACATTTATACATATTTCTTATACTGTACCATAATTTCAGACGATAAATACATAAGTATTCGGAAGCTCGGAAAATATATTAAAGTTAGTCTAGTTTGGTGTTTCATTGCCACGTTCCCAATAAGAAAACGCTTATTTATAAATATATACAAGAAAATTGCTCATTTAAAGATGTAAGATTACAGGAACAGTATCAACACCAAGACCCAATACACACACATGGAGCAACTGTAAAGAAACTTACCTCAAATGTGACGGAAGTCACCAACTGTTTGGTGATATGTGTCTGTGACATTATCTATTCTACATCCCCTTTCCGAGAAAAATAATTTACTTCATCATCGAATCAAACAATCCAGTCCAAACTTATTTTGTGATTGTACAAACTATCCTATTCGTCCATCTTTGGAATATTTCTCGCACATTTGGAACTCTGCCTCCAAGCATACCCTGAAGATATTCGACTTAACCCCACTAAGCGATCTAAAGTTGACTATAAACTTGGACAGCTTAGAGCATAGAAGGAAGGTCGCTGACCTCACTCTGTTTTACCGATACTACAACGGGAAATGCCTACAACACTAAGTTTGCCTGTAGACGCTCAGAACGTCGATTTATCGGGACTCCTTCGTTTGGAGAAATGCAAGTCTTTGGAATCAGCTACCAAAACACGTCTTTTCTGAATACTACATCCTTCAGAAGTTCAAGATCAATATCTACAGGCATCTTCACACGGTGGCACCAATCAATTTACTCGAGTGTAAACGGGTTTACCCTCTTGAGCTTGCTTCTTACATGAATAAATAACAAATATAGTTCCAGAAACAAAATAAATAAATAAAATGAAGACAGTAATTTTACTAGAACAAATTACTAACTTAAGTCACAAGCTCGTATTGTCGTGATCAGATTGAAAACAAAATAATCTTCGTCCATTGAAACCTTTGAAAGGTGGGTAATTCAAGTCACCAGCGAATCAAAATATGGAGTTTTTAAAACCCGTTGCCAACACTTTGCCGACTGGTTGGCAACCAGTTACTCCGTTTGCTCAAATTCGATTACAAAGGTTGTTATGCATTGCAAACTGGTTAATGAATTTGGTCATAAATTAGTTTCTTTTGAGTTGATCTGTGTGTATTCGGCCTAAGTCATTATTTGTCGCGGGTTGTAGGTTGGAACTAGCTCTACAAGAACTAATTTTTGGTTTGAAACCATTTTGTAAAAGTCGTGCGGACTAGTTTAATGGTGCGCTAATTTGAACAATGAATGATGTTAACAGATATTAAAATGAATGAAATACGCGTCGCAGTTTTGTGAAAAGATTATTTATTAAAAATGAACAGAAATGCCAAATGGTATGGCTCCAAAACAGCAGATCAAACTGGAATAGGATTGTACGGGCCCAGAGCTAAACATTATGAAATCTTGGGCACTACAACAAGTACTTTGTAAGCAGAAATATATGCAATTTAAAAATTTTTCCAGTCCAACTTATAAATGAATCATCACAAACCGACTATTATCATCTTATTTGATAGCCAAGCAACCATTAGAGCTCTTAGTTTCAATATTAGGGGAATCGACAGCAGGAAAATAGAGACAATACTAAAAGTAAGGTAGATAAGGCAAAGATACTTCTGGGAAACTATAAACAGAATAGATCTGTTGAACAAACCCATCTAGGTAAGAACAATCATTGCCGCGTCACCGGACACCTGAAGATGTTTAATTCAACAGAGAGTGCATATTATGTTACGTAGAGGAAGAAAACTCTTTCTTAGACTACGGAATTTCATCTGGGAAGAAATGAAATGGAAGACGAAGGTCTTAGGCAGCTAGATTTTTGCCACATCCTGAACTGATTCTCTAATCACAACATATATACCTAGTTGATAAGAAAATAAGAGAACTGGGAATGGAAGAGGGTCTCTGACTAGATATAGATCAATATCTTATGTATGTTGTGTATCGTTTCCATGATATTTTCACATTTATTTTGGAAAACTTATTTCAAACTTTGCATCTACTTTCACTTATTGTTTTTTTTATTTGTTTTAATGTTCATTTTGAGCAAGCACAATGAATAATAATAAAAAAATATTTTGTTAATAATTTTTTCTTTCCATCAAGTCGTCGCAACAACTTTCTTTAATTAAAAGGGGGGTTCCAATAAACAGATCAGTTTTTCGTAATATGAGCACCTAATAGTAGTAATGATTGATTTAAATTATGTAAAAACATCACAAAACTTCGAATTTGTTAATTAATTGTATGGATTTTGGAATAATGGAGAAAATTAAACTTTGTATTTACAATGAGGAATTTCCATGATTTTGAAATAATAGAAACTCATTTTTAAAATGAAATGAATACCTGTTATTATTCCGATGAAAGTAAAATAAAAATGTGTGCTACTGATTTTACCAAAAATATTTTAATTTTTTTTCACTTTACCAAGAAAAATGTCCTCATCTTCGTGAACAGCCTGCGCAGTAATTGCAGCCATTCCACGAACTAAAGTTAACAGTGAACAGTAAGGACTAGGATTTGCCGAGAGAAAAACGCTATTCAAATGCAAACCTATGGGAGCTCTGTGGAACTCTCCACACAACATCCCAATGAGAAGAATTCGTCCCTACCTGAAACAAAAAAAATATCAATAATTAAATGGGAAAATGTTCGTCTTTTTACAATATCAATGGTAAAATCATCGCGAAGGCGATTTCAATTAATAACTATTAGATAATAGGTATGTTTACCACGATTAAAGGTTTCAGGGAGCTAGATATGGGCTTTAGGGTGGTCCAGGGTCTCACCGCCCAATCTTTGAACGTTGCTATGGTGTGATGGGTCTTGTTTGGCCGACCATCGACCTTCTTTGATAGTAGACCAAAGCATTTGTTGATCAACAAATCACAGTAACTCTCCCTATCTAGGGTGCAATCTGATTTTTCTAGTGTTGTAGCTAGACGACAAGTATCGCGATCGTGATTCAAACCTACACACGTAACCGCAGACGAACCAACTCAACGCATGCGGCCACCTTGTAGAATGAGATGTGTAAATTATTTTTGACTTACTGTAGTAGAAGATGTTGCTGTTTTTGGTTGTTATTGGTACATAATTATAGATACAACAATAGCACATATGTATAAAGAAACAATAAAAAGATCTAATAGCTAATGTCATACCGAGCTATGAAAACGTTACACAAAAGGAACAAGAAATAATTGGAGAGTAAATCCTATTGGTAGGCATGTGGACGAATAAAATTTTCGGATTCGACAAAACTCTACAAGTGATAGGAAAGCATTGTTTCAAATGAGCGCAAGCAATCCAGAGTGATGTTTATACTTAATTATGTGTATAGTAATCTGGACTTTTGTCTTCACAAATTCAAGACTTGGAAAGCAATATGTTGACGGAAGTGTCTGGAAAATTTTCAGAGAATGTTTGGGCTTGGATGAGTATCAATGGGCCTGGCCTTTGTTGGAGAATTGGTGCAAGGTTCAACCCTGAAGTTTACCTAAATATTCTAGACAATATTATGTTGCTATCGGTATATCAATGATGGAAACGATTTTATTCACCAACATGATAGTTGTCCTGACCACTAGCCAGCATAATTCAACCATGGTTTCCACAAAACAATATTGAGACTTTACCGTGGCCGGCAAATAGTCCTGATATAAATCCAATTGAAAACTTATCGAAGTGGTTGGTAAAAAAAAAATTACAAAGGAATTTTCATCGCAGAAATCAAGAGCATGGTACAGGAGACGGATCTATCGGCCGAACCATTGCCGGGGTCATTACTGAAATCAGAGCGTAATGCAACCGAATTCGCTGTTCTAGTATGAACCAATATGATTTGTTTCAATGTTTTCTTGCTGTAGCTCTCGTTAGTGGTAACATTGGAATCCTAATGTCCAATGAACACAGTTTTTGACCAGATGCTCATATCAACTCAAGCTCTTCTAGGTCGATTCAGAAAGATGAAGTAAAGAGTATTTGTTGCTATAGATACAACGGCAAAAAGACTTTTCGAGTGATGGACTTATTGTGCTTTAGTAGTTGTGATTCTCAAGTATAAGCTGTGGTGACCAAATGGGATGGAATGGTAATTATTTACTCGAGTCGGATGGACTGAAAAGGTTATTGATAATGGTATAATAAAATTTTTTGTGTAAATGATAACTCAATTTTGGTAGAAATAGCAGCAAGTGTCAATTAAAATTACACACGTGAAAAATTGCAAAAATATATCCCAATACTTGCATGCTATTTCAATGAATTAGAGACAAGTAAAAAGCCAAAGAGATTCGAGATAGGTATGGGGAGCCCTTATGCACTATGATAGAAAACTAAGGATGCTCAAAAAAGTAAACCAGAGTTACGCAATAAATTAAAAGAAAAAAGATGTCCACCGAAATTGTGAAAATCGAAAAATTGGAGTATCGAGCCATCATCAAGTACCTGTATTTAAAAGGGTTAAGAGGTAAGCAGATTTACGAAGATTTCTGTGCCAATCCCCGAAAATATCGATGCAGTTCATGACGTGATTTTATCAGACCGTCGAATTGGGCTAAAACGGATAACACGTCAATTTGGACATGAGAAAAATTGCTGTAAAATGGATCCACAAATGTTTGAATGTTGACCAAAAGCGTGCAGGGGTAGAAGCATCGCGTTCGATCTGTGCTCGATTTGAAAACGATATAGACTTCTTAAACCGAATTGTACTATGGATTAGACTTGTGTACATTTCTACGATCCAGAAACAAAGCAACAATCGATGTCGAGTCGGAATGGCGACACTCTCGTTCTCCAACACCTAAGAAGTTTCGTGTCAAAAAATCTGCTGGAAAGGTTCTTGATCATGATTGCTTTTTTGGATAAGGGTAGAACAATAACTGGAGATTACTATTTGACATTACTGACCACTCTACGGAAAATAATTGAAGAGAAAAGATGCGGAAAGCTATCCAAAGGTGTTTTGTTTTTGCAGGACAACCCCCCTGCACACAAATCTCATGTTGCCATGCAAAAAATTCGTGATTTAGGATTTGAATTACTAGAACACCCCCCTTATTCACCAGATTTGGCTCCGTCCGACTATTATCTCTTTCCCCCACTGAAAAAAAGTTGAGAAGGTCGTAAATTTTCTTCCAACGAGGAGGTAATAAAAGTTGTGAAGGTCTGATTTGCCGAGCTAGGAGTACATTTTTTTCCAATTAGGAGAAGAATATATTGAATAATAAAATATTTTGACATTGAAATTTTGAAGGTTCTATAGAAGGCTAAGAATTTTTCAATATATTCCTTACCAACAAGATGCATCGTGTAATCCCCGTTCTTATGTAAAATTGTCGAGGGGGTGCTTATAATTCAGAGGGAGTGCTGGAGAGGGATAATATTTTCAAAATGTAAATTGTCAACTTAAGAAGACAAATCGACCTGTTTCGGGTTTTTTTCATATAGTACATAATAACGCTAGAATTGAATTTATTCCATACATGTGAACCTCATTGTATATTTGAAATAAAAAAGTAAGAATTTGTCAAAGTCACTTCAATATTTGAATACCCTATAATGAAATAATGGAACAATAAATATAACGATTTATTGAGAGTGAAAAATATCCTAAATCACTGTAGTAAACTTCACTTGTCTGAATTGAATGTAGTCATCGGGATTAAACTCTTTCTGCTTTCCGCAAAGAATGGAATATCTCAAGAACGGTAAAACCTATGGAGGTTCATAAAACTTTTTTCAAAATTGACTTGATTCTATATAGAATGAGATCAAACATGGGACATTACATTTAAAAACCAATAAATTATATACTTTTAAATAAAATTTCAATTAATAGAGACCAAAAATCAAGATAATTTATCAACAAAACCATATAAAAAAGATCTAAGAAGTAAGAAACTAAAAAAATTTATTCCATTTATTTAACTACTTTCGGGACGTCCTGTATGGCTGGAAATACTTTTAGGTGGTAGCCGTAATTGAGAGAGAGTAAATGAGAGAAAAAAATTGAAAAATGTTATCTATATAAAGGCATTAAAATAATAATAATCTAACCATTCTAAATAACACTGTCAAATATAACTAGTACGCAATGTATAAATTACCTTTTAAAATTCTCATAGGGACTGATAATATACGCAATAACTTCGCGAAAAATATACCCGTTTCCGAAACGTCGTTATTCCAATTCGAAATAACAATGAAACTACAACGAATCGCCTAATTTTCTCGCTAACAAAAAATCGTTGGCAATCCCCAGAACCGCTATTAACAATATTACTTGCGTCTTTCGGCGACGGAAAACTGTCTGGAGCGTCTCTACCGATTTCCAAGAGATGGTTGCTGTTATTTGGCGGGTAGTATTTTCACGCCGGTACCAATGTATCTGGTATATAGGGCGGTTATTGGCTGACAGAGTGCAAGCGCGTATTGAATACGGATTATAAGCAAAAAAAGGAATTCTCTATGTATCAGCGTCGGAGTGGCGTCACAATTACTATTTTACGAGGCGTTAAAATCGAACAGACTGATTTTTTAAAGTAGTTTTATTCCAGTATACCTTATGTCATCGCCTTCAAATTTGTTGCAAACGATTCATTCACTGATTTCAGCGATGCTGGAACTTATATAGTCTTCAGTTGGTCTGTTACAATCGTTGGAATGTTTCTAATGCCCCAAAATTAGTTTACAATTTAGGGAAGAGGAGGACTAAGGTGAGTAGGGCAGTTGAGGTGCTACCACAATGTTTTTATTGGTTAAAAACTTTGTCTTGAAATTGTGCTGATCAGTGATGGATTTAGGAGCAGGCTGTAGCCTAGGGAGACAGATTTAGAAAGTCGGCAAATTTTGTTTAAAGAGAAGAAAAGTTTTGATGAGATTTTATCACCGTTGTTGATTCTCAGGAATCACTCCGTGAGTTTTCCATAGATGTACAATAGAATTTTAAGTATTTTGAAGAAATAAACGTATAGAGAGAAAATACTAGAGAAATGGAAAATAGACAACCAAAAAAATAAAGAAGATTTGATTAAATACTTGATGAAGATATTGGAATGGCTGCGTTTACTTCAGACTTAACACGTTTTTCGTTTCATAAATATTCGGCAAAAAGCCTATAATGAATTCAGCGAGAAATTTCTCACAAAATTTGGTGACTTCGGTTCTAAGGGAAAAGCTAGTTTCCTGGAAAAAATGTACCCTAATGATTTAGAAATAGACATATCGGAAATTCGTATACTTTCAAAGCTACCTTTTACTTGAAAAAATTTTGATACATCAAGCCTATCTTTGTTTCTGCACGAACAGCATTTAGAATACATTTATCCAAACTTTGAGATATTGTATTGATTGATTGTATTGATCTATATACAGCAGCGACAACTTGTTCAGGTGAGAGAGGTTTACTTCCCTTATGAAAAATGTAATTTAAATAATTGTGAACTAAGCTATAGAATTTCAGAAGTTAGTAGAGGCGACTAAAAATGAATAGGCAACAGGCGGCCTCGAAGTTAACTCTTCCTCGATCATTCTAATCATCAACCGATGATCTTAACGGAAAACTTTTAGGATTCTATCGAAATTTGATCTTGTAGTTGAAGGTCCTCTCCAACATCTGGTCACTTTACTACACTCTCTCCTTAGACCTGATGAAATTTCTATTACGGCGTGCTCAAGTTTGAAGAAAATTGAGCACGCCGTTGTCGAACTAGTTTTCATAATGCCCTTAAAAATCACTGAAATAATGAGTACGCACAACCTACTGACTCGATCAAATTCAAACGTCTGTTGAATGTCCTCGTGTTGATCCTATAACTGGCGGTTTCTTATTGGAAACGTGGACTAACTTTAATGTATTTCCTGAGCTTTCGAATACTTAAGTATTCATCGTCTGGGAAATAATTAATTAAGATTTTTGGTGGATTTGAATTGTATTAATTATTGTAAAAAGTTTAAATTCATAGGTTTCAAAATTCAATATTCAAATTGATGTTGATAGAAATATTAATTAATTAAGTATTCGAAAGCTCAGAAAATATATTAAATTTAGTCCACTTTGGTGTTTCCTTGCCACGTTCCCAATAAGAAGCCACTCATAAAATAGCTGACAAAGACTTGGTTACTATTCATATATATATCGAAAATAATCTATAAATGCGCGTTGCATAAATTTACGTCTTGACCATCTTTTACTAATAATTTCGAACGAAAAATAGTAGTATTTTCAAAGTATAAATAGATATTGAAGTACACGCGCCGGGTTTGAAATAGAGCAAGTGTTTTGAATACTGGTTATCCACGATTACTTCACGCTAGATATTGATTACTTATACAGAGAATCAAGTCTCAATGTCGATATTCAAACTTATCTCAGTAGCTAACGGTATAAACGTTTTGGATTAAGCAAGCAAGAAATAGTTATCATTGCACGTCTCCAAGATGTAAGAACCAACCAAACAATGCAAATCTATCATATCAGATATGTTCGCACATCTAAAAACTGCGACACAGTTTGAGCAAACTAAGTCGAACGTTTTGCATCGATTCTTAACTGTAAATGAAACCTAGATCCACCACTCCCCTCCTAAAATTAAAAAAAAACAATTCAAACAGTTAATTGTAAAGGGGAAACCTGCTCTGAAAAAGTTCGGAAAAATGGGGGCCGTTTTTTACCGTGTTTAGGATAGTCACGGGATTGTGTTCATCGACTATCTTCAGAAATATAAAACAATAATAGGGGAGTAGTAGTCATAATTGTTTGATAAGGTAAAGGAAGAAATTAAAAGAAAGTTACCGCAATTGAAGAAAAAAGTGCTTTTCCATCACGTCAATGCACCTTTTCACGATTCGGTAATCACCATGGATAAAATTTACGAATTGCGCTTCGAATTTATTAACCCGCTATCGTATACACCAGATTTGACCCCCCGTGACTTTTTCCTGTTCCCTATTATTTGGAAGGGGTAAAAAGGTTAGAACATCTTATAAACTTGAAAGCAGAATATGTTAAGATTAGAATATGTGATTAGAATATATGTAAGAATAGTTATCGATTTATTTCGATTGCTAAAGTATCGTTCTTCGGATTATATAATAAATTTTCTAGACTATCAGTGTGTTCAGAATGATTCTCTTTTTATTATCAACACTATGTTTGATAATTTATTTAAAATAGGTTAATATGGGCGTCAAAAGTTGCATTTTTCGTATTCCCTTACGAGTTTCCTACTCGATAATCTTGGTAGACTACCAGAAGAGTGATTGAGGTTATGGAGAACAGCTGTCAAGTTGGGAAGTAAGTATAATAGATGAATACATCGGAAGTTGAAGGGGATATGAACCGTATCGTCATTACAGAGAAAAAATGAACATAAGTTTCAAAAACAGTATATATATATATATATATATATATATATATATATATATATATATATATATATATATATAATCAGAATTCTCCCTCATTAATCTACTTTCTTAACTTTGAAACTAATATCGTTTATTTCGCTAAAAAAATTGGAGAAGAAGCTAACTGAACCAAACATGTTTTACAAAAAGTAAAATTTATTTTAGAGTAAATAAATCAAAACGTTAATCACATTTCTTCACATTAAATTTAGGCAAATTAATACCTTAATTTATGTACTGCTTCCAATTTAAAAAATTCGATATTTCTGTTTGTTAATTTATCAAATATTGGGATGAATAGCGAAGTAATTTTGAGGGTCATAATTATATTAAATATTTGTGTTTCTTCCGCACAGGCGCTTGCGTTAATACAAGCTTACAACCATTGAAGTATGAAGGGAGGGAACCAGAGCTTGAATTCTGGAGAGAAGTCTGAAGTATGGTTAACTTATGGTAAGATATAACAGAGCGTATTAGTCTTTATCAAGTGTTCGTACATATTACATCTTGTAAGAACATTTAACGTTCAATTTTCTACTTTATAATGGTTAAGTTTAAGGGCTGTTTGGTAATAGTACAATAACGAATGAAGCTTCTTCTAGTAAAACATTCTATAGGTAAGTTATTAAGAAATTACTCGATTATTCCTCTAAATTAATCCCTAGGAAAGTGACTGCATAGTATGAGCCGTGTGATTTAGTATAAGTATACTTAACATACAGGTAGGATGTATAAGTGACATATTTTTTAATCTCCAAATTTTTTCCCAAAACCAATAGCTGCAGAGAAAAAAAAAATAAACCCAATAATTCATAATTTTTCTAATAAACTGAGTGGAAAACAGTAAAGATGTAAAATAGATTTTTTTTTATATATTTATTGTTGCATCAAAGGTTATTAGCGATATGTTAGGTCTTCACAATTTATGATACAGTTGAGTATCTTTTAGATATTTGCTAAGTTTTGTGCTATTACAAAGAAAAAGATACTGGTACGCCCACGTGAGAAGAATGGAAGAGAGTAGACTGCCACGAATCGTACTTGAAGGTAAACCAATAGGGAAAAGAGAACCCGGACGACCACCTAAGAGATTGATGAACAGCTGGCAGTCCACCTCCGAGGTACTGATACAGAGGAACCTGCAAAACTAACAGATCATGAGAGCTTAAAAATGAATAAGAAGAAGACAATTATTATTAAGTAAAGAAATTATGGTTTTTGGAAAGTTGTTAGTCTTTCGTTTTTGTACTTTTGACAGTTCAACAATAAGTGTTTCACGTTCAGATTCTCGTTACAAGTTTCACTTATTGGTGGGTTTTCTCGATTAAATATATATGAGTCACTTTAGTGTGTCGTAGATTTAGACGATCCATTTTATTTGGTCTGTACGATTTGTAAAACTGTTTTTCCATGGTTGGACAGATGGTTTCATAGATTTTAATATCGACTGCGATCTGTTCCACTCTCTTTGCCACTTACACTTTACTTTTGTTTTTATTGTCTCTTTAAAGTCGTTTGCTATCATAACAATTGTTGTTTTGTTGTTATCTGCTGCTTCCTTTGGTACATTTGTCTGCTTTTTCGTTTTGGATATCGATGTGTGATGGTACCCAACTAATTGATACGTTTGGATTGGTGGATAATGTGAAATGAAATACGTTTGATAAAAATACACATGGTTAGTCATTTTTAGTCAAGAACACCCAATAAATGTAAATGCAAATATAACATAAAAATTATAAATAGTTCTCTTAGATCTTAATCCTGAATAATGTACGAGCTTTACATTTGTGTCCTAGGTAGGCTTTAAAGAAACCATAATCCAAAATATGTATTTACTCTTCTAGTTTTTAATATTTGTTTTAGATGTTTCCAATAAAAGATTAATTTCAAGATTATGTGGATCGAGGCTACAGGTTAATTGGGCTCAACCTAATGGAGCTATCATTTGTTCAGTTAACTTTGAAAAGTCTTCTTTATTTTAATACTTCTAGTTCATCCGCAATCCAACGGAAATAAATAAAACAAAAAAATGTGAATTCTGTGAAAAAATAATCAAATATCACATAAATTTAGGTTGAGGAAAAATATCAGAATATTTAAATAGATAAAAAATTTTTCAACAGAAAATTTTTATTGGTGTAGAATTTCTTCTAGTTTGCAAAACGACACAAGTTACACATCGGATCTAATAAAAACTGTTTCTGAAAAATATATAGATTCTATTAGATTTAATTTTTTGCCAAAGAATTCAATTTTAACAAACAAAGACAGTTATATAATAAAATATTTCTTTTTAAAGGACAATGAAAGTACATATATTTAATTAATATTGCTACGAACTCGTCTACTGATAGATCGTGAAGTCGGTCCTGTTCTATTATGTTAATAGAATCTAAAGTTTGGAGGATGCGGCGGGCAATTCCCACTTTTTTATACAGCAGCAATTTCTTGATATTGCTTATATAACTTATTTACAGTATGTTGTGGCCGTTTTCATAGAATCAATTCCGGGTAACGAGAAATTCGTTGTGTATAAATACTAAATAGGTGCTTGTTATCCAGCGAGTCATTCAGAAAATAATCTGATGTCATTCTGAACACATTGGCATAGATAAGTAAACAGTGTGTTTGAATAAATTAATACATTAAGTGTTTAATAATAAGTCTTGTCAATAGTTTGGCGAATAGTTAAGTGTACTTAGTGTTAGTGTATAAACAAACTAAGTAAGTAAATGAGAAACGTTGGGTATAAATTTACCCCACTGTTTAAATAAATAAGGAAAACATTATAATATATTGAATACGAAACAAATTGTGATCTATTTTATATTTTTACTCAATATAAGTACGGATCTTTCTTGATTAGGAATTTGTCAAGGGGGGCGCTGCAGGCTTCACTTGCATGTGCCTACACACTTGTTCTGCATGTGCCCCAAGTTTCTTATTTTCATGCTTACAACCATAGACATAGTATACTAGATTGCGTATTCGATGAAATTCAATAGCAGAATGAAATACAAATCAAATTATGGTATAATTATCTCCGTCAAATTCCAGCGTTGTTCCTTCAAATTTCTTGTATCATACTACTTCCACCGTTCTTTTTCTCTACTTATCTTACGTCACCAATCACTGCACATTAGAAACAACAGAGGCTGTTTCTTTTAAAAGTTAGCACAACTTTTCTATATAAGAAGTAAATGATTCGCGCAGTCTAGTATTACTGTCTATACTTATAACAATATACCCGCACCATTGTTATTACTGTTTTATTACAAAGTTCAAAACCTTTTATAATACATTTAATTTGATGTTATCCTTTCTAGCCGACATCACATGAGTTTGCTACGTCTCATACTGTGACTTACAAGCGGAAAAACGAGCTTAGAGTACGGATATTTACACATTCCTTTGAATTTTTAATGCGAGCGAACTTTTGATGAGCATTAAGCGATCATGCAAATTATTGCATACCCATTTGGTTGAAAAATTTACTAAATCATCTCACGTACTTTTATGTGGACTTTATCACACATTATATTTTTAGTTTCACATTTTCGGAAGTATCCGTGTTCATATGGCTATTTTTAGAAGCGGATAACCATTTACAATAATTCTATGGGACGTAGAGACAAGGATAATTTTTATTCAACTTTTCTCGGTTTCTTCAATTGTTTTTCCCCGTAAAAACTGTTTAATTAACAGTTTCCCATATTTACCAAACAACTAAAGCAGTTTTCTGCATAAATACCGTACTTTAGCAATTGTCACTACAGCCTTTGCTTCCAAACTAGTCTGTTCTTCACCAACGTTCCCTCTGTCCTCTTACATTCATTGTTTGTAAGGCTTGGTGAACTCCGCTAGTCCCCTATTCTTTCTATGTGTCCAAACCATCTCAACCTCTGGACTGAAAGCATTTAACATTTTCTTTCTACATCTTTGAAAAGTTCTATTAGTCTGTCTTTTTATTAAAAGCTCGTTTAAAATCTATAGCTGGTATATTTAGATCAATAACATGTTCGTAGCATCTTAACATGATTTGCCGTAGTGTGAATAATTGATCAGTTGTACCACGTGATTTTATAAATTGATATTGACTGATTTTTTTGTACTTCTTTCTTATGTATTCGGCTATGTTCAAACTCACTGGCATAATCTCTATTTTCCATATTCCTTTGATTAAGTCGTGTATCCTTCGCTTAGAACCTATTCCTCCTAACTTAATCAGTTCTCCCACTATTGCATTTATTCCCAGAGGGTTTGTTATTTCTGATCTTCTGAATTGCTTTCCGAATCTCCTGGCTTGGTGGTGTATCGTCATCTTTATTATTGGTTAGATCTACATGTTCTACTTCCTCAGTATTTCTTACTTCGTCTGTATGATGTTTGTTAGACAGACTTTTAAAGTGTCGTGCCCATATTTCCAATGCCTGTCTTTCATCTGTAATTATAAATCCATTTCGATTCTTGCATCCAGTTGTTCTGGTTGAAATTCTTTCCCAATTTTCGGCGAGGAATTTTCTGATTTCACCTTGTTGATTTAAATTCTCTATTTCTTATATTTCCTTTATAAAGTTTGAACCTCCGATAAGTTATAAATAAAAGTTCATATACAAAATCATTTTATTACCAAAAGATTGGTACCCTTAAGTTTACTTTTCGACATTATCACCGAAGAGATTGAAACATTTGTCGCATCTGGGGACAAGCTATTCAATACTCTCTTCGAAGAAAGTTGCCACCAATGAATTCAAGTTGTCCTTGATGCTGGTTTGAAGGTCCTCATTGGTTTGAAAGGACTTCCCACCAAGCCACGTTTTCAATTCAGGTAAAAGATGAAAGCAGTAATGGCGAATCTGCGGTTTTCTTTAACCATTCTGTAATCTCGTTGAACCAGGTCATCTGAAACGACAGATTTGCGTCCTTGGTCCCCTTCATCATGCACATCCTTACGTCCATCTTTAAACTTTCGACACCATTCACGCACAATACCATCACTCATGAAGTTTTCCCCATACACACACGACTCATTCTCCGATGGATTTCTGCAGCACTATGCCCTTCAGCTTGCAGAAAACGAATCACATTTTGCAATTCATACTTGGCGGGAGGATCAAAATAATGGCGGACTTGTTTAAACTGTAGCATAACGCCGACTGACGCCTGAATGTCAACAATGGGGAAGTGAGTAGTGCGAAAGCTTAGCAGTTTTGTTTCTTCCCGCGTACATGACATCTAAAACATGGCTGAAGCTAATAATATAATTGCCGCACTGTAGCTAAAGTGATAAGTCAGTCTTCTGTCCGACCGCTCTCGTATTATAATAATAGTATTAATCATAACAAATATAATCTTGTCATAATAAATAATTCTCGCCTTTCTAAGATTGGCGAAATCCCCGTAATATACAACAATTCCCAACTCTATTTTCTAGTTTTCGTTTCGGAGTACAAGATCAATGGTAGTAGCAAGTAATGGAAAGGCGCCCGAAAGTCTGGATTCGATTATGCCGTTCGCTGAGTCACGCGATATTTGCTTTTAAATATAAATGTTATTTTCTCCGAAGACGATAAAAGGCATAGTATGTGACAGTAGGGAAAATAGAGTGTTAATACACTTGGAGGGCGTAAGGTAGATATGAAAATTAGGTAAACGTATAATTTTTTTTGAACAAGTAATCTCTTGTTAGTTTCTAAAGTAAAAAGTAATTTCAAGTCTTTGTTTATATGTTTTCATAAGATTCAGAATATGAGGTAAAAGTAGCTGAATCAATACTTACTAAGAAGTATGTTTAATTAAGAAGGATGAGAAGGTAATCAAAGAGCGAGGAAAAAATAGGTGTGAAAAAAAAAGAGGAGAAACGAATGAAGGTTTGAGATAAATTTGATGACATGTTAAACTAAGTAAAAGCTCACCTTAGATAGGGTTTTGCATGATGTAAGGCATACAATACGAACTAATATTAAATTACATATTGTGAAATAACATGAAGAAAAAGCTCAGATAAAATGCCATAAGAACCGATCTGCGAACGCGCTTGAATGAAATTCGGAATAGTTTTACCTCATATAACTGCTAAATGGTAGAGTATGCAAAAAGCATTTATTACATCACTCAATAAGTCGTGTGACTGACACACAAAAGACCATGTTGAAAATTTCATGACATTTCGATTAGTCACAAAAAAGTCATCAAAAAAGTCAACCATTATATCTAATCGTAAATTGAAATTGTGTGAAATGGAGTGTGTTTAAAATTATGCATGAACATATGACTATTAAAAAGCTTTTTTCAAAGTGGGTACCGCGTCGATCGAAAATAACGTGTTGATGATTCAGAGCAGTGTTTGGCCATTTTTGCACGTAATAAATCAGATTTTTGCGTCGAGATGTGACAATGAATGAAACATAGATACATCACTTCATTCCGGAATCAAAACGATCATCATCTGAGTGGACCGCAGCAGGTGAACCACGTCCGAAGCGTTCAAAGGCACAACAGTCAGCTGGGAAGGTTATGTCTTCAGTATTTTTGGATAGGCACGGAATATTATTCATCGATTATTTCCAAAATGGAAACACAATCAATAGCGAATACTAAATAGAGTTGTTGGATAGTTTGAATGTAAAATTGAGGAAAAACGGTTTCAAAGGTCGAAGAAAAAAACACTGTTTCACCAATACAATATACAATGCACCGATCTACAAGTCGATGGCAATTATGGTTACAAAGGAAAGAATTACAATTTGAATTGCTTCCCTATCCACTACTACTGATCTCAAAAAAATGCTGGTCGATATAAAAATTCAGTTCAAAAGAAGAAGCAATTGTTGAAACTAGAGCCTATTTTCTTAATTCTTTTAAAGACGTAGATGTAATAGTTAGACCAATTTCGTCCATTCTTAGAATATTGCTGGCATATTTGGAGTACGGCTCTCAAGCATATCCTGAGGATGAAAGAGCAATTCGACTTATAGGCGATCCATAGTTGACCAGAAACTTGGACAGCTTAGAGCATAGAAGAAAGGCTGCCGACCTGACTCTGTTTTAAAGATATTACCACAGCAAATGCTATTCAGAGCTGTCTAGCATAATCGTGGCTTGCAAACGTGGCTCATGAACACTCCAATTTGTCGGGACTCATTTCTTAGGAGAAGTGTAAGCCCGTGGAAGCAGCTACCAAGACACTATAACCTAGAGAAGTTCAAGATCAATATTCACAAAAACAAAAATTAATTAACGCCTGTGAGCTGGATGTAAAGCAATGAAGTGATACAGTTGCTTATTTTGTTGGATATTATACGTGATGAAAATGTTCAAACGTTGAAACAAGTGGAGGACAAAAAAAGTTTTTCGTATATTTTCCAAAGATTAAGAGATTTCTTTCCTAACATGTTTTTAGTAATATAATAATTAATTACATTAGAATCTAACGATCCATTGCACTTCAGTTTTATTCATTATACAGCATCAATTAATATTTTTTAATTCAATTTCTACTTCCAATAGATCAGATTAAATTGAAATAAATTGCAATAAAGTATTTATACATGTTTTCGTGAAGGCGAACGTTATGATCATAAATCTTTAAGTGGCGTCAGTCGTTGATATTTAACCCATTTTGGAATCGGTTGATCCACGTCAAACTGGAAACTACTTATAGAAGAAATTGACTAAAAGTAGGAATAGTTCCAAATAAGCAAAAACATTTTACGAAAATGAGAAGCACCAAAGGATAACAGGAATAAAGAGGGCAAAGTCCTCGTGCCAATCATACTGTCGCTTCGAGCGTCTATAAAGGCCAGAAGGGAAGTGAAATTTTGTTCTTTTCAACAACAGATGAAAGATATAAAGGAAACACAATAGGGGATATCGCGATATTTCAAAAGTACAGGGTGATTCTACAACAACAAGAAGTACCAGGTTTTTTCAACATAATTTCAGCCGGCTTTAATTTTTGTAACTATGAGATACAAACAAATTTTATATAGAAGTTAATTTTTTAATAATTATTTCACAAACTCATTGAAAATTATCTAGAATGAAACATTTTGTACATTTTTTCTATTTCTCGTACCTTTCTTAGTTTGAGAAATATAAATAGGTAAATAAATTGAAAAGTCCGAGGTCTGGCTATTAAATAACGAGACTGGTTACGAGAAAGGGTTTCATTATAAAGATTATTCTACATTGGAATGTTCCCCTTCCCTCGCCACACACCTATCTATACGTTTTTTCTTTTGATCAAAGCAGAGCTGGAAGACTTCCTTGGTGATGGGCTTTAGGAGCTCTGCCGCTTTACCGCTTCCATCGACTCAAATCGGGTCCCTTTCAAAGCAGATCTTTTTCTAACCTAAGCAGACCCGTTGACGCAAGAGCTTTTGGTCAGGATTCAGATTTTTTGGCACCAATTTCGCACAGACTTTTGTCATGTGTAATTTCTCAAATTTTTCTAACCGTTTCTTTATCGGCGTTTACATCCACTGCAATGATCCCGTTGCTCATTCAACGATCTGCACGCACAAATTGGTTGATTTTGGTGACTGCTTCAGGAGTTAAAACAGTCACAGAGCGACCAGGGCGCTGGTCATCTTCAGTGCTCTCTCGGCCTTCACTAAAGCGTTTACACCACTAAAAAACACGCGCACTCAATTGGAGTTTTTTTCAATTTAATGAGAAATTTGAGATTCATACGCTGCTCCTGTTTTTCGTCACACATGGTTTTCGGCACGATAAAGAAATACGTTCGTTTCAAACCGCTACTACACAAATACTATAATAGTGACAGAAACGTGTTTTGGGACGTGCATAGATAAAATATCTAAATACCCAACGCACTACTCTTTTTTTACCCCACCCGTCTAGGGCACCCATTAGGCGCGCAGTTTCGTTATTTAATAGCCACACCTCGTATGTGTACTCACTAAAAACAACGATTTGTATTTTAGAATAACTAATTTATATTCACGGGATTCGCGATTCAAGTTATCGTTTTAGCACGATTGGAATTCCAATCCTATCTTCGTGAATGAAAGTCTAAGGACCCTTTCACACCAAACGAATCCGAATTAATCAGAATCACTCCGAATAAAGTTGAATCTGATTGACCAAGATTCGGCTTCGAGCGCTCCGTTTAAATGTGAAGGGACTCTTTTCCCCCCTTCAGACCGAACGAATCTGGTTCAATCAGGTTTGATTCCTCGTCCGGTCAGTCTTGAATCAACAACCATACGAGATGGACGTATATATATATATATATATATATATATATATCATCCTGAATCTATATATATATATATATATATATATATATATATATATATATATATATATATATATATACAGTGCTTTTCAGATAAAAGTATCCACCTTTAATAACTTTTGTAATACTGGTATTTAGAAAAAATCCAAAAACACGTCAATTTATGTTGGAAGGGGCATGCATTATGGCTTATTTAAACTTACTGGAAAAGCCACCCCCTCACCCCTAGCAGCATCCCCTTTATTTTTTTAAATTACTTTTCATATTTTTTATGTAAAATTTGGATACTCCTCTTTGAGCTGATTACAAAAATGTATAATACTTGTAGGTTAAAGTGGTTAGTTTATGAGATAAACAATTTTTCTTTTAAAGGCAAAAATTTTACTTATTATTTACTTTCACCTTATTTGCCTGTACTAAAATGGGTTGTACAACAGTTCAAACTCTTTAATCTTTTTAACTGTGCTATTTATTATGAAGTTACAATAAGTGTTCAAAATGAGTACCATTCACTTCCATACAATGGTATAATCTATTATGAAATGCCTCTCTGACATTGCTTAATACGGCTGGATTTAATTGTCGACATTCATTTTCTATCCTCTCTCGTAAATCATCCAGAGATTCTGGTTGGGTAGCTTAAACTTTTGTTTTTAAATACCCCCATAAAAAGAAGTCTAGGGGTGTTAAATCCGGTGACCTAGGTGGCCACTCCATCATCTGCCCCCTTCTACCTATCCAACGAGCGGGGAATGTTTCGTTTAAAAATTGTCGGACAGGCATAGCATAGTGTGGGGGAGCTCCGTCTTGTTGAAATACCAGTAAATCTTCGGAAAGGTTATCATCATTTTCTATTATTGTTGTAATACGTGGGTCAACCCCTTCCCTGAGTAACTCTAGATATGATTCACCATTTAAATTTCCGTTGATGAAGAAAGGTCCGACAATGTGGTCACCTAGGATACCACACCAAACGTTTAACTTTGGGATGTTGTGTATGGAATTCACGCATAATATGTGGATCACTTTCAGCCCAATATCTACAATTATGCCTACTTACTAAGCCATTTAATGACCATGAGCATTCATCAGAAAAGCAAATATTGTTTAACAATTGTGGATTGTTATTGATAATTTGCGTCATTGATTCGCAAAACTCTAGACGACGATCAAAATCATCTTCATTCAACTCGTGCACCAACTTAACTTTGTATGGGTGGTACTTGAATTTATGTAGAACTCGGAAAACTGTAGAAGATGAAACACCGATCGCTCTACTTATTGTTGACAACGATTGGGGTTGTTGAGCCTCTAAGCTGATAAGGTGAAAGTAAATAATAAGTAAAATTTGTGCTCTTAAAAGAAAAATTTTTTATCTCATAAACTAACCACTTTAACCTACAAGTATTATACATTTTTGAAATCAGCTCAAAGAGGAGTATCCAAATTTTACATAAAAAATATGAAAAGTAATTTAAAAAAATAAAGGGGATGCTGCTAGGGGTGAGGGGGTGGCTTTTCCAGTAAGTTTAAATAAGCCATAATGCTTGCCCCTTCCAACATAAATTGACGTGTTTTTGGATTTTTTCTAAATACCAGTATTACAAAAGTTATTAAAGGTGGATACTTTTATCTGAAAAGCACTGTATATAGATTCAGGTTGATTCAGCTGGTGTGAAAGAGTGGAGGTGACGAATCAGATTTAACTTGATTCGGAGTGATCCAGATTGATTCGGATTCGTTTGGTGTGAAAGAGGCCTAAGGGAGGAATATGACTGTGACTCTGAAAGTGAATTCGGGGATGATGGAAGTAGCAGAAGGCAAAGTGAAAACAAAAAAATAACAGCTGGTTTTTAATGAATAAAAGATTGATTGACATATTATTACTTATTCTATTATTTTATAGTTTTATTTCTTCATTTAAAACTTATTTCAGCCCGATTGAAATACTGTCAAATAATGGTCGACATAGTACCTAAAGTAAAAAAAGATTAACTCGCTGTATACCGAAAGGAAAATTCGTTAACTGATATATTTACAGCTATTCTATTCATTCAACGGGCTAAATGATTCCATTAATTGTAGGTCGAGTAAAATTGGTCGCACAAATCTGTTACTGGCTCCCGGACTATAAATCCTTTTGGAAAGGCGTGTAAATACTTCGCTATAATAACTTCGTAATTTCTACTATCTTCTTCCATTCCATCTACTGATAATTTGAAAGACTTTATTTACTATCGCTTCAAATGGAACACACAATATAATGAACAAGAGAAATGGATAAATCGAATAATAGGCACTAGAAAAACCAAATTGGTTTCGTGCTGTTAATCTGATAAGGATAATATTTTTGGCTACGTCTTACTCCCAAGAGCCATTTTATATTTATCGATCTTAATATAAGAGGCCCTATAATAGAAATAATAGTCTATAAAGTAGCCTTTCAAAAACAAAGGAACCTAGACTTGTCCTCATTCTATTAAATTATTTAGTTTTTAGAAATTATTCGTTCAAATTTAATCCTTAAATTGGATTATCATTCAAGTTTATTTAGGAAAGAATTTAGGAAATAAGTTTTAATGAGCTGGAAAAAACACAAAATATTGGGTGTCAGTTTGTAAGCATACATATTCTTCTTCTTTCTTTAATGTAAGCAAAATGCTTGTTTTTCCTCATATCCTCTGCCGTTTAATTATTAGAGAGGTTGTCGCTCCATCTCTTGCGGGGTCTTCCAACACTTCGGCGCCCTAAGCGCGACTTGTCTCTAACTATTTTGACCATTCTGTCGTCATTCATTCGATCCCTGTCAAAAAGTGTCTTTCCAACGATCCTGTGCACTATTTTCATTTAGGTGGTTTCTGATATTCTCTTTGTGTTCGATATGTCTTTCTGTACTGGGAGCAAACAACAAACCGAAATGCACGATAATGATCAAGCTGATCCCCTAGCTAACAAAGGCAGAACAACTTCTTTTATAGTACCTCAAATTTAGGTTTCCTGAAAAGCTATCAAGTCATGGATATAAAAAAGTGGAAAAACAAAAAAAAACAGAAAAATAGTGATTGAAATGCAAAGCAAAGGTGAGCTAAGAAGAATTACTGGTATGCTCAATGGACATTGTTCAATAAATTACCATCAGAAGAACATCAGAGAAACGACAGCTCTGCACGAAACCAATTAGCTGAATACCTCCTCTGTGAGTGCAAGGATATTCATAGACAAAGCCTACGGTACTTATATTAAAGCTTCTTAAAGCGAGAAGAGGTAAGCCGCATAGCCTTAAGACAGATAGTTCAATTTGCAAAGTCATTGCTACCGAAAGTAAACATCACAAAATAGATCAATAGGTTGAAGTGTTAGCGAGGTAAATTCAGGGCCTTGATACTTTAGCTCATCTAATCCAATCTAACTTTTTATAAATAGCAAATACTTGACTTTTCTGCAATCTACGAGAGTTGCAACTTAAGTTTTGAGATTTGGTAACAAAAACTGATG
This sequence comes from Diorhabda carinulata, assembly GCF_026250575.1. Lineage (NCBI taxonomy): Eukaryota > Metazoa > Arthropoda > Insecta > Coleoptera > Chrysomelidae > Diorhabda > Diorhabda carinulata. The sequence goes on along the minus strand of NC_079472.1, from coordinate 51,989,394 downwards.
TGAATATGTTAAATCTGACATTGTCATCATAAAATTTGACATTTTTAATGGTGAACATACTCAAACAGATTGTTTTACGAGTGCTATTTGAGTTGTTTACAGATAGTTAAAACATTCGTTATTTTCTATGACTTTAGACTTGGATTAAACTAACAGCAGTGTGTCGATCAACTCGCTTCGACTTTTGGTGATGAAGCCACCGTGTTTCGCTGGTTTTCCGAATTCGATCGTGGTTGCACTTCGCCACAGTATCGTCTAAAATCGGCTGTTGTGCGACAACAGAGATCGTCCTCTGACATATCGAGAGATTGAGGCATAGTTGGGCATTAGTTCTACATTTGACTGTTAAAAAGATTTGTTAGCGTTGGAAACCGCATAATTTGATAATCACTCAGAAAAAGCGCATGAGGGTCGACCAAAATCGACGTGAACGTAAACTGATGGGATTGTCTTGTGACAAACCGTGAGATTGAGTGAGTTAACAAATATTTATTCGCATATGAAAAAATTTCAATCACGGTATGTCAAAAGACGTCTATAAGATCATAACATGCGACGAATTATGGATCTATGCATATGAACCCGAAACTCAACAATAATCGACTGAATAAGTCTTTCACTTTTTTATCGAAAAATTGTGTTCGGCAACGAAACTCATTTCTGGTTGAATGGATAAGTCAACAAGCAAAATTGCCGCATCTGGAGTGAAGACCAGCCAGAAGCATTGCAAAAGCTACCAATGCATTCTGAAAAAGTTACTGTTTGGTGTGGATTATGGGCCGGTGGCATCAACGGGCCGTACTTCTTCAAAAGCGACAATAACCGGAACGTTACTGTTAATGATGAGCGCTACCGTGTGATGATTGACGATTTTTTCTGCCCAAAATGAAAGAATTGAACATGCCTGACATGTGGTTTCAACAAGACGGTGCCACATGCCACCCGGCACGCGAAACAATGGCCAAATTGAGAGCCGCCTTCGGTGAACAGTTCATCTATGGTTTGGAACCCGTCAATTGGCCACCTAGATTAACGACTTTGGACTATTTCTTTTGGGGCCATGTTAAGGCTAAGGTCTACAGGGATAAACCAGCAACGATTAACGCACTGGAAGCCAATATTAAAGCATTTATTCCGATATGTTAGTGAGAGTGTGCCAAAATTGGACATGCACATGGGCTATCTAAAGCGGAGCCGCGGCCAAAATTTGCATGAAATCATCTTCAAACATTAAATTGTACTGATCGTTTTATCAATTCTAATAAAGATTTTATCCATTTTTTCAAATTTTTGTGGTTTTTTTCAAAATCAAATCCTATAACTCTTAAAAAATCACTAATTATTTTTCATCGCCCATAACAATGACTCGCAATTTGCAAATTCCGACTTAGTTGGCGACAACATATTGGTATCCGTGTTAACTGGTTTTGAGTATATTTATCTCTTTTTCGTTATTTTGAAAATTTCTCGTTAATTCCCTCGATACGGTACTTTTAAAGTATGGTATTCACGCGTAAATTTTCTTACGGAAACACTGACTCCGTCTTTTGCCCATCTCACCAGTATTACTGTTATTTCCCGGGTTAAAATTGTAGATGTTCCTTTTCTTGAGAGATTCAGATATCGTATTTCTTGTTCACATTCGGCTATAGTTTCCGCGTGAAATATTTTGGTTTTGAAAAATGCAAAATATGTCAGGCTCTCGATCTCTCGATCAAAGATATAAGAAAGAACTTGTGCAATTAATACGAGGATATATTGAAAAATTCTTAGCCTATTATAGAACCAAACAAAATGTCAAAATAGTTTATTACTCAACATATTCTCCTCTTAATTGGATACATTTATTACAGCGAACCTGTAACGTCTCTAGATCTTTCAAAAAAAAATATTTCTTCTTGCTCTGCAAACCAGACCTCCACAATTTTTATTAACTCCTCGTTGGAAGAAAATTTACCACCTTTTAAACTTTTTTTCAGTTGAGGAAAGACATAATAGTCGAACGGAACCAAATCTGGTGAATAAGGGGGGTGTTCTAGTAATTCAAACCCTAAATAACGAATTTTTTTCACGGCAACATGAGATTTGTGTGCAGGGGCGTTGTCCTGCAAAAACAAAACACCTTTGGATAGCTTTCCGCGTCTTTTCTCCTTAATTTTTTTCCGTAGAGTGATCAGTAATGTCGAATAGTAATCTCCAGTTATTATTCTACCCGTATCCAAAAAATCAATCATGACTACTTCATGGCAATCCCAATAAACTGAAGCAAGAACTTTTCCACTAGATTTTTGGACACGAAACTTCTTAGGTCTTGGAGAACCAGAGTGTCGCCATTCCAACGATTGTTGCTTTGTTTCTGGATCGTAGAAATGTACCCAAGTCTCATCCAAAGTAACAATTCGGTTTAAGAAGTCTATATCGTTTTCAAATCGAGCACATATCGAACGCGATTCTTCTACCCTTGCACGCTTTTGGTCAACATTCAAACATTTGGGGATCCAACTTAAAGATTCTACATTTCATTCGGGTCATTGATTTCCTTGATCATCAACAACCATTTGTGTGAGCGGAGGTAGTGGTATCACAGCTGTGAGAAAAACTTGGACGAGAGCCGTTGCCGGAAGTTACAAGACGGCAACATAAAGAACAAATCCGAACGATATTACAATGATCCACCTTTATAATTGTAGTAATATTACTGTGAATTATAATATATTGTGTTTTTTTTCCTGATAGTTGTGGATCTGGTATAAAATATAATCGCGAGTGATGGCTATAGTACTATTAAAACTATGCTTGAAATATTCACCATTACATACAAATAATCTTTGGATAAGTTACCCTTTTGTTGATAAAATATTGAATGAAGTAACTGATACGGGTTATTGATTAGTTTTATTCGAAATATGTTTTTAATAATCAATCACTTATTTTGTAGAAATTTTGAGTAATATTAAGAAAAATCGCATTAGAGACACGTATCTATGTAAATATCTAATCACCTATATACAGACGATTACTTAACAACTCAAAATCAATATGATAGACTGTCAATGCACCGGAATATAGGTTACAACAAAAAAACTATTAATTTTGACAAAAATTATTCCAACTATTTTTCAATGGACAATTTCATGCAATCAAATAGGGTATATAGAGGTTGGTCAGTTATGTATAAAAAATTTTCAAGATGTCTGAATACTTACCGAAATGGTACAAATTCCTCAACATCGGATATAAAAGAAAATTAGAGTAGCTCTTCAAAATATACAAATATGTAAATAAAAATTAACGACTATTGACACACATTCACATAATTATATGTTTTTTTACGCGTTTTTTCATCGAAATTACTGTGGAGAAATTTTTAAAGGCCTTCAGCTACTGTGATCGACTAGGGGAGTTGAGAAGGCAGTTTCTGAATACTCCGCGCACCCCTTAAAGTTAAGCTATTGATTTTTCCTATCGCCTAGGAAGCAGGGCAGGCGTGACCCTGGATATTTATTGAACAATATCAAATTGTTTATTACTGACTCATCATTAGAACAATAATTTGTTATGACAACATTTTTGTCCATCTATTACTTATTGGTGATGAAAAATTACATAAAAGGGGGTCCAATACTTAATGCAGCACTAACAACAAGTTATTTTCACTATCTTGGAAGATGATAAAGTTATATTGAAGCCAAATGTAGTTGAACCAACTGAGGTTATAACGATAAAGAATAATCTACAATAATTTCAAAATTACCGCGGAAGTATTGGACCAATATACAGTGTGTTCATAAAATAAGTAAACTTGTTAATATTTTTATTTAAATATCGCTTGAAAAAATCGTGTAAAGAATCTCACTGGCCTCTTTATTGTACACCTTCTTGCAACCTATCGATCTTAGAAAACTTCAAGTAATTATTTCAAGGTAACATTAAAGCGTGGTGATGCACCATTCCGCTTTAACCAAAAGTTATTAAAATTGTTATCAATTGCATTTCTTATTTCAGGAATTTCTGAATAAAATTGAATACTTTGGTGGTTTGAATTGCCTTTTACAAACAGTGATGCCGGTAATACCTGCCGAAATATTAACTTTCAAAATTTCATAATTGTGACAATGGGCGGTAGTGAACTGCTCCGGACATAGGACTCCTGATAGACCCGTCTTACCCTAGTAAAAACCACTGGCCGATGTTCTTGGAAAATCCAATCAAGCAGCTTGGTTTGAAACTTTTAACGTCACTGGGTAAACTGTGAGGCTTTCCCATGTATTAGATCCTCGGATGTGTAAATGCTAAGCACTTACCTATGACGTGGTAGTTTGCAGTTTCGTCCTTCTCCAAGCACCAGTGATTTTTAAAGATCTGCATCAACCTTTTGCATTCTGGTTGCACAAAATTCCATAAATCTTTAGATAATTCTTGTATTATTGTTGCTTTCAAAATATAACACTCGTTTTTATGTTACATTCGGATCTTACAGTAATATCAGGTTGCAATGTAATTTTTCTAAAGTTGTACAAAAATTTTCTATATGACGTCCAGGGATTTCTCATCACTAGTTACATAATTGGTCGGTCAAGTTTTGTGGAAGTCTCAGTAGAAGCTCCTTCTTCAAAACATTTCACAATCCTTTAAATTACTGTATTGGGAATTTGGTTATTCTTTCCTATTCGGTAAACGATACCCGTGTAGTTGATCTTGTTGAAAAAAGGTGTTTAATGTCAAATAGAAAGTTTGTTTATCAGTTTTCTTCGATAAATGTTGTACTAGAGCCCTTGTATACAAAGGTAACTACTTAAGTTTTGAAATATGGCAATACCGATGTGAAAATGTCAAATCTTAGATTGCCATCAGAAAGTTTGAGGTTTTTAATGGTGGTACTCAGAACGTGTGGCCATACGAGTGCTATTTGAGTTATTTACAGATACTTCAAACATTGATCTTGATCAAAAAATGGAATAAAATCACGAACATTTTCGTACGATGATCTTTGATGACTTTCGACGTGGATACAGCACCATCTCTAGCCACCGGGATTCGCTGTTTTTCCGAATTCAATTGTGGTCGTACTTCGCTATAGGATTAATTTCGTGAGGGTAGTCCAAAAGCGGCTGTTGTGTCAGAAAACATCGATGCTGTGCGTAACTAATATTGAAAATCGTATTTGACATATCGTGAGATTAATGCATATTTGGGCATTAGTTCCACTCGCATACATTCAATATTGCATGAACATTTGCCTGTCAAAAAGATTTTCTCGGATTGGATACCGCATAATTTCACAATCGCTTTTAAAAACTCTCCTGTCGATTGGTACAAAGAAATCGACTGTATGGATCTTTCAAAACCAACAAAAGTTGTTCGCGCACGAAGTACTTTGAAGCAAATTGTCGCCTATCTTTTTGGAATAACGGAACATGTCGCTACCACCAGCATTTGTTTACTAGAGATGTTCAAAAAAATCAGGAAAATCAATCGCAGAAGACTAATCATTCTTACCACGACAATGAGAGCTCTCAAACATCAGTTCAAACAAAATAGTCATTGAATAGTCAAAACATTGAATTTATGGGTCATCTGCCGTACAGTCCCAGTTTGACACCCAATGATTTCTTCTTATTCCAACAGATCAAAAATAAATTGCGAGGTTAACGTTTTCTACACCTGAAGAAATCGTCGGTGCTGCAGGTTTTCTGCGGTTTTTCTGTAACCTTTCAGCCGCAGCTATACCTGTCAATTACCCGCGTTCCTATTAAAATAAATAAAAAAACATTTAAAAAAACAAACAACAAATACACAAAAACATAACCATTTTTTTTCTTCTTCTTCGAGCCACATTTGGTCGTCCGTTTTTTTTTCAAGCTGACGTAGCGCAATCACAAACCAATATCAGGGCTAATTCCAATGAACCTTCCCCTCTATAAAATAATTTCCTCACCTCACCCAAAATATACTCAACGGATCTCTTTCTCTCTCAGTTGAAGAACTGGTTGATATGTTTTTATGTTTTACGTCAATGGGAATGGAAAAGTTTCGTTCAAATACATGCAAAAGTATGTTGATCTTAATGGAAAATATGTTGAAAAACAATATTAGAACGACATTAGCTTTAGAGCTATTAAAATGTAGATTAGGAATATTAATTTAAAATGTCCAAGCAACTGAATTACAATCTGCCAGTGTATGTACTCCTCGCGAATCTTATTTTTATATTATTTTATTTTGATGATAAACAAACCACAGCAAAGTAGAATATTTAAAGAAGAATGTGACAGTCGTGTAAATTAATTTTACCGTATTTTTGCACATAGACTAAATATTATTAAACAATATATTTAAAACATTCTTCATAACTACTAAGTAAAAAATATCAATCGATGGTACTCAAAAATCGCCTTCAAAGTTGATCCTTCTAAAATAATAAACTCAAACCAACGAATGTTTCGTTGATCTTTTGATTTTTTTCTTCATTTGAAGTGAATTACCTTTGATGTCTCCTATACAGTGAAAATTGGTGCAGTGAATTAGTGATTTGGGATTCTAGAAAGAAGAAAAAGTGTGTCGAGCCATATGACAGAAAAACGGATTGTTTATTTTCCAAAAAAACAATTAAATGAAATAGTAGTGTAAGATAGAATAAAATCTAGTAGAAATATAAAATCTCGAAGATCAATCGAACAATTTTCTATTCTGTATGATGTATAATTGAACGCATTAAAAGCACAGTTCATTCGATCTCCTTTCACTGTCATTTCAAATTGAGCATTTAGAGTCACACGCGTAACATTTTTTTAAAATCTAATTTTTTCTAAGCATTTCCATTTCCATCTAAAATACATTTAATTAATAATAATACTAACTAGCTTTTACCCGCGGCTTCGCTCGCATCGAATACATTAAATAAGTATCAGAAATCATTATAATAGAAAAGAACGAACTCTATAATAGAAAAGAATGAACTCTGTAGCTATATTAGAACCTGAGATATAGATCTTTGAATGTAGAAAAATTGCCAAAAACCTACAAAAATCCAAACTCCACATTGAATGTCCGCGCCTAGCTCCTCTCCAACTCAACCGATTTAAGTGTTCAAAAACTTAAAAGAAAAAAGGTGTTTCAGCGAGTGTTCTTAAACCAAAACGAAGTCTCTATCTTGATTAGAACCTGAGATATTGAGGATAGAACGTGTGTATGTGAAAAACTCCCATAAGTAATGTACAGGGGGAAATCGCATTTGAGTATAACTTGGGAATGGTGAAAATTAGATGAAATCCGATGGTTAATGGCTGATCTGTGCATCAATACCTTTCATTGAAAAAAAAATTAAGCAAATCGGTTGGGTAGAACGCCTGAACGGATTCGGAATGAAAATCATCAATTTTTTTAATATATAAGATTGTCTGAGGTAAGACAGGAAAACATGTTTGTATCTAGTTTACTGAGTTTTCCTATCTACAATGAAATATCTACTATGACACATGCAGATAATACTGATGCTCCGTCCATCCAAGAATCAATTTTCAGGTACATTAAGACAAGGTTACTAGAATAATAGAAGGTTTGTGACATGCTCATGTTTTTGTAAACAAACGATCAGCTGCCAGAACACCAGCTACGTCATTATGTTTACATTTTTGTTTTGTTTATATGTTTATGTCAAACAGAACCTCACTAGCATTATGTTCGTGTTATGAGGATGTGTTTTATCTCTTGCTGATCTGGTTATACAAACGAATATATTTCTAACTAACCAATTTATTGAATTTATTGAAACAAGGCATTTTATTGGAGGAAAACCATTTTTAATCAGTTAATGCCAGCAACAGTACTATTGGTAGTTTTACAATTTTGGCAGATGCTAGCGTTGTTGCCGCTCTCAAAGCTATGAAGAGCCGGTGACGTCACTTGTCTACTGCCTTCTATTATTCTAGTTACCTGGCAGTAAGACTCCGCTTAACGCTGTTTCGGTTTAGTGCTCTTTTATTTCAACCGGGGATTCCCCCAAAAAGGTGCACAGCGCTAGGTTTCCAAATAACATATCCGAAACAGTATATGTAGTTATATTGGTTTATCGTTTGAAACATTTGTTGACATTATTATAAATTTGAATTTATTAACTATAACAATTAATACAGTGACAAATATTATGATCTTTATTTTTTACCATGAGTTATAATAACTGAAAACAAGGAATGAAAGCAACCAGAAAAAGCATTTCACTGGAAACTAAAATGCAAGTGATTAGAAGATTAGATTCTTGTGAACCTCAATCTCAAATTAGTGCTGCAGTGAATTTGGTAACTTCAACAATAAGGATAATTCTTAAATATAAAGAAAAAATACTGTCATCGACAACGGCAACTACTTCAAGCTCTGCAACTATAATTACGCATTCTAGAAATAACATAATAGAGGAAATGGGAAAATGACTGTCTGTATGGATTAACGACGAAATTGAACGCAATATGCCATTAAGCCAATGTATCATAATGGAATAAGCTAGAAGAATATTTAATTACATTCAGGCGGAGGCAAGTGACATATATAAGTGAAACTTTAGTTGCTAATCGAGGATGGTTTAATAGATTTAAACATCGAAATAATTTTCACAACATAAAGATTACCGGTGAAACAGCAAGTGGTGACACGAAAGCTAAATTCGCAGCGACATTAAAAACAATAATTGAACAAGGAAACTTTACTCCAGAATTGGTTTTCAATATTTACGAAACAGACCTGTTTTGGAAAAGAATGCCAAAATGAACCCGTGAAGTGAATTTCCATCCCGTGAAGAGAAACTAGAGTCAGGATTTAAAGCTGCGAAAGATTGCATACATATCTAAGTCAACTTTTCCTGTAATTTGGGAGTATAATAAAAAATCATGGATAACTATGAAATTTTCCAGGATTGCTTCCAGAACATTTCTGCCCGTCTGTAAAATGTTATTGTGAAATTAAAAAACTAGAACAAAGGGCACTACTATTAATTTATAATGTTCCAAGCCACCCAACAAATTTATCAGACTTAACAAACAAGGTGTTTGAAAAACAAACGGAGAAAAAAAGTAATCAATAAAATAATTTTGGAAAAAACTACAATATTGTGAAAGCTGTATAAAACATAAACCTTTCTTGAAATGAGATAGAAATATCTTTGAAAGGAGCATGGAAGAACATTTGGCCAGATTAAGTAATAGCGAAGACATTGAACACCCTGTCGATATGGATGAAATAGTGGAATTAGCGAAACAAACCGATTTAAATGATCTAAATGTGGAAAACGTCAAATAAATGGTTCAAGAAACAGCAGCTAGTCTTTTTATTTCGAAGATTTCGAAGAAGAGCAAAAAGATCTTTCGATAGTGTTTGTAAGAAGGAGTTTGACCACTATTACTGAAATTATGGACCTCTTTATTGAAAATGATCCAAATTTTGACAGTTACAGATGTTTTATCCACTTATCAACAATTTCTAACAGAAGAAAAACGCAAACAACATTAGATGCCTTCTTGACAAAAAGGCAGAAAATTGGATATAGAGAATAGACTGAATGATCTGACTGATTGAATTTTATTTTTTTTTATAAGTCTATTCGTTTATATTGTTATTATATTTGTAAGAAATAAATTTTTGGTTTTATTTTTATCAAAAAAAAACATTATTAAATTTAATACCTAACTAATTTTCTATTCGTCTTCCCCTAACCCCATTATTTACATGTTAAGATTGCCTGGTTTAGCGCTGTTTCACATTACGTTCTACTTTGATGAAGCCCCCGCGTTAAACAGGGTCTTACTGTACTTCATTAAATATTCGTTTATTTATGTGAATGAACAGAAGTCCTCTTCAAAATTTAGAGATAATCGAATACTAGACTGTAGACTCAAAATTAGGATGAAGAATTTGCTAACAGATACGGTCATTTACTGGTCTACAAAACTATTTTCAAAGCAATAAAGAAATATAAAATAAATTCAATTTTAGCGTTATTATGTACTATGTGAAAAAACTTCATACAGGTCGATTTTTATTTTAAATAAGAATGGAGGTCGAGTGGCACCTTGTTGGAAAGGATTTTAGTCGTCTGTTCAGCAATATAAAGTATCATAACTGAGAAAATTAATTTTTAAGAGCTAAAAGTTTCATAATATCTCTGTCACAAAACTTTACGTAGAATGAAGATAATAATGTCCCATAATATTTAGAATGTATTTTTCAATGTACTTTACAATTAAATTAAATGTTCAAAATTCACTTCTTGACAATAACCGAGGCGATTTTGGAATTCTCGTAGGTACAACATTTTGTATGACCACAGGGGTTATTTTGTTAATTTCTTCCGCTATCCTAACTTTTAAATCAGCAATATTGTCTGGCCTATTAAAGTATACATTAAATTTTAAATAACCTCATAAGACGTAATCGAGAGGAGTCAAATCGGGGGATATAGCAGGTCATTCGATCTTTCCACGTCTTCCAGTCCACCTATTGAGTAAAACCTCGTTTAAATAATTTCTAACTGTACGTGCAAAATGCAGTGGAGCTCCGTCTTGTTGGTAGTGAATAGATCTATCTATCTCATTTGGATGATTAACGTCAGGAAAAAGTATTTGTAATGTAAGCACTAAGAAATTAATCAAAAAATCTAGATACTCCTCACTATTTTATATGTCCCCAAAAAAAATAATGGCAAATAATTTTATTGTTAATGATATCAGCCCAAACGTTCACTTTTTTAGGATATAGAGCGTGAGCGACATTTTTATCTTCATTCCACGTAAAGTTTTGTGATAGAGATATTATCAAAATTTTACATCTTAAAAATTGATTTTCTCAATTATGATAGCACCAATTTTTTTTTATTTTTTCTATTTTTTATTCACATAGTACATAAAAACGCTATAATTGAATTTATTCCATACATATGGACCGCATTGCATAATTTCAAAGTAAATATGTGATCAGTAGCAATTGTGTAACTTTAAAATAAACAGAATGGTACAAGGTTTATTATTTTGAAGCCTGATATAAAATCAGAAAATAAGTGACAATGTACTATAGCATAAAAATGCACCCACATACATTACAGCACTATAATTAATTAGAATGTGACATTATACCCTTATATTAATTTCACTAAATTGAAATACTGTGTAGATACCTTCATAACTCTACCGTACTTACATTTCTCCCGATATCCCAACATTCCACGAATTTCGTCTTAAATTAAATAATGAGATTTACGAGATAGTGAATCTAACATTGTTTTGGCAAAAAAACTCAAAAAGGTATAGGCTAATTTTGTGTTAGAAATTAAAATAGAGAAGAAGAAACGAGAAGACTAATATTCGTCTCTTACGTGTTTTGGTTTTGGTTTCTCAAACTTCAACGCATCGCTTTTGTGTTGAGTGCATCGTAATTTTAAATTTTGAAATGTCATACCTGTGTATATCTTATTACAATTCTTCTTATAAGATCATTAAAGGAGGCCAAGATGAAAGTAGCTCTTATCTCAACCAGTGATACAAAGCCGACGATAAAATGCTTATGAATAAACATCTAATCATTATCAAATAAATTTGTTCTAGAAATTTAGGAACATAAACTTATAAGTGTCGAAATCAACCAAATAAACAGTCAAACACTGGTTCATCTAAATGTATAGATTTTGCTAACTAGTTATTCATGATTCATATAGTTTGTCAGACTACTATACAGTTAGTATGGTATGGATACAAAATGTAAGAACTTATTTATATACAGTCCTTCATGTGGAACTGAAGCCTGGATACTCAGAACTAGTTTGATTCAATGATTGGGTGTGTAGAATTCTCCAAATATAACATATTTTCAATAAAAAAGTCTTAAGAAAAATGTTTGTGGATACAAAAATATTTACTAAAGTCAAAAAATAAAAGAAAAGCTATTTGGGTCGAATAGAATGTGAGAGACTTGAATGGTTTAAATTCACAACACTATTGAAATGTTACAATGGACCATACGTTTTTCTAAGGACTCAATTTTATTTTATTGATGTATAGGGGGGGTCGAGGAAAGCTTAACCTCAAGTTTGTGGGGTTCCACTCCTTGTCCCCCGGCCGCCATCTTAAATAAAGGAGTGAAAAGCTATTTTTGACGATATCTTGCGAACCATTGTCCCTACAAAAAATTCGTTAAGACATAAATAGTGGCAAATCGCTTTGCCTAAAATTTTGTCTATGACACTTTTTGCCATTAACCGCAAATTTAAAAAGTTTTGAGCAAAAAAGTGCAAAAATTTCATTAACAATTTCTTTTTTCGCTCAATAACTTTTTATTTTTTGATTTTTCAATAAAATTACTTCAGAATAATCTTTTAGATCGTTCTTTGAGGATGAATTTTATATGGGTGATTCCGTTCTAACTGTGATATTCAATGTCCTGTATTGTTTTTTTGTACTAGTCATTAATTAATAATCAATTAATAAAAATTTTGTGTTAATTGAGTAATTCTTAAGATATTTAAACATTATTTTTATACAATATAACTTGCCACTTAAAGAAAACTTATACTACATCACTTGAATGTCAGTACCGTGTCATGTCCATTCCTAGAATTTACCGATAAATTATTAATTTTTTTTGTCGTAACAAATGATTTAAACTAATTACCTTATAAATTCTAATGTTTATGATCAAACTGAGGAAAATTGATGCATTTGTTGTTTAATATCTTAAGTTACCATGTCAGTACCGTGTCATGTCCATTCCTAGAATTTACCGATAAATTATTAATTTTTTTTGTCGTAACAAATGATTTAAACTAATTACCTTATAAATTCTAATGTTTATGATCAAACTGAGGAAAATTGATGCGCTTGTTGTTTAATATCTTAAGTTACCATGTCAGTACCGTGGATAAATGAGTCAGTACCGTGGAACTCAAAATCCGACATTTGTGTCTTGCTCGTGATACTTTGAAGTTGTAGTAAATTCCTCTTAGAGTTTTATTTTTACAGTAAAATAGATGAATAATATGCATAAAAAAGTTAGAAAAGTTAAATTTTAAAATCTTGAAATTTTGAATACAAAAAATCACAGTTAGAACGGAATCACCCATATGTGGATTTTTTGATGCTCACTACATTGTGCCAAAAACAAAATATCTGTTAACATTTCAATTTTTTTTATTTTTCTTTTCTTTACTGATTTAAATCTACTGATCTAAAAATTTATATATCATTTATTATTTTTAATCGACTGTGATTTTAATCATTATTGTTCTTCCTCTAATAACTGTAAAAGCTAAAGGAGTGAAAATTTACTTGAGCGAGCAAAAGTGTAGAATGATTTGGACAATGAACTCTTCTTACAAAGAATCTACAGAAATTAAGTGTGGTAAAACCACTGTACCAACAATATCACAAAAAAATAAAATTTCTTGGGAATGAAAAAAACAAATCGAACAAATTCGTGTCGACCAAGCTGTTTCAGATGCAGATTTACTCATCGTCTCTTCTGCGCTTATTAGATCTCAATCTTGTGATTATGTGATTATTGTGGCAGAGGACATTGACATTCTCGAGTTGCTTAAGGCAGTAGGTAGAGAACGATCCAACATTATATTTTTAAAACCCTCTATAGGTTGTGCATCAGATTATATAGCCCTTCAAGTTTCATGTATAGAGATCTTATAGCTCAGAATTTGTTGTTTCTCCATGCTTTCTCAGGTTGTGATACAACATCAGCAGCCTATAAAAAAGGGAAACTTAAATTTATCAAAATTATGGAGAAACATACAGAGTTAGCTGGTGGTGCGACGCTCTTTTTGTCTGAAAAAGTTGATCCGTCTTTGTTGGTTCTTGTTTGTGAACGTTTTTTCATAGCATTATATGGTGGTAATGAAGGAGATTCACTGGACACCTTGCGATATAAACGATTTGCCACAACTTTGACTAAAAATTAATTTAGCTTATCATCACTGCCTCCAACCCAAAACTCGTTTCCACAGTCTTCGAGTATATCACCAGGTCCAGTCGTGGCTCAAGAGGTATCAAAGTCCTGGGGCTGGAAGAAGTAAACAAACATGGATGCCAATACAAGCCCCCAACCCCTACGGAGCTTATGAAATTAATATTCTGTAGGTGTAAAAGAAATTGTGGAAGCATATATGGCTGCAGGAAAGCAGGCCTCAAATGCTCTGCAGTATGTCTTTATTGTTTTGGCGAAACTTGCAGCAATATCATGGAAATATCAAAGTTAATAGAAGAAAACGAATTAGAAGATGAACTTCCAACTAGGAGAATTTTAAGTCCCGTCATTCCCCAAACCTTTACTTTTGACACAGATGTAGATACTGACCCTAAAACACAACCTGGACCATCAAAGAAAACTAGGTAATACAAAATGCCAGGTAAATTTAATCATTATTTAAATCTCTCTCACCTACAACTTATCTGTGGATTAGGCCTAGTGGGGATACCTCGTAAAAATCGCGCCTACGGACTCTACCTCATAGGTGGCAGGGAAAACCGTCGATTAAAAATAATACATTATATATAAACGGGCAGAAAAATCTGTGAAAAGAAAAATAAGAAAAAAATTGAAATGATAAATATTTTGTTTTTGACACAATGTTAATTCAAAAAATTCATCCTCAAAGAACGATCTAAAAGATTATTCTGAAGTAATTTTATTGAAAAATCAAAAAATAAAAAGTTATTGAGCGAAAAAAGAAATTGTTAATGAAAGTTTTGCACTTTTTTGCTCAAAACTTTTTAAATTTACGGTTAATGGCAAAAAGTGTCATATACAAAATTGTAGGCAAAGCAATTTACCACAATTTATGTCTTAACGAATTTTTTGTAGGGACAATGGTTCGCGAGATATCGTCAAAAATAGCTTTTCACCTCTTTATTTAAGATTTTTAAATATAAAAATTCTATTCAGGAAAAACAAAGAAAATTCTTGGAAATGTATCATACAAACTAGACCTAGGAACCAATGAATAAAAAAATTGATGTAGAATCACTTAGCAAAATATATTTATTACACTACAAAAAAGTCCAGTCTGCAAGGAATTTGTATCCCAATTATTGTTTTGAGTTGGTGAGCGGGAGATAGTGAGAGCTCTCCTGCTTCCCAATAAACAATTCTCAGAATCTACAACAAATTTTACAACCCAGATGGCACAACTCGTTTGCGGGTGCTTGCGATCTCCAGCCGGTCAGAACTTAAGGTGAGAGATTAAGTTCATCTGGTTTTATATTCACAAGTTTCGTTTTTGATCATATATTCACAATAGCAACCAATTCCAAATCATTTGGACATCCCCAGAACCGGATGCTGACTTTTATACATTTGTTTGCTTCAATTACAATAATCAAACTAGGATGCGTTTAGAGCTCGAGAATGACGAATGCGAGAAGTTCTGAAATTCGCGTACTTTTAACTTATTTCGTCATCCCTTTTTAATTTTTTTTAAAACTGACATGTGGCAGCTGTCGATAATAAAATATGAATAAAAATATAGTGATTTTTCAAGCTATTTGTTCGGGTTGAATGGACGTTTCTTTTATTCCTTCAATTCAAATCTTCACTAATTTAAAAAAACGGAAAAAGCAATTTGTATTAAATTTTAATTACCCCCTGTAAACGAGTTTAAAAATCAACTCAAAATAAGTTTGTAACAAATCGACAGGAACAACTAAGATTAGTTTTCATGAAATTTCTCAAAAGAAAGAAAATTTTTCGTTCCAAAACTAATTTCAGTTTTGCTATAAAGATTATTTGGTTCACAAGAAAATTTCTGTTTTTTAACTAGTCAACTAGTCAGTTTTTCTCATTAGGAGAGATTTAAAAAAATCGCCAGCTGGCTAAAGAAACCCTCTTATAGCACCACCTCAAACCAGAAATTACTCTCGCATTACTTCTTTTCTTTCGTCAATTTCTATAATTTTTCTGATAACTTTGTATGTCCTATTCCATGTTATTTCAGATGTTATCAAGTCTAGTTTCATTTCATATATGTTAAAGCTGTCTCCTGTGATATTCTTGTACTCTTGCCTTAACTCCTCCCATCGCTAACACACAAACAAGGTGTGGTAAACAACAGTGACCCGACAATGAGGTCTATTTATCCATAGGTTGATCTCAAGTATGAAAGTGTAGGTCCCCGTCCTTTTTGGGAGTGTATCCATCTGTCTTGCCACATATTCATTAGGTTTCTTTGTACTTCTTCTTTTTTCTAGCTGGCGTATCTTCCCCAGCTCGTTCTTTGATCATGAGATCTATCAGAGCAATGCCAGCTATTATTTCTGCTGCATTCAGCGATATGGATCAGTATGCTCTTTTTATTCTTATGGTGAGATGGTTTTGTATTTGGTGCAATTTACAGGTGATTTATTTTCTGTAATCTCTAAAAAGCCTCTTTTTGATGAGAAAACACTGGAAAATATTTTTTTTTAATTCAAAACAACATATGCCTCTACATGATCTACTTTAATTAAACTGGGGCTGTATATCTAGGTTCTGGGTTGTCTACTTCGGGACAAGCTTATACTACAGGATATATGAATAGAAAAACTTGTCATTAAGTAGGTAAATCATATAAAAACTCTCGCCAGCATATACGAGGAAGCTAAAGTCATGATATATAATGGAACTCCTGAATACCCGACCAGCAGAATAGTAAGTCAAGGAGATTAAATATCACCAAAACTCTTCACATCAACATTGGAAGAAACATTCTGTAAATTAGAATGCGACAACAAAGGTATGAGAATAAATAAAGATTACCTTAACCATCTAAGATTCTTAATTGTAGATAACTACAAAGAGCTACAAGAACAAATAAATGAACTCAACATAGCTGGCAATAGAGTAGGCCTAAAAATAAACCCAGCTAAACCCAAGGTAATGTACAATGAACTGGTAGATAGATAGGATATCCTAATAAATAATACTACACTGGAAATTATAGAAGAATACATATACCTGGACCAACAAATATACTCAGCTTCGAATTACTACTATCAGAAATTAATTGAAGAATAAAATTGGCATGGAATGCGTATGGGAGAAACTCAGTAATATTAAAATCTCGAATGCTACTTTATCTGAAGAAAAGAGTCCTTGATCAATCCAGTCATGACATACAGAGGTGAGACTTAAACACTCAAGACTGATATAACAAAAGACCCAGGTAATAAACGTCACCCACAGAATCAAATTCCTCAAAAGGCAATGGGCAGGACGCTTGGCAAGAAGGACTGATAATAGACAACAAAAATTACAACATGGTACCCAAAAGTCACAGAAGAAGTGAAGATAGCCTATTTAATGAAAATACATATATAAACAAGTTATTTGTCTAATTTGGATAGGTATATTGCATCAAGCATTCTACCTGGCACTAAACATCTTTTGTACTACAAGGGATCCAAAACAAAATATTTGATATTGGTTTTTATTGATATTTGTAAGTTGATAAGTTACAGTAAAAAATAAGTTAGCCTTTTTTCATCCCTTATTAAACAGTAATTTTGTGCAATCCATCCAGCTACCTATTTTTATTTTTTATAGAGAAAGAAATTGAGTGACTCAGGTAAATTGAGTTCCTCTCAAATAATTATTAGTCTTTTATTAATTTTTTTATAAAAGGTTTCTCAGCTCCTAGGCGAATAGGTTGATTTTTTTTAAGTAGTTATGATACTTTTGAAAATACTAATTGAATTGATATGAATTCTATATACACTTTTAATTGGTATATTTGTTTCAGAAAATTGAGGAATTTCGCGGTCATTCGCTTTTGTATTTATGTATATTCAATAAACACCTACGCAATAATTACTAACATATTAATATGAAATAAACTCAAGGAAAACTTTTATTTCTTTAAAAATTTTTAGTGAAAAACCAAATAAGCTTATGTTTATAAATTATTTTTAAAAAGGGTTCCTACAAAAATTATGCTACTTACTGATAAGTTTTACTTTTGAATTACTTGATTGGAAGTATTCTGATAACTAGAGCTTTCTTAATAGGAAAACTAGCCTAGACTGACATCAATAGTGAAGAGACTTAATTTTTAAGACATAAATAATACTTTCCAACGATTTAATAAAAAAACAAGCATTGTTAAATTTTCAAAAATAACAAATATTTCACAACACTAATTTATCTAATTTTTCATAGTACATAAAATACTTCAAATGATCGAAATATTAAGTAGGACATTCACCCAATAGAAGTAATAATAAACAATATAAATTAGGGAAGAACAGAATTGTCACTAAGCTTTAAATAAGTTTACGATTTGTTAAGAAAATACATTATTGGTTAAACATCGAATTTATTCCAATAATTCAAATTTTTTATAATATAATGTTATACGCCCCGTTTATCAAGAAGTAGGTACGTTGATAACTATTATTTAACATGCATAATAGTTAAAAAAGTTTAACTAACCTTCATTTGCCATAGGAAAGCTTTAATTGTCAATAACTCACTTATTTATTCCCTTTTTCTTAAAAAAATAAAAACAAACTTATCAATATTTTACAAATCAACTTTCAGTTTGACAATTTTGTCAGTAATACCACGTGCAAGAAAATAATTAAAAAATTGCTAGGAGGTCTTTAGTCGGAGAATTACACTTGCTTTTACTTTTTTCTGTTATCACCAATATATGCATGGAATGAATAACTATATAATAGTTGAAAATAATCTAATAATATAACATATTTTTGTCAACACTCCAATGTTGCTGAGCCTGTTTTACTACTTTATTAAAAAATGTAGAGATGGAGCTATTTTGTATCGTCAATATTCAAAAACAGAAATATTTTTATCCGAAAAAGGAGTAATAACCATGGATACTATTTAATAATAAAAGAAATGTACATTATCAATAAATTTTGGTAACGGCAGACTTCAAAATTTAATATCCTGTTGAGTTTTAAACCTATAGTGTGAAAAATCAAGTGAACTTTTAGGTTAAGATAATGTTTACATTCAAATTTAAAGTGTAAAGTGTTTGAATAATTTATAAATTGAAAACTCTATGATTTTTTAAAATGAAAGAGTTATTTGCAGCAATTCCTGCTGCTGATTCCCCAAGAAATGTATCCTCACAAGAATTTCAGGATATGTTAACGTCATGGTTTGAGAAAAAAGGCATTCTTTGCGAGTTAAGAACCAGTCTGAGATATAAAATGATAAACGTGATTAAAAATACTTCAATAGGTCGAGATATTGTTCAAAAATCACACCCAAGTACAATCAGTTTATCTAAACAAGCAATAAGTTTAATTGTAGCCGAATTTCTAATGAAAAATAACTGTGATTATTCTCTTTCTCTATTTAATACAGAAGCTGGACTTTCGCGAACATTTTCAGATAATATAGCAAATGAAGAGAATAAATTGACTCTACAATTTGACAAGGAAAATATATTGAATATTTTGGAATTAATCGGCATTCACAAAACTTCCAATATATGTAAAGAAATTCTTGATGTCTACTATATGAATAATGAGAGAAATTCATTTCTTTCAGCACTTATTTCAGTGTTAAGTAAATGTGTGTTTGAGAATGTGAATCAAAAACAAATGAGTGATGTTGGTAAGTTTCTTTTTCTACTACAAGCAATCTTGAAATCACTGAAACTCAAATGATTAAGAATATTTCTAATGTAATTTTGTTAAGATAAAGTTGCTTTTAATCTAGTTATTTCATTAAAAAAAACTTTGATCTTATTTTGACAGAATCATAATTAATTTCTGTGGTCAGTTTTCGAATTTAATAATCTTTCTGGTTTGACCTTTGATTTGAGGACTTGGTCAATATCTTTTTGTCAAAATACATGAAAGAGGACAAAGTAACGCTCCTAGGAATTATTGAAGTTAGATAATTTTAAAAAGAGGGTGTACATGGTCTACAAAAGATCTATTGTTTCCCTATCTCTAAAATTGGTTATATAAGCTATATTTGCATACTGTCCCACGGCATTAATTAATCGGGTTAATCCTCCACTTTTGATGTCAGCTTACTTTTATACAAGGGCACAGGTACATCCTGCCTTAGCAAATTGTGTTTTTGACCTCTTTTCCACAAAATCTGCAGTTGACAGTGTTTCAATATGTTCAACCGACAGTATCAAGTATAATTGAAAATCATTAATGTCATAAAAATTTCAATTTTCTTTTATGGAAGAATTATATGAATTGTTGAATTTGCTTACATTCAATGGGGCATAGTATTCTTTGAAATTATCTTAGAGCAGTTTCACACACAGTAAAGTGGATTTTGTTAGTAAATTTTGGTGAAAGGATATGATCATTTTTTTACTTATTCAGAACTAGCCCATTTTCAAGAAATTTGTCTTTGATTTTAATAAAAGTCTTCAACAGCACTTAAATTTCAAATTTTTTTTGGAAGAATTATATGAATTGTCGAATTGGCTTAAATTCAATGGGGTATCGCCTTCTTTGGAATTATCTTAGAGAGGTTTCACTGTAAACTGGATTTTGTTGGTGAAAAGATGGTATTTAATAACGTTTCATGATCAACAATATTTATGCTATGGACGCCATAATGTAAATGATCGAGGAAAATGTACATAGTTCTCTAATATTAAATTATTCATCTTACAAGCACCTTATTCAGCTTCTAAACCGGCAACTCCTTCAAATAATAAGAAAAAATATGGTAACTTAGAATTCTTTATTGATATAACATAATTACTGAGTAGTGGCTTATAAAAAAATAGTTTTATAGTTGTATAGTAGCTAGAAAAGAGTTCTCATGTGGTGGCACAGTAGCTCTATATAATTATTCTTTAGATTATGTTTTTACCACCTCAATAAAACGGTCGAGTAAAATTGTCTTACTCAGATGAATAAGAGCCTTTTAAATAATGTATAAATGTGTTTCTAACTATTTTCTAGCACTATCCAGCTTCAGAAAATTGTTATATAAACGATTATTTTTTCTTAATAATACTAGTTCTTCTACTTGGGTATTGATATCAGTCTATAAATGGCAAGACATTCTCAGTTTATTCAAACATTCATTGCCTCTTACCTAATGTTTGTAATGTTGGACTAAATTTATATTTTGATTGTTTTGCAGATTTGCCCAGTGAAATAGATTTTGTTAGAAAACTCAGAACAATTTTATGTAAATTGAATGTACCACAGAATAATATAACATTTGCAATAGAAAGAATCAAAGGTCTCCATTTAAGTGAAATAAAAAACATTGAAGATCATTATAGTAAAACAATTTTCAAATCGAAGAACAATCTTGTTTTAAAAGAAAAGCAAGTTAATGATATGAAGAAAAAGAAAGATTTGCTGGAAATTAAAATGATGGAACTTATTAAAAATAATAATGAGCTTAAAGTTAAATTAAAACAAGTGACAAAAGAAAAAAAGGCTAAAGAAGAGCAGCTTATTACATTGAAACATACTAAAGAAAATAAAAATTTATCTGAACAATGTCTAGATAAAGGTATAAAAACAGAATGTAGATTGGAACATTGTGGAACAAGCTGTAAAGAAAACTGTAAATTAATAATAGATCTTCAAGGCGAAAATGAGGAACTCATTAGAAAAAATAAAAAAAATTTAGAGGAAATGAATGTATGGAAAACAAAGTACCAAAATCTTCTATTAGAATTTACATCATTCCAGCAAAAAATCAGCTCATTGAATTTAAAGGGAAACTCTGAAATTCCTTCCTCATTGTTACCTTCAGATTTACTAGATAAGGACTTGAAATTTTCAAGTAAGTAAAGATATTTTAAACAGGATCTATCAGTTTAAACGTAATTGGTTTTTATTTTAAGCAGATTTCATTTGTTTGTATACTTAATTTACAAAAAGTAACAAAACATTAAAGTACAGTAAGACCCCGCTTAATGTGTAGGATACGTTCCATCAAAGTAGAGCATAATAGCTAAATAATAGACTAAAAATTTTTCGAAAATAGGTGGCTTTTTAGGTGCGCTAATCAAATATTAGGTGCATTAATATTTTTTAAGGAATTCAAACAAAAAGATCTGCCAGGTCTTAAAAACTTGGCGATGCCTATTTAAATTTATAAAAATAATTTTGTGCCTGTTGTTGCACATAATAATCAAGTGTGCAACAGATTCTTCTCAAAAAGTATTCCGTATTCAACATTTAATCAACAAAAATTTCTTGATGACTTGGTGGGGGATCTTGATGAGACTGGTGCTTATTCCAAAGTCAAACCGTATTCTAATTGTCTCAGCAATAATCCATTCAGATTTTAAATAAGATTTGATGTTGGAACAAACACCCATCTCATCAAGATTCATCACTTCTAGTAAGGTCATCGAAACAAAAGTCATTCAAGGAATTTTTTATGGTTAGAAGTTGAATGTGAAATTCTTCTTGACAGGAACCTCTTGCACTTAATGAGCACTTAAATCCTGTTTGAATGATTTATTGCTGAGACGATTAGATAAAGAGTATGCCCGATGAAATATCAAAAGCTGGCACACCAAATTGTGTGTTGAGGAATAAAATAAAAATGGAATCGATTTTTACTATGATTTAATATTCATTCAAGGCATTCAAGGAATTTTTGGAGTTTGAAAGTTGGAAATAAAATTCTTCTTGACAGGAACCTCTTACACTTAATGAGCACTTGAATCCTGTTTGAAAGGTTTATTGCTGAGACAATTAGATGAGAGTATGCTAGGTGAAATAACGAGAGCTGGCTCACCAAATTGTGAGTTAAGAAATAAAAGGTCATGGAAACAAAAATCATTCAAGGAATTTTTGATCAATAAGCACTTAATTCTTATGTGAAACAAAAAGAAAAAAATATTTTTATTTAAATGGGGATCGCCAAGCTTTAAAAACCTGGCAGACCTTTTTTTTGAATTTTTTAATAACTATAAATGCAATTTATAATTAATTTTCATACCTAAATTGCACCTAAAAAGTCCCTTATTTACGATAAATTTCTAATCCATTTTTTGGCTTGAGGCACCCAATTTTATATGAGTGCTAAACGAGACTGTCGTTTAACATGTAAATAATGGTGTTAGAGGAAGATGGTTAGAAACTTGGTTAGGTATTAAATTTAGAGATTATATTTTTTTTTAAAAAAAATCAAACAAAACATTTATTTCTCACAAAAATAAATACAATATAAACTAATAAACGGGATGATCCCAGAAGTACCTGGCCTGACCTAGAGATGGCGGTAGTTGCTTGAATAATATCTCTGTATTAGAAAGTACACAATCTATACAACAGATATTTCAAGTTCCAAGCCGGTTCGTCAGGAAGTCAGAGAGTCGGAATAGCCTAAATACGTGACCGAATCGATTCTACTGCATCTTGGTTCACTACGTCCACATCGTTCCTGGAAGACATCCGATACCAGATGACTCTTTAGTTAGAATGGAGGCAAGAGCAAGTGGCCTTGCTCATCACTGCAAGAGGTTTGCACCCATTTTGGCACAAAGAAGAGGGTCGTTTCTTATTTACGGAGCCCTCCTGAAGACGACGACGATATAGCGCCTAACAAATGAACTAATAGGATATTAACCATCTTCCGAAGGGGAAGGCGAACACCATGTCCAGACCACTGAACTTTTCGGAGGGTTCCAACCCTATGAAAAAAGGATCCACCAGACTCCAATCCGAAAAGATTCTTCCAGCGAGGGGGATGTCGTGTCATTGGTCGGTTCGGTCAGGAAGCCAGAGAGGCGGTTCGCTCGTTGACATAAGGAAACGTCACATTTTTCAAAACCTTCATATATCAGCTATGAAAAGTATATATGTAAAAACTTTACGTAACTGTTTCAAAGTTTCAAAGACTAATTTATCAATTACTATTGTGAAAACTGACAATTAACACATTATTTTAATTCAATAATATTTTGAGGTTTATAAACATTTAAAACAACATTATCAAAGACACAGTTATTTAAAAGTAAGTCCATTTTCTGGGTGAATATTCTCTTGAACTTCTTGTCTTCTTGTTAATTTCATTTGAAGCTGTGATATCTACATGTAATCCCAGAATGTTTTCTGAAATTCTTCTCTTATTTTCTAATCAACTATCAACATAGCTTTAGGTAGACCCAGGTACTGAGCAGTCTTTGCTGGTAATTTTCCAATGGTATTTATGCTCACGAGTTGTATGCCACATTTTCCATTATAATATTGCACAACAAATCTGTCGTGCTTCACACCAGAAGGTCTAATATTTTTATACTTTCGAGGATGTCAACAAGATTGATACCAGCAATATTTCCACAGTAACCACAAATTCCCGAAAAACGTGTGTTTTGCTTTCTGGAATTGTAATTTTAAAAAAGGTGCCTTCATCAAATACGTCTCCTTCTCGTAGGAACGTCAGTTCTGCCTACCTGCAAGCTCCCGCAATCCTTATTATCATTGCGCCCTAAGGAACAGTTTTAATAATAAATTATATATACGAGGATATATTAAAAAATTCTTAGCCTACTATAGAACCAAACAAAATTTCAATGTCAAAATATTTTATTACTCAACATATTCTCCTCTTATTCGAATACATTTATTACAGCGAAACTGCAACGTCTCTAGACCTTGCAAAAAAAAATGTTTCTTCTTGCTCTGCAAACCAGACCTCCACAGCTTTTATTACCTCCTCGTTGAAAGAAAATTTACGACCTTTTAAACTTTTTTTCAGTTGAGGAAAGAGATGATAGTCGGACTGAGCCAAATCTGGTGAATAAGGAGGGTGTTCTAGTAATTCAAACCCTAAATCACGAATTTTTTGCATGGCAACATGAGATTTGTGTGCAGAGGCCTTATCCTGCAAAAACAAAACACCTTTGGATGGCTTTCCGCATCTTTTCTCTTTAATTTTTTCCCGTAGAGTGGTCAGTAATGTCGAATAGTGATCTCCAGTTATTGTTCTACCCTTATCCAAATAATCAAACATGGTAATCCATGGCAATCCCAAAAAAATAAAGCAAGAACTTTTCCAGCAGATTTCTGGACACAAAACATCTTAAGTCTTGGAGAACCAGATTGTCGCCATTCCATCAATTATTGCTTTGTTACTAGATTATAGAAATGTATCTAAGTCTCATCCAAAGTAACAATTCGGTTTAAGAAGTCTACATTGTTTTCAAATCGAGCGCAGATCGAACGCGATACTTCTACCCTTGCACGCTTTTGGTCAACATTCAAACATTTGTGGATCCATTTTGCAGCAATTTTTCTCATGTCCAAATTAACGAGAACTATATGATGAACGCGCTCGTATGAAATATTCAGTGATTCAGATATCCGTTTTAGCCCAATTCGACGGTCTGATAAAATCATGTCATGAACTTCATCGATATTTTCGGGGACTGACACAGAAACTGGCCTTTCCGATCGGTCATCATCTTCAATGGAAAATTTACCTCTTTTGAATCTTGCAGTCCAATTTTTCACGGTCGCATACGAAGGGCATTGATCAGCAAGGGTTTTAAGTATACCTTCGCTAATCTGCTTACCTCTTATCCCTTTTAAATATAGGTAGTTGATGATGGCTTGATACTCCAATTTTTCGATTTTCACAATTTTGGTGGACATATTTTTTCCTTTAATTTATTGCGTATCTCTGGTTTACTTTTTTGACGTCAAACTTTACACTGACACTTCTAATAAGTTATTGTTCGTTGCTATGGTAACGGAATATTTTTTTTATGCATGGAACTGGTCTAGGCTAACTAGATATCAATCAGTCCTTAACGAACTATTAACGTACGGTTGCCAACAAGAATTTACAAATCTCACTTAACTCGTTACAAAAATTATCACCAACAAAATTAACACGATCACAAAACTAGAAGATGAACAACAAGGATTCAGATCAGGAAGATCCCACGTAGATGCTGTATCCTACCACAACTGGTTGAGAAATCCATAGAATATTTCGGTATTTCTAAGTTTTCATGACGTCAGTAAAGTTTTTGACAATATTAAAGTGGAAGATGTTATTCACCTATTGTACAATATAAGCCAGTGGCGGATTTAACGTTTTGCTGTCATCTTTTGACGCTTCTATTTACCTCTAAAATTGGATACCTTATTTCTTAACAATTCAAATTACATTTTGTATCAATGGAATTTCAACTTTATGATTGGAGAACTAACTTGTTTTTTTTCATGACAAATGGTTGTTGAAAAACACAATTTTCAGCATATTTTACAAAGCCTTTAACAAATTACTTTTCTATCTATTAAAACTTCAGAACTCATCTTTTTGTAAATAATATTTTTTTAAATTGTGCTATGCCGATGACGCCTTGATATGTGCCGAAAATGAAGATGATCTTCAAAGATAGTTAAATATCTTCAATCTCACAGGAAAATAGTATGACTATCTCTACTAAAAAAACCAAATACATGACAACATCAAAAGGGCCCATTAGATGCAAATTGGAACTAGAAGGTCAAATAATGAAATACAAGTACCTTGGAATTGACATAACTAGTTACGGAGACGTAGAAGACGAGGTAAGGGAACAAGTAGCTGAAGCAAATAAGGCCGCGAGTTGTCTTTAGAGCGTATTATGGCGGAACAAACACCTAAGACAAAAAACAAAGGCACGCATTTAAAAAGCGACAATCAGACCTATAATGACCTATACATCAGAAGCATAAACAATGAAACAACAGCAGAAATGAGAAATTTTCAGGCGGAAACAATTTTATATGTGATTATGTGACGTATACAACATTAACGAATGGGGGCGTAAATAGCAATTGAACCAACATTTAAGTGTAATGGCCGATAATACACTGGTAAAACTAGCAAGGGATAAATCTCCAATTGGAACAAGAAGTGGAGGTCGACCACGAAAGAGGTGGAGTGACAATCTAGAACCAGGATGAGGAAAGATTTTGGAGAAGGAACAGGCGTTATAAAAGAAGAAGAAAGAAAGAAGAATATGTTTTTTACATAAACACATCCCCAGGGTATTGATTTCCTATGTAAAACAAGAAAAGACTTAAATAAAATTGAGAAGTGTGGATAAAATGTGAAGTTTTTATACAACTTCTTTTAGCTTCAAACTAATTTTAAGGACAAATAGTTTATAGATAGTTATAAGACTTATTTTTAACTTAAATTTCAGATAAGCAGTTTGAATCATCAGACAGTTCAACTGACGAAATTGTTCGAGATGCTCGTAAGAGGTTAAAATTGCTGGAAGAAGAGAACGAAGAAATCGCAGATCGGCATAGAAATATTCATAATAAAAACAAATGCAAATTATTATAATTCAACTATTTTGGTTTTCCAATCCATAAATAGGTGTTGTCATTTTGATTATATCCATTATTTCAAAACCGAAATTTAATTAACAATTATTTTATAAATAATTTAATAGGATTCAACAAAATGTCTGTACATTTTAGACATTTATGAACAGAATTCTAAATTATTTTTGGAAATCATGTAAATTTCATTTTCATTAATTATGTAAATATTCATAGGTCAAATATATTTTGAATCCCCTATTATTTTTTTTCATATCAAGTGTTCGCTCGATCATCAATCCTGGTTTAGGTAGGACAGTCCTGTTTTTATGGTACTGAACACACTATTACCACTACACCAACAATCACAATTACAACACGCGTTTCGATAACCAAGTTATCCTCTTCAGAGCCTCAATGTAAACTAAAACCTATTAACTTGACTTACCTATTTTGTATTTAATTTTCCCACCAATTAACCTCTCGCAAAAAATAATTCCTGTGGGAAAATCTCCTTGGCCAGAATCTTCACATTTAATCCTTAACTACTGAACTATAGAGTGGGCTGTAAGGTATAGACACTTTTTCCTTAACTAAACTGTTAAATTTAAAAATTTCAATGCTTTTAAATGCATCCAATAATTTATTATTGGATACATTTTTTAACAATTTTACATTAGATATATGGAGGGTAGAGGTAAAGAGAACCATCTCTGTGCTACAGGAAGTGTCCAACAAATTCTTTACGTTAGGGAGGCGCTACTATCGCATGAGAAATAAAGCCCTAGAAATTCAAGAATTAAGACAGAGAAAGAAGTGATAATTGACACTTTCTGTCTAGAAATTCACAATAATTCAGCGTTATCTCAAAGTAGCTTTTGTAAGTTATATTCATAAAATTATTTTGTACTACGTGAATAGTTTAGATTTTGTATACCAATATTCAATTAACAACTCTAGTCATTCGAAATTTTTTACGCTGCATAGGGGAGCGGGGGTTACGTTGTTACAGGGGTAAAAAGTTACACGCGTTTTTTACCGGGATTTTAAACTCTTTGATGGACATAATTGGACTCATTCGTTTTTTTATAACATCGGGCATTAGATAAAAACAATCAGTGACCCGCCAAGCGCTAAGCCGTTATGTTGTGTGCGTGTGTCCCGATTTCAACCAAGTAAGTAAAAAAATCCTTTACGAAATTTTTGATTCCTGATGACTACATTTCTTATTTTGTCAAAATTTTTAACCTTGAACATTCATAATATATCTACCTTCAATTTACAATATTGTTTTATTCTACTATCGATATCCATTGCAATAATTGCAATTCCGATGAAAACTGATTTAATATTTGTATGTGATATTGTATCCTACCTCTATAAAAATTACTATATATCTTTCTATAATATAAGTACCTTAAAAATGTTAGAATCCAAAGTATTCTAGTTTGCCAATAGTTTATTAAAATAACTAATTAAGAAGTGAAAGTGAATAAGTTGTTATTTGCAGACTAAGCCTGTGTTTTTATATAAGATTTGAAAATGTTCCTGCCAAAGTGATTTTCTACAAAAAAAACTTAAATAATTACCATAATAGATATTACAATTACTCATAAATGTTACAAGACTGTATAAAATGATCTCTATTGTTTATATCGTTTTGAAATACTAATAAAAAATATGTCTCACTGATGATTTTGTTTATTTATCTACCGTAACATCGTGCCTCGATAATTAGGTTTGCCAGACGTGCTCGAAAAAAAAAACCGGACAGTTTCTAATTTAAAAAAATAAAGCTATTTTATTCCATAATAAAAAATTTAAAAAACAAAGAATATTTAATATTTTTGTAGGTAACTAAACTTTTTTTCACTTTTTAATATATTTCACATAGATGCCGCTGCTTTCAATAACTCCCTATTTCTTGATATCTTATTTTTAAATTCGATGCAACTACTGTTTATGTTGAAAAAAACTCACACTTTCGCTTTCTACAGAGAGACGATTTCTTTCGTTTGTCCAAACATTTCCCATAACACTAAATATGCTTTCTACGAAGGCAATGGATAAGGGAATGCTGCAAACATATTGCACAAGTTTCAACAAACTTAGTGCTCCCTCTTTCTTGAAGAAGGTACACCACAATCTACTGTTTTACCTTCAAGTACGGGAAACACGGTGTGCAGTGCAGCCAGTTCTTCGTATAGATTTTCAGGAGGCTGCTCATGTTACCAAGGAGAAATCAACCACAAATCTATTAATTGATCCAGAGTGGGCATTATTCCGGATTCTAAATCTAAACAACTAAAAGTCTTAAAATGCTTATTTTCAAAGCTATACCACTTTGCTATGTAAACCAGAGCTCTTTGTTAAACATTTAGAGCATTCGTCACAAATTGTTTAGAATGATATTCTGAAAAATAGTCTTTCTTCAAGGCCGTGAGTATTTTTATACCAAAATGTTGGTCGCTTATTTTTTTAAAAGGCTGTTCCTGAATTTAATCATTAGATTTATTATACAGATTATACGCTGCTGTAATATGTTTTTCTAGCAAAAGCAAAATTTTATCATTATAAGTAAAATACAAATACAGTTCATAGGTACAGTTCATATAAGTAGGATTGGTCTCATTTGCAATTTCGTTTTCTTCATCTGATAAATACCCCAAAGTGCTGTAGGACAATTTTCGGGGCCTTGTTCTAAGAAATACCGTTTTAACGGTTCCCATGATGAAAGTACTCTATCCAGTGCTTTAAACGAACTTAGTTATCTTGTAGGAACGTGTCGAATAACATCCCTGTATTCACTTTCAAAGAAATCAAAGCACTCCTTCAACTCTTCCTTTTTTTGCAGAATTATCGAACTCTGCAAAAATTTTCAATATTAATGTCCCGAGTGCATGTCAAATTGTCGATAATTTAATTTTCTCGAGTGCGCGAATGCGCACAAGAGGAAATTATGAGACAATTTGACATGCACGAGAGGGCATTTTGGCAGACTATTTCCTGAGAAAAATTTAATTCAAAATAAACTTAATTCTGTGTTTAAAATTTGTTATTCTTTAAATTATACCGTAGTTGACGATCATCATATTGGCATTGAATTGGTATCTACGGTAACTTATTGACAACAGTTTTGTTCGTGAAAAAATATTTCAAAATGAGTTTACATCCTAGACCTGGCACTAGTGCAAATTATCGATAATTTGCACTAGTGCAGTATTATCACTGAAATTTGATCGTTGCTAGGTAAACATAAAATATTACAGCTTTTTGGTTGGCTTAAATTTTTCGAAGGAAATAGTCATAATTATATGTGCTTGTCCGGTTTACCAGCAATTTTTCAACCGGATGATCCTCGAAAAAACAGAACTGTCCTGTCGAAAACCGGACATCTGGCAGCCCAACCGATGATGTAACAATTAGCCCCAATTCCGAGGTAAGACGTTACAATCTACTTGTTAAGTTAAATTCTCCATTGTGAAAAAATTACATAAATTTTAATAAATTTTCAGTCATATTTTAATAGCTAAAAAGACATATAACATTACAAGTAATCAAATGTATAATTTATTTAATAGCTTGTGTCATATTAACAACTATCTAAAAATTGTAACAACTTCACTCTATCTAAAATAACTATGTTCATATGATATCTCGTCCGACAGGAGCGCCATTCTGGTCAAATTTTGAATTATAATTTACCGTCTACAAGCGGACAGTTTTTAAGCTAAGCCCCCATATGAGATGGTCCTCCATAATTAGATATTTATTAATTGTATTATATATATATATATATATATATATATATATATATATTTATATATATATAATATTATGACAATACTCAATTTTTAGGTCCGTCCTTATTTTAAACGAAGTGCTCTTTAAACCTGACATTAACAGATCTCTTAGTCTGTCCGATATATTCTCCGTCACAATCACTACAGCACTCATTTTCAAATTTGGTATTTTATCCTTAGCCAATAATTGTTTTAATGTGAAGTTGGATTTATAAACCAATTTAAAACCCACTCTGTTAAATTTTCTTTCCAATCCCTTTGTATGAACAAGATTGAAAGATACTAGAGCAATTTTTTCTTGTACTTCTCTTTGAGTTTGGAAAAAAGTGGTTTCACATATCACAGAAATTTATTGAACCTACGACGGTCAATTAACCTATTCACAATTCTCTTATCGTAACCGTTGAATACAACTACATCCTCAATAATAGTTATTTGTATATCAAGTGCTACTTTATTGGACGAGTTGGAAAATTGCGAGGTGAGCAACAGACGAGTCGAGCAAAATAGTATTTCAGCCGTAGCATAGACAACATTTTTTAGACGACGCATAAGACCCAAAACTTTTTCAATTACACTGAGGAAAGAAAATAAATAATAGAGAATTATAAACATTTTATTTATAGAACAATATAATGTACTTAATGATATTTGCAATGTCAATATTAATGTATAAATTATTTGCAAAAAGTAATGTTGATTGTTCCTCCAGGACAATTATTAATATTTATTAGATTGGATGGAGATATAATATGTATATCTCTACTAGATGTTGATGGAATCTCTGTAGATATGCTTGTTATTTCGATACAATTCGTAGATGTGATTGTGTCATCAAAGTGAAATTGTCTACATTGAAGTGGCTACAAGCACATTTAAGAAAGTTAAAGTTGTCTACTCCAGAGCGTCCCGAAAGTGTTTTGCAGTACGGAACTGCCACTTTCACTACATGGTACACTCAAAACGCAACTTTCGGTATGTAAATGAATACAAAACGAACAACTTTCAGATAGCGTCGTCTAAAAAAGTTCTTTTCTTATTGTATCTCTCTATGTTAAGTGGAAAGTGAATTGAACAATATTTCAAGAAATTAAGACGTCATATCATGCTGGATACAATGGAAAGAATCATGCGGGATATACGTAGCGGTGTTTTTCTTAAATACATCAAATTCTACTGAACATACTGTTTACACTACCATTACACCAATTCTCATAATTACACTGCCTGACGCGCGTTTCCTTAACTAAGTTATCGTCTTCAGAGACTGAAAATAAATTGTTTACCTTTAGTCTCTGATGACAATAACTTCGTTATCGAAATGCGCGTCAGATAGTGTAATTTTGAGTGTTGATGTAGTTGTGGTGTGAACAGTGTGTTCAGTAAAGAATTGCAAACAATCTGCAAATTAATCAACGCTAAACATATTGACCCAAATAGCAAAGAATAAATGTCAAGGTTTTGATCCTTCTCTAGCGAAATTTTCAATAATAAGGAGAATTTCCGAACGGATCAGATTTAGTTTCGCGACCGCAAGTGCGGCCAGAATCTTCTTTGGTGACCTGAAGTGTAGTCGCTTCGTGGATCGGTGAATTCTTTTAGGAACTGCCAGTGGAGCCATTTCGCTGTCCAGACCGAAGTCGATTTAGCGGTGAAGACCCGGCGTGGTAAGAAAAGGCGTGAACCTCAAAACTAGTGTCTTTTCGGGCAAAAATTTGAAACTTTGAGTTTAGAGCAAAATTTTACGAGTTAGGATTAGTTTTTTTGGCTGAAACATGTTATGGCATTTCCATGGTCAAGATTTTATTATAACATTCTTGATGCAGATTTATATATCTAAATACGTAAGAATTGATAAGATAATTCAAATTATAAGTTCGGAATATAGAGCGCTTCTAATTACTGCACAAAATAATTACAATCTGTGCTGAATACGGATTTTTCACCTCCAAGGTAAAAACTGATGGAGTCACTGATTGAAGAGAGTAGACAATCCACGGACGTGCAAAATTTTCACGTTGTGTTTGTGTAACCCTTGTGTATCTGTATGTATTTATAGTCAATAAATTTATTTCAAAACAATATATTGTCTAGAATAAAATAATTTAAAAAAATATTAATTCTTTTTATTGTAATCATTTGATATCGACATGATCTCGAAACATTTAATTTTCGGAGCAAGTGATATTATCGCTGCTAACTATTTATAAAATAATCTGAATTCTAGTGATTAATTTTAAAAATTTCTTCTTTTACACTTTTACAATATTAATATCTAGATTTCATTATTTTTCCTAAATTTCTCATATCTTTAAGAAATTATTTCATAAAGATTAATATCAAATAGATATTGAACTTTCATTATTTCCACTGTACGGGGCTTGCTACTTAAGTTTTGAGATTTGGCAACACTGCGTTTCATCCAAACCTGTTTATTTTGTTTTTTTGCCTCTACTCGAAGTAGGTTCATCCTCAACTTCATTTTCTTCTTTAGTTTGTTGATTGGTATCTGAAGGTATATGGAAATCAGATCTCGTGTCAAATTGACTTGGCTCACAAATACTTGATGTATCAGAAAATGACATTTTCAGTCGACGTTTTTAGGAATATGGAGCATTTTAACAGACTTTGAATAGCAATATGGCTCTCGTACTTTCACCATAAAATGAATTTTAGGTTATAATTTTTGAAGATGAATACTTTCAATTCATACCATAAGATAATACGAAACATTTTGTGTATAAAATACTTATCTACTTACTGTTATATAAATCTGCAAATGTCTGGATATAATAAAAAGCACTTGAAAACAACTGAAAAACGAATGAAAGACGTAGATACGACAAAGTTTCCGAAACTTGGGCCATGTTTCCCTATCAAAGAGTATTAAAATCCCGATGTGGCCTAAGTGTATTTGCTGTGCCATTTAGTAGGTAGTTGAGAAAGGTCAACGCTCTTCTACACCTAAAAAGTGGTTGATGTGTTCAAATCACATCTTATGGAGGTACCTCAATCGGAATGGAAAAAATGCTTCGACAATTTGTTCAAACGCATGCAAAAGTGTATCATCTTAATGGATAATATTTAAAAAAAAATTAAGCCGTATACCATTGTAAATATTTGTTTTTATTCATCTTTCTCAAAACTTTCATAGTAACCCCCGTATTAGCTCTATACGGAACGGAAAACCACACCTAACCTAACTTATATTTCTAATTTTGTGATCAGTTTATGTGCTGTAGAACCACAAAGCACCTATTTATAATATGCGTAAGCTATTCGGTAAGAAGATAAATCTGAGTGTTTTAAGATTATGTTGTAATGTGAATTTGACAGGGATGTATTAAAATTGAAATCTATAATTATTGTATGTGTTATCTCCAGTGTTTTAAATGAATACCGTTTCAGAATCTGTGATATTGTTATCTAAAATCTTTTAAAGCAATTTTAATTCTGTGAAGATATTAAATATTAGTATAGGTTACCAAAAACGTCTAGTCTTCCATAAATTTAGTTGTTTCCAAAATGGGAAAATTGAAAGAAACTTTAAAAGAAGGAGCGATTCAAATTGGCTCTGGAGGCTCAGCAGGTATTTTTTTAATTTTCAGTTGTATTGTGAAAAAATAAATGAATCTTTTTAGGTTTTGTTGAGGTGTGTATTATGCATCCTCTTGATTTAGTAAAAACAAGACTACAAATACAGACAAAATCAACGGATAGAAATGATTCAAGATATTACAGAGGCATTATTGATTGCTTTGGAAAAATGTATAAACATGAAGGTTTGTTATCTTTTTGGAAAGGTATATTACCTCCTATTTTAGCGGAAACTCCTAAAAGAGCTGTAAAAGTATGTTTATTTGTTAACTTTGCTGTACCTCTTTATCTGATTTGTTTTGTTTCAGTTTTTCACTTTCGAACAATACAAACAGTTTTTTATGTTTGGATCTTTAACTCCTACTCCATTGGTGAGTAATTGAGAGAATTTTTGAAATTTTAATACAAAATATGCCCAATAATTAGTTGAACTGAAATTTTTTTGCAATTATTAAATAAGGATTTTATTATTTGAAATAGAAAAATACAAAAACAAATGTAATGGGATTAAATGTTATATAATATTTTTCTAATAATAGACTAACAATATTGTATAAAGAATAGGTAAAATTACATCAATATATATATATATATATATATATATATATATATATATTGATGTTGTTCTATGCTGTTCTATGTTTCTAAATTCAGGAGGTCTTTTCTATAACAAAATTTCCTCAGCCCACCCCTTCCTGAAATATAACCCTTAAAAGTTGGTGACTAAAATTGAGTTTACATATTTGTTTTCTAAAGTTTTGGTCATGCTAGAAACTTGGAATTCTGTAATTTTCGTGGACTTCCAAAGGACTAACTATGGGAATGTTTTCAATATTACTGTTATATTATACGGGAGTAAAATTAGCAATCCTTACTACATTTTATATCAAAACTTTTATTCAGTATGAATAAAATTATAACTAGAAATCCTTGTTTTATTTAAAAATATTTTTTATTCCATTTTTGTCCCAAAACCAATACCTACAGAGAAAAAAAAATAAACACCACAATTTTTTTAATAAATTGAGTGGAAAACAGTAAAGATGTAAAATTTAATACGATTCATAATGAATGCTAGAAATGTAACAGTTATATTGAAAAAATACCCATAGTTAGTCCTTTGCAATTGCACGAAAATTACAGAATTCCAAGTATCTAGCATGACTGAAATTTTAGAAAAAAAAATTTAAACTCCATTTTAGTCACCACCTTTTAAGTGTGATATCTTGGAAAGAGCTGGGCTGATGAAAGATCTGATGATTCTGTGGGATTAGGTATAGGGCTACTAATTCGGCTTAAAACAAAATTCCATTTTTATGACTAAAAAAGTGTGTATAGATGATATAAGTTGATTTTAGGTCCTCAATATGATAAGAATAATGAACATTTCAAACAAACTATCATTAAACAAACAAATACAATTGAACTGGGGATTGGATAATCCCCTTATCGTAGAAAAAACAGTTTTAACAACAACCTTTGAAGAAATTGTTGCGAATAGACTAACTGACTTTTTGGAAATATTTAAACTGATTTCTAATAAACAATTCGCACTTTGCAAGGGATTATCCACTCAGGATGCGATTGCCAACATAACTTCAAAACTCCACAATGTGATAGAAGTGGGAAAGCCCTCCCTGTGCATATTCCTAGATTTGTCAAAGGCAAAAAATTATAAGAATCTTTTCTTGTAAAGCATTCAATTCTCTACAAAATATGTTCTGACTTAACTAGTCTGATGACTTGTTAAAGAGTTAATAAATTCCAAAGTTGGAAATGGGAAATTGAAATTTTCGACGCGGCACCTCTTAATATTAATATTAAGAGCTCTAAATTTTTCTCGATTTTTTTTCGTCATTTCAAACTATATTTTCAATATTAATAAGAGAAAAAAATAGTCGATTTTTTTTAAACACTCTACTGTACACATATATGAGGAGCAAAAATTCAAATTTTCCACTTTAGTGAGAAAATGGCCCTTTTGTTTTAAGAGGTAATGAGTAGGTGGTATTTGTTTTTTTGTAAAACTGATTAAGGGGGTTATATAAGCTAGGATAGTATCTGAAATAAGGTAAATACTTTTTGTTAAACCAGCCATCACTAAAAAATGGACAAAATTCTTTTTGTATTTATAATGTGGATAATAACTTTTTTGACGTTTAGCGATCAGGATTATACTCTATTTGATCGCAATGAAAAGGAACCTAATTTTATTCATAAATGCTACAAACAATATAAGAAATCAAGCAAAAGAAAGTAAACAACTAGTTCTCCATTCTCCTCGTTACAGTCACAGTCTTGCGAATCATCTTCACATTCGCCATGCAAAATTCTACTTGGTACACTGGCCAGGAATGTCGTGAAAAATTGAAGTTTTTCATCCCAATTTTCATCGCAAAGTAACAGCAACGTCTGTAAGCTTTTGCTTATTTTAGTAATCAATTCAAATTTTTTTGAAGTATTGTCATGTCGTTATTTTGGCTCCACTTTTATTCTAACCAAGCCCAGTCTGTCAGTCTTTTCTAAAAATGATCAGCTTCATGTCTTTTATATCTATAAACTTTTTCAAATCTTTATCCAGTGCTTTGTAATCTTGAATCAACCAATCTTCTCCAAGTTGTTTTACTGTACCAATTTCCTCGTAGATTTTCATGTATTCTTGAACTTTAAGCAGTACTTCATACTTATTTTTTCAAGTCTTCCAAAGACCCCTGCTGGCTGGCAAAAATGAGTGCCCTCTGACTGGGAAGGTTACTCTTATTTCTTGAAGAGAAGGAGGGGCATACCTCGTCAGCGAAAGAGCTAATGAATACATTACGTAAGAATTTTTATTTTCGCCTGCATATCCGTTGGCAAATGAAAGTTGAACTCTACAGCTAGCCTTATATGACTTCTTGGAAAATTAACCAAAGCGGACGCAATTTCATTTCCTCCCCTTCCTGCTTAAGTTTCTTTCCATGTGTAAAAAAATGGAGAGTGAGTTTTATAATCAGTTATGTAGAAATTATAAAAGGAGAATTGTCTTAAGTAATAAGCCTCACCAATTGAAAATTTGGGAAGATTTTGTACTAGTTGGAGTTGGAAACAAAACACCTGTGAATCCGGTTCTTCTCGCTTCATCAATGTTTTGAATTGTTTTGCACTTAATTTCTGAATACGCAATTTGGTTAAAATAGTCACTTTCTTGGTAGCATTAATTAATTAATTTTTCCAATGTTACTCATTCATTTTTCGAAAAACTCTTAGAAAAACTTGTGTTCCATATAATGATACTATTTCTATATCTGGTTTTTCCTTAATTTAGTTTTTTACTTTCAATTTAATGTAGATTGCAGTCATCTATCATTTTTTTACACTTGAATCTGTGTTTAATTTAAATTACTACTCTATTTTTTTATTTGAATTCATTTATATACTTTTTGCTTTAGACTTTCTCACTAGCTGGTCTTGGAGCAGGTGCAACTGAAGCAGTGTTTGTAAATCCTTTTGAAGTGGTAAAAGTCTCCCTACAAGCTAATAAATTAAAAACTAAAGAAGCACCGAGTACTTGGACTGTTACAAGAACTATTATTAATGAAAATGGTTTTGGATTGAAAGGGCTCAATAAGGGACTTACTGCTACTATTGCCAGAAATTCAATTTTCAATATGTTCTACTTTGGATTTTATCACTCAGTGAAAGGTTTACTTCCCGAATATGAAGTGAGTATTTACTCTTGTTTTAGCACCAATGTTTGCTTTGCTGTGAATAATATTGAGAAACAAATAATGAGTATTTTAGGGTTTTTTATTTTTATTTTTTTTTAAATTTTTTAGACAAAATTGTAATTGTGTTTATAAAGTTATCGATCTATATTTCTTTCATTTATTGCATTGCCCTTTTTTCATTTCTAGGATATGAATTTTATTTCTTGAATTTTGGTCTTTCTCCCTGTTAATCATTCTATTACTCATTATGATTACTAATTAGAAATGTCTAGAAATGATTTGAGAATTTTGTTACATAAGCTCTGCTCTTCTTTATCTAGCTGAATTTTTTAGATTTATAAAATTCATTTATTGTTTAAAGTATGTTATAATAACTAATTTATCATCTTCAGAGACTGAAGTTTAACTTCCGTGGTACTAAGCATTATATTCAGTATGCTCTTTTTTTGTTTAGTTTAGTCTAAATTCTTTCTCCTCATTTACTTCGTTTTTGTCATTCCCTTTTTCCGTTCATGTAATTTATCTCTTCCACCCACTAGTTCTTTATCTCTCCTATACAAAGGCTATACTATGCTGTGTCAATACACAGCATTCATCTGTCCTATCTACAAGAAGGGTTTAAAACTAAACTGCACCAACTACAGAGGTATTTCCTTACTGAACGTCACCTACAAAGTAATGGTCAGGAAACTGCCGAGAAGGCTGAAGATCCTTGAGAAGTGTCACGAATACAACATAAAAGTACATTAACTCTTCATAGACTTTCGGCAAGCTTACGACAGCGTAAAAAGAAGCTGCCTTTATGAAACGCAATGTATACTTCGTGTGTCAGACAAGCTAATAAGACTGGTGAAGTTGAAAGTAACACAACATCATGCCGATTCAACGTTAGAAGAGGTCTGAAGCAAGAGGATGCTTTTATTGTTCAATCTGACCTTGGAAAGAATATTTAGGAGACTGCAGATCTACCCGGGAGGAACCCTACTCAACCGATGAAAACAGAAGGTGACTTACGCGGACAATGTTGAACTGCTAAGCACAAGGAAAATAGAGTTTAGGAGGACAGTTGTCTGGGATGCCAAGATTCTTAAAGGACCATAGCTCCAATTGGAAGGAAGAATGTAATGGCTATGCATCTTAGTATTTGTCATTTTTTGTTTTTTGTTTTCATTCCTCAATAAAATAACTGTTAGCTCTTATTTTCCTAAATTCCAGACTGTTATTCTCATTTTTTTTTTCAAATACTAATAAAATATAAATTATTTATACAACATTGGAATTTAATTTCAAAGTTCACTTTGTATATTAAATTTTTTTTATTTAATCTATATTCGTTTCTATTTTTAGAATCCCTATCGAGAATTCTTCAAGAAGATTGGACTAGGTTTTATTTCTGGTAGTGTGGCTTCATGTCTGAATATCCCCTTTGATGTAGCCAAATCTAGAATTCAAGGACCTCAACCGGTTATTGGCGAAGTTAAATACAGGACAACTATAAATTCAATTGTTATAGTTTATCGAGAAGAAGGGTGAGTAATATTTGCAATCGATTTGCTTTTTAAAACATTTAATCCACTCTGGTTATTTGGATTGATGAAATTTTACAATCCATATTTAAGCAACTTCCCATTTATTTATATATAAAGGCTTACATTTAGGTCTATAGCCTTGTAATTTCTCTCCACTTCTTTCAGTCCCTTGCTTTTTCTCTCCAGCTTTGGATGTTTCTCTCTCTTCCACCGCTTCCATCCATCGTTTCAAGAGTCTGTCTTCCTCCATTTGTTCTAAGTGACCTAACCATTGAAATCTTTCTTTATAAACGCGCTGATTGGAGCCTCATTGAAAAGTGTGTAAATTTCGTGGTTTCTTCTCTCCCATCCTAACTCTTTTTCCTCCAAAAATTCCTTTTAATATTTTTCTCTCCCAGATTTCCAATTTCTGTTTAGTTTTATTCGTCATTATCCAAGTTTTACAGGTGCATGTCAAGATGGGTCTCAACATTGTCTTATAAATTCGAACTTTTTGTTTATCTCTATACCTTTTTCAATGTTAATATTCTTCTAAGGATGCTTGTAGGTACAGCTATTACTTTTGGCAATTCTTAATTCGATTTCCTTCTCTTCTTGGCATTTATTATCTAGTAGTACACCCAAATATATGAAATTTTCTACTTCTCCAAATTCTATTATCGTCCCATCATGTTTATAAACTTAAAATTGTTTTTTGTCTTACTTCCACATTTATTCTTTAGTTCCATAAACTTTCTTTTGTCATTATTGAAGTGTAGGTCTATCTGCTGCTTTTAATAGTTGTTTTGTGGTTTTTTCAAGCTCTCTTCTGTTTCTTGCTATCAACGCCACATATTCGGCAAAAGTTAAGTATTGATGACTTCTGTTATTATCATACCTTTTTTGTTGATATTGGTTCTTCTCATTATGCCTTCTAAAACTACATTAAATTATACCTTTGATAGGGGGTCGCCTTGTCTAAATTCTTGTTGTGTTTTCCCTTTTATTTACTGATTTGAAATTTTTTAATTTCTAATTACTTAATTCCAATGATGATCAAATGAAAAATCCACAAAACAATTGATTAATTAGTGGTAATTAATTAGTCTGCTCTGAAATTAATTTTGATTATCAAAATTTATTCCATGATGTCTTTGAAGTATTTCTAACGTCAACACTTTACAGTATTGTTATATTTTTATCTGTTTTCATCAATGTGCTGGAATTGTAAATAGTTTTTTCATATTTGTTGAGAGTCAAAATATTTATTTTCACTGTAGCTTCTATCTTGCAAAAGCAGAGTAATAGACAGCTAAATGCGAATTGAATTCAAAATAAGAAGATTAATATCTTAATGTCCAACAAAAAGTCCATGTATTAATAATTTTTGTTATATTTTTAGGTTTGCAGCATTATATAAAGGCCTCCTGCCAAAAGTATTGCGTTTGGGACCTGGGGGGGCTATTATGTTGGTAGTATATGATTACATGCACGAATACCTGACAAAAATTTTGAAATAACTGTCTAAATGTTGTGTTTTCATTTTAGACAGTTTTTAAAATATCATATCAGTTTTAAAATGCTAAAACGACTGTCCGCAGATGGTTATTATAGTATGCGCAGTATATGATATAATTAATTTGCTAAAATTGAAAATCGCAAAAAACAAATTCATTTTCCAAATAAGGTCTATCGTAACCTATCAAAAAAGGTTTGAATCAGTTTTTATAAGGAAAGTGGTGTATAAAAATATTCCACAGCTAAAAAACTTTGATAAATTAATTTAAAGGCCACAATAATAAAGTATAACATACTAATTGCCATTTTCTTCATGAAATAGTTAAACCTTAGTTTGCATTATCTGCTATCTGGAAAATAACGTTAACTAAAAGATAACTACGAGTGAAGAAAAGTGATAAGTATTTTTAAATCTCATAATTACTTTACATAAGTTTTCTGTTTTAAACAAATTACCTTGTGAGTTGACATTGACATTTTTAATTGGAACCTATTAGATGCTTATTCTTGGTAAAACATGTTTTTCGAAATAAATTCACCATAGTTTTCTGATGGTGATTTAACTTTATTAGTATAACTGACAAAAAATTCACTTTTTTTAATTTAAAAATTGGTATCTGATTCCACAGGCTTGCACTTCTCCAACGAAACGAGTCCTAATAAATTGACGTTCTGGGTGTCTGAAGATGAACTCGATGCTCATGAGCCACGTCTACCTGTCTAGTAGGTCCTGTAAATACTGCTGAAGTTGAGATTATGTTAGACAGTTGGGAACAGAATCTGCTATAGTGTTATCGGACAAACAGAGTC
Organism: Diorhabda carinulata; assembly: GCF_026250575.1. NCBI lineage: Eukaryota > Metazoa > Arthropoda > Insecta > Coleoptera > Chrysomelidae > Diorhabda > Diorhabda carinulata. Next base: position 51,947,185 of record NC_079472.1, on the reverse strand, counting down.
AAGTCAGCGACATTTCTTCTATGCTCTAAACTATCCAAGTTTTTGGACTCTAGGTCGCCTATAAGTCGAATTGATCTCTTCTATGTTGAGTCGAGCTTCCTCAGGGTATGTTTGGGAGCTGAGCTCTAAATATACGAGCAATACTCCATAGATGGTCGAATCTGGTCCTTGTAGAGGATTAGAAGCTGTTGCAAAGTATATAGCTTTTTGGTCTTAAAGAGGGCTCCAAGTTGTCATGAAGCTATCTCAGCTAGTTCGGCCATGTGACTATGCCAAGACATATCGCTCCCAACTTCAACACTAAAAAAGCGAATTTGTGGTGATGGTGATATTTTATGTCCAGGACTAAATCCTGAGCTGTGGGCCCAGCCTCCTTTGTAGAAACAGCAGTCTGTTTCTCTGCTGTGGTGATCTATTGCTGCCTACAGATTTGGGTGCTAGTCGAATTGATTGAGGCGGCTGATTTGCACAACGAGGTTACTATCGTTAGCGAAGCAGATCGGGTTTGCAGTTTTGTCGAGTAGATCGTTGATGTACAGGAGAAAGAGAGTAAGTTGCATCTTTGCAGAATACCATCGTTGACCTTAAACCTTTCTAAGGTGTGTCCATCAATACCGTACTGTATGGATCAGTCTTTGAGAAAGCTACTAAGCCAGACGATAAGTGACAACGACAAAACGTACGATATAATATATTTAGAAGAATTGCATGCCAAAAGCCTTCGATATGTAAAGTGAGATTGCTTTGGGTTACCCATATTTCACTTCATACGCTGGTGACATAGGCAAGGAGATCTCCAGTTGATCTATGTTTACTAAAGCCGTATTGATGGTCGCTGATGATGTTAGCAGACTCAAGATATTTCAAGATTTGCTGGTTAACGACTTTCTGACTTTTCTATGGACTCAGTAATGGCTGGGACTAAAGCAATTGGGCGGTAGTTGTTGGGGACCGTCTTTTTTCCTTTTCAAGATATGGGTTGAAACCGAGAGAGTTCCCAATCTGCAGGGAAGAATGAATGGAGTTATAATAGCTTTATTCATATTTTCTGTTCCAAATTACTCTTTCAATTTCGGATTTTTTGCTTCTGAATTTCGTACATGTCGGAGACCCATCATCATATGGCTTTGAAATATAGTAAAAATAAATAAATAGTGATTTATTGTCGGCATTATTATTAAGATTCCAAAGAGGTCAATGTGATAGAATTTATTAGAGACATTATGCATTATGCGAATCCTGTTGCATTTTGAAGTATTTTGATTGTATACAGGTTGCTTCTAAATTCATTCATAAAAATTCCATATGTGATTGCCAGTATGCAATTATGATGGATCATCACAAAATTTCATCAGCCCACTCTGTACCCAACAATTATGTTTTATTTTTTTTTCTCAAGCAACAAGAAAGTTTGACATTATTCTAGTATTTTAATTGAATCTTTTTGGTTATCGAGTAGAAAATGAATTGGAACCAATTCGTCAGTTTTTCGTCTCTCCATTCTTGTTGAATTTTAATCAGAGTAGGAAAAGAAATCTTCTGTAGCTCATTACGGCTCTTGTGATTTCTTAACCTGTTTCATATGCCGACTAAATTTCCAATACATTCGTATGTTTTGGTGTTTTAGCCCAATCAAATATAGAAGCCCCGATAGATCCAAGATTTCTCTCCCTGGCGTATCCCTCACTAATAATTTCTATATGTAAATTTGTATAGTGTTCAATTTCATTAGCCATTTCAATATTTATAAATTTTTGAAACGCACCTGTTATATTGGTAAAATCCATGTGTGATTTCTTCGGCACTGGTAGAATTTTCACACTATTTTTCCTTCGAGTTTTTTGACTCCAAATTGGGATATTTTGTCTATTTTTGGTTCTGTACTTTCCAATTAAGAAATGTTTATCACAACTGAAATCTTGTCTTTCATAATCACTCGATTCTATCGTGTCACTTATAATTCAATATAGTTTTGGTGATTTTTGTTGATTGAGGTGGACAAGGTATCAATTAAATCAATTAACAACTGTTTGCTTCAAAATATTTATCACTTCTTTCGTAGTACCAATACAAAAAAAAAACAGAAAATACAATAATAATATATGTTTCAATTACAACGAAAATAATATATTATTGTCACTTTGGCAATTCATTTTCGTTCACTTAATTTTAAGGTGTTTTCATTGACACAAAACAGTATCGAGAATCAAATCGCTGATGTATAGGGGAATGTATATCTTTATGAGAAGCATGAGTTGCAATTGTACAAGGTGGTAAGCGGAAAAGGAACTGCAGATTATTGTAAGCATCTCCTGGAAATTTAATGGTGTATATAATTTTGCAAGAAATTCAATTGATAGAGATTGGCACAAGAGAGGATAGTAGAGAGATTGAATTAAGTATAAAGTGAAGTAATAATAATAACATCATGCTTCCCTGAAACCAGTAATCGAAGTGTCACCATTAATCTGTCTTTTGGAGGAATCGCGCTCCGAAATTTTGTATCTTCCCTTGTAATCCGGTGTTTATCTAAATCCAGAAGGAGTTCAAATTGCACCATAGACATCCGGAGAAAAAATTCTATATTGCTGTGCATCTTCTACCCTCAGCTCATTTACAAGTGTGGAACATGCTCCTAATTCATATCTTCATTCACCTATTTCCTCGCCCAACAGACTCTTTTTTTACTCTCTGTTTTTGGACAATTTCGAGAATCCATTTATATGAATAAACTTGCCATTGTGAGTGGGGTCTCACACTTTCTCTCGAGGTCTCGAGACTGCAATGAATGTTGAGTTTCCAGAAGTGGTCTCAAGACCGAAAGTGATCGCAGATGGACAATAGCCTGAGACTAATGTCGAGACTTAGTCTCAGCTGAACACTTACCTTTGATTTTTAAGTGACGGACACTGTTTATAAAAAAATCAAATTCAAATGTACTCACCATATTTCATGAATTACTAGCCTCGCTCGCATTGAAGCCATTTTAGTATCAGAGATTATTACAATAGAGATAAATCAATCAATATGGTAACTATATTTTATGGCTTGGTTGGGATTATTAATTTTCAAAAATTACAACAAACCATGAAGTGTCAAAAGCATAAAATTTTATTAAAATATAACAACAAACATTTAAACATATTTCTCTGTAATAAAAATAAATAATTTTAACAATTTCAAAAGATATAAATGCAGAATATTAATCTAAGACATTTTAGTAGACTATATTATAAGTTTTTCCGTTGAGTGCAAATATGTGTAAATTCCAGTCATAAGACACACCCGAACAGGCTATATATAGTTGACCATGAGAGAATCGGGGCTTTTCTAAACTCCCGATACCTGTAATATCTGCTCTTGTGCTTTGTTATGTTTTCAATTAGAATGTAAGTTCAGTAGGAATAATTGAAATCATAATCAATAGCATCTAACCAAAAAATGACACCTAACCTCAAAAATTCAAATAGATTTATTCGCGAAAATTACGAAGTGAGCGACATCTGCTAATTTTCTTTCAAACTCCAGTAGAGGTAAACAACAAAGCCGGAATACCAACAAATTTTGTTGTTCTATGAACATAGAATAGAAAGTGTTATTTGAAATTTTAGTCTAAATAGAAAAACAACATACCTGTTTAAAGTGATTTTTTAATAGAAAAATAACCACACATCCAAAGATGCATTTAGAAAACAATAAAAACGTGGTAAAAATTGTAGTGTTACAAATGTTCTATTCTAATGGCCAATAAAACTCTTGTGTCTCTTTTTGGCAGTTTCGTGTCGATATGCAAGTATACCCTACTAACATGAAAAAATACATTTCCAATATTCAACTACATCATTCAGATTAAATTTTATCTCATGAGGCTGGAAAGCTAGACTTGACTTCTGTAGACAATGATATATCTGTCCTTGTATGGTAAAAGGGGAAAATCCGAGCATTTTTATATCTTTATCAACTTATCATTTGAAAGCAAGATATATACTTTCTTATTTTGCTTAAAAATTGCTTTTACTCGTCTGTGACACTTAACAATAAAGTTTTTAAAGGCTCTTCTGGTTCAACAAGTAATGGAAGTGAAACTTTACCACTGATATGATATGATAACAATGATAATCAAATGATGATTATGATATTAAATTGAAGGATCATATTGAAATCTAGTACCATTGAATACCTACCAATCCTTATGCATGAAATTTCGACGTCTCGTGGTCTGCATTTCTACATTATGAATTCTTCTCATCTGCGATTGTTCTGGTGATTCTATCGCTCTTCTAGTTGCCTGCAGCGTAACTTGTCTTTCTGAACGAACTTGTACCTGAAGAGGAGTTCCAGTTGCTCTCAAAACACATTGTCGCTCTGCTTGCTGTTGTCTTCTCAGCTCTGCGTGAACCGAAGATTCTTGATTTCGTGCAACTTTTGCTGCACGGACCTGCGACGAGTTTTTGGATAGATCAGATTTCCGCTTTCGAGTCATTTTTAAAGAAGAACAAAGTAAGAATTAAAACCAAAGAGTAAGATCTAAAATAAAGAATAGCATCTAACCACACAAATAACATCTAACCTAATAAATTCAAATAGTTTTATACTGCATATACAGGGTGAGTCGGGAGGAGCGCATCAAACTCTAGGAGTGTATTATACACGTTAATTTAATGTAAAAAAACTCATATGTTCTTATCCGATTTTCATTTGTTTTCAAGTTATAGCATATTAACAAATAAACAAATTATCACATAATTCTTAATCATAGCGTTCTTAAATAAATGTACCGCCATTAACTTTTAAATATTTTCTGCTTCGTCCACGAAGAGCGTTTGTTACTCTCCCAATTGGGGATCTGGAGATCTTGCAGGCCAATTAATGGGACCTCCATGACCAATCCAACGCCCTGGTAAACGTTCGTCCGAATGCTGCTTGACCTGACGAGAGACATGTGCAGGAGCTCCATCGTGCTGATAGTACATCTGCATTCTAATATTTACAGGAACGTCCTCCAGTAGGCCTTGTAATTCAATTTGTAAAAAATTTAGGTAGTTGTCTCCTGTGAGACGATTCTCCAAAATGAAAGGGCCAATTAAATAACTGTCAACCATACCACACCACACGTTTACAGAAAACTGATGTTGAAAATTGCTTTCGACTGTTGCGAGGGGATTTTCGTCCGACCATACATGATAGTTACGAGTATTATTAATACCATCACGGGTAAATGTAGCTTCATCCGTAAAGAGTATACTCGATACAACACGATGATTATTATTTATCCACCGACAACTCCATATGGTTAGCGTAATCCTCTGGTTGTAGGTGCTGTACTCTTTGTAGGTGATAAGGATATAAGCCTTGATCGTGGAATGTGTTTATCACCCTTTTTAATGGAATTCCCAATTGAGTGGCAATTCTCCGTGAGCTAGTAGTTCTTCTACTAGCTTTACTAGATGTAGAATATTTGTTACTTCTATCAAACCTTGTCGAGTAGCGCGTTCAGATGATATGTTAGCACTGGGAAGCTTACCAGTCTCGCATAATTTGTTAAAACTCCAATAATTAAGTTTTTATCAGGATATCTTTGGTGTGGAAAACGTTGATTTATTCCTCAGCAGCAGCTGTAGCATTTCCATAATAGAAATCATAAACAAACACCATATTTGCATATTCTAAATTTGAATAAGTATCTGATATTTTGCAACACTAACAATCACATAAATTCGAAATTAAATGTTCAGTTACTGTTCACTGTACACTGACAGTTCATCAAAACGTCAGAATTATCAAATTCCTTTGAGCCTCGAACATGGCATACTTTGATAATGTTAAAATTCAGATATAAGTGGAAAGCTAGATGAACATTTTTAATTACTCCATAACTTGAAAACAAATGAAAATCGGATAAGAACATATGATTTTTTTACATTATTTTCACGTGTATAATACACGTGAAGTTTGGTGCGCTCCTCCCGACTCACCCTGCTTAATGATAGAAAAAAATAACAATAAATATAGAAAAATTCCAAACATCCAATTATACTACTATGTGAAATTATAGTTTCACATGTAACCACAAAAATGACATCTAAACTAAAGAATTTAAATAGTTTTATACCGCACATATAATGACAGAAAAAAATAATAATAACTATAAAAATTCCAAATATCCAATTGACTATAATTTCAGTATCTAACCACAAAAATGACGTCTAACCTAAAAAATTCAAATAGTTTTAATCAGCATATGTAATGACAGAAAAAAATAACAATAAATAAAGAATCATTCCAAACAGCTGAAACTATAGTCAATTGGATTGGATATTGACGTGACCGTCGGTAACACGATGCAACGGTATTACAGTACTCAGGGCTGGAACTTCATTACTGGACTGCTAGATGGCGTTGAAGAAGCTTGATTTCGAGATTTTTTGACAAATAATTTTTTTGTTTCGTAAAAAATATTTTTTTTCATAAAAAGTATCCTGTTACTTCTAATACCCCCAAGAATATGCGTAACAAACATCCACATTTATGATATTAGTAAGGATATAATAAGTAATTTCATATAAGCAATCACCTGTATTTTCCTGATAGGATGCCAAAGACTAATTTAAACATTTTTGTAAGGTACGATAATCCTAGTACATGAAATTTGCAATGGGAAATATGAGTGAAAACTAATAAAATTAGATAAAGTTTTTATTATTTTTGAAAATTCACTAGTTTTGTTTGCAATAAGTTACCAGTCATTATGTATTTTGTTTTGTTGTGTTTTGTTATTGTATTGATACAGTGTTTTAAAAAATTTATTTGTATATAGTATACAAAGTGAGACTTCTACATGTTTACAATGCATTGTTTGTTCGTTTTTCTATTAATATATTTTATTGCATCTTTGGTAGTTTTCTTTGCCTAAAGTTTTAGGCTTTGGCTTCCAATATGGCTGTGTAAATTTACTAAATCAGTCTTGAGTTGGTCGAATATATCCGTAAGGCTGCAAAACAATAAAATGTGAAAAAATATCTTATACATGTGAAAACGAGAACAATTAAATTGATTAAAATTAATTTTGAAATACAATAAAAATATGAAATTACAGTAATATATAATATAAATGAAATAAAAACTTCTAGCAATGAAATAAACAGGGATAAAAAACCTTGCAGACGAGATGAATTCTCACCACTGCCTTATGGGAAAATAAATGAGTAAAAATATAAAAATTCCTAATTAGAAAACAATAATTTCACCTCAAATTAATTGTAAACTCAATCTTTATAAAACCAACAAACAAAGTGGAAGTATTGAAGATAATTTATAATTTGGAAAATAAAAATGGTGGTATTGATATATGTCAAATCTATTATATCTAGTCTAATAAGCGATACGTTGGCAAATATATTTAATAATTGCATAGATAACTCAATTTGGCCAGATGCACTAAAACTTGCTGATTAAAATTTAAAATATATTAAAACTGGTAGTAAACAAAAAATCGAAAACTATACACTGATATCATTAATATCCAATATTACTAAAATTTTCGAAAAAAATATTGAATAACAGATTTTATTACAAAAAATAAAATTCTGAGTTCAAAACAATTGGGCTTTATGAAATATAAAGAGACGAAAGACGCGCTCAATTATATCACAAATAAAATATATGAGAATTTAGACAAAAGTACTCCGATAGGGATAACGTTCATTGATTTAGCAAAAGCTTTCGGCTTAATAAATAGCTATCTTAATGGTAGAAAGCAAAAGGTCGAGATAATGGATTCGATGGAAGATGGATTCGATAAATTTAAACACCCAGTGTATTTTCTTATAGATTTCACTAGGTACTATCTAATTTATGTTTTAAATATATTATTCACATTAATAACTAACACATTACTCAATAAGTCGTAAGACTAACTAAGAAAAACATTTTTTTTCTAACTTCTCGATGCCGTGCTTGTAGAAGAATTTGTCTTTTGCCTCAAAATAAGCTTCAGTTTCAGCAAATGCTTCTTCTTTTGAGCTGAATTTCTTACTGATGAACATTTTTTTGAGATCAGCGAATAGCCAGTAGTCACTGTGCGCCAGATCTGGACTATACGGAGGATGAGAAAGCAATTCAAAGGGTAATTCGTTCAATTTAACCATCGTTGCCATCGTATTGTGAATCAATGCATTGCCTTGGTGAAACTATGGTTTTTTCTTCGTTTTTGCATAAAAACGATCCAAATTCGAATAGTATTCGCTATTGATTGTCTCTCTCTTTTGGAGATAGTCGATGAAAAATATTCCATGCGCATCCCAAAATACTGAAGCCATAACCTTCTCAGCAGATTGTTGTACCTTTGAACGCATCAGACGTGGTTCACCGGCAGCGGTCCACCCAGATGATGATCGTTTCGATTCCGGAGTGAAGTGATGGATACATGTTTCATCCATTGTCACATATCGATGCAAAAAATTCCGATTTATTACGTGTAAACATGGCCAAACACTGCTCTGATTTATCAACACGTTGTTTTCGATCACTTTCAAAAATGCTTTCTCATAGTCAAATGTTCATGCATAATCTCTTTACGGCCTCAGCTATCTAACACAATTCCAATTTACGATTAGATATAACTATTTTGTTGATTTTTTTGATGTTTTCTGGAGTAACCCCCTCAATTGGACGAACAGAACGTTCATCATCAGCGTTGTTTGTATAACCACGTTCAAATTCACCAAACCAATAAAAAATGGTTCTTTTCGATCATAGTCCGGTTAACAGTACACTATTTTTTTTATCAAGAAGCAATGATAAATTAACATACGAAGTTGTTTTGAATCTTTTGTTTTGAAAATAACAAAAGTAGCTTCACTCAAATGGCTGTCACTTTTTTCTAACTATGACATGAATTTTATACATAGTTTTTGAACGCTGGTACTTCATACACGTCATATGGATTTGACCATGGCAGCGCCATCTGTGTGTCAGTCACACTACTTATTGAGTATTGTCATAAATTATAATCAACGCTTGTGATTCGTGTTCTCGTTTATCATATACTTTGAAATGTTCTTTGGTATTTATATCGTCTAGTCTAAAAAATCTATTTTGGACAAATTCCTCGGACTCACTAAAATTTGAACATTTTATAATGTCTATTAGATAGTAGCGGTTTCGAGGCCGACTTAAAAATGTGATTTCATAACAGATCCTTTCAATTGATTTAAAAGAAATTGGCTACTTATAAATTAATGAGCAAATAATAAAGACGAATTATTTTTTCTTTATTCATCAAGATATGTGGCTCTTTCAAAGCTATTTGAAACATTTTTTTAATATTCCAAAAGAAAAAAACTCACTTGGCTATTAACCTTGCTGATATTGTGTGAAGAAATAATTTTATTATTAAAAGTATTTTCGAAATAATTGTTAACGTCTCATTTATGTTGGATAAAGATTCTCCATTGATATTTCTATGTTTTTTCGATACTGTATAAATAACCGAATGTAATAAATTTTTATGTAGAGGTTGAGTAAGACACTAAACCGAAAATGCCCTTTGCTTTTTTGATTGGTAGTTTTTATCCTTATAACTGTGGCTAGAAGTAATATATAAATATTTTATACCTTCTCTGATATGAGTCTGTTTTTTCTTGTATATCAGTTTCGGTAAAAGTGGCAGTACTTTTGGTTTCTGTGTTTACTTGGATTCCTATAGATTTTACATCCTGGAACAAAAAAATATTGTAAACGCAATTAATAGGGATAGTTCCAATCCAAATACTTTGGAAGTACAAGGTGGCGCAAAAAGAACGCATGAATTTTAAACCAGTACAATTTGCTTTATTTTGATTACAGAAAAAATGGACTCACATGAATAAAATGTTTAGATTATTCAATTTATGAGTTTGTTTATTGGAATATCGATATGCACTGTTTGTAGTGAACGAATTACTTACGACTTACTTCGAAGTTTTCCATTACTTTTGATTATGGAGTGTAGAGAAGTAGGAACATCTCTGGGTTAAAAAATGTGAGCCGATTTTTGATGGGAAAATAGGTGGCGCTGAAAATAACTGTATAGTAATGCTTTAAATAATGCACCGTGATAATGAAATTAGTAGTATTAAAATAATGAAACGATTAACAAAACAGAATCTCGTTAGTCTCGATATAGTAAGTGTCTAACTTCAGATCTCAATCCCATAGTACAATCAGCGTCACGTAATATCCCTACAGAATTCAGACCATATTTTAAACGTACCGTCCATAAGAGATGTTCCTCCTTCTCTACACTCCATACTTTTGATAATCATCGTTCAGGATGCGCTGCAGCGAGCGTCGAGACAAGTTCAGAACTGGAGCGTGCCGCCTAGTTAAGCGGCGAGGACTTTGAGGAACTGACGCCCTATCTCTGTCGACATTTTGTAGAGTTTGCACCGTACGAGGATGACTCTGCTCATAACGACTTCTGCTTCATAACTGATCCAGTTGTGCGAAAAGAGGTAACCCAACCGAAGTATTGTGTTGCGATCATGTATCGAACTATTTCGTGGAGCATTGAACTCTGTGCAGAAAAGTCGTTGAACAGTAATAACAGTTTCATTACTTTTGAAGAAAAAAACTAGCTACCGCCCCTCCGCTCCGCTCCTCTCACTCCCACTACTTAACTCAAATTTATGCGTTCTTTTTGCGACACCCTTTATATAATGATAAAAAAAACTGTTACCTATAAATAATTAAAACAACATAAATATCGCTGCCAATAATATAATTTTGTCACTTTTAAATCTATATTTAAATTTTGAAGAATTGTGTTTTTACACGTTTCTTTTACTACGTCATCCCCATTAATATTTATCTGTCACTCGAAACTGAAAAATTCCCGGCATAACAAAGACATAACACATTTTTTTCCATAATCAATTTTATTTTTTTACATAGTTTAATCCTTCCAAATAATGGTTGCCGTCATTTTCCTCAAAATAGGCGTTTACGTAAGGGGTATGAAGGGTGCTACTTAAATTTTGAGATAGACAAGTAAAAAAGAATATTTACAATTGGATATGGCTGTATTGTTTTTCAAAATATTCACCATTAAGATCAATACACTTTGCATGCGTTTGTACCAATTATCGTAGCATTTTTTCCATTTTGATTTAGGTACCTCCAAAACTCATCAACCGGTTCTTCAGGTGTACAAAAACGTTGATCTCGCAATTTATTTTTAATCTGCGGAAATAAGAAATAAGTATTGGGTGTCAAACATGGACTGTACGGCGAATGACCTATCAATTCGTTGTTTCGATTGTTCAAAAACATTTTTGTTTGACTTGATGTGTGAGAGCTCACTTTGTCGTGATGGTGAACGATTCGTTTTCTGCGATTGGTTTTCCCGATTTTTTTGAACACTTCTGGCAAACAACCGCTTGTATTCCAATCATAATTGACCGATCTACGTTGCTTTTATGGAAAGATGGCGACATGTCCAGTTATTTCGAGAAAACATTTACTTCGAAGAGCTTCTTGCGCGAACAACTTTTGTTGGACTTGCCCAAGTATGACTTAATCTCATGGTAAGTCACATGACGATCTTGAAATAGTAGTTTACGCACAGCATTGATGTTTTCTGGCACAACAGCCGATTTTGGACGACCTTCACGACATTCATTCTGTAGCGAAGTGCTACCAAAATTGAAATCGGAAAACGAGCGAAATATGGTGCCTCGAGATGGTGCTTCATCACCAAAAGTCGAAGCGAGTTGATCGGCACACTGCCATTAGTTTAATCCACATCGAAAGTCATAGAAAATCATCGCACGATAATGTTCGTAATTTGATTCCGTTTTTTGATCAAGATGAATGTTCCAACTATCTATAAACAACTCAAATAGCACTCGTATCACAACACTAACTAGTGGCCACAGTTTTTGGCCGTCTCGAACACTCGAATGTCAGATGTCAGTCAAGTTGATTGGGACACGTTTGAATTTTAGCTGCCCAAAGTGCTGATATCTTCAGGTTAAAGTAGAAAATTTTTTAGCCAACCTTGGTATAAGTTTAACTTTTTACTGTAAAAATTGAAAGAAAAATTTTGCAAATTCCGTTGTTCTCATTAAACAATCCAAAATAGAAACAATCGATTCCTGTCGAATTAGACAATTCAGATTTATTAAAAACATTCAAAGCATAATAATATAATATTTAATCTCCTGACGATAAAAAAAGACTCTAAACTCGTCCTGTTACAGGGATAGTCTTCCTATCGCATAAAGAAATAAAAAAGATGGTCAGGATATTTTAATATACATTCAGTACTCATTAAAATATAGTTTTAATGAAATGATTCAGTTATCCTGGAATTTGGATTTGGTGAATGTTCAATAACATTCCGATGTCCCAACAGTTTCATGATTTGTCAGTATGAAATTTTCATTACAAGAGGCGCAATAAATTTCTTCTTCCAATTTTAAACCAAAAGTTGAAGTTAATTGAATAAAAGGTCGACCACCGTCACGCTTTCTGGATGTAAGTAATTCAATATCTCTCGAGTCTGGTAGCCAAGGATATAATTTTGTTTTTTCTTTCCGGAAACTATTAACATTTTGTTGAAAAAAAATTATTTAAACAGCAACTAAGATCTATCGATCTCCTAAATTCTCATTTTATTTTATCAGTTATCAAGATAGTCATATACTATCTACAACAGGATTCTTCAGCGCTTGATGGCTTGAAAAACGGTTTGGAGGACCACATTTAAAATACTTCATATGCAACTTTATCTATGAGTTCCAATTGGTATATAATACAAAAACTCGTTATTGTACTTTGACTAAATTTCATACTGCTTTAGCAAAGATATCTGTTTCGAAGCATTAAGTTCCATACAATTCCTAAGTTTTGTAAGTATAGGCATCGTTTTTTTGCAGCAACTCTTCTGAAGTCACTGAGAAGATTATTTAATTTTTCTGCACATGTAAATTTCAAACTTTTTCAAAATTCTTAATTCCTTTAATATGCCTTTTACAATTAAAAAAGATTAAAAATAATTTCGATACAAACGTTCTACAAAATGTGAAATTAAGATAATAAACTGCTATGTTGTATTCCTCGGTGGTTCGGTGGTAGTCAAGCATTTAACGAGATCTGGCACCAGGGACTGCAATACAAAATCAAAAACAAATTTCCTCCACATTATTTCTCGCTCCTCAAATCCAATCTAACTAAAAAAATTTTCCAAACAAACTTTTACAATTGAATCAAGGACACAATACACTAAAGTTGGAACATTCTCTGATGACAGAACCATCCTTTCTACTCATCAAAACTCACAAATACTAATTTATCGCACATACGCCATTATTATCCGAAGAGTTTGTACACTAATCAAGTGATATTTAAGCTTTGGAAATAGTCGGTAATCGCTGGAGGCAAAATATGGAGACAATAGTGGATGCTCGAATAATTAGAATCCTCTCTGAGCTATTGCGGATGTTGTAATAATGGAACTATGATTGGGTTCGTTATCCTAATGCAAAATGACACCGATGCTTTTCTTCCATCACCTCACGTAATTTTGAAACTTAATTGACATAATTAGCACCTATAATCGAGACTCTCACTTGTACGTGACCTACTAAAATTACACCTTCAATATCCCAAAATAAATTAATCTTCAGTTTGGCCATAATTATAGTATATTCCGCCGGATATGAAAGACCACTATCTTCAACCTGAAGATAGATTTGAGCTAGAGCAAACAATTCTCAGCATTTAAAACATGACTTCCTGCGACAACGATGGGTTATCAACTAAGTTATTTTCAAATTTTCCAGAAGAGATGATTAACGTTTTATGTTCTCTAATCAACGAATCCTTAGAAAAGGGTCCTTCGTTTAGCTACCTAAAAACAACTATAATTGTTTCCCTCCTCAAGGGTCGTGAGAAAAATAACACTAGTAACTATCGTCCTATTACATTATTACCAATCTTATCTAACATTAATTGAATGACTAATGAAAAACCATCTATTACCTTTTATTTTAAACATAATAGCTCAACAATTTGGTTTCATACCTACTAAATGTAATAATGACACTGTTTTCCGTTCTCAATGGAATATATACCTCACTTAACAATAAATTTTATACGGCTTCAGTTTTTTGTGATTTCGCTAAGGCCTTCGATTGTGCTGATCATGAAATTCTAATTAAACTAGAAAATTATGGCATCATTATACCACTCAAGCAATTATTCATATAGAAAGGAGTCTAATTGAATATCATATGATTTCTTGCTATAAGAAATTACAAGTATAAAACAAAAAAGAGCTAAAGCTATTTCCAAAGTTTCCAAATTTTGTGCCGTACAGTTTTATTACTTTCAGTTTTCCTATATCAATGTAACCACGTCCCAATTTGAAGCCCAACTGTAGTGCTATATAGTCTTTTTCACGAATGTGCACTTTGTTCACAAGCCGAACAATGTATCGATTATAGTCCACGCAGAATATAATGAAAAATAGAAAAATGGCAACATTGTACGAATTAGCCTCATAATTTAAAAAGAAAAATAAAAAGTATTGAGTGAAGAAATTACTTGTTGATCGCGTGAACTATTGTAATACGCTGCTAAATACTATTGGTGAAAAAATTTGGCTCTCTCATTTACAAAAAAGATACCATCATGTGTGATTTACGTGAATTTTATAACTGCTGCACAACCCTTTGTAGTATTAGGATGTTATGTGGGGCTGGAAGTTCAGACACTATTTGTGTAAATATATACAAACTCAGAAGTTTCCTCACTTTTCATTTTAATAATAGCGGAAGGCGGAAAACGTAAAGACGAGAGACCGAAGTTACATTGACTGACGTAAGCTGGAAGACTTTGATTCTACCCCTGCGTCGGCAGTCGCAAATCTTCTTATCGTCCCTCTAGATAACAATACTTACCCAATTAGACTTCCAACGAGCCCATTCACGTTCCGATATTGGATCCAACTTTGACCACAATACGGTATACAAATCGGAACGTGAATGCTCTGTTCAATATTCGTTAATCTTATATCCAAGACTGTTGTATAATGTACCCATTATAAGTCTACATGGCTCGGCCTTAATAATACCCATTAATCAAGGTAGTGTTGAATGAAATTTTTCTAGAACAGATTCGAACCCTGGATCTGTAGCTTGAATGCACGGAGCATTAAAACTAATCTATCAGTTACATTGGATGTGTTTGTCCTATATCTGTTTTTTATCATACCATGGCTTTTGAAACAATATAAATTTAACTCAAGACTGTCAACATTATTGTGTGTTTAGATATGGAACCGAGTGTAGCGATGTGAATTCATTTCACGGGTGATAAATTAACTCACTCTGTGGCCGCTAGGTCGGCGTTGTAATGAAGAGATGGTATCAAATTGTGTTAACCTAATAATAATAGTTATTATTATTTCTAGATAAAGAATTTTTATAAATAAAAGTAGTTAATATGTAAGGTAATTATATAAAAGTAGTGAAATATGTACAAATAATAATAGTTGTAAAATGCTTTACAAAGTTTCATCTCTGCCTTACTCCACGATCTTACAAGTAACCGTACCCTACCACGTCCATTCTCTAGCATCTCTAGATAGCAGCACCGCGCCATGGCTATTCAAACAATTAGAATTCGCACAAGACAACCAAGACGCCATATAAAAATTAGGCTTGGTTTCCAGAACTGTATGTAAGATTATGGCTTAGATTTCTCAGTGTTTTAATATTTTATTCAAAATTATGTTAAAAAAATAACTAAAAATGGATATAGAAACTGAAGGTGACCACCAGAAATCGATATAGTTGCTGAATTTGCCACATTGAATTCATTGCCGGAAAAGTCAAGGAAAGTAGATAATATGGCATATGAATTTTGAACTGGCAAAAATGATTAATATTAACTATAAATAAATATCACCGTCTCGTATCATTAGAAACTAATATTTATGAAAATAATACTTACATTTTGGTGTTGATTATTATGGAGATATTATACGATTATTATAATTTTCGATAACTATGAACAATAATATAATGTCTGAAATATTTGTTATAATAAAATAATAGTGTTTCTAATATTGTAATAAAACTTTCCAATAAAAATATTTAGTAATCGTCGATAAATTATAGTATTCTACTTGCGTATAATGAGTTATTATTCACTCGGTGATTCATGCCACTCACTAGTGTACGTGGCAGTGAAATTCACCCCGTGAATAATATACCCTCAAGGATAATATACTATTAATATGCTGATTCGAAGATTTTTTTCTACATAAAATCACATCTTTCAATATTCTATATATAATTATTTTTTTAATCCACTGCAATCCATTACAGTTTGAATAAATATATATATTGAGAAAGAAAATATTGTATTTTTGAAATATTTGAAATTATGGAGGATCTCAAGAGAAGCGAATTTGATGTAAAAAATTTATTAAGAACAATTTTTTCCAGCAGATATGAAGCTATATAGATGCTTTAAGGATATAATGTAGATAAGTTGGAGAAACCATCAAATTCCGATGATTTTCTTTTGGGAGTTTGTGACATCGTTAACTAGTTGTGATCTGAAAATAAGAATATCGAATAAGATTATCTACATCTTCGCCTGAATTTCAACAATGAAATATTTCATTTGAAACATGATTATAATCAATTTCTCATTTTGAAATATAAATTAGAAAGTATTTGTTTTTATTACATATATATACCCACCTATCAACTGAAATAATCAACTATGTTTTTAAATGACGAGGAACAATTGAAACAAATTATTTAAGAAGTAATAGTTTAATAATATTTTAATTTTTTTCTTCTGTTTTTATTACATTTTCTAATAATATTCGGAAAGTAGAATATAATGAAAAAAATAAGACAGTTCTGTGTAAATTATATCATAACGAAATATTTAAACTAAATAACATATATTTATAACAAAATATTCAAACAAAAACATAACTGATGGCTTAAACTAAACAAATATGCTATAATCGAAGTGATTTTGTCACTATTTTTTTCGACAATATCATCTCGGTCATAAAATACAACAGGGAAATATAGAAGCTATACCTAATAAAAAATTAATAAATAATATAAAACTAAATTTGGAAAATTATATCACAAATTTAAGCAAAATAAAGGAACCAACATTTTTCATGCCAGTCTATAGATGAAACGAAAGCTTTAGTTGCGTCCTATATTTTTAAATAGCTTGAAAATTGAACAAAACAATTCGGAAAAGAATATTTTCAACGTAATAATAATTTTTGAATAGCAAAACATTGTTAAGTTCTAAAAACTACAACAGAAGGAGGTAATGATGAAAATAACAATAAAAACAAGCAGGGATAACATAAGAAGAAGTAGAATCAACAAATTAATGTGATGTAGAACTACAATAAATTAAATTTTTGGCAAGAGCTAGAGTGGCTCGAATGAAGGAAGGACGAAGTTGTGAGACGATAAATAGAAGGGTAAAGAAAATGAGGGAGACTTGCAAGGGATAAACAAAACGAAAAATATGATAATAGATGCAATAAGTGAATTAAAGAGTACCATAAGCGATGGATAAAACGGTAAGGATATAAAGAAATTGAAAGATACTTGTTAACTGGACTATAGTGGGAATGAGCAACAGCGGAAGTTGTAATACGACGAGCGGAATAGTAATCACATCAAGAAATGAATATTAAGGAAAAAATGTGTTCACCCCAATAGTAATTTTTGGAAAGCAAAAAATTATTACTTCCAGAAACTATAAAAGAAAGATAATAATTTAGATAGGAACGAAAAGAACGAATCAATATAAGAAGAAGTACAGAGTACACTGTTCAATTACCACTACACCAACACTCACAAGTGGTGTAAACAGTGTATTCAGAATGAATATCGCCAACGGTTCCAGAAATTCCAACTTATAAGAAGAAGTAGAAGCAACATATTAATAAGAGGTAGAATTAAACGGAAAAGTATGAAGTACTTGGGGTAAAGAACAGACGAAGTTGTGGGAAAATGAATGGGAGGATGAGGACATAAAAGAAATGAAAGAAACATTGAAGAATGAATGAAAAGTATCACGACGGAATAATGAGAGTACAAAGTAATTTAGAGATACTTGGCAAACTTATGTAACTAATTAAAATTATGATAAAAGTTGAAAGCGTTGAATTATGGAGCAGGTGCGGTTGCTAAATGTTAAATATAGTGTGAGGGTACAAAAGAATTGGAGGATACTTGGTAAAGAGTAGGAAAAACAGTCTACTATAGATTACATTCAAACTAAGTTTAAATGTGAAAGCTTTGACTTGTGGAGCGGTCAAAGTTATGAAACAACGATTAAAAATATTGGAACACACAGGGATTGGGGATACTTGAGAAGTAAAGTATGTAAGGGAAGAGATATTGGCATTGAAGAGGGTAAGTTGTTAAATAACGGACAAGAGAATAACCACATCATGAATTGTTTATTAAATATGTTTACTAAAAAGCATAAGCTACTGATTCTGTAGTACGAGTTTAATGGAAAGCATCAAAAATATTATAAAATATGACATTAGTGACGTAAAGTGCATAATGCAAAAGGACAAAGTAATATTCTACAGAATCTCAGTTCAATCACTACAGTAATGTTAAAAGATTATTTATAAAAAAGAAATGGTGTGAATAAGAACGTACTGAGAATAGATTGATAAAATAAACTATGTACAGTTCATTTATAGTTAATGTATCACTTTTAAAGTCAGCTCTTGTCGAAACTATACCCTCACATTCTCTTTTTTTGTTTTTTTATAAATTTAAAGCGAACGCTCTGAAGTTGTAATTAGTGTATCTTTCTGAAGTGACAAAAAATAATAATATGAATAAATCAAATGATAGACGACGCTCAGTTTCAATAGGAATCATCTTAAAATACCTTTGAGTAAGCGGTATAACTGGTAGACTCGACAGTACCAATTATCATCTCAATATGGTGATGATAGATGGCTACAGCTGGCGAAAAAGATAAGGCGACTTGAATGATGATGGTACTATTCATTTTTTGGTATTACGACTCGTGAGTATTATGTAAAATGCCTAATTAGTCATATAATATGAAGAAAATGGAATTAAACAAACTTCAAACTAATAGCAAACTGTTGAAAACGAACCGAAAAAAAAACTGAAATAGTCATATGGAGGTGGTCTTAAAACATGAGCGACAAATGTCTAAGTGGAATAGAAATTCTTTGGTTTTGATCTATCTAGAATAGCTTTGAATGATATATAAATTTTTCTTTACAAAATCATAGTGAATATAAAGCAGTATTAAAAATAGCAACGAGACTCTAATCAATCGAAAGATTAGCTCAATGGACTTTTCACAAAGATACATTTTTTAGTGATTCTAGTAGTATTTGTTATAGCTGGAAGGAAAACACCATTAAGTTAACAAACTTTTGCAACAAAAGCTTTCTTATAATAGTTGTTTTATAATATGTGTAAGAAGCTATATTAATAATAAAAGCGAATGTTTGAAATAATTAAAAAATTGGAGCTATTGTTTGGAAAAGGGAAAAGGTAGTTTAGTAACTGAATATAAATGGTCGTATATTTCTTACAACACTTCTTCTCCTTCCTACCTCCTTACTAAAAATTCTCGCATTAGAAGACAAAGGGTCATCTTGTTGAGTTATAACATCAAGACTCTTGTAATCTGGAATTTGTGGCTCTGGAATTTCAACGTTGGCTGAGAATGTTTCTGAATAGGTATCTGGTATATATTTATTTAATTGTTCGTATAAATTAACTACCCCTTCGCCGTCTTCTGTGCTTCTTTTGGATCGATGAGCTTTACCTTTGTGTTCGGAAGCACTGTAATCAATGTCGAAAGGTACCGTTACAGGTTTATCTAATTTATATAATTCTTGTAAATTACCAATACGCCAAACTCCGGAGTATAAAGGATGTACCACTGTTTTTTCTGTCGATTCAAAGTTATCTTTGTCTGTGAATTGTTTTTTTGGTTCAGTTTTTCCATAATCCTTTTGTGATTCTTTAGAAAAGTTCTTTTTATTGCCCACCGTTAATTTTTTAGTAAAATCTTCTTTAGCTTTTCTATAACTATCATGTATATCAAATTTGTTCAACCCCTCGACGTTTTGATTGGTTTTAATTTGCGCTTTATCTTTATACTTCTCAATAGTTGTTGAGGAATCTTTCTTTTCGTCTTCCGGAGTTTTAAAATTTTCATTTTCCTGATTTTTAAATTTATTTTCGCTGGAGTTGTCTGAGAATGCTTTAAAAAAATCTGCATACTCAGTTCCTTCGCCTAATTTTGGAAATACCGTACCAAATTCTTGATTATGTTGACGCTCCAGATCTCGTATTTTCGTCAATTCTTCCTCTTCATCTTTGATAATTTTTACTTCGTCCTCTAAATCATCGTTTTCCTCCTTAGCTTCTCCAATCTCTTTATTTCCATCATTGGACTCTGCAGTTGTGTATTTATATTCTTCATTATCCTTATGGGATTCTCCATTTTCGTCGTAAAAATCATTTTCTCCATTTTCGGAGGCTCCTACTGATTGCTCTGCTCTTGCTTCGCCTTCAGATACAATTTTTTCTCTGATTTTCTCATAATCCGGAGACTTTATATCACCAAAATGTGTGCTTATAAAACTATCTATATCTTTGAAATCGTATTGTTGATCTCTTGTTTGTTCATATGAATCTGATTCTTCATTATTCGATTCCTCATTCTCTGCCTCGTTCCTAGATTCTTCGTTTTCGGGCTTAATCTTAGATGTATCCTTTTCTTCATTTTCACTAAGCTCTTCAGTTTCTTTATCTTTGATAGATTCTTCGCTCTCCTTATCTCGTTTGGATTCTTCTTGGTATTCTTCGTTTTTAATTTCACCATCTTCGTCTTCTGTAGATTCCTTTCGTACTTCTCCATTTATAGTCTCTTCATCTGATTCAGTTTTTTCATTATTCTCTGCTCCAGCAGATTCCTCGTATTCATTCTCTCTATCTTTTTGTTCTTCAGCTTGGTCTTCACCGATATTTTCTACTTCAAGATTTTCTTTCGCATTATTGTCGATTATGTGGAACCTCTTTTCGTCTTCGTTATCTTTGCTACTTTCAGTTTTCAATACGTTCAATGATTGCTTCTTCTCATGAGACAAATCGTCAAACAGTTTTTGTTCGTTTTTCTTGTTTTCTTTCTTCGGAGATTCTGGAAAATTTATGTTACCGTCAATTCCCTGATTATTTATTTCTATTGTGAGATCTGGGTGAGGCCTTTCGTAGAAAGCTAGTGGGTTATCTTGTTGAACATAGTTAATAATTACTGGGGTGTCGGGAGGAATATTTTGCAGAGGATTTGGGGGTGAATTCTGAATGTTATCGTCTTTTAATATATATGGAAAAATTGAATGAGTATCTGGATTATTTTGTATATTGACTATGTGTGCTTGATTAACTTGCTGTTGTTTTTCAGCAGCGTCATTTTTAAATTTATCTTCATAGAATTTAAGTAACTCGGCGTTAACAGCTTTGGAGGTAAGATAAGATTGCTCTGGTAATTGTTCATCTGGTTTTGGAGAATTGTTGATATTTTTTGTATCGAAATAATTCAACAACTGTTCATTAACGATACGGGACGTTAAATAGGAAGGCGCGGCATGGTAGTCTTCATTCTGAGGAGGTGCTTGAATATAACTGACAGCAGTTGAGGGTGCTGCCTGAGGTTCTTTAGTATAAAATCTTATATTATGAATGAAATTCAAACTACGTACAGAATTCTCTTTAGGAAGAGGAAGTTCTTCGTATTTCGATAATTCTTTTGGTATTTCGTTTGGTTTATTAGAGTTGACAAGCGTTCTTGACGATTCTTGGGGCACTACATATTTGTAACCATGTTCAACAGTCCACGGTGCATTTCTCCAGTAATTTTGAAAATCTTCTTTGAATCTGATCTTACCTGCGTCCCCATTTGAATTTATATCCCTTTTAGATTCTGTTAATTTTTCTAGATTAGTATAATCAGGAATGGTTATATGGAATCGTTTCGGCCTATCTTCATAATCTTCAGCTTGTTCTTCGTAATCCTCAACCGGTTCTCTTTCGCGCACACTTTCATCCTCTTGATCTTGCCTTCTTTCTGGTTGTCGTTCCCGTTCAATTTTTGCAGGTATTGGTGGTCCCGTAGGCGCAGGTTGTACAGGAGCAGCAGCCGGTACTGGTGCTGCTGTTTGAACTAGGGCACCTGGTGGAGATAGAACAATTACGGGTTCATTTGGAGGTGGTGACTTACTTCTATCCCAATTTAAATTAATACTGAACTGCCTGCGTACACTATCAGTTAGCAAATTAGGAGCTGCAATTGCTGCTGGCGCAGGGGCTGGGGCAGGAGCCGGTGCTGGTGCAGGAGCTGGCCCAGGAGCTGGTGCTGGTCGAGGAGCTGGTGCTGGGCGAGGAGCTGGTGCTGGGCGAGGAGCTGGTGCTGGTCCAGGAGCTGGTGCTGGTCCCGGAGCTGGTGCAGGAGCCGGAGCTGGTGCAGGAGCCGGAGCTGGTGCAGGAGCTGGAACTGGTGCTACTGCAATAGTCCCAGGGATATTTATCACTATTCTGGGTCGTTTAAACACATCGTATCCAAATAAATCACCGACATTCGTTAAAAATGATTGTATAGTCCTTGGATTTCTAGGGGATGGATTTTGAGCACACACTACCACTAAAACTAACAAAACTCCAGCTGCATTATTTAGTAACATTGTGCATTTCTATTTTTGGTTTCGATGTTGTTATCACAAGTGCACAAACAACACTGACGGTTTATTCTAAAATGATTTCTCTTGTTTCAATCGATTTATTTGTCAGAGAAAGGAGAATTTTTTTATGATTGACATTATTATAGGAACAATATTGCGTTTTTCGCGAAAGTAGTGTTTTTACGTAATAATATTATTTGATTGACTGACTATTAACGCATCGATGCACTGTGTGTTTTGATTCATTACAATAGTGATTATTGAAAATAATAGGACATATTTTACGATTAAATACTTTGGTAAACCGCTGACATTGGATATAATATAGTATGTAATCAGGTCATTTCATGATATTTGGATTTTTCGTTAATTTTTGGGTTCCGTTAAAGGCAGCTAAAGGTCACTTATAAGTAATATTCTGATTAACTTCTGATTCGATTTAATTACATTACTTATTACTTATTTCGTATGTATTATTATATTCGTTCTACGGATTATATTTCGTAGGGTAAATACGAGGGCTGAATCCTTTGCATCGTTCTTGACCTAGTTGCAATGGAAAAATTGGAAAATTTTTATTTTTCAATAATAAAAATTGTTCAACATCTAATAGCCACTGATGATTTCATTATTTGAAGAAAATCGTTTACCATGCAAGCTTTAGCAATAGCTGATAATCTCTGGGTACCAAATATGGAGAATATGGCGGCTACTTTAGTAATTCGAATCCCGCGGGCGCTATTGCAGTAGTTGTAGGGGCGGACGTGTGTTCAGTATGATTATCAGCAAGGGTTGCGGTAACTCCAATTCAGTACTGAGTAGGTATAATACCTATAAATACAACTTCTTGTTCTTCTTCTTTACTCTGTCTCGGAGGACGATAGCTTGGTTATCGAAACACGCGTCAGATAGTTTTTAATTTTGAGTGTTAGTTTAGTGGTCAATAGTGTTTCAGTATCTATGAATATCACCAACGCTTCCAGAAATGAGTTAACTTGGGTACGATGATTTCTTGTAGTGTACAATTACAGCGATATATATTTTCCTTGTGTAAATTTCAATCACGGCTGACTTACTTCAGCAGCTGAAGATAACCACCGATTGCTTGTTTGAGAGATTTGCACAATTCTCACCAAAATTGCATGATTTCGCCGCAATTTTAAGGATGTACAATATTTAGGGATGAAGATAAACAATTCCAGTGGGAAACTATTCAATTCCACACTCATTCCTTATCTGATAAACTGAACAATGGGGTGTGAAGAATATGTCCGTTGTCCCATTTTCACTAATTTAGACTTAACAGACTCAATATTTGCATCCAACAATTTTTGTTGGATACATTATTTAATACTTCATTTAAATGAGCCAGGTGCTCTTTATACTTGACATTAACAAATGTTAAGTTCGAGCATATAGTTTTTATCACAAAAATTACAATACCTTTCGACATTGACTTTAGTACTTCCGAACACAAAGGTGAAGCTCATCGATCAAAAAGAAGCACAGAAGACAGCGAAGGGGTAGTTAATTTATACGAACAATTAAATAAATATATACCAGCTACCTATTCAGAAACATTCTCAGCCAACGTTGAAATTCCAGAGCCACAAATCCCAGAATACAAGAGTCTTGATGTTATAACTCAACAAAATGACCATTTGTCTTCTAATGCGATAATTTTTAGTAAGAAGGTAAGAAGGAGAAGGAGTGTTCTAAGAAATATAATACCATTTATATTAATCACCATTAAATAATTAGGCACAATCATTTAATAATAATTGTTCAATTGTTATTAACAGCTATCATAATGAAGTTTAAATAATTGCTTTTTATTTAATGGATGAAAATGAATGGGCCTAGAAAAAGTATAGTACGTTACAGGAGTTGTAACTAACCCATTACGAACGAAATGAAAAATTTTATGCACGAAGCCACGCAGCAACTCTTGTTACGTAATATACTATTTTGTCGGTTCGTTTTCAATAGTTTCCTATTAGTTTGAAGTTTGTTTAATTTCATTTTTTTCATATTATATGACTAATTAGGCTTTTTACATAATACTAATGAGTTGTGATACCAAAAAAATGTATAGCTTCCGCTTACTCAAAGGTATTTTAAGATGATTCCTAATGAAACTGAGAGTCGTTAATCATTTGATTTATTGTTGTTTCATAACTTTGACCGCTCCACAAGTCAAGTCAAAGCTTTCACATTTAAACTTAATTTGAATGTAATCTGTAGTGGACTGATTTTCCTACTCTTTACCAAGTATCTTCCAATTCTTTTGTACCCTCACACTATATTTAACATTTAACAACTGCGCCTACTCCACAATTCAACGCTTTCAACTTTTACCATAATTTTAATTCATTACATAAGTTTGCCAAGTATCTCTAAAATACTTTGTACTCTCATAATTTTATTTGTCGTTTCACAACTATTGTTCAATACAACGCTTCCATCTCTAACGATATTTTTCATTTGATTTACATTTGCCATTAGTAAGCCTAAGACTTTTTCCTTTCCCTTTCATTCATCGTTTTACAACTTCTCCTGCTACTCGATTCAACGCTTTCATGTATATCTATAATTTTAATTTATCATGTAATTTTCTGTTTATTCTACTCCTTGACATGTATTTCTCAATTTTTTTGCTATTCAATCCTCCTCATTATTCCGTCGTGATACTTTTCATTCATTCTTCAATGTTTCTTTCATTTCTTTTATGTCCTCATCCTCCCATTCATTTTCCCACAACTTCGTCTGTTCTTTACCCCAAGTACTTCATACTTTTCCGTTTAATTCTACCTCTTATTAATATGTTGCTTCTACTTCTTCTTATAAGTTGGAATTTCTGGAACCGTTGGCGATATTCATACTGAATACACTGCTTACTCTACTTTTGAGTGTTGTGTAGTGGCGATGTGAACAGTGTTTTAAATACTTCTTCTTATGTTGAAAATGCTTTTTTGTTCCTATTTTACAAGTTGTGCTATTTGAATTAAACTATTATTCAATTACATTTGGGTCTTCTCGATGTTGACACAAGTAAATTCGCTACCCTCGCAAGCTGGGTTGGCTGGCGTGCTGGCGACATCCACCTCCAAAAATGCATATAGTAGTGACTAGATTCGTACTAATACATAATAATTACAGTTAATTTTGTAAATACCACTCTTTTTTAAATCTAGTATTTCATATTTGGGATTAACTAACAAAGTGTTCCAATGTATTTGAATATAAACACTAAATTACATCTTACGCATTTCAGCAAACGATTTGATTAATTTTCTCTGTAGAAGATTGCATATTGAATTTTTTCGGCAATGGTGGAACATTTTGTTTCCACTCTTTATTTTTTTTCTGTTTTCTATATCGTACTAATGGATCCATGACGCATCCATTCTTATTGATCTTGCTAGGAAAATTTCTTCTGTCTATACTGTGTTCAGACATATAAAAATGTCTTTTCAAGTTTGATTGGGTGTGGTGTCTATCGAACTTATGTACCACATGCTAATGGAGACCACTCTCATCAACTATTTGTCGAACTTGCAATACGAAATCATGGACTTCTTTAACATTTTTGTTGTATGGTAGAGGTGGGCCAAAACTTTAGATTAAAGTCAACTCTTTCAACCGCAAGTATATAACAGTAGTGTGAGCCTAGAAGTAAATGGTTAAAAGGTTAATAGGTAAAGTTAGTGAAGAAAATGATTCTGAAGTTATGAATTCTTGTCAAGAGGAACAGCAACATATCGTTGTAAATCAGTATATATAAACAAATATAATAATATTTAAAAACTGCATTCAGTATCTTTTCATGACGTCCACGATTAGTGTGTTGCCGATTACCACTGTGTTTATCCCAGGTAGTATGACAGCTTTATGTTGATGATGTTCTATAAACCTTTTTTTTCTTATCTAATTGTGCGTTCACATTTTCTCAACAAGACAATACACGTCAAGATTTAAATCATATTGAAAATGTGAGGGAAAAGATGAAAAAGGGACTGAAGCGCAGTGAACCCACCAAGGTAAACTTGCTTGGAACGGATACCATAAGCAGACGTGTTTGCAGAATGAGAATCCGAGTAATTTACAAAATATTAATATCTGATGTTTATTATTTAGATCTTATTCAAACGAACAACCCATAAATGTTATAGTAATATATCGATCTGCTAAATACATTACAAAACATTTTTACTAACAAACCGAACCTCAAAAAACCAGCGACTAGACCGCGTTTCTTGAAACAACAAAAATCGATACCGAATATATCTGTAACAATTGCATAACTTAAATCTGGAAAAACTATATTACAAGAAACAACTTTCGCTCAGTTACAGATCAATTCTAAACAATTTGAATTAAACGATCAATTTAAGATGCTAGAATACGTTTAACAATTTAGTCCAGTTAGCGAAGATATAATTATTCTTAATTATTCAGCAATTATTAGAGATGAACATATATTAGAACATGCGGTTTGTAGGATCGCATTATAATATACTTCGAATGCCCTGTCTAATTTCTAAATCAAAATAATCATTTATATTCTTATATGTTTGAACTAGAAGTAGAAGCCCAGAATCGACAGAGTATCAAAATGGATTAGGAGAGCAACGCGTGATGATCAAATATCTTAATTTAAAAAATTTCCCAATACTACAAATTCACGAGAATATTTGACACTTTAGGAACATCTGCAATATAATTTAATATAGTGAAAATGCGAGTGCAGCATTATGTATAATTCAGAATATTGAACACACTGCGGCGTTTTTCTTGCTTTGGTCTCTCATACTTCGGAAGTCTATGAATAGATGCATCGTCCTGTGCATAGTGGAATCTGTGAGCTGCATTCTTTGCTAAACCTAGCAACTTGTGTCCATTGAGGTGGCAATGCCCGACCAAACTTCCCGAATTTTAGTTAAATCTTCTTACTTAAGTTGTTACATTTTTTTGTAGTTATCGGTTCCCAGGAATATCTTTGCCTGTCACAACCTCTGGAGATTATTTCAGCAACTAATTGTTCTACTATCTTTTTTCTTTTCTAGTATTTTCTTTATTATCCGGTAGCCACAACTTCATTCTTTTCTTCGTTTCTTTTTATTTGGCTCATTTAACTTTTCTAGCCGCATTCCCAATCCAACTTTGAGCTCTAATGGCTGCTTGGTTTAGGGCAAGATGATAATATCCTGCTCGCGATTTTTGAGCTATACGTCTACCATTTGATGACATGATGTTTTGATCCCATTTAATTCTACAGCTTAGTTTTGAGGTAAATTTTTTTCAAAGCTCAATTTTTCTGTTATTTCGTCCTGAGGCCCAAATTTGATCACTTTCTGAGCGAATCACCTTTAGAGCAGTCGTTGGGAATGGCTCCGACTGTATAAATACAGGCCAACCTCGAGAGATTGATTCTCGTGATGTTTAGATTAGTTCTAGTGCACCAAACGACTGCTCCATACCTGATAATCGATCTCAGTATTGCCTAGTACACTCACAGCCCCAGTCCTTTCTTGAGAAGTTTCTGCACACCATCAAGGCTCTCGCGGTTTTTCTGGTTATCTCCCTCTCATGTTTGTTCTAGAGGAAGTAAGTATCTAAGTAATGATAATGATAGATTAGTCCATGATCTCGTGATACAAGAACAACGTGTTTTTATTAGACTAATAGTTGAAATCTCATACAAAATAGATATACATATATCTATTATACTTACCGCCGAATTTAATTAGAGGTAATTACAGTTGTTGTTTAACGCAGTATATATAAGCAAAATAAAATTCTCTTGCAAGATTAGTAGTAATGGATAAATCATGTATCCAATACTATGAAGTAGAGAACAAAGCGCACTAAGAGAAAAAGTGGAAGTGTTAAGATTCGCCACCATAAAAAAATTTAAGATGCAACCTTTAGCGAAATATCATGCTGATCTTATTTATGATTCGGAAGGTATAATATTAATAGATTACATGCAAAAGGAAGTCATAGTAGTTACAGATGATTATTGAAGCAATTTAGTTCCAAAGCTACGTAAGGCGATAAAAGAAAAACTCCGGGGGAAGACATCCATATTCTCTAGAATATAATCAACATTTGTCTCTTTCACATTTTTAAATTATGACAAATTCGTCTACTGGCCTATTCACTGCTTTGTAGTATTTAATTAATGATTTATTTTTCAATTTATAATTTGGTGTTCCAAATGATACGCTCAATAAATAGAACGTGCTTTTTGTTAATAGTGCAGGAATTTTAAATCCTTATCGTAACAGGTACATACGTCCGATGAATCATGTAATTTGAAAATGCGTGATAGCACAGTTTTTATGGCAAAGTTGTATACTCTGTATTGAAGAAAGTAGTAAAAAATAAATCTTAACTGAATGTTACTATAATCTTTCAGAAAACTTTTGAATTCAATATGTCACAAAACGGAATGGAGAAACGCTAAGGGTTTAACTAATAATTATATTTCTAGTGACAGTGAACACGAAATCGATCAAAGGTAGAAAATAGTAAAGTAACCACCTTTATTTTTTTATAATTATTATATGTTAGGTTAGGAGTTCAATACCTAAAATACGTAAAACCAAATTTATATCGAATCACCTCGTATATAATTTTTTTTTCTGATATAAACTATTTGAATATAGAGTTATGAACATGGTGTTACATGTCGAAATAGTAGTATTCTCGATAAAGAATCATCACTATCAGTTGCTTCACTTTCCACATAAATAGTGATTGGTTTTATTGTTTCTTCATCCAACACATCAAGTGGAATTGTGGAATTTCTTTTTCTCTGTTATGACATGTCTTATAGTGACTTATAGCGTATTGTTTTTTGTAACATATTCCTCCATTTGAGCTCAGTTTCATTCGATGAAATTAAGTTCACAGTGGTGAGGTGGCAAAGGCAACACTTGAACTTCATGTCTTTTTTTCATTCCATTTGAACATACTCCTGTCACAATTTCTTTGTTTATTAGCCAATCGAAGACTGCCTGCTTTTTTGGCATGCGATAACGCTTCCTTTAATCTTAGATGATAACTGACCTTGTCCAAAACTATTGGTCTTCAATAACATTAGTACTCATTTCTCCATGGTAGTTTTTGGTAGACTTTGATTCAAATTCTAACAAACCTCCATAAAAAAATCTTCTGTTTTCTACAATAAAAGTAATAATTGAGCTCCAACCTTCACTATTTTAAACCAGTAGACAAACGTTCTAAACCTGAGGAGCATTTGTACGCATTTTATCGTCCGAAACTTTCTCTACCAGATATTTTTCATACGAGTATATCCAAGTTTTATCCTAAAAGGAAATATTTTTGTGTCTCTTCTTAATTTGCATGAATATCTTCATATTTTCATATGGCTGTAAATTTTCATATAATTCGTTGCTTATCCAACTTCGTTAATATTTGAACATTTAAAAAACTATATTTTGAATAGTACTATTGACATGTATATCTAAAAAAGTGTTATGTACATTCAACATTGAAGGTTATATTTTACTTTCCCAAGAGTAAAATTAGATGTTTGTGCAATTTATATCGCACACTCGAAAGACTTCACAAACTGAAATGTAAATGTTAACTGGATTGATTTTAAATTAAAATTTTAAACCTTTCTGAGATCGGACTTTCAAGTTGATCCTGTCTTGGGAATATTTCTAACTGTAGAAATCGAAAAAATTGAAACTTTCATACATTTTTGGAAGAAAACCAAATATTTGATTTCGGAACAAATAATACTGGACAATTTAGTTAAGAAATTATCCGTCACTGATTTATGATGTTATATTGATGTATCATATACTGGACCATTAATATCCTGCTATAATTTGTTTTCAAATCATTAGCATTTTATTAAGAAAATGTGTGAAGTTTGCAAAATGTTATTTATGACTATCAATTTTTCGAATGGGAAAATCACACAGACAAAAGCATATAAAAGTAAAAGTTATCTAAATAAAACAAACTATCTTTGATATGGGTCAATTTTCAAAATTATTCTATAAGCCACAACCATAGTTTGGAACTATCTATTTCACACAAATTAAGTTATTTTAGTATATGTGTTTTTATTATAACATCACTCAATAAGTCGTGTGACAAACAAACAGGTGGCGCTGCCATTCTCAAATACAGATCACGTTTATGAAGAACCAACTTTCAAAAGACTATGTTTGAAATTTCATCACATTTTGATCAGTCAGAAAAAAGTGACAGCCATTTAAGTGAAACTACTGTTATTATTTTCAAACAATACAATTTCGTGTGTTAATTTATCATTGTTTCTTGATGAAAAAAATACTGTAATACTCTGCTCCATCGGAAAGAATTATTTGTTATTGATTTGCTGAATTTAAACGTGGTCGTTCACACACCGATGATGGTGAAAGTTCTTGTCGTCCAATTGAGATGGTTACTCCAGAAAATATAAAAAAAGTCCAGCGAGCCTTTGGAACATCTCCTATATTGCTTTTTTATTGTTTTTTACATAAATGAAAAATCATCAGTATTACTTTTTATGTTTTTTAGTGTAACGTAGCGAATTTGTGAAATAAAAGAATTTTTGATGTTAATTTTTATAATAAATTTGAAAACCTTTGATATCTATAAAACAGTTATAGATAGGTATAGGACAGAGTCGGCAAACTTTTGAGTCAGGAGAGCCAAAAACTACAATTTACAAAATTTTAGAGTTTTCGAAAAGCCGCAAAATTTTTTTTGCCTATAAGAAATAACACTCGCATAAAAAAGTTTCTTAACAGAAAAGTATTTATCTTATAATTGTAGTATTTTTCACAAAAAATTGATATACTCACATATTCATATGAAATTATTAGATAATTACCTATTATTTATCTTATTACCTATCATCCTACTCACCTTAATAACAAACAATAACAACAACAATTGCATGGTTTTAGAAAGTTTGGATAAACTTGGCTCATAACTTGTTTCATGTTTGAAACATGACTCTAAATTTTCATTTTTTAGTTGGTTTCTTACTTTACTTTTAATTATATTCATGCAAGAGAAGTTTGCTCGCACGAATATGTTGATCCGAAGCTAGTCAGCAATAGAAATGCTAACTTCTTCACCTTACTATAGCAATCTAGAAGACTATTCCATGCCTCGATCAAACTCGCGGCACTTCTCTCAGAGCTGTGCACTTTTGTTGCGTTACGTATATAAATTTCTGCACCTTCAGTTTTTCTAATTTGCTTTTAAGTTCTTTAAATTTTCATCTCCACAATGCTGTTTTTAAATCGATCAACTGCATTTCCAGAGTTTCAGCTTCAATTACAATTGGCTCAATTAGGTTTCGTTATTATTTGTGTTGAGAAGATTTACTACAAACGCTAGAGTGGTTTTGTTGCTTTCGAATGGCTCAAGTCTCTCAGTGTACTGTAATTGTGTTATTCGTGTCAACAGTTGCACTGGTTTTTTCGCGATGTTTTCTTCAAAACATAGGCTGGGTTTACCTTTCCTTGCAGCTTTAGATTCAATTTATTCATTTTCTCTGTAATATCCACCATAAAGTGAAACTTTTGCAACCATTTTTCACTCTTCAATTCAAGGTAATACCTTTTTCATTTTGGAATGTATTTATTTAATTCAATCACAAAGCCAAAGGTTTCAACACTTTAAACACTTTGAAAACAATTATATATATATAAAAAACTTTATTATGAAGAAGGAGGTCGGAATACTGAGTCTCTATTTCGTTTAACATTTCTTTAATTTGGCGATGGTAGAAGGTTTTTCACAAGATGTTATTAAAAATTTTGATTATCAAATTCGTAACCCCAACAAAGCGCTTCTTGGTGTAATATGCTATGAAACTTCACAATTTCGTGGTTTATTTTGTTCTGAAGTATTGTTTTTGTCCTTTTCTTTTTTTCTGTCAGATTTCTCTCTCCATCAGTTGCTATTCCGATACATCTTTCCCATATGATATTTCTCTTCGATTATGTAACAAAAAATATGGATAGAAAGAAGACTATCAAAAATAGAGGGGTTAAGTACCTAGTAGCATAATTAGACAATATAGTTATAGTAGTAAATAATAAAAATATTATCATAGTCCCGTTGGAAGACGGTAAAAAATTGGATCTAAAAATTAGTACTCAAAAGATGTATATGAAATGTAGCAAGAAGAATGAAAAGACAAAATAAAAATTGAGTTTGGAGTAGTAAAGAAGTTCAAATATCTATGTGTAATAATAATGAAGGATGAATATGAAATAGAAGAAGTAAAAGAGAAGGTGCAAGCAGCGAACAGAGCACTTGATGCAAATTGAAAAATATGCAGGGTTCGACAGGAAACTGTGTTAAGAATAATGGAGAGTGGATGCACGATGAGATGTGGTTCGATAATGTGAGAATGGATTTGAAAATAATGGAAACAAAGTTGATGATGTAGTAAGTCTCGATATTTAATAGACGTACTCCGTATTTATTCAAATTATTTGTTAATCTAAAATGAATCATACTGTGAAATGTACTGAACAAAATATATTAAATTGGTTTTTTATCATAACTTTTGTAACAATATAATTTAGTCAAATTCTCTTTTTTATATGGTTGGGTAATAGTTTTGATAATATAACATAAAATTCTTTATTGAAAGTTAATTAGAACCGATAATATATTTCCGAAAGTTTTATTGCGTTTTTTATCTGGGCAAAAATGTTATATTTTAGTTAATATATAGGAAGCTAATTAAGATGAAATTGTAAGGAAAGCATGCGTTTTTCAGATGTGAATATTCTTATTTAGAAAAATGTTGTGATGGCAGTTTTTATTTCAATATATTCAAAGCAATATTAAATGGGAAATTGGAAGAAACGAAGAACTAATGCAATAAGCTCTTTTTATTACGCTTTTGTTAGATTGGAAGTATACGATTATCGAACGGAATCTTTATAGCGACTCTCATTCACCTCAAAAAATCGGTTTGGGTTGAAATTTTGTTCACTTATTAAGGACTGATAACAATATGATAATTTCACAAATTCGTACTATAGTTAAGTAATTCAAAACAACCCTCTTCACAGCGGCGCATCACCATCAATTACTTATTCATTATTATGAACTCTAACCTCGTTCAGTTATCGATGCTATAAATTTGTCTATGTTCAGTCTGTCTGAAAATTTTATAGATTCCATTTCATCCCCATTAAAATATCGTCTTTAATTATTTATTATTAATGTGACTATAATGAACCATAAATATATTTATCTACTTTTATAATTATTAGTCTATAAGATAAGATCTAATATATAAAGAAGTCTGTAAAACTAATACTTCATTCATTCAATTTGATATTCGTCTAGTACGCCCCAGTCTGATCGGTGTAACCATTTGTAACTTTAAATTCTTAGTTTATTTAATTTGATATTTGTATAGTACGGTAGTCAGATTAGTGTAACTTTAAATTATTAAATCCTCAGTTTGCTATTAAATTGTTTTTAAAAAGCAAGTTGGTGAATTGAATTATTTAATTCTATCATCATTCCTAGCCAACAGGATAACATGTAAAGAAATATTTGTACTGGATAATCGAGCAGTTTCAACGTCGGAATCATTTGAAATTTTGCAGTTATTTTATCTATTCGTATCATATCTCTTGCTAGGGGTTGAATTCAAAATTTGATCAAGAACTGATGATAATACAATAAAATATGAATATTGTCCCATTGCTCTTATTAGGTTCATCAAGGATTACGAAATCTTTCCGGAGCTGCAATCAGGGGAGTCTAATTTACTAACATAAATCAGAGAACTGGATCCAGGCCTAGTTCGGCATAATTTGAAGAGCGGCAAGGTTTTTGAAATGTCAGAAATTTAGAGACGAAGAAAGTGATGACAATCCATTCCAAAAATTGTTTCAAATTAGTTTTTAAAAAAATTTTCTATGGAATATACACTGATAAAACAGTTAACTTGACTTAAGAGAAAACATTTTACACCAAGAAACGTTTCTTGGTTTGTATAATTTTTTTCTCTTTTCCAAAATAGTTTTCTTGATTCCAGGTTTTTGTTCCTTGAATGAAAATAACTGTTTTTTCAGTGTATTATAATTTAATTCATTAATTTACTGCTTAATTAGTGGGTAAGATGTTAATGTTTTGAAAGATCAATTATAGTCTTTATCGAGTGATGTTTTTGGACAAAGCATTTTGAAATTAATAAATTTTGATAACTTTTCAAAGTGAGGATATTTTGTGGAGTAATATAATAGGTATATATTCAGATAAGAGTAAAAAAATGTTATTGATTTGCAGATTATGTTCCTTGTGCCGCCCATTCCTTGAATTTAGTAAGATCATATGCAGTTGAATCGGAAACAGAAGCAGTCGACTTCTTTTCTACTTTACAAGAACTATACTATTTCTTTTATATATCTACACATCGTTGGGAGATCTTAAAAAATGTAAACTATGCTTAACGTACTATTACAATTTTACTTTTAGGTTCTGAGAATCCTACATAAATACTATAATCTAATAAGTTTTCCGAAGCGCAAGAACTCACACACCTATTTTTATTTTTCAAATTGTGTAACATTATTATTTCACCATCGAACGCATGTTTTCGTTTTCTATTGACGGTCATTATCATTCATGTGATACAAATATATATTACAGCAATCTAAAAAAAAAATACGAAACCGAATTCCATTAAAATCTCATATTCCAATACGGTTCCGTATACGCGTTTCTGATTTTAGGTGTAAATGACCGAAATTACTCGACTGGCTTATGTACGTGTTGTACATTTTTATTGCTACTTATCGATATAAGCACACTATAAAAATATTGATTTTGATTTTAGAAATATCCTGGTAGATATTTTACAACACGCATTTCATTTGATTGGTGTTTATGTATAAAGAATCTTTTAATTCGATTTTCAATGACGATACAACTATTTCTTGAATACCATTATTCTCTCTAGAATTACTAGGGTAACAACGAATTTTAACCCATTTACAAATGATCAAATAAATTTGCACATTTAGAACAGACCTCTAATAATTCAATAATTTCTTTACATGGTCCTTAATGAGGTAATCAGCCGGGTACTTACTTATATTTACCGTCGGAAGACGATGGTTAATTAAAAGAAACGTTTACTGATTGAACTTTCTCATTCTGTATTGTATATCGATAGTCCTCAAGATACAAAGTTTTGCGATTAATCATACTGTCGTTTATCTAAGTTTTCGTTTGTTGGGCAAGATCATGTAATGGATTTAGTAATTTATTCTCTAAGCCTAAGCTAACCCTGCATTTTATAGTGAAATTAGTAAGAAATTTTAACGATTAATATAAAGCACTGAACTTTTTTAGATTAGTTACATTTTCGTGTCACTTATTGGATTTTATTTTCTGTGGGAGGCTATAACGTATGCAAGTTACTTGATTTTTTTCAAAATGTTGTACCTTATTGATTAAGACTTTTTATTTATACTGTTAAAACGGAGATATTAATGTGAATTTAATTTTTTTTCAATTCTTAGTTCGGTGGGTAACCCCGCAGAATTATGTCTTAAAAACCTATAATGATAATCCAATAAATAATAATGAGTTAAAGTAGTGAATAAGAATTTGTTCAGATTATTGCATCAAGCTGCAAAACGTTTTGAATTTGATGTATAAACTGAAAAATCACAAATTGGTTCTTCGCATTATAAATATTTTTTAAATAAGACGATTGAAGTGATACATTATCTGGAATTTTTCGAAAATTATGGTCAGTCGAATAATCAGTCTGAGGAGAAATGTTTCTTTAAATGTTCTTCTTTGGCGATCCTCACACTGCTCCATATGATGTTTCTATTGGTGAAAGTAGTACTGAAAATCTTCGTCAACTGGTTGAGAACCGTCTAGCGAAGTGTGCAAAACATTCATTTATTGAAAGTCTATTTATTTAAGGCCGTCTTTTCCATATATTTTCTCAATTAATAAACATATAAGTTAATTTTAAACAGAAAATAACTTCAAAAAGGTTAATTAAATGAGCTCAACTTTCTAGTATTACTAAGATCCAAAGAACTAAATTTATCTACCTCTATAACAGTTTATTATGCCCTTATTCAGTCGCATCTTTGATGTACCCTTTCCTTCTGGGGTACGTGTGGTGCAACGCAATTTGAGAAAATCTTTAAACTACAAAAATAAGCTGTCAGACTAAACAGCAGGGCTCACTGCCGGAATATTTTCAAATGATTCAAAATATTGACTCTCTTCTCCAATTTTAGAAAGGTCATTGAATGCAGACCAAGACTTTTATCTACCTGCCTCAAGCTCAGAATTAGTTAAGGGTTCAATACTTTACAATGTAAAAAATGTACGATAATTTGTCGAATGAAATAAAAGCATAACATATTTTCCTGCATTTAGCAATAGTTTAAAGATATATTTACTAGAAAGTGCTTCTAATAATAATATTTAATTAGGAGCATGCTGCGCACTGGTTTAATATTGTTATTGATATTTATTACAAATTATTTATTACCTATTTTAGGATTGCCGTAGTTAGTTTTATTATCTGGTTCAATTTTGACTACATTTAGTTATTTGTATGTTTGTTACTTAGTTTTTCACAAGCTTTTGTATACAAATTATAAACAATTTTTTGACAAGTATTTCTCTCTTTCCCTCTCTAATAATTTTACTATAAACGTAAATCGTGTAACAGAAAAGCGTGCTAGAAAGCTGAGCTGAAAATTGATATTCGTAGAATGGTGGAAAATATGTCGGTCAAGATATCATCTACAGGGCCGATCCGAAAAATCTTTAAGACAATTTTCACAAATTGGATCTCTATAAAAAAGTATCATTAACATACAGAAACAATTTTTAAAATAATTTTTTATTAGATTATAATATAAATTTGACGGTTTTTATTTTTGTGCTCAAATTTAACAAAAGATGGAAACTTGACACTTTGTAAGTTAGATAGAATGGTTGGTCTGAACATTTTATTAACTATTTCCTTTCTGCATGCTACTTGATTATGCATTAAATTTTTTCTTCAAATTATTCTTCGTTTGCTTAAGTTTCGCAATCAATAGCGTACCTGAATCTTTAATATAATCTAAAGTTACCTGACTGATTTCTTAAATTCGATAAGCTCTTGCAAATTTAACAACCTACAACTTTGGCCATTAAATACGAGGGCGATATGACGGAAAAGTAACTTTCCAATTAAACAGTTTACTGTGAAAAATATTTTATTTCTCAGAAAAACCTCTATTTAACTTTAGTTACTCAGACCAGCAAGTTTCCTTTAAAAAAAAAACAATAATTTTTCGTAGGTTATCTTCTTTTTTCGCTAATCTCTGTCATCACCTTTTTATTTATCTGAAATAGCTTTCCACCAAGCCATTTTTTTTAAGTTTTAGAACAAAAAGTTTTTATGCAAGAATAGCGGACGAATGAAGCCCATTGTCATGATGAAAGACAACTCTTGTTTAACAAATGCGCTCGTTTTTTCGACATCAAAATTTGCCAGAAAATCAGCATAGTATTTACCACATATCGTTATTTCTTTTTCTAAAAAACATTTATTTTTTTTCCTTGTTGCATTCCCTTTGAGAAGTAAATCCATTTCACGAGCGGACTTTGATTATGTTTGAAGATATTCAAATATTCGTTTGAGTTTTTAATACGAGCGAGCTTTTGATCAGAACTATCGCGGTGCCTAGCTTGAGGATAGTTTTTACTTGTATCTTTTCCTGCAAAATAATCTCATGCTCATACTTTCAATTGACGATCGTTAAATACAACAGCACGACTATTGAATTTTATTAACCATTTTTGAAATGGTTACCGTCCCGGAAACTCAGCAACTTGTTCATGTGGCCACTTGTAAAAGTAGAGAGATTCACTCACAAATCATGCCATAGGAGGAAGCATTTTCAGGATAATATTTATGTAACTTTTTTTGGTTTTTTAATTGTTTTTCCACGTAAAAAATAGTTTTAAATCAAAATTACCATTTCGACCCATTTTTAAACAACAACGAAAATAGTTTTCTTTATCGAGGTATTGGAAGTAAGCTAACAAGACGTCAAGCTTCTGTCAAATTGCATTAGTGTATCAGGCAATTTTTCACCAATCTCTCTTCACAGAAACATTTTTTTCCTTTAATAATTGATTCGTATTTTCTATAACTGCTAGTTCTACCATGTTCTATAATTTCCTTTAAGAATGTAATATACATTGTTTAGATTCTTGTATCCTGCTATTGGAAAATTTGAAGAAATAAATTTGAATAACATTAGATTACTGCATATCTTCACATACTTTTACAATTTAAATTGTGAAAGTAATTCATTTTTCAAAAAAGTCTTACCCTGATTAATATTCGATAAAGAATCTGTATAATTTAGCAAAACTTGCATCCAAAATTGGCTGGTACTTTCTTTGTCAATGACATTGCCATTCGGTTAGTATTTTAATCATCTAGTTAATATACAAAAAGCGTAGACACGATACTACCTGTGATATAAAACAAAAAGAAAGTAAAATTTGTGTATTTGGCAGTTAGAACCCTGATAGTGATGGTTTAAGTTCCGTCATCGTTATCTATTGAGGATTAATTCTACAAAATGAATTCAAATTATGTAAGTATCTAGCTAAAATAAAAATATCAAGATATTTATAAAGATATTGCGAAATAACCTATTGATTAATAATACTTTGGTAGCCAAATATCGTTTTATTTATCAAGATAGTTTTCGTTCAGGGTGCTACATTCAGTTCAGATCATTTCCAATCTATACCATTTCACTTTCTCACCATATCTCACTCACTATGCTTCAGACATTTTCATTTCATCTTTCCTTCTGGTATTTTTTCCGCTTTGAACATATCGCTGTGGGTGAGATCTGGAAAATAAGGTGGGTGCTCACTTTGACCATTGTATTGACTTGTTATGCTTGTCACTTCTTTCTTGAATTAGCCCAATACTGAATACTAATAGTCACAGTTAATTTGTTTTCGATTATATACAAAGGCCATAACTTTGCCAGACAATTGTTGATAAATAAATTCCGTTCTGATTAAGGTATGTAGTGGTTAATCCAAGTTTCATTTATAGTCACAAATTGACAATTATTTCCATACCAAATCGTCGTTATCTTATTACCATTTTGAGGAAAGGCGGCACCCAATTGGAAAGAAGCTTTTTCAAACGTAAATGCTTATGTTAAATGGGGTCTTGAACAGTCTCTATGATACTTCTCTAGCCAAGCCTTTGGTACAACAGTATTTTATTAGTTAAAAGCAACAAGGATTTATTTTTTTTACAGGTAGTTGATTTTAAAAAATGTAAAATTTTAACAATTTATTTGAGGAAATGAACTCATTACACAGCTGTTTTATATTCATGGTTTCTATTTTTTGTAATAAACTTCATTCAAAATTTCAACAGTTCAACTCTAAAAATTGGAAAGGAAATAATTTCTTCCTTGAGCTTATGAATATAAGACCACATGGGTCCAAAACTGATCAATTCACACTGATACTGATCAAACTATCTATAATGAAAATCTATTTAAAAGACCGTCTAAATTGATGATATAATATCAGAATATCGTTGATGTTTCTTGTACACACTGCCTCCTAGCTAATTCTTCCTAATAGAATTCTAGTGCATTCCTACAAATAAAGCAACACTACTTCGCAAGCATTGCTCTAGATCATTCGTTTTCTATACTAAAAGCTTCATAACTAGAAGGAAAAACGTCTAGATGACAGTGGAAATAATGGATAAGATAACGAATATGTTGTATCCAGATTGACGGTATTTTCATAGAAATACTGATTTTTTTCCCAAAACAATCATTAACCAACAACTTAAAGACATCCCAAGTTTCCTTTTCTGTCTTATGGAAAACTTGTTTAAATGCTGTATTTTCTACATGCTTTCATCTTTTTGGTACAATAAAGAAATTTTCTCCATTTTTTGCATCTCATTGTAGAATCTATAAATTCAAATCTGAACTTCATTATATGAAGTTATAAAATAATCTTTTCTATCCATGAAAAAATCAGTAACATTTTTCATCAATCTACTCGAATCTGATGAGGTTGACAGTATCTATTTAGTATGCCCGTGTCGCATTCCTAAAGGTATCGTGATGACACATTTTTGTTGGATTGAAGTTAAAAGAGCTGTTATTTAATGTGTGGGTTGTTGTGTGTTGATATAGCTCTCAAGTTTAGCCTTGTTCGGTTGCAACATACAAGATATATTCTATCTTCAAAAATAACAGAACCAGATCTTCCCAATCCTACCTGTATGACACTTGAATCCCGTAGCGAAAGATTCCATTTCATGTAGTCCTGGTCTTAGAAGAACTGCCTAAACTAAACAAATGATGTTTTGAATGAGACCTAGTTTAAGTGATTTACCAAATGTGTTTTTAACATCGAGATTTTCCAAGGTGTTTATTGCTACATATTTATTTCATAATTATTATATGATAAAGTGGTTATTGATAAACAATAGAAATGGTGTGGAATAATTCAATTCTCTTCTTGAGGTGAGGTGCCACACAACAATTTTATATATGTATAAAAATGAATTCATGTTCGTTACTCTCGCTAAAACTCGTCAACGGCTGGACCAATTTGGCTAATTTTGGTCTTGAATTATTTGTGGTTTAAGAGGTGAATAAATATGAAAATGCTCGGAATTAAATGATAACAACAATTTTGTTTTTCCTTGATGTTTTATCATAAATTAAATTTCTGAACGCAACCATAACATTTGACAGTTGACAACCAACTACCTCAGACAATGAGTGCATCCTTCTATCTTTGTGAGTGTTGATTGCCGCTACGTGCGCGAGAGCTTTTTTTACTTCGGTGATTCTTTGTGATGGTGACATTTCAAGTTATGTGTTTTTTTGTTGATCTTTTGGGATAGTGGTACTTTACTACTAGCATGCGAGTATTTTTGCAACTAGATGAAACTACAAATGTGTTTGCGAAGCAGTAGTAAGACATTGGAAATAATAAAGTCGCAGTGGACACCTCGTCCGTATTCATCACATCACCCACAGATTTCTGTCACATCACAGTCTCAAAAGACGAGCTTATTCAGCGTGTTTTTCCAGGCATAGCGCAAGAGTTCATTAATAATAATTAGCTGGGTGAAAGAGCAATATTGGCGTCAAAAAATAAAGATAAAGATCTCAATGCGACCATTCAGAATTTTTTTCCGATACAGTTAGTGTCCTTCAAATCAGTCCTTACCGTTATGAACCAGGATAACGTAGTCAAATATCCCACGGAGTTTTTTAAATTCATAGGAATTGCCTGGATTACCACCTCACAATTCGCAGTTAAAAGTAGGATCAGTTGTCATCATGCTGCGTAACATTAATCAACTGTGCAATGGAAAAAGACTGACTGTGAAAAAGGTGATAAATAACATCATTGAGGCCACAATCATGAAGGGAAAATACAAAGGAGCGTATTTCTTGATCTACCGCGTATACCGATGATTGCAACGGATGTACTATTTGATTTTAAACGTTTACAATTTCCGGTACGTCTGGCCTTTGTGATAACAATAAATAAATCGCAAGGACAGTCATTGGAAGCTTGCAGAATCAACTAGGAGTTTCCCTAATTCGTGATGGACATTTATACGACGCATGTTTGTGCGTCGTAAAACCATCATCTCTGCT
Source organism: Diorhabda carinulata (assembly GCF_026250575.1). NCBI lineage: Eukaryota > Metazoa > Arthropoda > Insecta > Coleoptera > Chrysomelidae > Diorhabda > Diorhabda carinulata. Next base: position 51,904,651 of record NC_079472.1, on the reverse strand, counting down.
TATTTAGGCACCACAAAACACAACAAAAAATATATTTTTTCAGAAAGCTTGAAATTGACTGTATCGTAACTGTGTGTGTCTGTCAATTAATCGAAAATAATAATAAAACTTCATTCATATTTTTTTTGTTTTGATAAAAAAGGATTCCTTTTGTTTGTTTTAAGTTTATTTCATACAAAAGTTTATTTATCGATTGAGGGAGTACGAAGTCTGCGCATTGTTGCAATAGCCATCTAGTCACTTAGTCTTGATGTAATCTAAATATGAAAGAGCAGTATCCATATAGGTATATATATATATATATATATATATATATATATATATATATATATATATATATATATATATATATATCTTGGGTATATTGAACTGCTTTCCTAATTGGTAAGCCAAATTTTCTAGGCGGTGTAATGCAGAAATCTAAGCATTGAAGAATTTAAGATGTAGTCGTAAAAGTAAAGGTGAAACTACATATTACAACTTGATTTGTTTTTTTATAAATGACGGATGCGCCTTTGATGAACTTTTTATTATAGAAGGCGGCTTATTGACTTATGACATTATTTCTTTTAAATAATTTCTAGAAAAGTCTATTTATAGATTTCTTGTGTTCCTTTTCTTAAGTGGTATTTATAAGTAAATTATCAGAAGTTAAGTGTATTGTATAGTGTGTAAATAAATTAAGAACGTAAGAGACAGTGTTTATTCACCCCACGAATAGTAAGAGTGTAAATAAATACGAAAAACATTACATCATAATATCTTCTTCAATCTAGAAACGCCTTATTATCCTCCCTCCTCGCGTTCAAAAAATTATGACGCGTTTCGATAAAGCCAAAATTTTATTATAAAAATTTGCATCTAATTTCAATTTCGAGTTATTAGCGTGTACTTACTTGATCGATACATAGAAGGTCTCATTAATAGATATGAATTTTTCATCACGTAGTCTGATCATTTATAACAAATAACTGATTTGATAGTCATATTATGTTTCATTTTTGACATTCGTATCTTTGTTAACAATAAATTATGTTATTTCCAGATGAGACTTCTCATATTTCTAGCCATTTTTCAAGTTGTATTGATATATGCGGAAATCGAATCAACTAAATCCACACTATCCGACGAATTGGATCCTTTGCACGATGTAGAAAACTCTGAACATACAGTTAAAGAACAAGAAAAACGGACTGTATTAAATTTGCCATCTAAAAACGTTGCTTGGGTGAAACATACTGCAATAAAACCCTCTACCATTAAATATGTCTTAGGATATACACCCATAAATCTGAAACTGAAGCCTGTGCTACGACCAGTAGCTATTAAAGGATACCATTACAATAGACCACGAATTCAATTACAAATAAAACGACCTATCGTACATATTCCTCAGATCAAACACGTTGAAACAGGGTGGAAACCAACAATTTCTGTAGTAAAACCGGTTCCTGTTGCTGCTCCCGTACAAACGAAGCCAGTTCTTGTAGAGCATGTACACGTTGAGTCAGCTGCTCATGTAGATCACATACATTCAAATCCTGTGCCACATGTAGAGCACGTTCATAATCAACCTGTTGTTCACGTGGATCATATTCGACCAATACACATTAAGGACCATATTCATCATGTTACCACAGGGCACATTGATCATCTACACCATGTTGCTGCTGCTCCTCAACCAGTGCATGCTGGTGTTGTTCATACACCATTTGTTCCTTCTGCGCAACTTTTTGAAGTTACCAAACCTGATTTAGGCGTACTTCCATTAGGTGCTGTATTCCCAACAACTGCTTTAAAGGAAATTCCAGCACCTCAATTAGCGCCACATCCAGTACATCATATTCATGCCCAACCGGGCCCACCAATTGCTGCAGTTCCTCATCCCATACATATTCCAGTTCCACCAGCACAAATTCCAATTGCCTCAGTACCTTTCCAGGTTGCACCAGCACCATTGCCGATTGCACCAGTACCAGCCCCACTGCTTCCAACACAACTTCAAATTCGTCCTGCTCAAATTCCTATTGCACCTGCACCTATTCCAATTGCACCTATACATAATATACATCCTGTAGGAACGCTACAACACGGACATCTTCCCGTTACACATCTTCATCCAGTAGCTCATGCAGAATCTGTTGGTCAGTTGCATCATGATCATTATCAACCAAGCCATTTTCATGCAGATCAGCCTCAACCAGCCGATCATTTACACGTTCACGGTGATCACAATCCATTAGGACATTTACATCCAGTGGGTCACCAACAACCAGGCGGTCAAATCGAATACCACGGAATCCATTATCTACATTCATTGGGACCTGATCAACCCCCTACGCAACAATTATTACCAAATCATTATCACCTTCAATATCCTCAAATACAACACCACCAAGTTCATTCGAATGAAATACCTAACGTTGGTAATAATATATATCCAAATCAACAGTATCCACCTTTAGGTACCCAACCTCAAAGCTTCGATGTAGCACAAAATGAGTACCCTCAGCAGTCACCTCAATTTAATGGATACCCTAATCACTTTCAACCGGAACCTAATATACAAGATCATTATCCTGACGTGCAAGATCAATATATCAATACGCAAAACGATAATAGATATCAGCCTGCGCACCAAGTCAGCAATCAACAATTTTTTAGAGAAGGACAGTTCCAAATAGGTAAGTACAGTTTTTTTTGTCCATATTCACCGAATAATTTAATGGATTGATTTCAGTAGTAGCATTTCAATTTATTAAAAAAAATATTCCGTTACCATAGTAATGAACAATAACTTATTAGAAGTGTCAGTGTAAAGTTTGAGTCAAAAAAGTAAACCAGAGTTACGCAATAAATTAAAAGAAAAAAGATATCCACCGAAATTGTGAAAATCGAAAAATTGGAGTATTGTGCCATCATCAAGTACCTGTATTTAAAATGGTAAGCAGATTTACGAAGATATGCTTAATACCCTTGGTGATCAATGTCCTTCGTATGCGACCATGTAAAATTGGACTACAAGCTTCAAAAAAAGTAAATTTTCCATTGAACATGATGACCGATCGGAAAGGCCAGTTTCGGTGTCAGTCCCCGAAAATATCGATGAAGTTCATGACATGATTTTATCAGACCGTCGAATTGGGCTAAAACGGATATCTGAAGCACTGAATATTTCATACTACCGCGTTCATCATATAGTTCACGTCAATTTGGACATGAGAAAAATTGCTGCAAAAAGGATCCCCTATTGTTTGAATGTTGACCAAAAGCATGCAAGGGTAGAAGCAACGCGTTCAATCTGTGCTCGATTTGAAAACGAGGGAATGGCGACACTCTGGTTCTCCAAAACCTAAGAAGTTTCGTGATTGATTTTTTAGATAATAGTAGAATAATAACTGGAGATTACTATTCGACATTACTGACCACTCTGTAGTTCAACGCTCCTGCACACAAATCTCATGTTGCCATGCAAAAAATTCGTGATTTAGGGTTTGAATTACTAGAACACCCCCCTTATTCACCAGATTTGGCTCCGTCCGACTATTATGTCTTTCCTCAACTGACAAAAAGTTTGAAAGGTAGTAAATTCTCTTCCAACGCTGTGGAGGTCTGGTTTACAGAGCAAGAAGAAACATTTTTTTGATCTAGAGACGTTGCAGGTTGTCTGTAATGAATGTATCCAATTAAGAGGAGAATATGTTGAGTAATAAACTATTTTGACATTGAAATTTTGTTTGGTTCTATAGTAGGCTAATGATTTTTCAATTTATCTTCGTAAGATATTGATAGTTTTCCAGAATTACTTTATTGACAGAAACATTAAATATCGTTATTTAAGATGTTAGTGTAAAGCTCACAAATCGCCTATTCATTAACAGCAATTTTAACGTTTCATTGAATCTTAGGTTTCTAGGCAAGCTAATATTTAAATGCAGGGCCCTCGTAAGGGCTACTGGCGTCTGTGTGCAAAAAAAGAATTTGGCGCTCCTTAAGGCACTTTGAATTATTTTTTATAATATTAATTTAAAAATAAATTAACAAACAATAAATGGTATTTTTATGAAAAAAGCTTGGAGCGCTTCTCAAGAAGATATATGGAGCCCACTACGCTTTTATGATATCCATATCATAGCAGTACATAGGAAGCGTGTTAAAATGGAGAGTTACAAACAAGCAAACAAACATACAAGTGAAGCTAATATAAGGCGTGTTAAAAGATATTTTGGTAAAATAAATATTATAGCCAGTATCCTATAAAGGGATAATTTTGGTAGTATAAAGTAGTGAACACGGTTGTACAGTTGAAATTGCAGCCACATTTTTTAGAAAAAATGTAGTTAACAAAATTTTATATTATACAACAAAAACTTGACAAAATAAAAATTACTTTAAATATAAAAATGAATTAATAGGATAACTTTTTTTTCTGCACTTGTTGCATGGTCCAGTAAACTAATGACGCCTCCGGTGCTGCATCGCTCTTATAGCTCCCGGCATTATTCATGTCGGAACAGGAAAAATCAAGAAACTACTGCCTGACATAATCTCGCAAGTCTCGCAACATAGGAATCAACAGTAACTGGATGATATATAAAATTTCGTGTGTACCTAATCCTATTCAATTTTTCAACTTTTATTTTAAAATTGTTTTTTTTCAAATTTTTTGGGCCCTTAGTTTTGGCGCCCTTAAAGGATGGCGCCCGTATGCGGTGGTTCTAAAAAGATTTTGTAAGATATATTCTATTAGAGCTTGTCTTAATTTAATTGTAGAGCGTACTTACACATTACTTTATATGATATGTCTTTTTATAATTTTCATTGTTTTCGATTAAATCAGTAGCTATTTTATTTGAACTACAATGTTTCTGTTATAGACAACTAAATATTGTTGCCTATCGACATTTGGGTTACACGACCTGTAGCTTGTTTATTAGCTATCTATTACTCTATTTCAGGTAACCAAAATGAAGATCAAGGATACGTTTATCCTCAACCATCGCACAATTTTATTCAACCAGGACAAACTGACTTGCAGTTTCCGTTACATTTACCAAATCATCCCGGATTTAACAGAGGTTATGAACAAGATCATCAGCCGGAAGCATCGCAACAACAAGAAAGTTTTAAACCATCGATACAACTGGAGCCACCATATAAAAAATAAGTTTGATATGGTTTGAGTATAATTAAGAAGCAAATAGTTTATTAGGTAATATTAAAACATATTAAGGACATGTCTTGAATTAGAATGATGTTTAAAATACTTGAAGAGAACAAACAATATTATCTATCAAAAAACAAAATCTTTTTAAACATATTTCGCCCCTCTATTATTGCGGTTACAAGCTAGAGTATAATTTGTTATTGTACATAAATTGTATATATACTTTTGATAGTTTCTTGTTATATAATTTATTTGATGTTACGAGTTATTTGAAATAAATTTTTCATTTTAAAATTGCTTTAATTCTTATTAGTACAGTGAACCAAACAAATCACCTCGAAATTTTAAAGACCTACATGGATTAGTTTGAAATTTTGACAGAAGCTCAAAAATGATGCAAATAACAAACCTGATTTGGTGCCAATGTATGATTCTAGCCCAGGGGTGAATGCCACCCTTACTCGGGAGTGGAAATTTAAAATAACGGGAATCGATAGAGAATTGAATTTTATGAAGAAAATGTAGAATGAAGTTTTTTATTTAACTCAATAATTTCAAGTTAAAGCGATTGAAAATTGAAAAAAACAATCATGTTTTTCAAAAATTTTTCACGAAAAACTCGAAAATTACGCATTTTCTGGAGAAAATTATTCTTATCAAAATTGAAGCTTATAAAGAGACAAAAAAATTAGTCAGTTTAAATTATATTTAAATTAAATAAAATAATATTCAGCAACTTATGAGACAATAAATGCTAATTTTTTCTTTTTCGTAGATTTATGCAGAAGTTTGAGCTCAAATAACGAAAAAACGATTAATTTTTGGTAAAAAATTGTAATAAACATTTTTAAAGTACTTTTTCAGACCTTTAAAATAAGCTTTATAAAACCGTCTAGCAGGAAAATTAAGCGAGTTATGACGAAAATAAGTTAGGTAACTCGAATTTGAAAAAAAATGTCGGTAAATTTGACACCATGTGCGGCAAAATTAAAATTAATCGTAGCCTATGTAAAATTATCTTTGTTTAAGCCCTAACAACACGTTCCGAAAGTTTGAATGGTTTGGAACACGTATATTTTGAAAAAAATTGTTTAATGTGATTTTTTTTTTCGATTTAAAAAAAAACGTAATTTTCAAGACGCAGGTGTCCAAGAAGCGTTTAATGTGTTTGCTGTGGCTACCATTGTCAACATATTTAAATCCCATCGAACGTGTGTGCAATATGGTGACGGGATGATTATACAATTCGTACCAGCCTCCATATAATACAGGTATAGTTAAACCATTAGCTAGAAACAAGCCGGCATGTAGAAACCTCTCTTCGTTGAATTGTAAAGGATTGTCGTCAGCTATGGGGCTGCAAAACATTTTCATTAATTCTTTCTTATAATCTTCTTAGCTTTTTAGCGTAGTCCTGCGTGTTGAAATAATCTTGAAAAGAGAATATAATAATGGTTATTTACAAGATCTCGGAAGTGAATTCTTTACACCAAATCGAGGGAGATTATGGAAAGGAGCACAATCTAAGGAAAAAGTTATGTTCTTCATCAATTTACGCACTAAATTTTGATGATTTATATTATGCCAAAAACACCACTCCACTCTGCTGACGGTAATTATGTCATATCATTATGGATTTCTCTTCTTCATGGAAATGGAAACCAAATATTGGCTCTTTTCTCAATAAGATTCATATGTCCTCATATTGGCAAAATAAAAAAAAGTAACTTGTCGAATTCTATAAAATGAGATGTTCCATTTCTTCTACTTACTGAAGGTTAAAAATCTTACAAAATTAAGTAAATTACCTGTGCCTATCTATGCGTATCATACCTAAATGGTGTTATAAATGTCGACATATAGTTTGGTAATTTAATTATTTTTTTCTTGTGCACCTTCTAGGAAGTATGTCAAAAAATGTGGCGTAAAACCAGACCGAATTAATGTATTTCACTTAGAACTATTTTTTTTATTTACATCAAATTTATATTAAAAATATTACAATAAAAATCAATTATTATGCAATATAATGTTTTATTTCTATAAAATATATTAATTATACTTTTCAATCTCATGCTGAATAAGCTGCGTTGCTAACCAAGAGACCAAACAAAAGAAACTGCATCAAAATTACAATGGAAGTAACTATACATTCTCTTTTCAAGGGGGATACTTTTTTCAGTTATTTTTAACAATAAAAATTTTATTCGAAAATGAGAAAATCCTCGCAATTTCCTCCAATTTTTCAAATTTTCAAATTATGAAGAATACTTTTCAATGAATTTAGATTAATTCATTGATGTATTAAGTAAGTAATATGTAATTATTATGTTATGGATAAAAACAAAAATGAATCATAAGTATTTGATGAGTTTGTATATTATTGTAATATGTATGTTAGTGTATCAGAGAAAAGGGTAGTTTCAGACAGCAAGGTAGATAAAATTAGAATTAGCCATCTGTGACGGTAAAAAGAAACCGTTAGTTAAACAAGTATACATACAGAAATAGAAATAATTGAATAAAATTAATTTGAAACGTCATTTAAATATATATAGAACCAATTTAAAAACAAAAAGAAAAAAAATTAGCAAGTTTTGTGGAAAGACAAAAAGATATCAAAAATACAGAAATAAGAATGAGATGATAATATTAACAAAGTAAATTATGTATTGAAAAACTATAGTACAAAAAAATTTGCATAAGAAATAAATTATTGATGAGAAAATTAATGTCACTATTATAAAAGCGTGGGACGCTTTGTATGATATTTGAAAATTAACTTGTAACCAATAGGTCTGAGTCTGATTCTCAGTTCGAGAACTGTTCGAATTTTTTTTTCGGTAACTGAGACTTATTCACTGAGTAAGAGTTCCTTTTTTATTATTTCCTTCTTCCCTCATTTTCTTAATAAGTTCAAATTGGCTCTCTGCGTTGAGATGGACGATAATATTTATCAGTAGGTCTCGAGTAGCTTAACTGGTGAAGCTTTTAACGTGTAACTAATAGATCTGAGTACGATTCCCATTCCGAGTTGTCCGAATTATTTTCCCATTACCGAATAACTAAGTATATCCACCCTTTCTCTATTTTTTATCTCTTCATTTATTTAGCTCCCTCAAAATAGGATTTAGGACTCGATGTCATTCGTTATAATTTTCGACTACTTTTCTAAGTTAGTTTGAAACTGTCATACCCCCTACTCTTTTAAAATAGTGGCATTAAGTTTCTTATCAGTAATTTTATTATTATTCCTAGAATTAGTTTTCACTATTTAGTTTGATTATTATTATATATGCGTGTTTTTTTGTTTTTTTTTAAACTAATATTTATTTTTTTTGTAAAACTAACTCTAAAAACGTATTTCTATAGTGTATTTCACAAAGGTATAGAGTAACAAAACCTCTTTAGGTATGCAAAGGGACCACAGAGTGACCAACGAATATTTAAGCTACTTTCATAGTTTGGCATTGATTTCATTGTAAAATTCTTCATCATCAAGTGCAGGTAGTACCACCCGGGTTGGGGTCAATATATGGGTTTAGCCTATTGTAATCCATTCACAAACACTGAAAATAGTGTGCCAAAAGCATGCAGTGCCGTTAGGATACTCGTAAAACGGAAAGCCGAATCTGAAATAGTTTTGGAATTAGGCAGAGGCACTAATAGAAGGTTAAACGGTACCTGTTAAACGCAAAACGTAACTGTATAATCTTGACACTTCAGATCAGAAAACATACTTTTTCTAATTCTCTTACGCAATTACTTGAAATTTTAATATTACAAACAATACTATTTCAAGACCTACACCTATAGCCGACACTGAAATTGAGCCGAACTGGACGGAACTCCCCATTTTATTACTCTATACCTTTCTGATATAGACTATAAGTGCTTTTGAACTATATTGAACTATATCTGTATTTTAAAATCGTCTTTAATATGAATAGATGTGTTTATAGTTGCCTCTCGATTTTGTAAGTTTGGTACAGTGCGTTTACGTAGTTTATCCAATAGCTATTTTGTCTTGTCGTGAATCTTACAAAAGTGAGCAAAGTTTTAATTGAATCTGATCGTTCATAGTAGGCAAAATCGAGACCAAAAAGTCAGTTGCAAACATACAGATGAAACTAATAAAAGTGTGATAAAACTAGAAGATAACGGACGTAGTAATAAAAAGTTATTGCTAAATATAATTCAATCACAGAAAAATAAGTGAAACTACGAATATTAGTAGAGGAAAAAAGAATGGATGAACTTCGACGTACACCGGAAACATATTGATTGATTGATTGAGCTCAGATTATTGTGTTAATAAACTGAAAGAGATAATTGTAGAGTGTACTTTTAAACCTCAACCACCATTCAAATAGAGAAAATTATTATTTTAGATGTACTGGAAAATTTCCTGGGCATGTACGTAGTGCGGTCCATGAGTTCCTAGCCTAACACAGAAAAAAAGGTCTTAAATTAAAAAACACTATGATTATTTTTAAATATATTCTTCTTTTATTTCCACACACTTTTCAGAACCTTATAAGAACTAAAAAACTATGATGCATACTTAGAATTACAATGTTTGTACAGCGCCTGTTTAATTGCATCGCCGTTGTTAAATATTTTACACCTCAACTGAAAAATAGTCGAACGAGACCAGATAAGGGCTATATGGTGGGTGTTCAAACTCTGGACTGGAGCATTGTCATAAAGCAAGTAGACACCCCTCGTCTGTTTTTGCCGCTCCTTTTTACGATAAATTTTTCAGGCAACTGTCTTAGTAAGTCATAGTAATATGCCGCGTTGCCGTTTGTATTTGAATCCTTTAATCAAAAGGATACGCTTGTAGTCCCAAAATATTGAAGTGATATTTTTTTGGTGGGTTTTTTGATATGTGTTTTTTCGCATGGGCTTTCCTTTTCGATGCCACTCTATGGGATCTCTTTTTAATGTCAGATCATAGTAAAAAACCATAATTTTATTATCCGTTACATTTGATCTAATTTCCTAGTCCTCACACCAAAGCGTCAAAAATCGCTTACAAAATTCTACTCGAAGCTGCTTTTGCACTGCATATTTAAATTCTCATGTAGGATCCTTAAAACACTTATTATGGAAATGCCGGTCTGTGCTGCAATTTATTTTGATTTTAGACGCAGCCGGTAGAATAGTTGCTTCCACAATTTAATGTTTTCTGGATAAGTTACCGCCACGTGAACCCTGCATATGAGTAATTTTCTAATGATACTCGTCCCCAGCGAAACAATTTTCAATTGTTGACACAAGTCACAGCCTTCATTTTATTTCCGATTTATATTGGTGTTAATCCTTGTTTAGCCAAAACTTTTGTAACAGCACGAAACTCAATTTGGGACAATTTTTAAAACAACTTGACTGAGAGGTCGTTCGAGCTCTACTATAATAGAATGGGTTGAAGTAGTTGAAACTCTATGTAAAGCTCTCTATTCACTAGAACTCATGAGCCACACTAAATCACAAAAACGCAGACACGCAAAATTTAGATATCAAAGTATAAAAACAATTAGGCGATAGTAGATCGAATATTCTTCTGTAGAACTGGTTGTCGAACGCCACTTTACCTGTTTTAGATATTTGGTAAGAACAAACCCGAGGCTAAATAATATTGCTAGCTTATGTCGATGGCATTCCATTCCTAAATTATACAACTATGAGCAATCAACGAATTTCATATATTTTACCTTTTGAAGGGTAATAATAAGACTGACTGGACATAATTAAGTTAAAAAAACACAACTTAGTCATGTGAACAAATTAAAGGAAATAATAGCAACATAATATATTTTAATAATATGTTGCACCTTTATACCTTAAAAAATTAGATTGAAGACTCATTTCAAGTGGCCCTCTTTTGTTACAAGTAATATGTAATTAATACATATGAGGGCTATTCAGTGAGTAAGAAACGTTTTTGAATAAAAAAAATTATCTTCATTTGAACAAAAACAAAGAAAAAAAGAGCAAAAATTGAAAAAAAAAACATTTTTCCAAGATCTTAGATCCCCCGACACAGTAACTCCGCATTTCATGAGGAAATGCCGAGTTATACGTCTTCTTGCCGAAGATCGTTGGAAAGGATTTACCCGAGGCAGCAAAACACACACACAATAAGACGTCCAAAAAAATCCAAGAGTGTATAGCCAACAACTCTTAACAAAAAAATAAGACTTCTCAGAATCTCCCGTAGAACTCAGGGGAGAGGAAGGAGTCTACGCGCGAAAGTGTGATGCGAATGAGTATGAGGACCTGTCGAAATGATAGAGGGCTGGTGGAATTTCCTTCTTCGCACCAATCTAGGGATTTATCCAGAGGGGGGGATGCTTAGAGTGTAGGGTTTTCTCACGCGCACGTGTGTGTGTCTTCATTTGAAAAAGTAAGTAAAATTTCACTTTCCACGCCATTTTCAAATAAATTGAGGCGCTTATCTTAGCATTGAATAAGCTTAGAAATTCCTTTATCATACAATTCTGCCGACTGCAATCACTTACTACTTAGTGACGCGCAGCCACAAGGTGTTTTTTCCAACCAGTTCTTCATACTTGGAAGTAAGTGAAAAACACTAGATGTAAGATTAGAACTCTCAGTGAAAGCTTAGCGAAAGCTCCTTTATTATGTCATAAATCTTTCCATCAACTTCGCAATGCTTCGGCGTCCACTGATCTCTTCTTCGGCCATTTATGAACTGAATATATCATTTTTTTATTATACTTTATTATACTTTAGTAGACTAAAGATTTTTATAAACAGTAGTCCTTCAGACTACTGTACTAACAATATATACTATACACTGAGCTATTAAGCAATGTTTCTCTGATAGTTTATTCTGAATCTTTAGATTATTTGGATATTACTTTTTTTGGCACAATTCAGAAGTTTTATGGTAGGACTTTGTTTTATAAAGTGAAAGTGCTTGTCAAAATCCAATAGATTCTTTTGAATTTGATACCTTGCTCTTATCTTTTATAACATGGGGTTTCCATCACAACCCCCCATCTAATTTGATATTCAAGTATTTAGTTATGTTCATATGAGGTAACCAACCATAATTCAACCTCAATGGCACATGCTGTTCTCTCTTGTTAGTACAGTTTATGTGCACTGATTTGGTCTCGTTCAGTATGTTTCGTCATACTTGAATTTAATTGATGTTTGTTATTCAAGCCAAAAGGGCTGACTTCTCTGTGGCAGCGGCTATTTAATTGTGTTTTAAATCAAGTATATCACTAGTCTATAATAAGTAAAGTATTCAATATACTTCTTTGTATGAACATCGCTTTGATTTCTTTGACTAGTTTTTTTCTTGCTTTATTTATTTATTCTAAATAATTTCTCAATGGAATTTCTTTGCGCTTCAAACACGATAAATTTTGCTCACAAAACTTCATAAAAGGCCGCACTTCACAACTGGTTTTTAATTGTAGTGCATATTTAAATTAGGATATCGTAAATGCCGTAAAGGGGAACGTTCTTCTGTATCGGAAGCTTAAGGAAGTATTCATGACTTGTTTGATAATAAATTATTGAAAGTTCGAATTTTCTTCTTAGTAGAAACCTCGTTTTCTTGTAGTTGTTGGCTTCAATTCAAATATGTAGTTTGTTTGTTTTTTGTTACAAAAGATAAACATAATTTATTGAGAAAATTATTGTTTATTTACAAAATAAGACACAGTACAATTGGAGAAACTTCATAAAAAGAAACACAGAATACATATCACTTTAATGGATATATTTCCCATAACCTAAACCTAAGCTTGAACCATATCCATATGATAAAGGAGCTGAATACGATATAGGAGCTGGATGTGCAATAGGGGCAGCATATGAAATAGGAGCTGCAATAGGAGCAGCATATGAAATGGGGGCATGGGCAAAAGAAGAGGGATAAGAAATAGGAGCAGCATAAGATACGGACTTGGTTAGAAGAGGAGCAGAAATCAAAGGAGCTGCATAGGATTTGGTTAAAATAGGAGCAGCGTAAGATATTGGTTTGGATATTATTGGAGCTGAGTAGGAGATTGGAGCTGAGAGATATGATTTAGAAATCAAAGGTGCAGAGATGATTGATTTTGATAATATAGGTGCTGAGTAGTCGCCGTAACCATAACTTTCACCGTGTCCATCAAAGTAAGAATTTCCCAGGCCCAACAAACCCCTCTTTTCTTTTTTATCTTCAACAGCACAGCATACTGCTATTGATACTGCAAAAATGATCTGAAATTAAAAAAAACATATAGAATATAGAATCTAAATCATTAAAATGATAATACAACTACACAAATAAAGCTATCAAATATTTGTTTCACAACTTACAGTTGATTATTGCACACAGTTGTATAATTCACGCGTATTTTCAATAAAGTCAGATAAAGTCAATACTTCCACAAATGCAATCCATTTGTCATTCCAAAATCAACACAGATTTCTTTGTTTTTAATAACCTGGCCAAATAGACAAAAGAATGTAGAGGATACTTGTGACAATAATTTAAAATATCAAAACTCCTCTAATTCTTCTAATTCCGCGGATAGATTTATCTGTTTAATTTATTAATTTTTGCAAATAGATCTAATAGTGATTCAGTCTTGGGGAATGACTATGAAGAGAAATTCCCTCTAGACTTCTGAAAGTTCTAACTAATCGAAACATAATGAAAATTACATCTTAAATAACTCTAACTCTTATCGAAATGAAGTAGTCACACCACAGTATATATGATCTGCTGCTGATCTCAAACACAAATATTCAATTCCATCCAAGAAATCGAGTGTAATACTTGCCAATATTTCTAGTGTTTCTAAAAGTATTTTCAACAAACCCTTATAAATATTGGCAAATCTAAGTCAAAGACTAGTGATACGATTGTCGTATATCGTAATATCCTGTAAATCGTACTAATGAGAAAATGATGCTTCAAAAGCTTACAATATTGATAAAGCTATGAACTGTTTCTTGGTAAGCCGACAATTCATATCAATCTGTCATTAAAACCATGACAAAAATTTAAAAGTTACTTCAGTATTCCAGCATAAAACAGTATTTATTTGTCTATAAAATTTGGTAAAACAGAAATAAAATTTTGGATTAGTAGTTTAGTTTGGATGTAGTGAGAAAGAAGCCGAAGCTTGGTGAACAACCTTTTCTAAAGTTCTCGAAACCAATTTAAAAATATAATAAGATCCTGCGTTTTAATCGCTTCCTTACTTCTATAATTCGTAGAATGGAATCCACTTTCGTGCTCATAAGTTTCCAGAAAATGTGGTTGCTTGCGAGCAAGGTACACTTACAATTCTTTAGAAAGAAATTTAAGATATTTTTGATGGACTGCTAGAACAATTAGTATGGAACTAAGAGATGACACATCTAGAGATTTTGGGAAAAGCAAGAAACTCAAGAAAGATCTAGTAAACGGGCCGTCTAAAAAAGGTGGATTTAATGAAGATATCGTTTATCACATAAAAGAACATAGTTGTATTCAGACAAGAGAAATTGTATGTTACAGTCACTTGGTACAGCTTTGTATGATATACATTTCTATCGATAAAAATGTTTTGAACGTAAGTACCGCCGGATCTATTCCTTCCAAACTATATTACTGCTGAGATGAACTAGTTATTCGTGAAATATGTTAGTAAAAATATATACCACATCTAACGATGAAAATCGAAACAATGGAAAGACGAAAAGTCCTGTATACGAGGGTTGCTACTTGAGTTTTGAGATATGGCAACACTGATATGTCGAATCCGACAATGCCATAATAAAATTTGATAATTTTTGATAGTGAATATACTTTCTCACCTTGGACAAAAAATGGAAATAAATTGCGATCATTTTCGTGCGACGATTTTCTGTGATTTTCGACATGGATCAACCCAACAGTAGTGTGCCGATCAACTCGTTTCGACTTCTGGTGTTGAAGTACCATCTCGAACCAACGTGTTTCGCTGGTGTTCTGAACTCTATCGTAGGCGCATTTTGCTATAGGATGAATTTCCTGACGGTTGTACCAAAAAATATAGATGCTATGCGTAAACTGATACTTCGCATACATTCAATATTGCATGAACATTTGGCTGTCAAAAAGATTTGTTCGCGCTGGATACCTCATAATTTGACAATCACTCAAAAAAAGCTCGTGTAGATTGGTACAAAGAAATGCCGAAAAAAATTCAATTGCGGTGCTTCAAATCATGGAACTAAAAAACAATCAACCGTGTGGGTCTTTCAAGATAAGCCAAATCTAACAAAAAGTCATCGCGCACGAAAGACGTGTCGCCAATGTTTCATTAGAATAAAGAAAAACGGTCAATTCTGAAAGGTGCACCAGCATTTTTTTGCCGATAGTGTTTGAAAAAATCAGAGGAATTAATCACAGAAAAAGAATCACCACGACAAAGCAAACTCTTACACATCAGTTTATACAAAAGTGTTTTTGAACAATCAAAACATCGAATTTATGGTTTATTCGCCGTAGAGTCCATGCTTGACACCCAATGATTACTTCTTACTTCCGCGGATCCAAAAGAAATTGCGAGGTAAACATTTTTCTACACTTGGGGAAGTGACTGATGCTTCACGTGTTTTGGAGATATCTCGATCAATGGGAATGGAAAAAATTGCTTCGACAATTTGTTTTTATTTGTTCATCTCAAAATTCTCGTTATCACTCTTTGTCTCCCAGTGAAAATGTTTGCAATTAGAATTTCATTTTTTCAGTTTTTATTGTATAGGAGTGAAATATATTGATACAAAGATCAGACATCTAAAAGAAGAAGAAGATTGCTCACTCAACAGGTTATATTGACCGATTTCAATTTTTTTTTATTGTGAAATATCTAGAACCGTAAACTAATACTTCATTTGTCCTACGTACTCGTATATATACTATATAAACTCCGAACTGGATAATTTACTTCTGTGGAAAAAGTTCACAATCAATTCCTATTTAATGAACTATGAAGGTATATTGTATCCAGTAAGGCTGAGATGGTATTAGATCGAATATGGAAAAATCTATCAATCTGAGAATATTGCAGGGAAAAACACTAGAAAGTGTCTTAAAAATAAGAAGATGAAACAACTCTATGGACCTTACATCGGAAAAAAATTGGTTGAGAAATACATGGTAGAAGACTGAGCAACAACTAAGAGAAAATCACTAAAAGGGACACTCAAAAGCTATTCAAGTCTCGTGTAATCTCACAAATAATAATGAAGCTAGCGAAAAGTGACAACAATTACTTATAATAGTAAAATTAATTATGGTCTTACACCCATAAATGAATATTTAACAACGTTGCAAATAATTTTATGGAAAATTCTAATATTAGAATAAAGTTGTAAGCCGTGCAATTTGGTACCTGAAGTTGAACTGGCTAATAAATTGAATGGAACAATTTGTGTCCATTTGGATTAAACGAGGAATTAGGTAACTTGGAATCGTACATATTGCAAGAAGAGAAAAAATTCGTTTGAATAATAGAATGAAGCATTCTCATTTTATATATCAATTCGGTCGACCCAATTTTTGTGAGGTACTTTACAAGAATTTCAAAACTTTATTCATTGCAAAACATTGAAGGAGTAGTTGTTAACACTTTCGATGAAAAAATAAACTTAATTGAAACGAAAGAATATTAGAGAGTTTGAATAATGAACAAATTATTAAAAATTTATTAAAAATATGATCAAGTTGGAAATCAAAAATTCCATTGCTAATTGCGAAAAATGAAATCTATTCATAAAAATTTTCATAAGATCTGATTAAACAAACTTAACTTCCATAGGCCCATATACCCCGAGACATGATGAATCAGAAATGTTCTTACCTAAATCTGGATGAAGAATCTAAAGCACCGAAGATGAATCAACAATTCGAAAAAGATAAAAGTGTAAATTGAAAATAGTTTATTCTGTATTTTGGAGAAAGAGTTATTCGGAAAACAATATAAACCGTATATATATAGATAATAGTAAAATAGTTTTTCTCGAACTTTTGGGTTAGGATTGCACAAACATTTTACGTTATAAAGCATTAACCCCGAGCTTGGATATTCGAACTGGCCTCAAAACTTATATCAAAACCACTTGTGTAAGAAATAAAAAAATAGGGCAGATTTCGAAAAATTATGACAAAAGTTTGAGTATATTGAGAATGTGAGTTGGGTAGCAATTGAAAAATTTGTATTAGAAATATTATTGTGAAAAAGTCACATTCTATCATTCAAATATTACAGATTCCACTCTATTCCATTTAATAATTTATTCATATTTATTATTCTATTGTTTCTTATTCCTACTCATTCTATTAATAAAAAAAATAACAGAGCCTACTTACCAAAAACTTCATTTTAAATAATGTTTAATGAATGGATACGGTTGAATGCACTCTCGATGGTTCTATGTTGAATTTAATAGGATCCTATGCACTTTATATAGTTTGTGGAAGGGTAAAACTTCTTTTTTTCGTTATGTGTTAACACAAGTGAACTAGATCAAGAATCACACGTACGAATTGTTCATATTGTCATTTAATGGTAACTTTTACTTATCTTGATACATACATACAAGTATACCTACGTATTTACAAAAGAAGTGTCTCATGTATGGTCGTTTCATTACCACATCGATTACGATAAATGTGTAAGTTGTGATAGGTGTTCAGAACCTTTTGTTATTGTCGTTTCATTATTGATTGGTTTATTTGAAAAGTATCTCCAGTAAAAATTGACAATTTTAGGAATTTTATAACAACACTGTTTTAAAGAGTACGTCGATAGTTTCATAAAATATTAAGATCATTTCACACATTAAAGCTGCTTGAATCACCCCACCTACTCGTTAAGTTTCATTTTCAAGTGAAACAACCCTGTTTTGTTATATGTTTTAGGGTGCTGGATATGAACATGAAAGTTATTTTTTTTTAACTGAGGCGTCTTAATTAAATTCGCATTTCACATGAAAACGTGGTAAAAGATATTTCAAGATTTACGCCCTTCGAATATAAAGCTACAAATGAGAACAATTCAGCCAATCTATCAATAATAAATATTATGGAACTTTCCGGTGAAGGAATAGCTTGCAATGCACTTATCTAGCTTAAACTTTCCAACAAACTATCCTTAGGAGACAGAAGAATATATTGGAGCCTTACGTATACAGCCCAAGTGAAATCCGATCCTACCCTCCAAAATTACTTCTCCAAGAAATTCCCAAATTTTTTTTCAAATAAACCCATGACCCCCAAACCTTTCTATGCTAGAATTAGGTCATATTTAAGCGAATTAAATTTCTTCCTTTCTGAATGCCTTCCTATCGAATCTTCTCAGACTCCACCATGGACAATAGAGAGCACCAAATTCATTACCTAGTTCACTTCATTCGACAAACACCACACCAATCATATGCTAATCGAAGGACACTTGAATAACATATTCAATGAGTACAATGAATTATATGCAATATATCAAGCCACACACATCGCCACTTCATCAAACGATGCTAATCACCTCATACTCACAGATTCCCTTAGCCCAATCCAAACTCTTCAAAAAATTCACAATTTCCTTAGAAGTCAAAATCAAGCAACAACTGTAATATATACAAAATAACAACAAAAAATAGCATTTTTCTAATAATATTCAATTTTTTTTTCATTCATTTGCATTCATAAAGAATGTAATTTCTGAATTGATCAAAAAGCGTGAAAAAAAGTACCGTAGCGGTTCATTTTTTTACGCTTTTGCGTTAAAAGAAGTACCGTAACGTGACATTTTTTGACGCAATTATAAAATTGTTTAGTGGGCTGTGAACGCTTTCTTTCTCATGTCAATTCGTTTCCCCGATGAACTGTCACACTTTTATTATTGAATCAGCAACTGCAGCGACTAAGAATCTTCTCCCTGAGAAAACTAGGGAACAGTATTTAAAGAAATACAATTCTTTTATGGAGTGGCGTACTAAAAAAGGCATGAACACCTTCACAGAAAGAGTGTTACTAACTTACTTTGAAACTAAATTCAAAATGTGGAAATGTGCCTGAAAGGCGCCCTAATAGTAAATAACGACGTAGTCATCAGTAAATACTCGAAACTCATTGCATATGAAACTCATTGCATATTTGAAAAATAAATCGGTGGGTATAGACCCAAAAAATCTAAAACATGTGCCCGTGAAGAAATTCATAAGTTTCTGTTGCAAGCTCCAGACGATCATTATCTCATACATTATAGATTATACTTGGTAAACATTTATAAAAATATGAAAACCAACGATCCAAAAATGTCAAAACAGATTTTTTCTTTTTGCAGTATAGAAATGGAAAATGCAAAACCCAAGTTGTTGGTATAAATACTTTTCCAAAAATTCCCTCACTTATCGCAATTTATTTGAATATACCTAATCCAAAAAACCTCTCTGTGCATACATTTAAATACTCTTCGGCGTCTCTATTAGTGGATTCCGGTAGTGATATAATTAAACTAAAGAAGCATGGTGGGTGGAAATCCAGCACAGTTGTGGAAGGTTACGTAGACGACTCAATACAAAACAAAATGCATTCCGCAGTGAAAATTTTAACGGGAATAACTAGTTCGCCTTCAAGCAGCATTGTAAATGTTCACGATCCTATCAACAATCCAATAAGTACTAATACAACTATAGACAATGTTATTTCTTTGAACTCGTTAAATGCTACCAATTCAAGAACCAATAGTAATGTAATTTGTTAGGTTAGGACGTATGAAAAATTTTGTATGAAACTCGTTAGTAAAGTAACTTTTTTTTTTCACTCGTAGGAATTGCCAATCAAACCGTTCTACTCGTGAAAAACGTACTTCACTCACTTGTTGCCTAAATAACTATTTGTTGGATCCCCGTACACACTGGAGTAACAGAAAATGAAGAGGCAGACCTGGTCACTAGGAAGCTGTAAAGAGTGATAGTTCGGAGTGCGTGAACTTTTTAACTACTGCCGATATTAAATCAGTCCTGAAGCGTAAAGTGCTCAATGAATGGGAGAACAAATGGTGAACGACCACACATCAATTTCGTGAAGTCAAAAACTTAGTAAAACCATGGTCAATATTACCAAAAAATCGCAGAGATGAAGTTCTTCTAACTCGTCTCCGTCTAGGCCATACTGACCCATAGCTACTTATTTGATGCGAAACCTGAACTAAAATGTAGCAACTGCAATTGCAAATTGACTATAAAACACAGAATGTCCATCTTTTAACTGAGAAAGATCATCATCAAATCTACCACTCGGAACAATATGTGAAATTTTAGGTCCTAAATACAATATTACCTTAAAAATTAACTTAAACAGATCTCGATCAAAAACTTAATTTAACAAAAAACTGTATATAAAACACTTAATTTTTATTGAATTGCTAATAACCTAATAATTTTGTAGTAAAAAAAATATTGATTACACGCCAAGTTTAAAGCGTTTGAGAATCGAAAAACAGGAAGTGGTTTTTGGTCAGTTATTTATTTTTCGAGGTTGCTTTTTAAAGGTGTTTCGCTTCTCCAGGAATAGCTGATATTTTTCAATTTCTCAATTTTTTCTCATTTTTCTAATGTACTATTGATGAAATGATTGTCTGATACAATGATCTCCACACTATGTAAGGCGCACCAGAACATGTATGAATTGCCATGATAAGCACGTTAAAAAAAACGTAAATTTTCATAACAAATACATGATAGTGATTCAATTGTACAAGACTTGGATACTGTTAAATTGTGAGCGGTTTACTTTCAGAATATTTCTTTATATTTAACGTTTATTAGATCTGTATAACTACATAAAATGGGTATGCAATAATTGAAGTGAAGATTTTTGTGAATTAAGGCATTCGATACATTATAATAATGCTAATCTAATGGTTTGAAGAATTCATAAACTTATATAATATATAGGGTATTATATTGAATAAAATTATAATAGCAGTCATTACGCTTTGAACTTGTTCTATTTATTAGATAAGCGAACCTATAAGGAGAAGACTGGTTTGTTGAAAATGTCTATTATTGGCATAAACAAGTTGAAAAGAATCAGTTTATGGTGAGAAACGGTCCGGATACAAATGAAAATTTGTAAATGTTGATTGACTACTGGAGAACTTATTGAGGAACCTAACAGATGATTTGCGTGACAAATTTGTTGACAAACATTTGACTGTGACATTTTTTTTGGATTTAAAGGATCATCTTCGTGAATTGGTGGTTTAGCGGTTAATGGCGCCGGTCACTAAAATTAAGTAGACATTATATTTGATGAAAAACGCGACGAATTGAATGGTATGTTACATAAGTTCTCAATAACTTTAATAAAACTGTTTTAATTATTTAGTAACCCAACAGTTGGATAATATTGATAAGTTTCCTGAGCCTACCCCTAACAACCATGTTTCACATTTTGCTCATATGAATTTCTATTTGATAATGATTTGATAATATCAAAAGACAAAATTGAAGCAACAATGCGCAAGATGAAAAATAGGAAATCACCAGGGCTGGATAACATTAATAACGAGCTTCTTAAATATGGTTGCAATGAATTAATAGACCAAATGCATGTCATGTTCAACAAGATATACGACCAGAGAAAAGTACCAGAGGAATGGAAAGTAAGCATAACGATCCCCGTCTTTAAAAAAGGGGAAAAGAAAGATCCAAATAATTATAGAGGGATGAGCCTCCTAAGCACGACTTCAAAATTACTAACAAAAATTATTGCAGAAGAAATCTCAAGTAGCGGCATGAGCGAAGAACAACAGGGATTTAGACAAAATAGATCAACCATAGACGCTATATTCATCTTAAGACAGATTGCCGAAAAGGCCATAGAGTACAATAAAACCGCGTTTATGTGCTTCATAGACTTAACAAAAGCATTTGACAGAGTGAGATTACATGACGTCATTGAGCTACTAAAAAAACGAGGCGTAAACCAAAGGACAATAGACATCATTAGGGACATGAACAACGGAAATAGCACATATGTAAGAGTAAACAACGAACTCTCCAGTAAAATGCCAGTATCAACAGGGATCAGACAAGAAGATAGTCTCAGCCCAATACTCTTCAACATTATAATGGACGAAATCATAAAAGAAGTCAAAACGGCAGGCAGATGATACAGAATGGGAAAACATGAGTTTAAGATAGACACAATCCTTGACAATAGCGAGAGAACTAAGATGCAAACTGGCAATTTATAATAAAAGTGTAGAACAGATTATGTCTTTTAAATATTTAGGGGTTAACATCACGAACAATAGGAACTTGAAACAAGAAGTCAAAACGCAAACAACAGCAGCATCTAGGATATCAGGATTCCTTCGAACCGTGATATGGAGGAATAAATTTTTAAGTATCGAAAGCAAAACACGGATATATAAAACTTGTGTCAGACCAGTAATGACATACGCCATAGAAACGAGGGCGGAGACTGCAACTACTAAGCGGATTCTTAGAACGACAGAGATGAAGACATTACGCTCAATCACAGGGAAAACACTAAGAGACAGAATAAGGAGCAATGAAATTAGAAGAATGTGTGACGTTCCGGATATAGTGAGATGGGCCAGAACTAGAAGAAGAGCATGGAGAGATCATGTCAATAGAATGAACAACGATCGACTGGCGAAAATCGCAAAGGAAGAGAGACCCAATACAAGTAGACCGCCTGGAAGACCACCAAAGCGCTGGTATGAGAGCTGGTCCTCGCAGTCACAACTTAGGCTGCCTCTTTGAAAACACAAGACATAGTCTTAAAATAAGAAGAAGAAGAAGAAGAAGAAGAAGAAGAAGAATTTCTATTTATTCATTCATATAAGCAGTATTTGACTTAGCGACCGCCTTCACCATTATGTACTGGAGCCTCAAATGTTTAAACGGTTTAAATTAACTAGATGCTGTAAGACAGAGGTGTCAAACTCAATTTTGCAGAGGTTCATATATTAAATTTTGAATTCGTAGGTGGGCCCGATTGAAAATAAAAAAAAAGAACTGAAATTATAATATTTTATTTATTAAATTATATAAGTATATAATAAACGGTTGTTAAAAATCATATCAAAGTTATAAAGGACAGTAGGTAATTACGTTGAGCTCGAGGATCCAGATACCTGATTTCTCTTGTTTTTGACAAGTTGATTGATATCAGGTATCATATTCGTTGTAGTTATTTTAAGAATTGATTAGAATTGATGTTCATTCGTAAGTATTGTGCGATGTTTGTTCTTATTTAATTTCATGACGGAAAACATCTGCTGTATAAAATGTAAGAGCGTTAATCTCATTAAATTGTTCTTTCAAAATAATGTCCGATTGAAGATCTATCAACGCCATTTGCAAATGAACTGGTGCCTGTGAAGCTTTAAAATTGAAGGGATTGTTGAACATTTGGAATTCAATTTCATTCATTTTGTGAAAGTCTTCAAAACGATTGTTGATTTCCGTAATCAAATTTTGCAGAAGCTGAAAATATTAATCCAATTTTTTTTGGCTCAATGTGCCAAATTATTTTAAATGAGGGAACTGGTCCAAAGTTTGACTGATTTTCCCACAGCCTCAACTTTTTTTCAAAGACCTGAATATATGAATACATTTGAATGACAATCAGATTTTTACCCTGTAACTTTATATTCAGATCAGTCAAGTGTTTATTCATATCTACCAAAAAGGCACAATCAACCCTCCATTAATTGTCATAATCAATTGGTTTGCCTTTTTCTAGCATGAAAGCTTGAATAGGGCCAAGTAATGCAAAAAATCTTTCTAATACTACACCTCGACTGAGCCAACGAGACATCAGAAAACTTTTCGTCTAAGTCTTGTAAAAATTGCCTGAACTGTCTGTAACTTAAACCTCTGCTCCTTATAAAATTTACTATTTTAATTATAGGTTGCATGACATGGTCCATTTTGAAATGTTTGGATGCCAATTATTCCTGAGGAAGTATACAGTGAAATCCCACAAAATTCCCTGATGTTTTCTGTTTTCATTTAGTTACAACGCCCCAATGTTTTCCAGCCATGGCAGGAGCACCATCCGTAGTTGTGCTGCTAAGTATACTCCAGTCGAGTTCATATTCTGCTATCAAATGCTCAATTGCAGAATAAATATCATTTGCTGTTGTTGTACCTGTCAGTGGAATGCACTTTAATAGTTTTTCAGTTATTTCAAAGTTACTGTTAACGCCTCGTATAAAAACAGCAAGTTGAGTTGTATCAACAGTATCAGTGCTCTTGTCAACAGCCAGTGAAAAGTTTGTAAATTCCTTAATTCTCTTCTTCAGATAAAGAACCAAATTTTGAGATAAATCGTTTCTTCTTGAAGCAAAAGTGTTTCTTGAGAACGAAAAGACTTTTGAGATGGAAATGAAACATCGGCAACTTTCAACATACAGTCTTTAATAAAATCACCATCAGTAAAAGGTTTATTGGTAAATATCAATTGTTTACCTTGAAGTTTAGATTTGAAAGATGACAATGTGTCGATTCTTACTTTTTCAGTGTAACAATCGAATTTTGACTTATGATCCGTATCATAGTGTCTCTTCAAATTAAATTCCTTACAAACAGCAACCGTTCGATTACAAATCAAACACCGGAGGTTACCTTTCCATTCTAAGAAAAAATATGCAATTTCCCATTTAGACTGAAAAACTCTGCACTCACTATCAACGTTACGTTTTTGTGACATTATGCCCAAATCGTAACAATTATGGAATTCAACACAACAATTACTAATAACATCCGTAGACTTGATATTAAGAATATTTAAAACATTCGTAGAGGAATCGAATGAAGTCTAAAAGCTCTAAAAAACACGATTCTTCTTTCTGTCACACATTGCGATCGAGGACCTTATTGATATGGCCCAGGGGCGGGAAGCGGCCCGCGGGCCGTATTTTTGTCATGACTGCTGTAAGACAAGACGATAATTCTGTTTCTAAACTGCCACGCCAATATATTTTGAATTTTGCAACAAAATGCATGGAATAAAGGAGAAGTCCCTGATGACAATGCACAGTGTAACAAACAAAAAAATCTAGCTAAAAATAAAATTTTTAATGCTTAGTTTAGTAATCAAGAAGGTAAATGTCAGCATATAGAATTGGCAGTCCTTTTTAAACTGTGGTGTGATTAAAACTATGAGATAATGTTTGAATCACAAAGCAAGTGCTTACTTAAAGTCAATAAACAATGCGTTCCAAAAATTATGTGGTCGTTTGCCTAATCAGTAAGTAAATTGCTTCATTTAATTATCATCACGAAGAAGGCGTATGTTTTTACATTATTGTACAGCATCTAGAATTTATAATAAAAAATATCTTCAAGTATATATTAACTATGGAAAAATTCATTTGCCGCTTTTTGCCACCTACAGAGAAAATTGAATTTAAAATATCAAAACTAATGTGTTGTATTCTCAAAAAAACTTCGGCCATCATGTTTTACACAAATTCGATAATTCTGAAGGGTGCTTTTTTAAATTGGTCGTCAAAGTGCGTCCACTTCTATCAAAAGCGAGAAACTGCTTTTCTACCGAAGCTGCTTAGCTTTCAGAACGGCCCGATGTTTAATAAATTTTATTAGCGACTAAGCAAGAACAAAATAATTACTATGGTATTTTATTTAAATTTTGTAATCTATTTTTGTTAATAAATTCATTTTTTTAATTTCGAACATCCCGCGTCCCAATGAACATTTTTTAGTTGAATTCCTCGCGATAGCGGATCTTTCAGAATTGATTGCTTTGTCACCTATTCATTCCTTACCACATTTTACGTGAGTTTTGAATTATTTCTTGGATTAAAAACGAATCATAACTAACCGAAGATAATACTGTTACATCAGTGGAATGAATTATAAAGAGTTCATTTTTTCGCTTTACGTCATATTGTGGTCGAAACAAATTCTTTTGGTTTCTATAAGTATCTTATACACTAAATAAAAAAATCTTGAAAAAGTTTTGCATTAGTTTGACTATGCTACGATTTTTAAATGATTAGTGAAAATATTTTGATCAAATTACCACGGAATCACTTTTTCGTCTATAATAGAAGTTTTGGAGATAAATAGTAACCTACAAATCAATACACACATGAATACAGTTAATATAGGTTTACCTATACGAGAATTGATACATATTATACATTTATAAATCAAAGCGATTACTAATCATTATGTCACATTGTAACATATTATATATTAGTCAGGTAAGAAACTTATATTGCTGAAGCTAATGAAGTTGCATTATAGTATTAAAATAGATCGTGTTGAACAACGCATAGCAATTAAATACTTGAGTCTAAAAAGCATGACCCAAAGCAAATTCACAAATATTTGGTGGATACATTAGTAAAATCTTTTTCTTCGCATACAGGGATCATTATCGTTGTTTCCCATGTTGGCTTTCATATTGATTATAATTACTTTATTTCCTACTGCGCGCAATAGCTAAATTGTTGAGCGCCGACCTATGCTTCTTGTACCGATTATTTTGCCTTGCATTACCATGTAAAGAAGATCGTACTTTACAGAATTGTGCATCACATGACCTAACTATACTAATTAACGTCGCTTTATAGTGTTAACTGTTTCTAAAGTATTATTCATACGCTCAAGAGACTCAGCTTTTTAACTCTATCGATCTAAAATACTCTCACATTTCAAATTCACATCTCAAACGGTTCCGAACTTCAGACCAGATTTTCTGTTATCCAATTTGCTTTCGCTTTGGCTATTCTTGCAGATATCTCCACGAAAGGATCACATTTATTGTTCATTATGGCTTCCAGGTACTTTAATTTTTCAGCTTCACCTATTTGTATTGATACATTTTGTTATTTATCTATGACCATATATTTAGTTTTCTTCTTCTTCTTCTTTCGTGTATTAGGCATAGTCGCCTGCTTTATCTTCAACACTCTTGCCTCCTATCCTGTTTCAATGTTGTCGTTCCACCTTTTTATGAGTCGGTCGATAGTCTTTCGGCCGAGTGGAGATTTATCGTGCGCTATCTTGACCAGTTGTTATCCATACGATCTTCTGTTCCGATATGTTCATTTCGCTGTATGGTTTCGTTCAAACATGCTGCTATTCTTATGACTTTAGTTGTTTGCTCTCTCACTTCGTTCTCTACGTCTCCAAATCCTGAAATCTCGATTCCTACGTATTTGAATTTCATTACTTGGTGAATTATCTGGTCGTCTACGACTAGCTTACATCTTATCGGAGTTTTGGAGTGGTTTGTTTTGAACGCAGATTTTATCATATTGAAAGAACAGCATCATCAGCGTAACATAATATTGTGATATTTCGGTTTAGCTTTTTTACTTTCTTGATTATTTTGTCTATAATGATATTGAAAAGCAAGAGGCTTAAGAAGTCTCCCTGGCGATTTCCTTTGTGTACTGCTTTTGGCTCCGCTAGCACTCCGTTCACTTGGCTTGGATTTTGTTGTCCATGTTTATATTTTCAATGGTTTCTATCAAGTCATGTTTATCGTATAGTAGATGTACTACGTCTTTTAGTTGTATTCGATCGTAGTCTTTTTGTGGATCTATAAAGAACTTGAAGCACATAAATGCTGGTCTGTTGTACTCAATCGATTTTTCTGTGATCTGTCTGATGCGAAGATCACGATATTTAGTCTTCTTTGTATTGAGTCCGTAATTCTGACAAACTATAACAAATCGGTATATGAACCTATGTAGTTCTTCAAACGAGTTGGCTATTGGAACAATATCATCAGCGTAGCGAATATTGTTCACAAGTTTTGTTTTTCATCAACCAAGACACCTTCATCAGCGTTCTCTACTTCTTGAATATATCGTCAGAGAACTAATTATAGAACAATAGAGATATAATGCACCCTTGTCTTACTCCATTTCTTATTTCAATATCAGGGGAACTTTATTGATTTACGCGAACGCTAGCGGTTTGATGCCAGTAAAGCTTGGCAATAATGTAAATATCTTTATAATCTATAAGTGACTGTTTTAGAATTTCTAGGGAAATTTGTAGTACGATATGACAGTAAAAGATTGTGTAGTGAGTGTAGAACGTACACAACAGCCACCATACACGAAAATATTGAAAAAGTTCATGATCTGGTGATTCAAGATCAGCACGAGACTATTAGACAATTAGTTAAAGATAGTAGACTCTTAAACCATGTAGTAGATAATAGTATTATCATCAATTAATATGCAACCGGCAAATTATGATACGTATGCACGGATATTTAACAACAAATTTAATATAGGATTCTTCCTGCCGAAGAAGGATCAATGTGATCAATGTGAGGCGTACAAAAATGCTGTTGATGATGACAAAAAGGAACTTGAAGACGCTTACCACCTACGTCAGGAGGAAAAAAATTAAGTCAACTTAAGAAAGCAGCGGATAAAGAAAAGTCCCAAAAAGGGAAATCAAGTTAGCTGTTTATGATCTACAAGCAGTGTTGCCAGCACCGACGGGGCAAACATCAGCTTTTTATTACAAGTCCCGACTTAATTGTTTCAATTTTACAGTAAGTATCAGCAAGTGTTCCATTCACAGTAACTGCGGGAGCCAACAGAAGAACCGGTAAGCCTCAGATAGTACAAACGAAAATTTGATTTGAATACATAGGTGTGTATAGGTGCATGTGTGTAGTACATCTGCGTTCTGTCACTTAGTAAACATTTTCAGGCTTTTGGCTATGAAGGAAAATGTAATTAACTTCCACTGTTGTTGTAGGAGCTTGATCGCTCTATACTATACTATACTATATATACTATACGCAGTTGAACATCTTGACATCCATTACGCACAAGTATTTGATTCGCGGTCATACGTAAAACGAGGAAAACGCAGTTCACAGTATCATCGAAAGATTTTTTAACAGAGCAAAGAAGTCAGGCCCGATTTACGTACCCGATCAATATGTTTTAATGATCAAAAATGCTAAAAAAAGGAAACCCTTTGCATGTGAATGAAATGAGTTTTGGAGATTTTTACGATTTTAAAGCACTTTATGAGAAGATGGTACCAAAACTTGCCAAGAACAAAAATGAGGATGATTTGAAACTTCAAGATGTAAAAATATTACTCCATTAAGGCATCGCCACGAATTACCTAATTTTTGTCTTATATTAATGTAACTGTGAAGAATCATGAATCTACCTAACTAGCTTTTAGTCACTATTTCACAATTGCGAATACTAAAGAAACGAAAATTTCTTCACTAGAGATTTAGTTAACTTTCGACAAGTGCCACAAGAATCACCTATGCAGTTTTATAAGAAAGTAATGGGACTTCTAAGTTGTAGTACCAACTATGAACAGATGATCAAGAACGAAAATTGCTCAAGTTCATCCGAAGAGGAAGGTATTCTTGTCCGAAGACAAAAAATATATGGACATTGAAAGAACTAAGTTGGAATTTCTGGAAGCGTTAGCGATATGCACACAGAATATACTGTTTACACTACCACTACAAAAACATTCACTATTACACTATCTGATGCGCGTTTCAATATTCAAATTATCGTCCCTATGTAGTTTTTTTTAAATGCATCCAATAATTTATGATTGAATACAGTTCTTAACAATTTCTCATTATTAATATTTATGTCATAATTACGACAGGCAGCCTGATCACCATTACTCGATTTTTCAGTCCGTCCATATTTTAAATGACCTATGTGCTCTTTAAACCTAGCAATAACGGATCTCTTAGTCTGCCCGTCATAATCACCACAGCGATTTTCATATATTCCACTATTTTCCAAATTTGGTATTTGATTGACGAATTTGATTAATTCGCGGCTCAAAATGAATCATGAACAGTTCATCCATAAAGGATGATAGGCAATTGCCCATAGCTATTCCTTCGTCTTATTTGTAAAATTCGTTGTTGTACTGGAATCAATTTTTTCTACAACTGCTATGAAAAGTGACATATTTCTTATAGCTAACTTAATTCCAAGATCACATATTGCTCACACAAACTTAGTTGGCTATTGTCAACATCAAATAGTTGACACAACTGTCAGATTATAGAAGTTTTTCAAATTCTTAAGGGAGTTTTCATTCGTGGTTTGATAAAAATCGCAATTTCCCTTAAATATTATTTTAGTAGGACATAATTATACCAATTTATAATATGGATACTGACAGTAACTTTATAAATTAAAAAACAAATGAATTAGCATACGAGAAATGTATGGAATAGAGAAGAAGTAAAAAATCAAATCTTTTTCGGAAACTGTAAATTTGGTATACTTTAAAGTTTTGTCGAAAACTTTAAAGGCGTCTACACTTTGGTCACAATATTTAATGTTACGAAGTACTATCAGTATAAAAAATAACATTGATATATACACGTATCAAAAATAACGTTCAGTTTTGAAAAGGCCGATAATTACGTCACCAAAAAATCACACATATTAATAGCAGACCAATTGCAGAGATTTTTAAACGAAGCTCCAGACAAGGAATATCTACTAATAAAGGTGAATTTATTTAGAAGGATCTATTTTTAGAATTTTTTTTATTTTTTCCTTGAATTAACATAGATTTTTCTAATTAGTGAGTTTTACAGTAGATAAAAAGAATTAATCATTAAAAATTCTATTAGCGTAGCATGGGCATCTCGTAGAGAAGAATTGTGGAAATTAAGAATCGATAATTTAGAGAATTTAAATTTAGCTTTACTTGTGAAATTAGATAACACTGAAACAAAAAAGTCAAGAACGTTAACTGTAACGGAAGAATTTTATGAGATATATAAAAAATACGCTACTCTTCGACCGATTGATTTGCCAGAAAAACGTTTCTTTCTAAATTACCAACAAGGAAAATGTACTTGGCATTAACAAATTCGGTAGTATGGCTAAGACAATTGCAATTTTTTTAAAATTAGAAAACCTCCATCTATACACAAGTAGTCACTGCTTTCTTCGGCATCAATTTTAGTAAATGCAAGAGGGGACATATTAACCTCAAAGCGCCTTGAAGGATGGCAATCCAGTACCTTGGCAGAAGGATAAGTCGAAGAGTCTATTAAAAATAAAATCAAAGTTACTAATAAAATCGTCAACTCCATTGAAAAACCACTCGAATCCTTCACAGAAATTGAGACAGAAAATACACCGCATATGAACGATCAAACCCCAACATCTAAAATTAATATAACGAAAAGAAATGAGGTTCCGGGTTTAACTATAAAAAATTGTAAAACTTTCACAATCAACTACAATTTTAAATAATATTAGTTAAGAGGACACTACTAGTATTGATTTGGTTTTACTAATCATAAATCACTTATTGCACAATTAACTATTGTTCCAGACATATTTTTGTTAACTGTAAGTATTCTTCGATTACATCAGCTCCCAAATTATTAGATATCAGTAAGTCATCCAAGGTATTCCAAGGTCTACGGGATCGGCACGCTGTGAAAATTTCACAAAATAATGATCTTACATCAAAGGAGATTGAAATTTCCTCATCTTCAATTTCTGCAGTTTTCACTTTGTTGAATAACGAATTCTTCACTGAAAAATTCTCAGGTTTGATGAGTAGGTTTTCAAACTCCCAAAAAAAAAGAAGAATTGTAAAGCTGATTTTAATAAGGATGATAACTTTTTTTATTAAAAGACACTTTGTGCGAGTGCGTACCTGTCAAATATGTCATAAATGAAGTCGATTTTATTAAAATTGTCGTTGCGATAATTCTCCATTAGCTTATACCGATACCTATGTATTCTTAGCTTAGGAGAAAAGAAAGGTGTCTAGTAATTTTTGGTACAAAATACAAAGTAAGTTTATGAAAGATGGTTTCTCATTGCACCCCTTTGGGGATATTATTATGAATATATTATGAGAGATTATGTTTGAAATCGCTAATTCAAAATATAATAAAGTTTTATTTCACCTATTTTGGACTCTTGATGCTAACTTTTCAAAATTCTTTCTTAATAAACACTTACGTAAAACAATGATCATTTTATGTTTCTTCGTCAAATTTCTGATATTCACGGCTAAGTTAGTGAATTTATTGGAGTGAGAAAGTACTTTTGACAATAAAAAATAAGAAAGTACTAAATTGGCTATTAAGAACGATCGTCGACTATATCTCAGGAACGGATTGTATTACAGGTCCAGGAAACAAAATTATAATAAAAGTGGTCCCAATAAACACGTGGAAATTATTTTCAGGATTTTAGGTTCTAGATGTCTTTTAAAAGTAAACTAAATTCTCATTTTAATGGCGAAAATCGCATATCGATATTTTTTTTATGTCCCGAGATATCTTAAGAAATGTTAAATAATAATCTTTTATTGCCACTAGATAGCGTTATCTAAATGTAACACTAATATTTTTAGCAATCAGAATAAATCATTAAATAAACCATGCAACAAATCTCACAATTAACAACTTACATAACCAACTACATAATTAGTGACGCCCTAGCTGATCAAAATGTCGTCCATCACTTACGATAGGTTGAATTAGTCGCTATCATTGATATACTTCGTATTTCCTGTAGTATTCTTTTGTCGTGGGTCTATTATTGTGAACGAGATTTTTTAATCGACCCCACAAATAAAAATAAAATTCGGTCTGAAGATCTACGTGGCCAAATAAAGGATCTTCCACGTCCCATCCAACTATCAGGGTATATTTGATCTAAAAAATGTCGAACGTATATGGAATGCACCATCATATTGTAAGAGTATGTCACGATGAATGACTAAGGGTATGTTTTCTAAGAGAAGTGCAATTCGTTCTTTAGAAGTCTGAATATTTTTCTCTATCAAGTACATCATTAAAAGAAAATGACTCTGATGTTGGATCTACAGCATCCAATGGGGGTTCGTTTCGGACTAGTCGTGTATATTATGGCGATTTACTCTACCATTACTAAGAAACTAAGCCTTATTTGTCGTGTAGGTTTTTACTATGCTTTGATTCACTGGCAAACAATAAACACAACTCAGTTCATCAGCCTACTAGAGGTTTGAAGAGAAATGCTCCTTTTTACATATTTATTTAGTTTACTTTCATCTTCCAGCCTACACGTTGCTAACTAAATTGCTTAGAATGTTTATATTTTGCAACGTTGGACGACATCTCTTCCAAACAACATCAAGTTTATAAAAATCGGCTAAGCAGAGCCTAAATTTCCCACTTTTACCCATCTCTTATTTGAAGAAATAGACTAAAACTTGCGAAATGAAAAATGCGCAGAATTTGTTGGATAATTCGATTATCGTGTATAAAGTGCCACTTAATTGGGTAAATTATAAAAACAAAATACTTTTTTAACTTTATATTTTTAAATCCGTCCTTTAGTAGTGGACCTAAAATTCTTTCTCGACGTCAGTTTTTTTATATTTTTTTCCTTGATGCCGTAATATAATCTGTTCCTGGGATAAGATTAGTTGCCCATCCGGTACAACCATAAGCCCAAATAATGAATAGGGTGATATATCAATTGGAATTAAAGGACGTTTCATATATAACTCAATCCGTTTTTCCTAGTGGGTGAAACTATCTTGATGTAAGTTATCAATTTTTTTTAGTTGCCCATCCGATACAATCATAAGCCCAACTAAATACATAATGGGCATATCCTAACCTCAAACGACTTTTATATAAATTTTCATTTCCTCTTCAACCCTATCCTTTCTTAGTAGGATCTAAAAGAAACCTACTGCCTATTTTTCATAATTGCAGCTTTAATAAAAACGTGATATGCAGAAACATGTGTTCATAAAATCATATTGGTTGAAATCAGCTATAACTTCATTTTTGACTTTTTCTAGGAAAATTTTAACCCATAAAGATAAAAGAAAAACTTAATTCATTAAAACAGTGATTCAAAGTGAACTTTTATTCCTTAAAGTGCTCAGCCGCCATAAGTCACTTTTCCAAAATAAATGAGATCTGGAGCTAAGTGATACTTATAATTTTCTGTATAATTATTTGTTTCTTGGTGCAATTTATCCATCAGTTTATGGAAATAAGAGAAATATATTTTGTCCCATATAAAACAATTTCTCAATTTTGTCTTTAGATGATTACTTTTTAGAACAAAAGTAACTAGTTACCGCACCTTCAGCAGAAAACGTTATGTAAGTATTGAACGTTGAAATTAAAGAACTTGTTCTAAATAAAGCTGCAAAAATTCTTTCATGAGAGATGACATAACATTAATGATAAATGCATTAGTTCCTAGACAGCTTCTAAACATAATTTAAGCTGTATGTATTAATATATTGTCACTTAAAAAGAAGTAGATTAATGTTACTATTTATGTAAACGGTTTCATTGTTAGGTAAATATGGAAAAAAAATCTTAATTAAACATTATTTCTTACATAGAAATCAGCAAAAAGTTACGTAAATATTTTCCTGAGAATGGTAAGTGTTTATCTGTGTTTAAAAGTGGTCATACGAACAAGGATGACGCCCAACAGCCAGGACTGTCATTTACTATAACTAGGTACTCGAGAAATGCTTCATAAAATCCGTGGGACAGGTAATGAAAAAACTTAACAACCGAATGCGTATGCAATATTTTGCATGAAAGGTGCATGCCACGAATGCTTAATGCTCTTTAAAAGCTGGATCGCATTAACAATTCGAACAAATTCACATTTAAACCAATTGAATTATCAATTTCATAGTAGTGGAAACTTGGGTACACTACAATTAAAAATAAAATAAAAATACAATTGTGACAATGAACTAAAGAGAAAATAGTGTTTGCATGCATTTGAAATTTTAAAAACCATAATTTTTCAGAAATTTCCAATAATTGAGAAGAGCCTAGGATGTAGCGAAATATGAGCCTGAGAATTGTAAGAATTGCAATGGATCTTTAACATTATTGTTGCTTCATTTGTATGCATCGATTTCAGAATAAAACATTATAAGTTTTTTTTGAATTAGTAGTAAGCTGTATGGTATTCTAAAATATAATATCACTCCACAGACAACTGTGCTTCATAATTTGTTTTTTTATTCATTAATAATTTATTAACAAAAACTCTCACTCTCACTTAATACACACACCTATTTTAGTATTTTTATATTTTTACAATTAGCACTTGGGAAATTATGATATGTCGCGCATTATTCATTACTCCAATATTTCATTAATAATCTTTAATATTAATCAACCTACTATATGAGCATTACCTTCTCTCTGCATTCACTTTTATAAATGTGATTCAGACAGTTTATAAAACTAATTCACGCATGTGGTTTGTCAAATATATTCGGTTTCAAGTTCTCACTTTTAGTAGGTAGGTATCATATTTAAATATATTTGAGCATTAGCACGCAATTATTGATATATTTTCACACAATCCATCAGCACAAAGTTATTCATTTTGATTTGATAAATATATTTTGCAGATGTTTTCCATTATATTATTAATAAATACATGCCTACTCCGTAATGCATGACTGACTGAATTATTTTTTTTGTACACTAGTACCAATATGTAAATAAAATTGATGTTGATGAAACAATGTAGTTTATTTATTATAATTGTGGGTTAAAAGTTAGTATAGTTGTCGGAGGACGCATACGGTGTCCATCGTTATGTGACATTAAACTCAGAGAGACGCCTACTGAATTCTGACGAATACATAAGAGATTAGAAAGATCGAATTAATCTCTATCAAAAAATTCTACTCTCACGTCCTCGAAGATATAAGAAGATAGTCCCAGAAGTACCTGGCCCAACAAAGAAAACACAAAAATTTTGGAAAAAAATATATTTAGTTTTCAACGTGATTTTCTTCTAGTTCCATACACTTTTCCCAGTGATATTCAATAAGTTAGGTAGATACATCATTTCTTCATTGTTGGAAAATCTTTGACCACCGCTCCATTTTTTTAAGTCTGTGAACTGAATAGGGTGCATCAAGTAGCAATTCAAACTTTAATTCATTAATTTTGGCCAATGCAATAACGGGTGTGTGAGCTGGTGCATTGTCTTGACGAAACAACACTTTCTTCTTAGCCAAATGCTGCCGTTTTCGCTTGATTATTCTGCTTAAACATCGCAATAAGATCACATAAACTCGCCGTTGATAGTTTTTTCTATTTCAAGATAGTCAATGAAAATTATCCCACGCGTATCCCAAAAAAACGATGCCATTCCTGCAAATGGAACGGTCTTTGCCTTCTTTAAAGCAAGTTCTCCCTGTACAGTCCATTGTTTTGATTGTTCTTTTGTTTTGTTCGATCCATGGTTATGAAACGTTGCAAAAATTCGGCTTCATTTCTGTGAAACATTGTCAAACACTCGATGGAAACATCTTCACGACGCATTTTTGGTTCCATTGTGAACAAACGCGGCACCCATCTTGCACACAGCTTTCTCTTGTCTAAATTTTCAGTTAATATGCCATGAAATGCCTACTATGTCTTCTTTGCACTTTCAGTCGACGATCAATCTCAGTACCACTTTGAATATTTTCTTCAACATTTCAAAAGTCGACACCTCATTTGGTCAACCACTGCGATGATGGTCTTTGCAGGTAGTACAGCCATTATTTTACTGTTGATAATGATGGAGTAGTCTCACCCAGAATAGAATCTGGTTCAGGTTTTATATTAGTTAGGCTAAGTATTGTATCACATAAAGATTACCAATTTTTTCCATTCTCACAATATCTTTAAAACCGTTCACTATAGATGGCTGCCAAACAAATACTAAGCGGGAAGCAGCTACCGCCATCTCTAGGTCAGGCCAGATACTTCTGGGACCTTCCTCTTACTCGAGTATAGCCAGAGAATGAAGTCTCAAAATTTAGAATTGCGACAAATTGTCAAAAACCCATTAAATGCGCTATGACTAAATTATTTTATCAATATATCAAATGAAAATATTATTTCTTATGCGGAAAATATTAAATTTGAACTAGTGTTTAGTTTTGTCAATGTAATTATTCAATTCAATTTTTCATTTCCATTATTATTTTTTATCATTTTCAATTGTAAGTATTGAAGGTTTTACATGGTTGGTATACAATTTTGATTTCTACGACGTTTCTTGTTATAGATAATAGATAACCATGTTAACGTCTTCAGAGAATGAAGGTAAACTAAAATATAATAAACTGACTCACCTGTTTTATACTGAATTTTCCCATCAATGAACCTTCTCCTGTAAAAATTAATTTCAGGAGGAAAAACTCCTTAGCGGGAATCTTCACATTCATTCCTTGACTAGTAAACTATAGAGTGGGCTGTAAGTAATTGGCATTCGTCCCTATTTAAGCTACTCTTTCATCTAGCAATTTCAATGCTTTTAAATGCATCCAACAAAGAACAAATGCTCTCTAAACTGGACAATAACGTATCTCTTAGTCTGCCCAATATATTTCCCATCATAATCACCACAGCTATATACCATATATACCACTCTTTTCCAAATTTCGTATTTTATCCTTAGGATTACCCAACAATTGTTTTTCTTAATAAAATAATCTTAAATGTGAAAGAAACACTTGAAAATTGTAACAATATTGTTACCGGTACATTCAGGTATAAGTTATCCGTAAGTAACCCAGTTTTGTCAAAGCTCTATTGCCTTCCCAAAATTCATAAACCGGGGAAGGCAATGAGACCTATTGCTTCAACAATTTGTACACGGTATTATAATATTTCCAGGTG
This sequence comes from Diorhabda carinulata, assembly GCF_026250575.1. Classification (NCBI taxonomy): domain Eukaryota; kingdom Metazoa; phylum Arthropoda; class Insecta; order Coleoptera; family Chrysomelidae; genus Diorhabda; species Diorhabda carinulata. Next base: position 51,866,741 of record NC_079472.1, on the reverse strand, counting down.
GTTAACTAAGGAGTTTAACACCTACCTATTAAATCTGAGAGTATTTTAGTGAAGAATTCATTAGAGTTTATAAACGAAGTAACAACTGCATAAATTGAAGATGGAGAAACTTCAATATCCTTTGAAGTAAGTTCATTATGCTCCAGTGTGCCAATCCCGCAGACCTAGAAATACCTTGAGGACTTACTGAGATCTAATACTTGTAATTTGGGAGTTGATGTAATAGAAGAATAAAACTATTTCCAGTACAACAACGAATTCTACAAATAAGACGAAGAACCATTAATGAGCAACTGCCTATTACCGTTTATGGCTGAGCTGTTCATGAGTCAATTTAGAAAAGCAAATCATTCAAGAGTTTCAGTATTTTCCCAGGGTATGATACAGGTATGTGGATGATATTTTCGCCATATTCAATACGAGGAAGGCAAACGTTTATCTTCAGTATCTGAAGACGATAAGTTGGTTATCAAAACGCGCGTCAGATAGTGTAATCGTGAGTGTTGGTGTAAACAGTGTAGAATACTAGAATGTAAAGAATACTTCCCTCTTCGGATGAGCTTGAGCTCGAACTTAATACAGCACGATATCTAGCCATTATGCTGCAAAACTTTTATTTTTTTAAACTTATTGAAAAGACACCTGGGCCAGCTTCGAATTAAAACATAGCCTATGTTTGCATTTGACTTTTGCCGCTAAAGGAGACGCATTTCTGACTTCAACTTAAAGTTCAAATTGAAAGAACTTTTAGGTTAAACGGCAGTTATGAATGGCGCGACTTAATTTATTGGGAACTTTAAGTTTAAAGCTTCTTTTAAATGTATCTATTATGAGACCGGCTGTCAGTTTTGATGGTGACACTAAGTTAATGAAAACTATGAGAATACAGCTCGGACTAGATATGACTGAACAAGATTCAAATTTTGAATGGTTTAAAATGCCTTGCAAAAATTATTGTTATATATAGCATTAAACTAAGAGACAAACTCATTAATCCTAGTTTCGGAAATTTCTTTGTATCATTTCTAGATTTTAGAAGGATCTTCACGAATTTAAGGCCCCCGAAAAAATGTATTTCTATGAAGTAATAGATTTATTAAAGCATCTGCCAGAAAGTGATACAGTGATACAACTGCCCTGTTTTTAGAAAATATGACTTATATTGTTCTCCTCTTCTTGACAAATCTTTGAATGAGAGAGAATGAGCGTAATGTGGAAAGGACCATTCTTTTTTATAAGCTGGCGACTTTGGATAAGAAAGCATGACAAGTATTCTCTTAAGAATAATTTTCTATCCAACAATTGATTGCCATTGAGTTTGACCAATTTGATAAGAAGTAACAGAATTGATCTGGAAACTGTCCATAGCTTTGCTATAGTTGTTCCTGACTGCTCGTTCAATGACATCAACATCAACTCTACAGCGACCAAATTCAGTTTAAAATAACGTGTGATTTACAAGAAGAAATGATATTTCCCAAGTAATCGAAACGTCGAAAATTATCACAAATTGACAATTATTCAGAGAATTAGATATGCCGACGATACAAATTGATTGAAATGACATACTAAGGAGATTTATTGTTAAAACTAAAGATCAAAACAAACTAGAAAATGAAGAGCAGGAAGAAAAAATAAATAATCCAAATAGAAGTGACACATTAATAACTGAAGAAAAGAAAATATCAAAATATATGAATGACATCTATTATGAAAAATAATGAAATTGAAATGAACAGATTTTACGCGGTTCTCTACGAAGAACCTATCAAAGAATGGTACGTTGGCAAGATATTGTTAACGTAAACCAAAAATACATTTTTCAGTCAAAAAAAACGTGCAAACTTTAAAAATATGAGAAGGCTCGCGAGCCTTGTTTTAACGTCTTAAAGGTGCCATTACTTGAGAGGCCATAACAAATCTGTAATGGAACTTCTTTACTTTAACAAATAAGTTAAAGGGCTATTCAATCTGAAAGAACCTTCAGTTAAAATAATTATTATATTTCTTCAATAACTTACTTCTTTTTCATATGGTTTTGTTAATAAAATGTCTTGATTTTATTTATGATTGTATAGTCGTACCTAGATAGAATATTCAACATTACTACTAGTTAAATATTACTTTAAAATTATTATTTATATAACCTCGAATAGTATGCTACCTATATGAATTATAATATTTTTGACAGTCAATTTGTAAATTAGATAACTTAGAATTACCCCAAATATATTGGAAGGGTAAAAGTGTGGCCAGATTTTGTATTTTCGCATTATTACAATATGGAATGAATTATTTGGGGTTTCAATATTTACTATTTATAAAACAATTGTAACCTTTCACTTCCGTTTATTAAATATTGTAGCAATTACATACTTTAAATATACGATTTATCCACATAAGGAACTAAAAACTTTATCAAACGTTTATTTATTTCTACATATTAGTGCAATGATTACTATTGTGAACCAAAAATAACATATTATTAAATATATGCCGTTACATATAAATCCTCTATAAAATCAAAACATATCACTAATATTTTCCAGTATATACTTTGTTTTGTATGTCCGATGAGAGTGTACCTATAGTTTCCTTCAAAATGAAAAATGCTTTGGTAAGCAGTGTACATTTGTGTGTGTACATTTAAAATTCAAATTTTCATTAGTTTATAATAATTACTTTAATAATAATTGAGGGAAACATAATAATTAACGGTTTATTTTGTTATTTTACAGGTCATGGTAGTTTTGCTAGCAGTAAGTATGTCATTATCTGAGGCTACGTTTCGGAAACTTAGAAAGTTTCATTTCAACATCGAACCATTCTTTGAAAGTTTCAAGAGAAAATTGTTCCAGCCATTTCAACATCATTTCAACAAATTTCACCATCAACAACTCTATAGACCCCATCACAATAAATGCGTATATCCTCATCAACCAGTAGCACCTATATACCACCACAACAATTATTATCATGACGTTAATCTTGGCTTGGATCACGGATTGGACAAAGAATTCAATTACGACTATGGAGATATACATAACATAGGTTTCGAAGGTTATGCTGGACTTTATCATGAACACGGAGAATATGGACTGGAGCCTTATTCGCATAGATTTGGTTCGGAACATGATCATCCTTAAAAATAAATAAATGAGTAATTTTGTATATTGCCATTAATATATTCTATTTTCTGTATATACGAATTTAAGCTAATCACGATCCTCTCCTAATATCATCTGTATGGATAAAGTCATCAACTGTCAAATGCTGATATTTCACGTGTACTTATTTACATTATTGAACCGATTATATCTTTGCATACTCTAAAATATCTTGATCCCCATAGTAACTCGGTATTATGGATAAGAAGTTGTCTTCCACATGTCTCCTGAATAATCTATATCAATAATTAAGTTAAATTTTTCCACAATGAGCTTGGAAACGACATTTGGGTTATTATCTTACATAAGGGGGCACTTTAATAATTTATTTAGTTTCACTAGCATTTGTTACTTCACAATTAATTACACTGGTCAGCACAGCAAAAAAATTTTTGTTGTAGGAACACAAGAATGTGAATGAAAAAAATAATTGTAACACGTAAGGTTTTATGCTACATTTATATCACCCATCATGGCCGCCGAATCCCATCGTTCTTGATACCGAATTTCCATTGTTCAAATATCTTGGTGGAACTTTTCATCCTGCTCATCACTGACAGCTCCCAAATTTTCGGGAAAAAATGTCAGATAGGAATGAAGGAAATGAATTTTCAATGACATTCGAGCACCAAAGGATTTATAGACGTCTAGAAGTTCATCAACAAACTGTTGGTAGTTTGGATCCATATTGTTGCCCAAAACTCCCACCACCACACTAACAAATGCCTTCCATGCTCTAAGTTTCTGTCTAGTGAGCTTTTTTGAAGAAATTTCATCATCCTGCAATTTTCTTATTTGTGGCCCAATAAAAATACCTTCCTTTTTCCTACTGAAAATAGCAATGTTTCATAAACCCTCCCTGAAATCCCATTAAAATTCCAATTAAAATTACGCTCAATATCGAGTACCTTCATTAGACCATCAATATCCGTACATGCAGAAAATGTAAAATTTCTTTTTCTAAACGTCGTAATGTTTGTCTCTTTAGCTTAGAAGTTCCATTCCTTAAGACGGGAAGCAAGAAATTCAGACTGTTGCTTTGATAACCCCAAATCAAGTGCTAAATCATTTAACTCACTTTGAACAATCAAATTTAGCTCGCAGGAACTGGTACTTAGAGTAAAAATAGGGTCGGTGCATTGTTATTCGAAGCTCTCTGATGATACGTTGTCTCCAGTATCTTCTAAAACAATACTTTGCGGATCAAAAGACGCAATCGGTCTTGGTAAATGTTCGTTATGGGGAACAGGTCATATAGCAGACGGCAAATTTGGATAGAATAACCTTCAGTTTTTGTTATACAAAAATAGCAGTCGTCACTGCACCAATGAAACGATACAACTAACACAGCACGCGTGGGGGGCTCACTGCAGTCTTGGTCTCCAATTAAAGTACCAAAATATTTGAAATAGGTTTTTTCCACATTTTCGGATTGCGATTTCACCACAAATATAGAAAAATTTGTCAGGAGAAGTTTTGCAACTGCAACGCGTTTGACTCGACATTTTCGTCTTTATAATCACTTTTTGCACTATGAACAGAGAACCACTTACTATGAAACTCCAAATAATATTAATTTTTTATGTTATTTTTATGTTTATTATTCTGAATATACAGTTTAGATATTTTTCGGCCATAAAATTTACCGATATTAACCGCCCTATCATAAAATTCCCTACCTGCTAATGTAAACAGGGATAATTAAGCTATTGAAAAGTGGTACGTGTTAGGGCTTAATAATATTTTTTCTATTATTGGACTGTTATTAACATTCGAATAACTACGTCACTCCACTCTTCATCAGCGCATATCGCCGACTAGAGAATTTTTTTCTGTTGTATATGTTTATTGAAATGTCTGCTCAATATATTCGATATAAATATTGTATTGTACCAAAAAGTACAAATACACCAAATACAGTATTCATTAGTGTGCCAACAGGTGAGAAAATATGGAAAAAGTGGTGTAATGCAATGAGGGACAACAAAATGAACAAAGTTTTTTCGATTACATGTAATCGGTTTTGTTGTGAAGAACATTTCAAGGTAATTTAATTTCAATGAATTAAGGTAGATTATATACCAAGTAGTAGTTTTAGGCCCACCAAGCCAGTCTAGTCCATTCGCGTCCAGTCAAGTGGGACGATTTTGAATTGGAAATATTAACTTACCATTAAAACAAAGAGAATGTGTAAATCTGGTTTCATACTAAGCGCGACATGACGGCTTGGTGCGAAATGGGCCTTAGTGTTATTAACACACGTGCTGAGGTGAAAGGTCTGATACTACTTAATTCGAATGGCTTGTAATAAAAATTAATTTTAAAGCACGAAAGGTTACTTGATCAGATTATTAAAAAACAAAACACAGAGCAATGGAATAGATACTCTACTTTGTGTAAATATTGAGGACCAAACGGATTTTCCAAACTTTCTCTATTTTCTCAATATTGCAAATATAAATATAAAATATTGTAACGTTTTTCGTCTTTATTTACACTCTTTCTATTCGTGGCATGTATTAATAAACACTGTCTCTTACGTTTTTAATTTATTCACATATTATATACTATTTATAAGTATTAACTTATACATATCACTTTACTTATTCGTTCTATTCACTATTTATTCAAAAATAACTCACTGCGCTACATAAACTTATTTGTATACGACTAAAAGAATTCTACAAAGTTTTATAACAAAAAAGCACAAGATTTAAATAGACTTTCCTAGAAATTATTTAAAAGAAATACTGTAATAAACATCCTTCTATAATAAAAACTTCATCTAAGGCGCATCCTCCATATATAAAAACAGATTAAAGGCGCCGCAAGGTTTGCCAAATTTCAAAATTCCACTGTAGCTACATAGGGTCAGGCTAAGGACCCATTTCGCGTGCTTATTCGTAACAATATATATCAGTACATATTATGTAATTTGTGAGACTGTATTTTCCAATAAAAACTTCTGCAATAACAAGATTTTCCAATTTGCTTATACTAGACTATTCGCCACAAGAATACTCTCAACCAGTTATCAATCTGAAATTTTACAATAACTTAGTTGGTACGCTTTACAGGCATGTGTACAATCACAGCACATTTCGTGCCACAATGGGCAAGCAGTTTGTCGATTCTCTATAAGTATATTTTATGAAAAGATGCACATGTTCCTGTGTTTTTGAACGCGCGGAATAATCTATGAATTGTTAGTTCAATAGCATTTGAAGGGTCGTAAATGTAAAAGTAAACGTCGCGAACTGAGTTTGCAGAGATCTTCGTTTAGATCCTCTATAACTGTCTTTAAAAATCGAAAATTCACCACGAACCATCCCCTGCTCTATTTTGATCCACAAATCAATACTTAAACTAGTAAATCAACTCCTTGTCGTCTCTCTAGCCAGTTTAGAACGAATCTCGGGCAGTATAAAATATATCCAGACTTCTAGACTTCATAATTTTGTTAATAATAATCCTATCGACTTGGAATACACACCATTATTCTTGTAGAAATGAGTAGTATTTACTTTCGTTAAAATAGAATAAACTTTTTATAAATTTCCCAAGCCTATTGTATTGTTTTTTGATTTTCCTCGTTGTGTTAGTTACACACATCAATTGCTTTTTTGTTGATGTAACGAATATGTCATGAACCATTTCAAATTCTAGAATGTTTCACTCAATAATTGATAAAGTATCTATACTTCTATATGAACCAGATATTTGAGGTTGAGCAGGGAGGGGCAGCTGCCCCTTCTAGAGTTGAAGTTGTCAAATGTAAAGCCCAAGTGAGAGACTTAGGCTTAGGAATTTGATTGCTTGATCGATCATTCCCCTTGTTTAATCCGTCCCGTACGTCCATCTCGAGTGAATTCACCAATTCCATTGTTAATATTTCGTATACTCAATTACGCTCTACTTTGTGCTATTTTCAAAGCCAAAGAGAGGGAATCTGAGAGCAACATGTGCGTCTGTCATTGTGGTATTATCAAAAAGTTTCATAGTATTTATTTGTGGTTAGACTTGATATTTTTCGAAATCCTTAGAAAGCTTATGGGTTAATTTTTGTTATAATTTATCTGTGTGCCAAATTTCATTCAAATCCATCCAGTCGTTTTTGCGTAATTGAGTATCAAACAGGGGGAGAGTGGCGAACATAAATTTCACATTTGTAATATGAAATAAGTGAGATAGAATTCAGTTAGTGAATATTTGTAGTTAAGATTATTTTACAAAATATCTCAGTCAAGAGATCGTATAACTTTATACGTTGGACTTTGTACCATGGTTATTATAATCGCCGTAGATGTAAGGCTTATACTACAAACCGTATCAATGTACCCATCATGGGGCATCGACTGACAACGCCCTTGTCTCTCACAATAACACAAATATTTCTTCTTTACTTTAACCATAAATCTGTTAAGTTTACAATTTTATAATTTTAAAATGAGCGTCCATAAACGTATAAAGTGAATCAATAATGAAACTGCTTGAAAACACAGCTGATAAATTGGTCATCATTTAATACTATAACAAACAATTTACGAGCAAAAAAATTTACACAGTGTTCACAAAATATCAGATTAGTTTGAAACTGACCATTATAAGTGATGCCAATTAAGCAGCTCCCAAAAACTTTCTTATATTCTTACACTTCCCTCTTTTCCCCAAAGTTAATATTTACGATTAGGGGTGTCTTGAGTAGGGATCTACTCCACAGATAATCCCTAATGAGATGAGTGATAATGTGAAAGATAAAAAATTAATAACCCAGGTGGTACCCTGGGCATTGAGCAACTGGGTTTTGACATAAGATCTAATTGGAGCATTTGGTTGGGAACAACTTTTCCTCTCTACAGTTCTGGTTTAGCGTCCAGTTACTACCCAATGTTCCATCAACAACGACTATATGGCTGTGTTTCATTGATTGTAAAGAGAGGCAGCATTTTTTGCGAGGTTGGAATTCAAATACTAATTCGGCGATATCACAAGTGCTTTAATCATGTTGAAAAGTAGATTAAAATAAAATCACTAAAATATATTTGATCGTTTTGATTTATATTTCGTAACGGTACTTATTTATAAACATACCTCGTATTTTGTTTGTTATTAAAGTGAATAATTGCTGAAAAAATGTAAAAATAAGATGCTGGAAATTCGAACATACTCCTCAAAAAGCGTTTAAAATATTTTCAGCTTTCTAAATTTTCTTAATTAACTTTAAAAGTAAACGTGCAATTTTGTATCACAAAAATTGAAATTGTGTTAAGTGAAAAATAAAGCCGTGTCCGATTGCAAAGATCCTACATTAATACTTATATAATAATAATAATATTTTTCAATCCCCATTATGTTTTTATAAACAATAAATAAAATACAATAAAGTGTATAATGTAAGTTTACTCAATTCAATCATTATAATCGTGCAGTGAAACTTTACTTTTCTAAACTTTTTTGTTATATAAATTTTATTCGATAAACCATTTGAAACTGTTGCAGTTTAAGAAATAGCATTTTTTACATCCTGAGAACTTATCTGCACGAAAAATAATTTTAAAAAACTAATACTTACCGCACTTTTGTATTTTTCTTGTCGCAGATATTGCTGGAGCAAAACAATACAAACGTTGAGATTATCATCTGTTTCCTAAAAATTGAGAGTATAAACAAAGAGATATGAAACTTTTAATGAGAAATTTTTACTTTTAATTTCGCTTGAAGAACGCAAAGCTTATGCTCAAGAGAAGCCATTCTACTCGTCTCGTGTCATCTGAAATCTAGTTATCGATTATTTCATAAATGAGAACAAAATTCATAAACGACAATAGCCTTATCGTGCAATATTCAACATGCAATCAAAAAGGAAGCTCGCGTGTGGTAAATTTGAACGAGGGTTAAATTTTTTGAAGTAACTAGCTAAGTAGTTCCTTGTTTCAGCATCTGGTTTTGAATATTTATGTATGCATACTTGAATTTATGATTATACATAAGTATGCATGCTTCATAGAATTGCTGATGCCTATAAGATCTATTTCACGCCCTTCTCCACATAGTTTGCGATGACCATTTCTTGAAGTAGTCTGTAATTCTTTTATTCCTGATCTATTAACAAATTTTAGGTTAAGTATAAATATGTTTGTATTCTACAGTGTCTTGCAGTCACCAAATATGTAGTTGGATGTTTCCCTTCTAGAACACAGAATATTTTTTCACCAATTTGAGTTTCTTGAAGTATCCACCAATGCGACAATGTTCTGTATCTTGTTCTTGTCTTAGCCCTACTGTGTTATCTTAATAGACTAAGTTTTTCATAACATAACGCACCTATCATTTAGGGCCATACCGGCCCTGCCCGCTTTGTACTCCTATGGTGGAAGGCAGAGAAGGAGACATGAAAGACATTGCATTTTACTCTTTATATTAGGTATTGTAAATTTTCCGGCAGTTTGTGTAGTGAATAAAACTCAACCTGTCTAAATTTTTAATTTAATTAATTCTCCACAATCCAAGGGTAAAAACTGCCGCCTAATTTAGGGCAAATAAAATCAAAATATAGGTTGAAATCGAACAAGTGCATTTTATTAGTTTATATTTGGTCTTCAGGTCGAGTTTCGCTTGCGTCGACATTTGCCGGTCGGTGATTCAATGTACGTATCTTTGTCTCGCTACCATGAGGATTATTTTCCAATAACAAGTGCTAAATATATACATTAGCAAGTGTTTACAATGTGTGCGCTATAAGACATCAAAACAAAACCTAGAGGACTACAAACACCTGTTTTCGCTCAACGGTGTGAGGTTTTATCAATGGATCTCTTTGGACCGCTACCGACAGGGCCAAATGGCGAGCGCTGGATCTTCGTGGTAGAAGGTACAGCTAATAAATGGCTGGAACTATTTGCAATGGACAAGCCACAGCCGAAGAATGTACCAAGAAACTTATAAATGAATTATTTCTTCTATATGGACTATATGAACCTAGAAAATTAATTAGTGATAATGGAGTTCAATTTGTGTCATTATATCTGACGTAATATAGCACGTCCTGTCACTCGTTGAACATTAAAGAAGCGTTTACACCACTTTATCATCCGCCTGTCAACATTGTAGAACGCAGGGATCTCAAAGCCAGATTAGCCATTTTAGTTGGTAACGACCATGATTCCTGGTGAGAAAAACTACCTTCCTTGAGATTCGCCATGAATGTTTGGAGTGAAAAATCAGGACCAACTGCAACTTTCCTCACATTTCGCAGAGAACTTACAACTCCCGATCAAGTCATAAGAGACTTTAGACGCATGGCTGAATCACATAATTTCATGCCTCAAATCACTCCTTAGCTGAGGAAAATTGCCGATGCATGGTACGAAGCAAAAGATCTCCATGAAGGAGCCCAAGATCGACAGAAAAGTATGCAGGCCAAAAAGACTGTCATTCCTTTAAAATAGGTGACCTGGTATGGTTCAAGGTCAATGTTCAAAGTAAGTAATTTAATCCAAAGCGAGATGGACCATACAAGATAAGCAGAATCGTCTCCCCTGTACCTAGTTCTAAAAAGAAAATGGGGACGCCTTAAGAAGTCAGATGCAGAATATGACGCCATGCCGACCAAAGCAAGAGAGGCGTAGTGAATGAACCACCAGCCACGATAGATATTGCGTTTTTCTCTTTATATTTAATTTTTTGGCAGGGGTAAAAACTCATAATAGTTTATTTTTTTCCTATTTCTTCCAATATAATATCCGTTCCTGGAATTATGTATGGATCACTTTTTTTGCTGGTATTCTCAGGTATCCACCACATCGTAACTATTCTTAAGCATTCCCAATTTATACATACATAATGGCTAAGTAAATACTTTCACTTACTTGTGTTTTCCATAAACTTGAAAAATTAATTAATGACATGTTTATTAGTAGCTTTTCAATCCTGAATGGAACTTAAGATCCATAGAAGTTCATTGGGACAGTTGATTTAATTTTTTAATTTTAATTTTAATAAGATTTGTTGAGATTTTCCTCATAAAATTTTGTCCAAATTGTCTTAACTGCGTTGACGATCATATATATGATTGGTGTTTTGTGGTATTTCGAATTTACTTTGATAAATTTTGCAAAGAAACACTTTAAAATCTTAAACAACAGTAAACTAATTAAACACTTTGGCACTTGACTTTAAAGAGCACACACTACCTACAAAATTCTAATAAAATTAGGTTGGAGTTGTATGTCTTTACTGGGTATTTGTGATCTTTTTTGTGTTTACGGTTACTATAGAGTTGGCCTCTCTGTTCTTATTTCCTTTTAAAATATTGTACTTTATGTTATGAGATCATAATGCCGTCGCTACATGCGAAGCAGTGGACAGGACCTCGTGGTCGACAGGATAAAATTAATTTTAAATATGGTGAATGATGACGTAAATCTCAAATACAATTCATATATTTTCAAAAAATTATACTTATTTTATATTGTTGTTGATTCACTTGAAAAATTATAAACAAAAAAGGTTTCAGTCTAGTTAGAAATATTTTCAATTTTTATCGAAATATTATTATATATTGACACTAATTATCCCACTACTCCTGATGGGCACCAATTAAGATCTGTTAACCATAAATTAAGTTATACAATATGTCTCTTATTTTATGCTCTATTAACGTATCGTCTCGGATTATCTAATTTCTGTCTTATATTAATGTGACTGTGAAGAATCATAAATCTACCTACTCACTATTGTATTCGTATAGTATTGTAAAATTTATTGTGGACTGACCGTTCTCAATGTCTTCATAAGCGGTTCCATATGTCGTCCCTTAGACACTTGAAGTTCCATTAACTTATCAAATTACTTATAATATTATGTGACGTGACGATCATAAATATAATTAATTATAGCTTTTTCATACAATAGTATTGGTATTTAAGAGAGAATAAACTTGCATAGATTGTCATATATAATCTTAACATCCAACGAGAACAGTAGTCTGATTATCGAAATCACTTTATTCATTTATATTTTATGTTAATAAATAGCTTTTCAAAGTTGTGTATTAAGTTATTTAACTCACTGATACTTTACTTATTTATATTAATCAATAGATCAACTACATCATGAATATCAAAATAATGAGAAAATCAAAATAGAAACTTATTTTTTCCTTCGTTGGTTAATCTCAAAAATATGTAGCAGTCATCATTAAATTATTTATAGTTGTATGAAAATTTACAAACTAGAGCTATAAATTTTACTTAAATTATTTAGGAAATATTTAGATACGATTCCCCTTATTTATGTGTTATTTATTTTAGCGCGTGTTTCTTCCATTCATTTCGAAAGTGGAAGTTTCATATAATGCAAAGTCTCTAGGTGTAAAACATTGTTTACTTACCTATACAGACTGTTTCAAAAAAAGATGGTACCGTCTCTAGGATAGAAAACTGAAAAATATTTGGAGTTTGCTCAGTAAAAAATTTTCGTGACGCTATCCGTATTGAAGATAAAGAAAGAAAGATTGTACATATTTTTTACGATTTTGCCGTAACTACTGGCAACATTGTATTGAAATTTTATACTAATATATTTTGGAAGCTGGTACATCAAATGCATTTGTTTTTATGTCTGACCGTCATAGCGGGATCTAGTTACAGGGTTACAAGTAGTATTGAACATTTTCAATATTAGATTTATTAAGCGAAAAAACTCGATACTGTCTACCGTTTTCGGAATATTTTAATTTGAAAATTATTTTTTATCGCGTAAATGAGACCCCATCGATAAAACGGATACATTTTAAAAAATTGGGACTAAGAGCTTTCGTTTCTTCTAACGTCTCACAGAAATCTAGTCTAATAGGAAAGGATTTTGTTTTTCAAAGTTAAGTAAGTATAGGCACTGAGCTATTGGAGGCGTCAGTATGAAAAAAACAACTATTTGATGATTATGTATTGCGATTCTGGGATTCAAACTACTGTTTATTTCATACTAAAGCCCCCAATAGCTGAGTGCCCATCTTTAATTAACTTTGAATTTTTCACGGCAATAGCATTTTTTCTGAGTTTGGCATGGAAAACTGTCATTCATTGATAGTTATGACGTTGATTCATTAATAATTACATTCTTGAAACCCTGTTATTTGTTAAATTAAATATTTTTAATCAAAATGTACTCAAATTTTGGATAAACTGACATGTATTCAATCTTAGGCAACTGTTTAGGAAACTCTAGTGGAGCTGTTACGTGTTATGCAGTAAATTTTCATCGAAGAAACTTATCAAGTAAAAACACATTTAGAGCCGTTAAACGACATTATCGAGAAACTGGAAATATGAGACCCTCAAAACTAAATTCTGGTATGCCAAGAACAACAAGATTCGTTAATAAAGAAAATTCAGTTGATCAAAATCCAACAGTTAGCAAATGTGGCAAGAAAAACAAATACGTCTTCTTCAAGTTCTTGGAGGATACTTAAAGAACAACAGCTACATCCTTATCATTACAGACGAGTCCAAGAGTTCTTGCCCTCAATCAAAATTTTTTTAAATTAATTCAATCAACGGACGAGGCCACTTTTATGCGTCAGGTATGTTTAACTCCCATAATGCACCCTACTAGTGTGATGAGAATCCACATTTCAAAACATTTTAAGAATAAAGAAGATAAGTTTCTGTAATTCTGGTGATTTAAGTAAACTCCAACAGAATAGTGCAAGGTTTTTTGCGGTAATTGATCTCGACCAAAACACAAAAGACAGGCGATTACTTATATCTTACTATTGATCACTGGAGACTGATACTATGCGACCGCAAATTGCTGGTAATAATGATCGCTCAAAAATGGGTAAAAACGATAAGGAGGTTTTAGAATTTTTCAAAGAAAACACTGGTTACTAGCTGTTCAATAAAATGTTGGCTACATGATGGTTTGGAAAAGATTGAAGCAATAGCAACTGCATCCCTATCACTTAACAAGAATAACTAGGTGAAGATATATCAATTTCATTAATCATATTTGGTTTGCTAATGAAGCTACCTTCATATAACGCACATATGTAGGCTGAATAAAATCGTCACACTATAAAAGAATTATCACCAAAGGAATTTTAATTTAAATAGTGTGAATTACTTGCAGTTCTTAGAAAGTGATTCAGCAGAGTACTCTGAAGAGGAAAATTTAAAAATAAGAAGAATATCTTTTGAGTTTAAGTTATTTTTACCCTGAAGGTAGGACTTAACGGAGCTTTGATGCACCTATTTCTTAGCTAACCCTATTGACTTTTGCTTCTGGAGCTTTAAAAAGGCGTGTATTCTATTGAAATAATCACCGACCAACAACTGGAGTATCAAAATTGGAAATTGATTTAACCAGAATTTGGTTTTCCTTTTTAAGGTACCGAATGTAAAATTCAGTAAAATGAATAATTTATGAAGTATTGGAAAAATCGATTTTGGTGTGCACATTTGCATTAAGTTGTTTTCGACTACAAATATGTGTACGTACCTTCTTCCTATATCATATATATTGCAGAAATTGGTGATGTTGAAACTATAGTAGGATAAACAAAACATTTATTAAAATTTTAAAACTGTATAAAAACTATTAATAAATGATTAAGTACACTATATTCAATTAATAGTATGTGAACAATGAACAGTGAATTTTTTTTCTGAAACTAACTTCTTATGATTATAATAATGTTGTTCCCTTTTTTTAAAACAATAAATAATAGTAATGAATGTTGGTATAGTAAAACACTGTACAGAATATCACAGAAAAAATTATTTATCTGTCATATTCTATATATAAATAAGTATTAAATAACATACATAATTCGTATCTCTTATATAATATTACATTTTAATATACATCAGATCCATAAGTAATATATTATTCAAAATTTAAATAAATGAATGTTAAATTATATATTAGAATAAATACAACTGCGAGATCGGTGTAGGAATAGTGAAGACTGAGCTCAATTATTAATCTCCATCATTGTAATTAGTAATTGTTTAAAACGAAAGTAGTGCGGCGTTGTCAAGGGAAAAAAGGGAGTTAGAGTGAGGAACATAAACATTCTAAATTGTTTATTGTGTAGTGTAGTAGACGTGAAACATTGATGACTGAGCCAAAAAAGTACAAGAACGAGTTACTGCATAAATAGATAAATATATCACATCTACTTAATATCATTTATCAAAGCTCCACTTTATAAGTTTCAGTTATTAAATTTTATAAATTCTTATTCTACCCCCAAAAATTTCATCATTACCTTACATTTATATCCCGTAAATTTTTGATAAAACATGTGTTGTTAATACATTGTTAATTTTAATAGTTGGAAATTATTTTTTGTATGAGTGTATTTTTATGTTTTTGTATCAGTAGTTTGCTCATCAAGTAATAAAAAATAGACAAGACGTGCAACTGAAGCTGACTTATAATCGGGGGAATTAGAAATCGATCAAGGTGTCGAAAAATTGTCAATGTGCATGTTACTATCAACAAAATCAATTTAATTCAAAGTACAGAACAATATCAGTACCACGAAAGAGAAAATAAATTCAGTGTTGGAATTTTATTGATACATTAGTCAAAAATAGAAAACTTTTAATGGGAGATCAAATTATTTCAAGAAAACAGAATAAGATCGATATATAGGCAGATTTGTCGATTAATTTTATTTCCTATGGACATCTCAAAGTAGAACAGGAGATTATCATGACCTGAACTTTGTAAATTATAAAAAATAACTTTGGGTAACCACAATTAGAGCGATTGTAATAGGTACCGGTCCTTATCACAACACGCAGAAAGATAAAACGCCCACAAGTGGTTCGAGAAACTGAGTAATGCAACAATGGTTGACAAAGGAATTGATATATGTCAAGGCCTGATTTATAAAATTAAATGAAATTTAATAAATCTAGTTTTATTAAACTATTTTATTATTAATTAGCTTGGACTGTCTTAAAGAATATGTAAAAGCCAGAAGAGTGAATTTTTCGACAGGTAATTCTTTATAAACATTTTTTTTTAAACATTTCTTGTGATGATTTGAAATATTTTGACAATTAAAATAAAAAGTGTACAGAACAATTTGTATAACACCATGATTTTATGATTCAATTTAGAGATTATTATGGAGGCAAAACGCAATAAGTTATAAGGGCGTGTGAAAAGGGAGAATTTGATTATATGTGTCAAAATATAATTGGATTGAAATTTATTACGATGTAATATTCTACTGTCAGTAAAATTGATAATGAACTTTATGAACATTTTTTGGAACATTTCTTGTAAGGGAGTCGAAAAAGTCAAAACTGAATAAAATAGAAAAATATTTCAAGTCAAAAGAGAGTGTGATCATAGTATAAAAAATTATTAGTTGAAGTGGAGATGAATCAGAAAATGATAACTGTTTGTATCAAACGGATACAATGATGATGCAATGTTTAACAATGTTTTCTATTTAATTAATATATTGTATAATCAAACGAAAATTATTACTTATCCTTACATTTTGAATGATGACTATTACAATATACTCATTAAGTACACAAGGTAATTACTATTTACTTCCATTTTTCTGGTTAATCTCTTTTTAGAAAGTCACAATTATTTCACATCTAAATGAAAAGGTGACCTAATTATCATATTTGGAAAACAAATCAAAAAGCTATTTGTAGTAAAAATATACATAATTTGAGCGTTCAGAAATTTTTCTTAATAAAATATTTCAATCTTATTATCTTCATTGTTATCGTATAAAATATGTTCAAACATATTTTGTATAAATTATATTTTTTCAGTTCAACTAAATAAATAATGTAGAAAATAACAAGGGGTAATTAACTAATTGATATTGAGTTTGGCTTTAAAATACTTTACTTACTGAGTTGCCACGTTCATTTATCAATTCTAGTAAGTGAAGATAAAATATATTTTACTATTTATGCTAAATATCAACTGTGATTTCTGTCAGCCTATTGAATCAATTGGCGAATAAATTCTATTAAAACAAGAAATTTGGCAACAATTTCAAACTGCTAATGTCTGATTCCTATACGTTCTTAATATCCTCCCTCCTCCACAAATTTTGTACATCTCGCTGTTATACTTATTCTCACCAAATCTACTTAAAACTCCTTAGCAGGTCAATTTCATTTTAATGTAAATCGGAAAAACACATTATAAATATCTTAATAGAAAGGAGCAATTAGTAATCAAATCGGTTTCTTGACCAGGGTAGAAGCCTTTCAAAATTATGAAAAGTGAGAAAAAATAATAGTAGGATGAAATAGGAGAATATAATAAAAATAAAAGGAAAAATAATTTACAGGAGAACGGAGGTCGAGAAAGGGAGGTTCGTGAGTTTTTAAGAGTGAAAAGCGGTTTATCTCGAGTCCTATGAAAAAAAGTTGAATAGCAAAATTGAAGGTAATAAAAACTTTTGTATCTACACTTGTATCTACAATTTTTTTCTACGAAATTTGGTGAAATATTACCTTTTTTGATCCAAAGACAATTTAATATATTTGATTTGAAATTTTTTCCACCTTATTTTGACTTAATATCGAAGGAATCTACTAATTTTCAATCGAAAATTCTCCTGTTAAAAAATCAGCTTATTTAGATAAAAAGATGAAAATAGAAGACAAAAATTTTATAATATTACATTTCATGAATTTTGAAATTATGCGAAAAATGTTTGAATGCAAAAGTTGTAGATTTTTTTCATTATCTACAACTTTGCCATTTGGCTTTTTTTATAGGACTTGTAGTTTTTCTGGAAATAAACATAAACCATTTTTTACCCTTAAAAACTCGCCCGATCTGCCGTAAATTATATTTCCTTTTATTGTTATTATAGTCTCCTCCTTTTCCAAATGGATTTCATCCTACTATTATTTTTTTAGTTTCAAAAATTATCGAACTGGTCCATTCTGTTGTGAGTAGATATTCAGTATTCGATCATTTTATTCGATAACAATTAAAATTATTGTAACTCTCAAGCATTTGCGATAAACTTTCATATAACATCAACAGCTATATTAACAAATATTTTAAATTAAAATGTGATGATTTGAAACATCTAGACAATTAAAATAAAAAGTGTACAGAACAATTATTAAAACAAAATCATTATAGGATTAATAATGTAAAACGCCACAGGATATAAGGGTGTATAGAAAAAGGAAATTTGAATAAATGCGTCAAAATATAATTAGTTCAAAATTTAATATAATGTAATATTCTACTGTCAGTAAAATTTATAATAAAGAAATTAATTTTCAAGAAAAATCGCAAGCCCAAACTTCTTTGAACAGATTTTTGACAAGTATACACCTTGTAGAAAACACTATAATTTGCTCTTTATATGCAAAATAATACCTACTTTAAAAAAACAACAAAGTTGTTCAACTATGAATTATTATCATTATAAAGTAGTAGAATATGAAGAAAGTGATTGATGTGAGCACACAAAAATATTGTGCAAAAGCCAAAAATAAAAAATGAAGAAATTTTTTTCAAATGTATGAAGAATATATGTGTACACTCAACAAATGGAAAAAGTTTACGTTTGTTTAAGTTTATATTATATTATGTAAAATAACAGAATTAAAAAATGCTTTATTTGTCCGAATACTCGACAATGTACAAACTCTGATAGTTTATATGAATGTATCAGTTCACTAACCCTGTATGTGACGACTTGTTTGGTACACTTTCTATTTCCTAACAATTGATGTAAAAATATACAATTTATAAATTATAAATAATATGAACACATTTTCGGGAATATTGGCTTTTAAATGAAGTTATTGCTGCAAACATTTTTAGTTCACTATTAGAATAAATTCTATAACGTCATAAAGATAATTAGTACATTTTAATCGAACATAACTAACATTTACTATAATATATTAATTATATTTTGCTAAATAGGACTTTCAAAATCCTATGAACCAAGTTATAATTTATTATAACATTTGACTAGGTATCCATTGAAATAAGGCAAGTTGCAAGGACACTTTTTATACGAAAATCACAATATGTAAATTAAATGTCATAATATTTTGTACTTCTTGCTTGATCACCTTCCGAACCAACATCTCCGTTAATTGCGTCGAAGTAAATTGTTGATGTTGACATCATTGACTCTCGTTTTTTTCTCACTAGAAATAGTAAATGAATTTTAATAAATAACTCATAAAAAAATTACGTATTGACCAAAAGCTAGCGGAGCTTTTGTATCATCTGCCTTTCAAACTCTCAACATCAAGATCAATCCGAAATATTGGTAAATTGCAATTACAATATTGAAAATGGTCACATATGGAAGTGCATGTACTACGAGTATTTTACAGTTAAAAATACTCTGAATATTTTATATAAAAAAAATTTGCATTACAGAAAAAAAATGAAAAGAAAGAAGAGTTATTCTCATGTTACAATGTAATGTGGTCTATGTGAGGTAGCTCACAAAAAGTATAGAACAAGAGATCCACCAAGCAAACTTTGAAGGTAAATAACGTGACATATTATTTATGACCGGAACTACCGCTAAGGTCTTGTACAAGCACATTTTAGGCAGAAATACTTCATATTGAAAGATATGTGTGGAAATAAGCGCGGTAAGAAACTATCAAGATAAAGTGACCATTTAGTTAGTCAAGACTGGTATTAAAACATCAAGCTCTCACGCTATCTATTCAAAGCCACTATTGGAATGTCATAGGAAACTTAATGACCCAAGCTAGAATTATAAGGTCTTTTTGGTTTAGGTTACTAGACTATCGATAATTGACGCCAATATATTTGTCAGAAAAAAATTGCAAAAAGCTTGTACGGGGCTGGAACCTTTTTCTGGTATAGGAAATTACACTTAGAAAAAAAAGTGTCAAGACAAGAAAGTATCTGAAACTATCTGAATGGATGCCACACTGGTTTTACATGACATTTTCGCCTGAGGAAATGCCTAATGAGGCTAGGTCTAGCAAAAATGAATGAGTGCAGGTTCTGTAGGGAAGACGAACAGATTACGTAGCCATCATAAGCCAGATATTGGAGTTCATAAGAAATGTAAGTTGTATATCATTAAATGACTAAAGAAGGCAGCTCTGATAGGGGAAATAATAAATGTTAGAGATCGCAGTGTAATGTTACTCCTCATATATAACCTAAATCTAACGTTCACACAATTCTTAAAATATGCATATAAAGCAATATATGAAATTATAAGGCAAAAAGCTAATATACTTCTAAAATTTGCATGTAAAACTGATAGTTTCAAAATCAAAGCATTTGTGATTTTGCTAAATCAACTATTTTAAAAAGAGAAGCTATATATACATAAAATGTGAGCAACGTTTGTATTTTAAGGAATTTAGTGATTCTCTTGATTTACTTAATTCATTTGCTGAAAAACCTGTCATTATCATCTTTGGTAACAATGAAAAATCTGCGAAACATGAGTCCATTATTATTTTCTTGTCACGAAAATACTAACAATTGATCTGATAAAATATCATTATTTATCTTAAATCTTATATTTGTATCATTGCATAGTGCCTCAATGATATGATATCTTGATATTGGATTAATGTCCTATTCACATAATTCGAATATTACTTCATGTGCAATAGTTATTGTCACTTATATACTCGTATAGACACATTTCCTAAGAAGCCAATCTATTTTTTAGAATTCTATTCCCAATGTCCATTTTAGTGTATGTATGGTTTAAGTTGGAATTTCTGGAACCATTGGTGATATCCATAGTGAACGCACTGTTTACACCAACACTCACAATTACACTGTCGGACGAGCGTTTCGATAACCAAGTAATCGTTTTCAGAGAATGAAGTTGAACTATCTCTTAAGACGATAACTTGATTACCGAAACGCGCGTTAGACAGTGTAATTGTGAGTGTTGGTGTAGTGGTAAACAGTGTGTTCAGCTGGCGTATCATTTTTGAATTGATCTTCTTGGTATATGATAATATAACATTGTCACAGTGTCTAAGAAAAAAAATCATCAAGCTTATAGTGGCTGAAGCCTTTTATACAGTTTATAGGCTGATTTTGCTTCTTGAAATCAACATACTCTTACCAAATGAGATTTCCAAAGATACCTGACAATTAAACAACGTGAGGTTTTAGATCAACATGTGCAAGGCCTGTTGCAGCATCAAAATTAGTTTGTGGTAAATTTTGACTATCAGCTGAAAAATTTTCATGTTAAAAAGTGCAAGTAGATTTTATTCATCATATATTCCTCTGTATCTTATTTGAATACAGTACTAAGATTAAAATTGTAGAAAACATTGCCAAAGTAGTGTAACATTTTTTTAATAGAAACTGATAAAAAATAGAATTTACGTTTTTAATATCCGATTGTGTTCTAGACGTTGCTCCATAATTCCTTCTAAATCATCTAATGAAACATATAAACAAAAAATAATAATTTTAAACATAACACTTACATTCCCTGTTTGTCTTACTACTCAACTAAACCTTAATCGCTGCGTATTAAAAATAACTAATGCAAAGTAAAATTAATCATTACTTTCATGATAAAAAATAGGGTTCTTATTTTTCAACCTCCGATGGCGCAGTATTACTACCGGGCTTACGACAGGTGACTAGTATGCAACTTTCCTTCCTTACTCTTGTCAATGGTGAGCCCAACTGGTAAGTTTCAGTCAAATAAACATGGCTGTCGCTATTTATTTCTCGCCAAGTGTGAAATGCAAACTATTATCCCTTTTTTTACAAGCAGAACGGGAAGGTTTGTATGGAGTATATAGAGACAGTGATGTCGATTTTCGTGAATACTGTCGAAAATTTGAAGACGGCCGAATTGATGTACAAGTTGTATGACGCAAGTCTGTTGCTACAGATGACAATGTTCAATTTCAGGATCTTCCTTGTACAATATCGTTAGTCAACAGTAGAGCACGCTGAGATTTACAGGTGTTGACTGACGACCACAAAACACAGATTAAAACGGTTGAGGTGTTTTTGAGACTTAAGTATATACAGCCCGGAACAACAAACTTTACATTTATTGAGAGCTATTCAAAACAAATAAGGACTCCTTCAACAATTTCAATGTACCAAACTTTGTTTACAAATATAATAATTACCTCAATAATAAAAGTGGTTATGTTGACAAATAACTTGTATTAACATTAGTTTCGATAATGAAATATTTGTTGTGTATTCATCTGTCTTTTTATTATAGCCCATTGGAGATTGAAAAAAAAAACTAGCCCTTGTATTGAATCAACTAAAAACTTACAAGACGAAGCTTTTCGTTCTCGTGCTCTCCTGGTTTCATTATGAATAATAATTTCATTAGTTCTATAAGCTTCACGTTTTATTCTATCATTTAGTTTCCTGCTGACATCTGGTATCATCCATTCCACTGCAGTCATCACAAAACTTACTAAATTTTGGTAAACCACTACAAATGCTAATCGTGCTGCAAGTATATGCCAATAAATAAGCGGGCGTTTATATCTAGTGTGATCATCCATAGAGTAATGATTTCGGTATTCGGGGTATCTAAAAAATAAAATCTTATTATTTTCGATAAAAAAATAATTAATACAATAAATTGAGAATTCACATCAACAAAGAATTAAGAAAAATAACCCCAGTAACAGAGCATTTGGCGAATTTAATTTCAAAAAATTTTTTTTTCAATGCCTTTTGCTTATAAGATATTTATAGAGTTTACTTAAACCTACCTACAAACTGTAGCATTTATCTGGGAATGAATCGGCGCTGTATTAGGCGCAAAATGTGAAGTATTGAAGAAAGCTAAGCTATGTTCCATGTATCCTTCTTCCGTAAAATTATGAGAATATTTCAACTTATAAACGAGTTTAGGAATAAAATGAGATGAGAAAGCAATTATGAACGCATTAGAAACCACTGCTAATCTACCAACGAATGCCAAAATGGAATACCAAACTCCAATATTTTTTACTCTTTGAGGTACAGGTCTTCTGTAATATTTCAAAAACTTCTTAGCATCTAATCGCATTTCCAATATGTTATTTATGAGTGCGAACAGTGGAGCAAGGGGAAATGCTGTGACAAAGATCGTCACGAAACCATATTGTAGTACTGAAAGAAAAAAAATAAATAGTTACAGGTGGTACATCAATACGCAGTCAAATTCGTAAATGTAAAATTAATTAAGTTGCAATCCAAGTTTTGGAGAGAGTCGTGTGACTAAGAAAAACACATTATTCTTGCCAAAAATCGACTTTATTCATCAGTGTAATTCCTTTCAAGAGGAATACAATCATTCCAACGCTTCTCTAATTCCTCGATGCCTTGCTTGTAGGATTTCTCTTTTGCCTCAAAATAAGCTTCAGTTTCAGCAATTGCTTCTTCATTTGAAATGAATTTCATACCGGCGAGAATTTTTGGAGATCAGCGAATAGGCAGTAGTGACTTGTGGCCAGATCTGGACTAAACGGTGGATGAGGAAGCAATTCGAAGTGTCATTCGTTCAATTTAACATCATCCCCATCAACTTGGGCATCTGTGCTTTGTCTTTGTTAAACAGTGGTGTTTTCTTCAACATATGAGGCCATTTTCCCCTGACTTTTGCATCCAAACGATCCAATAACTCTATGTAGTATTTGCTATCGATTGTCTCTTTCTTTGCAAGAAGCAATGATAAATTAACACACGAAATTGTTTTGAATCCATTGTTTCGAAAATAACAAATAGCTTCACTTAAATGGCTATCACTTTTTTCTGACTAATCGAAATGTCATGAAATTTTACATGTAATCTTTTGAAAGTTGGTACTTCATAAATGTCATATGGATTTCATAATGGCAGCGCTATCTGTGTGTAAGTCACATGACTTATTGAGTGATTTAATAAGTATACAGAATCTTGGAAGCAAAATAAAAAAATACAGAAATAGACCTGGTAGGAAATCGGAGCTAACAGATCTTTTTTTGTTATATTCATTATTTTACTAGAATTAAAGCATTTCTATAAATCACAAATTTTGTATATGATAAGATTTAGTATTTAAGGGAACTTGTAGACGGATATGGGATTCTTAATTGTTTCGTACGTCGAGTACGCTAGTTATTAATTAGAATTAAAATTTTAGTTATTAAGTGACAAAGTAGTTTTAATACAACAAATATGGTCAAATATTGTTTTATTATATGTATTGCGTATGGGCCCTATAATTACTGCACTAATTTGATCACCTTTCTTATGTATAGTGTTAATATGTTCTATTTCCCATTCTTTTGGCATCTTTTCCTCAAACCATATTTTTCTAATTAGTTGTTATATTCTTTCTTAAAGTTTGTTTCCTTCATACTTCATCAGCTCTAAGTTTATTTCATCTATACCAGGTGCTTTTCCCTTTCTCATTTTATTTATGATTTCGTTCACTTCGTCTATGTTATTTCTTCTGATAAGGTTCCTTGATCAATCTCCTCCCGGCTCTCGTCCTCTTCTTTGGTCGGTTCATTTAGCAAGTTTTTAAATCTACTCATATTAGTTTATATTGGTGGTCTTCTTATGTCTATCCTTCTTTATTCTTTCAACATTAACTTTGTATGTTTTATTAGATTAATTTACTTTTTGTACAAAATTTTTGTATTTTATTTGAACTTTCCATTTCTATTTCTCTAACAAATTTCTTCATCCAATCACGTTTACTTTGCCTTATCAGCTTATTACTCTCCGTTCCAATCATTTCGTATTGTTTTCTGTGTATAATTCTGTCCATTTTCATCTAGCTTAGTCTTGCTCTGACTTTAATTCCTACTACAATTATTCAGCTTTAGTTGAAACATTCTTTTCTCATGCAGGTTCAACCCAAAAGATTTTTCGCTGCAGTTTGCAAACTCTTCTTTATATTGTTCCATTCCTCCTCGATAGTTTCCCCTTCGTCTCCATTTTCTGATGGATTCTCTATATGTGCAACATAATATATACGCGTGTTTTCATAATGTAGCTAAACAAAATAAATAAAATTGTACATTTCAAACGTTAAAACAATTAATAACATTTGATTTTGAGGAAACTGTATTGTACTGTTATCACTTTTTTGAATGTTACAAAAAATTATATGATTTGATGCACTAAAATATTGGGACTTACCCATTTCTAAATATTCCGAATATAAACTTTTACTCTCAATTTCCGATAGTTTATAATCTTCCGTCCATTGATTACAACTAATTAACGCCGTTTCTTCTTTATCGGCTTTGTCAATACCAGTTGTAACAATAAATGTTTTATACATCTTCATTGCAACAGGAACCGACATTTCCATGACTGCATTAATCGCTTGATTACCGATCATGATGATAGCTAGTTGAATTGTTAATTCCATCAGACATCCTCCGGGATTGCACTAAACGGTACAAAAATTATAAAAATGTAGTTCATTGAAAGTTATGTGATCTTTAGCTGAACAATCCTATATATTTGCTACCATTAAGTGTAATATGTGAAATAACTTGTATAGTCTTCTTAGACCAATAGGAATAATTATTGGAGGGTTCAAAAAATTGTTTATAAATAACACATCTAATCATTCAATTTCCTTGATGGATATTGTTGCCAATGTATTGTAAAAATTTACTACCGTATATTATAATAAAATACTTTAATGAGTTAACAGAGGAGAAACTCTGCTCAATAGAACAGTGCACTACCTGACATACGTTGATGACATTGATCTACTCAGTCGAAGGGAGCGTGAACCGAAGCGTGAGCAGCTCGAGGAGGGATCCTGTAGAGTGGGGCTCACCATTAACGAGTCCAAAACAAAATACTTGGTTATGTCAAGGAACAGAAGAGCTCCCCCGGGGGCTTTCGAGATAGGTACAAAAATGTACCATGGTTTAAATACCAGGGATCACTAGTGACCGAAAATAATGCCAACTCGATGGAAATAAGAGAGCGTGTGAAAGCGGTAAATAGAGCATACTTTAGTCTACAACGACTACTAAAGTCACGTTTACTGAATTGGAGAACGAAAAAGCGGATCTATCGCACAATTCTCCGCCCGGTTGTCATGTATGTTAGCGAAACCTGGGTGTTGAGTAGCCGCGAGAAACGGCTGCTCAACACGTGGAAGCGAAATATCTTATGCCGAAAATATGGACCAGTGAGCAAGCACAGGGTGTAGCGCAGCTGTACAAATACTGAGTTCTACCGGCTGTATGAAGACCCCAGCCTCGTGACATATGTCAAGACTCAGATGGCTAGGCCACTTGGAGCGATGCCTGAGGAGCGGGGGTGCGCTAAGCGGTGACCACGCAAATGATGGTTGGATGATGTCGAAAAGGTTCTTGTGAGACGCCGAACGTTAGATCGTGATGACTGGAGGAAAGAAATCAATAAATTCAAATCATATGAAAGGGATGAAATTATTATTAGTTTTTCCATTGGGCTGACAATTCATTAAACAGATATTCTATATATTATTGTTGAATACTTATACTCCTTGGCAGTACATTGTCAAAATATAGGTGAGTGTCCATCTAAGTTTAATACTCTCGCGAGTTGCTCTCGAGACTATTGCAAATATATGGACATACTCTTAAGAGCAGATATCTGGGAGTGACTTGCAGCTATCGGCGACTAGATTTGCCAAGACATGCTCTCAGGTGGATATGTCATTTCTTTACTAGTGGAGAGAAGCTTGCAGGATTTGAACTGCATTGAATATGTGAGAGTGATTTTTTGAGAGTCGGTAACAAAGTATCATCAAATAAAAACTGGTCCATGGAAGAAACAAAAGAACCTAATAGCGACGCTTTCAGTTCGGGTTTCAGGCCCGAACGAGAGTTGTTATTCCACTGTGATGAGACGTAATAACGTCGAAACTAGCCAGCGTTTACAAATCTCTCCTTGTAATTGCGAGCCATTGGAGATGTTTATATCGACAAAAAAGTCGATTGACATCACGCTCTTCAGAGGAGTTGTAGTTCAATATTCGTCGAGGCATTAGCCAGAAAAGTAGTTGGTTTCTCCTTTGAAGAATACAGCGGAATACATTTTAGAAATATTGAATAGTAGAAATCATTTATTTTGATATATTTTACACACCTCATTTACCATCGGAATCAATATTGTCGGCGACTACGATAAATTTCTATCTGACCAGAGTTCGTAGTTGGAAGTGAGGATGACGCCAGTTAGTGTTCGCTGGGGAATGTTTAACTACATGAACAAAATAGCGACGCTCTTTGACGTTGTCTTCAGTTCGGGTCTCGAGCTCGAATGAGATTTGTTATACTACTTTGATAGTTGAAAAGGTAAAAAAAAAAAACATTTACATTCAATAAATGATGCGGCTGATTAATTATACTGATTTTGAAAAATTTCACCCCTATGATATAACATAAAATTGAAAAACTGCAAGTACCACATATTTATTCAAAGTAAAGAAGGATATAAATTATAAAAAAGAGAGGTGATAAAATGATATTAAAAATTATTTTGCTGTTCATTTATTATAGATTAACATACCTCTTCCTGGCGATATCCCAATATTCTATTATATTTTGCTGGATATCCAACGTATTTTCCTTTTATAAAAGCGATGTAGAAAATGGAGGAATAGAAATTCACAAACTGAAACATATATATTTTAATAGCTAAACTTTCATCGAATTCATTCTGGGTTCTCTGTAATTCCAATTCTGTTAATGTTTCGGCCAATCGTCCATACAAAAAATTCAGAATGTGTATACAAGTCAAGTTAATCAATCCCGCCGTTACTGGAATCGCATAGATCTTATAACTACTGCCACTGAAATAAACAGAATAAATATTTATATGTTCCGAACAAATAGTAAAACTTTGAGTCTAACATTATCAACATTACTGATAGTAGATTATATGTAATTGATTACCTATGTAAATAACCAGAAGTTAGAGAAGACATTCTGTATACCACAACAGCAACGACAACCGCTAGAGCTATCAAAGTCCAGCAAAAAGCAACTGAAAAGCTTATAATAAGTGATGGCAACTTGACTCTCCAAAAAGGAACCACTGGTTCTTGTAATTGAGTTATAACGTTGAGTTTCTTCTTCTTTGCGTTAGCTAATTTTAATAGATATTCAGGTCTTGGGGGTTCTGCCTGTAAATCGAAACCTGTCAAACCCCATCTGTGGGCTATTTCAGCACTATACCTGAAATAATAATGAATAAGTCGACGCCATTTTATGAATTTTTATTTTGACCAAAGTCAATGCGAAAGCGACATCTTTACAGAATAAGAATTATTCAAATTTTTTTTTGAAATTCTGATTATATATATATATATA
The DNA here is from genome assembly GCF_026250575.1 of Diorhabda carinulata. Taxonomy (NCBI): domain Eukaryota; kingdom Metazoa; phylum Arthropoda; class Insecta; order Coleoptera; family Chrysomelidae; genus Diorhabda; species Diorhabda carinulata. The sequence goes on along the minus strand of NC_079472.1, from coordinate 51,838,231 downwards.
TATATATATATATATATATATATATATATATATATATATAATATTATATATATAATATTATATATATATATATATATATATATATATATATATATATATAATATTATATATATAATATTATATATTTATCTTTATATTACCTTTTCCACATTTCAAGGTAGAAAGTACCCCAAAATGACATGAATACAGCAAAAAATATAGTTGCGTTATTATCAATAATATGTTGAATTTTTGAATAATTACAGCTTTCTTGTATATACCAATAATCACAATATTTATCACATCTTGGACACATGGTGATGTTTTTGGCGTTACAAATATCTCTGCTAAGGATATCTGAATGTAAAGTAATAGCACCATATAAAAGGCACAAAATGCCTACTATAGAAGCAGGTATCAACATGTGTGTGTAAAATCCGAGCCACGCGAAATATATGGCGCATTTCACACCAAAGTAATCTTTGATTTCATCTAATGGTTGGAACTTTATACATTTTGAGACTGACGCCCATTCGTCTAAGAGGAGTTTCCTGGTGGAAGTTTTGTCGTGTAGATCACCCTATAAATTAAAAAGAACTCTAGTTAATGATTCGAGGACAAAAAAAATACACTTACATCATGTAATGGATAAGCAGCTTTATAAACATTTTCAGCTATCAGTCTTTTAATACCCTTATCCTGATCTTCGTTGCCAAATCTCTCTCTTTCTAAAATGTAGGAAATCACTGTTATCTTCACCGAACTGTTGAAGAACTCTGGGTCGTCTACATCAAATCTAAAATAAAAATCTCATACCTAAATAAAAAATAGTATCGATAGGTGTACACAAGATCCAAGTGTAAATCAACAATTTATGAATGTTTATCGATGTACAAAATAGTGGCTAATAATATATAATGTTTATAAGAAAATGTTGTGTAATGGTTGATGTTTCCATTTTTGTGCTATTGGCATTACTTTCCTTGCTTTGATGTACAGTCCCTGGCCAAATTATTAGAAACAGAATGCAGTATTTCATGTACAATATTATTTACCGATTGATATTGTACCATTTTATCTTTTTAAATTGATGTTTTCTATTTTTATATTATCCAATCAATTACCGATTATTTGAAGGGGGTATTCTGGTCTGGAAGCTTAAATTTTAGGCATTTTTGAAACTAACGTAAAAAACATTTTTACTCCTCATTTTTCAATATCATTGATTTTTTAAGAATATAAAAAAAAAATTTTAAAATCAGATTTTCGATAAATTACAGGCCGACAAACTGGGGGCTAGAAACAAACGTTGCACGGTGGTTGACATGATTCCTACCTTTGTAATATCAATTTTTTTGACTTTTCTTCGAATTTTTTAAAAATATTCAAAATTGAAATTTTCTAGAATCCAGGGCAGACACAATGGACAGATATATAAAAAAGATTTCCACCAAATTTCTAAGTAGTCAGTCGTGTAGAACTTGAGATATCACGTGAACTACTTCAAAAAAAAATAGTTTGAGAAACAATTCCAGTAAAATAACTCATTTCACTCGGCCGACTTAGATGTTACGTCACAAAATCTATTGTATCTCTAAATATAATGCGAATTTTTGAAAATCCATTTGAGCACATAGTCTTAAGAGTCTAAGATTTGAAAATATGCAAAAAATCTATTTTTTCAAATTTCTAGACCAGAATACCCCCTTAACATAAATAAAACAGCATAAATAAAGTTTTAAAGAAAGTGAAAATAATGTAAGTGAAAGTCAATATTAAGTTGAGCCACGTTTAACCGCTATTAAAGTTTTTTATTATGCGGTATGGTATCAATGCAAGATTTTACCATCTACTGCATTTGAGGATGGTGATTTCACACACATAATTTTTTCTTGGAGCTGGGTTTTGTTGGTAATCACCTCTTTAGCCACTTCTCTTTTCACAGTTTCAATTGGGTTTATATCGGGGATATTATCTTAGCAATCCAAAATAGGGATATTTTCTTCTGACAAAAAAGCTTTAACAAACTGAGCTGTGTGACAGGTAGCTTCATCTTACATGAAATTCGGAAACCATTTTCTGACCGCGGAATCGTCCGATTTTGTAATATTTCTTTGTAATGATCTTGTCTCATTATTCGTTTCATGACGTATATATATTCGCCTTTGTTGCTGATTACTGACCAAATCATCACTTTGATGGGATGTTTAACCGTTGGAACGATACAGTCAGGATGATACTTTTCTACATGACGACGACGCATATACCGAGCTTTATTCTGCAAAATTTCGAATGTGCTTTCATCACTGAAGCAGACCTGACAAACATAGAAAAAACATATAAACCTCCAAGTTTCTTTGTTTTATTTAACTGAAAATGATAAAAATGTATCAATTTTTCATTAAATTACAATATCTTGCCGATCTCCAGTCCACATCTTTGACTTGCTATTGTTTGGCCCACTTCAAGAGCTTTGCTTGCATTACAGCTGTTAACTTGGGCTTCCTGGCTAGACGACAAGCCTTATTCTTTATATATATATATATATATATATATATATATATATATATATATATATATTTATTTATTTATTATATATTTAATTCTTTCAATTTTCTTCGAACAGTGCGCTCAGAACCATTTACACTAGCATCCTGGAGTTGTAATTTATCACCTTTTTGGTGCAACTGTCCAACAAACAATCTCAGTCCATAAAGCCACAGAAACAGGTTTGTACTTGTTCACGTTCATGTATAACATTGCGTTGTCATATGTTAAAAATAAATACAAATAGGTTATCTAGAACAAATCTTTTAAATAAAAATCAATAATATTATAGTTTAAATATACAATTACGGCATAAAAACTTTTAAGAAACAAAATTATTAAGAAAATACTGATACTTTGGCTAAGAGCTGTAGGTGCACCAATATATGGAAATTTACTTGCAATGATGGAAAATACAACACACAAAATTTCTATATTTGAAACAAAATCAAATATAAAACAAAACATTGACAAAATTCAAGTTGTAAGATACCGAATCATTGAAATATTTTTGTCTTTCTTTTTATTTTACAAACACAGTAGATACTAAAAAATTTCAATCGTTTTCGAGGTATTTGAACAAATATCAATCAAAGTGAGTCAATTTTTTATAACTAAAATTTTTTAAAATTTTATGATAGTATCTAGAAACAATTAACTCACTTTTTATCAAAAATTTAATAAGCCTCAAGTTTGGAACTTCTGTGTTGCAAAATTTTGTTAGAAAATGTAAGGTAACAAAATAATTTGTTTTAAAATTCAACATTAATGGAGTGCTTAATAATAATTATACAATACATTGTTAACAATAATTTTAAATATTTAAATATAATTAATGAAAAAATGGTGTGAATTAGCTTTTCAATGAAATCACATGTACACCTTTCAATAAAGTTTCTGTTCTACCACATATTTACATATTTCTAATACTGTTGTTTACATTTTGAACATATATTGTAATAATTATTTCCAAATGTTGTACATTTACAAATGGCCCTTGTTTGAATACATTCAATTAATCCCAAAATTTCTAATGTTACAGGGTAAAATCTAGCGACATAGCTGATCAGAAAATATTTCAATATGTATTCATTTTCCTTCAAAAGTACTTTCCACATTTTGCCTTATTATAATTGCAATGTATTATGGCATATTGCACCATCCTGCTAGTAGTCTAGTCAATAAGCTCAAAAATGTGGAAAATAAAGGTCCTAAAAATTTGGAAAGATAGCTGATTGGATTTGGAAGCACCTCTAGAAACATATTTTTTAAGGATTTTGGTGCAGGTTAAAAATTACAATTGTTATTAACAAAATAAGATAAAAAAATAGTATTTAGTTTTCGGTTAATAACTTGAAAAATATTGATATTTAAACAATTTTGAAAAAAGAGGAAATTTCCGTTACAAAAGTCCCAATTCCCGAAATTTTTTTAAACATAAAGTGTCATCTTAGTAATTTGAACAAATTCTAGAATCTCCTGAATATTTGAAAAAATCGAGAAAAAAGGTTTATCGCCATTTTTGGAAAAGTTATTCAGCCGTTAACTAACAATTTTTTTCCGAATCTACGTTAGCATAAATAATAGGATAAAAGGTATAAAGAATTAACCTATTAATTTCATGGAGCCCCCCTAATATATAAAATTCATAAGATCCTGTGATAAATGTTTATAAAACTTTCAATCAATTTTCAATAAAAAAAAATTCGCCAACTTATTCCAAAGTATAAACTAAGTATCTGTAAACAATCGAAATTTAAAATACAATATTTTAAACAATTTTAATATCAAAGTAACAAAAAAATTTTTTAAAATCATTATTTTCTCTGGACAACAGAATAGCAAAATAATTTTTCAAAAATGTTCAAATTCTCTATATAAACAAATTACGTAAAAAATCATAATCTATGTTATTAACGCCATTGTTTTGGAATAGCTATAAAAAACCATAATAAACAAATTAATAAACTTTTATAAACATTTAACGCAGCATCTTATGAAGTATACATTTAAAAAGGGCTCTACTAATTTGCAAATTCATAGGCCAATTATTTATACCTTTTATCAAATTTTGTTAGTTACCAATTGAAAATATTTCGAAACATAGTGATAAAACTTTTTCAAATGGAGCTCGATACTTTCAAGTGTTAAGAAGATATTTCGTTCCGGGGGTCAGGATTTTTTTTATCGGAAATGTCCTCCTCTTTAACGAGCTTTTTTCAAAATTGCTTGAAAATCAGTATTTTTTTGAGTTATTAAGGAAAAACTAAATACTATTTTTTTCATCTTATTTTGTTAATAACAAATGCAATATTTTACCTGCACCAAAATACTTCAAAAGCCTTTATAGCATAAGTTGCCGTTCATTCAGTAGTAGGACATTACTAAAATAAAAAATTAGATCGAACTAAAGATTTTTAAAAATGTTTAAAGCAAAGCAAAATAAAAAAAATTGAAAAATATATAAGTTTTCGGATCCATAAGTTGAAGAATATTCTTCAAACTAGAAAAACAGTGAGTCCAGTGAACTTATGTAACCTTGAAAATGCATGGTAGTCCTTCATATTTGTTTAAAAAAAACAAATAAATGATATGTGACCCAATTATGTTATATATACTTACAAATAATCTTTGTCTTTATTAAACTCTGCAGTCAGTTGATACTTTTTAGGAGGAAACTTATCCGGGTCTAATGATACTTTACATTTATTTAAAATTTTTACCACAGTTTGCGTAACTATATTTTCTTTTATTTGAGGAGATTCTTCATCCTATAACAATACAATTTAATATAAATATTTTTCAATATACAAGGTGGTCCAGAATTATGTGCAATGATATCTGCAACTGATAGTTCATCCAAAAATAAGAGGTACCACACATGTAGACTATTTTTCTAAAACTGTTAAAAGGTACTGAACACACTGTTTACACTTTCACTACAAGTACACTGTCTGACATACGCTTCTATAACCAAGTTATCTCCTTATCGCTGAATAGTGGTGTTGTGTAAACTGTGTGTTCACAACATACAACAGTTCCAGAAATTCCAACTTAGTAGTGGAAAAAAAAGATTGAGAAAATAGAATCGAATAAAAAAGTAACACTTGATAGAAATAGTGAAGAAAGCTAAGTTTGATAAGTAAAAGAAGGAAGATTTGAAAAAGGTGTATCAGTAATAAAAAAAAACAAATATATTTAGCAATAAATTATAGCCTTAATATAAATTTTTGATCGGAACTACCAGTTCATCTCAGATAACCTCTGACCACTCGCTTTAAGCCCTCTAACAGTTCAAGGTATAAAAAATGTTATATACAAAAATTGTAGAAAATTGAGTTCTCTACAATATTGATAAAAAATACAACGACCTTAAGACCCATAGAAACCGAGATATTTCTCAAAAATGTAAAAAAATCAATTTTTGTCACTTTTTTCTCCATAACTTTAAAACTTGCGACCATCCAATTATACGTGAATTTTGAGAATAAGTATGTCAATTTTCGAGGTCAACTCCCTACACTGACTGGACTAGTAGCTCTACTTATACATGTCAATTTTTATATTAAAATAATTCTTTATGAACGCAAGATTATTAAAAGAAGTTCAAATACTTATACCTATATAACTTCTATGACAATTCATACCTTTTAGAAAAATGAAACAATTTGAAATAAAAATTGCACTTTTTTAACTTCAACTGTTTAGATGTTATAAGGGGATTAATTAGGTAAAAATATTAGTGTACCCCCGATATATTTATTATATTTATAAAAATGTTTTTTCATATGAAAATAATCGAAATATAATTTGGAAAATTACTAAAAGAAGCAATTTTCCCATGGATTACGAATGCTCCATTATTTTATTTCTCTCTTATTCATAAAAATAGATTTATTTTGCCATAGTCGAAAATATTATAATTTCTAAATATACTCTGTATATATGAGATTAGGTATTTGATAAAAGAAATCATTTTTCGTAACCAAAACACATATTTGAAAAAAATAAAGTCTTCATTCAGCATTTAAAGCACATCCATTATTATGCAGTTTCAGAAACAAAAGGGTACATGAATCATAATTCTATTTTTAGATTACTATCAGCGCTATAAATCAACGTACATAATTCTACCATTCCTAATAAAATATACACAAAATATTTTTATTTATCAACAAGTGATTTATAACCTTCTGTTTGCTCGATATTTAAGAGTAGTAAATTGAGTTAACCTTACTATTTAAAGTTGTTTTGATATTTTAAGCTTTAATTTACTTAATTGCCTTAACCAGGTAAAATGGGTTGCAAAATTCTAACTAAACTTTTGAATTTTCCCCTTCCTACACCTTGTGCCAGATTCTTTTATAAAGTCTATTTATCTATAAAAAAAATAGTAAACCAAAACATTGATCAATGCGTGACTAACACGTGACATTCCGGGCAAAACGCGGCGCGGCATTGATATTGGTCCAAATCAGGGGCGCCATAATATACCACAAATAAATAGCCGCTGGACACGGAGACATATGATGAAGTTGTTAGCTATACTCCACCTAAGAAAAGAACTAAAAAGCCCGACAAACATTCTTGAGGTTTAGAAGAGTGCTTACATGTCCCGATTTTGATCTTAACCTACGACTGAGGTTCGTGAAGTTTGTTCGGTGCTTCTCTACGGCATGGAAGGTTAGACATTGAAGATGACTGCGATTAACAAGGAGGCTTTCGAGATGTGGCAGAATCCTTAAGGTGCCTTGGACGGCTAGATTGAAAAACGAAGACATTCTGAGAAGTATCGGCAAACAACGTGAATTATTTGAATTAATTAAGAAGAGAATAACGGCGCATCTAGGGCACATTATGCTAAACAACAAGTATCAATTTTTGCACTTACTGATCGAAGGTAAAATTGAAGGATAGACAGGGATCGGAAGAAAGAATATGGCTTGGATGTGAAACAGGGAGTGGACAGTACTACACAATACTTAATACTCAGCGCAAGAAATAGAGAAGCGATGGAAAATGTTATCGCGAACATCCATTAGTAGATATGCATTGAAAGAAGAAGAATAAGAGGTTATTTATAATCATTGTGAAAAGTATAAAACTGATTATTAATTCCTGATTTTTAGATAAATATTTTAGCCGTTCACTTTATATCTAGTACAAATGTCACGTTTACATTGTATATTTTTATAGTAATAATTCTGCATAATTATTTATAATTTATATGATTAATCTGCTGAAAAAAAAAATACAAATTATTTCTTAAGTGTGGTCCCGTTACATGCTCGTTTTTGGCGTGCACTATGCGTGAATATTGTTTTGGTTTATTATTTTTCTTCGACAAATAGACTTTAGTGCTCAAAACCTAAAATCGCAGTGATTTATTCACAACAAGAGATTTGAATCCGATCTCAATTTCCCTCGGTGTGACAGAAAATTGGCTCTTCTGAAAAATTAGACCTTTTTTGTAACCAGACACAATTATTTACACCTATATATCAAAATTGTTACAAAATAAACCGTTAAATTTAACGGATATTTTGCTCCTAATTACAATTGATTAGATTTTAATGTGATAAATACCAACTGTGGTTTGAAAAACGAACTTTTATCTCTAGTCATATGAAGTTATTTAAATAATAACTATTGTTTCCATTTGAATATGAACTTAAAGACTAACAACATCAAATATTTCTTCATCAATGTTGTAATTGAAATTTTTCATTGTTAAACTTTTCCAGTTTATTATCAATTATTGAAATCACTTCAAGGAATATTGAAACATTGGAATATTCATAAATTCGACTTAAAATTCAAAATGAACGAAAAAAATATACGAATCTCAAGCTTATTGTTCGTCCTTCATTTAAATTATGAATATGAATTTATGTCTAACCTCATTAACAAACAGTCAATGAAAATGATCATAATTAAAAAATATTGTATAACTACTAACGTCTTTTATTGGCAACCGCAATTTAAGTATCTCTGCGTATCTCATGATAACATCCTTAGGAACGTGAATTTTAACAAAATGTATTCTTTGATTTTCTTCCCTTTCTAATATCAACCCGTTGGATTCCAAATTATGTTCGTAGTTGGTTCTTTTTTCAACATCTCTTGTATCGCCTTGATCTTCGTAGGCTAAAACGTAGTCAACGCTCAAGTCACAGCTTGAGAAATAACGCCATCTCTGTGAACAAATAACAAACATTGATATAAAATGATTATTTTACTTAATTCAGTAACTTTTTAGTAATCATGTAATATTGAAATAATTTTTAGTAGTAAAAATGCTTCAAAACTATATCTGTGATATTAAGGACGCAATTCCATTATAGAGGTTTATCAAATTGGAATTATAAGGAAGACAAATGAAAAAGAATGTTATTAAAAATACTGATGTGCTGGAATGCAAGTTAAAAGAGAATGCTAACACTAGATCAATCGTCGACAGTGACGTACTAGAAATTCTTAAAAACGGGCTCTGTTGCCGACGAGCCGCGTTCTGGACGACCGGTATTTGTAACAACTAACGAAAATATGGAAATAGTAGCGCTTTAACTTCGATTTCTGAAGACGATAACTTGGTTATCGCAACGCGCGTTAGACAGTGTTAATGTTGACAAAAATAAGATTTACAACTGGAGATCTGAGTTGAGATCTCGGTATTGTTCTTTTCGTTGTAATATCGTTCTCCTTATCTTCTTCTTTAAATGTACTATTAGCAATAAGCTGCATTGAGTGTGATGTGGAAAGTTGGTGTAGGTCAGAACCTATAAATCATCTTGATTTTAGGTATCTTCTGATAAAAAATTACATCATTCTCTGTTTCCTCAAATTCCTCAATTAATAACGTTCCCGAATTTACAATATTATCTGATGATCGCTGATTTCACAAATTCGACAAGCTCCTGCAATCCCAAATACAACAAAAAGATTGCAATTCATGTACTCGTAAAAGCCGCAGCTTTTTTGGGTAACTTGTAACATTTCCTGTTTTGTTTCAGAAATAGAATTAGTTTGAACTATTTTGGAATGTCTGCATTATTATTAGATCGTAACATACTTTTAATCATTAAATAATTCGATCACACTGTCAATGGCTCTTGTTCTGTCAATTTCGAAAAATTGGCCAATAACGTTTGCATGTTTTTTTCATCTTCCTATCCATAAATCCTGAATACGCGGTTTCGTAAAATTTCCGTGATTTAGCTGGCAATAATTTTTTATAACGTTTGCATGTTTTTTTCATCTTCCTATCCATAAATCCTGAATACGCGGTTTCGTAAAATTTCCGTGATTTAGCTGGCAATAATTTTTTTGACGCTACTTTGGCTACTTTACTAATTCCAGTGGATTCAAATTGGGACTAAGGTATTTTCTTCTTTATAGTATTGAAAATAACTTCTAAACAACCACCAAGTTCACAATTTTTAAATCAAATCACAAAATTAAATTGACAGTTAATTGGTGTGAAAGTTTATTTAGGTAAAAAGCAGATCTAATTCGCACTATAAGTACTAATTTCAAAAGTCAAATTTCAAATCGATAATTTTCTGAATTGATTATTGTAATGATATAATTTTTCAATATTAAATCATGATTTATCTCGTCACATAAAAAAATGTGTATCTGTTTTTTGTCTTCATTCGGTGTGCGTTGGGAGACAATACAACCTCAAGCTAAAATCTACTACTTTTTCCCTTGTATAATAAATATTTTTGCAGACACTCAATTGACATGAAAATTGTTAAATTTTATATATAATCAATATAATTGTATCTATTTTAGTACAAAAACAACGTACAGAATTAATAATTCAAATTTTTTTTTTAAACTATTTTGCGTCATTAATAATAATTGTATAAATTATTAGCCTCGATATTTGTCATTTTAATAATAATAATAATACTAATTCAAACACAACAGTCGTTAACTAATTAAAAATTCCCCTAGTCTATCATAATAATATTAGAAACTGTTTTCAGGTATTTCCCACTCTTAATGCAGCGAAATATACACCGAGCTCCCCTACTTTTGAAATATCGATTATACTATAAGGTCACACATTTCTTGTTAAATCTTTAAAAAGTTCAATATTTAACTCAATACTAGAAAAAAATTACAAAAATAAATCGCTATTAGTAATGTTTCCTGTTATTGAAGAATGTTGATAAGAAAACACGTATTTTGAATAAAACTTTTACAAAAGGTTGAAACAAGTTAAAGTGATTATATTATTACGAGGTTATAAATTATTTATTTATCACTTATACTTTATTAGTTTTTAACCTTCCGTAGGGCGCATTCAATCTACGGAATGAGTAGAATATCTTTTGACCTACCGAGTTTCTGTATTTCACAACATAGAGCAGAGCCTCCAACTATCTTCCCAACCGCTTTCTAAGAGTTAGAGTCACAGAGGTAACTGAATTCAAGGAATTTATCGGATTACTTCCCCTGGCAAATTTCTTGTGATATGAACTCAATTTAAAAATATAATCCTAACTCCAGAAAAGCTCAACAAAAATTGGTAACTGTCCACGATATAGTCCAATCATTTGTAGATAACTAGATAAAATTGTGGATTTGGCAATGCCGCAATTAGAAGTATCGCCTTATGACGATATTCTAAACATCGCTCAGCTGAAATTTCGACGAAAGAAATAGGGACCAATAAATCTTAACCTGACGATTCCCATCCAAACATAATTTTTTTCGTGGCGCTGGGTGTCTTTTAATTATATCCAATGCTTTTCTTAAGTCCAGTAGTGAGAATGTGTCGATTTTCTGTACTACTTAAACAAAACGTTCATTCGTTTGAAAATACTATTTCTTACTCTTCTAAAATTTTGTGCAAAAGTTGAGCTTTGTAGTAGTGGGTGTAGTTGTTCTTTCTTTAAAAATTTTACTACAACCGACTAATTAACATTTTGTTGTAAGCCAATCTCTGTTGTAGTTGTTGAGGGTCGTCTTCTAATGACAGCAAAGTATCTAACTTTGCAACGTCGCTTAGTCTTGGTCTTCTAGATTTTGCCATCGCCTACAATAATTCTGCTTACTAAGCGATATTTCAATGTGTGTTTCGTTAAATTACGCATATACTTCTTTATGACTCCGAAGTCGAATTTATACCCTTTCTATTTCGGATAAGATATTTAATAATAAATGTATTTGATCTCATATGAATTGTGTCCAACCAGACTACGAATCATAATGCGCCTGTCAGAGGATTATTATAGAATTATCGCAATCACGTTTATGCTATTTAGTGTTTCTTCTCAAATTTGTATACTTATTGTGCAGATTTTTTTACAGATTGATTAACATCAATTATAATCCTTGCAATTATTAGTAGTACTCAACATTTATCCAGATATTTACTATGGATTTTTCGCCTTCTACATTAGCTGCTTTCCATTTATACCAAAACTCAGTAATTCTCAGCTTGAGACCGTGTGCTTTAGTTAGTGCTTTAGTGCTTTAGCTAGTGCTTTAGTGCTTTAGCTAATAATAAATTATTATAGTCTATTTCAGAAAGGTGTAGAGCAATAAAATGGGAAATTCCGTCCAGTTCGGCTCAATTTCGGTGTCGGCCTTAGATGTAAGTCTTGAAATATTTTATAGGGATTACTTAGGTAGTAGATTATACAGTTACGTTTTGCGTTTAACAGGTACCGTTTAACCTTCTATTAGTGCCTCTGCCTAATTCCAACTCTATTTCAGATTCGGCTTAACCATGCGCCGTAAAAGCAATGGTGCCTTACCCAAAATATTTAGACCTTTATAAGTATATTTGTTTAGTTTAACCTATCAGTATTTGCTGTTAAGTCGTAAATAGTGTTCACAGTATTATAAGATTAGTAATAAAATGGCGACATTTACACCAACGAAAAGATGTTCCAAGAATTCTCCACTTTCAGTAAATGAAAAACTTATTATTTTAAATGTACACGATTGCATAAAATACGATTACCCGAAATTTACTGTACAAGAAACTGTCGACCGATGTTCCCGAATGACTGGAGTTGGAAAGTCCACCGTTTTTAAATTATTGGGAGAAAGATAGCGGTCCAAATGGAACCTCCCAAGAAAAGTCCAGGCAGACCAGTAAAAGTCCTTGATGAAGACACCAAAAGTGTAATTCGAAGAAAAGAAAAAGAAATACCCACCCTAGATAAGATTTTAATGGAGCTTGGCCAGTATGACAGTATTCCGATAACTAAGAAACTCTACAGCATTTCTACTGAACTGAAAGCAACCTTAATTAAATATGATAATGTAGATTTAACTAAATATGCCTTATTAATCTCACATCTGAAATAAAAATCGGTTAGGTACAAACCTAAAAAATTTAATACGAGGTCTGGTTATTAAATAACGAGACTGCGCGCCTAGAGGGCGCCCTTGACGCGTGGGGTAAATAACAAGTAGTACATTGGGAGATATCTTGTCTATAAACGTCCCAAAACACGTTTCCGTCACTATTATAGTATTGTACAGTAGCGGTTTGAAACAAACGTGTTTATTTATCGTGCCAAAAAACAGGAGCAACGTATCAATCTCAAATTTCTCGTTAAATTGAAAAAACTCCGACTGTTGTCAAAGGGTATGTGAGCAATTCTCTCAACACAAAAATAAATTGTGCTTTACGAATGTTACAAGAAACTAATAACCGCAGTTTTTTAAACCAATCTTCTACATCATATGAGAATCAAGAGACCAATTTGACTGTTACAAATATTGACCACTAAATGAAACTTTATCTGATAATGAGCTTGACTGGATCGAAAATTCACATAAGTCAGCCCAACATGGTCCTTGCATGGTTCGAGAAAAAAATTGTTTTGGATAGTAGATATAAAACTTTTATCATATTTTTTTTAATTCTTTGATCAATATTTATAAAGAAAAAAATTATTGGGAATTCAAAAATTTTAGATAGTTTAAACATTTCAGTAAGGCCGTCATATGTATAAAATAAACACTGAAAATATGATACAAAGTAAATAAGACAGTTATTCTCTCGGTTATTCTAAAATAAGCATTATTATTAAACTTTTATAAAAAAAAATCTGATAAATCGTATTTTGTACTAGGATATGGAAATACCAAGACTAAAACAACTGATAAAGTTTTTTTTATGATGCCAAGAAATTCGAATATACAACAAGAATGGTTTGAAAGTGTTGGTCGTTCTGACGATTCTGCGAGATGTAATGATTTTTGTTATCAATATCATTTTAATGTAAGTAAGATTCAAATTTAACTTATTTCAATATTTTATAGTCATTAAGTTTTTTGTTTTCAATTTTTAAAGTGATTCACTCATGGAATTTTCAACTTGTTCTATTAGTGAAAAAAATGCCACTTTATGCACTTGCTGTATAAATTACTCTTTTAAAAAACGTCTTTATTCAGTAATGTGTATTTGTATCTTACAAAAGCCACTTCTATGTAGGTGTGTTTTTGAAAGAAAATATCTGCTTAAGAGATGAATAAAGTTTGAACATGGTGAGTAGTTTTGTTTAACAAATGACTCATAAACTGTTGGTTTTGTGAATGTATTTGTATCCAAAAAGGGCAGCATAGAGTTCTCATTGCAGCTACACGATGATTTTATGATATCCAGCGTAGCAAGACGGGGAGAAATTTTTCCATAAGTAATATTTATTCTAAAAGTACTTATATATAGTATACAAAATTTCGGTTTTGTATAATTAAAAATATACTTAAAGGTGAGGGTACGATAGAATAAATTTGAAAAGATGTGTTTTTAAAGATCACCAAGCATTTGAAACATAGTTTTGGAAAAATAATAATACTAATTTAAAGAAAAGAAAAACAGAAATTGTGTGAAGTACCAACCCCTATTCTAAAAAACTCACGTAAAAATAAATTATACTATTGTCTAATTATATTCTTACAGTTGGTGTTTTGATTAATGTCTTTTTTTCAAATGAGGTAATAAAAATAACTTACCGTAGACATATTGTGTTACTGACTTTATAGCAGAATTGGATATGGTAAGGTATCAACATTATACCTTGTATATATCCGCAAACGAAAACCGATAAGGTAAAATAACTTGATTAATTTCAAGATTTATGATAAGGAATTGGAAAAATAAAACAATAATTATTCCAGTTATACCTCAAGATATTAACTGAAATGAAAGCTAACGATTAAATCTAAATAAGAAAGGAAGATTCAAGTTATATTTTTTGGACTTATACTGGGTATTTTTTGTTAAAAATCGATTGAAAAATTCATTTTTGCTATTTTTCGATTGTATACAGGTTGTCTCTGTAAAAGTAACGGATTGGTAACCATTAGGCATAAGCCGCTCCTGGTCTTCAGTTAAAAGTTTTGATTTCGTAACTTCAAATGCCTATAACTCAGAAACGAGGAGTCGTATGATATATTTTTTTATGTCACAGCATTATTTTCACGTCATCTACTCACTCCCGAATTATTTGCAACAAGTCCCAGAACACCCTATTGCAATGTGGAAATGACATGAAAGTTTTAACGCATTTGATACAAGAATAAATTTGATTTTTATCCAATTTCAGATATAACTGAACAAGAAACTTTATGCTTACTTACTCCTTACTACTCAAAAAGCTATGAATTAATTGACCAATTTGTGGTAATTAATTAAATTAATATTTCTTATGGAGATATTTGTTCATGT
This sequence comes from Diorhabda carinulata, assembly GCF_026250575.1. Lineage (NCBI taxonomy): Eukaryota > Metazoa > Arthropoda > Insecta > Coleoptera > Chrysomelidae > Diorhabda > Diorhabda carinulata. Next base: position 51,823,002 of record NC_079472.1, on the reverse strand, counting down.
TTTCACCAAAAAATGGCGCCACTGAAAAGTATACTTTCTATATAGATTGCAATAGGTAGTTCTATTAAAATTAACGATTTCAACCTTTAAGGGGTGGTCCTCAACCTTTTTGTACCTGCACTCCCATTTAAATAAAATTTTTGGCCCCTTTAATTTTTCTAACAATATAATTTCAAACTGATATTATATTATAAATAATATACAATATTATGTATACATTATTATAAGAAATAATAATTTTAAATGGGTTAAAAACAAAATTTACAAAAATGATATTTTGCAAACAGCTGCATGCCCCACTTGCAACAGATTAGAAACCAATGCCTTAAAGCGTACAGTAACAGTCGTGAGTAAATTTAGATAATGCTATATTTTGTTAACTAAAGCAAGATTTCAGTAGATGGCAGCAGAAATGGAGGGGTAACAGTACTGTTCTATCATAGTATTTGACAGTTTATTTGATTCATTTACCTTAGTAATGTAGTAATGACATAAACTAATATGTTAAGGTTATCTACCATTGAATATATCATTTAACAAGTTTGTATGCTTCTAAAAATTACGTCCTCTTTTCATCCTTGTCATTTATGATAACCCGAGGACTTTATACTACTACTACTACTTAAAAAAGGTATTAGAAATAGCACACGCCGACGATTTAGACGAAATATTTTTTAAACCTCCTGAGGGTGATGAAGCTTTAACAAGACTCTAGTGAAGAAGACGGCGGCGGAGACTGATAATTTGTCAAAAGGACAACTGGAGCTCCCTTCAAAGTAAAATTAGTTGAAGCAAGAGTTGGAGCTTCATAAAATGAGAATTTACTTGCAGTAAAAATGTGAATTGGACTAACATAACAAAATCTAAATACAAATACTACGAAAATTTATCAAGAGTAGAAATCTTCGAAGTTTTTGAATACACTTCACCACAGATATCGGTCTATGCAGGTTTGTCAAGATCCTAAAGTTACTAGAGAAGAGCTAACATTTCTTGTAGCAATTTTGATTCTCTCTGAGCAAAAAATATTTCTGGGAAAGTGATCTTGATATGAGAAGTTATTTAGTTTGCACGAAAGAGGCTACTGAAATTTTGAGATATGGCAAAACCGATATGAATGCCAAATCTGACATTGTCATCATAAAATTTGACATTTTTAATGGTAAACGTATTTAGAACTTGTTGTCATACGGGTGCTATCGAGTTGTTTATAGATACTTGGAATATTCATCTTAGTCGAGCGATTATTTTCTATAACTTTCGACGAGCACTAAACCATCAGCACAGTGCCGATCAACTCGCTTCGACTCTTGGTGTTGAAGCAATATCTCGAATCACCGTGTTTTTCTGATTTTCCGAATTTCGTGAAGATCGTCTAAGGTCGACTCTTGTACCAGAAAACATCGATATCGTGCGTAAACTGAGATTGCAAGATCGTCATGTGCATACCGTGAGGTTGAGGCATACTAGGGCATTAATTCCATTCGCATACAATCAATACTGCATGAACATTTGTATGTCAAAAAGATTTTTTCGCGTTGGATATATAAAGAGGATAACAGGTTAAATGTATGGGAGAGAGGAGTGTTAAGAAAATTTTGGGAGGGATATGAGAAGAACAAAATGAAGAAGAAGAACGAATGCAGAGATTTGAAGTCAGGCAGAGATCGGCTATATAGTAATGGGCAAAAAGACATTGGTTGAGGTATATAGCCATAACAAAAGAAAACAGGTGGGTGAAAAAGAGCCTAAAAAAGGTGCAAAAAGAAGAAAGCGTTCACGTAGAAAATAGCGAGATACATGTAAGGAAGACTTACAGAAGTTAGAGATAGCGAACTGACGCAATGCAGCCGTGAACAAAAGGAGTTGGAGAGACTTCAAATGTTATATTTTTATTTCATGAAATTCATTAGTAAGTATTGGAAAAATAAATTAAGTAAAATATTTATCATCTTACATATTTCAGAAAGTTCCACCTATTCTCAGTACATTAAACATTGTACGTTATTGTTCCAATGGAATGAATACTTATCCATAATCTCAACTCTATGTAATCAAAACAACTTTGCAAAAATACCACCCGTTTTCTAAAAATGCTGAAATATTCCCAAAGTGTTATTTTTAGGGTATATATAGAACGATGCCACGAAAACCTGTTCGCAAGCTTCACAAGAAATCATTCGAGAGAGACAACAGACACGTTTGTAATGCCCTAAAATACGTTATACAATAAAAATCTTGGGAAGACGAGAGACAAGTTGAGACGGCCTCCTGTCTCAAGTATATTGGAGGAAAAAGGTATTCTAGATGCTTTATTTGCTGCCAGTTCATTTGCCCTTAGCTTTTCACGCAGCAAGTGCTATGTCAATTCATTCAACAGTATTTGAACCGAAAGGGTGTTCATACTCCTGTATTTCAAAACAATCTACCTGGAAAGGATCGGTATTTAGGAAAGAAATCCTGAATTGGCGAGGAGATTGTCAAAAAACATAAAACGCTTAAAGGTACAAAGTAACAACAGAAACAATTATGAAGTATTTCGAGAATAGCTCGTGAAGATGTGTTTCCAAAAAACATAATAAATTTCTTTGAAACTAACATAACCGATGGCTCAAAAATTTTTTTATTCATCCAAAGCCTCTACGCTCATCATGTTCTACGCTACATAATATCAGCTTCGTATTTTTTTGCCTCCGAATACCACACATATATGTCAGCCATTAGATGCCTCTGTATTTGGGCCATTATAAAAACATGGCGCCAAATCCTTGCAATGAAGCTTCTGATATCTTTATGGCCTCAGCTATATCACACAATTCCAATTTACGATCAGATATAACCAATTTGTGGATTTTTTTTATGGTTTCTAGAATAACCACTTCAATTGGACGACCAGAACGTTCACCATCATCATTGTCTATACGACCACATTTAAATTCAACAAATCAATAACAAAGGGTTCTTTTCGTTGGAGCAGAGTTCGAATAACACTTTTGAAAGCATTACTGAGCTTCTACAGCATTTTTTTTCACCAAGAAGCTATGATAAATTAACACACGAAATTGTTTTGAAAATAACGAAAGTGGCTTCATTTAATGACTGTCACTTTTTTCTGATTAATCGAAATGTCATAAAATTTTACATACTGTCTTTTGAAAATTGGTACTTCATAAACGTCATATGGATTTAACAATGGCAGCGCCATCTATTTGTCAGTCACAAGACATATTCTGTGATGTAATGTCACAATAAACGTGGCATTAAATTTAAAACCAACAAAAAAATAAACAGACTTAATACCCACACATATTTTATCATGATTAAGCATATGCTTAAATAATTTACATGTTTTGAGGTCATTTAAAATATTCACTTCCATTGTATACAGAAAAATGTATACAATCAATTCATCATTTTTAAAATAATCAAAAAAGAAGCTGAAATATAATTGATATACAAACTGAAGGAATTGTTTAATTAAAAAAAAACATTTGTTATTAAGAGAGATAAAATCCCACCACCAATATACTTAGTAAGAGAATTGAGTAACAGAAGAAACAGTTTTAAAATAAGGTAACAAATTAAAGTATTTCATTATTAAATTACATTTAATTACAACAATGATAATTAGAAATAAAGTTTCTGACTAATCCAGGGGAAGTATATCAAATAATTCCTCAATCAGTAAAACTTGTATAGAAACATTTGAATTTAGTACAAATAAAATGATTTAAATAATTTAATAATGAAAATAAAAGATTAGATAAATTAAATGCCATGCACAATTTTCAAATCAAAGTAAAACAATACCCTATTTTTCCACTGTTCATACGTGTTAACAACTCTACTTTTATTTGGCACCTTTTTCTGATCCAAATCTCCCATTTCCAATTCATTGGCGTCATCAAAGTCCATAATGGAACGATACACTGTATTTCTAGATAATCCGAGGTATTCTTTACTATTGAATCTTCGTTTTCCTGTCGTGGAATTGACAGACACTGTATCGAAGAAATCATCATCATCTTCCATCACTTTGAATCATCTAAAAATATAAAATTCTATTTACAATAAAGATTATATATATATTTATTCGAATCTCTCTGTGAATTTCATTAAATGAATGAAGTTACATCATTTGTTAAATTTAAAAAGTTCGTTCAGTATTCAAGGTAAAATGAAACGAGATCTCTACGAGGGTCCGAAGATAATTTGTTTGGTAAGTAATGTAATAGAAAAAAAAAGGGATGATAAATATTTATTGATTTAAGCAGGTGGTAATAAATTTTTCAGTACGTGTTTAGTACGGTGATTCATTTCCAAAAAAAAAATTTTTCTTTTTGGTGCCCAAGCAAAATATTAATCTACATATAGAAAAAAAATTCTCACCAAGTTTGAGCTCTAAATATCATTTTCAAGTACATACAATTACCATTGAAAATACACATAAATAATATATATACGAGGATATATTGAAAAATTCTTAGCCTACTATAGAACCAAACATGACTTCAATGTCAAAATATTTTATTACTCAATATATTCTCCTCTTAATTGGATACATTTATTACAGCGAACCTAAAACGTCTCTAGACCCTTCAAAATGTTTCTTTTTGCTCTACAAACCGAACCTCCACAGCTTTTATTACCTCAAAGTTGGAAGGAAGTATATGACATTTTAAACTTTTTTTCAGGTTTCAGGTTTAGGTCTTGGAGAACCAGAGTGTCGCCATTCCATCGATTGTTGCTTTGTTTCTGGATCGTAGAAATGTACCCCGGTCTCATCCATAGTAACAATTCGGTTTAAGAAGTCTACATCGTTTTCAAATCCGGCACAGATCGAACGCGATGCTTCTGCCCTTGCACGCTTTTGGTCAACATTCAAACATTTTTGTATTCGTTTTGCAGCAATTTTTCTCATGTCCAAATTGACGTGAACTATATGATGAACGCGTTCGTATGGAATATTCAGTTTTAGCCCAATTCGACGGTCTGATAAAATCATGAAGTGCATTGATATTTTCGGGGACTGACACAGAAACTAACCTTCCCGATCGGTCATCATCTCCAATGGAAAATTTACCTCTTTTGAATCTTGCAGTATAATTTTTCACGGTCACATACGAAGGACACTGATCACCAAGGGTATTAAGCAAATCTTCGTAAATCTGCTTACCTCTTAACCCTTTTAAATACAGATACTTTCCTCATGTTCGTCTGGAATCAGGATTTAACTCTTATCACATTTTGTCTTAATGTCCAAATAAATTTTCTTCTCACTTTCATTGCCTTCAATTCTCCTAAATCATTTTATGTGTGTCCCTTTATCTTTCCATTCGATGAAACAATATACATCTGAATAGTGTTTTTTCTTTTTACTTGATTTCAATTTCCATGTTGCGTCCCTAGGAGTAATTGAGATTTTTTGTCAGATATTTAGATATCAAACTAATAAACTCGGGGTCTCAGATCAATTTTGACATTTCGATATTTCCAGTCTTTTACGGAGTCTTGATCAATCTCATTACTTCCTGTGCGAAAAACCCAAAATTTTCTCTTCTTTTCTCGATTTCCGGTTCTACCGGACTGTAACTTTATTATTTTAAATGAAACACCCCAAATATGAATACATTTTTAAAATCTACATAAAATTTTAGTATACTTTTGTCTAAAAACTTTTTTTCGAAAAATGCATACTTTCAGTTATTGATTTCTTTAAAAATTTGACCGTTGCAGACCCTTATAAATTATTTTTTTACTAGGATACCCTTAAAGATATGAAAAATAGTTTCAGTTGGTTGCTTTTAGCAAAGTCAGACGTATTTGAATATATGTTGGTGTATATGTTGAATATATGGGGTGTGTATAAAAAGTGTTCAAAGTTTAACCTAACCGTATTCCAACTTTTAGTCGTTTCCGAGATATTTGAGGTTTTAAATTATTATTGTATTTTTTAACAAGTTTTAATATTTTATGTACCTATACTTTTAGTAGGCTTGGTAATGAATGACACTTGTTCAAGTGTCATTAGTTTATTGTTGATACTTTCGAAAATCGTTAAAATGGCTCGTTCACAATTTCGTAACGAAGATTGTGTAAATTTGCTTTTAATACATTGTGAATGTGACGAAGTTGTTACAAAAACATGTACTTTATTTACTGCAAAATATCCAGATAGACTAAGACCAAACTCACAGACTGTTAAAAGAATTTGAAGCTATACGGTTCATTTGAAGCAAAAGTTAATCGAATTAAACCAGTTATTGATAATAATAATGCCGAAATTAATGTTGTTGCTTATCCAGAATAATCAATACGTGTTGCCGTAAGAGATCTTGGAGTAAGCAAATCGTCGATTCACCGTGTGTTACGAAAACATAAAATGCAGCACTATTCATACAATTTGTGTCAAAATTTGAAAAAAACCGATTTTATTAACGAGTAGAGTTAGCTGAATTTTTAATAATAAAATGCCAGAAATACAAAGATTTGTTAAAAAACATAATTTGGTGCGACGAATCGAAATTAACGAAAAATGAATTATTTAATAAACACAATCCTCATTATTGGAGTCAAGGTAATCTTCATTTAACGTGCTTTTCAAGATCGGTGGCAATTCAATGCCTTTTGTGTTATTCGAAATAATCAAATGATAATACTTCATTTTACGATGGGAATTTGAATGATTAGGAAAGTCAAACAATTAATTTATTTTTAATTAATAATGTAAAAAAGCACTGTTTTTGTTTTATTTTTAGGTGTAAGATATTTTAAGAAATTTGAAACAAAATTATTTAGACCGCTTGCCACCAGACGAATTAAACAAACTTTTTTTTATTCATGACGGTGCTCCTGCTCACAATTAAATCGTCATAAATACATTTTTAGAAGAGAAATTTGAAAACAGGTGGTTGGCAAATAATGGTACATTTCGGTGGCCCCTCGTTCTCCCGATATGACGCCTTTGATTTTTTTATATGAAGTCACATAAAAAAAAGAAGCCTTAACAACTAGAAAAGATTGTGAGCTAAGAATTCATAATTCATCCAATTCTCTTTCTGAGATGATGATAAGTTGTGCGATGAATGAATGCGTACTGATAAGGGTTGAAAAATGCATTGAAGTTCAAGGGAACAATTTTGAACATTTACTTTAAAGCATGAGACTATTTTCCTTTGGCTTTTAATTTTCCAAAAAATTTTTGTAGCATATCTTATTATTGTCACAACTCGTTTAATTCGATTAACTTTTGCTTGAAATGAACCGAATAGCTTCAAATTGTTATGTATTCTTTTAACAATGTACGATTTTGATCTATCTGGATATCCTTCAGCAAAGAAAGCACATGTTCTTGTAACAACTTTGCCATATTTACCATATATTAAAAGCAAATTTACATAATCTTTTTTATATCTTAGTGCTTGTATTCACGGGTCAATATAAAATAAAAAAATTATTTATAAGGGTCTGCAACGGTCAAATTTTTTTACAAAAAATTAATAACTCAAAAAGTATGCATTTTTCAAAAAAGTTTTAAGACAAAACTATACTAAAATTTTACGTAAATTTCAAAAATGTACTCATATACAGGGTGTTCTATTTAGAATAACAAAGTTACAGCCGACTTCCGGTAGAACCGGAAAAATATTTTAGTTAAAACGATCGTATCCGAAAACCCAAACGTAGAAATTTTCATGATTTTACTATGAGTATTTTGCCATATACAGATAGTTTTAACTCGTCGTGGTACATGAGCGGTCGTATTGTTGATAGAAATTTCACGCGTTCTACGACTCATTCTTTAGTTTGACAAGGTATCTGTCTGTCCTATGAATACAGTTCACTACAGCGCATTTCATCATTATTCAGTAATTTAAAAAAAAATGAAAGACAAAGATATATCGAACTCGATAAATAAATGTGCACGAAAGTGAGGCCGATTGGAATAGCTATATTGTAGTACCCCCGTCGCACTCTTTTTCATTGTTCAAATGGCAAAAGCTAAGATTTTCATGTGTTCAATTATATCTTCCTTATTATAAATAATTTAAATATTTTTTTATAATATATCAATAACAAATGATTCTTAAAACTCATGAAAACCTTAGGGGACTAATAAAAATTGTAAACTGGATGAAAATTAAATAATAAATTGGGTAGCACATATGAGAAATATTATTCCTACTACCTATTTATTAACTTAATAGTTAATTCAATAAAATGACTTTTCCGATTTTATGTCGCTACTATACCTAGTAAAAACATTTTGGAACTTTTAAAAATATATTTGGGAAAAATAACGTAATATTATTAAGTATACAAAGTTAAAGCATGTAATTAAGAACAAGTATTTAAAAATAATATATAAGTGAATTACAGGCCTTATTTCGAATAAAAATTACATATACAACTAATCTACCTAAAGCCCCACTTACTGCATAAAGTAACCTACTTAAAAAAACAAGTTGGCAGACGATTTTCCATTAATTTCATTATTCAACAATTTGGAATAATGATGCACTCTACATTTTATAAAAGTATAAGTAACTTTTCTAACAATTTGAATTTCATGTAGTTCCTCTGCAAAAAATTCGTGATTTATGGGGTGTACTGGAATAAATAGACTGATTTTGTCTGAAAAGTATTTTATAGCTCTATTTACTAAAAGATTCTTTACATTTATTCCTTTTTTTAATATCTGTCCCCCATTTATCAATGATATAAATTCTAAAAAACTAATAATATTAAAAACAATGTTTGAAGCATTTACAAAAACACTACTCCCAAGTTTATAACAGCAGCATATGTGCTAATAATAATGAAAATGTCCTCAACACTTACTTCACTAATTTTTGTATTAACAAAGCTTCAAAATCCTCACAAATTCAAAATCAAACACAGTAAATATGAAATCATATGAAATATTAAGGAATAACACCGTTAATCAGAACCCTCAAGAGAAAGACGGGGATCCTACAATCATGTGTTCTCTCTCTTTTGCTTCGATGCAAAGGTATGGTGCTATGATCACTTTGGTTTGTTTATGAAAAACGTATCAACAATTTGGCCCACGCCCGGATGTGGAATCCGACCGCTAGATGGCGCCTTCGTCACAGGAACAAAAAATGCAACCCACATGACTCGTGAACCCCCAAGAATGGAAACCAATTAAGAATCTCTTCGTTCGATAATATTCCAGCAGTTATTACTTCATCGTCACATATAATAAAATCCTCGAAACATACCCTAGGCGCTACTGTATCCCATGCTTCAGGATGTTGTAGAGAAATATCTTGACTTCTTCTTCTGTTAATGACGAAGAAAAAAAACGCTGAGCAAAACGATTTTTTATAGTAGTAGGAGTCACGTTTTGCCAAGCTTTATCAATCATTCGCATTGCTTGTAATACATTTATACGAGAATCTTTCTTTACTTCAATATTTTGCAACATATTCTTAACAACTTCTTTACGGTATAATGACTTAAAATTTTTGATGATGCCCTAATGCGTCACTTACAATTTTGATGTGGTGTTAGGAGGTAGAGCTCGACTTTTACTGATGTCATTGATAGGATCTTTCTTTTTACTTTAGTCATTTTCTTATTGATGTCCATGAGGCAGTTTCGGAAGATTCCAGAAGTCATCCAAGCTTTAGTGTTCGATTCATATTTTAATGTCAGCGATTTACATTTTCAGAAATAGCGAAGTTTTTTGATTTTCTGATAATTAAAGATGAGAGTTTTTCTGTACCTGTCATGTTTGCAGCAAGTAAAATTGTTGAATCACCTCTGAAAGTTAGAGTCTATCAGGAAAACATTTCAAAAATAGGCCCGTTTTATCTACATTGAAGATGTTTTCAGACTCGTAATCACGTATAAACCTATCAGTTTTTTGCTTGTCCATTTGTTGCAAGTGGCAAGATTTACACTTGCACTTACACCACAAACTTTTTTGAAAACAACTTTTTCAGCCATCCATTGCTTGCTCTGAAGACATAAAATCCTGAAGACTTCGAATACATTTCAGCTTTTTCTTAAAACAATGGCTCACCATAGCTTATTTTGACGACGCTGTTTAAACCACTTCTGCTTCGACCACAGCAACACTGAAGGTTTTTAATTTTCGTTTCTAATTCTAATTTATTTATTACCATTTCATAGAATTGATAATATAAATGAGATAGTTATGTATGGTTACAATTTTATATTGGAGATAGAGAGTTCCAAGTTTTTTTATTTGAGTTGTGGATGGAAAATATGTAGAGAAACGGCTTGTAGGGACTCACTAATTACTTTGACTTATAAAAAGTTAAAATTTCAGTCAACAGAGGTTTTGGTGCTTGAACAGGAAAGGGGAAGAAATATTAATTGGAGTTTGGGAGGTTTTTGACTTATCGAGGTTCAACTTACAAAGAGTATGGTTATTATCTACTTTTAATCAGGTAATTTTCTTTAACAGTCTTCCTGACACATATAAGAACCTTGTACCTATAGAGACAGTATTTCATATATCATATATCATAATTTTCAACAGCCATAATTTTTAACACCTGTTGTTATTCTCTTTTCTTTAAAAAATGTATGCAGGTGTATATGTGTATTTGGAATATTTCCTAAAGGCAATGCAATAGTTTCTAATAAGTATTATTATGGCATATTTTTCAGTAGGTTTTGAATTAAATTCAATAATCAACAAACAAAATATTTTTCAATTGCATATAAAAAGAAATCATACATATATATATATATATATATATATATATATATATATATATATATATAAATATATATATATATATATATATATATATTCGTATTGTGAAATAGTTCAAAACACAAGCTGATATAATTTCCATTTTTCTAACATTCAGTAGGTACTATTTTGAACATCATGTTGTAATTTACCTCTATGATATATTATTCACCTTGACATAATCTGTAATTACCTAAATGTAACAGACTAAATAACATTTTTGTGTTGACCATGAGAGACAAGACAATTCAATATTATATTTGATCAAGGGTATCAAGTATTAATTAACTAATAAAAAAGTTATTGAATATACAATATTGCTCATTTTATATATTTACTCATTTTAAGGAATGAAACGTTTTACACTTTATACAGTACTTACTCATATTTTTTTTTCTAAATATAGTAATTCTGCATGAAAATATTCTTATTACTGTTAGTTTAATGATTAAAAATATAGTATATATTCAAATTTGCTAATATTTATTGACAAACAATAATAATTCTGTCAATATTATGCAATATGCGCGGTAAGCAAAACGTTTAAAAAATTGGAACCGCGAAAAAAAATTTGTTCTGCTGTAAAATTGAAGACAGATTACAGATTCATGTGTACACAACTTAATGTCTAAATTGATACTTGTGTAAATATGTATTAGATATTGGATCAAGGCTGATTAATAGTTATCTGAGAAAGGAAAAATTAAAAGAGTAAATCATACCATTTTGATGATTCCTGATGTGCGGTGGTGAGCCATTTTTGGTGTTTTGTGCATAACAATTTGTAAAAATAATTGGTAGTGCATGTGCATTCATAAAACAAAGTTGAAACTAAATAGTTACAAGTAGAACTCTTTAATTTTCAATCTTATCTTACCTAACCATACTTTTATCACCACATACATATAAACCCAAACACGAAAACGGAATGATTGATACTGAAGGAGCAGTAACCAACGTTGCCGTGTTCATTAAAAATTGACAAAGTTGCAGAATGAACCATTTAGATTGATAGAAAAATTTATGATCATTCGAGAAATATACGATTTAAAAAAATATGCAGCAAACAAAAATTAACTATCAAAATAAAACGAAGTAATGTAAAACACGTGTCAAAAAAAATATATAGTAGTTCCATAGATAAAATTCAAAAGCCGGCAACAAGAAAAAATTACAAATAATTAGTTGGAATTATGCAGAATAACGTGACGTTATGATCTTTTATAAAATATTTCGTCATCAATTATTTAGTATCTTCCACGGATTCAAAGAATTTCTCTTACTTGGAATACGTAATCTATTAATAGAAAACTTTTCATACACCTCAAAAAAATTTAATCACTCCCGAGTATAATTTATTTACTACCTACTTCCACTAGATTTTCATGGTTGTATTCAAGCGATTATTTGTATTTTGAAAACTAGAAAGTAAATCTGCTGATGGATCACGGATAGTTCGATGTGATAAATTCAAATCAGCTTTGTTAGGTAACTTCTAATTTTTTCTCATAAAAATGATTTCTTATAAGCTAACGGGTGGGTCAGAAAGTTTTGCAAATTTAAAAAAATAATAATAAAATAACTAAATATAATCCACATAGAATTATTTTATTTTATTTGCAATATACATCTGGGAAATTCATTTCTTAAAAAGAACATCATCCAGGTGTGCACCATTGCGCTACAAACATTCCTCGAATCTAGATCTCAAATTGGTAAAAACTCACTGGAAATAGCTGCTATTTCTTCTCGGATGTTGGTCTTCAACTGATTAAGCGTGGCTGGGTTATTGGAGTAGACTCTACTTTTCGGGTATCCCCTCAATAAAAAATCCAGTGGTTAGGTTGTGATATGAGTTTTTCAGCAAACATCTGGTTTATGACCGCCAAAGAGACATTGGAAGTATGACATGTCGCGCCACCTTGTTGAAACCATGTCGTACGATTATGGGCTTCAAATTGTTGCAGTTGCAGAAAGAAAAGAATCCCTTGACATGGCTATGTATTGCTTAGAATTTACAGTGAAAGATTGCCCCTTTTGATTTTGAACGAAATAGGGTCCGATAATTCCGTGCGCTGATATGGCCGCCCAAACAGTTACTTGCGGCAAATGTAGAGGCTTTTGATGTTTTGGTCGTGGGTTCTTTGCAGCCCAGTAATAGTAATTCTATCTATTGACATGACCATTTTTAGTGAAAAAACGAATCCGAATCAATCTGGATCACTCCGATTCAAGTTGAATCTGATTCGTCATCTCCACTATTTCACACCAGCTGAATCAACCTGAATAATTCTTACCTGGAATGTTTAATTCTTCGCCAATTTTCCTCCACACAGAAAATATAAGATTTCTGTTGCTGTGATTTTTATCACTGGCGTCATAAATCACACTATTTTCTTTAACTTTTAAAATTAATAACTTCACGTCCATCTCGTATGGTTGTTGATTCAAGACTGACCGGACGAGGAATCTGACAGGTTGAATCAAGTGCGACCTCGAATCAAACCTGATTGAACCAGATTCGTTCGGTCTGAAGGCGGAAAAAGAGTCCCTTCACATTTAAACGGAGCGCTCGAAACCGAATCTTGGTCAATCAGATTCAACTTGATTCGGAGTGATTCTGATTGATTCGGATTCGTTCGGTGTGAAAGGGCCCTCACGTAATCTTCTTCAAACTGATTTGGAATTTGACCCACAAACGAAGCTTTTCTTTTGATCTAGTTTCCTGCACCGTAGCTTCTTCTTTTTCATATTGTTATCGTTATCATGGGAGATTGCACTATCATTTTTTAACTCTCTTTTTTATAAAGCTACACGTTTCAGACAAATATCCTCATATTTATTACAAAAATCGCTACGTTAGGCGTCATCTTATTTTTCTATATTTACATTTTTTTTTAAATCTGTTTCAATTAAGTACAATGATGTTATCTTAATTATGTATAACTTACTTTTTAATTTAATTCCATCCTTTTTAATTTGTCCTGCATTTTGATTTTATTTCCATTCCAATTTTATCTTTCTTTTACTTCTTCATTTCCCAATCCACAGTTTTAATTGATTTATGTCAAATAAATTTTGGTTTCTATCAATCTATGAAATATTTTGTATACCACACTTGTATTTTATTCCTATTTTTTTTAATTTACAATTTTTATCCACTGAAACTTTTACTTCCAAAAATTGCACTAGACATCTCTTATCAAAAATCAACAAACTGACCAATTAGTTTTTTCTCTCGTAACGCCAGTCCTTTGTTTTTTTTATAGCTCAAAATTTTCGTTTTTTAATTTAATGTCACTGTTACAACACTTAACCTATTCTCTTTATAATTGTCACTGTCAGATTAAATACTTTTTGAACTGTGATGGAAATTTCAAATTCTTCGATGTTTCGACTTCCACTTTAAAGGGCCGTTATCAAGGTGAGGGTGGTTCTTTTTTAATTGATCTTAGAAGTGATCTGATTCCGTGGTCTCAATCTACCTATCCCGTAAGGAATCGACAAATTATCACATGAAATAACCTTGTATAATTTTTAAGGAAGAATTTCATTATTGTCGAAAGATTAGATATAGTTAACTAAGACGCTAAGAACACATTAATTTGTTGTCGACCTCCCGCTTCATTCGAGAAATTCGATAAAACCTCGAAATTGATTCGAATTCTTCCTCTACCTATCTACACTTCAAGTAAAAGTAAATTTTAATAAATCCGTGGTAATTTTATTCTTTATGTTTGCTGTTCTACAGCTGCCAGGTTGGGAGTTTCCACAACAAGGATACAATCACTAGACTACAAACTCAACCTCAACTCTAACAACTGGGAATTCAGTTGAGAGCTGCAACCATCCCGGATATCCATCATTAAGTCCCAGCCTTATCTTTAATATATAAATGAGTCTGAGTTGATTTTGATTTATAACTGCATTTATTCGTTGTGCTTTTTTAGATAAGCATTTAATGCTAATTGATTATCTTTTCATTAAATTTGGATTCTTCAATTTATATTTTTAATTCATAAGGTGTTTCCAGCTTTTTCGCCTTTTTTATTAATTTTTAACGTCGTTAAAAAGCTGGTGGCGTCCAATTTAATATTAATTGTTCACCCCATCTGAGTAACAGTTTTCATATACTTTAACTAAGGCCGAATACCCCTGAGTCACCTGCCGGGGATTTAATGTTGTAGCTCTTCCAATATCAATTACAGATTATAAAATCCCTTGCCAACAATTTTGTTTGATCTATCTACCCTAGGCGTAGATACCTCATTTTATAAATTTATCATTTTTATAAATACTTTTAAAAATATGTATGTTAAGAGGCAAACGAATCATTATAAATTGGACACGGCATTATACGTTATTTAGACAGATGCACTTAATTGTAGTCCTACTCGGTACTTTGAAAACAGTCATTATTATATATCGCTAACTTGCTACAACTGAATATTAGATTATAAAGCGTAAATAGACGAGTCAAATGTACTTGCCTGTAAGGGAGTTTGGTTTAAACAGAGTACTGGTAAACCTAACCTAATTTAACCAGACGTGAACTGAGCCCTTCTTGTATCCCATCCATCAGTTTTTTTTCTCTGCAAAATGAAATTTCAAAGTAAAAAACCATAAAGGAAAATAAATTATTTGTAAATAAAACAAAAGAAAAAAAAATATTCCATTTCCAAAGTATCCTTATTAATACTCATGGTAGTTAGAATCGTCTGAACATTTGATTGAATTATGATGGGTTGTAAAGAGGGTGATAACACATACTCATCTTCTTCTTTGATAACATGTTCAACACAGTTTTTCCAAAGCTCTTGGCGGTCTTGGCTGCTAGAACTTTCTATACGACTTCTATAACCTCTTTACTCAGTTCTGGAGAATTATTATCCTGATTTTACATTTTCCCAAATTAACTCTACAGAGTTAAATATGTAATAGTAAGGAGGTAGTCTGAGAAGAGTATGACCCTGTTCTTTGCACATATTGTCAATATAATCGCTGACAGAAATAGGAATATTTTTTTCAGACTTAAATGCTGAAATTTGAGCTTTGTTACTACTACTTTTTGGTAGGATGCGTTTTCCATAACGATTATTGATTGTGGTGGAACAGTAGGTAAAAGCTGTTTATTAAACTACTTTTCAAATAACTCTGCTGTCATATCTTCATGATAATCACAGTTTTTAATTTACTACAACGTGACTGTCAAACTGTCTGCCAGGAATATTTCGTACATACAATATTGTGTAATAGAAATACATTTATGTTTACGATTCGATTTTTTTTTGGTTAGTCCACGTGGACTGACGGTTTGTTAGATATTTACTGTATT
The DNA here is from genome assembly GCF_026250575.1 of Diorhabda carinulata. NCBI lineage: Eukaryota > Metazoa > Arthropoda > Insecta > Coleoptera > Chrysomelidae > Diorhabda > Diorhabda carinulata. The sequence continues at coordinate 51,806,914 of NC_079472.1, read as the reverse complement.
TTATACATTGAGTAAACATTATTTTTCATTTTTTAATTTGGTATGAGTACCGTGCGTATACTATACTGACTGAATAAGTAGATAATATGATTTTTTGAGGTTATATTAGTGTTTACAATACAAATACAAGGTAATTTAAACATTAAAATTAAGTGTTATTACTATTACTGGGTAATGTGTAAAGTAGTTGAATGAAAATCACTATTTCAAAATAAAAAATGTTTTGTAGGATTTTTAAACTTTTCAGCACACGTATTCATATACTTTTCAACACATATGTGATATTGTTTAATTGACTTACTTATTTAAGAAATATCTTTTTTGAAGAAATTTTTATGTTGTCTTAGGAAAAATCATGTACACAACTCGTTGGAAAGTGTATTTCATACCCGTTACGTTTCGCTACGGGCTCGTGCAAAATAGTAACTAGTGCGAAATCTATCACTTTCCAAAGTCGTTATGTAATGTATTATTAGGTACAAGTCCGGAAAGTAGTGTTTTCCAGACAAGTAAACAAGATTCTAACGAGAGTCGCAGGTGAGTCCGAAAAAACAGTTTCCGGTCGTGTTAAGTACATTATTTTTTAGGGCAAACGTGGGATTAGTTATTAAAATTAATATAAAAATAAATTAAACACATTTCTTCATATTATTTACTTATAGAAAAAAATTAGGAACATTATTGTGTATTAGTAATTCCGTCGGGCACATTTTCACTGCTGCTTTTCATTATTGTATTAATCTCAACCAAAAATTTGTCAAATTTTTAAAAAGAAAAAATTCAATTATAAAGTTGTCAAATTAGTAAGTTGGCATGAAGATTTGATTGATACTTGATTACTAGGTACATACAATGACATCAGTCTTTCAATTTTTGGCCTAGTACTGAAATTACGTACTTTCCGAACAAGGCCGAAAAAGCTATACTTTCTCAATTTCCGGACGGTTGCCCAAAAAAGTTGTTACAATAGGATTTGATCGGTTTCTCAAAAGACATCAGCCTTTGCTAACGTCGAGTAAGGTACGACGGGCCTATCTGAAGGTATACGTGCTCAACGGCCCCTTGGTTGCCCACAATGCTACTATGAACTATGGACAAAAGGGTTTTTCTGATTTATCAGATTTATTTTAAAGGAAAGTAATCGGTAGCTAATTTTTTCCACGATTGCAAATAAACTTTCTTACGGTTTTTTCCAGGTTGGTTTTCACATTTTCCCGGTTAGAATTTCGTGAATTTACTACACTTTTATGATGATGAACATTTATTTTAGAAAATACAAGTATAATCATACAACCAAGTTATTTTTTAAATGTAACTAATTGTTTCTCCACTGCTGCATGTTGCACAATTTTTGAGAGCCTTCAAGGATTTTTTCTTTTTTGTTTCCAGTTTCTCTCTCTGTTCATCGAGTTTCCAGCGAATCTTGAGATTTTTTGTCTTTATGTGCTGCGCCGTATCTTGAGGAGGCATACATCATCGAGTACAATAGATTTTCAAATATTTACATTTTTCAATCCACCAATTTTTGTAGATAATCGTACACCAATCTTTAGCGCATAAGTAATTCTTCTTTTAAAATTTCAACCAAAACTCCCTTATTGACAGAAAATGCTCTCTCTGCTATTGCATTGCCGCGAAAAAATATTAGAAGAAATTTTCGATAAATTCCATCCCAAAATTATCTACTCTTTCACATTTGGATTAGTTTTTTATCTTATTCAGAGTGATCTCTAAAAGCCCTATCTGCTTCTTCCAATATAGTGCCATTTTATCTGTTTTCAGCCAACAAAATGTCAAATGCTTCAGACATCAGTTGCATGGATTGTTCTGGATCGTTGTCGTCTTATTGGGATTAAGGAAATTTATTTCTTCCGTTAACTTGAATGTTAAGGGGCATTTTTCCAAAAGATTGGAAACCTTATACAATTATCTACAATATCTACAATTATTGTAAAATATCAAAATGTCCTCATTTTTGACCCCGATGCAATTATTTAAATATCTTGCGCTTTTTTGAGGCTGCAGAATATACCATTGGCATTTTTTTTGAAATTGACTATTTTACAAATAGGAGGCTTCGAAGAATTTTGCCTGCAACGAACCGTCTATCAGGTCTTAGAAATGGATTTAGGGTCCAATCACTTTGAAAATGTTTAAGGAATGGCTCTAATTCTTCGAATAAGGACTGGAAGAATGCTACCTCAGCCAATAATAATATATCATCCAAAGACTTTTCCACGGTTTTAAAACTATCACATGATGGCTTCTGATCTCCTTTTTGCAGAGAATATATGAATTTTTCTTAGTGACCAAATTTTTTGAGAAATAGGTATGTTTTTTAGCCATCGTCCTGAACGGAATCAGAGGAAACTCAGAGCAACCAGTAATGAATAACATTCCTCGTCTGGTAGGACTGTCTTTAAACAAACATGCTCTCATGAGGTCCAACCATCTATATTTGGAGCAGTTTCTTTGAAACAAGACCTTGCAAACAAACTTTTAGGCCTGCCAACAAATCGACAGCTTTTGCGTGATTAAGAACACGGATCTTGGACATGATTCCTACCGCTATGCCCATATCTAACATAGATGTCCATTTGTTGTTTCTGAGCAATGTTATTCAAGTTATTGTCAAAGCAAATCACACACGCACTATTTAAGAATTGCAGGAACTGTACACTGGACACTGTAGGAAAATTTATTTTTACTGAGATACCAACACAAACTTGCTTTACTCGGTGGGCGCAGTCAAAATTACTGAAAATTCCCGTCTAATCTCCTGTTTTTCCCAGATCTACGAAATTCCTGTTTTCAAGACTCCTAGACATCCTGAATTCATATACAGGGAGCGGTCAATTGAAAACGTGAAAAATGGTAAATAAACATTCCGCCCTACCACCCATATTTTTTTTTCAAAAGAAAAACATAGTGTAGCGATTTTGTTCAACAAATGGCATCAACATATTTTGAATAATAAAAGAACTGTCGATTGAGATCGACAAAACCAGTTAACATTTAAATACACCCCGTGTTAAATATATTCAAAGAAGAAAAATCTGTAATTCGTTTTTTATTCAATACAAGTTTAATTGTAAACGTGAAACAAATAGTGAATTATTATTCACACCCTTGTGTAAATTATTATTTCACCACACTCCAAAATAAGTTCTATGCGAAGGTAAACAACTAGTTTATTAAATGAATGAAGTAAAATATTTGTTGATAATTTTTGTTTTTAAGTGTTTATCTAGAAATAAAAATACATGAAAATTTGTTTTATAACATTCATTATTATTAAAAGCTTATGGATACAAAAATACATATTATAAAAGATAGAAATTATCGAAGCTAGTTAACGTCGATATCATATTTAATTTTATTAATTAGGCCAAGCGCCGTGTACTTTTTTTGCTAAGTTATAGAAAAGGACTTTTTTTTGGAATAAGTTCAAGGGTGTATGTGTATGCTGGATGTAAATCCAAGAAGACGTTAGGCGCCATCTTAAAAAACACGGTTTATCGAATATCTCGCAAACCGCGCATCTTAAGGCAAAAATAGTGAGGATCAATTTTATACATAATAATTTTCGCAATCTTTTCTATTTGAAACATATTTATGTATATATAGCGCTCAAAATTTTTACAATATTTAATTTATCATGAACCGTTCACTATATATTTAGCAAATACCATATTTTAAAAAGTTTGGAACGCTATAATTAAAAACCTATGCGCTATACAAAAAAAAGTTTCAAATAAAAAAGATGGCAACAATTATTATCTATAAAAATGATCTCCAGTATTTTTGTCGTATGATGTGCGGTTCACGAGATATTCGATAAAACGTGTTTTTCAAGATGGCGGCTGACGCGGGCGCCCCCATGACAACTACTTGAATTTACACTGAGGGGACACCCCTGAACATATTATGAACCTACTTTTTTTGCTCTGGCGCTTATCCTAAATGTTTTTTTCAATGAAAATACAAATTGAAAGGATAAATCCAAATTATTATACTCGTATAACAACTTCTTTGATCTACTATTAACATAAGAGAAACCAATATCATATTTTACATAAAATGTGTTGAAAATAAGAAAAAGAACAATATACCAATTTTTTATAGTGTTTCTATCAAGCAGATATAATTAAATTTTTCTACTAATGATTTAGACCCATAAAATTAGAATTCAAATTACCATCCGAAAGCCAAGACTGTGTTTTCCAATAAGTTGATTGAATGATGGTTATTCGATTCCTCATTTTATTGGGCTAATATAATGGTTTAAATACAAATTTGGATTGAAGTAATTATATGATATTACTTTTTCTAATATTTTATCTGTGACAATCAAACTATTTTGACTGTGAGATACTTGCCCTCATAAAAACAAAAACAGGTAACTAACCTAACCCAATCAAAGAATTTGGCATATAATCAGTTAATACAACCTGTTGAGCCCTTCCACAATGTATATATTCTTCAAAATAGTGAAAAAATTGATCTTGGGAAATCGTTGGACACGTCGAATTGAAGTAACATGGTTTAAATACTTATCATATAATCAACTGGTATCGTGGGGTATTGTAATGCCCCACAGTAAATATTCTCTAAGGCTACAATAAAAATATTGGTTATTGTTTCCTCTTATTTCAGGTAATCTATTACAGATTAGTTTACAACAAATAGAAGAAAATATTTTTTTTATAAAACCATTTTGTGCTAGTAGCAGATTGATGGTGTCGAATCACCCCACAATACCACTTAAGTGACTAAATCAAAGTGACGCAAAGAGAACTAGAATACTATGTGGAACATTTAAGTGAACTAAGGAGTAATCAAGAAGTTAAGTAAATTGCAGAAGAAGACTGGTCTTTACCATTTATTGACAATATTCTTGAAATACCATTAGAGCTAATATCACTGACTTGAGTGCAAATTTAATTATGGTAATACCGTCACACCTCTATGCAACACATTGATAAAACCGAACCAAAAGCATTTTTTGGTCTTCTGTTGTTATGTGGAGTATATGAAGATGTTGAGGGACTATTTGTAACAGATGGAACAGGAAGGGATATTTGTCGTGAATCTAAAAAGGTTTCTCACCTTATTATTAGCAATTCGTTTCGATGAACAAAAGAGTAGGGAACAGAATATACATGATGGAGATAAGTTGGTTGCAGTATCTGAGATCTGGTAAGAATACTGCTCGAAAATGGTTTGACTTATTGTCGAAACTATTCAAAAAAATAAGGATGAAAGAACCCACAAGTTTTTGCCAAATACATAAAAAATTTTAAAAGCATTTTTAAGGCTCATTGATATCATTTATGAATATATTAAAACATACTAGAGTAAAATGTTTTGTCTGTTGTAATCTAGCGTATGTACCATAGATACGTTGGAGCACCTAACTATCAATATCTGACAAAATATTTCCACGTGATTGTATTTTAATCTTCTTTGCACTATTTTACACTTCTTCTATCTGTCAATGAAAGGCGAAAAAGTAAAGTAACATTTTATTTTTTCCTTTACTTTCAATTTTCCTCAAGCATTATGATTGTCATGTTTTTTAAACAATGATATTCTCCAGAAATATAAACATTTCAGCAAAAACTTATAAATGAATTGTTGGAATCCACAAAACAGTTCAGTTTATCACAAATGATCAGGAAAGTAGGGTATTGTACCGGAAACTCATATTTTATGTTAAAAAATAAAGTGTGTCCACTGAAATATAGAAGTTTCTTCTATTCACTAATAGTGTAGCCCTAGATACATTTATTCCTTGAAAATTTGAACGCTCATTTTTTAGCTATAAAAAACATATCTGAAAGAGAAGTTTTGGTTGGGATTATCAAGTTAGTATGTAAATTCTTAATGGTTTGTATTCAGTCAGTTAATAAAAAAATCTGCATTCTATCTCCATTTAAAAGAGAATACTCCGCTCAAGTCAAGTTGTTTTTGAATCACAGAATGTGAAGTCTTTGAAAAAAAACTCTAGAAGCCACATTATGCGACTCTTTTTAGATATAGAATACAGATATAATTTCAATTTAAAATAAATGTTTTTCACTCAAAAAATCAACTTAAGATGAGATTCTCTATTCATTTTTATGGCTGTTGCCAATAGATTAGTTCTGAAATTCATACTTATACAAAAAGTTTTTCATGTATCTCATTATTTCCTATCTTAAAAACTAAGTTTCTTGAATCCCTACTACTATTTTTATTGTTTGGTTTTCTAATAACAGTTTATTGACAAAAATACTTGAAATATTCAATCCTTATTTATCTATACCATTATTTAAATACTTTATATATGTATAGAATACACTATATAAAAATGTTTATAGTTAAAGCGGCGAAACTAAACGATTATTTGATAACTAAAATAAGCAGGTATCAAATATTGATGTAAATACTGTGCATAATTTTTATTACAAAAATATCACAAACAGTATAATCAAATGAAAAGTGTTACTAAACGTTCAATATCATTCCTAAACTAATTTATTCATAATTTCAACCTAAATTTATATAAAAAATACGTTTTGGTTTTCCATCCTTACAATGTATTAACATAGATTAAAAGAAAAATTCAATAATGAATAAGAGGAAAAGTTGTGACAAAACTTCCAGTTATCTTTATGAATTTACTTTTGTTTTGAGTAAATTTTGTATTAGTTTTCATATAAATTCGTACTTTCTATTTATTCGGGATTGTTGCAGCACTCAACTGGATTCCCAGTTGTTGGAGTTGAGTTTATGGTGTATTGATAGAGACTTTTGGACCTGACAGCTGTAGAACTGAATATCACCACAAATGTACTAAAATTTGCTTTGAGTGTAATACTTTTAGAATGTAGGTAAATAGAGGACGATTTATCAACGAATGGAGTGGGAGGTCGATAAAAAATTATTTTCTCTCAAAATTCTAATGCTGGAATAAATAAATTAGAGTTGACCATGGTACCACAATACGTGAACCAAAGAATATTCAAAAGGTTCGAAGAAAAATATAACAAGCCAAATGGCATGTTACAATAATTTGGAAATATAACTTTTTTATATTCCTTACAGCTTATAACAAATTATAGTAACACTTTACAAAATTTACAAATAGAGGTAGAGGCATTATATATATATATATATATATATATATATATATCATTTATTGATAAATGCACAATTATATTGTGATGAAGTGGATATAATTCATGCTGTCAACTATATCCAATTTTCTAAAAGTTTCGAGCACGAAATATTTATACAAATCTCAATGAACCAAATTAGAAATAAAAATTCTATCCACTTTTATCACAATATTTTAATGAAATGTTATATAAATATAGTCCAGACATTTCATTTATTAGCTGTTGCCAGAAACTGTGCCAGTGTAAGAAAAAAATATAAATATATAATTGGCACAAGTTTGACTTTACAACCAAAGTTTTTTCCTAAGTAATCATTTAGACTTTTAAACTAAACACCATTGTTAAAAACTGCTCATAATGAATTGTGATGTAGCCATCTTGGTCAGTATCGTACTGTCTGAATGAAGAAGTGAGTGTCTGAAAAAATAAATTACAATTTTATAAATTGGCTAACAACAGTATATATTTGAGAGATAGATAGATCAAATTAACCAATTGCACTCAGCTATCAAAACTATTTTTGATATTTCTAGCTTGCCTTCCCGTTATTATAGTTCTAATAAAATCTGGTATCTACTGGATTCGAAGATATTAGTTTTTTCCTCTCTTGTCTTATACATGGTTTAAAAACACACAAAATCTACACTCATCTTTTTTTATTAGATCTAATCTCATCAAATTATTTGGTAGTGCCCCTTAAGGAAGCAAATGAGAGCACATAGCTTGTTTTTCATTGGGTCCAAATACTTTTTGTATCTAGCAGTATCAAAATGTTAATTTTTAGTCCAGAAGGTACCACTAGAGTGCTTCTTTTTTATTTTCCTCCTTCTTCCAAAACCCCATGAAAAAGCCAATAAAAAGTGATTGTGCTATTTTTCTGATAAATGTATTGACATCTTCATTTACTGAAATTCCTGTGTGATCAGGAACTCAGAGTAAAGAGACTCTATTGTTTTTGACTATTCAATATATTTTATTCGGCATTACGTCAGCTTTGAAATGATCAGTGTTATAAATATTATGAATAAATACTTACATATAAAACAATACAGCATTGGATGAAATCGTCAAACAATATTGTTCCATTTCCATGCCTATCAAATTTTCTTACCAGTAAATTTATTAAAGTATCCGAAAGCCTATAACCAAAAGAAACAAGAGCAGTTTTTAATTCTTCTTTATCAATATTACCAGAATTATCTCTGTCAAACGATCTGAAGCAGTTCTGCCAATCAGTAACATATTTCCATAAAGCACCAAAATCTTCAAAACTAACTTGTCCTCGACTATTCCTGTCAAACATACCTAAAATTTGAAATTAATAATAAGTAAAAGAATATAAATTGGTATTGATATGAGAAAATATTTATGGTTACTTATTAGAAATTATTCTCCTCCTCTTTATCAATAATATTGCATATAGAAATTTCAATACACAAGCTCTATGTAAAGATTAACAAGTTGAGTGTATTCGTCACGATCTATTTTCTATGTGGTTTTTTATTATAATACTGGTACAATAAATGTTCACTGTTATAAATGGACCATGTTATCCTTTAGTTTTAACAATGTGGTCTTTATCAATTTAATAGTATAATAATTGAAGGGTATAAGATGGAAAGTAGAATTACTGTGCTGCAGTGTATAATCAACTGATGAATAGATTAATGTGCTTTTCAATCAAAAATTATTTGAAAAAGTTTTGACAAATTCCATTCTGTTTTTATTTATATATTATTATATAAATAATTTTTTATTATTATTATATATTCTGTTATAAATTTTGGAGAAAAGGTGTAAATATTGCAAAAAGAAAGTTGCATATCCACTTGATTGTTTAATCTGCAAACTAAGCTTTCACCCAAGTTGTGAGAAACTAGCAGGTGTAGTAAATAGCGAAAATCTCGTTACTTGTTGCCAAGCGCGTGCAGAAAGTGAAGTTAAACCTGTGGAAAAACTCTTGAAAACTGAAGAAATGGACGAGAAGAGGTTGAAAACATTCATGCAAAACAATTCATAAATGATACAAAAAATAAGTGTACAACATAACTTTATGTAAGGATGACAAGGGTTGAAAATGAATAAACAAAGAGAATTCAAGAGAGTCCAAAATGCACTAAATAATCTTCGAAAAACTCAGCAAAAAAGTACGTTGATGATAGCTTCAAGAAGCAGAAGATCCAAAGAAAACTTGGAAGGTCTTAGATGAACTATGCAATCAAACTGCTAAAAAACACAGCAACATTACAAAAATAAAAAAAGGAGAGACATATAATAACTTTGAAATGACTTGGAGTTTAATAACTATTTTAAAATTATAGGGCAAACTCTGTCCTCAGATACAACAAAATGTTGGTGAACACTTCAAAGAAGAAGTAATGGAAACACTTCAGAACCAACAAACCTCCAAGAAATAAGGAACCTTCTTAATGAATTAAAAAATCACTCAGCTCCTGGTACAGACAACTTGTTAAAACAAAGACATTATTATACTTTTTGACACTTTTATGCCAAAAAACAAAACATTAGAAAGTGGAATATACTCAGAAGACTTGAAACAGCAAAAATAGTGCCAATATATGAAAAAGAGGCCCATAATGATGTAAGCAAATATAGACCCATATCATTATTAAGTATTTTCACCAAAATAATGGAGACGATAATTAAAATTAGGATTGTGAACTTTGTCGAAACAATTTTCAAGTCAATATGGATTTCAGAAAAAAAGCAGTACCCTATGAGCGACAGTTGATTTATTAGAAGATGTACCAAATAAAATAGACAAAAACCAATATGTGGTGGCAGTGTTCATTGACAAAAATTGTTACAATTTGTAGAAAAAAGCTTGTAAAAACTAAAAAAACTAACATAAAAATAACTAAATAAAGATAAAATAAATATACAGACAGAAAATATACAGAAGAAAACCACAATGAATAACAAAATTATAGGTAATAGTAATAAGTAATAATTAGTATATAAGTCCATAGCAAAATTAAACCAGTATGTAGCAAGCCCGCTATTGAATATTATTATTAGAAGTCGTTTACAAAGTAGAAGGCACTTTCCAATAAATATGCCCTCAAATTATTGCGGAATATGGAAAAAGATGATATCGAGTGATTGTGCATTTTTTTGCATTGTAAAATATTGAGCCCTTAACTAATTCTCAATGTGGAGTACGTAGGTAAAGGTGATGCTCCGCGTTCCTATGTGAGTAGCTGTGAAACGTTCTTTCTGAAATTGGAGAAGCTTGCTTACAAATTAGGCAAATGGATTCAAAGTTAAATAAGGAAGGATCATTCAGAATTTTTAATCATTTAAAAAAGTCCCTACAGTGAGCCCTGTTGTTTAGTCCGGGTAAATATCTAACAGCTCTCTTTTGTAGTTTGAAGATTCGCTCAAATTGAGTCGTACAACATGTACCCCAGAAGGGAAGGGCATATGTGTGCCATAACTGTTTCCAATCATACTCAATTGAGAGAAAGTACTATACAGTTGTGAATGGTGAAACCAGTGACACAAAAACTTTAAATATAGGTGTAGCACAAGGTTCTGTACTGGGGCCAATACAATACCTTTTATATCTGTCTGCTTATATCATGTTTGCTGATGACACTGTTTTAATGTACGGTCCGGTAACAAAGAAAATGAACTTGAAGAAAACATTAATATTGATCTTATTCTCTACTATGATTGGCTGTATAATAATAAACTTGGTGTAAGTGTTGTGAAGACAGTATATATGGTAATCCATCAAAAGGGCAAGACACAGTGTAAAAGTGAGTGAGATAAGGGATGGGGAAGAAAGGAAACTCATATGTAAAGTGCCAATAATTTATCAAAAACAAGGGTTGACCCAAAAATAAATAAAGACATATAATGTGAAAAGTAACGAATAATTTACTTTTATTTTCCAAGTTTTTTTGCCACAAGGAAACAGCGTCAAAGTTTGCAATATATGCAGGACAACTGCTAAGTCCTGATGAGATGTTAGCACAGAAATGTGATCGGTATATGTTGCTGTGTGTGGAAATATCAGCTGCGTATATAAAATAGAGGATTGGGACAAGTGTACTTCCATGTGGAACGGCTGACAAAATTGGATGTAAAGTTGTGATGTAGTCTTGGATTTTAACTTGTCTGTCTTGTAGGTAGGATTTTAGGATTAGAAGAAGGTCGTGCTGATTTTGTATAGTAGTCCGTCGTGCCAGATCTTTTTAAATGCCTATGCAATATCAAAGAAGGCATCCGAACAGTATTCTTTATCGCCATGTTTATGATTTGTTATTTATTTACCTTTTTGAACCAAGTTGAAAACGAGAACAAACTATTTGTTATTAAATATTTTTGGCTATTATATTGTACTCAACATTTTTAAACAAAATATTTAAAGCTTTTATCTATTCAAATTAGAGATCAAGTGATTTAATTGTGAGTTTGTTGCTATAGATGTAAATCCTCATAGTAAAGAATGTTGATTGTTGAGTCATCAACATTTTGCAATATTAAACAATATCACTTTTACTACTAGTTATAAAAATAGGTGTTAATGTTTGTGTCTTAATTGAATCATCAATTACAGATATGGTACATATTACTTATACAGCTAAATGTTTGTTTTCTATGTTTACTTGTAATGTCATTTGTTTTACAATTATTATTCACAAGGTAAATCTTACCGATCATTAATCTAACAGTTTCGGGATTAAAAGGACTCCAGGTTCCATTAGAAAGGGCGGATCCAAGTTCATCTGCATTAATAAACCCACTTCTGTCTCTATCAACTCTAAAATTATTTAAATAAGGTAAATTTTGAAACAAATTGAAATTCTCAAAACTCCAACCTTTGAAATACGTCCCAAAGAAATTGCCTACTAGGCATTGGAGAAGCAAACTGATTCATTTTGAACTTGTACTTGATATAAACTGGTCACTATTAAAAGTATGAGATTACTTTTATATATACGGGCTTTATGTCTTGATTGCACAACTTGTTAATAATCCAAAAAATATATCTAGAGTTTCACAGAACACCAATAACCAATACGTCTTGCAAAACATCACCTGTCGCTGAGTCAGTACTGTCAAAAGATGTGACGTCAAAAAGAAGATAAGCCACGTTATGTTATATTTGTTATACGCAGTATTAGTGGTGACGTCACAATTTGTAACTGTATCTAAACAAACATATCGTCCATTTAGATACAATAGCTGTGATTTTAGATCAGTTATTATTTCCTTATATTTGAAAAAAAAATAAATTATTTTAACTTGTATACATTCACTAGGACGTTTACTAAAGTATATATTCGACTCCAAGCAAAACAGGTACGTTTTACCATATAATTTGAATAAAAAGATAAAACTAACCTAACCTCACTATTGTAATTTTGTTAAATATAATTGTTTTAGATAAAATGTACAGTTTGAACTTTTATTTTACGAAATCAAGTCGTTGTGAATGAAATCAACCTTCCTAAATAATTTCACGGTATACTTAAGAAAATTATAAAATTTCTGAAAAATGTGATTTGTTATACCTACTAAAATATCTGATGAGTTTTCATGAATTTCTATTTATAAGTGGAATTATTCAGAAACAGTTAGTTTCGTTTACAAAAATAACAATTGTTCTAATTCTTTTCTCATGTTTTATATCTAATTTTAGCGTTTTTCATCTAAATAATAATGGTGCAGTGTTGGGCACCTGGCTGTAAGCATTACAATGTCAGAGAGCGTTGTAAGTTTTATAGATTTCCAAAGGATCCAAAAGTAAGAAGCAAATGGATAAAGCTAACAAGGTATATAATGATGAATTTTATAACTGTTTAAAATTTTATTTTTTCACAATATTGGTAGAAGAACAACAGAACCAGGTCCCGGAGCTTTTTTGTGTAGTTGTCATTTTGTAGATGGAAAAGAAGAAAATGGGCCAACCATTTTTTTACACAATGAAGGAAAAATGTTTAACGACCAATATCCCCAGAAAAAGAAAAGACCACTTCAAGATGGGTTGGAGTAAGTAGATACCTTTAGTGATTTTTTCATTTCTATTTATTGTTTTATCCATTTGCAGATTGCAAATTGAACCACAAGCATCTACGTCAAAAGAAACAGACGACTTCTCTCAAAGCAACCATGTTATGACAGAAGCAGAAAACTACTTCTTACAACAAAGTCTAGAAAAAGCTACAGGTAGTCTCTCTCACTTATCAGAAACATTCTCCTTTGATCATATTAGGAGTGATAATAACTTGGTCATTTTATATACTGGTTTGCCTACAACAGATGTATTCATGGCTCTGTATCATTTGTTGGAAAAAAATGAAATAAGATATTATTTTAAATGGAAGGTAGAAAAAATGAGAAAAATTGATCAGCTGCTCATGACTTTGATGAAATTGAAACAAAATTTTCCACATCAAGATTTAGCAGTAAGGTTTAATGTTTCACAAGGCACAGTCTCAAATGTTGTAACAACATGGGTGCATGCCTTGCATGAAATTTTATTCAAACAATTCATGTCTGAAATACCAGATAGAAGTAAAAATCAGTTGTGCTTACTAAACTGTTTTAGTAGTTTCACAAATTGTAGAATTATAATAGATTGTACGGAAGTTTATACTTGTATAAATCGCCAAAGTATGTCTTCCCAGAAGTTGACGTACAGCTCATATAAGCATAGAAATACATGCAAAGGATTAGTAGGTGTTGCACCAAATGGTGTAGCTACATTTTTATCATGTTTATATCCAGGTTCAACATCAGACAAAAAAATTGTCAAAGATTGTGGAATCTTAAATCAACTTAAACCTGGAGACTTGGTATTGGCAGATAAAGGATTCCTAATTAAAGATTTAATGCTTCCCGGAGTTCATATTAACATTCCCCCATTTCTTACAACTCCTCAATTCACTACAGAACAAGTTCATCAAACTGAATGCATTGCTCGAGCAAGGATTCATGTGGAGCGTGCTATAAGGAGAATGAAGGTGTTCAATATATTAAATTTAATTCCACATTCTTTGTTACCACATGCTGATGCTGTGTTTCAGGTAGTAGGTGCTTTAACAAACTTGCAGTATCCTTTAATTAAAGAAGTTGGATAACTTTATTATGAAGGGATTTAAAAGATTAATCATATTGTTAGATTTTGTATAAATAGTTTTTAAGTCTTATGAACCTATTTAACTTTTAAAACATGTTTATCTTTGCATTGTATCAACTTGTCTGTAATATATACATTGTTATTTTAAATCTGTTGTTTTACTTACAAATAAAGTTATTATAGCTAGTTTTATTCAACAGTTCTTTTTACTGAACCTTAATTTTCCCCTTTTTATCAAATGTAAATCATTGGCTTACGATTACATAATTAAGACAGTTTATATGTGTTTTCATATTAATTGAGAAGAATATATGTAGTCACACTTTTGTAAACAAAATGCCTTAAGGGCAATTAAAATTTGAGAGCCATGGATAGAAACTCTGAAAAGTGACGTAGTGTTTGAAGTTTTCACACTCTAAATAGCTTATTGTTAATCATTTAAATTCAAAACTTTCTCTCAATTTAATTCCCTTTGCAGGAAATGAATAAAAATTCAGAATTCTGTTAATATTTTATTAGGATAAAATAAATGGTATGAATTTTGAAATATAAAATGTTTTTAAAATATTTAAATTTTTTGTCCATTGTTCACTCCTACCAATTCGTACAATGATACAGTCACTTGGTACCCATATTACTAAATAGCACATATCCTTTTCAGCAATATGTAACGCACCTTGTATTTGGTGATAATAGTGATGATTCTCGTTAATTATCATCAAGTTTTCTTCAAAGTAAACTATGTAGTTTTTGTCATTTAACACTGGTCTCAATTTTCCAACATTTCTGTGTTTGAAGGGACACTTTACTTCAATTAAGCATCTTTCGCTAACAAACCCATCAGGACTAGCACCCAAAAATCCACAATAGTCCATGCAAAATCCGGCTGGATCCACTGATAATCCGGTAATTTTTTGAAATACAGCAATTGCTGTCACTTCATGTTCTTTTCCCCACTTTATTGCTTGTATACCATCCAGCTCGTACCCTTCTAGTAGGCTTGAAAATAAAGATTTTGAGAATTTGTTCCTCCTGCAGGCTGACAGTATAGAGCCAAATTTACTACTAGTTATTCTGTACTTTCTAGCAACTAGCCAATTTTCATTAATTGACTGTCCTCTAGTTATTTGTTCAACTTTATTTATAGTATCGATATCTACTGAGCATTTTGATTTTAAAAATGTCTCTTTGTCAGTAGCCTGTGTATACTCTAGTGAATATAAAATATCTTCAATATTCTTTATTATGCTTGTCAATTGTGATTGCTCAGACACAAACAGCCATGTAAATCCAACTGGATTAGAGTATCCTAATTCATTCCTAAAATCTGCCATTTCTTGGGTTGATGCTGGTCTCGAAAAAGCCTGATAATTAGAAAATTTTGGTTTGTAGAGATCACTAATCCTCACAATTTTTTCTCCATCGCCAGTAGGTTTGCGCTGATTCCACACACTGGTTTTGTCAGTAACACTGACGTTGTTGTGTGCATGAAAACATAAAGCTGCCATGTGATGGCATACTGCTTGTCCCCTGGGGCAGGAGCAGGTGGCATCCAATATACCATCCTCGTAATCAATGGAAACCTGAAAAATAACATGATTATGCAAAATAACAACGATCTTTTTGATATGACTTCAAAACTCACCTCAACATTATAAGTTCTATTCTTCATACTGGCTGTAACTTCACCTCGAAGTAGGGCAGGGGAAACAGCAGGATCGAAAATCATTTTTTTCACATTGCCACTGCTATAAGAGTTTTCACCTCTTTGTAGTTGGGCGATATTGTCCTTAAAAAAGGTTGCTATTGCAGATAATGTTAAAACATGCGTTGATGACACTAGAACAAATAATCAGTATTATTTAATTTGATATATTTCAATATTATTCCAATAGTATACATTAATCCAGTCAGCATAACCTAAAATATAGCTTTTAAAATGAGAAAATACTGTATTTTTTGTCAATTTAAATTATTATAACTATTTTTATTTTATCAAGTGAATACGATTACTTACTTTTTAACAATTTTTTTCCTTTAATAACTCCTATAAAACGCTTAAGTAATCAAAAATCTAGACACAAATGGAAAATAGTATGGCTACCAGGTTTGTTTAGATACAAAGAATGTTTGTGACGTCACACTAATGCGGCGTATTGTTATTTGTTATTTACATTACATATGACTGTAAATAGAAAAAATTATCCTGAATTATAAATTTCGCGTTTCGAAATTTAATTTTTAAAAAATTTATTTTGAATATTTGAATGAATACAATTAATCTCAAGATCGAACTAATTATAAACATTAAATATTATCAGGTTGTTTACAAAAATCTTATTTATAGTAAAATAATGCTGTTACATGTTTACGATATTTGATACAATTGTATTGTTCATAAAATGTCCTACAAGAATTCTTCGCATGTAACTCCTGTTATATATCCCAGATTACTATTTTCTAAACGATTATCATTAAAAACCTGTCAGATATCATACTAACTGATCTTTAGAATGAAGCAAGTATACAAAGGACAAATTTATTTTCATATAAATAATTTTTATTAGGTATTGATAGTCCAGGCTATCAAGGTTTTCACCTTCGATAAACCTGCATCGATTTTAATGAAATTTTGACGGCATGTAGGGGATACCTTAAAAAGCAGAATCTACCCCACGCCGATCTGTGCTTTTGCACTAGGGGTGAGCTCCACCCCAACTAGGGAGTAAAAATTTTTATGATGACAATAACCACGGAAATTGATAGAGGACCAAATTTTGAGCAAAAAATTATATTAGCACTTGAAAAATCAATAGTTTTTTTGTTATGCACGATTGAAAACTTGAATTTTTCTTGAATAAAATCACGTTTTTAATCGATTTTTCATGATTAACTCAAATACTTTTGATATTATCAGTAAAAGTTTAAAAAACAAAAATGAAGCTTATAAAAAAATGGATTGTTTTTTTTTAATTTGCTTTAGACTACAAACCGAGTTATGATTTATTGAAAGTTGAATATTTTTATCGAACGAAAATTCAACCTCGAATAACGAAAAAACGGAGAACTTTTCGAAGTAATTGTATATAATCTTTTTCAAAGTACTTTTGAAAAGCTTAAAAATGAGAATAGTCGAATTTTCTAGCATAAAAACCAAGAAAGCTATGGCCGAAATAAAATCGATTTATATTTTTATTGTAGAAAAAAACTCCATTTCACCCTTAGCAATAGTACCCAAATTGCAATAAGAATATAATCCAGTGATGATTCACTTAATTCACTTACTAATAATAATTTCTGGAACTTTAAACGAATGCATAATTTCGATAAAAAATATGTTTAAAGTCGAAAAATCATTTTCGATATTTTTGAAAATTTCTCCTTTTTTTCAAAATGTCTAAAAACAATAGGTAATATATAAAAAGTAACAGGAAACAAAAAGTTAGTTTTTTTTAACAATGATTGATACCATTTTAGAACCATTTAAACGTTGCCCGTTTGAAAAACAGAGAGCTAATAAAATTTAAAACGTTTATAAACTTAAAGGTTATAAAATTCCCTATAAATCTACGTTGTGAGCGACTAATTTGCCTTTTTCATTCAACAAATTTTCAGTGTAATTAAGAATTTTTTCCCATTACCCATAATTTTTAAGGGACGTTTAAGTATAACATTCATTTTTTTGTCATAAGGGATCATTTATAGGGGTTGAAAATCTTAAATATATAATATTCAAGATAAAAGAGATAAAAAATGTCAATTTGAAATAAATATATCAAAAATTGTATTAAAACGTGTGTAAATAATTTTTTCAATTTTTTTCGACATAGGGGATGATTTATATGGGTTGAAAATTATAATTACACAATATTCAAGTCAAAACAGATAGAAAGATGTCCATTTAAAATAAATAAATCATCAAAAAGAATAAATAATTCTATAAATATTCTCTTTTCCATTTTTTTTCGAAATAAGGAATGATTTATAAGGGTGGAAGATTTGGGATGGAAAATATTTGAGTTGAACACAAAAAAAGATTCAATTTTATATAATTAAGCTACCACAAAGTAATTAAATAATATTTTTTCAATTATATATTAACCGGGGGTGCTTTATAAGGGATGAAATACATCAAGCAGGGTTGAAAAATTATAAATACTATATTAAAGCATTAAACAACTTTGATTCAAACCGTAAAATTATTTTTCTTTTCATTAAATGCTTTTACTTATAATTTTATTGATTTTTTGCAAGGGGTAGTTTTCACCCCTAAGAGTAATGAGCACATATCGGCATAGAGTAGATCCTTAAGATAAGGTTGAGTCGAGCTTAATTCCAAATTTTCATGCAAAGCTATGCAGGTTTATGGAAATTGGAGGTAATACCTCATTTTTACCTTAGTAGCCTGGACTACAAACCATTTTAACGCGGATATTCCATTATATGTTAAACATCGTCCAAGCGCTCAATTTTTCCCATTATTGATGGAAGATTAAGAGAAACAGGAAGTTTAAATATTAGAAGGAATAACTCCGGGCGACCTCGAACTACTCGTACAGTTAATTTTCAGAACATTGCGCATTGTTTTGAATAATATAGAGAATCAACCATCTTTAAGTATGAAATCCCTCAATCACAGTTTGAATACAAATAGGCACTGTCTGAAGAGTTGCGAATGAACAGTTATTGCATCCTTATAAATTCACAAAGGTACAAGTTGTTTTACCACGAGATTTTACGCCCCCTAGAGAATTTTCTAATTGATATCTTCAACAACATAGGAATAATGATTAATTTTCTAAATTAATATTATTTTTCAGTGAGGCAATGTTTACTAGAGAAGTCATGTTAGGGCGGATGAAATATGCCACTTTTACCTATGCATATCAGCAAAAGTTTATTTATGTAAATTTATGTGCTGAAAAAGTAGACGATTTGACACATTACCAGAAATTCCGGAAAAAGTTCCTCTTTATACCCGATATGATATTTCAGCATGATGAAACTTCTGTACATTTTTCACCAAATGTACGACTTAATTTAAAAGTCCCTTATGGACAGAGCTGGATAGGTCGAGGTGGGCCAATTGGTTGACCAGCTAGGTCTCCGGATCTTCCTCCTCTTGATTTTTTTCTGTGGAGGCATATGAAGTCTCTCGTCTATCAGAGTCCGGTATAAAATGAGGAAGATCTTGTTGGTAGTATACAGCAGTAATAGAAGAAAATTTCTAATACGCCTAATGTTTTCCGCAACGTGCGCTTTTCAATGTTGCGAAGAGTTGGGGATTGTGTAAACGAAGGGGGTGGACAATTTGAGCAGTTGCTTCAATTTATTGTGTTGCAACTATTTTGTGTTTAAAATTTGTTAATTAAATGTTATATTTTCATTCTGCATGACTTATTTGTAAAATTATCATCTGGTCTGGCTTCCGTGTTAATTAAGAATGTCTGGAAAACCGTTTTAGCGTAGTAGAAAATAACATTTTTTTCAAAGAAAACGTGTAGCTTAACGAACAAATATCATTTTGTAGGACACCATTAACCTACCAATAAGAGTTAATTCGGAATAAATTCTTGCAGTTTTCTAAATATGTTATTATCAAAAAATAAAAAGAAATAATATATTTTATCCAGTGACAAAGAATTTAGGGGGAAAAAGGCTTCTTAACCCCTGCTGCATGCCTCTGGAATAACTAGAAATCATCTTTTCATGTTAGAACAAGTAGTTTACCAACTTGATGATCGTCAATAAGTTTGAATAACAATCGAACACACCATTTGAAATTTATATACAAAAAAGTTTATTTTTAAAACTTTAAAACCCTGTATCTTGGACAGGATTTGAGGACATGAGTTCCTTATCCCGATAGACATAATTTGACCCAAGGTATTTCCCCTAGAGCGATGACAGCATTCAACAAAATTCACAAGATGCATTCCACTAAGCTCTCACGACGTCCATGTTGACGACCATGGTATTTCTCGTTCTACCAAGTACAGAGCGTTATAATCTTAAACCAAAGTGGAATGGATGCTGACTGTTTTGAGCGTTGGGGTAAATAATAACAAATTGCAAAACAGAAAAAATTAAGCAAAAACTTTAAGTGAAAGGGTAATTATACACTTTCACGGTCACCTGGTTTTTTGGCTCTAGAAAATCGAAAAATGGATGGATTTTAATGATCTTGGTCTCAAAATGTTCCATTTTACGGCGGATTTATAAAAAAAATTAGTAGAAATAGCTGGAATGAAAATTTCTCATAGTTTTACTGTTTTAAATTGTAAAAAAAATGGTTGTGCAAAATAATCCTTGTTTATATAGCCTACCGATTGCTCGTGATGATACCTATAGCGAATTGTGAAACAGAAAGGTCGTTCTCAGTTTTAAAGAGAATAAAAAATGTACATCGCTCTACAATGTTGGATGAGCGATTGTCATCATTAACGAGGCTGTACATTGAAAATGAGCTATTACAGAATTTGAATTTTCATGAGATAATTGAATATTTTGCCACAACTAAATCGAGGAAGAAGTTAATTACATAAAAATTTTATATATTTTTACTTATAATTTGAAACTAATATATTACATTTAAAAGAATTGAGGCTGATTTTGATTTTCTTAATTGGTCCCAGGGTCGATTGTATCTCCAGCCCCCACTACTTCTTAATCCGATGCTGAGTATTGCTGTAGATGTGCCGAAACGAGAGAAATTTTGGGCATTATCAAGAATTGAATTATAGTGCTTCCAAATTCAATTGCAGATTATAAAAACCCTTGCCAATAATATTTTCTTTGATCTACCAAAGACGTAGATACCTCATTTTATAAATTTATTATTATTAGTATTCGTTAAAAGGCAATCGACTCATTAAAAATTGGACTGCATTATAAGCCGTTATTTAGACAGATGTACTTAATTGTAGTCCTACTTGGAATTTAGAAAAAATTCATTTTTATACCTCGTTAACTTGCTACAACTGAAAATTAAATTATAAAACGTAAATAGACGAGTAAAATGTACCTGACTGTAAGGTGTTTGGTTTAAGCAGGGTATCAGAAGTGAACTGATCCCTTTTTGTACCCCATTCGACTATTAGAACTTCGGTAATTTTTTATCTAACGCAAATAATCTTGTCGCCATTGAACGATCCTTTACGATTCGGTTATTGCCATCTGTTTATTCAGAATTCAGAATCACATGCTGAAAAAACTTGACGCAATGTTTCTAAATTGGTATCTATAATTGTATTCTAGATAATATACGTATAAAATATTAGTAGCTTTGTCAACTGATTTCGGTTTTTCTTCACATGTTTTTCGCTTCTGTGAATGATCCACAGCAACCCTTTTCATGATTACTTGATAAATGGAAAATTTATTTACTCTAGTTAATTCAGCAATTCTTTTTTAAACATTCGAATATATTTAAAGTAACTTGCTGTGTTTGTATATCTAAATCATTATTATTAAATTCATGTGTGCAATTTCATTGTCTTCATTCGCCCATGGTTTGAGAAATATATGAATTAATTAATACTCACCAAGCCACGCCAAAAGCATTTACGTTTACGATTCGATGTTTTCATTGAAAATTTGTTAGATTTTGCTGAATTTTCTATGGGGAGTGCCTTGCGTATTTATGAAATATTGTTTGTCCTTGCATAACTGTCTTCTGCAATTGATATTGGAAGAGCTATAATCAAAATGTGATGCCATTGGCCGACTGACTTCAAAAGACATGAATTGACGTTAATCAACATCAATAGATATACTAAGACATCGATCAACATTAAATAACAATAGATGTCAATTGA
This sequence comes from Diorhabda carinulata, assembly GCF_026250575.1. NCBI lineage: Eukaryota > Metazoa > Arthropoda > Insecta > Coleoptera > Chrysomelidae > Diorhabda > Diorhabda carinulata. The sequence goes on along the minus strand of NC_079472.1, from coordinate 51,784,823 downwards.
CTTTAATAGACCTCAATTTATTTCATTTGAGGTCATTTTTAGTCGAATTTTTCGAAAAAAAATTAGACTAGGCATGACTAGAAGAAAAATGGGGGGCACATCATTTTCCCCATGTTTTGAGACCTCCTGAACACGATTATGATGGTTTTTCGAATGTCTGTAGTTTATATATATATCTATATATCTGTTTAAGCTACAATTCTTATTTTCGTCTCTCGAGCAATTGCTATAGGTCCGATTTGGTTCAAAATTAGCATACATGGCTTTTTTGGCGGCGGATTGATGTTATTAGAGTTTGGTTGAAAACAAATGAATATTTCGAGGGGTCGCAGTGCAAAAAAAGTGGTTTTTGACCTTTGCTCACCTCTGCAGGTCAAACGAAAAGCGACTGAAAAATGAAATTTCACATGTAGGTTCAATTAGTTGCGAGATGTTTTCCTGTCTAAGGTCGAAACTTTCCATCTCCACCCCTCTCCATTTTATGGTCATTTTTGTTATATTTTCTTATTTTTTGGCCAGAAAAAGTTTAACTAGAGGGTTCGAACTTCGCATGCAAGTAGGGGTGATGTTGAAGAATTGTCTTTCTCCAGTTCAAAGTTTTCTTCTTCAGTTCTTCTAGCACAAAACGCCCGAAATCATTTTGATCGTTGTAATTGTTGAACTGGACCGCCTCCTATTTAATGAATAATACGAGTATGATCGTTGCTAGGGTGATTTTTTTTACTTCCAATTTTCGAAATTTCTTGTCATTATGACAATTTTTTCTTTGTTGTCAATTGGAATTGAACAAGAGGGTTCGAGACCACCGGGTCTATTGAAATTATGAATTTTCATTCGAGAGAGAGAGTTAACTTGTGAAATGAAAAGTTATTGAGGAATAGCAAATTTTCCACATAAATTAATAAGATTGAGAATTGATATCATTTCCAAGAAATTCATTTTATGGAAAGATTTGTTTGTGTATTAGTTAAATTCTTCATTCGACGAAAAATTCGACTTTCATAATAGAGCTCTGCTGCTCACGGCTTTTTTAGTTTCATGAACCAATTATTATGAGAACTGTGAAGAATTAATGAGGGTAAAATGATAAAATAAATGAAATTATTATTATTTTTCATGGAAACTTTTTTAAATGTTTGATAATAAAACATATGCGAGAAAATAACTCAAATTTGATCATTTTAAGAAATAACTTCATTTTTGCATAAACGTTTCAACAAATATGACACTGATAATCCCATTGTTGATTCACATTATCTTATCCTAGCTTGCAGTCAAACAGAATGAAGAAGGGTTTCTGGATTTTAGAAGTTGGCAGTATATATATAAAACAGAAATTTTCAATTTTGCTGCGTTACCTTTTATGGATGAGTACTGTTTGGGGGATTAGTAGTACTTATTTGTGTTATTAAAAAAAATATTGAACAAAAACCTTTTATTTTGGTATTATTTAATCAGCGAAGAGTTTATTAGCATTTAACATTATACTGCTGATACAAATAATTAATGGTAAAATTTGACTCTGCAATCCTGCTGCACTCCCTTTGGTATATATAGTATTGTTCTTTGGAATAGTTGTATTTGTAGTATTATGGATTGGTGATATGGTAGTCATATTATAAATTGTACTGTTAGTATTGTTAACTGGAACAGTTGTTGTAGGCATAGTAGTATTAGTTCCATTTAAGCTGAATGTATGATTGTTACACAAATCTGAAGTACATTCAAGACATTGTGTGCCTTCTGTTTGTTGATCACAGATTGTATTGTTTGTAGCGCATTTTCTTGTTATTGTATCTGTAAAAATAATAATGTCATAAGTTCTCTGTATTCCAATGATTTGTTCCTAGACAGTACCATTTAGAAGAATCATCCAAAAATAAATATTCTCAATCTATAGGGTAAAGATAAGGCTCTACAGTTTAACAGTAAAATTTTTCTAGATAATGATGATAATATTACAGTTTTCCTTTTCAAATAATAATTAATGCGTTTGCAATTATAATGTGAAAAGAAGAAACTATAACATCTACCTAAATTAAGATTCATATACACTCAACAGCAAAAAATACCAGACACTTCATATTTTTCCTATAAAAAGCTAATTTTCAGCAATATGTTTGTTTTTATGGGTATTCTAGTTATTACAGAGAATGTAGGGTCTAAGTCCATTGAACTAATTCCTTCAGGATTAGTAAACAATTAGATAAAACTCAGATTTGATTTATTTATCTTGAAGTTGATTCACCTGTAGGACCTATTCTAAACTGTTAGTAGTTTTTCGGACATCTAAACATCTTTATTAACCAAGCTTTTTCTGTGATTAATAGACATGTTTTGTTTGGGTATAGCTTGGGGGATCGAAGTCTACCATTCACGATGCACTCCGATGTCTCCGGGAGTGGTAGTTACGATAGGAGGGCCGGCAGTGGGCGACCAAGGGCAACAACTGCAGTAGACGATCGATTTATTACGCTGTCGGTATTTTACAACCCCTGAGGTTCGGAAAAGCCTTGAAGTGGAGATACAGTGCGGCGGAGATTGAGGGAGCATGAAATCTCCTAGAAAGGCATCGAAGAGAAAGGCGATTATTTGCCGATCAGTATTTCCATTGGAGTCTGGAGCTATGGGGAACTGTTTTATTCACGGATGAGTCTCGATTTGGTCTATACCACTCAGACGATCGAGACAGAGTGTGGATTTATAATGGGACCAATTTGCTCAATGTACAATTCGTGAATTATGGCATTTTGAAAGGGGATCAATTATAGTTTGGGGTGGAATTGCTTTTCACGCCATACTGAACTGATTTTCATATATAAAGGGGCTGTGACTGCTCGGAGGTGCATCGAGGAAGTCCTCCTAGAGACTGTGATCCTATTTGCTCTATTTAACGCCAGAGTTGTTACCGAATACTTGGAGCAAGTGGGAGTCACAGTTCTGGACTAGCTTACACGATCTCCCGACTTGAATCCCATTATTTAGGGAGGCGTGTTAGATGTCGTCAAACTCCTAGTGAATTAAATCAGCTCCAAATTGCTCTTCGAAAAGAATGGGATGGTGGAGTATGTCCAGAATTTAATTTCTTCGATTCTTAACAGGGTTACAGCCCTTCGCCGTAGCAGTGAGAGTTATATCCGCTATTAGAATTACATAAATTGTTAGAGAACCTAATAAAAATGAAGAGTAATATTTTTTTTAAATGTGTCAATTTATAATTTTTTCATTATTTTGTGTTATTTGTAAATAATCAATATATATTATTCACTTTTGGCAGATTTTGTTTGAATAACCTATAAATTAACCAATTCTTACCATAAATTAAAAAGATTAATATATTTAACAAAATTATAAGACCAAGTCTAAGTGTCCGTTTTTTTTTGCTGTTCAGTTATATACAAAACAGTAAAATAGATTTTCAAAGGTATAAAAGAAGACATCAAATTTTTTGTTTTCATTATTCGTAATTTTAAAAGTAGGTAAAATGTCATTGAAAATGAGCATTTTGAACTCGAAATTTGTTCTGATGATTTTAAAGTTAGTAGAAACGATTCGGTACTGAAGAGATTGATAAATATCCTCAAATTTTTTTTTCAATTTTTATAAATTTAAATGTAGGTAAAATGTCATTGAAAATGTGCATTTTGAACTCGAAATTTGTTCTGAATGATTTCAAAGTTAGTAGAAAGGGTTCGGTACTGAAGAGACTGATAAATATTGTCATCCATATGAAGAATAACATACTGATCTTAAGATCCAGTCAGATAATTTCATACAACTTCAAATAATCATATTTCAACTTGGTCACATATTTGATGGTGAATTGCAGGTTGTACAAAAGCAAAACGTTTTGCATTGCTGTCGATGTTGAGCGTTGTGTTAACTGGTGGTTACGAGGCTTAAGTGATTGATAGTTGATAGTTATGCTAAAAAATAAAAATTTACGTACCAAATGATAGTATTGACACACACTGTGTGACGTTCTCCGCGCATGATTCATTATCCGTATGAGAATCTATCATTTCGCAATTATTGGATGAGTTTGTTAAAGTTGCACAGGAATAGCACTCCAAAGAATAACCTAGAAATAGATAAGGAATGTTAAACAGTGTGTTCAAGAAGTTTTGTAACAACTTATTATTTTTATTCTCAACAGCAATATAAAAATTATAATAAACACGTATTATAGTTCATATTAATAATAACCACATGGGATGGATACTATATAATTATTAATTGATCTCCGTTTTTTTTGTATTTTATTGTTGCAAATGAATATGAGAATTGCGTGTTGGCTCTATCATTTGTTATGAAACAAATGTACGGAAATATATAAGAATGTAGAAATAGTATTTTGATATACAAAAAAAGGCAATATCAAAATATTGTGAAATATTAGTCTAATATAAGGGAGACCGGGGCTGGTTGTCACACGGGTTGATTTTCACAAATTCTAGATCACGGCAACGCTGCAAAATGTAAATGTGTGTCAACCTTCATTTTATTGGCGGTAGTTTATGTATTCAATGCGAAAGTCGTCGTCTGTGGTATACGCTCTCCCTTTTTTTTCTTAAAGTGTCATCTTCGGATGAAAGTTGACGACTATCATAACTATTTGTATTCTATTCACAGGTGCTCTAAACAATTGGTTTGGTGTGCAGTTAAATCACTCGCAGCCATGATATTCTTCGTTGTCCTATACCTTTCTTTTCCTGCATAATCAATCTCTGGAATTCGTATCGTTATCCCCTCATTACATGACCGAAGTCAATAATTGTCTTTGTGTAACCATTTTGCGTCAAACTTCTTCATTTGCGATTCTATCTGTCCATGATATTCGTAGTCATCTTCTCAATATCCACATTTCAAGGGATTCCATTTTTTCGTTATTGCTTTGTTTAAAGAAGGTGTCTCCATTCCGCATAAAAGAATCGAGTATATGTGACATTTTATCATTCTCTTTTTCGATTCGTTACCCAAGTTTTAACATCGAAACAAGTTTTTTATAAAATGTAACGCGAGCAATTTCAATTCTTACTTTTATCTCTTCAGTGCTGTCATTTTTCGAATTAATCCTAGTCCCTAGATATTTGAATTTCTGTACTTTTTCAACGTGGTTATTTCCAATTTGTAGCTGTGCATTCTGATCTTGCATTTTCGAGATGTACATGTATTTAGTTTTATTTAAATTCATGTGTAGCCCCTACTGCTCGCTGACTCTTGTTAGTTTGTCTGTAATTCTTTGAATATCATCTATATTCTCCATTATTAAGACAGTGTCGGCAGCATATTTTTTGTTATTAACTGGTACTCCATTTACTCGAATCCCCGCTTTCTCTTCTGCTAGTGGTTTCTGGATATATATTAAAAAGTATTGGTTACCACCTTGTCTTACTTACGTTTTATACGCTCTTTCGAGAGAAAACAAAAAAGCGGCGAATTTCATGGTATTTAACACGTTGGCTGCCAGGGCAATTTTCACAATTTTATTAAATCGTATTATATTATTGAAAAATACTAATTTGAATACAAATTTATTATCAAATAGATATTTGAAAAATAGTTTCACTAATTATTTCGTAGTGGACCTTTGTAAAAAATCTCTTCAAGAGAGTCAATTACGAGTTATTGGCAGAGAGCGTGTTAAAAAATTTGTGTTGTGAAAAAATTTGTTAAGAGTGAACAATAACTTTTATATATATTTTACTGAGTGCTTACTTAGCTTTGATTTAACGTAAGTTTCGAATTTGCATTTGTTCAAATAATCCTGTTATTAAGGGTAAAAAATAATGTGTGCAAATGTGACAACCAACTCTGGGTAACAGTTTGTGTAACATTCTACACAGAATATTGTTTTATGCTGACTTATGTCAAGTTAAATAGATATTCAATAAGAAAAGCAGCAACTGAATTTAATATAAATTATCGAACAAGGTACTGCCAAAAAATTCCAGAAGCTGAGTTCATTGATGAACATTTGGTTACGTCATCCATTCCAGTTGGTTATGTTAAAAATCATCCGGTTTTTACTTCCGATTATGAAAAACTAGTTAAATATATTCTCAAGCGTCTGACATTCATTTTGAATTATTTCCGCAGACTAGTCTATGAATATACTAACGTCAATGCTTTTAAAACGCCAAAAACATGCGGCGAAAATAAAATGACTGGGCTAGACTGGCTCAGCATTTTCATAAAATGATATCCAGAACTATTCATTCGAAAACCAGAAGCAACAAGCTTAGCAAGGGCCAGTAGATTTAACGGAGCGAATGTTAACGTCTTTTTCAATAATTTGGCCTTATTTATGGAGAGATACAAATTTATTATTAACGATATCTGGAACATGGTTGAAACAGGCGTCACAACCGTCCATGACCGTCCAAGACCCGACCGAGTAGTTGCTATAAAAGGTTTCAAACAATAAAAATAAGATAGAAATTAGGTAATCCGAGACGATACGTTAATTGAGCATAAAATAAGAGACATATTGTATAACTTTATATATGGTTAACAGAACAATAATAGTTACCATCAGGAGTAGCAAGATAATTCGTTCAATACGTGTTGGTTTACTAACTGTATACCTAATTTGTTCATTGTATTTGATTCTGTTAAATAATTTCCGTTCATTTGACTGGTTGTGGATAGCTTAGTTTCAGTTTCAAACCGTTCTTTGTCAGGTGTATACCGCATTTGTGTTAAAACATGAAAAAAGGTGAATCGGGTCAGACATTAGCTATAGAGTTGGGTGTTTGTAGATAACAGGAATAACTTCATACCACTCGTTTCTTCACTATACATATGTATACTATGTTTATATAAATAAACAAACTACATATATCTAACACTTTAGCGTAGTAGTTATGTTTTTTGAATTCTTATAACTTTATATATACTTAACTACATTTAAGTATAGTAATTATATTTTTTTGTAGAAATCGTTTAAACCAATTTTTCAATATTGACTAAGGTGAGGTGAAAGTGAAAATTCTTCACTGAAACCGATTTACTTAGACATTCGCATTAAATTTCTAAGGGAAGCGACTAAACGACGCAGTAGCTAGGTTGATGATTAGTAAAGTTGGTTTTGTACTGAGTTAGTTGATTTTATCCCCCAATAACAATTAACCTTCCAGTTCCGAAGACTGTTGCTTTCCAAATTCATTCGTTGGTCAGTTTTTTCAATTGTTAGTTGAGATTCACATTATATTTTAAATTGTACAAAAGAGATTACACATACGAAACTATTGCGAAATAAGTAATGTTTAATGAACGCCTACGAGTGAATTTAAGTGATAATCTACAGTTGTTCTATTTATTGGATGTATTGCATCAAATAAAATGTGATACACCTAGAATTTGAATTCTCAATTAACTATAAACTATAAATCTTTTCATCTCTGTACACGTATGACCGAAGCGAGTTGTTGGCAAAAGAACTTTTTTTTTTAATTTACAAAGTATTATTTGAAAAGCTTCAATCATCTACATAGAATACTTCTTCTTTTTCCTCTTTTTTCAAGACTTAGTCTTGTTGCTTCTACTATTCAGTGACTTGAGAAGTAGATGTCCAGCTTTCGTGCCATCTGTCGGGAGGTCTCGTTGAAGTTGGTTTTTCATCCTTTGCACATCGATATTCCATCATTCTATCGACGTGGTATCTCCAATATCGCCGTCTAGATCTTGGGAATCGTACTATATCCTGAATTTTCAGATCTTCTCTTATAGTGGTATATTTGTTTTCCTATATGAAGTACCCCGATAGCTAGATTTTCTTGAAGCCTTATTTACTTGGATTTGTACCTCTTGTTGTAAGTTTATGGCGCTTGTGATCTCGACCCCTAAGTATGAATACACTAGTGAATGGGGTTGTTTTTTACAGCTAGTTTCCATCTTGTATGCTTTTTTGCTAATACTATTGATACCAATTAAAATAATACAACAGAATGAAACTACTTTATATAAAAAGTATCGGAGAATCAAAAAATTCTCCTAAAATTACAATTCTGTTGGTGAAACAGAATATAGAGAGAAAAACATCCTTCTTTATACCTTTAAACCTTCGTAATCTTTGATAGGAGGATGATACAGAATTTCACACTATTTTCATATGTTTGAATCCATTAAGTATGATAAACAAATCAAACAAACAATGGAAAAGTGTTGAAGCACACATAATTTTCATATTTTAACACTCTGTATATTAGTGTTTTGGTTTAAATCTTCATATTTTAGTTCTACCAATATCACTATAACTCTAACACATCTAAATTGAATTATTTGTTAGCTTCTTTTGGTGCTCAGACTTCACTTGTTATTGTTGTAATTTATTAAATATTTGATAAGGAACTATTTTTATTTATATATTGTGTTACTTACTTTCAGTTATGTAAAAGAAAATCACCAAAGCAGTTGAAAATGCCCGAATTAATCTCTTCATCTTTGGCCTAATAATTTGTGTAGTACACTGATTTCCACTTAGACGACAAATTGTTTGTAATTTAAATTAAGCAACTTGTTTAGATAAGGTATATATAGAGCATTTATGAATTAAGTAAACTGAATATAAAGATAAGAAAGTTTACAAGTTGTTAATTTAAGAAACAAATTGCATGCATCCTCAACTTTTCGGTATTTTAAAAATTATTATGACTCATTGTTTAGTTAATTTAAGCGTTCCAAATTTTGCAAGTCAAACAAACTAAATGTTTATCAAGCTTTATCAATCTAGATTATTAACTACGTAATACTAATAGTAAGTTATATTATCCATAGATTATATGATAATTCTCATTATACGAGAGTTCTGCAAGTGATTTACAAGCTTAGTTGTTTTTTATTTTTTTACCAAAGTCCATATTTTCTCGTTGGATTTAAAGTCATAATTTGGGAGTCGTTAAGAAGGCCCATGGAAAATATAAAAATCTCTTTTGTATTTTCGAATGAAACATCTATGCAGTAAATTTCTACTGCACTTCTCTGAATGGTAACGAACCAAAGTGGTATGGGTCCTGGTGCCGGCCTTGTCCGGTTGAAGCAGAATTCTAAAATTCGGCGAAGATGCGGCACATTCATATATACTTTGAATATACCCTATAATTCGTTTGATGTTAGTTTTTTTTATATAAGTTTTTATTATAGCAGGCGATTTTTATACATTTTTTTAAATTGATTTCTAGGAAGGTCTATTTTTTTGTTCTATTTCTTTATTTTCTAGAATTTTTGGGAACTACGTCACACCAGAATCGAAACAACAATCCATGGAATGGCGACATTCATCATCACCCAAAAAAGTGAAGTTTAAGCAAACAATTTCTGCCCGGAAAATCATGTGCACAGTTTTTTGGGACAGAAAAGGAGTATTGCTAGTGGAGTTTCGGCCCCATAATGAGACAATTTTATTGTGAGACATTGAATAATCTGCGTCGTGCAATCATGAACAAAATACGTGGCAAGTTGAGTAAGGGTATCGTTTTGCTGCATGACAATGCCCGTCCACATGTGGCGAATCGGACCAAAGATCTCATCAAATCTTTTCAATGGGAAACTCTAGATCATCCTTCCTACAGCCCTGATCTGGCGCCCTGCGACTACCATTTGTTCCTGCACTTGAAGAAATACCTGGGCAGTCAGCATATTCAAGACGATAACGAAGTCAAAAAATTGGTGCCATGTTATGACAAGTGCCTCAATATTCACGGAAATTATGTAGAAAAGTAGATTAAGGTAGAGGCTTTCATGTAAAAATAAAATTATTGCGATATCTTTGTTTCTGTTTATATTTGTAGCTAGTACCTACGTATTAAAAATTTTTCAGTTCTAGTTTGTAAGTTTTTATCACATTTTGTGAATTTTTGGTTTGGTGATAAATAAAAACCGATTTTTTTGAATTGTTAGCTCATGCTGTTTCACTGTACCACACTAGTGGCCCATAGTGAAACAAAAAACAATTTTTTCAATGCTCTATAAAAAACATTAAGTGTCTGCCCAATTCAGATATTTCATTTTTATGTTAAATGTATAATTAACTAAAATTTTTAATAAAACTGAACTTTTATGGCGGCATTTCGATTCGGTCAACAAAAATTAAAAAGATGTTTCACTGTGGAATACTTTACCATAAGCAAAAGTGACTAAATATGAACAGAATAAAACCTCTGGATTTCTTGAACATATCTTATGGGTTTCCATTTTTATTAGCACTACTTTGTATTTTGACGTAGATATCTAGTTACTTTTTGCTTAACTACCAACTAAATGTTAGTAAAATTAGTCGATTGATTGGATTCATACTCTGAAGAGCGCTTAACATGAAGCGAGAGAACGCGCGAGATTATAAGCAATATAGTTGGATCCACAAGCATATGCATTTAGATTTCTGCAAACTATCTTATGAGTTGGAATCCATTTTCACGCGCAAAGCAATAAGACATTGATCTTGATCCCAAGCTTGCGTAGAGGGATTTTTGCAAAATTTCTTACGTATTTGATTGATCTTTATTGCCTTCAAGTTGTACTTCAAGAAAGAAATCTTTTGGTTTAACTACCAACCTAATTGCAATGAGAGCACTTTTTTAAGTGTTTTATCAGCCATGATGCAATGGCTTTATCATATGCCATATTTTGACAGTTGTCTTACTCCATGTCAAGCAGCATTTAAAGTTTTCTTAGAAAATAGCGCACGTCTGAGGCTTTTTGAGAGAATTTAGGACACAATCTTTTGTGTTTCTTAAAAAGAAAAGTGAATTTAAATCAATCGATGGTACATTAAAACATACTTTTTATTAGTTTTAACAAATTACTAGTATTATCTAGCTTAGTTAGATAAAAAATAATTTCTCTTAACAATTTCTTAATATCATTATTTTCTAATATAATGCGATTCACTCGTGCTGGAAGATTCGTTTCTATACAATTGATCTTTATCTTTATCATTTCCGAGAAATCAAAAACAGGAATAGGAACTGACAGACATTTTACCTAAATTGAAATATCTCTTACATCATCATTATAATTTATCTGGTATCTCCCCTGCCGGATGTGTCCTTCTCTTGAATCTCTGAACCCTTCTCGGTCTTATGCTACTTGATTCTAGTTTTCTCCAAATTTCATAATCTGATGAACCTGTTAGAGGTCTAGTCCCTGCTTCTGAGGGCTTTCTACACTAATCCAGCATTTCTTTATTCAGTTATATCTGTTCTTCTAGCATCTCTTTGGGAATACATTCTCAGTAAATAGCACTGGCATAACTTAATGATCAAATCTGTTTATAAGAACATTGATATATTTGATTTTGAAACATTTCTCAATTTCCCAAACGCTGCCCATGTTGATCCTATTCTTCTCTGGATCTTGTGGCGCATATACGAGGATGTATTGAAAAATTCTTAGCCTACTATAAAACCAAACAAAATTTCAATGTCAAAATATTTTATTACTCAACATATTCTCCTCTTAATTGGATACATTTATTACAGCGCACCTGCAACGTCTCTAGACCTTTCAAAAGTTATATTTCTTCTTGCTCTGCAAACCAGACATCCACAGCTTTACGACCTTTTAAACTTTTCTTCAGTTGAGAAAAGAGAAGATAGTCGGACGGTGCCAATTATGGTGAATAAAGGAGTGTCCAAACCAAAATTAAATTTAATTCAAACCTAAAAATGTTCAAACCATTCAAACCCTAAATCACGAATTTTTTGCATGGAAACATGATATATGTGTGCAGGGGCGTTGTTCTGCAAAAACAAAACACCTTTGGACAGCTTTCCGCGTCTTTTCTCTTTAATTTTTTCCCGTAGAGTGGTCAAGAATGTCGAATAGTAATCTGCAGTTATTGTTCTACCCTTATCCAAAAAAATCAATCATGATAACTCCATGGCAATCCCAAAAAACTGAAGCAAGAACTTTTCCAGCATATTTTTGGACACGAAACTTCTTAGGTTTGGGAGAATCAGAGTGTCGCCATTCTATCAATTGTTGCTTTCTTTCTGGATCGTAGAAATGTACCCAAGCCTCATCCATAGTAACAATTCGGTTTAAGAAGTCTACATCTTCTACCCTCGCACGCTTTTGGTTGATATTCAAACATTTGGGGATCCATTTTGCAGCAATTTTTCTCATGTCCAAATTGACGTGAACTATATGATGAACGCGTTCGCATGAAATATTCAGTGCTTCAGATATAAAATCATGTCATGAACTGCATCGATATTTTCGGGGACTGACACAGAACCTGACCTTCCCGACATTGATCACCAAGGGCATTAAGCGTATCGTCGTAAATCTGCTTACCTCTTAACCCTTTTAAATACAGGTACTTGATGATGGCTCGATACTCCAATTTTGCGGTTTTCACAATTTCGGTGGGCATTTTTCTTCTTTTAATTTATTGCGTAACTCTGGTTTATTTTTTTGGCGTCAAACTTTACACTGACACTTTTAATAATTTATTGTGCATTGCTATAGTAACGCAATATTTTATGGATTTATTTATGGATGGAGCTGGTCTAGGCTAAGTAGATATCAATACATCCTCATAACCCCCTTTGTGATCCGAATACTTTCTCATTCTAACTTCGTGCCTCTCGTACGTTTCTCGATATTCACTCCTCTATTTATCCAAACTATATATATGGTACTAATCTTAGATAATTGCTGCTATATTTTCATTTATAAGGATTCCAGGTTCAGGAGATAATATTTTCACGTGAATTCAATCTTCTGCACCTACACTTAGGAAAACGACTTATATTATGAATTTCTTCTTGAACCTTTTGCGGCTTCTGTTACCTCTCAGGGATTCTAATCGTTGCAGTCTTTCTATACAAGTTTTGATTTCTCGGCTTACAGTGGGCTTATCAGTACCTATAACAACATAAGTATGTAATACGCACCTTTCGATGTTTTCCAGATAAGTTTCTATATATTATAACACCTAACAACCTGTGAATTCTTCTTGTGCCTGTAGTGTTGATCTTATAACAACATATCTTAAAAGTTATCAATACTTTTTCCTTGTTAATAATTTCATCAATCCTGGAATGATAAGAAAATATGGAAATTTTCTACAACGGAAAATGTTTTTCGTATCTTTATGATCTTGATATATTCTCGCATTTTTCAAATAATAAATTAGAGAGCTCCTTTAGTTCATCAAAATTTTTCCTCATTCCATTAAAAATAATGATTTTCTCTGTTTTGAAAGTTCCGTGGAGCTCTTGGAATCGCTTTATTTCCTATAAACTCTTATAAACTTATTCTTCATTATTTCAAACTATTCCAATGATTTCATCATAAAAATGCCAATTATCAGTCATATTCATTTTAATTTTAATAGCCAAATTTATTCACGATATTCTTTCATATTTACAATAACATTTAATAACTCAAAAATGGTATAATGTTAAAATTATATATTCTGATCCATGTAACATCCTGAGAAAAATTCCTACTTAAAACAAAAACTATTACTTTCTCATATTTTCTCAAATTAGAACACTAATGAAAGTTTGATAGCTTACTAATAATATTCAGACGAAATCACACATCATCTACAAACGATGGATGCATAAATTTCTTTCTGATCCTATAAATCAAACTTCTTTTTTCTTCAAGCAATAATTCCGATGATAATGAGAAACCCAATACCCAAAACCCATATAAAAGACAGATTTTCAACACTAAGAAATCAATATTGAACAAAAAACGTGTATACTTTAAATAAGATACACTTTTATGAATTTGAACAATAACTTTTACGATTATCACACTCAAAGCTTAACTAAAAATAGCGGTAACAGAAATAATATTGAAAATGGTATGATTTTTCCAATTGAGTTGCACGCATTCTCATCTGAACATGTCTGACAATCTATTAAGATATTTCTGGGGTCGTTATATCTTGCTGCAATGAAGGAACAGATGTCTCTTGGTTGGCATGCTCTATGTACCCATTTTACTCCATCATCTAAAACAGAAAGTACAATTAAACGTTTGTAAGAACTTCGAATTGCGAAAACAATGAGATATATTTAAAACAGTAAAAAGAGATACATACTAGAAAGATTTGTAAGTTCACATTGATAAATTGATTGAATCGATAGAATTATACAGATTTATACGTTGATAGAATAATAAATTGGTAGATGGAAGGACTAAGAGATTGACATTTTGATATATTCATACATTGATAATTAATGGATTGACAGATTGATAAATTGGTAGATTTTCAGATAGATTAATTGATGAATTAATATATTTATAGATAAATAGATCGCCAGATAAACTAATAGATTGATATAATGATATATATTCAAAAATTGGTTCATTGATAGATTTATATAGAATTGATAGATTAATTCATTGAAAGATTAAGGAATCAATAGATTGATTGACTGACAGATTAATAAATTGATTTATATATTGATAGAATAATGGGTTTATTGCATATAGATTCATATAATGACAGATTTATAGATTCGCACACTGATTAATGAATGAATCAATAGTATTAAATATTCATTGATCAATGGATTCATAGTTTGATAAAGTGAAAGGGCACAAAAATGACAAATAATTATAATATTGTTATTTAATTATATTATCAGTCCGTTAGTTCATTTAGTTCATGATTAAAACATTGGGGAGACACGAACCGTTTCGTATATGAACCTCTTGATAGGCGCGTCGTCCCTGACTTAAAACTACCAAAGGCTGATGTCTTTTGAAAAGTTGATCAAGCGCCTTGACTTGAACGTTTAATGTCACTAAGTAAACTGTAAGTTGAGGTAAGTTACAACCTCGCCCGTATCAGGGGGATTTAGCGATAACATGGTCTGTAGTTTCTACCTCCTCCATGCACTAGCGGTATTCCAGATAGTACATGATGTCTATAGTATAAAAATGGCGTATCTGGTTAGAAGGCAGTGCTCAGTCGAATTTCGCGCCTATCTAAGTACAGTAGTTGATGGGTAAGGAAAGCAGAATGCCCATCTATGTATACCTTCGCTTGTCTTATGCCTGGTGTTTCTATCCATCTTCTCGGAGTTTGTCGTGCGTATATACTGCTCAGGTATGTGCTAGCTCTACTTTTAGCTGCACTAAACGAGGCGGATTCGTGAACCATCGCTTTCCATTTCATCGAGCATAAACTTCAACGTAAACCTAGAGCATACCGCCGTTTCAGCTGGAGCATTTAAAATATGGTATGGAAATCAAAATAAAATGAAGCAGAAAATTTCAATACTAAAATTATACGTTAATAGGTTTTGGAAACATTACGAGGCATATTGAGGATTTTTTATTATTCCATCATCAACCACCCAGAGTTATTGAAATAGCTTTTACATAACATGATCATTGATTCTAAAGATACATTGTTAGAATGCGGTTTAAACATTTCGAAACTCCATTGCCACACTAAGTAGAAAGTAAATGAGCTATGAATATTTAAAATCTCAAAAATTTTGTGAAGGAAAGTATACTGACAATTAATTGAAACTTATACGAGGATTGCTACTTAAACTTTAAGATAGACAAATAAAAACAAATATTTATATTTGGAAATGGTTTTATTTTTTAAAATATTCTACAGTAAGATCAATAAACTTTTGCATGCTTTTGAACCAATTGTCGGAGCATTTTTTTTATTCCGATTGAGTAATTTGAATGCATCTACCGCTTTTTCAAGTACAGAAAGATGTTGAGAACTTATTTATTTTTGAATGATTTGAAGAAATCATTGGATGCCAAACAAGGACTATACGCCGTATCACCCTTCAATTCTTTTATTTTGACTGTTCAAAAACGTTTTTATTAGAGCTTATGTGTGAGAGCTCGCATTGCCGTGGTGGAGAATGATTCATCTTCTGCGATTTCCTAATTTTGTCGAACAATTCTGGCAAAAAAAGCTGGTTTAGCATTCAGAAATGACCGTTCTACGTTACTCTAATTGAACGGTGGCGACATATCCACTTAATCCGAAAAAATAGGCGACCAAATAAATCTATGATTCGTCACCTATCACGATCTTATAGACGTCTTTTGAATTTTTTCAGTATTTCATTGCACCAATCGACACGAGCTTTTTTTTGAGCGATATCCAACGCGAATAATTCATTTTGATTTGCATGCAATTTTGAATGAATGTGGTACTAATGCCTCAATCTCACGGTATGACACATGATGATCTTGCCATATCTTTACGCACAGCATCGATGTTTTCTGGCAAAACAGCCGATTTAATCCGAATTAGTCTTCTAGCGAAGTGCGACCATGAATGAATTCGGAAAACCAGCAAAACACGGTGAGTTGAGATGGTGCTCCATCACCACAAGTCAAAGCGAGTTGATTAGCACACTGCTGTTGGTTTAATTCACGCTGAAAGTCATACAAAATGTTCGCGATTTAATTCCATTTTTTGACCAAAAAGAATGTCTTAAGAATCTGTATGCAACTCAAATTGCACTGGTAAGACAATTCTTAGAAGGTCCACTGTTAAAAATGTCAAACATTATGATGGTAATGTCAGATTTGATATATTCACATCATTGTTACCATATTTGGAAGCTTAAGTAGACCTTGAAGCATATGCATATGTTACGATACAAGCCAATAGAAAATAATATGATCTAGACAGAAAAGTACGAAAGTTAAGTTTATGTATAAGTGGAGGAAACATGAAATATATGTGTAGAGGAAAAAAAGACAATATCGTACAAAACTGTCTTAAAATAGATAAGCGCAGATTTAAGGCAGTCACTACAATTATTACCTATGGAGTGATTAAATAGATGGGGAACAGCGATTCCCAGACAGACTATTGTCGGAATCGAGTAATGTTGAGAAATGAAGTAATATAATTCATATCTTAAAAAGAGCATCATCCAGGTATGGAATCTAGATCTCAAATTGGTAAAAACTCACTGGTACATCGCGCGGGGAATAGCTGCTATATTATGCGTGACTGGGTTATTGGAGTATACTCTACTTTTCAGGTATCCTCACATAAAAAAATCTTGTGATGTTAGGTTCGGACTAGGCGGCAATGCAATGTCACCTCGGCGAGATATCAGTTATTGTTAGAATTTACAGTGAAAGATTGCCCCTGTTGATTTTGAAAGAAATAGGGTCCGATAATTCCGTGCGCTGATATGGCCGCAAAGATGTTCTGGATACCACAAGTTTGACTAATCGCTTGCGAGTCGATAGTCCAGGATTACGTTCAACTGAAGCTCTAACTAATCTACTAGCTACTCATCCCCACCACCCGCGCAGCTCCCTCTCATAACGTTCAAACGCCAGAGATTTTGTAATACGTCTTTCTCGCCCACCCTGTATATAAAAGTGCATAGAATATTATTTAGATGTGTATGAAATTGGTTTATTTTATTATAATATCTTGAAAGTTAGTGGTCCTGAGAGATATTTGGTTATTATCATTTTTCAATGGGTCAGTATTCATTGGGACAGTAACGTCATCAATAGTGTTTTTTATGTTTTCTTGGATAAATGAAGATTAGTCTTACTTCAATAACGACAGTAACTTCACCATTGAATATAAAGGTTAATTCGTCGAAAAACACGTCTTGTACAATCGATGTGGGCTGTTATTTAAGTCACTAAATTCTTTAAAAAGAATTAAAATCAGACCATTAGGATGATCTTTGGTTGATTTATACACTAATATTTATGAGATTGTGTCGATTATTCATATGTGTTTTTCACATTTTCAAAAAATTCTCGGTCATGTTTTCGTTAGGACACTGTGTATTCAAGGACGAACAAACAATGTGTAATCATTTAGATCAGGGATCGGCAACCTGTTTGTCCTTAAGGGCGCAATACTAAATTTGAAAATCACTGAGGGCGCATATTTCAAAGATAATCAACAGGTATAAATAGACATTAAAAAAAAAACAGATTTTTTATAACTTTGTTTTCTTGGTGTACATAATTCAGTGTGAAACTTGGGTATCCATATTTTCAGATAATTTCTTATAATTGGGGATATACATATATACGTATTTAGAGTTCCCGGTCTTTAAACCATTATCTAAATGTGAGTTATTAAGCTTTGTTCGGTATTTTGATTTCAAATATTTCATATTTGAGAACAAAGACTCCATTTGAATGCATTTACTGCACTAATCATGTCAGCGATATGTTGATTTTTCCCTTGTCAGAAACCCGTTGATTAACCAATCCTAACTTTATAATTTGTGGCAAAAGCATGATAAACCGCTCAAGCATTTTACCTCTGCTCAGCCACCTCACTTCAGTATGTAAAAGAAGATCTGTGAATTGAACGTCCTCATCTTCTAAAAGTAATTTAAACAAGCTCCCGATCTTATGGAATTAATAATTTTTGTTACTATCGTGAATACGTGTTGATAACCGATAGTTTTTGCGCATAACATTTCCTGATGTTTGAGGCAATGATAAGAAATAAATTTCGGGAATAACGAATCCTCTTTACATAAGGCAATAAATACTTTTTTGCTGGTGTTCCATCTGTTGTAATTCATGACAACTTTTGTACAGATAATTTTACATCTGTTATATAATTTTTTGAAAGTAGAAAAGATATCTTCTTCTCTGGTGCTTCCCTTTAATGGCAGAACTTTAAGGAATTCTTCTTTTGCTGTAGAATCAGAAAATGCCATCTTCACGCAAATTGCTAATTGTGATATATTTGTCACGTCTGTCGATTCATCCATATGTAGCGAAAAGAAAATACAATTTTTCATATCATTTGGTAATTCTGCCACGAAATTCTCCACAATTACTTCAATTCTTCTAGTAACAGTTCGTGCCGATAATTGCAACGTGTTTATAGCTGAAACTATTTCCATTTTATTTTTAAATTCTTCAAAAAGTGAATCAGCGGCTTCTAACATGGCTTCTTTCACTAATTCTTCATCTGTAAATGGTTTTTCATTCTTAGCTAGCAAATGCGATATGACGCTATCGTTGCTGCTTCATGTTGTTGCAGTGGTTTAGTAAAAAACTTTGCTAGTTATTGAAGATTTTTAAAAAATAATTTTTTTCTTCTAATTTCAGAGTTCATTGGATAGTCACTATCAAAAATGGTATGAACAGTCTTAAAATGTCGTTCAATATTACTTTTCTTGGAAATAGCAATACTATTATTACACAACAAACAAATACACATTCATCGTTAAAATAATATATTCTTTTTTTTTACATTTATCCGTGAAGGGTTTTGAAAGAGAATAATTATTTCGGATTACTTGGTAGTTTTAAATGCATGGTCTACGCGTGGTCTATTCAAAATACGATCACACACTAACAAAAAATACGTGCGTGTTATTAGATACGCTCAAGGTTAGCAAACTGCTAATCTATGCACAATCCTAAACTCAACTGACTAATGGCAACTAAATAGCAGTATATCGCCGTTTGACAAAATTAAGTAAATCGCTCTGGCTATTATACATTTACATTAGTCCAGCGAGGGCGCATTAAAAATCGATCGAGGGCGCCGCTTTGTCTACCCCTGATCTAAATATTGGAAATACTTACGTTCTACTATGTATTTGGCACAAACATTTGGAGAGGGGCAATGCGATAAGTTGGACTTGTCATAATATGAATAATCTACGTATTCACATCTACTGTACATATCGCTGTTTAAATTCGTCTGAGAACTGCAAGTGAAACATTCCAATGACAAAGCTGAAAATTAAATAGAGAAGTCGTGAAAAATTATTCAACAATACTAATAACAAATATTTTCATTAGAAATAGAGGATATCCACAGTTGAGGGACACTTATACCTAATTAAATCTTATTAAATGAGACTGACCAATAGTTATGGTGAGTTCGAGTAAAAATTGAGTTAAATTTTAGTATAGATTCCAGCTCCAATGTGGAAATATTCTTAATATACGAGGTAGGACATAAAATAATTGAAAGAAACTATTTCATATCAATTTTTTTACAGAGCAACGTTATATCCTCCAAAATACTCTCTATAACAGCTAATACATTTGTTCCATAGGTGTTTCCATTGTTCGAATTATTTAATTGTGGAATAGATAACCTGGCATGTTTCTTTTAGTGCGTGGATGCACGAAAAAGTTACACGGAACAAGATCGGTTAAGTAAGGTGCGTGGAGCTGCGTGGCAATAACTATTGAACGGAGATAGTTGTATGTATGAGTGTATTACGTCATAAACATGATGGGACGTTAATAGAATTGGAGGAAGTAGAAAATTGCATGTATTTCGGTGTACTACTAGATAATAAAAGCTAAGAAGAAAAAGAAATCGAACTAAGAATTGCCAAAAGTTACAGTTGTATCTACAGGCAGCCTTAGAAAAATATAAACATACGAGTTCGAATTTATGAAACAATTTTTAAACCCACCCTGACTTGCGCTGGCATACTTGGGTAATGACGAATAAAAATAAACAGAAACTGGAAAGCTGGAAGAGAAAAATAATAAGATGCATTGTTGGAGGAAAGCAGACGATGGGACAGAAGATCGAACCATATAATTTACATACTTTTCAATGAGTCACCAATCAGCGCCTTTATAAAAACAAGAGGTACAATGGCTGTGCCGCTTAGAACGAATGAAAGAAGACAGACTCTTGAACTGAGTTGCATGAAAGATATCAGAGCGCAAGCGGAAAAGAGGTAGACCTAGAAAACGGTGGAGGAAACTAGTGGAAAAAGACCTTAGAGAGAAAAACATCAAGAACTGGAGAGGAAAAGCAAGGGACCGAAAGAAGTGGAGAGATAAATTACAAGGCTATGGATCTAAATATTATATATGCAAATATACCATTTATGTACCATTGATTTGAATTGCAACTTGTGTAGCCTTAGTGTTAGACTATATCACTGGTTGGCGTTACAATGCCACACATTCATTCCATCAATGTAAATGTTCACTGTATTTTTATTGTGCTGTCTTTATAGTGATTATTTAGGTAATTATCTTGAAATTATTTCCCACCCCCTATCGACTTGGGGTTGTGGGAAGTGTTAAAGGGGGGTGATTCCAATATATGGAAGGTGAAATTAACTATCGGTCATTGTTTTTAAGTTAGGTTAGGTTAGGTTAAGTTAAGTTAGGTTATGTTCTACTCAAGAACAATATGTATACAACATCTTTCCGTGCTCTTTCAACACAACCCCTCATTCCCCACCCCTTGATCCTTTTTTTTACCCTATTTTACCATAAAAAATAGTTGAATCTTCAATGTTTCTGTGATAAAATAATAATTACTTATGGTTACGTCAATTAACAATTATATTTGTTTATAATTCCACTGATAATAAATAATTTCATATATGTTTCACAAATTATTTTCACTATTTAGCTGTATTTTTTGTTTATATATTTTCAAATAAAATTTATTATTTGTTAACACACGTAATTCCGAAAATGTCAAATTTTTATTCTTTAACCCTCTCTAATTTTTTAACAAGGCATGATCGATGGCTGGAATGATATTTTTTATGTTCAGTATACTTTTCTTTTTTACCCCCACAACCCCAAGTCGATGGGGGATGGGGGGTGATTTTTAGATAATTACATTATTTAAGTAATAAATATCAACATATAGTTTTTAATTGAAAAAAAAAAAATGTTTTTAAATTTAGTGCAATATACATTGACGAATTACACTTTGGGTAAGTTAGATGTAATTTTTATTCTTTGTTTTGTATGTTTCACAATATAATTACGTTTAGTTTTGAAAAATGTCCAAAGAAAAGACCGAGACGTCATTAAAATGTAT
Organism: Diorhabda carinulata; assembly: GCF_026250575.1. Taxonomy (NCBI): domain Eukaryota; kingdom Metazoa; phylum Arthropoda; class Insecta; order Coleoptera; family Chrysomelidae; genus Diorhabda; species Diorhabda carinulata. Next base: position 51,763,045 of record NC_079472.1, on the reverse strand, counting down.
AAATAACCCTAACATCATTTCAATCGACTTAAACCCAAGAAAGAACTCAATAAAAATTATACAATAAGTCAAAGAAATTGAAAATCAGCATTGTTTTGATATTCCTTTGACTTGATTGTTACTTTGATTTTTGGTCATAGCTATAGCACTATGACTCATCACCTTTGACAGAAAATCTGAATTAGTTTCAAGCTATTCTTTTGAAAAGCGACTTGTTCCAATACAATCTTTTTCCGGATTGTTAGTCATTCCAAATTGAAATTCTCTGATCAGAGCTACTCACTGATAGTTGATCGATTGTTACTCGACAGTCTGTGAACATATGATTTCGAATTTTTCCATTACTCTCGTCGATTTAGTCAGTTACTGGGTGTCCACAACGAGGTTTGTCATCAATCAACATGCTGCAATTTTTAGATCGTGCCAAACACTCGTACACTTTCGTACGTTTTCAAAATTAAAATGGATTCAGCAGCATTGGTTTGGCATAAAAAAAACGAAACAAAAACAAAGAGGGGGCAAGAAAAAATTACCTTAGACGGAAAAAAAACACGGCAATTAGTTGTGCTATCTAATGCCTCGCAAAAGAAATGTGCAATATAAAAATTCCGTCTACGACAATGCTATTTCGGTTATTATTGGGTCCATGTAGTAAAATACGTTTGTTGTATACAGATGTTACAATATAACAATTCCATTACAGTTTCTAGTTTGGTACTTGACCTTAAGAATTTTTAGGCACGCCGCTTCGTCACCACCTTCACAATCGATATTGAAGGCCCATCTGTTGTTATTGTTTCTCAATGTTGTGAAATTTAAAAGGCTTAGTCCATTATTGTCAGTTTTCGATTCAACTTTGAGGTGTTGAACGCGAAATTTTTCGTTGAAGAAGCCGTATGCTTACCAATAATTTAAAAACATTCATGAAACAAAAATTAACACTAATGAAACTTGATGAATTGTACTATTTAAGGGAGTGTGTACGTAATGCTAATCATCGACATCAAACAAGCATTCGATGGTCTGAAGAGAAGGACAAGGAAAACCTACAAGTACCCCAAAATTTAATACGATTGGTGAAAATAACTATGCTGAATTCTATGCGAAGCGTAATGACAAAACAAGGATCATCTGAGGAATTAGAAATAAATGCTGGGGAAAGGCAAACTGATGGACTCTCAGCGGTATTGTTTAACATGCATAATAAGGGAATGTAATATTGATGGAAGTATCATTAATAAATCAAAACAAATAATAGCATAATAAGCTGGTGATTTAGCTCCTATAGCAAGGAACCGAAAAAGTCTTGAAGTCACATTAGAAAAAATCGTAAGGGGATCAGGTGAAAGAGGGAAAAATACAAAATATATGTAAATTTAAAAAAAGGAAGCTCACAAACAAGAAACAGTAAAGATAAATGACGTTATTTTCAAAATAGTCGCCACCGTTAAGTACTTAGGAACAATAATAAGCAACAAAAATGACACAAAAAATGAGACAAAACAAAGCAAGATCATCATAATGGAGGACAATAAATCATAATGGAAGCAAGAGAATAAGCCGAGTAACCAAATTAAGAGCCTACACAAGTATTGACATACGCCGCGGAATCTAAGAGACCAAGAAATATGGACCTTGTTTTTGGTCTAAGGATATATGAGAGGATAATAATTAGGAAACTCCAGGATCAGTGAAAGTTGGAAATAATTAGTATAGAGAGCTTATGAACTATGAAATTAAGAAAATATTAGAAAATGAGTATATAGTAAACATAATAGAAGCAAAAGGGATAAAATGATTCGAACACATTGAAAGAATGGAAAAACGAAGGAAAATTACAGAATATAGACTGAACAAGAAGAATCGTCAAGTTTCTCAAAATAGCCATTAACTGACTTTAACCATCGAGCCATTTTTTCAAGTCTGAGAACAGAAAATCATTCGTTTTGTCATTGTATAAACTCGTAACCCATCAGTCAAAATGCCACGTACCGCAATTTTTGAAAACCCTGCTAGCTCGTGCACTTTCAGTCGACGATCTCCAGTATTGCTTTTGCTTGACCACTGCGATGCTAGTCTTCGCAGGTCGTACGGCCTTTATTTTTATGAAACATTGCCAAACAGTTAATAGAAAAATCTTAACGACAATGTTTTTGTTCTATTGTAACCAAACGCTGTATCCACCTTGCTCACAGTTTTCTAATGTCCAAATTTCGAGTTAATATACGATGTATCGCACTTTTGAGAATGCCTACTATGTCTGCTAGCTCGCGCAGTTTCAGTTGACGATCATCTAGTACCGCTTTGTGGAGTAGTCACCTCTTTTGATCCACTGCGATGCTTGTCTTCACATATCGAACGGCCTCGTTTAAATTCTGCTACCCAATATTTTACAATGGATAACGAAGGAGCAGTCCCACCCAGAGTGGAATCTAGTCCAGCTTTTATATTTGTTGGGCTAATGCCTTTCGAATAAAACTATTGTATAAAATAACAGTGACCAATTTTTTTCACGTTCACAAATCCACTGAAAATGTTCAAAATTGATGGCTGCCAACAAGTACCTCAAAATTAAAATTGTGTCACTAGACTGCCAATTAAATCACAAAGAGAAGGATGTACAAAACCAGTAATTGAAATTATCATACACCAAAAATTCATCAACGTTTCTTTGAAAATTTCAATTATGATGAGTGTGAAGAATCGTTTCGAAGCGAATTACACAAGATACGATTCAAATCGAGATATATAATAAAGAAGTATTAGTGGAATGTGATTCAATTCAATAATAATTTATGAAAAAAAATTAAGCAATGTAGAAAATTTTCAATAAAAATGAATACAAAATAATTGGTTTTTGTTATCTTTATGTGTTATAGTGTGATATATATCGTATTTCATTGTAATCAATCACCATCTTTGTTTTGAAGATTGTTTCACTAAGGAAAGGAAACCAGTTCGCAGGAGTTATAATACATTCTAACGCAGCATTCAATAATTTCAATTTCTTACAAATACACGTTAAAAAAAAACTAAAATCTAGCCTTACTTTTTAGAAATTAATAGATGAAGTGCACTTACATTGATTAAATAATAGGCAAAATAAAAGTATTTTTATTCGAAAAACTATTGGAGAAAACATTATGTTCGCTTCACGTACAAAATTGATTGAAAAAATTCATGAGATTATATTTTTAACGTCCATCTATTGACACTATTTTCAAGGATTATAAATATTTGATACGATTTAAAAGGAGAACATAATTTCCTGTTATAAATCTAGGTGCTGTTTACCTATGTTCACCTATATAATCTTTGGAGGTAGCTTAAAGTAGATCATGTAATATCCGTACCAAAAACGAATTGATTTTATACAAGGAATTATTAGAAAGAATGTTTTCCAAAAAATATTTCATATATAGAAAAGAAATGAAACATAATATTCCAAAAAAAGGTACGAACTTCAAACATCTGAAAACACTACCAATCATAAAAGGTGAAACAGTAAGGAAACTTAGTTAGTTTTAATGGAATACAATTACTTCTACGAGGATTATACCAATAGTAAGGTTCCCAATGAGCTATAGCATCGAGGGCTGATTGTAAGTCCGATAACAGTGCCGTGTGCAGTGTTTCCTCCAATATCGACTAGCCGTCCACGTTTGGTAGCATAAACTAAATGGGATATATTCCAAACCAATCAGAAAGTTGCAGCAATTGTAGGCGGACCCCGCCAAATTTAAACAAAATGTAGTAGTTGTTTGAAATCAATAGTCGAGTGTAAATTTTCCTAGTTTCCGATATATTTTTACAGCAAGCGGCATAAGAAATAAAAATATTTTGGTTGGCTACTTCTCCTTGCCAGGTAGTGTACATTTCATGTGATATAAGTGGCAAATTCTAAATTTTGAGCAAAAATTCAACTGTTCCAGCACTTTTCATTAAAATGAATTATGAAGAAAATCAATTCTTTATGCTATATAAAGTTGACGAAACATTTAAAATAAATCGTAATTGTAACTTATTCACATTAAATCTCATATTATTTTGAAATAATTGAATTTTCTTCACGCTTAGGAGAAACTGAAAACAATGAAAGTTCTTAACTGGCGTGTTGACTCGTTGAGTGTTGTTTTGGCACGATTATACTATGTGGATTGTGAAAAAATAATATATTTAATTTTGTAGTAATATATTAAAACTCTTACAATCCAACTTTTTATTTGAGTAAATTGTTTGCTAGTCCATTTCCCTTTTTTTACTGGGTTGGGTATTATTAGAAGAACCCCAATCAAAAGTTTTAATGTGCTCCATAAAACGATTAAAGTTCTTGCTAGCACTTATATAAGTTTTTAATTCAAATATTTATTTTTTATAAATCATAAAATAAATGAATCAAATATTAAAATAATTTATTCTCATGGTTACTTCTATTTTCTTTTCATATGTAGGGAGCGGGGGGCTAGTTGTAACAATTTGTCGCTATTCAGCTATCGATCCCAAATAAACTTTTGATCAAACCTATAACAATTTTTGGTAGAAACGGCTTTGAAAAAAAACTGACGAGTGTTACAACTTACCCTCGGGGCTAGTTGTAACAGGCTTGGGGCAAATTGTAACATTAGGAATTGAAAACCAGTTTCATATTTTATAAAGATTTATTTGGCATATTTAGCAATAATCAGACTTTTGATTTATATAGTATTATAAACTTTTGGTACGTTATAACAAACCATTCCTCGGGTTCAGATTCCGAATCAGAATTTAAAACTTTCTTTTTTAGTTTTTCTATTCCTTGTCTTTTAGCTATTTTTATCTCATCTGTTTCCTCTCGATCTTTTGTCATCAATCTTTTGCATTTTCCTTCACTCTTCTTAGTCTCTTGTGCTTTCTTTGTCTTATTTAATTTTTTTTCGTGTTCCTTTTGTTACTAGTTCTTCTCCGGCGTGTCTGTGAGAACACAGCATTCTTTTTTACGTTGAGGGCGGTTAGTGAATTTCCGTGGTGGAGCTTTCGGGTAAGGCCTTATTTTAGATGGAGAGAAATCATTTTGCTTTTGAATACCAGAAGGACCAGGAGTCGGGTCAAAGTTCGATTGACCCCCAGGTGAAGCTGAAGTTTCTGGATTTCTGATTTCACTGACTCTTATATCTAAAGAAAAATTATCAAATGAATCTATATTAGGAAGTTATCAAGGGCAGTAATGTTCATATCTGTTTCAGATTCTTTGCTTGCGGGAATTAGTTGATCCGTAACATAAGATGGAGCAAAATCTGAATCTTTAAAAATATCTGTATTTAGAGGCCATATGCCCGTGGCTTTAAAGCCATTCATAATATTAGAAGGATTCATTGCTTATGGCAAAGAATTCTTAACGATCCCAGGAATGTCGTATATGGTCATCGCTTTCCCTGGATTGTTATGCATCCACGCTGTCTGTGTTCGGCTTAAGTAATTCTTGAATGGACTATGAATTCCAAAATCAAACGGCTGCAGATTATGTGATCAGTGAGGGGGAAACGATAGCATAATAACGTGCCTTTCTTTTACTTTTTTCACCAATGAGATGCTTGTGTGAATGATGATTGTCGAGTAATAGGAGGACAGGTTCTTGCTCCGACGGTTTGACAAACTTGATGAAATGATCCAGATATAAACTAAGTTCTCATCATGGAATTTATAAGTAACAAGTTACAACTTGCCCCGTAAAGGTGTTACAACATATCCCACTGCGAGGTACTTTGAAATAATCCCTATTAAAAAAAAGTTAGTTGTTGTGAAATAACATTAAATATAGTTGAACTAAAAAAATGCTTAGTGAATTTGTATAAATCAACAAATTTGATACAACTTGAAATCTACGATAATCAATTTTGTGTAAACAAAAAAAGTTCAAAAAGTCCAATCCTGCCTACACATCACCGCTTCCTGCGCCGTCCGGCGGGGTCCTCATCGCTTTTATACGATAAAAGGGGTATTATGTAGTAGGTTGGGTTGAAAATCAAACGAATGTTCTTCTATTATATAGGTAAAAAATGCTTGTTACTACTTGTCCCTGTTACAACTAGCCCCCCGCTCCCTAGAGGCAATGGGTTATTGTCACATTCTTCTTGAAATTTTTAACAAAATCTTGGTAGCGAAATAAAGTTTTCGAAGACTCATCTATTCTTAAATCTTCTTCGTGGGTACATTACAACACTTTGGGCACTCTAAATAACGAATTTCGATGCAAGAAACCTTATAAAAGTTACATCTTACCGAAATCGATTTTATTTTAAATACCATCATCTCAATTATTTCTATGTTGTCTTTACTATCTTCTGTTCTTTTTGTTCTGAATTTCCATAGTAATTTCTCTGTGGTAATTATTGGTATTTTGTCTTTCGATATCAACAATCTTCTCCCACATCTACAATTTCTTCCTGTATCATACTTTAAAAAGATATTCCATGTTCTGTAACAATGTACCCACATTTATTTCTTCCATCTGAAAATAATAACCACTAAAAAAAGTATCATATCTAAATAACGTTGGGAAATACCATAATACATATATATTTAAATACTTACTATTGTTAATATCTAAAAAATATGAGCTCATTTACTTTTCTGAATACCTATTTAAAATAATCGTCTTTCAGTTCCATAAATTTGACTTGAACCGAGAAGGCCAATCCCTAGATAAAAGAATAATTCCTGCAACATTTGCATTTCATTTTTAAGTAGGACTGGTATAACCTAAAACAAAGAATAATTTAGAAAAGAATGCAAAAAATCAATCGTGTGCAGAAATAATAGATTCGTTGCCGTCGTTGGCGTGTTCGAAGTCGGTATCAGCTGGGTACGAGCTCCTTCTGATTGGCCTTGAATGTGTGCCATTTAGAGTATGCTGCGTTTGGCTGCTTCGCTCAGTCTTAGTGTTCGCTTGGCAGCCGTCTGTTGATCGCTGATCCCGCCAAGTGTGACGTTAGAGTAGTAATCCGATGTCTCTACGTAAGGAAGTTACCATCCGTGGAGATTCATCAACATCTGACTGACTGAGGTTTATAGTGAAGAGTGCATGTCTGTTTAACATTAAGCTGCTTAAAGATCAGAGGGGCACAGTCCTTGAGCTTGTTGAACGCATATCTGAAGCCTCCCATGGCATAATTGAAAGAACTATCACAGAAACGTAAAGTGAATGGTCGTTCCGTCTCCCGGTTTCTGATTGACAGACACAAGGAGCAACACCTTGATTGTACTCGCAAGTTTATCAACAATGTAAGAGCGTAGGCAACAAGGAGAAGCTGGATTCTTTCGTTACACTCTTGAAATGAAACAACAATCTCAGTGGCGTTAGTCTGATTCACCGTCACCAAAGAAATTCAAACAAACGCAGTCGACAGGTAAGTGTGTGCGACTGTGTTTTAGAATCGCAAGGGGGTACTCCTCATCGATTTCTTGAAACCTGAGACGACAATAAACTCAGAAAGATATTATGAAACATTGATTATTTTCCGCAAAAGAGAAGGAGGTGCTCTTTCACAATAATGCTCGACACAACGTCGCTTGTCAAATCTTTCGAAGCAATTTGGATGGACAGTTATGCCCCATCCCCCGTACAGCCTGGACTTAGCCTCTAGCGATTAGTACTTTTTCCCCAAGCTATAGAAACATTTCCCTCTTGAACGAATGGGTGGTAGACTTCTTAGAAATATAAAAGCCGGAATACCGTCTTCAAAAGTGTGTCGAAAAAAATTAATGCTATGTTGAAGAATAGCCAACGATGTCCAAATTAATAATCGTAAACGATGTTTTCTATTTTTAAAAAATATAGAAACCTTTCTTTTAGTACAACCCATATAAGAAGAAGAAGCATTGGTAATGTTACAAAAAAATCATAAGATTTGTGAGACATTGTATTAAAAAAATGTTTGACTACACCTTAGCTGAATGTACTTCTGTATATATCTACCTGTCAACAAAAGATGTGTTTGATGTATGTTTGTACTACTTCGATGCAAACCACTTGAACTTCCTGGATTAACTACACCAGAGTCTGTGGAGGATGGTGAAATTTCAACAATCTCTTCTCTATTACATCCTTCACATATTTGATGGAATTGAAATCTGGTGAATGATAATATATAAATTCCAATTTCTTAGAAAAAACTTGTTGCTTCAACGTAGAATATATAGACGTGTGCGTTGTCTTGCTTATTAAGTAAGCCCATGTAGATAAGGCAGTAGATTGGACAACACAACGCAAACTGTTACTTCAATAGTCCTATACAAAGAGAGCGTCTTATCCTTCGATGGTCGTTATGCGCAACTATGCAGAAAATCAATTCAAAGCTATTATACGATTTTATGCCCACTGCTGCCACTGAGCACCAGTTCAACTAACTGGGGGTTCTATAAAAAAAGTTCAAAGGCTCGAATTCGACAATACAATGTAAGCATAGTAATATGTTTATCTACTTCTCCAAACGATTGGTCAACATTTTCACACGCTAGCGATTCATCAATTGGTCTTCATTGTTCTCTTCTATTTTATTCTGGCCTTAAAAGCATGACTGTCATTTTAGTAAAGTTAACACGAAGGACATTTTGCGTTGCGGCAAACCGTCATCACTTGTTAGTAACTCTACGTCATCGGCATATGCTTTGTGCTATATGGTTAAAGATGAAACCTGTTGTTTGTATGTTACTATTCTATATCTAATACAGGTAATATTAAATAGGTTCGTACAGAGTGATCTTTACTTTGTCCTTTTTCCACTATAAATTCATCCGATACATAAAATTCTATTGCTTGTATTAGTCCATTATTGATTTTGCAGCTTCATACAGTTCTTTTCTATGTATTAAGTCGTAAGCCTATTTAAAATCAATGAAAAGAAGTTTGACTGTTATTCAGGCGAATACTTTTAAGTTATTGATTTTGCAGCGCCACAGAAATGTTTCGGTTCAACAAGTTGCATTGATAGAGCTTATTCATGCTATTCTTACTATATTTATGTCTGAGATGATTACATCTCTGGACTCAAATCTCTTTTTATCGGGATATTTCTTCTAATTTGGCAACAGGAAATAGTCACTCAGAACTATATCTGGAGGATAAGGCGGACGGAGAACATTCGTTGCCTAATGCGTAGATCTACGCCATGGAAACTGCACAATGATAAATAATTTTTTTCTTAACAAAATGTCGCAATATAGCAAATAGACGCAATAAGTTGGTATCATATTCGCAGTTGAATATATCTCCTTTATCTTTTTCTTTGATGCCTATTCACTTCGAGAAACTCGTTATGTAACAGCTGTTTGGCTTCTAGGAAACATTAAATACTCCTGCATTGTTATAATCATGGTGCCAAAGCTTTCTCATACCTATATGATCATTCAAAATTGAAACCACTGAGTCGTGACTTTCACAAACTCGCACTTTCATTCTCAAATCGGCCAACAGCATCTCGTGGATTTTCGTGGATCTTCGTGGAAGTTCTTTATGTGTAGAGACCTCAACTGGATGCCCAGAAAATTCAGTATCTTCCTTGCTAGTACTACTGTAAAGAAATTTAGCGAATAGTTTTTTTATGGTTGGAGTGATAAGTTTTTTTCTTCAAAATCAATGAGCACACGAAACTAATATTTTCTCCTTAGATCACGAAATCATAGGCTTTCAATGGCTCTCAAATAGAAACTAAATAACACATATAAAATGGTTAATGCTTGTTGGCAGAGCCAGTGTTGTACCCAGTTAAAAGGCGGGGGATTTATTTATTGATCCTCGTATGTAAAGAGTATGAGCTCAACCTGTATTTTTTCACTTGAAATTACCTGTAGAAAGGATTGGTGAAACATGTGAGCTTTTACAAATATCATTTATTTTCAAGTCAATTATATTACAGATAACTAGTAAAAATACAAGGGGTTAAACATAATAAAAAAGTATAATATAGTGTTTGTATGTTTTCAGACCTTATATATTTGTACTTCTGATAAACGTTTCTCCATGGTAGTGATTCGTGGAATAAATAAAAGATTAAAAATTAATTTCATAGTAAAGAGTTTGCGGCAAATATAAAGTACTAGGATTCAAGCAATTAATTACATTAAAGCAAAAAGTGAGACTAAAAATTAACAAACATCCAATATATATGTCAACAACGAAACAACATTGAACATGTAAAAATATAAAACAACTTATAGGCATTGACAAGATATACTCTTGTCAATGACTCTAGTAAAATGAAGATACTTATAACAAAGGAAATATAAATAAAACAAAGTTAAGAATAATAATGACAACAGGGAAGCTTGTTATGAATTCATTGAGAAAAAATGGTATAAAACTAAATAAAGAGTGAGCGAGGTGAATAATCACTCAAAAAATTATGATCAAATGAAAAGATCGAAACAAAATTTTCAGCGAATATGAGCATCAAATATTGGAGGTACTAAGATTAATGTGAGCATTATCAAAAAAAACTGGGTTTGTGGAAAAGGAGTACAAAGTAGTTTGAAGAAAGTTCATTCATCTTTGTGAAACTGGCAGTAATCTGTTACAAAAAATTACAAGAGTACTTTCAAATTTTATCTCAAAAGTGAGAAATAAAAACTACTGAAAATACAAATTGAAATTAAGGAACACAAAGCCTTAAGAGACGTTGTAGAATTACAGAGATCTCCACTGCATGTTGCACATGTATGTTGCCCTGGGAGTACTTCTCCTCTTGATCTTAAATCATTGAAAATATCTTCACAGCTACCTCCGTAACGTAGTAATTGACATCCTCTTGTAACATGATTTATTGTAGGTGTTCCTGGTATTGTACCTAGAAACGTAATTTGACTAAATTCACTTCCTCACAAAGCTTAAAGTATGAGATATACTACTTATAAAAAATTTAAGTTTCAATGAAAGTCTGGTTATCAAATTGAGTTAATATTAAAGCTAGACGGAATGGAATTACGTATATGAAGAGAGAAAGAGCTTCAGTTTACCAATTCCTATCTCTCTCTACTGGCTATTAAAATCAAAACTTGTTATTCTCCTCCTTTGTCGTTCCCACTACTCGAAACTTTAACGTTATGGCCATCGAATCAAAATAGAGCTGAGAGAGGTAGAGAGGTATACCGATGTTTTTTCTCTCCCTATCAGCAGGTCGGGTCTAATTTATAATCTATTTTTATGTACGAGATAGTAAAAAAACCTAATTTCCAATGTAAAACTTTGAGCATTGTAAATATTATTACAGAATAATCTAAATATTTCCTGAAATTTTAATAAATGTACCTACCGTTGGTAATATTCATACTGTCCCTATTTAAGCTGTTCTTACATTTAGCAATTTCGATGCATACAACAATTTATGATTGGATACATTCTTTAACAATTTTAATTTATTAATATTTATGTCGTGATATACTATTTTTCGGTCCGCTCATATTTTACGTGCTCTTTAAACCGAACCTTAACGGATCTCTTAGTTTGTCCAATATATTTCCCGTCACAATCACTGTTCATGTATCATTTTGAAAAGCAAATCAGTTGAGAATTTCAGTATTTTTCCAGGGTAGAATACGCGTATAATACGAAAAAGGCAAACGTAAAAGAATTCATTTTCGAACTCAAATCAAAATTCCCTGTATAAAGTTCACCTATGAGATGAATAAAGATCGATTGTTGTCATTTCTAGATACTTTAGTAATGAAGAGAAGTAATAGGCGAGAATTTGATGTATTTAGGAAATTTAGGTGCACAAAAAAGACCAGTCTTCATTTCCTGGTACATCGTTTAATTCACTTTCCACTATGTTCGTGAGCTAATAGAAGTTTTCAGTCTTTTATTAGTTTTTTAAAGACACAAGCTATAGAGAACAATTGATAAAGATTAGGAAAGGCTAAAATCCCGTGTATTAAGAATTTTGTTCAATAAGTCCAAGAGGTCCAAGTTGTGTATTTTTAACACAACTAGGTTAGTTGTAAATTACAAGGTGTAGTGCACAATCATTTTGAATTCTAGTGTGATCATGGAAATTTTGGAAGCGCTGCATAAATTGTCGAAAAATCGGTCCTTCAACAGTGTGAAAACATTGATATTTGATTTATTCAAAAGTGTGAATGATATAGTGGAAGTATTACTAAGCTTGGTGTTAAGAATTCTGCGATTTCCAGAGTTATTGAAGAAGAGAAATGTGGTGAGTTTCAAATAGCATGTAAAGCTTCAGAAAAAACAATATTTCAAATAGCAAATAATTTGAATATTGCGTTCTTCATTAGAGAAGAGTTTCCGACAGTAGACAGATCTGTTGCCACGGTTCGACATGATAAGATTACCCTGAAATAGAAACTTTTGAAATGAATATATTTGCGTTGGAAAAAATATTCCAGACGGTCTATTTTTAAGAAAGAAGCGATATTGTAGTATGTAGACCTGAGCCTAGGGCGGCATGATATGAGGGTCAAAATACTCGTTAACCTGATCGACATGATGCCTTTTACGTGTTAGAAAAAAAATGATCTGCAATAATTGATGCACTAGAATTTATTGCTGAAAGCCGAGATGAGAAACCGACTACATCATCTCAAGCTAAGTGATTGCGGCAAATGTTACAGCACTTAAAAACAGCAATTCTAGTCTTTTTTTGGAATGTAATTTTAGATCGATTTAATGCTGCCAGTAAGAAACTTCAAGAATCTCAAGCTGATTTATCATCCGTTGTTCAGATCTATAGTTTTCTGGCTCTATTCCTTCAAGACATAAGAGACAGATAATTTTCTGAATATGAAGAAAAAGCTAAAACACTATCTGTAGTCCAAGATTATTATCGTTATGATACTCGTCGCAAATCAGCCATACGAGTCACAGGTAAATAAAAGAATACCTTTTTCTCGAAAATTTTCGCAAAAATGTTTAGTTCCCAATTTTAGATGGTCTGAGTGTACAATTGGCCGAGGAAAAGTGTATATGAAAAGCTTTATGGAAATAATTTTCCGAAATAGATACAAACGAATTGGAAAATATTATCAATAAACTAGTTGACAAGAATACTCGCGATTTAGAAGAGACACTAGGAAATGAACGTATTTATTTAAATTTAAACCAAGATTCTTCAACAAATACGGAAGTTGTACGCAATATGCAATGTATTTCATTTACGTAGTTTTCGAGATGTTTACCCAAATGTTTATATTGCTTTACGTATTTTTTTGAGTTTTTCGTCTGCATTACTTTTTTTACTTTGAAAAGAGTAAAACCTATTTATATGCAAGTATGGGTCAAGATAAACTTAATGCTCTTGCATCACTGTCTATTCAAGCTCAACTAGTTCAAGACATTAATTTTGATGATATAATTGATATTTTTACGCAGACAGAAGCTACGAAAAAGAAATTTTAAAATTGATTAATATTAAAAAAACATATACATTCATTTTTCAACTGTTAATTACTTACGTATCTCTAATATTTATCATATATAACAAAAAATTATATTATAACTACATTTATTTCAAGTTTTGAATAAAAACAATGTATAAAAATTAAAAAAATTCATTTCAATATCCATTTCAATATCACTGCCAAAGATGTAATTGTTTTAGCTATGCAATGAATATACCAGAGCACCGAGCGACGAATACATTAAGTTGAGAGGGAAGTAATGTAAATGAAATTAGAATAGAAGAAGTAACTGTAACGCGAGCAAAACCAGATGAATAAAATTTCCTGGAGGTTACCCTTTTATCTGTTTTAATGTTATTGCCTCATTTGCCCACTTGAAGCTACTTTCCTACCTCCACACAAAAGGATTTAAATGAGAGGTTTTTATAGGTTTCCACATTAGAAACGAGGTATACAAAAATGATTTTTGGAAGCTAGACTTGCAATGCTGGGGTACTGTAGAGGATGTATTGATATCTAGTTAGCCTAGATCAGTTCCACGCAAAAACAAAATATTACGTTACCATAGCATCGAACAATAACTTATTAAAAGTGTCAGTGTAAAGTTTAACGTCAACAAAGTAAACCAGAGTTACGCAATAAATTAAAAGAAAAAATATGTCCACCGAAATTGTGAAAATCGAAAAATTGGAGTATGTATCGAACCATCATCAAGTACTTGTATTTAAAATGGTTAAGAGGTAAGCAGATTTACGACGATATACTTAATACCCTTGGTGATCAATGTTCTTCGTATGCGACCGTGAAAAATTGGACCGCAAGCTTCAAAAGAGGTAAATTTTCCATTGAAGATGAGAAAAATTGCTGCAAAATGGATCCCCAAATGTTAGAATGTTGAGCAAAAGCGTGCGAGGGTAGAAGCATCGCGTTCGAACTGTGCTCGATTTGAGAACGATGTAGACTTCTTAAACCGAATTGTTACTACAATAACTGAAAATTATTATCCGACATTCTTGACCACTCTACGGGAAATCTATCCAAAGGTGTATTGTTTTTGCAGGACAACACCCCTGCACACAAATCTGATGTTGCCATGCAAAAAATTCGTGATTTAGGGTTTGAATTACTAGAACACTCCCCTTATTCACCAGATTTGGCTCCGTCCGACTATCATCTTTTTCTTCAATTGAAAAAAAGTTTAAAATGTCGTAAACTTCTTTCCAGCGATGAGGTAATAAAAGCTGTGGAGGTCTGGTTTGCAGAAGAAACATTCTTTTTCAAATGTCTAGAGATGTAGCAGAGGAGAATATGTTGAGTAATAAAATATTTTGTCATTGAAATTTTGTTTGGTTCTATAATAGGCTAAGAATTTTTCAATATATCCACGTATAAAGCTTAATATTTCTAGTATTGCGACGACGGTTGAGCATATAAAATAAATTGAACAAATAAGTATGTTGACCGCTTTTTATTATTTTATAAATAAAACTAACCATGTATCACTCCCTGCAATTCTTCATATTTAGAATGGAATTTCTGTTTAAGTGAGGAGTTATGTGATATCAATAAGGTAAATTAAACGAAAACTCATTCGCAATTTTTGAAGGCAGTTGGAAACTGCAACAGTTATCGAATAAGAATAAACAAAACTCAGTAATCGAGTAGTGAAAGAACGAGAGTGTTACAAAGAAGATACTTTATTTTAGAAGGCAAGATGTTTTTAAGATTATGTAAGCTTCTTAAATAGGACATAAACCATTTTCACTTTATATTTTATGTGACACTCAAAAAATATCCTTTGTTTTTTGCTTCGTTTACTATTTGTATGTATTCGTTATCAATATTTATTTTCTGTATATGTTAACAGAATTGAAAAGATTCATAAACAGTTGAAACAGTAAAATTTCTCTAGATTTTGATAACAATATACAAATTTCCTATTCCGTTCAATCAAAGTTTTATAGTAAACCTCGTATTCCAAAAAACTTACTTTGATAATGATAAGTAGCACATACTGACGGTCCTATACATCGTACTCTGGGAAGTTGGTTGCGATCTCCAGTTAAGCAAGCATCTGTATCCGCTGGACCCAATCTTGATACACATTCATAGCATCGAAGACACAAGCCTGAAATATTCAAATCAGATGTATACCTGACCTTCAAATTTTTTATTCAAATTCATTGTTTCCTAAAACGAGATAAGATAAATTTAATAGAAGGACAGAAGGTGGATCGATAGCAAGAACTTTTCCTACCAAATTAACACAAAGAATAGTGCTTTAGAAAAATCCTGCTTGCAATGTCTGTCGTAATACGTGAATCTTGAATAGTGAAGATACGGATTTCAAAAAAATGACTGTTGATAAATGGGGTCTATGAGATTTATAACTTGTGACTCTAAAAAGGTACGTCTATCAAAGTCAAACATCAAATTTATGATCATGGGTCTATCAATGTTCAGTCCAATGAGAACAACTGCAAACTTCCAATTTGTTAGGGTGTATTGGTACAATGTACGATGACATTAACTAAAAAATAATATAACTTCTTCAGCATTACAACGCGTTGTGTCACAAATCGTTTTTGATTCGCGAATTTTCGACAACTAAGTTCCTCATATTCACCATTCGGGCCCTCGCTATTTCTGAAAATACAAAATGTGACACCAAATCTGACAAACAAAGAAAACGGAAGCCTTTCAGAATGAATACAAAAATTGATTTATCGTTGAGATAAGTGCGTTTCTAGCCAAGTAGCTTGTAGGAAATTGAATCAAAATATATGTAACTATTTAATGTTACAGTTTTATCATACTAGAAAGCGGCTGTGGGGCGGATGGGGCGCACAACGAATGTGTTGCGAACACACCGCGGTTGCGCCGCTAGAACGTGACGAGCACGTTGCAGAAATGCAACGTTTTCGTCGCGTGTTTGTATCGCACTCATAATCAAATTGGATAAAAGGTAACAGGTACCGGGATTTAGGTAATTCACAAAAAAATTATTTTATCACAAAAAATTTTACTTTACTTATAAATAACTCTGTATCAATATCCGAATCTCCCAATGATGCTATGATGGTACGAGTGAGCACCTAGGTCCCCTCACATTTGTGTCTCGTTACGAACTGAAGTGCGCGTATGCAACGAATTCGCTGCTCGTGCGCGGCGTGATCGTTGCGCGCCCACTCCGCATCGAAGACGCTCGCAATCTGCTAGTATGATAAGGCCCTTTGTTTTAATAAAATGATTCCATTCAATTTTTTATCACAACTCGTAGAAAAGCTTCGGTTTGAGTAATAAAATAGGAAAGTTAATGTGCCTATTTTTTGTAAATGTTGAAAAATAATGAGTTTCTAAATGCATTAGTGGAAATAAATCGGTGGCAAAAGTCTGAAACTATTATTAAACATGAATATAAATACATTATTTCATTTCAATACGCTTGAGAGGAATATAAACAGAAACCAATTTAGAACAAAAGTTCTATATGCATTAAGGAAATATTCAAATTTATAACATTGTATATAATATGCTGAATCGACGCTTCGAAATTGGATGAAGTCAACATTACCAGGGTAAGTGAGATTAACAAAAATATAATATTGAGGTTGTAGAAAATCAGATAAATTTATTTTCCCTGAGTGTAATCGAGATTTAAATTTTCTTCTTCAATGTTGAATAAAATATTGGAAAATGCAACGTTATCAATTTGAATATATCAATTAAACTTTTTTTAAACATGAGAAACTCTTATAATGACAAAGTTGATAAAGAGTCGTGGAAACAACTAGTTTACAATAACGGAGCTTTCACTTTGTTTATCACAAAATTTTTAGTTCAAGCTCGTCAATCAGAAGACGAAATAGTAGCAAGTTATGTTACTTGATGAATACATTGTATAAATAAGGAAATTGAACAATCAAACATATTATTGTGGTCTATAACTTAATTCGTGCGGTTTTTTTTCAAGATTTGAACCTTTATTTAAGAAAAACATGTACAATAGTATTATTCAAAGTATTGCCCATCTGAAGCTATGACCTTTTCCCATCTTTCTGGCAATTTGTGGATCCCATCCCAAAAGAACTGCGCGGGCTTGGCAGCCAAGAATGAATCAAACCAATTTTTGATACCCTGCTCTGATGTGAACCGTATTCCAGTGAGGGTGTTCTGCATCGAACGGAGAAAATGGTAGTCAGAAGGGGCAAGATCTGGGCTATAAGGCGAGTGAGGTAAAACTTCCCATCCACTGTTTTCCAAATAGTTCTTAACCGGAACAGCAACGTGGGACCGAGAAAACCTTAATCACACCACCAGAAATCATCAAAAAAGTTACTAGATTAGAAGCGATGATATAAAAGACTAGTCATACTAAAATTATAAAGTCTGTAAATAATGAATCGTAAGCTTAATACTAATCGATTAAAACAAACAGGGCTAAAGAGCGAATGCATATTATTGATAACGAAAAAAAAAAATATAACGAATTGTAAAATTAAATATATAAAGAATTTTGAAAAGTTTTGTATCTAAAAAATTTTTAAACAATGATAAGATCTAAGTCGTTTCGGATCAAATGTGAAGTATTCGGAATGAAGGAACCACAATAGACCAAAATTGCATTATTCAGAGAGCAGAAGATATTTGTTATATAAGATAGTATACATCTGAAATGAGATAAATATTGTTTTTTAAACTAGCTATCACTAAAAAACATTATCAATTATAAATCTGATACTTGTAACATGCCATTCGGCTTTTCTTCAAACATTCTGATAATTCGTTTATTTACGCATTGTGGCAGTCACTTTATTCATTCTAACATTCGAGTTTTTGAAAAATTAATTTATTATCGACTATCTACTCCATTCGAAGAATTTGATAAAACTCCAATTTCATTGCTAAATCGTCCTCTATCGATCTACACTCTAAGAGGCTTATCATACTGGCGGATTGTAAGCGTTTTCAAAGTGGAGCGGTCGCGCAACGATTACGCCGCGCACGCGCATTGATTTCATTGCGGACACGCAACGAGATCACTGCAAATAGCAGCGTGGACGCCATTTTTTACTGTCGCGTGCAAACGCCAAAAGTAACAAAGTCAACAGTAGTGTTTCCTTCTCGGAATCCATTTTGTTAATGAGTGGATTATGCGCTACAAACACGCGACGAAAACGTTGCATTTCTATCACGCGACCGCGACGTCCTTGAGGCTCAGCAGCCGCGTGTTCGCGACGCATTCGTTGCGCGCCCGCACCACCTCGCAGCTGCTCGCAAACCACATGAAAATACTGTATTAAGCTTTAAATCAAAGTAAATTTGTAGTGATGTTATTCTTTATATTCGCTAGTATGTTTTCTCTATATCTTTTTGACATTGTTTTTTATATAGTGGTCACAAAATTTTAGTTATGTTTATCAATTTCCTTTTGTTATAACCAAATTTTGTATAATAGTTTTCGTGTAAATTCGTATTTTATATTTATTTGAGAAACAGACCGAGTAGGTTAGGCAGATGTGAATAAAAAAGAACTTATACTCTAAGATATTCTATTTTAATAGTTCTGTTGCCCATATTAATGGAAAATATGAATTTACACGGAAATTATAATACAAAATTTGCTTAAAACAAAAGATAACTGGAATTTTGTGAGCACAATATGTTTATAAAGCAAAAATAAAAATATATTCGAAAAACTTACAGCGAATATAAAAGATAATATCTTAGTAAATTCACTTATATTTGTTGTAGAAATAGACAGATAGGGGACGATTTAGTATACATACCGAGTTTTCATTGAATTCGTCGAATACAGTGGATGGTCGATAACAAATTAATTTTTCCAAAAACTCGTATGCACCATTCATTCACAACACGTGAACAAAAGAATATTCAAAATATTGAAAAAACGTAATAACTGCTTATTATTTTTCAATAACAATGTTTGAAAATTATGAGAAATTTCTAGATTTTGATTTACTGTGTTTTATTGTAGATTCACAAAAAAATGTGATGAAAATATTTGATATGATAGATGGCCTTTTGAGTCTAAAATACTTATTTTCAAATAAATTTAGATTCTGATTTAGAAGAAGACGGGGATTTTATGTAAAAATAAAACATGGAATAAATCACAATAATATCATAATAACTTGTCGGAAACAGTTAGTTTGTTGGATAGTGAGAAAAAAATATATTTGTTTTTCAAACTGAGCTCAAGTTAACTGAGTAATAAAGTTACTGCAACACTGCAAAGTAAATTTAATGAGTATCCTTGTGATGAATCTTTGATTGAAATTACAAAATTATACAGTTAAATTGTTAATAAAATTTTTTAGTACCGCATAGAAAATTTTATGAAATTTTTCTAATTTTTTCAATCTAAATTCAATTATTTTGTATAGTAAATTTACTAAATTGTTTTGCGCTATAACTTTTTGGCAGGACCACCAAAGAAATTTTTAACAGTGTATTTTAGGAAAGACATAGTAATTTCTTTGGACAAAGCAGGCAACAAATTTTAGTATATTTCTTGAAATAATTAATAGCATAATGTTGAAAGTTTTTAATTAATATAAAATATGTTTGGTTTATGAAATTATGAATTATAGTATTTGTAATATTTGGAGTAGTTAATAGGAAAATTAAAATGTCTATTGCTTATGTAGCTAAAAGCCCCGCTGAATTCAACTTAAATGAGGCATACTAATAATCAAATATGAAAAATATATATAAATAACTACTACATTCTAATTTTCAATGTACTTTACCTGAATTAATAGATCCAAGCCACAATATGGAAAATAACCAAATATATCTCGTCATTGCCACTATTAATGTATGAAAATATTTATTTGAAATAAATAAAATATTATAGTTCGATTTTTTGATTAACTCAACTACCAAAATTAGCTGTATTCATACAAATTCCACTAAAATACTAACAAGTTCCACAAGTGTTATTTACTTTCTGACCCAATAAGGAACGTAAAATATGGTACTTAAATTTCCAAAGGAGGTCTTGAAATAAAAATTTTATACCTTGTTTAATATATCTGCAAACATTTGGTATATAATAAAACGTTTAGTCTAATTTAGACGGTTTCACAACAGGAAATTATTATTGGATGAGTGTTTGATTATGAAAATATCTCTTAAATTATTGACAATAAAAATCAGGTAAAACGTCGGAGGAAACTGGGTCAAGATTAAACATTGTTTTGAATGTTGAAATTTTGAATATAAGCATGAAAATATCACCAATAAAGATTATTAATTACACTCTTCCCGTTGACGTAGTCAGGATAAAACTAGGCCAAAATTTTATATCAACCGCATATTTTACTATTAAAAATGATTTACTATTAATTCTTGCGTGAGTGATAAGGTACCTGGGTACCTTTAAAATTTTCAAATTTAAAGAAAAATATTTAGTTATCAATTATTTATTTTTGAATATTTTGCTCAGTCAACTATTCCCAATGTTTTGTGAAAACCAAAACATATTTTTTACTCACAATAGAGTGAGAAGATAGTTAAGTACGTCTTTGCGTCTTGTATGACAATGAAAAAAGTATTTATAATTTCTTACAAAAATGAAATAGTGCAAGCTTTTCTCTGCTTTCGTTTGGGTTTTCTGCACATGATAGCAATTTCCGACGACTGCTACACGTCCTTTAGAATCTCGTCTAGTCTGACTCATACCTAGATATTGGAGATCCAGAAGAAATCGAAAGTCTCGATTCTTTGCAAGCACGTCCTACATTGCAGATCTCGCATGACAATTTTTATCTTTGTTCTATATTGATTTATTAATGATTTAAATAACTTTTGACGTCTATCACTTGAAGGTTATGTTCCATGTAAATGATATACGCTGCCACATCTGCAATATCGATAATTTGTAAAAATACTACTAAAAGGTCAAATACGAACAAACGTATACAGTCATGTGCCAATATCAAACACTTTGCATTGAATGGATTCAGTGTTTCTTTTGCGCCAAAAACCATGTACCGAACTCCATTCTGCTACCGTTTTTAACGCCACAGAACTGTTTGACTAAAATAATAATATTCATACGCAATTTATTTAGGTTACATATAAACTTTAAGAAGGTTCCTGGGATTCTCATCACTCTGATAAAGGTGTCTGAGGTTCTCGGCAAAATAAATCAAAGATTTTTCAGGTTTCATAAAAATATTCATTATTAAAATTATTCGTTGGTAATCACCATAGAAAATTGTAGATAATTAGTAACATCAAATAAAACAATTAGTAAAATTAGGAGAATGATATCTTGCGCCCCATACATAGAATTAGAAGTGTCTTTTTCCTAACAAAAGGTTGCTTGCACTTATTTTCCCTCTAATCTCAGCAAATCAAAACCATGCTATGGTGGATGTTCTAGAATAACATTTTTTTTTCTTCTTCTAAATTATCTTTTCTAACTCACGTTAATAAGATTAAGAAGTTTTAGTTTTCCCCTGTCGACTTGCAGTAAAAATACCGTATATAGACCAGCTCCTGCTTCGGCCTCGAAAATCGTGTACATCAGAAGTTGTATTCTCTTAAATGAGCCCACTTGAAATCTTCCATGTTCGGAGTGCATGCCCGCGTAACGCCAATACGTACAATCTTTTGTATACCTTTATTGATAAATAATTTTCATCAGTTGCATATTTTAGAAATTGTTGAATTTCTTCAAGAGTTACGATTTTCGACTGTTTTGGAATATATTTTATCGATTTTTGTTACGAAAATATGGGTAGTTTTACCAATTACCAATTAATACAGTTTTTGATAATTATGGTACTCCTCAGCATTTAGTACTAGGATGTTTACGGTTTTCATTTTCTTGATCACTCTTCCAATTAAGCTAACAGGGTATTTACAGAAAATTAATTCGAAAATCTATAATTTTACTGTAAGAAATTTCATGCTTTTGTCTGGATTTGCTTGGTAGCTGCTTTTTGAACAATAAATAAATCTTCATATCTATATATTCAATATTAAACTATTCTGAAGTAATTTAGTATAAAAACTACAACAAAACTATTTCCATTTGTCAAGTTGAGAGCAATAATATTTGTGCAGTATTGTGAGAAATAATTTCTCACTTTACTAGCAGATATTTCTCACTGCGTGAGAAATTCTCAGTTTTATTCATACATAGGGTATTTCAAAAAAGGTGATAGATGTAGGATAGATGAAAAACTGAAAAATATTTGGAGTTTGTTCACAAAAAAAATTTCGCAACGCTATCCGTATTCAAGATATAGGGCATTGAAGAAAAAAATATATTATTATACATATTTTTTACGATTTTGCTGCAACTACTTACGATTTTGCTGCAACTACTGCTACCTTTTATTGAAATTTTATACGAATATGTTTTGGAAGCTGATACATCCAATGAATTTGTTTTTATATCTGACTCTCATTTAGGGCACTAGTTACACAGATCGTACCGTACATAGTATTGAAAATGACTTTTTCAATATTAGATTTCTTCCTTCTTCTTCTTCCTACTCCATTTTAGGCAGATTGCCAGTTCATTCTTCGCAGCATGTCTATTGCCTCAATTGATGGTAAGATTATCACTCCATCTTTTTCGTGGCCTTCCCATACTTCTTCTCACCAGTGGTGAGTTGTCTCGCGCTATCCTTACTATTCTTTCATCGTTCATTTTATTTATTTGTTCGTCCCATTCGCGCTTTCTGCTCAGTACCCATTCGTCAATATTTTCCACTCTACATTTTTGCCTTATGTCGTCGCTACGTTCCCTGTCTAGGAGCGTTTTTCCATTAATTTTTTGTAGGACTTTCATTTCGCTTGTTTCCAAGAGCCGTTTTTTGCTGTATCAAGCCGAGTTTCTGCTGTGTACGTCATTATGGGTCTGATTACAGTTTTGTAGGTTCTTCACTTGGTCTCAATACTTATGTATTAGTTTTTCCATATAGTGTGGTTCACACATTCGGCTGCTCTTGCTGCTTTTATTGTTGGATGCCTTACTTCTGTCTCAATATGACCATATCCGGGTAGTTCTATACCCAGATATTTGAATTTCATTTCTTGCTGAATTATTTTGTCGTCTACGACCATATTGCATCTAAGAGGTATTTTTTGTGTTGTCAGGCTTTCTGTTTTGGAGGCAAACTCCGCCTGCATGGTTGCTGGGTGGAATGAGTACTTCAGTAGTCATGCTGCCGGTCCCAAACCCGGATAAAGGAAGAGGGTTCCGTGATTAGGTTAGCACGCCTGAGGGCAAAAAAACCTCGGAACCGGACAGAACAAAAGATGACGACACACGCGAGAAAAAGGACACAGAGATGGAAAAAGAAAAATGTACTACGATTTGCAACATGGAACATCAGATCCCTCAGCACTAGAAAACAAGAAATAACAAAGGAACTAAATTATCACAACGTCGACATTTACAACCTATAGGAAACTAAAAACAATGGTAAAGGCCAAAAACAATACGAAAAATACCTAATAATCTACAGTGGGGTCGAAAAACAGGGAAGGGCCAAGGAAGGAGTAGCCTTGCTGATAAACAATAAATATAAGTCCAACATAAACGAATGCGGTTATATATCGTCTCGTATACTCGTTAGAATTCGCGCAGAAAGCCAAGAAATCAATGTTATATCAGTATATGCACCGGAAGACATTAAATCCAGGCATGAGCGGGAGTTGTTCTATGATCAACTTCAAGACACGTTCGAAGCATTACCAACTAAGGAAATGTTGATTATTCTAGGGGACTTCAATGCATGAATTGACAACGAAGGCGTACCAGGAGTCAAAGAGCGCCTTAACGAAGATGGAATAAATGATAATATTAGATTTATTAAGCAAAATTGCAAGTGAATCCAAACATCATTCAATTTTACACCAAAAAGGTACTCTCGATAAAACTCTGTTTTCCCTTTTCGGAATATTTTTATTTGAAATTTGTAAAGTAATAAACGATTCTGGTATAAAGTATTGATAAAGTTGGGCACTGAGCTATCGGAGGTTTTAGTATGAAACAAACAACAATTTTATGATCATGTATTGTGGTTCTGGGACTCAAACTGTTGTTGGTTTCAGACTAAGGCCCCCATAATTATTTAACATTATCATTCGTTGATATTTGTTATTTGTTAAATTAGATATTGATAATCAAAATGTAGATACTCAAATTTAGAGCCATTGAACAACGTTATCGAGAAACTGGGAATTTGAGACCTAAAAACATAAATCCAACAGTTAGCTTAAAGAATGAGGCAAGACAAACAAATACGTCTTCTTCAAGTACTTGGAGGATAGTTAAAGAGCAACAGCTACATCCTTATCATTACAGACAAGTTCAAGAACTCTTAGCAGACGATCTACCGGCTAGAGTAGGTTTTTATCAAACATTACAAGAAAGAACAACTCTCAATCCAAATTTTTGTATACGCATTCTTTTAACGGATGAGGCCACTTTTATGCGTCAAGGTATGAGTGAATCCCATAATACTACTAGTGTGATGAGAATCTACATGTCAAAAAGGTATCACATTACCAACACTCATTTAAAGTTATTGCTTGGACAGCAGCTTTAGTTAACAAATTAATAGGTTATCACATTCTACCTAGAAATTTAAAAGGTGATATGGATGGAGCTCCAACGCACTTTTATAGAAGGTGTCGTAATTGCTTGAGTAATCATTTTTCGAGCACATTTTGAACACCTACTGTATTTTAATTCTATTCTTTGTAATTAGTATTTTTTTTTTATTTTCATCTTGTGATTTTTTGTTTAATCAATACATTTATCATTACGTCATACCAGCTTCGGTTATTATTTCATCATTTCAAAATCAAAATATGTCGAAAATGAGTTTCATCAAGAGTACCTTTTTGGTGAAAAATTAAATGATGTTCAAGTTCACTTAAAATTATGCTTAGAAAATCTAATATTGAAAAAGTTATGTTCAAAACTACTTGGTACGAACTGTGTAACTAGCACCCGCTATGAGAATCAAACATAGAAAAAGATTCAATGGATGTATCAGCTTCCAAAACATATTCGTATAAAATTTCAATACAATGTTGCCAGTTGTTGCGGCAAAATCGTAAAAAAATCAACGCCCTTTACCTTGAATACGGACGGACGGACGGGAAACACCCTGTAGAAGCAATAAGAAGAGTGAAACATTTTATAGTATTCGTAGAAAGAAAATTTCGTTCGGATAACATGAAAATAATGACACGAAATTGTTTAACATCGTTATATGATTCATTGAGTGGATATTCTAGGAAACCGAGAAATTTTCATGGTGTAAGCTTTTTAACATGTATTTTATGTTTTTTAATTATAAATAGAACATCTAAAATTAACGAATTCAATGACAGATATTCGTCATGTTTCATTTAGCAGCTGTTACTGATTCATGTATTGTTTGCACTGGAGTTATGTTGGAATATTCTAAACTCTCAGAAGTAGGTGAGTGTTTTCAAAACTACACAGAAACATGAAAAAGTTTGGGAAGTGTAGGAGTAACAAATATATACATTGAATACTTTTCAAATTAACGTATAAAAGTATATAGAATAAAATGAGACTTTAAAATTTATCCATTATATTATCGATTTTAATGACAAAATATTGATGGCGGTAATATATTTCTGACCAATTTTTCGGTATTAATGCACACATTGAATTTTTATTTACATTAAAATATCCTTACATGATATACCTAATGTGCGAAATATCGCTCTTATACTAACGCAGGATTTTCGGAAACTATGATCGGCTTAATCCGGTAATTATATAACTATACGGAGGTATAGTTCTTCAATATCAATTGCAGATTATAAAAACTGGTTCGAAACCCTTTCCGATACTTTTGTTTGATTTACCATAGGCGTAGATACCTCATTTTACAAATTTATTATTTTTATAAATACTTGTAAAAATATGTATATTTTACGCGAGAAACTATTCGTTAAAAGACAATCGAATCATTATAAATTGGACAGCATTATACGCCGTTATTTAAACAGATGCACTTACTTGTAGTCCTACTTGGAATTTAGAAAAAAAATCATTATTATACCTCGTTAACTTGCTACAACTGTATATTAAATTATAAAACATAAATAGACTAGTAAAATGTACCTGTCTTCTGTGAGGGAGTTTGGTTTAAACAGGGTACAAGACGTGAACTGAGCCCTTTTTGAAAAAAAAAACATTTCAATTCCAAAGTATCTTTATAAATAATCATGGTAGTCACAATCGTCTGAACTAGAGTCATCATTTGATTCAATTATGATGGGTTGGTTAGGTTAGGTTAGGTGATACCACATACTCATACTCACGTTTGCCCGTATTAACTCTAGGGTTAAATATGCAATATTAAAGGGTAGTCTGAGAAGAGCATGACTCTGTTTTTTACACAGCTTGTCAATATAATGAATTTTCTCTAACTTCAGACCTTCAATAACATTAAGCAATTCTTTGTTTGTTGGGCCTTTTTTACGATCGCTGACAGGAATAGGAATATTTTTTTCAGACACTACTACTATTCAGTATCTTAAGGAGTTGCCGCTAGTGGTAGGATGCGTTGTCCATAACGATTACTGACTATGGTGGAATGTTTGGTAAACGCTGTTCATTAAACCACTTTTCAAATATTTCTGCTGTCACCCCTTGATGATAATTAGCTGCACAGTTTTTAATTTTTTAGCAGATATTAATAAAGCATAGGCACGAAATCGTCTTTGCTTCCAGCGTCTACTATTATAATGCGTTTCCATTAAGAACATGGCCAATTCAAACAGCAATTTTCACTATTGTCAACCCAACCGAAATTTACTACAAATAATCTACAACTACAAGTTGTTGTCATCGAACAATACCTTACGATTCATTTCTTATTTTGGTAAAGAGTGCACTTGATATTGGAAGAACTATAATCACGTTCAGTAGTGTTGAAAACTGAAGAAAGTAAAGGGGTCGTAGCTATATGCCTAGATCAATCACCTCTTACTATATGGTAGAATGGGTTATTAATGAGTTACTTCGTTAACTTTTGTTTTTTTTGAGCTGCGAATGATTAATTTCCCTTATATGGTTATCTATTATTCATTAGCAACGTAAATGACAGGTTACTGAGAATTTTTGTACTTTTTAGTGTTTCAACATTGGCATTAAAATTCATTGTGAAATCCACGTGTGCTTAAATGTGCTTAAATTACTAATATCGTGAATATCCCACCGCACGATTTTTTTTTATGAAGCTAAATTCGAATAAATGTTTAGAAAGTATACTAGTTGGCGACTAGTTGCTCATTAACAATTATCTTCAAATACGTGAATTTGGTGTGATTAATTTATTTATGTGTATTGAATCATGTTTTCTTATCAATTTTTGTAAAAAAAAGAATAAAAAGAAATAGTTGCCAGTCTCAGACAGTCCCAATGTTAATGTAACAAATATTTATCTGTATTTATTAAATTCTAACTCAAAATGGAAGTTTAGTATTTAATAATCACGAAAAGTCAAAGCTATCCATAACACTTCGAGAATAATTCACTATTTATCAGGTAGGGTTACTACCAATAAACATATTTGCTCAGGAAGTTTGGATAGAAATCTCTGTAGAAAAAACATTCATATTATCTCTAATAGCCATGCGACCTTGAAGGAATTGGCGTATAACAGGAATTGAGGAAGTAGACAGCTATGCCAAGAGAAAGAACAATTCCATATTTTGGACCAGAGCCCTACTGTTGCTTTATGAAATGTCACATCATTAACGAACTGGCTAAAGAAGTAGATGGAAAAACGCTCCATACCTAAGATAATTTAAAACATTCCCATTCCCAGTTTATTAAAAAGTTTAGGCATCTCAATAAAGGAGTACTAACACATTGGGAAGTGATACAGAAAAACTCCAAGAAAAATAGCCTCTTATAAAAGTCTGGAATCAAAACAATGATATGCACAATCTTGTACAAAATATCTTCTTAGTATAGGTGCTTAGTAGTATGAAAGCCAAAAAGACTCCTCAAATAATTTACAAACAATCTGCTAATGATGAAAAACCATCAATGCCATTTAACAATATCATTTCATTGCATTCAGTTTTTAGAGGATTTTTCGATTTTTATTGATATAATACAATGAATTCAGTGAATATCACTGAACAATCTCTACTACTCTCCTATATCAGCAGACGTTTTACTGAAAGTATTTAAAGACTTTATTGAATCGCACTGTATACCGCATATAATAGCTAAGATTTAGGTGGAAATGGATAAACAACTATAGTTACAAAATACAAAATAATATTTTAATTTCCTCCTAGGTATCCAAAAATATATAAAAAGTATGTCATTTGTACTGTAAATAAAATTTGAATACTGTCTTTAAGTCTAAAAGTTTCAGTTCCTTTGTTGCATAATGTATGATTACAAATGTGAAAATATTTTTTTGTGACGGCATGTTGGTCGGTGACTACATGTTTCATCATTTCTTCGACTGAATAGTGATAGCAACCACGGAAAGTTGCTAAAACTTTTATGCCCGGCATTTCAGCTGAAACAAACAATATATTGTGTTAATAAAATATGTGTACTCTTGACTATTTGCTAAATTATGAAAAGTACAGAGAGGGCCATATATTTTTTCAATTTTAAAATTACTATGTAAAAAAGAAAACCCATTGTATGCAAATAAATGTTGATTAAAAATGAAGGACAACATGTGGAAAATTTTATTATTTATTATTCACAACAAATGTATAATAAATATTCTTAGCATTAACCGCAGGCCCATTTGGGTATGGCAATAAACTATACCAGAGATGAATAACGCTTTCATTAAAATTTATGTATGAAATCTTTACTTTTTTAAAATTTTATTTTCTTCTTCTAATGTTTATTATAAATAAAGTTTCATTCCCGTTGAACCGGTTCAAGAACCGGTTCACGTATTTGTTTCGGTTCGGTTCGAGTTCCGGTTCAGCAAAAAAAAACGGTTCCGGACTCCGGTTCACGGTTCGGAAAAACAAGCCGGTTCGTTCCGGTTTTTACTCCGATTCGGTTCAAACCCTTGTTTATAATAATACATATAAAAATTCGTCAAAAATTAGAAAAAAAATCAGCAATTCTTTTTAATTTCTTTTTCGATATGTCAGCCAATTCTTGTAATAAGAAATAATCTTTAGTTCCGGAACGCGTTCCTGTCCAAAAAGGAAGTACCGGAACGACGGTACCCCATGATTTTTGTGTGGGCATATTTGAAATTATGCTGTAGTGTTATTCGCAACACATTAGTTTTTCCAAATGTACTAGGAAATCTATTAAAAGCAGATACTCGTATTTTAGTTAGAGGTAAACATTTCAAACGTAATATTTATTTATTCATGTGTATCATTAACGTTTTAGAATACATGTTTATGAGAATTTCTTTTCTCAAAATTGAATAACGAATCGACTGACACAATATTTCAGATTACGTAAAAAACACATGTAACTAAAATGAATCTTTTTTCTTACATAAAATTAAATATGAAGTTTCCCAGAGGACTATATAATGTATACTTACTCTCATACTTCAAAACAAAACACTTGTGTGTAGTACAATTGGATACATTGAGATTCATCTTGATACCACTATTGCAATCCTTGGATGTCTGATGACAATGGAAGCAAAGAAATGCTTTTGCTGAAACAAAAAAGTGATAATCAATTACCTGTGTTGAAAAGTATCAAAATAAAGAGTGAGATTTAATGTGACATTGGGCGATAGTTTTCGGACTACTACACTGTGTATATTTTCTCATATTCAGATTTATCTTGTGATATAAGTTCTTACAATATACTGTTTCATCTAATTATCTATATTTACGACCAATCAAGCATTCCTTGTCTTTTTCGTAGCATGTTCGCTCTTAGTAATCCACTGTCTTGACTGTTTTATCATTTCAGAAGTGTAGTGATAGATCATTCCAAATAACTCACGTCCATGAAGCCTAGGAAATGTTCACTCGAATAAGTTTTTCGGTTATTTTGAGATGATAAGATAGTCTCTTTCATCTCTCTAACCTCAATCCGATGATCGTCCAATACCTTTTTGTAAATTTTTCAGATGATACCACTGGTTGTCGCAGTTTTTCGATGTCTCGAAAGTTCGTCGTCAGTTAATTTTGATTTCTCCTCTTTCTTTACCATGAGCGTATTGATCAAAAATATTCAAAGACAGCTTAATGTTTCCAGTTTTCAAAAAAATCTTCAAAACCACTCACTTATATGATTGTCGTAAACTTAGCGTCTAAAAAGGCCGGGATTGAGAATCCCAGCAAGTGTTGATGTCTTTTGTTTGAGTTGTGAAACTTTTCAGACTACCCTGGTGATTAATGATAATGATCTTTTGATCTAAATTATGATAGCAATATCATCTGCCAGCAGTTCCCAATTTCAAAAATTGATTATAATAAATTTATAACATATGTTCAGGATTTTAATTTGATACCTACCTTTTCCACTAAATTTAATTTCACTTCCAATTGAAATGGAACAGGTCTCTTTTGTTTAAAATTGTTTTTAAAACAGATAAAACAGTGGCGTAACAAAACTGTTCGAGGTCCGTTGTAAATTAATCGGATGGGGCCCTATCCCTCGCTATATAAATAATAAAGAAAAAATCCCATTCTTACAGCAACATCGCTGCGTTTAAACGTGGCATAGATTACCGCCCCTACCGGACACGTTCTAAAACTGACTGGGTGATACCTTCTCCAAAAAATGTATTGAAATTTTCATAAAACTTCTTGTTTAACTTGTGTATGCACTTAGATAACTTGAATTACTTGAGGATAAAGCTAATAAAATTACTAAATATTCTAATAATAACTTAACAGGATTCTCTTGTGCTCACGGCCCTCTCGGCTCCCCTCCCGGTTAGGGGCCCGTGGCATCTTGCCCGTCCTGCCCCCCTACGATTACGTTACTGCTTCTAGACATCTTCTAAAGAAGGTTGGCGATAGTCATTTCTGTCTCTGGCCCTTCTTATCAGCGTCCGAGAGTCTAAAACGGTCCACTCGCGAATATTCTTCAGCCATGAAGCCTGTCGTCTATCAGGATCACGTTTTCCCTCGATTTTCCCTTCATTCAGAAGCTGCAAAAGTCAGTATTAGTCATTTCTATATATGTGTCCTAGATACGAGATTTTTCAAGTTTTTATCAATTCTATAAGCTCCCTGTTGGTGCCTATTCTTTAAAATACTTCTTCGTTACTGATATGAGCGGTCCAGGGAATTCTCAGCATCCTCCGAAAAATCCACATTTCGAAACTCTCTAAGCGTCTTAGTGAGTTCACCTTAAAGGTCCAAGCCTATAATAAGGTGCTGTATATGCTGTATATGTAGCATTTTACCATCCGGTACCGGATTTTAATGCCGAGTGCTCGGAATGTAAACAATTGTCTCATTTTTAGAAAGAATATTCTTGCTTGCTCGATGCTTGTTTCTATATCTTTTATTATCCAACACCCTAGATATATAAATTTCTCGACATTTTCGATAATGCCACCATTTACGTTGATACACATGGAAGGATGGTTGGATGTTTTGGAGATAATGATGGTTTTGGTCTTTTTGATGTTAATGTTAAGGTCATAATCTTCTCCTATAATTTATATGCGATCTAAGAGCGTTTGGAGATCCTGTTCACTGTCTGTAATTACAACCGTGTCAACAGCGTACCTTATATTATGAAAAATATTTCCATTGATTTTAACACCTTCTCTTGCTTCATCTAACGCTCTGGCAAAGACTTCTTCTGAATATTTCTGGAAGAGAAGAGGAGGCAACACGTATCCCTGTCGCACGCCTCTTTTGATGCTGTATGGTTCTGTGTTGCCGGTTTCAGTTCTCACCCCTGCAGTTTGGTTAGCATAAAGCACCCGAATGATTTTGAGGTCATTCTCGTCAAGACCCTTCTTGTAAAGGCAGTCCATCAGCTTATCGTGTCTTACTTTGTAGAAAGCATTTTCGTAATCAATAAAACATAAGTAGAGGTCCTTTTGCTGGTCTCGGCATTTTTGTAGTATTATAATGAGACTGATCAATGCTTCTTGTGTCCCAAATCCATTACGGAAACCAAACTAGACATATCACTGTTTTTATGAGAATATAATTTGACATAAACAATTTTCGTAATTATACTAATCAATAGGTCATATG
Source organism: Diorhabda carinulata (assembly GCF_026250575.1). Taxonomy (NCBI): domain Eukaryota; kingdom Metazoa; phylum Arthropoda; class Insecta; order Coleoptera; family Chrysomelidae; genus Diorhabda; species Diorhabda carinulata. Next base: position 51,730,429 of record NC_079472.1, on the reverse strand, counting down.
CACATATAAAACATTGATATAGAAACAAACATATATTTGTTTTATCCTTATTTGTCACATCTCAAAAATAAGTAGCTTAATCAAATTATCCATAGTTACACTTAAATTTATAAAATAGAATTATAAATTTCACCCAAATTGTTTAGGTGTTATTATCATCGACAGCTTTCTCGTATACGAATCAATTATAAAATTTTTCGTTTTTTGTATTTGAATCTCTTTTAAGAATTTTTATCGTATTGATGATTTTTCATCCTATCTTGTGAATATTGAGATGTCTATCCTACGTAAACATCATCACAATCATATTACAAGGTACGTTTAGTGAAATATTTTGATAATGTATAATGCCTTTTGCATAGAATATATACTACAAAAATTTGCAGTCTTTATCGATTACGAAAAGGCATTCGATCGAGTAAAACACGACAAGTTAATAAATATATTAAGGGAAAAAGGAGTTGATAGTTCCGACATAAGAATCATCGAAAAATTATATTGGCGCTAAAGAGCGGGAGTTCGACGGAAAATTGACAGAAGAATGCAAAATCTCAAGAGAAGTTAGAAAAGGTTGCATACTCTAACCACTTCTATTTAATTTGTATTCAGATAAGATCTTTAAGCAAGCTAGACACAACTTATCAGATGGAGTAAAAATTAACGGTAAACTTATAAATATAATCAGATTCGCAGACGATACAGTTGTACTGTGTGACGACTGCAATGTCTTTTAAACGTCATTGACAGAGTGAGGGTCTAAACATCAACTGTTCTAAAACAAAATATATGGTATTTACTAGCTTGCCGTACCATGACACACAGCTACAGGAGTGAACGGACAGATAATTCAAAGAGTGTCCAGTTTCAAATATCTTGGTGGGTACATTACTGATCAACTGGATCCCGATAAGGAAATAAAATTTTGAATTGAGGTAGCTCGAACAACATTTTTTAAAATAACATCATTCTTTAATGGAGAGAATGGACTGAGATAAGAGAAGCAGGACAGTTATTTAGACTAGCTCAAGATAGAGTTTTGCTATGCTGCTCGCCAACGTCAAGGGGACTTGATAAGGCACGCTAAGAAGAAGAAGAATAATGCCTTCTATGATATATTCATACCATATTCTATTGATTAAAATAGCTATGCAAATTATATACAAAGGTTACTACTTAAGTTTTAAGGTACACGTATAAAAACAAATAGTGCGACGACGATTGAATTCGGAAAACTAACGGCTCGAGATGGTGGAATGGTGGAAAGTCATAAAAACAGTAGATTCCCTATTAAAAATGTCAAACTTAATGATGGCGATGTCAGATTTGTCATATTCATATCAGTGTTGCCATATCTCAAAACTTAATTAGCAACCCTCGTATGACCGAATATTTGGGTAAACGTCAATATTTCAAACCAAACTTCGAATAGTAGAGACCTAAATCAAGACAATATTTATTTAGACTAGAGAAAAATATCAGAATACATTTTAATACTTGTGATAAACTCTTATATTCTGAGGTAACTTTTATTGAAAATTTTTCGTGGTTCTTTAAAAAATATGTTTTAATTTGCTAAATAAAATAAGTAACACGTAGTGAACGTAAACATCATTAACTTACAAAATCGAAATTGATGTTTGGGCTATTTTTAAGCTTAAAATTATTTTTACTGTGTCTTTTTATGCTGCAATTAATTACTACGCGCTATCATAAAACACAATTCGGTTAATAAATTTTGAATTGCCAACTAAT